>NC_092724.1:47206092-48647459 GCF_047496885.1 Scyliorhinus torazame
TTAAGAAGGGGAGCAAGGATCATCCAGGGAACTATAGGCCAGTGAGCCTTACGTCACTGGTAGGGAAATTACTGGAGAGAATTCTTCGAGACAGGATCTACTCCTGCAAATGGACGTATTAGCGAGAGGCAGCATGGTTTTGTGAAGGGGAGGTCGTGTCTCACATACTTGATAGAGTTTTTCGAAGAGGTCACAAAGGTGATTGATGCAGGTAGGGCAGTGGGTGTTGTCTATATGGACTTCAGTAAGGCCTTTGACAAGGTCCCTCATGGCAGACTGGTACAAAAGGTGAAGTCAGACGGGATCAGGGGTGAGCTGGTGGCAAGATGGATACAGAACTGGCTAGGTCATAGAAGGCAGAGAGTAGCAATGGAAGGGTGTTTTTCTGATTGGAGGGCTGTAACTAGTGGTGTTCCACAGGGATCAGTGTTGGGACCTTTGCTGTTCGTAGTATATATAAATGATTTGGAGGAAAATGTAACTGGTCTGATTAGTAAGTTTGCAGACGACACGAAGGTTGGTGGAATTGCGGATAGCAATGAGGACTGTCATAGGGTACAGCAGGATTTAGATTGTTTGGAGACTTGGGCGGAGAGATGGCAGATGGATTTTAATCCGGACAAATGTGAGGTAATGCATTTTGGAAAGTCTAATGCAGGTAGGGAATATACAGTGAATTGTAGAACCCTCAAGAGTATTGACAGTCAGAGAGATCTAGGTGTACAGGTCCACAGGTCACTGAAAGGGGCAACACAGTTGGAGAAGGTAGTCAAGAAGGCATAGGGCATGCTTGCCTTCCTTGGCCGGGGCATTGAGTATAAGAATTGGCAAGTCATGTTGCAGCTGTATAGAACCTTAGTTAGGCCACACTTGGAGTATAGTGTCCAATTCTGGACGCCACACTATCAGAAGGATGTGGAGGCTTTAGAGAGGGTGCAGAAGAGATTTACCAGAATGTTGCTTGGTATGGAGGGCATTAGCTATGAGGAGCGGTTGAATAAACTCGGTTTGTTCTCACTGGAACGACGGAGGTTGAGGGGCGACCTGATAGAGGTCTACAAAATTATGAGGGGCATAGACGGAGTGGATAGTCAGAGGCTTTTCCCCAGGGTAGAGGGGTCAATTACTAGGGGGCATAGGTTTAAGGTGCGAGGGGCAAAGTTTAGAGGAAATGTACGAGGCAAGTTTTTTACACAGAGGGTAGTGGCTGCCTGGAACTCACTGCCGGAGGAGGTGGTGGAAGCAGGGACGATAGTGACATTTAAGGGGCATCTTGACAAATACATGAATAGGATGGGAATAGAGGGATACGGACCCAGGAAGTGTAGAAGATTTTAGTTTAGATGGGCAGCATGGTCTGCACAGGCTTGGAGGGCTGAAGGGCCTGTTCCTGTGCTGTACTTTTGTTTGATCTTTGTTCTTCAGAGAGATTAACCTAGTTTAATGCTCTGGGGTTAAGTGTTCAAACGCCACCATGGCTGGTGAATGATAATCTTAGTCAAGTTGAGCATGGAACTATAATCGATCGTCATAAAAACCGACCTGGTTCAGTCATGCCCTTTTGTGAAGGAAATGTGTCCTTACTTGGTCAGGCTTACATGTGACCCCAGGTCCACCGCAATGTGGTTGACTCTTAACTGCTCTCTGAAATAGCTTTGCAAGCCACTCAGTTGAAGGGCAATTAGGGGTGGGCAAGAGAAGCTGGCCCAGCCAGTGACACCCACAACCCAGGAAAATAAACTTTTAATTATGGAGTGCTGAAGGTGTGGAATGGACTGCACAGGAGGAAGAGAGCATGAAAGCATTTAAAGGAGAATTAGATGTACGATGGAGCAGTTGACTGATGATTAATAGCTTTTGGGGAAAAGCCAAAAGTCTGGTAGCATCCATGGAGAGAGGAAGAGAGTTAACTTTTCGAGTTCAATATGACTCTTCTACTGAATCCCAAGAAAGGTCAGGTTGCATTGAAATTTTAACTCTGTTCCTCCCTCCACAGATGCTGCCAGACCGGTTGCGTTTTTATTTGGTTTTTATAATAGTTTTTTGAACTGGCCAAATAATTGACAGGTATTTCCTAGTCCTCTGCTGCCCTCTGCTCCTTCAGTTGAGCTCAGTACCACATTGGGCTCTGAACTTAATACTTCCAAAAGGCTGCGCAGCAGCACTATGCTTTGCCCTGATATATAAATACCCAGGTTGGCACCAATGAATTCAAGTGTTCTCCAAATCTGGTGCTAGCCACTTCAATTATACCACCATGTTACAGTTGAAGCTGAAGCTGCCAGCACCAGAAGTCTGAGGGGGAGCTCACCTCCACGCGCATCTCATGTTCTTTTTTTAATACGAGGTGCAAGAGTGGACAACTGAGTTGGACGAAATGGATTCTTCCAAATTCTTTATTGTAATTCAACCCAGATGGTGAGTGAAGCTGTCCACTGGAGGTTTCAATCAGATCACACAAATTGAATCAGTTTGAGAGCGGAAATGATCTTTAAGAATAAGTCTAAAAGAAATATTATGGACTGACAGGTAAGGTAAGGAAAAAGACCAACTACATAATAAAGTCCAATTCATATTTTGCACGGTAGCACAGTGGTAGTAACGATGGTTAGCACTGTTGCTTCACAGCTCCAGGGTTCCAGGTTCGATTCCCAGCTTGGGTCACTGTCTGTGCGGAGTCTGCACGTTCTCCCCGTGTCTGCGTGGGCTTTCTCCGGGTGCTCGAGTTTCCTCCCACTGTCCAAAGATGTGCAGGTCAGGTGGATTGGCTATGCTAAATTGCCCTTCGTATCCAAAAAAAAGGTTAGGTGGGGTTACTGGGTTATGGGGGTAGGGTGGAGGTGTGGGCTTAGATAAGGTGCTCTTTCCAAGGGCCGGTGCAGAATCGATGGGCCAAATGGCTTCCTTCCGCACTGTAAATTCTATGATTCTATGATTTTACAGGAAATATGATGCACTTCAAATATATCATCATGTAAAATTTGATCTTTTCCTTGATCTGAAGTAAGCATGAATGTTGGTGCATCTCATTAATGGGTGACCCTAGTTCATCAAAGATCAAACCTCAAGACCAAAGTATAATTCTGTAAGTGTTAATGGCTTGATTTCATTTATCTGCAGGAATACTAATGAGCACCAGTAAACAAATGAGTACATGTTAGATAATTAAAAGGGATAAAATGTAGGTTGTCCATCTGGCTGCCTCACGGTTTGGTATGACAACTGCTCAGCCCAAGACCTCAAGAAACTGCAGAGAGTCGTGATCACAGCCCAATCCATCACGCGAACCCGCCTCCCATCCATTGACTCTGTCTACACCTCCAGTTGCCTTGGTAAAGTGAGCAGCATAATCAAAGACCCCTCCCGCCTGGGTTATTCTCTCTTCCAACCTCTTCCATCGGGCAGGAGATACACAAGTCTGAGAGCACGCACTAACATATTCAAAAACAGCTTATTCCCTGCTGTTACCAGACTCTTAATGACCATCTTATGGACTGAACTGATCTCTCTACGCATCTTCTCTATTGAGTAGCACTATGCTCCGTATGTTTCACCCAATGTCTGTGCCTATGTATTTACATTGTGTATTTATCATATGTCCTATGTTTTTCATGTATGGAACAATCTGCCTGGACTTTATGCAGAACAATACGTTTCACTGTACCTCGGTGCACGTGACAATAAATCCAAACATAATGTTGCAAAATAAATTAAGTTTTGTTAACTAAGGTGGATTTGGTGTTGTTGGTTTTTATTTTATGCCATTACGATAGATCTGTTTGGATTTCACTTGACCCCCAACCTCTCAAAAACTTTACCCATACAAAAGTTGACCCCAAGACATTTAGCCTAAAAGTTAGCTTCAAAAATTTAGATTTGACACCACGCTATTGGAAATCTGGCCCGTAGTATATAAGATCATGCTTAAAAGGCTTTTAGAATTCCAAAATAGAAAGGGAAGATTCTGGAAACCGTCAGCAAGTATCTAACTGAGAAATACGGGAAATCCATTAGAACACTTTCATCACATTAGCAATTACAATGCGTTCACACATTGGGCATGCATTCACTTGGTTCATTCCATGGACAAAGTTACTGTGGTGCAATGAATATTCATTACACTATTGCAGAGCACTGCACACATGTCAATGTTTGATCAAGATGGCTTTGATATCTCTATAATCAAACTGCCTACTGACAAAGCTGAAATTTCCTTTACTTAACTTTTAGATTCAGAACAGTTCATGTGCCTTCAGGCTTCTCGACTCCACCATGACCTCAAGCCATTTTACTACATGAGGGATTATTATTTATTCATGGTGCCTTTAACATCCGCAAGCAAGTTGCTTGCCACACACGGAATCTAGGAAGTGCTATACTGATATCATCAGTGTAACGCCTCAAGATGTGGGGGCTAAAGTGTCAAAAGAATCCTGCAGGCTGCAACAGAATCTGTACTGAAGATGGTCATAAGCCAGTTCGTGGGATAGAGATGATGTAATTAATGGGAGGAGCCAGGACGGTCGCAAGCAGTTTAGCTTTTCGTCTGCAAAATATAAAAGGACTTGCAGCTTGTGTCTGAAAGGGTTTTTCTCTCTCTCCAAGCAGTCATTCCAAGAAAGGGCTATACAAGTGTAGAGAAAGTAACCCTGCATTTGCTAACTTTATTTATAAATGTTTTTTGACCCGTGACAAGCTTTGCTTAGTTGGAGACAGATAAGGTATAAGTTGCTAGTGGAAATGGTTTCCTTTTATTTTAAGAATTTATTATCAATTGAAAAATTATTTTCTGTGAGGTTGATGTGTTAATATATATATATATTTTATATAGAAGATACCTTTGGCCAGAGACATCAGTCTTAAAGTAATGTATCCCTTCCTCACAGGTTTGAAAAAAGGTGCTTGAGGTTCTTGTCCTGTATTCTAACACATGTTGGGGTCTGGTCCTGGATCCTAACAGCAGTCATTGAGATGTCCTGTTGTCTTAAACATGTCTGTCTGACCATATATGGTCAGGACCCTTCCTATTGATTCCCTTATTTCTCATTTATTTTGTTTTGCCGTTATCATTTTTGATCCATGGATGTTTAAGGGACATATATCTTTAAGTCGAGCAGAGAGAGTGAGGAGCTCCAAAGGTACAAAATAATACACTGTGCAAGCTTTCTAACAGCATAAATCAGTCTTCTTGGCACCAGAGAGATCGGAGTAACTTGGTTCAATTAGTTGGCTGGTGCCCAATGAATTGGCCAAAAGATCATATTCTGCCCTGCACCAGGCAGTGATTGAGGCCTACCCAAGTGGGATGGTTTTCAGAGAGCCAAAAGCAGGGCAGTTGGGTCTTGGATGGTCAGTGAAGAAACTGTGAGTCTCTCTCTTTAAAAAAGCTGCATTGTTGCTATACTTCTGAACCTACAGAGAAGCTGGTTGAATCTATTACAATATACAATATTAACCAAGGGAGTTCTAAAAGTGACTGGGATTGGACAACAAGGAACTCTGTCCTGTTTTTTAATCACGGCTTGTCCATTTTATTACTGTTATTTCTTTGAAAAAGATTGAAAATTACAAACTTTTCTCTCTAATCTAACATTCATCTAACATAGGGCAGCACAAGGGAAGGAAAGGAAAGTAACGGAAAAAAAGAAAGAAAAGGAAAAGAAGGAAGGAAAGGAAAGAAGGAAATAAAAGGAAGAGTGAGCACTCCTAGTGAGCCAGTGGACACATCCAGAGTAAGACACATCGAAGAGTGAGTTTGGGAATTTAAAGCTAGTTGGGAATACGAAGCTGGGTGGGAGGAGGTGCCTTTCATCCCTTGATTTATTGCACTAATTTCCAGGGAGTGGCCTTGTCCTGCTACAGGTGACTACAAGGGAGAGAGATGATTGGTGACGAGCAGGTAAGGCAGGTATGTCCTTCATATCGGGACTGCAGTCTGAGAAGGTAAGTGGTATTTGCGTCTGTGTCTCTCTGTGTTTTCAAATTGTGGGGGGAAAACTGAGAAGTGACACCACAGTAAAGCTGTGACCTGATTGGCTGGTAGAGAATCTGTATTAAATTAGAAATAATATTGAAAAATTGAAAAAACTAATTACATAAATAGGTAGAGGAGTAACTAAACCGGAGGGCAGAGATTAGCATTTAATTTTACAGTACAAATCTAGCACCAGGGATCATATACTTAATCGGAACTTAATCTAACAACGATTTCAGTATTTATTTTGAATTAATTGACTAGTGCTTAAACGTCACTCAGCGGGGTGCAGTGCTCTAACTGTGAGATGTGGGAGTTCAGTGATGCTTCCAGTCTTCCAGTCAACTATGTCTGCAGGAAGTGTAAACAATGGCAGCTCCGCACAGACCCAAGGTGCAGGTAGACAGATGGATGACCACTAGAAAGGCAGGCAGGCTGTACAGGAATCTCTTGTGGCTGTCCCTCTCTCTAACAAGTATGCCGTTTTGGATACTGTTGAGATGGATAGCCTATCAGGTGAAAACAACAGCAGCCAGAATAGTGGCACCAAACTGGCTCTGTTGCTCAGCAGGGGAGGGCAAAGTACAGGAAAGCGATAGTTATAGGGGACTCTCTAGTAAGGGGCACAGAAAGGCGTTTCTGTGGACGTGAAAGAGACTCCAGGATGGTATGTTGCCTCCCTAGTACCAGGGTCAAGGATGTCTCTGAACGAACACAGGACATCCTAAAGGGAGAGGGTGAACAGCCAGAGGTCGTAGTACACATAGGTACAAACAACATGGGCAGGAAAATGTGATGAGATCCTGCAGAAGGAGTTCAGAGAGTTAGGCAATAAGCTAAAAAGCAGGACTTCCAGGGTTGTAATCTCAGGATTATTCTCTGAGCTATGTGCAAGTGCGGCTAGAAATAGGAGGTTAGTGCAGCGAAATACATGGCTTCACTGGTGGTGCAGGAGGGGGGGTTTCAGATTTCTGGACCACTGGAATCTCTTCCGGGGCAGGTGTTACCTGTACAAGAAGTACGGGTTACATCTAAACTGGAGGGGCACCAATATCCTGGCTGGGAGGTTTGCTAATAATAATAAAAGTCACTCGGGAAGATTTAAATTAGTCTGGCAGGAGGATGGGAACCAGAGCGCTAGCTTAGAAGGTGTAACAACTGAAGGGGAAATAGAGAACAAAAATAAGAGAACAAAGTCACCCTGTCTGTTCAAACACAATGGGCGGGATTCTCCACCCCCACGCCGAAGTGGCCGCGCCGTCGTAAACGCCGTCGAGGTTCACGACGCCATGGAACTGCCCCGGTCCCGACCGATTCAGGCCCTGACAATGGGCCAGTATCGGGGCCGTGTCATCTACCCACGCCAGGCCTTGTCGCCCACGTAAAAGCGGCGCCGCATAGATGACGCGGCCGGCGCCGCATAACGGCGTCATCCGCGCATGCGTGGTTGCCGTCCTGTCCAAATCCGCCCCGCAAGAAGATGGGGGACGGATCTTGCGGGGCGGCGGAAGGAAGGAGGTCCTCCTTCAGAGAGGACGGCCTGACGATCAGTGGGCACCGATCGCTGGCCACCCCACATTTAAGGTACCCCCCGGTGCAAGATCCCCCCTCGCCCCCCCACAGGCCGCCCCCCAGCGTTCACGCACCGCCCACGACTGTAGCGACCAGGTGTGGATGGCACTGGGGGGCACCCGCCATTTTGGCCTGGCTGCTTGGCCCATCCGGGCCTGAGAATAGCGGGGGTGCCGGAGAATCGCCATTTTCGGTGTCTCCGGCGATTCTCCGGACTGCGGCCCGCGAAACTCGACCGGGCTGTTCCCGCTGCTTGGGAGAATCGCGGGAGGGCGTCGGACTGGCGTCCCCGGAAATTTTGGCGGCCCAGGCGATTCTCCCAACCGGCGTGGGAGTGGAGAATCGCGCCCAGTGATTTGAAATATAATTGCTTCAATGCCAGAGGTATAGCGGATAAGGCAGATGAACTTAGAGACTTATTAGTATTTGGAATTATGATGTTGTGGATATCACAGAAATGTGGTTAAAGGAAGAGCAGGAATGGCAGTTGAATGTTGAAGGATATAGATGCTTCAGGAGAGATAGAAGGGGATGTAACTGGGGTGGGGGAGTAGCCTTACTGGTTAAGGAGAATATTATAGCCATACTGCAGGAGGATACCTCGGAGGGCTCATACAATGAGGTAATCTGGGTAAAGCTCAGGAACAGGAAGGGGGCAATCACAATGTAAGGGGTTTATTTACTGGCCCCCCAACTGCCAGCGAGAGATAGGGGAGCAGATAGGTAGAGAGATTTTGGATAGGTGCAAAAGTAGCAGGGTTGTTGTGGTAGGGGAGTTTAGGGGCTTGGATGGAACAGCGTTTGTAAGGTGTATTCAGGAAGGCGTCTTGTGCAAAATGTAGATAGTTCAGCTAGTGAAGGGCAGTACTGGATCTGATATTGGGGAATGAGCCTGGACAGGTGGTTGAGGTTTCAGTAGGGGGACATTTTCGGAGTAGTGACCATAATTCCGTAAGTTTTAGGGTACTTTAGGAGAGGGATGAAGGTGACCCTCGCGTTAAGGTGCTAAACTGGGCAAAGACAAATTACGATAACATTAGACGGGACTTGAAGAATTTGGATTGGGTGTGGCTGTTGGAGGATAAATCAACATCGGATATGTGGGAGTCTTTCAAGCGATAGTGCATTACGATTCAGGAAAGTCACGTTCCTGAGAGAACGAAGGATACGTATGGGACGTTTAGGGAGCTTTGGATAATGAGGGATATTGTGAACCTCATCATAAAGAAAAAGGAGACTTTTGTACGTTCTAGAAGAGTGGGGTCAGTCAAAACCCTTGAGGCATCTAAAGAAAGTAGGAAGGTACTGAATCAAGAAATTAGGAGGGGTCATAAAAAGTCCTTGGCAAGTAGGATTAAGGTGAATCCCAAAGCTTTTTATTCATATGTCAAAAGCAAGAGGGTGGCCAGGGAAAGGATAGGACCACTTAAGAACCACTTAAGGACAGGGGGGAACCTATGTGTTGAGCCAGAGGAAATGGGTGAGATGCTAAATAAGTACTTTGCATCAGTGTTTACCAAAGAAAGGGACTTTGTGGAAGATGATTCTTGGGTAGGGTGTGTGGTCAGTCGAGTATGTTAACATCAGAAAGGAGGAGGTATTGGGTCTTTTGAAAGATATTAAGGTAGATAAGTCTCCTGGGCCGGATGCCAGTTACCCCAGAATACTGAGGGAAGCAAGGGAGGAAATTGCTGGGGCCTTGACTGACATCTTTGTATCCTCATTGGCTACAGGTGAGATCCCAGAGGACTGGAGAATAGCTAATGTGGTACCGCTGTTTAAGAAAGGTAGCAGGGATAATCCAGGACACTATAGACCGGTGAGCCTCACATCGGTAGTAGGTAATTTATTGGAGAGAATTCTCAGGGACAGGATTTATACCCATTTGGAAACAAATGGACTCATTAGCGATAGGCAGCATGGTTTTGTGAAAGGGAGGTTGTGTCTCGCTAACTTGATCGAGTTTTTTCAGGAGGTGACAAAGATGATTGATGAGGGGAGGATGGTGGATGTTGTTTATATGGACTTCAGTAAAGCCTTTGACAAGGTGCCTCATGGCAGACTGCTACAAAAGATGAAGTCACATGGGATCAGAGGTGATGTGGTAAGATGGATACAGAACTGGCTCAGTCACAAAAGGCAAACGGTAGCAGTAGAAGGGTGTTTTTCTGAATGGAAGGTTGTGACTAGTGGTGTTCCATAGGGATCTGTGCTGGGGCCTCTGGTGTTTGTAGTATACATAAACAATTTGAAGGAAAATGTAGCTGGTCTGATTAGTACGTTTGCGGATGACACCAAGGTTGGTGGAGCGTCAGATAGTATTGAGAATTGTCAGAGGATACAGCAGGACATAGATAGTTTGGAGACTTGGCCAGAGAAATGGCAAATGGAGTTTAATCTGGACAAATGTAAGATAATGTATTTTGGTAGGTCTAAAATCGATGGAAAATATACCGGAAATGGCAAAACTCTTCGGAATATAGAAAGTCAGAGAGGTCTGGAAGTGCAGGTCCACAAATCTTTGAAGGTGGCAACACAAGTGGACAAGGTAGTCAAGAAAGCATACGGAATGATTGCTTTCATTGGTTGGGGCAACGAGTATAAAAATTGGCAAGTCATGCTACAGTTGTATAGAACCTTGGTAAGGTCGCACTTGAAATATTGTGCACAATTCTGGTTGCCTTACTACCAGAAGGATGTGGAGGCTTTGGAGAGGGTGCAGAGGAGGTTTACCAGGATGTTGCCTGGTCTGGAGGGTCTTAGCTATGTGGAGAGGCTGAATATACTCGGACTGTCTTCATCAGAAAGACGGAGGTTGAGGGGTGACCTGATAGAGGTCTGCAAGATTACGAGGGGCATGGATAGAGTGGATGGGCAGGCACTCTTTCCCAGGGTGGAGGGGTCAGTCACCAGGGGGAATAGGTTTAGAGGAGATGTGCAAGGCAGTTTTTTTTTTTTACAAAGAGGGTGGTGAGTGCTTGGAATGCGTTGCCAGGGGAGGTTGTGGAAGCAGATACATTAACGGCATTCAAAAGGCATCTTGACAAACACATGGATAGGATGAGTATAGAGGGATATGGCACAAGGAAGTGCTGAGGGTTTTGTCAGAGGTTTGTACCATGACCGGTACAGGCTTGGAGGGCCAAAGAGCCTATTCCTGTGCTGCCTTGTTAGTTGTTCTTTGAAAGGAGGAAAGGAAAAGAAGGAAAGAAAAGGAAAGGAAATAAGGAAAGAAAAGGAAAGAATGAAAGGAAAGAAGGAAAGAAAAGGAAAGGATAAAGAGAAGAGGCAAGGAAGGAAGGAACAAAGGAAGGAAGAAAGGAAAGGGAAAAGAATGGAAAGAAGGAAAGGAAATAAATGAAAGGAGAGAAGGAAAGAAAAGGATAGAAGGAAAAGAATGCAGGAAGGAAGGAAGAAATGAAAGAAAATAAGGAAGGAAGAAAGGAATGAAAGGAAGGAAAGGAAGGGAGAAAAGGAAGTAAGGGAAGGAAATAGGGAAAGGAACAAAGGAAAAGGAAAGGAATCAAGAAAAAAAAGGAAGGAAGGACCCTAATGACCTCAAGCAGTGAGTGAAGCTTTCCTGAAGTGTGATGGCAGCAGCAGACTTGCATTCAGCAAAGCCTTCAAACAGCAAATGAAATAAATGTCTTGTCATGACATTGATTGAAGGAGGAACATTCGCAAGGATGCTAAGTAACATCTCACCTGAAAGCGAGAACGACGGACAATGCAGCACTCCCTCTGTCTGCAGTAGAGATTTTGCTCAGTTCACAGTGGGGCTTGAATCAACAATGAGAAAGGATGGTGAGATGCCTTCACGCATAATGGGTGGGATTCTTCTGCCTCTGAGCTGCGTGTTTCTCGGTGGCACGCCATTTGCTGGTGGCGGGTTTCTCTGCTCCAGCCGCTGCCAATGGGAATTCCCATTGAAGCCACCCAATGCCGTCAGGAAACCCACGGATGGGGGTGCATTCTTGGCTGGACCAGAGAATCCTGCTGCCAGTGAACGGCTGGAGAATTCCAACCATTGACTTGTAATCTCAAATGCTCCATATCCCATAATGCTTTGCACACTGTTCACAAAATAATCAGATATGAAGCATCAAATTCTTCACTCTCCATCTGTTACTGATAGGCCATGCACTAAAACGTGACAAATGCTTTCCTGGGAACGTTATTCTGGGATCCAGATTTTGCTTGTATCAGGATTTTTATTCTTATGAGCTACACATAAAAACTAGCCAATTTGCAAATTGTAACAGATTCCACTAAATCATCGATTCCTCAACCCCAACTAAACAGCAAAATTAAATGTATAATACAAACAAATATTTTTGCTGTTCTAATTTTCTTACTTCCTCCCTTGAGTGCAATGGAGTGCAATTTCTTAGATGCTGATCTCTCTCTGCTACTTTGATCAGGTGGCCATCCTTCTTGAATGAGTACTTAGACCAGAAAGCCAAGATTTTAACAGCCCAATTCAGACAGGGGAAATGGAAATATGGATCTAAACCTATTCAAAAAAAAACCTATGACCAAAATAGCTGTGAATTCAAATCGAATGGTGCTGAAATTAATCTGATTTTAAGTTATTATAACTAATGCTTCAATCATAGAATAGTTTAGCAAACAAAGGAGGCCATTCATTAATTCAAAATTTGCTCATTCCTTCAAAGAGTAATTCAAATAGACCCACTTCCCCACTCTCCCCAATATCACTGCAGTTCTTTTGTCCTGAAGTATTTAACTCCATTCTTTTGAAGGCTTCTATTAAATCTTGATCCATCATTTTGTCAGGCAGTGTATTCCAAATTCTAGCCTCTCATGTGTAAAAACACATTTCCTCATGTTGCCCCTGGTTCTTTTGTCAATCACTTTAATTGTACGTCCTCTGGTTATTGACCCTTCAGCCATTAGAAACTGTTTCTCTTTATTTATCTAAACCTTTCATGATTTTTAGCATCCAGATCAATTCTCTTTTTAGTCTTCGCTGCTCTGAGGAAAACAATCCTAGCTTTTCCAGACGATCTAAATAAGTGTAATTCCATCATCCCTGGAAGCATTGTAATAAATCTCTTCAAGTCCTTCCTAATGTGTGAATCCCAAAATTAGATAGAATACTTCATCGGAGGCCAAACAAGTGATTTATACAAGTTTAGTGTATGTTCTTGGCTTTTGTGCTTTATGTCTTATTTATAAAGCCCAGGGTCCCATAAGCTTTATTAATCTGTGCTACCACCTTTAAAGATTTGTGCTTGTGCACAATTACCCCTAGGTCTTGCTGTGATCCCAGTTGAAGGCGGGAAGATTCAATATTAAAAAACTGGTTCTTACTTTTTTAAACAAAATGTGGAGGAACAGAGTCACAGGACCACTAATTAGTTTTAACAACAAGAATAAAACATTTCTTAAATGTGGAAAAATTGGATTATGATTCAAGAAGCCTTTACTTCGCCTTTAGTTTAACAAATACACACAGATTTTAAGATTACCATGGATTATGAAGCATATCTACAACGGTTTCAGTAACACAACGTCCCTTCAAACACACGAGATGGCTGTGGTCAAATACACTCTCCACTTTGAACTTCAAGAGAATGTCTGTGGTTTTCTCCTGCGAATCCCCCCCACATGATAGTCATGTGAGAGTTCCCAAATTCTACTCTCAAAAACACACTTTAAAATCTTCTCTCATAATTATGCTTTCCCTTAGTGGTTTGCATTCAAATGTCCAGAACAGGTTTCCAAATGACAGTTTTAAACAAAGCTTCTGCTCCACTTTTAACAATGAATCCAGTGCAGGATTTTTTAAATATATAAATCTTTAAATGGGATTTTTCCATTTTGACAAATAATGCAACCAAATCTTCTGAAACTGGTACAGTACAGTATAAATGCTTCAGCATACATAAATACAGAAAATGACAGAACTCCAACACAATTTTGGTGCCTCCGTTTATACCAGGAAAGACAGTAAGCAGATAAACTAGAGAATGAAAGAGAAGAGGATAAAGCCATGAAAACGTGATAAAGTGGCCCACACGTTCATGTGAATCAGTCATCGTTCAGGCCTGGCAATCACTGGAAAGTCTAAACCTATCTCCACCAAAGAAAGACCCCACGACAGGGAGAAGATGTATCGTCAAGACACCCATCAACAGGGTATCTCTGGAAAAAGTACAAGTCTCCTTCTCCCGATGGGACTAGGGATAACCCCCGAGAACCAAATATAACAAATTGCTCACACAGCCCACGAGAATATGGGATAGGCTTTCCGTGCTATGCTCGGGCGTGAACCAAAACATACCTCCCCCAACTCCAATTATATCTGAGTCCCCAATGACACATTATAACATCTTTTCCTCGGATATGAGACCTGCCTGTTTCTTTGCAGGAGCCAGTAAAGGATTCTTTAACCACAAAAAAACAGCTGCTTCACAGCTCCAGGGTCCCAGGTTTGATTCCCGGCTTGGGTGACTGTCTCTGCGGAGTCTGCACATTCTCCCCGTGTCTCCGTGGGTTTCCTCCGGATGCTCCGGTTTCCTCCACAGTCCAAAGGTGGACTGGCCATGATAAATTACCCTTAGTGTCAAAAAGATTAGGTTGGGTTGCGGGGATGGTGTGGAGCTGTGGGCTTAAGTGTGGTGCTCTTTCTAAGGGCTGGTGCAGGCTCGATGGGCCAAATGGCCTCCTTCTGCACTGTAAATTCTATGAACAAAATAAAGGAATACAGACATAAATTGTGAAGCAATTAGTTCCAAGAGGATATTTTACCTATAAACACAAGACCCAACAAAATCCCCAAATCCAATACAATAGAGTGATTATTATTCCACATATTCATACAGAGAAGACCAGCAAATAGTCATACAATTGATTAAGAGTGTAATCATTGAGGTCAGCATCTCCCTTCAAACAGACAATGACAGGATTTAAAAAAACACAGAGGGCGGGGGGGCGGAGGATAACAGGATACCAGGATGAAGCCATGAGCACATGGTTGTATGGTGCACACCTCCCTCTATAAGACAAAGCTACTCATTTGAAAACTAACTCAGTCTGCCAAGGCCTCCAGGCAATGAAAAGGTACTCCAAGCAAAGGGATCAACAGGATACCACCATCAGTACAAGACATGACTTGGAAGTGTACACTCTCATACACAGGAGCCAGTAAACCAAGGATACTTAGGCCATGCCAAGACCTGCTACACAACAGACCTCACTCCTCTTGTTATAACCGCATGGGTCTTAAGGGATAGGAGTGCTCCACTACCCAGTGGAACTTGCAGAATACAAGCACCCCTGATAAGGGGGCGGGGGACCCTTAACAAAGTTCACGTGCCTGAGGATAAATTGAGTCGGCCATTCAGGCACCGACTAGAGAAGACCCAGGAGGGAACTACTGCAGCTGTACATAATAGTTAATACTGGGGCCCCACAAGGTTGCGTACTTAATCCCCTATTGACTGTGTGGCAAAATTTGGTTCCAACTCCATCTACAAGTTTTCTGACGACACGACCATAGTGGGTCGGATCTCGA
This sequence comes from Scyliorhinus torazame, assembly GCF_047496885.1. Lineage (NCBI taxonomy): Eukaryota > Metazoa > Chordata > Chondrichthyes > Carcharhiniformes > Scyliorhinidae > Scyliorhinus > Scyliorhinus torazame. The sequence goes on from NC_092724.1 coordinate 47,221,179, forward strand.
ATAACGATGAGTCAGATTACAGGAGGGAGATTGAGAACCTAGTGGAGTGGTGCAACGACAACGATCTATCCCTCAATGCCAGCAAAACTAAAGAGCTGGTCATTGACTTCAGGAAGCAAAGTACTGTACACACCCCTGTCTGCATCAACGGAGCCGAGATGGAGATGATTAACAGCTTCAAATTCCTAGGAGTGCACATCACCAACAATCTGGCCTGGTCCACCCACATCGACGCTACAACCACAAAAGCACAACAGCGCCTTTACTTCCTCAGGAAACTAAGGAAGTTCAGCATGTCCACACTGACTCTTAGCAACTTTTATAGATGCACCACAGAAAGCATCCTATCTGGCTGCATCACAGCCTGGCATGGCAACTGCTCGGCCCAAGACCGCAAGAAACTTCAGAGAGTCGTGAACATAACCCAGTCCACCACAGGAACCTGCCTCCCATCCATTGACTTGATCGACACCTCCCGCTGCCTGGGGAAAGCGGACAGCAAAATCAAAGATCCCCTTCCCACCCGGTTTATTCACTCTTCCAACTTCTTCCATCGGGCAGGAGAAACAAGAGTTTGAGAACAAACAGATTCAAAAATAGCTTCTTCCCCGCTGTTACCAGACTCCTAAGCGACCCTCTTATGGACTGACCTGAATAATACTACACTCCTGTATGCTTCACCCGATGCTAGTGTTTATGTACATTGTGGACCTAGTATTGCCCTTTTATGTATTTTATTTTTATTTTTCTTTCTTTTCATATACTAAATGATCTGTTTGAGCTGCTCGCAGAAAAATACTTTTCACTGTACCTCAGTACATGTGGCAATAAACAAATCCAAATCCAACGTTTTGTTGGATTTTTCAATAAAATACGTTTTGTTTTTCTCTACAACTCAGTGTGGACCACTTTCGTTGCCCCTTATAAAATCTTTCCAGCCAAATCAGAGGCACTGCTCAGGCCCCCCATCAACACTGGGAGACTTAAACCACCCTCCACTAAGGAAAACCTACCAATAAGGAGAAGAAAAGTCATCAAGACGCCCATCAACAGGGTGTGTTGGAAGGGCATAAGGCTCCCCACCACACCCCCAACACGATATTGGAAATCCACTTTCTCCGCTCCCAGAAGGTAAAAGCCTATCGATCTCAGCCTTGAAAATGCTCAAGGACTCACTTGGCCTCCACAGATTTCAGGTCCAACTTACCAAGACCTGCCACCTGCCTTTCTGAGGAAAGGTAGAAAATGAAAGGATCACCTCGTTCCCTCCTCACCATACTCCCTCAGTCACCAAAATCCAACTTGAGAACTCTACTGCAGACCAGTGCAGAACACTTTGTTTACTCTTCCTTGATTTTTTTCTGAACCACACCTTTGTCTCTGTTCAGTTAACTCCAGTCATTTTAAAGATTCTATCTCCCCAATTCGCGGTCATCTGGTAACTTGTACATTCGGAAGCCTGCCCATTTGCAGCTCCCGGTCGGCCCTGTCTTTATTCTGGCAGAGTTGAGAGATCTTCAATCTCTGAGGTCCTGTCTCCAACTGCCCATAAATTCAGCTAAAACTTTCACATTTTCTACCTTACAAGACTCCAGTTTCTAACATACCTCGACTGGACTATTTATTCTTTGTACCGTAGCCCACTCTAAGCATAACAGAAGCACAGTTGGAACTTAACCAACCCCCACACATATGGGCAGCACGACAGCACTGTGGTTAGCACTGTTGCTTCACAGCGCGACGGACCCGGGTTAGATTCCTCCCACAAAATCCTGAAATACGTGCTTGTTTGAATTGGAGGGACTGAATTCCCTCTCAGTGTACTCGAACAGGCTCCCGCGAATATGGCGACTAAGGGATTCACGGTAACTTCAGTATTAATGTCAGCCTAATTGTGATACTAATAAAGATTATTAATATTATTAAACACCGTTGTCCAGCATGAATCTTACTATAGGTCTTACCCTTCCGGCACAGAATCATAAATTAAACACACTTGAGCTGCACGGTGGCACAGTGGTTAGCATTGCTGCCTCACGGCGCCGAGGTCCCAGGTTCAATCCCGGCTCTGAGTCACTGTCCGGGTGGAGCTTGCACATTGCCCTCGTGTTTGCGTGGATTTTGCCCCCACAACCCAAAGCTGTGCAGGGTAGGTGGATCAGCCACACTAAATTGCCCCTTAATTGTAAAAAAATGAATTGGGGACACGAAATTTAGTTTTAAAAATTAAACACACTCAAAACTATACTATATTTCTAATGTCTACCAATAGAAATATAAACCCCTGAAAACTACCTTTGTTTTCTCAACACTCTCTTCTTGCATCGATTTTAAATTGTACCATTTTGCAGCTATTGTGGAATGGGTGGTGCATTTATATCACCACTTTTCTTAGAAATCGCCCCCTAAACCAAAAAGATTCTTTAAATGATGTACAAGGATTTTCACTCCTTGACTCCTTTGCAGATTTAAGTAGGTGCTATTCAGGTCAAACTAATATTTCAAGTTTTTCCCGGTATAACCTATATCTACAAAGAAGATTTTATCTACTTACCACTCAGTAGCTTCGATCCTGGGTCCTGCTTTTCTGAGGTTTGGTAAAGTAGACTTTGACTATTTTGTAATAACCACGATTTCAGGTTAGAGTAAATTTTTAACTTAATTTATTTTGTTTCAAAAAATAAAATCACTGTTTTACAACAAGTAGAAGATCTTGCTTCTGGGGTCCCATTCGGGTTGATCAGACCGTCTTGGCCCCCTTGACAATCTCTCTTCCTCTTGGCATTGTTATGGGCGAGGCGTTTTCAGAACCCCAAAATGTATCATGGAGTTCAACCAACCTCTCCCTTTAATGGATTTGTTGCTTTTCCTAGGTGTGGGATTACAATTATGGACACGTGGGTTTTTAAACACAAAACACTGTTTATTCCATGAACTCAACTTAACATCTTAAATAAACATTGGATCTCTTAACACCCCTTACTTCAAAGAAAGCTCAGAAAATATTGCAACAGTAAATAATTCCCTAAAATGTTCCAAGAGACTTAACACCTTTAAACAAAATCACACCAGGTTAAAGGCTTTACTTTAAATCACCCAAATGATCCAGAGATAGTCTTTCATGGCAGAGATACAGCTCGCTGCAAAACACAGATACACATCCAGCTCTTTTCAAAACTTGCAGCTCTCTGGAAACACACAGACACACACACACTGCTTTTTTAAACTGAAACTAAAAACCTGCAAAATGGCTGACCTAAAGCCCAACTCCAACCACTGTCTGACATCATTGTTTTCTTGAAGGTACATTGCTTAAACATCCATGTCTTAAAGGTACCCTCACATGCCAGCATTATCACAGTCGCGGTTCGCTATTCGGCTCCTCAGTATGGCAGTTCCCAGACACTGAAGTAGCTGCAAAAGCTAACCCTGGCAGCTAGCGATTCATGGTATTTATTACCCTTCCAGAAGCCTTGCTGATTACATTTCGTTGCTGTGGTGTTAACATGAGGATGCTGTGGTGTTAACATGAGGATGCTTTAATGTTAACATGACCTTAGCCTGTCAGACTTTAACTTAAAGAGATCACTGGCAGGGAAGCTTCCTGCTAATTGTTTTGTTGTATTTTAGCCTTTCAATCCCTTATCATTTTTAAGCATTGCATTTTCTCATATTCCTGTCAAATGTTTCAAATTACATTCTTCCCATTTTATAATTGTGATGAACGGTTACAGTATTACTGTACCCTTATCATCATGTAAGGTGATGTCCCCTTTAAGACCGGGCTTGGAACCCTGGGGGACTCTTCCTCCGACCCCGCCCACCTGGGAGCCGTATATAAGGGGCCGCCTTGTGGGCGGCACCCAGTAAGCACCCGTCTCGGCACCAGGCTAGTTCTTAGCTTATTAAAGCCTTCTTTACCATTTACTCTCTAAGCATCGTTATTGAGGGTCCAACAATTTAATAAGCATCAGGATGGACGCAGGCCTAAAACCAGAGAAGCTCAATCTGCAAGCATGGACACCGGAGGCAAAATAATTTTTTTAATACTGGCTCCGATGTTTCGAGGCCTACCTGGAATGCTCAGAGACTCCCATCCTGGGGCCACACAAGCTGCATCTCCTCCATGCCCGGGTGAGTCACAGAATTTCCGCCACGCTCAAAAAGGCGACTACCTATGAAGAGGCGGTCGAGTTACTATGCAAGCGGTTTGTCAAACCCATCAACGAGGTACATGCCCGGCACCTGCTCTCTACCTGCCGGCAGCGCTCGGGGGAATCGCTAGACAAATTTGTAGAAAAACTCACTGCGCTTGCCAGGGACTGTGACCATCAGGATGTGACAGGGGAAACCCATATGAACCTGCACATCAGAGGCACTTTCGTGTCCGGCATCCGCTCGACCTACATCCGGCAGCGGCTGCTCGCAAATGGGGCAAGAGACCTACAGGACACGCTAACGCTCACCTCCTCGCTGGAAGTGGCCCGACATAATTTGGGCACGTACCCCGCGAGCCCCCCTCGGACTTCCTCAGACTTGGCCACGTTACGGGCCTGCGCCATGCGGCGACCCGCCCGGACTGGGGGCACACCATGCTACTTCTGCGGGCAGGGCCAGCATCCACACCCACGCTGCCCAGCCCGCCCCACCATCTGTAGCGACTGCGGGAAAAAGGGGCATTTCGCGAGGGTCTGCCTGGCCAGGCCCAAGGGCCAGAAACACAAAGAACAGCAGGCCCGAAAATCAGGCTCACAGGCCCGCAGGCCTCGCCATACGGCTGCGCAATGACCCAACACGCCCCCTTCTGACGCGTCATCAGCCTCGTGCGAATCATGGGGGCGGCCATCTTGTCAGCGGCCATCTTCTCGACCCGACACGCGCGACCGACGGCGGCGGTCATTTTACGAATCCGACTCGGCTGAGGACTCGGACTACCCGCAACTGGGAGCGATCACCCTCGACCAAACACGGCCAAAACATCTGCAGAACCCGTTGATGAAGGTCCAGGTCAACGGGCGCGACACTTCATGCCTCTTCGACTCCGGGAGCACGGAGAGCTTTATTCATCCAGAAACAGTAAGGCGCTGCTCCTTGCGCACCCATCCCACGTCCCAAACCATAGCACTTGCATCCGGGTCCCACTCGGTACAAATCAAGGGGTACTATATCGCGGATCTCTCGATCCAGGGTGCCGAATATACCCGTTTTAAACTTTATATCCTTCCGCACCTCTGCGCCCCCCTGCTGCTCGGACTGGACTTCCAGTGCAGCCACCGAAGCCTGACACTGAAGTTCAGCGGACCCTTGCCCCCCCCTCACGGTATGCAGCCTTGCGACACTGAAAGTTGTACCCCCCTCTCTATTTGCGAACCTCACCCCCGACTGTAAGCCCGTCGCCACCAGGAGCCGGCGGTACAGTGCCCAAGACATGACTTTTATCAGGTCAGAGGTCCAGCGTTTACTGGGAGAGGGGGTCATCGAGGCTAGCAACAGCCCCTGGAGAGCACAAGTGGTGGTAGTCCTGTCCGGGCAAAAGAAACGGATTGTCGTGGATTATAGCCAGAACATAAACCGCTTCACGCAGCTCGATGCGTACCCCCTTCCTCGCATAGCAGACATGGTAAATCGGATCGACCAATGCCGAGTATTTTCCACGGTCGACCTCAAATCCGCCTACCACCAGCTCCCCATCTGACCGAAAGACCGCGCCTATACTGCCTTCGAAGCAGCCGGCCGGCTCTTCCACTTTCTCAGGGTCCCCTTTGGCGTCACAAATGGGGTCTCCATCTTCCAAAGGGCGATGGACCAAATGGTGGACCAGTACGGTTGGCGGGCTACATACCCGTACTTGGACAATGTCACCATCTGCGGCCATGACCAGCAGGATCATGACGCGAACTTCGAAAAGTTCCTCCAGACCGCCCGAGCCTTAAACCTGACCTATAACAAGGAAAAATGTGTTTTCCACACAACCCGGCTAGCCATCCTCGTCTATGTCGTGGAAAACGGCGTGCTAGGTTCCGACCCCGAATGCATGCACCCCCTAAAGGAACTCCCCCTCCCCCACAGCCTCAAGGCCCTCAAACGGTGCTTGGGGCTCTTCTCCTATTACGCCCAGTGGGTCCCCAAATATGCGGACAAAGCCCGCCCACTCATAAAGACCACAATATTTCCCCCGTCGGCTGAGGCTCGATCGGCCTTCAACCGCATCAAGGCCGACATCACCAAGGCCGCTATGTGCGCAGTGAACGAAACTATCCCCTTCCAGGTAGAGAGTGATGCATCAGACATCGCCCTGGCTGCTACCCTCAACCAGGCAGGCAGACCAGTAGCGTTCTTCTCCCGGACCCTCACCGCCTCCGAAATTCGGCACTCTGCAGTCGAGAAGGAGGCACAAGCCAATGTGGAGGCTGTATGGCACTGGAGGTAGGAGGTTTACCCTCGTCACCGACCAACGGTCGGTCGCCTTTATGTTCGATAACGCACAACGGGGCAAAATAAAAAACTATAAAAGTTTGTGGTGGAGGATCGAACTCTCCACCTACACGTACGATATCAAGCATTGTCCAGGGGAGCTCAACGAGCCCCCAGATGCCCTGTCCCATGGCACATGCGCCAACACGCAGGAGGACCGCCTGCAAGCCATCCACAATGACCTCTGCCACCCGGGGGTTACCCGGCTCGTCCATTTTATCAAGTCCCGCAACCTACCTTACTCAACCAAGGAAGTCAAGGCCATGACCAGGGCCTGCCAGATCTGCGCGGAGTGACCGCACTTCTACCGGCCAGACAAGGCTCGGCTTGTGAAGGCCTCGGGGCCCTTTGAGCGACTAAGCATGAACTTCAAGGGCCCCCTCCCGTCCACCAACCGCAATGCCTATTTCCTCACCGTTATCGATGAGTTCTCCCGCTTCCTATTCGCCATTCCCTGCCCCGACATGACCTCAGCCACCACGATAAAAGCACTGCACAGCATCTTCACCCTGTTTGGTTTCCCCGCTTATATCCGCAGCAACCATGGTACATTGTTCATGAGCGATGAACTACATAAGAACATAAGAACTAGGAACAGGAGTAGGCCATCTGGCACCTCGAGCCTGCTCCGCCATTTAATGAGATCATGGCTGATCTTGGTGGACTCAGCTCCACTCTCCGGCCCGTACACCATATCCCCGAATCCCTTTATTCTTTAGAAAGGTATCTATCTTTTTCTTAAAAACATTTAAAGAAGGAGCCTCAACTGCTTCACTGGGCAAGGAATTCCAGAGATTCACAACCCTTTGGGTGAAGAAGTTCCTCCTAAACTCGGTCCTAAATCTACTACCCCTTATTTTGAGGCTATGCCCCCTAGTTCTGCTTTCCCCGACCAGTGGAAACAACCTGCCCGCATCTATCCTATCTATTCCCTTCATAATTTTATATGTTTCAATAAGATCCCCCCGCATCCTTCTAAACTCCAATGAGTACAGTCCCAGTCTACTCAACCTCTCGTCATAATCTAATCCCCTCAACTCTGGGATCAACCTAGTGAATCTCCTCTGCACTCCCTCCATTGCCAATATGTCCTTTCTCAGGTAAGGAGACGAAAACTGAACACAATACTCCAGATGTGGCCTCACCAATACCTTATACAATTGCAGCATAACCTCCCTAGTCTTGAACTCCATCCCTCTAGCAATGAAAGACAAAACTCGATTAGCCTTCTTAATCACCTGTTGCACCTGCACACCAACTTTTTGCGACTCGTGCACCAGCGCACCCAGGTCCCTCTGCACAGCAGCATGTTTTAACATCTTACCGTTTAAATAATAATCCATTCTGCTGTTATTCCTCCCAAAATGGATAGCCTCACACTTGGCAACATTGAATTATATCTGCCAGACCCTAGCCCATTCACCTAACCTATCCAAATCCTTCTGCAGACTTCCGGTATCCTCTGCACTTTCTGCTTTACCACTCATCTTAGTGTTGTCTGCAAACTTTGCAACATTGCACTTGGTCCCCAACTCCAAATCATCTATGTAAATTGTGAACAACTGCGGGCCCAACACTGATCCTTGAGGGACCTCACTAGTTGCAGGTTGCCAACCAGAGAAACACCCATTTAGCCCCACTCTCTGCTTTCTGTTAGTTAACCAATCCTCTACCAATGCTACCACTTTACCCTCAATGCCATGCATCTTTAGTTTATGCAGCAACCTTTTGTGTGGCACCTTGTCAAAAGCTTTCTGGAAATCCAGATATACCACATCCATTGGCTCCCCGTTATCTACTGCACTGGTAACGTCCTCAAAAAATTCTACCAAATTAGTCAGACACGACCTACCCTTTATGAACCCATGCTGCGTCTGCCCAATGGGACAATTTCCCTACAGGTGCCCTGCTATTTCCTCCTTAATGATAGATTCCTGCATTTTCCCTACAACCGAAGTTAAGCCTACCGGCCTACAATTACCCGCTTTCTGCCGACCTCCTTTTTTAAACAGTGGTGTCAGGTTTGCTACTTTCCAATCCTCTGGGACCACCCCAGAGTCTAGTGAATTTTGATAAATTATCACTATTGCGTTTACAATTTCCCTAGCCATCTCTTTTAACACTCTGGGATGCATCTCATCAGGGCCAGGAGACTTGTCTACCTTTAGCCCCATTAGCTTGCCCAATACTGCCTCCTTAGTGATTACAATCATCTCAAGGTCCTCACCTATCATATCTTTATTTCCATCAGTCACTGGCATGTTATTTGTGTCTTCCACTGTGAAGACTGACCCAAAAAACCTGTTCAGCTCCTCAGCCATTTCCCCGTCTCCTGTTATTAAATCTCCCTTCTCATCTTTCAAAGGACCAATATTTACCTTAGCCACTCTTTTTTGTCTTATATATTTGTAGAAGCTTTTACTATCTGCTTTTATGTTCTGAGCAAGTTTACTTTCATAGTCTACCTTACTCTTCTTCATAGCTTTTTTAGTAGTTTTCTGTTGTCCCCTAAAGAATTCCCAGTCCTCTAGTTTCCCACTAACTTTTGCCACTTTATATGTTTTTTCCTTCAATTTGATACTCTCCCTCACCTCCTTAGATATCCACGGTCGATTTTTCCCCTTTCTATCGTCTTTCTTTTTTGTCGGTCTGAACCTTTCCTGAACACTGTGAAAGATCGCTCGGAAGGTTCTCCACTGTTCCTCAACTGCTTCACCATGAAGTCTTTGCTCCCAGTCTACCTTAGCTAGTTCTTCTCTCATCCCATTGTAATCACCTTTGTTTAAGCACAAAACATTAGTGTTTGATTTTACCTTGTCATCCTCCAACTGTATTTTAAATTCCACCATATTGTGGTCGCTCCTTCCAAGAGGATCCCAAACTATGAGATCATTAATCAATCCTGCCTCATTACACAGGACCAGATCTAGGGCCGCTTGTTCCCTTGCAGGTTCCATTACATACTGTTCCAGGAAATTATTCTATAAATTCCTCCTCAAGGCTGCCTTTACCAACCTGGTTAAACCAATCGACATGCAGATTAAAATCTCCCATGATAACCGCTGTACCATTTCTACATGCATCCGTTATTTCTTTGCTTATTGCCTGTCCTACCATCCTGTTACTATTTGGTGGCCTATAGACTACTCCTATCAGTGACCTTTTCATCTTACTATTCCTGATTTCCACCCAAATTTATTCAACCTTGTCCTCCATAGCACCAATATCATCCCTTACTATTGCCCGGATGCGATCCTTAAACAACAAAGCTACACCACCGCCCTTACCGTCCATTTTATCCTTTCGTATAGTCTGATACCCTTGGATATTTAACTCCCAGTCGTGACCATCTTTTAACCATGTTTCAGTAATGGCCACTAAATCATAGTCATTCACGATGATTTGCGCCATCAAATCATTCACCTTATTCTGTATACTATGTGCATTCAGGTAAAATACACTTATGCTGTTTTTTATGTCTTTGTTATGAATCCTAACACCTTGATCAGTAACTGTGTCAGTATCTGCTCAGCAAAGGCATCGCCTCGAGCAGAACGGCCAGTTATAACCCGCGGGGAAACGGGCAGGTGGAGAGGGAGAACGCGACAGTTTGGAAGGCTGTCCTTCTGGCCCTACGGTCGAGAAGTCTCCCAACCACCCGCTGGCAGGAGGTCCGACCCAATGCCCTACACTCCATTAGGTTGCTCCTCTGCTCGGCCTCGAATGAGACCCCTCACAACCGATTGTTTGTCTTCCCCAGGAAGATATTTCAGTAAGCTCAGGGAAGGTGGTAAAAGAGGGGGAGGGGTGGCATTGTTAGTCAAGGACAGTATTACTGTGGCAGAAAGGACGTTTGATGAGGACTCATCTACTGAGGTAGTATGGGCTGAGGTTAGAAACAGGAAAGGAGAGGTCACCCTGTTAGGGGTTTTCTATAGGCCTCCAAAAAGTTCCAGAGATGTAGAGGAAAGGATTGCAAAGATGATTCTGGATAGGAGCGAAAGCAACAGGGTAGTTGTTATGGGGGACTTTAACTTTACAAATATTGACTGGAAACGCTATAGTTCCATTACTTTAGATGGGTCCGTTTTTGTCCAATGTGGGCAGGAGGGTTTCCTGACACAGTATGTAGATAGGCCAACGAGAGGCGAGGCCATATTGGATTTGGTATTGGGTAATGAACCAGGACAGGTGTTAGATTTGGAGGTAGGTGAGCACTTTGGTGATAGTGACCACAATTCGATCACGTTTACTTTAGTGATGGAAAGGGATAGGTATATACCGCAGGGCAAGAGTTATGTCTGGGGGAAAGGCAATTATGATGCGATGAGGTAAGACTTAGGATGCATCGGATGGAGAGGAAAACTGCAGGGGATGGGCACAATGGAAATGTGGTGCTTGTTCAAGGAACAGCTACTGCGTGTCCTTGATAAGTATGTACCTGTCAGGCAGGGAGGAAGTGGTCAAGCAAGGGAACCGTGGTTTACTAAAGCAGTCGAAACACTTGTCAAGAGGAAGACGGAGGCTTATGTAAAGATGACACATGAAGGTTCAGTTAGGGCGCTCAAGAGTTACAAGTTAGCTAGGAAGGACCTAAAGAGAGAGCGAAGAAGAGCCAGGAGGGGGCATGAGAAGTCATTGGCAGGTAGGATCAAGGATAACCCTAAAGCTTTCAATAGATATGTCAGGAATAAACGAATGACTAGGGTAAGAGTAGGGCCAGTCAAGGACAGTAGTGAATATTTTTCGTCAGTATTCACACAGGAAAAAGACAATGTTGTCGAGGTGAATACTGAGATTCAGGCTACTAGACTAGAAGGGCTTGAGGTTCATAAGGAGGAGGTGTTAGCAATTCTGGAAAGTGTGAAAATAGATACGTCCCCTGGGCCGGATGGGATTTATCCTAGGATTCTCTGGGAAGCTAGGGAGGAGATTGCTGAGCCTTTGACTTTGATCTTTAAGTCATCTTTGTCTACAGGAATAGTGCCAGAAGACTGGAGGATAGCAAATGTTGTCCCCTTGTTCAAGAAATGGAGTAGAGACAAACCCAGTAACTATAGACCAGTGAGCCTTACTTCTGTTGTGGGCAAAATCTTGGAAAGGTTTATAAGAGATAGGATGTATAATCATCTCGAAAGGAATAATTTGATTAGAGATAGTCAACACGGTTTTGTAAAGGGTAGGTCATGCCTCACAAACCTTATTGAGTTCTTTGAGAAGGTGACCAAACAGGTGGATGAGGGTAAAGCAGTTGATGTGGTGTATATGGATTTCAGTAAAGCGTTTGATAAGGTTCCCCATGGTAGGCTACTGCAGAAAATACGGAGGCATGGGATTCAGGGTGATTTAGCAGTTTGGATCAGAAATTGGCTAGCTGGAAGAAGACAAAGGGTGGTGGTGGTTGATGGGAAACGTTCAGACTGGAGTCCAGTTACTAGTGGTGTACCACAAGGATCTGTTTTGGGGCCACTGCTGTTTGTCATTTTTATAAATGACCTGGAGGAGGACGTAGAAGGATGGGTGAGTAAATTTGCAGATGACACTAAAGTCGGTGGAGTTGTGGACAGTGCGGGAGGATGTTACAAGTTACAGAGGGACATAGATAAGCTGCAGCGCTGGGCTGAGAGGTGGCAAATGGAGTTTAATGCAGAAAAGTGTGAGGTGATTCATTTTGGAAGGAATAACAGGAAGACAGAGTACTGGGCTAATGGTAAGATTCTTGGCAGTGTGGGTGGGTAGAGAGATCTTGGTGTCCATGTACATAGATCCCTGAAAGTTGCCACCCAGGTTGAGAGGGTTGTTAAGAAGGCATACGGTGCATTAGCTTTTATTGGTAGAGGGATTGAGTTTCGGAGTCATGAGGTCATGTTGCAGCTGTATAAAACTCTGGTGCGGCTGCATTTGGAATATTGCGTGCAATTCTGGTCGCCGCATTATCGGAAGGATGTGGAAGCATTGGAAAGGGTGCAGAGGAGATTTACCAGAATGTTGCCTGATATGGAGGGAATATCTTTTGAGGAAAGGCTGAGGGACTTGAGGCTGTTTTCGTTAGAGAGAAGGAGGTTCAGAGTTGACTTAATTGAGGCATGCAAGATGATCAGAGGATTGGATAGGGTGGACAGTGAGAGCCTTTTTCCTCGGATGGTGATGTCTAGCACGAGGGGGCATAGCTTTAAATTGAGGGGAGATAGATATAAGACAGATGTCAGAGGTAGGTTCTTTACTCAGAGAGTAGTAAGGGCGTGGAATGCCCTGCCTGCAACAGTAGTGGACTCGCCAACATTAAGGGCATTCAAATGATCATTGGATAGACATAGGGACGATAAGGGAATAGTGTAGATGGGCTTTAGAGTGGTTTCACAGGTCGGCACAACATCGAGGGTTGAAGGGCCTGTACTGCGCTGTAATGTTCCATGTTCTAAGTCCACCTCCGGGGTCTTGCTTCCATCTTGGTTGACGGCTCCGGGACCTGTTCTTCTCTGGAGGCACGCGAGGAGCCATAAAACGGACCCCCTGGTCGAGAAGGTCCGATTACTACATGGAAACCCCAGTTACGCCTACGTCGAGTTCCCCGATGGCAGGCAAGATATGGTTTCCCTCTGGGATCTGGCACCCACTGGTTCCCCCACTATAGACGCCCCCGCCCTCGCAGCTTCCCTGCAAGATCTGGTACCCACTACAACAGCCCTCTCCCGGCCCCACACCCCGCCGGCGCCGGCACCGCTATCCCCAGCCCCAACTATTCCCCCTGCGCCCCGATCCCCTACCCCGACCCGGACCAAGGCTCCGACCACCGTGCTCCCGGATGTACCCTCAACTAAGATGCCCGTTACCGCCGCACCACCGCCTGAGCTGAGGAGGTTGATGAGGACAATCAGGCTGCCGAAAGGAATGGACTTATGATGGCACTTCACCCCCGCTGGACAGTTTTTAAAAAACAGTGGGTGAATGTGATGAACGGTTACTGTATTACTGTACCCTTAGCATCATGTAAGGTGATGTCCCCTGTAAGACCAGGCTTGAAACCCTGGGGGACTCCACCTCTGGCTCCGCCCGCCTGGGAGTCGTATATAAGGAGCCGCCTTATGGGCGGAACCCAGTAAGCACCCGTCTCGGCTTCAGGCTAGTTCTTAGCTTATTAACGCCTTCTTCACCGTTTACTCTCTAAGCGTCGTTATTGAGGGTACAACAATAATTTTGCAAAATATGTTGCCTGCTTTTGGGGAAGAAGCAGTTAGCTGCTGTGATTTCCACTTTTAACTGGTGTCATTAAGTTTATATCATTCACAAATAAACATTATTTCAAGTAATTCAAACTTAAGATTCTGGCAATTCTAATCAATTGCTTGCTAAACTAATTAACTTTTGTCAAAGGGTGGAGAATTTGTCCCCTTTATGTAAAAACTTAACTTACTAGAATTTTGCTGACTTGAAAGAAAGGGACCGGGTTACAGCAAACAAACCTGTTGGACTTTAACCTGGTGTTGTAAGACTTCGTACTGTGCTCGCCCCAGTCCAACGCCGGCATCTCCACATCTTGAAAGAAAGGGACCGGGTTACAGCATGAGCTGTTTCGAAGTGTTATCTCAAAGTCTGTGCGATAATGACTTGTGTGCAATGTAAAACTTTTGTCTGCTTTGAGGGACTTCTGCTTCAACTTCCCTTTACCATTTAAAAAAAAAATTTGGAGTACCCAATTCATTTTTTCCAATTAAGGGACAATTTAGCGGGGCCAATCCAACTAGCCTGCATATCTTTGGGTTGTGTGGGTGAAACCCACGTAAACACGGGGAGAATGTGCAAACTCCACACGGACAGTGACCCAGAGCTGGGATCGAACCTGGGTCCGCGGCGCCATGAGGCAGCAGGGCTAACCCACTGTGACACCGTGCTGCCCTCCCTTTATCATTTTTAAACATTTTATTACATTTATAGGATCTATTTCCATTCTACTTCATTTTTCCTCATATTCCTTCGGTTGATCATCAGACCTTCATGTTTCAAATGACATTCTTTCCATTTTACTTTACAGTGGACATGTTGGGAAATGAACCTTACTCACCTACCAAATTGTAATGCCTTGTGCTTTTTGGCATTGAGGTTCATCTCCCCACATGTCCACCCATTCCACAACACACCTATGTCCTCCTGAAGTCTACTAACTATCCATCTGAGTGCTTCATACGTTCTAAGTTTCCTGTCATTTGCAAATTTCAACATTTGGCCCTGTACCATCAGGTCCGTGTCATTACTGCACATAAAAAAACGGCAGAGATCCTGATCCTGAATATTGGGGAATTCCACTGTATCCCTCTCGCCAGTCGGAAACAAAACAGCCACTAACCAAACCTCATTGATTTCTATCCCATGTCCATTTTTCCATGTTGGCACCACCTCTTTTATTCCATGGGTTGCCATTTTCCCACCAAGCTTTATGCATGGTAATTGAGCAAACATATTTTGTTTGCTCAATCGTCATCCATCAACTCTGTTACCTCTTAACACAAACTCAAGTTAGTCAAACACAATTTTAATTTCATGAATCCTTCAGTAGTCCATTTTTTTCCAAATGGGGCTGTTCATTTTCTCCCTGATTTTAATAATAATAATCTTTTATTGTCACAAGTTGGCTTACATTAACACTGTAAGTTACTGTGAAAAGCCCTTCGTCGCCACATTCCGGCGCCTGTTCGGTACACAGAGGGAGAATTCAGAATGTCCTAATTACCGAACAAACACGTCTTTCGGGACTTGTGGGAGGAAACCGGAGCACCCGGAGGAAACCTACACAGATACGGGAAGAACATGCAGACTCTGCACAGACAGTGACCCAAGCCAGGAATTGAACCGGAGATCCTGGAGCTGTGAAGCAACAGTGCTAACCACTGTGCTACCGTGCTGCCCACAATTATTGTCTCCACAAGCCCCCTCACCATCGATGTTGAACTGACAGGACTTACTGGGTTTATCCTTCTCTTCTTTCCTGAAAACTGTGCAACACCACCCCTTCCCCCCCAACTCCCACCCACCCCCTCTCCTTTGGCATCACCCCCGTATCCAAGGAACATGAGAAGATTATTGGAAGCTTCTCAGCATTTTCCATTCCCTTTTCCCTCAGCAACTTATACTGTGGTGGCTTCACTACTTTGAGTACAGCCAACCCTTCTCGGACATCCTCTTCTATTTTTTTTATCTCACCCAATAGCTCAGCAACCTCCTCATATATCATGGCTTTGACAAGATCTCCCTCGGTAAACATTGATTCAATGTAATTGTTTAACACCATAGCCATGCCCTTTGTCTTCACCAATTGTTCTCCATTTGGAACCCTAATTGGTCATACATCTCCTCTCACAACCTGTTTACTGTTCAAAGAAATGCCTAAAGAAGACCCTTTGATCCCATTTTAGATACAAATGTGCTCTTGCAGTTATCTCTTTATTTCCTTTATCTTGTTTATATTCAATCTAATTCTTCCTTGAATTCTCAAGCTGCCATCTGCCTGAGATCATCTGCTTCCTCTTTGTTCCCTCCTTTGTCTTCCGTCCCCATGGGCTTTATGCACCTAGACTGAACCATTTCCTCTCAAAAGCTGCCTACCATTTCTGCCTGCCATATTTTATGCAGAATTTCATTGGCTCTATTGTGGTGGGGGCAGAGTTGAAAATGCGAAGAACCACACAAAATTTACACTGAAGTCAGCAGGACCGCAAAATCTCGGCGGCAGGAGGAACGTGGAAATTCCACCCTTTATTTGGGAATTTCCGTTCGCATTTTTGTCATGCCAATTTGGCAATGACCTCCTGAGAAGTCCCAAATCGTGTTTTGTGTCAATGTAAACACATAATGTGATTTTGTCTCCCCACCCCCCTCACACCCGCCACTCCCATCAGTGAAGGGGCACATTTGCCGATGTTAAAGTTGGGAAGATCATTTGACTACATTGTCATCTTATTTTCAGAACTCCATGCCTGAATCATTGCCCACCCACTATAAGAAAGTCCATTCATGTCACCATGTGGGCAAACTGGCATGAAACCCAACTGGGCTCCAAAGTGTGCACATGGAGAGCAGGCTTACCAGAGGGGCTCAGATGAATGCGTTGATCAGGATGGAGATGGTTATGCCTGGGCACAGCCCAAGCACTAACCTGGCAACTATCCCCTATTTCTGCCCCAGGTACAGCCAGCGCCAGGAGCCAGAATGAGAGTGCACTCCCCGGCAGTGCTGAGGGCAGTGCCCAGGCAGTATCCAGGCAGTGCCAGGGGGCAGTGCCTAGGCTGTTCAAGGGGACAGGGCCAAGGCAGTGTCCGAGCAGTGCCAGGGGAATACGGGGTGGGGTTCCTGATGGAACACTGGAGCAAATAGTTCCCGGATCTTTGCGAGACTGAGGCCGGAATTGTCCGGCGATTGTGATTCACTTGTCCCGCCGACAGCACACCCTCGCCCATGGGTTTCCCAGTGGCATGGGGTGGCTTCAATGGGAAATCCCATTGACAAGCGGCAGGAAGACAGAATTCCACTGCCAGTGAATGGCTGCCATCGAGAAACATGTGGCTGGGGAACCGGAGAATCCAGCCCTAAGTTGCAGCTCAATCAGAGCCTGTCACACCAGTTTACATCATGGGACCCACTCCTTTACGTTTTTCACACTAAGTCCCAAACGGTATGACAGAGGAAGCCACCATTGCTGTTGACGACTTCAACGCTGCATTTCCTCCCCACTATCGGGCTTTGCCGAATTCTGGGGACAGCACAGTAGCATTGTGGATAGCACAATTGCTTCACAGCTCCAGGGGCCCAGGTTCGATTCCGGCTTGGGTCACTGTCTGTGCGGAGTCTGCACATCCTCCCCGTGTGTGCGTGGGTTTCCTCCGGGTGCTCCGGTTTCCTCCCACAGTCCAAAGATGTGCAGGTTAGGTGGATTGGCCATGACAAATTGCCCTTAGTGTCAAAAATTGCCCTTAGTGTTGGGTGGGGTTACTGGGTTATGGGGATAGGGTGGAGGTGTTGACCTCGGGTAGGGTGCTCTTTCCAAGAGCCGGTGCAGACTCGATGGGCCGAATGGCCTCCTTCTGCACTGTAAATTCTATGAAATAATTCTATGGCAAAGTTCTGCCCTTTGAATCCAATTTTCCCAGACCAGACCCCACCTCATGTTACTGAAGTTAACCCTCCTCCAGTTCAGTATTTTAATCTAGATTTATTTTTGTTTTTCTCCGCAATTAACTTAAAACTCATAATACCGTGATTCTTTTTCCATGATACTCCTGGACTATGATCAACCCCATTTGATCCATTTCATTCGTCAGGGCTAGATCATCACAAACAGCAACAACAACATCGCGATTATCCTTCCTCATTGACAAGAAGCCTACTGTTCAAGAAAATTCTCCTGAACACACTTCAGACATCACGGACCCTTCTCCAACCTGCGCACATTTACTCTCAATTTCAATATTGGGGCAGTCAATGTTTCCAGTTACCACTACTCTGTAATTCTTGCACCTCCTTTGCAAATCTGCCCTTCGAACTTCATCCCACTATTTATTGGCAAAAAAACTATGGGAAGGATTTTCTGCCCCCTGCTTTTCAGGAACAGCAAGGGACGGAGAATCGAAGGGATGTCCCAAAATGGCATTGACACCGGCGGGATACCCCCACCCCTTGCCAATGACATAATGGGGCTCCAACCGTGAGAGCTCGTGAACCCCAATACCATACATTCACATATACTTAACAGGCCTCCCTGCTGGATTGTACCCACCCCCCACTCCCATGTAGGAATTCCTTCCCACCTCCCACGGCCCGTCATGCTAGTGGGGTTTACAACAGGTTTTGTAAAATGGGAACTTGGTGAATCATCCCCACCTATGTGCACAGGTAAGTACCGCCCGCAGGGGATAGAAGATGTTGCCTGGATAGTCCCCTGACAGTGCCCCCTGGTGGAGAGAGTCATGCCCGGGTCCTTCAGAAATAGTTCCTCCACCTCTAGATGACTGACGTTGCTGGCGGGGAAGCTTCATGAATAGTCCACACTGCCAATGTGATGTCGTGGAAGGCCACACTGCCAATGTGATGTCGTGGAAGGCCACACTGCCAATGTGATGTCGTGGAAGGCCACACTGCCAATGTGATGTCGTGGAAGGCCACACTGCCAATGTGATGTCGTGGAAGGCCACACTGCCAATGTGATGTCGTGGAAGGCCACACTGCCAATGTGATGTCGTGGAAGGCACCTCCAGCATTTTTTGAAATTACGTTTTAAAAGATATGGCGGAAAAAGCCGGCAGTGGAGCCAGGGGGCAGCACACCACTCTTCCCGCCTGATTTAACACTTAGTTCAACCAAACGGAGCATTCCTCCTTACGTCAAGTACTGCAATAGCTATTGGTCAGGATTTTGCAGATCTGCCAATGGCAGGCTACGCCATGGACAGTGTGGTGATATGTATCACTGTATACACACAAGGGGTTAATGTAGATACACTACAACTAAGTGACCACTAGAGGGAGCACCAGAGATGTCATGACATGCAGACATTCAGCTAATGAATACATAGAATAGGACACGACCAATAGACAGTCAAGGCACCAGGAGGTGACACTACCACAAGGAGGCATTACACAACCCATATATAAAAGGACAGGGCACACATGCTCTTTCTCTTTCCACAGGCGACACTGAGAGAGTAGGACAGTGGCAGATCAGAAGCATCACACCCACCACGTGGCTTACAGCAGACTGGTTTGTTAGCCTGAGTTACTATAGTAAGATTAGCAGGAGAGTCAAACTCATAGAGAACTGTGCTAATGGTTCAATAAATCACATTGAACTTACTTCAAAGTCTGGAGTATCATTTGATCAAAGCTGCATCGAGTTGCAGCCTGTGTTAGCCCAGAGTACAGGGGCGTCATTCTCCGACCCCCCGCCGGGTTGGAGAATCGCCGGGGGCTGCCGTGAATTACGCCCCCGCCGGTTGCCGAAGTCTCCGGTACCGGATATTCGGTGAGGGCGGGCCCCCCCGTTGGATTCTCCGGCCCGTATGGGACGAAGTCCCGCTGATAAATTGCCTGTCCCTCCGGCGTGGATTAAACCACCTTTTGAACGGTGGGACAAGGCGGCGTAGGCGGGCTCCGGGGTCCTGGGGGGGGGCGTGGGGCGATCTGGCCCCGGGGGGTGCCCCCCCGGTGGCCTGGCCCGCGATCAGGGCCCACCGATCCGCGGGCAGGCCTGTGCCGTGGGGGCACTCTTTCCCTTCCACCTCCGCCACGGTCTCCACCATGGCGGAGGCGGAAGTGACTCTCCCCACTGCGCATGCGCGGGAAACTGACAGCGGCCGCTGACGCTCCCACGCATGTGCCGCCCGGGGATGTCATTTCCGCGCCAGCTGGCGGGGCAACAAAGGCCGTTTCCGCCACCTGGCGGGGCGGAAATTCCTCCGCCGTCGGCCTAGCCCCTCGATGTTGGGGCTAGGCCCCCAAAGATGCGGAGCATTCCGCACCTTTGTGGCGCGCGATGCCCGTCTGATTGGCACCGTTTTGGGTGCCAGTCGGCGGACATCGCGCCGTTTCGGGAGAATTTCGCCCCAGAACACAACATAGTACCAGTTGTGTCTGTTGAATCTATATAGTTCAACTCAGCAGGATCCGTGACTACCAGCAACAGCACCCAGGCAAGATGATCAAGATTCCGGTTCCTCAGCAGCTCAGGTACCACGGCAATCTCAGTGCCAACTGGCGTGCATTCAAGCAGAGATTTGAGATTTGCATGGTAGCATCCGACCTAAATGGCGTGGCCGATGCTGAGAAGATAGATCTTCTACTCACCATTGCGGGTGAATGTGCAACAGAAATCTTCAAGTCCTTCAAGTACTCCAAAGGGCAGGACAAGAGAGACTTCCAGATAGTCCTGGACAAGTTTGAAAACTACTGTGAGGTAAACACAATAGAAATAGGTAAAACTGGTGCCTATACTCATCACGAAGCAAAGGTAGGCTTGCAACAGAAGCAAACAGCAATTTTGATTGGCAGCCATCTTGAGCAAGGAGCCGCACATGAGCAGTTCCCAAGAAGATGCGATCCGGCAAACCAGTGTTTTGTGCACAGTAAAGGAAAAGCGATCTGCGCATGCGCAATCCATTCCTACACTCTATGTCACAAGCGTCATGACGTCAGAGGCCTTGGAACACGCCCACTAAAAGGGGAAATGTCCGAAAATAGTGAAAAAAAATTTTAACGCCAGAAAACACAATTCTTTCACCTGGAACAACAGTACAATGCCTGAATTTCGACCAGTAGCTGAAAGTAACCTCCGCAGAACCCTGCAAAAAGCAGTTAGCACCGCCTTAATAGATGATTTAGTCCTTGAAGACTACGACTCAGACGATGATTTCATCATTGGACGTGGTACCAAATCCGACACAGTCATGGATGAGTTCTTCGGATTTGAGGATCCTCAGCCCAGCATAGATGACATCCCGACCCATGAGTACAGGATTCTGCTGCGGCCTGACACCAAGAGACAGAGAGCAGTACAAGCCCATAGAGAGTGGCCTGACGCCAAGAGAGTGGTCCACGCACCACCAAGAGTCCCCGACTCCACACAGAGAGTGGTCCACGCACCACGAAGAGTCCCCGACTCTGCACAGAAAGTGATGATAGACTCCACAGCGAGACCACTGCACGTCTCCACACAGAGAACACAGAAAGACTCCACAGCGAGACCACTGCACGACTCCGTTGAGAGCGCACAGATCAACTCCACAGCGAGACCACTGCATGACTCCACACAGGGAACGATGCCAGACTCCAGAGAGAGAGTGATACAAGCCTCCATGGCGAGCTCGTTGACAGACTCCACGATGGAAGCAATGCAAGACTCCAGAGCGCAGTCCTTGCATGAACAAGACCATGAAGGTCTAGCAACCGTATCTGAGCAACCAGCAGCAGACGATGCAAGTCTGCCACGCTCAAGTGCACAGCAAGACGATTATGACAGTCTGCCACGCTCACGTGAACAACAGAACGACTATGACAGTCTACCCAGATTATTTGAGCCACCAGAAGAAGACTCTGACAGTCTATCCAGCTCATTTACCCGACAAGAAGACACTGAAGGTTTACCCACTGTATGTGCGACAAGTGACAAAGGCTTCACAATTCCCATACAAGGGGCGTCATTCTCCGACCCCCCGCCGGGTCGGAGAATGGCCGTTGGCCGCCGTGAATCCCGCCCCCGCCCCCGCCGAAGTCTCCGCTCCCGGAGATTGGGCGGGGGCGGGAATCCAGCCGCGCCGGTTGGCGGGACCCCCCGCTGGATTCTCCGGCCCGGATGGGCCGAAGTCCCGCCCAGAAACTGCCTGTCCCGCCGACGTAAATCAAACCTGGTATTTACCGGCGGGACCAGGCAGCGTGGGCGGGCTCCGGGGTCCTGGGGGGGGGCGCGGGGCGATCTGACCCCGGGGGGTGCCCCCACAGTGGCCTGGCCCGCGATCGGGGCCCACCGATCCGCGGGCGGGCCTGTGCCGTGGGGGCACTCTTTCCCTTCCGCCTCCGCTACGGCCTCCACCATGGCGGAGGCGGAAGAGACTCTCCCCACTGCGCATGCGCGGGAAACTTTCGGCGGCCGCTGACGCTCGCGCGCATGCGCGGGGAAACTGACAGCGGCCGCTGACGCTCCCGCGCATGCGCCGCATTTCCGCGCCAGCTGGCGGGGCAACAAACGCCATTTCCGCCAGCTGGCGGGGCGGAAATCCCTCCGGCGTCGGCCTAGCCCCTCAATGTTGGGGCTAGGCCGCCAAAGATGCGGAGACTTCCGCACCTTTTTGCCGGCGCGATGCCCGTCTGATTTGCGCCAGCTTTGGCGCCAGTCGGCGGGCATCCCGCCGTTGGGGGAGAATTTCGCCCCAGATGTGCGACACCTCAGTGAGACTGGACAGAGGCACTCGACAATCAAAGTGAGGCTACTAGTGACTCCAGTGACACCACGTTAATTCAAACCTCGGGCGAAATTCTCCCCCAACGGCGCGATGTCCGCCGACTGGCGCCAAAAACGGCACCAATCAGACGGGCAGCGCGCCGGCCCAAAGGTGCGGAATGCTCCGCATCTGTGGGGGCCGAGCCCCAACATTGAGGGGCTAGGCCGGCGCCGGAGGGATTTCCGCCCCGCCAGAGGCGGAAATGGCGTTTGTTGCCCCGCCAGCTGGCGAGGAAATGCGGCGCATGTGCGGGAGCG
This sequence comes from Scyliorhinus torazame, assembly GCF_047496885.1. Taxonomy (NCBI): domain Eukaryota; kingdom Metazoa; phylum Chordata; class Chondrichthyes; order Carcharhiniformes; family Scyliorhinidae; genus Scyliorhinus; species Scyliorhinus torazame. The sequence continues at coordinate 47,243,889 of NC_092724.1, forward strand.
TCAGCGGCCGCCGGCAGTTTTCCGCGCATGCGCAGTGGGGAGAGTCTCTTCCGCCTCCGCCATGGTGGAGGCCGTGGCGGAGGCGGAAGGGAAAGAGTGCCCCCACGGCACAGGCCCGCCCGCGGATCGGTGGGCCCCGATCGCGGGCCAGGCCACCGTGGGGGCACCACACGGGGTCAGATCGCCCCGCGCCCCCCCTCCCCAGGACCCCGGAGCCCGCCCACGTCGCCTGGTCCCGCCGGTAAATACCAGGTTTGATTTACGCCGGCGGGACAGGCAATTTCTGGGCGGGACTTCGGCCCATCCGGGCCGGAGAATTGAGCGGGGGGTCCTGCCAACCGGCGCGGCCCGATTCCCGCCCCCGCCCAATCTCTGATACCGGAGACTTCGGCGGGGGCGGGATTCACGGTGGCCAACGGCCATTCTCCGAGACGGGGAGCATCGACAAGCCAAAGATGATTCAAGTGAACTGGACATGACTCCAGACGGGGAGCGCCGAGGAATCAGAGACGGCACGCTCAAGGAAACAGCAGATGCCACAAAGGACACTGGCACAAGTAACTTTGTGAAGGACTCAAATTCTCCACTCGATGTGGTCATTGAGCGCAACAAACACAACAACAAAACTTACAAAAACAACAACAAAGACAACAACAAGAAGTGTACCAAAGGCACCAACGTCAACAACAAGCACGACGAAACCAACAACACTGGAACAACGACTGGTACGACATGGCACAACCCTGCAAAGCAGGACAATGTTACTGCTCAGCTCAGAACAATGGCGAGAGTGCAAACATACCATGGCATGATAACGCATCTTACAAATTCACGTTTGCTACACTGCGGACAAACAAACCAGCTTTCAGGAAAGATGACATCAAGAATCGCGACCACAAGCATTGAAAAAAAAGAGTCCAAATTAGACAACAAAGTGATTTGACCATTTGAACACCTCCTGATGACTTCTTGGTTACGTAAACACCAGGACACTGACGGCGTTCACAAGGGAATGACAACATCAACATCGACACTTCCATAACAGCACAAGAAAGCCACTTGACCGTGTAAATTCATGAACTTTGGACTCAGAACTATTATTTGGTATTGTATAATCCTCAACGTCACCATAACTATTCTTTGATCTTGTATCATCATCACAGTCATCATAACTTGCACATGTCATTACTTATTTACCTGTTTTTGTTCAATTTTTCTTTAACGCTGTACAGAAAATATGTAACACGATAAAAGGGGGGATGTGGTGATATGCATCACTGTATATACACAAGGTGTTAATGTAAATACACTACAACTAAGTGACCACTAGAGGGAGCACCAGAGACGTCATGACATGCAGACATACAGCTAATGAATACATAGAATAGGACACGACCAATGGGCAGTCAGAGGTGACACTACCACAAGGGGGCATTACACAACCCATATATAAAAGGACAGGGCACACATGCTCTTTCTCTTTCCACAGGTGACACTTAGAGAGTAGGACAGGGGGAGATCAGAAGCATCACACCACCACGTGGCTTAGAGCAGACTGGTTAGTTAGCCTGAGTTACTATAGCAAGATTAGCAGGAGAGCTGAACTGATAGAGAACTGTGCTAATGGTTCAATAAATCACATTGAACTTACTTCAAAGTCTGGAGTATGTTTTGATCAAAGCTGCATCGAGTTGCAGCCTGTGTTATCCCAGAGTACAGAACACAACAGACAGGGCAGGAAAATCTGGAGAGAGTCTAAAAGTCAACTGACTTTTGAGGGCCTCTTAATTTTCCTGACCTGCCCGTGATGATGCTCGATGCTGATGGGACTGGAAAATCCCACCAATTGGGCGGAATCTTACCTAAACTGTCGGATCCAGTGAGTACAATGGAGTGAATCCTGGCAACTCTGTTGACGGAATTTCTCATGGCATCTTACATCCCTGGAAGCAAAGTTTTTCTCCCCATGTGAATCACGTGGTGCTCTTGAAGCCCTCCCACTGATCTGCTCGCCCCGGGGAAACTTAATCTCTGCAATCACTGGAGAGCTCCATCTAAACCCTTCCCCAGCATTACCCAGCACTTGTTTCAGGTCCAAGAGTGAGGGTGACAGTACAAAAGCCAGCACTGCATTTAACGGAGGGAGCACTGACCACACTCCTGTATGTTGTGCAGCAGAGACGGGAAGTATTGTACTCACAATGCGGAGACGGCCCACCAGCAGGGTGTCCACCCCTGCCTGGGAGGCAATGGCTGCCTTGGTCAGTGCCAGCACTCTCCCGATGAGGTTAGGGCAGTGGTGCTGGAAGAAGATGAATGACCGTCTTCATGCGGCCAGGGTCGGTCGACAATCACCAGTTTCTCATCCATCCCTCGCACCTGTTTCACGTTTAAGCAGACCTGTTGTAAATGATGCTGTCGTGATATTATCACGCCGGTGCCTGATAAATATCCTGTGAGGTGGTGGGGGGAGGTCCGGGGTTAGTGCACTCTAATGACATGCTACGGTATTCGAATGAGGTTCCTGGGCTCCCACGGTGTGAATTGCACAACTCCACTGGCAAGGGGGGAGAAGGGGGGTGGGATTGAGAACTCCAATCATGGCAGCGAGTTTCACTTTCTTTGATTCTCTCTGGATTTTGAGCGCGTGCCGAGTTTCTCACAGGGCTTTGAGAGAGGGCTCAAAATCATCACATTATTTTCCTCCTTCCAAACAAATAGATTCAGAATAATATTGTGCTCAATAATGCCTGTATTCGAACCAGAACGAGTCCCCTCAGGGTCCAATGCTCACACTTTTGATGCAATGTGTGCCAGGTGCCATCTTGATGAAGGCAATAACGCTTGCACACTTAACACCTACTGGAACCAAGCGGGACGAGCGATGGCAATCAGCATACCGCACTAATTTGATGCCAGCGCTACCTCTGTGAAGCTCCATGCTCCAGCTGGTGCCCTCTCTTAACCTTGTGCACCTGAAATCCTGTTAAGCGTGAAAGACACCCCCCCAGATCTATTTGAAGGGATCATCAATTATTTACAGTAACGCAGGAAAAAGCACACAGACTAGAGAAAGGCTGCAGCTTAGTAATCCTCTATTTCACTGCCACAAATAAATAAGGACATTCATGAAAAGCCCAACCTGAAGAAACAATATACTGACACTAAAAAACAGAGAAACTGTTGAGAGCTCGGCTGCTTGTTTCGAATTAGTAGGTTTGTTTGTTAAAGGAATGCCTGTTGTTAGCAGGGTAGCGATCCCAAACCGTTTACTTTTATTTCCCATCCCCACTCTTTACAAAATGGGTTTGGATTGAAAACTGGACTTGAAGTGCAGCAAAGAAACAAAGTTGAGAGCAGCAAGCTCCTGAATCATCTGTTGCTAGTTCTCCACAGGTAAATGAGCCAGGCTTCCTTGCCACACCTGGACCACAAATGGTACCTTCAGCGTCATAAGGCTTCTCGGACTCGGGGAGAATTTCATGCTGCCTGTCGTCCTTGGTCCCCAGCAGCTGGGCTCCTGCACTAGCTCCTTCACTTGTTCTCCAGCCACTGACATAGGACGTGGGATGATTTCTCTTGCTCTCAGACTCACAAGCATGCCACGTTCACCACTCTTTCTCCCAAAAGAAACTCCCAGGGTATACCTAACAGGTGCTCTTCCCCCCATCACCACCACCAGCTAATGGGGAGTAGGCCGAAAGCTGCCATGGCAACTGCAGGACCTGATGTGAATTGAGAAAACAGCATGACCCACCTGCAGGTTAGTTGCTGGCTACAACTCCACGTTTTTGGTACGGGGCGATCAGGCCCCGGTGGGTGCCCCCATGGTGGCTTGGCCCGCGATCGGGACCCACCGATCCGCGGGCGTGCCTGTGCCGTGGGGGCACTGTATTCCTCCACGTCAGCCTTGTACCGATCCGCAATGGCCGACGCAGAGAAGAACCCCCCCTGCGCATGCGCGGGGATGACGCCAGCAGACGCTGGTGCTCTCGCGCATGCGTCAACTCGCGCCAGCCGGCGGAGGCCCCTCGGCGCCGGTTGGTGTGCTGCCAAGCCCCTTCCCGCTGGCCGGCGTGGCGCAAACCACTCCGGCGCCGTCCTAGCTGCCCCGAAGGTGCGGAGGATTCCGCACCTTCGTGGCAGCCATACGCCGGAGTGGTTCCCACCAGGGTTTGCGCCGTTTTTTCCCGCCCCGACCATTTGCGCAGAATCCCGCCCCATAAGTCTCCAAGAAGTGCTGAAAATTAGTGTTTAAACGGGCTCCAACTATTTTGCATGAAACAAACTTAAACAAACTGAGGGACAAATTAAAAGGGACAGCCCCTTAAAGGGATACTGCCTTAAACAAAAATAAATCATAAATGGAACTTAAAACCCCAAACCACAATGTAGTTAAAAGGGTCAATAAAGTTACCCCATACCCTGCAGGTTCCACTGGGCATGGAAGGCCTCGATGATGCCCATGGAACCATGTGCTCCTTCTCCAGGGACACCAGGCCGTGAATGTAGCTGTGGGTAGAGAGCAGACAGTTGGATCAGATGACCTCCCCTGGTCGTCCGTTGCCAGGAACTGTTTATGGCAAGTTTGGCCAGGTCCAGGATGTCCTGCTCCCACTCCCTCCCCCTCCGCACTGGGTGCCAAATGGCTCCAAGGGTGTCATAAGTGCCTTCTAACAGATTAGTAGAATTGTTGAGGCGTCTCCCAGGGGAGTGACAGTGGGTGCATAGAGCACAAATCCTCTTCTGTTGGGGTGACATCATTCTTTCACCCACTCCCCACCGCGGTCTCCCACCCCTCCACCCACCACCCCCTCAACTCCCACCAGCCACACTGTTAATGCCTTTGCTGCTGCATGTCGACCAGCAAACCAAGACAATATGGGAGATAGCAGCAGAGGAATGAGTGTGGGACAATTGGTGAATCGAAATTGAGGGTGCCGTTTACTGAATTTGGACTTGAATTAGTTCTTCATGTATAGCAAGGACAGAAAGAGGTTGCCTGGTTCACCAAATCCACCTTCTTCATGGGCCTAGTCCGTAGTTGCTCACCCGAAAGGTTGGCAGAAAATGCTGTCCCCTTATGATAGGGTAGATGCGCAGCTTGCAGATGACCTCCATAAATCTTGAACCGGGCTCAGCTTTAGTACTGCAGGGATCCTGTAGAGTGACTGAAGAAGGGAAAACGCTGCCTCAGTATACTGACAATCTGCTCTATCACATTTCGGGTAGCAGCATGGCTTCCACAGCATGCATGCTGTGCACAAGGGTTTGGTTGCACTGTGAGTTGCTGAGTTACACCAGAGATTAAACAGAAGGGCAGTATCTGGGTAAATAGCGTGTATCTAGCCCAATTCTCCAGCACTGGGCTCAGTGGAAGGGAGAATTGTGGAGACTCGGGGACAGTGCCAATCTGCCCACGCAAAGCTTGAACTTCCCTGGCAATTGCAATGCATGTATGGTGAGGTCAGGACTTCCTCAGGCTCCTATCCACACTCGCAGCTTAGGGTCAGTGCACCATCATTCTTGATAACAGAAGATATGGGCCAATATCGCAGCAGGCCAACTGTCACTGTACAATGCTTTGTCAATAGATGCTGCTGAAGATTTAGAAAATTGCTTTGTGGTTCTGTAGTTTTTAAGTAGGACTCTGGGATAGTCAAACTAATGCCACTCACATTTCAATAGCTTTGAACAATTGTAATGTTTTTCTCACAAATGTGTTGGGTGTTCTGGATCACATACAGGTCACCAACACTTGAAGTAGTGCAACACTATTTTATTAAAAGTTTAACTATTTAAACATACTTGAACTGTGGGTAAATACGATACCAGCTTTAACTAAAGACCTTTGCCTTGTCCTAACCAGTTGATGCACTCAGCACATGGTGAATGTCTGTGTTGCAGGCTGTGAGCTCTGTGCTCCTAGCTAGCTGCTACTGGAATGAGCGGGAACTCTGATGTCCCCTGCCTTTATAGTGCATGTACTCTCACTGGTGATTGGCTGCGGTGTTGTGTATGTTGATTGGTCCCACTGTGTGTCCATCAGTGTGTGTCTGCACCATGATATACTGGTGTATATTATGACACAAATCAATGCTTGCCTGCTGTTGATAACGTAATAGAAAACCAAAGGGATGATTTATTTTCTTGCTAAGTTCTGCCCTGGAAGCTATAGGGAACTTTAACTGTGCTGTGCAATAATCTATAATCCTCCTCTAGTTTGACATGACTGCTCAAAACTGAACTAACTTCGTATGACCCAAAACAACACGAACTTTGACTGTGGTTACAGCATTGGCATCTGTTAAGTCCAAAGCTGAGAAGTTAATGAGAGGGGATAATAAGTTTCTGTGGGGCCGAGACTCAGCCTTGGGAAATGGTCATGCAAGTTCAGTAAAATCTAAATGCACAAATGGCAGGTCTTGAGTTGAGGCCTTGTGATCGAAGCATACCCTGAGGAAGCCTGTCCGACTCCTAATATTTATGCTGAGCCAAGTAATTCTTCCTGACTTGGCATAAGCCCGCCTCCCGTGTGTCAAAATATTATTTCTGTCATCTGTTCAAAAATGGAGAGCACAACAGCAATAATTCTTCATAAACAGCTGAAGTCTTAATTAACCTCAAGCTGGTCCCAGAGCATCATGGTTATGATGATATGTGGTTCTATGAAGATGGGTTTATTATTTAATATCCACCAGGAATATTTCTCCATCAAGGAAAATCCAATTTCTGTTAGCCTGGTGTATAGTGACTTGTCCATTAAAAGAGGCGTTTGATTAGACGACAGCGCCCTGCTCATGTTCCTTCAAACCTAGGCTGATGATATGTTGTCAATCGGTTATCAAGCACAAAGACATAGCAGACTAGTGAGAACCTACAAAGATTGCATTCAAGGTCAAAGCTACTTCTGTCTATGATAGAAGATGGTGTGGTGAAACCATACCTGAGATTAACTCAAAACAAAAAACATTTTAAGGACAGGAAGAGGTGATTGCTGATGGCCACTCATCATAAATCAACCCCACCTAACCGTCATTTCAGTAAATTCCTTAACCCCTGTCAGCCTTTGAAATATTGAAGCTTCAATGTTAAAAATTAGTATTCTCAACATATGTGCTGTCTTGCGTATATAATGTTTTTGAAATTTTGATCCTGGGATATGAGGCCAGTACTTATTATCCATCTCCAATTGCCCTTGCGAAGGGGTGGTGAGACATATTTTCCAATTGCTGCAGTCCATGTGGCAGGTAAGCTTACGGTGCTTTATTTGTTAGCAGTTTGATACAAGGAGTGCCATTTGTGTGGTATATATCACTAAATCCCATCATTTTATTATATTGCCCCCTCTGCTGAGGAGGTGTAAATAAAGTTTGTTCAATAATATGCCTTTAAGGCATAGCAACATGACATCAATAGAAGGGAAGTGTGCCTAATGATCCAACTTAGTTTCACTGCAGAGCAGACAACACTCTGATGATGTTATGATACTGGACCAGGCCCCAATTTGTTTTCGGAAACCAAAGAAAATGCCAACAATTTTTTAATTTGCATAACTGTGTGGAAAGCATACATTGCCCAGGAGTGATTCTGCTGAAATATAGGCACCTTTTATAGGAAAATAAACTTGATTCTTAACTCAGGAGTAACCACGTTAATGTCACCGAAAATAGCTTTTCAATTAACAGTTAAACAATTCTTAAAATAAAAGGAAACCCTTCAACTACTTGTACATTCTCTATCTCCAATTAGGCAAATCCCTTTACAGATCAAAAGGCACTGGTAAATGGCTAGCAAACAAGGGATACTTGCTGTACTCTTATGTCGAGCATTCTTGGAAAGACTGCTTGGAGAGAGAGAGAGAGGTATCCTTTCAGGAACAGCCTGTAGATCCTTCTGTCTTTGTCAGACTAAAATTCCAACAGCCAAAACTGCTTGCTACAGACCTGGCTCCTCCCATTAATTATATTATCTGTATCCTACTATGTTCCATGACCGGCTTAGCTAGGTCTAAACACAACGGGCAGGATTCTCCGTTGCCTGATGCCGAAATCGGGAACTACGATTGGGCAGAGAGTAGCTCCTGATGGAGAAATCACGGCTGGCGCTGCTTTGACACCGAATTGCGATGCTCTGCCCCCTTCAAATCGGCGTCATTGCGACACACGCCATCCGCAGTTCCGACTGCGTACGCATCTCATTATCAGGCTCACCCGCGATGCTCTGCCTCTGATGGGCCGAGTTCCCGATGGTGTGGGCCACATGTGGTCTCAACAGTCGTGAGCCTGGCGTGGTGGCAGTGGAGCAAGGGAGAGAGAGGGCCTACATATAGGGCCTATATGTCGTCGACTGTCGTGCCAGTGGCTGAGGGGCTTCTGCCAGGGCTAGGGGGAGTAGTGGCGGGTGGCCGGGTGGTGGGCTGTGGGGTCGGGGTGGATGGGTACACGGTCCAGCACAACTGGTGCCATCTTTTTAGGCATGATTGCTGCATATATGGGGGTTGTAAGTGTACCCGTGGCTGCAGCTTGTCAGCCCTGCGCGTGTCCAGCACGGACCCGGCGATTCTCCCACCGCTTTTCACATGTTCCACAGGTGTTTCATGCGGCGCCGCTGCTAGCCTCTCATCGGTAGTAGAATCGGTGCGGTTGTGATGCCGATTTTTCCGCCATGGAACCCCATGGATCCTCCTTTGGCTTCAGCACTTAGCCGCAGGAACAGAGAATCCAGCCCAATGCCTCGAATTATCCACTCTCGAGGGAATCTCCAGCAACCATAACAAAGTACAATTTGGCATCTCTCTGTAAGCAAGTAAATGGTTGGAATGAATGATTATCTTACTTTTATGACATCTTACTTGCATATCTTGCAGGCAAACCACCTGCCTGCATATTAAACAAGAACTTAAAAAAATATTACTGCAATAGATACCCCTGTTTTTAATAACATTACTGCGACAGATATATATAAAAAATCTATACAAATATCTTCTACATTTATCAGAGATGTATCCAAGCTTTCTACCGATGCTTTGGAGACAGCGCTGAGATCATGCTCAAATAAAGAGCTGGTAAGCAGACAAATCCCTCATGGTGAGATTGCGCATGTCGACTGTTAGTTCCATGAATGGGACATCGAATGGGCCAACACTGGGTTATCTCAGTCAGGGAAGGTGAGTGACCAGTGTGTGGGCAGATTGATAGCCAGCAAGAGAGAGTCAAACATAAAAAAATAAGCAAAACCATCATGAAACTTGGGCCAGAGAAGGTTGTGATTATAACAGGTGCCTTCAAGAGTTGCTGAGCAATGAATTGAATAAGAAACAAAGACTATAATGGGTGGGATTCTCCAGTCGCCGATGCCAAAATCACATTCGGCCGGAGAAACCCCGGGCGAAATTCTCCGTTATCGGCGGAAAGTCCGCCGATCGGCGCAAAAAACGGCGCAAATGCGATTTGCGTCACGTCGGAAAAATGGGTCGAAAGTCTCCGGCCCGATATGGGCTAGCAGCGACGTAACGGGATCCGCGCTTACGCAGTGGTTCACGCCGTGCAGCGTCATACGCGCCGCACGGCGTGACGGCTCATGAGGCCGCGCTGCTCCCCCCCACCCGACCGGAAAACACCCGACTGGAACACCCGACTGGATGGCTGGCCGCCGCTCAGCCCCGAGGTTCGAGTCACGGGATGTGGAGGCGCTCCTGGACGCGGTGGAGCAGAGGAGGGATGCCCTGTATCCCGGGCACGGCCGCAGAGTTGCCCCACGCCACAGCCGGCGTCTGTGGAGGGAAGTGGCAGAGGCCGTCACCGCTGTGGCCCTGACACCACGGACAGGCACCCAGTGCCACAAGAAGGTGAACGACCTTGTCAGAGCAGGCAGGGTGAGCCTCCCCCATATCCCCCCTCCCCATATCCCCCCCTCCCCATATCCCCCTCCCCCATATACCCCCCTCCCCCATATCCCCCATATCCCCCCCTCCCCCATATCCCCCTCCACCATATCCCCCCTCCCCCATTCCCCCCTCCCCCATATCCCCCCTCCCCCATATCCCCCTCTCCCCCATATCCCCCATATCCCCCCTCCCCCATATCCCCAAGTGAATCCAGCCCTAACCTTAACCTCTGCAATGCACGCACAACCGATGGCGTGCATTCATATACCTGCCTAACAGTGTTGCCTTTTACCCCTGCCACCCCCCCCCCCCCCACAGGAGAAGCGCGCACACAACAATAGGGAGCATGTGAGGACTGGAGGAGGCCCCGCTGATGAGAGGCCACTGACCGAACACGAGGAAAGGGCCCTGGAACTGGCTGGCAGACCTGACGACCGGGAGGTTGCTGATGCAGAGGTCGGGGGCGTACTAGCAAGTGAGCCACCGACAGCCCGTCCCCATATCCCCCCTCCCCTATATCCCCCTCCCCCATATCACCTGATCACTGCCTGATGTCTAACCATGCATGCTTCATTGTGTATCGCAGGACCAAACGTCCAGGCACCCATCCCCGCAGATGCAGACCGCCCGCAGGATGCCCCTCGGAGGCCACGGGAGACGGAGAGACACGGACCCTCCAGCATGCGACGCCCGCAGGATGCCCCTCGCACACCACGGGAGACGGAGAGACACGGACCCTCCAGCATGCGACGTCCGCAGGATGCCCCTCGCACACCACGGGAGACGGAGAGACACGGACCCTCCAGCATGCGACGACCGCAGGATGCCCCTCGCACACCACGGGAGACGGAGAGACACGGACCCTCCAGCATGCGACGCCCGCAGGATGCCCCTCGCATACCACGGGAGACGGAAAGACACGGACCCTCCAGCATGCGACGCCCGCAGGATGCCCCTCGCACACCACGGGAGACGGAGAGACACGGACCATCCAGCATGCGACGCCCGCAGGATGCCCCTTGGAGGCCACGGGACACAGAGAGACCCGGACCCTCCAGCATGCAACGCCCGCAGGATGCCCCTCGCACACCACGGGAGACGAAGAGACCTGGAGCAACAGGGAGACGACACCCCTGTCACGTGCGGGAGCGACCACCCAGCGACGAGGGGGGCAGCCACAGGCCCCCGTCACATCCGAGCCAGGACAACACTACCCAGGACACCACTACCCAGGACACCACTACCCAGGACACCACTACCCGGGACACCACTACCCGGGACAGCACTGCCCAGGACACCCCTACCCAGAACAGCACTACCCAGGAAGACGAAATACCGGACAGTTACTCAGAGTGGATGGGTGGAGACGAACCCCCACCCCAAAGTGCCATGGACTCAGAGTGGGACGAAGAGCACGACACAACGCCACTGCTGTCACCAACACCCTCCACCATCGCAGAAACACTCACCACGGTTGGGCACTTTAGTGATGAGGCATCTGGTACACTCACTGGTGCGCACAACACAACCGTCCCGGTACAGCAGGTGGAGGTAGGAGCAGCAGAGGGGCCGGGTGGTCGGAGGGCAGCCCAGCCCAAGCGAACATCTGCCGCCCAGATGGATCCCGGGTTCCTGGAGTTACCACACCCACACATAGATCCGATGCAACCACCGACCCGGAGACGAACGAAGAGGGTGACGGCCGGCTTGCGGCGGCTGCAGTCGCAGGTGGAGGAGTCCACCCGCGTCCAGGAGCTGGGAGTGGTGCCGGTCATGCGTGCCACCCAGGCTGACACCGCACGGCTGGCGTCCGCGGTGGAGGCAATGGGTGCGACGGTGTCAGACATGGGGAACGGTTTGCGAGGCCTGGGGCTTTCCATGCAGGCGGCGTCTGTGGCCCAGGACATGGCTGCCCTCTCACAGGAGGCCATGAGCCAGTGCCAGCGCCAGATGGCAGAGGCGCTCAACGCCATAGCCCAGTCTCAGCAGGCCATGGCCCAGTCTCTGCAGGCCATCGCTGAGGGCATCGGCGCTAGTGGCCATGTGCGAGCCGGCGTCGCACTGTCACAGACAGGGTTTGCCAACCCCCTGGGTTCCATGGCTGCAAACCTGCAGAACCCTGTCGATACCAGCACGGGCCTCCAGGACTGGCAGCGCCAGATGTCGGGGGGGTGTCGGATGGCCAGTCCGTTCGCATCCCCCACCCATGTAGAGGCCTGGGGGCCATCGGGCACCCCGAGGGAGGAGGAGGTGGTGTGGTCCATCCCGGCTCCCCCTGTAGGGGAGGTCCCGGTACACCGCGACACCTCGGACTCCCCCCCTTCCGTCCCAGGTGCATCGGGTGGGCAACGGGCAGGACAGGCTGGCAGCTCGCCATCCCAGTCGCCCGGGCCGCAGCCTGGCCCATCTAGGCCAGGACGCCCCAGGAAACGGCCACCAAAGGGATCCAGTGTCAGAGGGCAGGAATCACAGGAGTCCATCTCCAGTTCTGCTGTACAGTCTGGGGAACCACGTAGACGTAGTCAAAGGGCCCGTAAGGCCAAACAATTAGACACTGAGTACGTTGGCACGGGTGCAGGGCACAGATGAGTTTTAGGGGCTAGGGCACGTGCATGAACTCGTTTGGTTATTAAAGTCAATGTTACACCTACAGAAGCTGCCTTTGTGCTCTGTCCAAAGCGTGCGGGGGGTGTCATGTACGTTGAGCGCAAGTGTGTGTGTGAGGGGTGGTCTTACCTCAGCCCCAGGTGAGTCTGCCCCCTTCCCCCAGGGCCGCCATCAACATCCCCCGGGCAGAGGACGGGACCGTGCGCTGCAGTGTCACAGCCGCATGCAGGGATGGTCCAGGTGGATGGTGGTACTGTGGCCATGGGTCAGACATAGTCCAACGATGTGGAGCCAGGAGCTCACCGCAGGGCGGGTTGTCATCATCCTCCATGGCCTGCAATAGACACGCGTCCACCCGCAACTGTGTGAGCCCGGCCCGTTGTGCCGCAGGTGGATCGGCAATGGGGGGGGTGGTGTGGATGCGGGTGGGGTGGGTGTGGTTGGGGAGGGGGGTGAGGGTGCTGGGCGGGTGGATGGGTGGGGGGTGTGGGTGGTCGGCTGTTGCCATGGTGTGCGGTCTGTGGCCATACTACCCGATTCCCACGCCCATCTAGTCAGTGAAGCGGGCGGCTATCAGTCTGTCCCGTGCCCGCTGGGCCAGCCGGTAACGGTGGACAGCCACCCGCCTGTGTCTACCCCGTCTGCCCTGACCATTACCCCCATCCCCCTCATCTGGGGAGGACTGCGCCTCTTCCTGCTGCTCCTCCACTCCGCCCTCCTCTGCCTGCGGCACATCGCCCCTCTGCTGGGCTATGTTGTGCAGGACGCAGCACACCACAATGATGCGGCCGACCCTATCTGACCGATACTGGAGGGCGCCCCCAGAGAGGTCCAGGCACCTGAAACGCATCTTCAGCACGCCAAAGCACCTCTCTATCACTCCCCTTGTCGCTACATGGGCATCATTGTAGCGGTTCTCCGCCTCATTGCGTGGCCTCCGTATAGGCGTCATCAGCCACGATCGCAATGGGTAGCCCCTGTCGCCCAGCAACCAGCCCCTCAGCCGGGGATGGCGTCCCTCGTACATGCCGGGGATGGATGACCGCGACAACACGTATGAGTCGTGTACACTGCCTGGGTAACGGGCGCAGACGTGCAGGATCATCATGCGGTGGTCGCAGACCACCTGTATGTTCATCGTATAGGTCCCCTTCCTATTGGTGAACACGGCCCTGTTATCTGCAGGTGGCCGCACGGCGACGTGCATCCCATCGATCGCGCCCTGGACCATGGGGAACCCGGCCACGGCAGAGAAGCCCACGGCACGGGCATCTTGGCTGGCCCGGTCCACGGGGAAGCGGATGTAGCGGTGCGCCATGGCATATAGGGCATCTGTCACTGCCCGGATGCACCGATGCACCGATGTCTGCGATATGCCGGACAGGTCCCCACTCGGTGCCTGGAATGACCCCGTTGCATAAAAGTTCAGGGCCACCGTAACCTTGACGGACACGGGGAGAGGGTGTCCCCCGCCAGTACCACGCGGTGACAGGTGTGCCAGCAGGTGGCAGATGTGTGCCACGGTTTCCCGCCTCATCCGGAGTCTCCTCCTGCATTCCCGGTCCGTGAGGTCCTGGTATGACTGCCGGGGCCGGTACACACGGGGCGCCCTCGGGTGCCTCTGTTGCCGTGGGGCCGCGACGTCCTCCTCCCCCTCCTCGTCCTGTCGGTCAGGTGTCCCTGCAGCCTGGGCGGCTGCCGCCTGTCCCTCTGCGGCAGCCTGCGCCGCCTCTCTGGCACGCTCCTCCTCCTCCTCCTCCTCATCCAGGGCAACATAGACATGAGCGGCTGGCGCCACGGCGGCCAACATCGCTGGATGGTCTGAAAACATGACGGCCTGGTGGGGGGGAGGGGAACGACGACATGTCATCATTGCCCATATCCCCTCCTCCCCCCAGCCAGGTGGCATGGACCGCATGGGTCCAACTGTTGGAGGCTGGCACCTGGCCAGGTGGACCAACTCACTTGCCCTCGCATCCCCCTCCCCGGCACGGACCCCCCATCCCCCTCCCCGGCACGGACCCCCCCCAAACCTCCACCCCGGCACGGACCCCACCCCGAACCTCCACCCCGGCACGGACGCCCCCATCCCCCTCCCCGGCACGGACCCCCCCCATCCCCCTCCCCGGCACGGACCCCCCCCAACCTCCTCCCCGGCATGGACCCCAACCTCCTCCCCGGCACGGACCCCCCATCCCCCTCCCCGGCACGGACCCCCCCCAACCTCCACCCCGGCACGGACCCCCCCCCAACCTCCACCCCGGCACGGACGCCCCCATCCCCCTCCCCAGCACGGACCCCCCCCATCCCCCTCCCCGGCACGGACCCCCCCCCAACCTCCTCCCCGGCATGGACCCCAACCTCCTCCCCGGCACGGACCCCCCTCCCCGGCACGGACCCCCCCCAACCTCCACCCCTGCACGGACCCCCCCCATCCCCCTCCCCGGCAGGGAACCCCCCCCATCCCCCTCCCCGGCACGGACCCCCCCCATCCCCCTCCCCGGCACAGAACCCCCCCCCCAACCTCCTCCCCGGCACGGACCCCCCATCCCCCTCCCCGGCACGGACCCCCTCCCAACCTCCTCCCCGGCACGGACCCCCCCATCCCCCTCCCCGGCACGGACCCCCCTCCCGGCACTCCCCCGGAGCCCAGCCCACTCTACCCACTCTAACCACCACCACCCCCCCCCCCCCCACCCCCCCCCGCCGCACACACACACACACAACCCGAGACACACCTCTCCTCACACATTCAGATTGCGGCCACGCCATCGCCTGCCCAGAGCCAACCCCCCAGGCCGTCACTCACCTCCACGCTGGTCGGCGTGAACCTGGAGCACAGGGTCATGCCGATGAAAAGGAGGTTTAATTGACGTCGACGTGAACGGTCATCACGTCGACGGGACTTCGGCCCATCCGGAAGGGAGAATATCGGCAGGCCGAAAATCGGCTGCCTTGCGCAGACCCGTGCCATTCTCCGACGGCAGCAGCGACATTAACGCCCCGCCGACTTTTCTCCCTTCGGAGACTTCGGCAACCGGCAGGGGCGGGATTCACGGCGGCCAACGGCCATTCTCCGACCCGCTGGGGGGTCGGAGAATGACGCCCCCCGTGCATGATCGAATCGGGGGCGGCGCCGCTTTCGTGATGCTCCACCCCATCCAAAGCAGCATACCCAGAGAGTACGCCGTGCGCCGTATCGACATCCTCAGGACATTGCCTGACGCCCACCCCCCGATGCTCCGTCCCCGACCAGTGAATTCCCGACGTGTGGTCTCATCCGCCGGGAACTCGGTGTGGCGGCTGCGGACTCAGCCCAGCACCTCCACAGTCGGGGGAGGGCTGATCCGCGGGCTGGGGAGACTTTGCCAGGGGCTGGGGGCACTGTTGGGGGGTGGTCCGGGGCGCGCCAGCTGGCAAAAGGGGCGGCACTATTTTGCAGGCCGGGTCCGCGAGCGGCCGGCCCCATGCTGCATGGTGCGGACACGGACCCGGCAATTCTCCGGGTTGTATCGGCAGCTAGAGCCGGGTGCTCTACGCTGCCTTGCTGCTGGCCCCCAGCCATTTTTTGTGGAAAGCGCCACCGTTGCCACGCCAGCGTGGGGACATAGCCTCAAAATTGGAGAATCCAGCCCGGGGCGGAATTCTCCATTCCTGAGGCTAAGTGCCAGCGCCAACGGAGAATCCGTAGGTGATTCACAACAGGAAAATCGGCGTGAACCCCTCACCGATTCCGGTCCAGTGAGGGGCTAGCTCGCTTTACAAGTTTGCGTTTAAATGTGCTCCGAGAGCAAGATTTAGTTTGCTTAAGTCTGACAAATATAGCAAAGAAATAGAAAAGCAAGACAAAGGTGGAGATGAGCCACAGTAAATCACGTATAAAACTTAGAGAGTTCAGTTTCGGGTTAGAATGCCATGGTGAACCACCAACGTGATAAGGAGAAGAGTGTTATTGGAGTTGTTGTAAAGAGACTAGGTGAAGATTGGTGTGAGACATGATTAATATCATGCAGATTATTTGCTTGAAAGAGGAAATCTGATGAATGGAGAGTATGAGCTGGGCAGCACGTTTGCACAGTGGTTAGCATTGGGACTACGGCGCTGAGGACCCGGGTTCGAATCACTGTCCGTGTGGAGTTTGCACATTCTCCCTGTGTCTGCGTGCGATTCACGCCCACAACCCAAAGATGTGCAGGTTAGGTGGATTGGCCACGCTGAATTGGCCCTAAATTGGAAACAAAATTATTGGGTACTCTAAATTTATCATACCATTTTGGACCGAGATCAGGAGACATTTCTTCACACGAAGAGTGGTGAGCCTGTGGAATTCATTACCACAGGAAGTAGTCGATGCTAAAACTTTGAATATATTCAGGAGGTGGCTGGATATAGCACTTGGGGAGAATGGGATCAAAGGCTATGGGGAGAAAGCAGGATTAGGCTATTGAGTTGGATGATCAGCCATGATCGTGATGAAAGGCAGAGCAGGCTCGAAGGGCCAAAAGGCCGCCTCCTGCTCCTATCTTCTATGTATCTATGTATCTATGTATGATAAACCTCCCATAGCCTATTTTTTCCCTCCAGTCTCAAGTGGAAGTTGAAAAGAAAGTTTGGCGGTATCACAGACCACTGGTAGAGCAAACTGAGCCAGGTTCTTAGATTATCAATCACTGTTTGTGGTAGTCACCACTGTTGTATTGTATATACTGCATACGAGGGTATTACGGTAAGGCCAATGTACTACAGGTACGGGGGTAGATCCCTGCCTGCTGGCTCCGCCCAGTAGGCGGAGTATAAATGTGTGGGCTCTCCGAGCTGCAGCCATTGTGGCAGCAGCTGCGGGAGGCTCCACATCTCTGCATAATAAAGCATTGATTACTCTCTACTCTTGTCTCGTCATAATTGATAGTGCATCAATTTATTACGCAGAGGTTTTACAACGATGGATCTCCGCATCATAAGAACATAAGAACTAGGAACAGGAGTAGGCCAACTGGCCCCTCGAGCCTGCTCCGCCATTTAATGAGATCATGGCTAATCTTTGTGGACTCAGCTCCACTCTCCGGCCCTTACACCATATCACCATCAAGCCTGATCGCCTGCAGCTGCACCCTCAAGCAGACAATGCCAAGTCGGCCTTCGCACATTGGCCAGCTTGCTTTGAAGCATACATTGGATCTCCGACTGAACCCAGAGGCACAGAAGCTCCAGATCCTCTACACGCGGCTGAGCTCCGATATTTTTCCCCTCATCCGGGACATGCCGACCTACGCTGAGGCCATGGCGCTACTGAAGGGGAACTATACTCAGCAGACTAACAAAATCTACACCAGGCCCCTCCTGTCCTCGCGGCATCAACTCCCCGGTGAGTCTGTGGAAGATTTCTAGCATGCCCTGCACGTCCTGGTGAGAGACTGCGATTGCCAGGCCGTTTCGGCTGCTGAACATTCTGACCTGCTACTTAGAGACGCGTTCGTTACGGGCTTAGGCTCGGCCAACATCCGCCAGGCCTCTTAGAAGGGGCTACCCTCGAGCTCGCGGCGACCAAGAAACTAGCGCTCTCGCTCACGGTCGCCTCCCGCAATATACAGGCATATGCCCTTGACCGCACGACCCACCCCTCCTGCGCATTGTGCACCCAGCCAGCGAACACCCCACCATGGATCCCATCAGCGACCTCGCCCAGCCAACACCAAGCCTGCGCTGCGCGGCAGCCAACCAACCCCGGGGCACCCAAGCGCTACTTCTGCGGACAGTCAAAACACCCCCTGCAGCGCTGCCCGGCACGGAGCGCGCTCTGCGAAGCCAGTGGGAAGAAAGGACATTTCGCTGCTTTGTGCCAGGCCCGCTCGATCGGTCCCTGCACCCCCCACATGCGACCCGTGGACGCCGCCATCTTCCTCGCCTCAGAACACGTGCGGCCCGTCTCCGCCACCATCTTGCTCCCCTCACAATACGTGCGGCCCGTGGGCGTCACCATCTTGCTCGCATCACAAGACGTGCAGCCCGTGGGCGCCACCATCTTGCCTGCCTCAGGACACGTGCGGCCCGTGGGCGCCGCCATCTTCCCCGCCTTAAGACCCCTGCTCGTCAGGCACCTCATCGGGCCGCTCATCGCCTGCAACCGCCGCCGACCAGCCACGTCCGGCCTGCATCACGATCGACCAGTCCCGACCGCACAACCTCGCGACCGCGTCAACGACAGTGAAGGTCGACGGGCACAAGATATCCTGCCTTCTGGACTCCGGGAGCACTGAGAGCTTCATCCACGCCGATACGGTAATGTGCTGCTCCCTCACAGTACACCCCATCACCAAGAGAATCTCCCTGGCCTCCGGATCCCACTCCGTGGCGATCCGGGGGTATTGCACTGCCACCCTCACCATCCAGGGCATAGAGTTCAGCGGCTTCCGATTCTACGTCCTCCCCAACCTCTGCACTGCCTTGCTTCTCGGCCTGGACTTCCAGTGCAACCTCCAGAGCCTAACTCTGAAATTTGGCGGGCCCCTACCACCTCTTAATGTCTGCGGTCTCACGACTCTGAAAGTCGATCCACGTTCCCTGTTTGCGAACCTCACCTCGGATTGCAAACCCGTCGCCACCAGGAGCAGACAGTACAGTGCCCAGGACAGGACCTTCATCAGGTCGGAGGTCCAGCGGCCGCTGCGGGAAGGTATTATCGAGGCCAGCAACAGCCCCTGGAGAGCCCAAGTGGTAGTGGTGAAAACTGGGGAGAAAAACAGGATGGTCGTTGACTACAGTCAGACTATCAATCGGTACACGCAGCTCGGCACGTACCACATCCATGCATATCTGATATGGTCAATCAGATTGCACAGTACCGGGTCTTCTCGACAGTGGACCTGAAATCTGCCTACCACCAGCTCCCCATTCGCAAGGCGGACCGCCAGTACACCGCGTTTGAAGTGGACGGCCACCTTTACCACTTCCTTAGGGTTATCTTCGGCGTCACTAACGTGGTCTCGGTCTTCCAACGGGAGATGGACCGAATGGTTGAGCGGTACGGACTGCGGGCCACTTTCCCGTACCTGGTTAACGTCACCATCAGCGACCACGACCAGCAGGACCACGACGCTAACCTTTCCAAATTCCTCCACACCGCCAAACTCCTCAACCTAACCTACAACAAGGAGAAGTGTGTGTTCAGCACGAACTGATTAGCCATCCTCGGCTATGTGGTTCAGAACAGAGTTCTAGGGCCCGACCCCGATTGCATGCACCCCTCATGGATCTCCCCCTTCCCCATTACCCCAAGGCCCTCAAACGATGCCTGGGGTTCGTTTCGTACTACGCCCAGTGGGTCCCTACCTATGCGGACAAGGCCCACCCACTCATCCACTCCACCGTTTTCCCACTGACGGCCGACGCTCACCAGGCCTTCAACCGTATCATGGCCGACATCGCCAAGGCCACGATGCACGTGGTCGACGAGACGCTCCCCTTCCAAGTCGAGAGCGATGCATCAGACGTCGCTCTGGCCGCCACCCTCAACCAGGCAGGCAGGCCCGTGGCATTCTTTTCCCGCACCCTCTGTGCCTCCGAAATTCGGCACTCCTCTGTCGAAAAGGAGGCCCAAGCTGTCGGTGAAGTTGTGCGGCATTGGAGGCATTACCTCGCCGGCAGGAGATTCACTCTCCTCACTAAACCAACGGTCGGTTGCCTTCATGTTTAACAACACACAGCGGGGTAAGATCAAAAATGATAAGATCTTGAGGTGGAGGATCGAGCTCTCCACCTACAATTACGAGATTTTGTATCACCCCGGTAAGCTCAACGAGCCCCCTCCCGATGCCCTATCCCGAGGTACACGTGCCAGCGCACAAGTGGATCGACTCCTGACGCTGAACGACGATCTCTGTCACCCAGGAGTCACCCGCTTTTATCATTTCTTAAAGGCACGCAATCTGCCCTACTCCATCGAGGAAGTCAGGGCTATCACCAGAGATTGCCAGGTCTGCGCGGAGTGTAAACCGCACTTCTACCGGCCAGACCGTGCGCGCCTGGTGAAGGCCTCCCACCCCTTTGAACTTAACCCTAACCCTAATCCTAACCCTAACCCAAACCCTAACACCTCTGCGTAATAAAGCCTCGATTACTCTCTACTCTCATCTCGTCGTAATTGATAGTGCATCACTGTTACATTCCCAACCATTAACTGGAGTTGGTAGTTAAAGTCAAAGTTCATGATCTGACCTAGTCAGAGACATTGAGAGATGTTAAGCTCATAGAAATGGACGGAGGTACCCAGGCAGAAAGGGGGAGAAGCCAGATAGGTTAATTGAATGCCTTTGGAAGGAAGAAGAATTAAGTTGTTCTTTTCATTATTCCTTGTATGATGATTATATTTTTGTTCAACGTATACTGTGTTAAATATGTAATGTACTCTGCTCTATCAGTCATATATGTTTTGTGACAACAGTAAAAACAAGCATTTAACTCAGTCTGTTAAATTGTGCTGCTCTGGTCTCCCCCTAAACAGGAGGGTGCAACTGCTAAAGCTCCTCCTTGCTACCCTGTGCAATGTCAGAGTAGGATGTGCCCATTGCAACTCTCGTTGCTGATGCTCGTTGTTCACCAAGGACATCCTCTGCCAACCACTGCCGCCTTGAGTGATGCCAGCAGCCTCACACATTGCTCAGAAGTCCCACCACTTACTGATCACAAATGTAAGCTACTCAGCGCCATTGACGGGAGCTTTGTGCCACTGGGTGGGCAGCTAAATATTATTCCCTGTTTCTGAAACATCTTTACAATTGCCTCTTGACGCCCCACTGTGTGCATGACAGCTGCAGCTTGAGGTGTCGCTTGCAGCCCTGAATGAGTCACTCAAAAGCCTTTCCATGAGCTTAATGACCTATAACGTTACTGCTATGCTACTGTCACAGTGCGGATTAATATTAGCCATTAATGGGAGAATCGGTATATTTGACTTTAACATCATTGAGCTCGGAAGGAGAGAAAACAGTTCTGGTTCCTGCTCTTGATTGTTATCCAGTGAAACATGCTGCAAAGTGTGAATCTGCGGATGATGGGTCAGGGCAAGATTGGCCTTCGTTGTTATGGAGCTGAATTTTACAGGCCCTCAGGAGGTGAGCTGGGGGCAGTCTGGTCGGATTGGTGTCCTGAAGACCCTGCCTCTAATGTTCTTGTCGCATGGCCTTGTTTATATTGCAAGAACACTTGTAGCTAAAGGTATAAATGATTTATTAACATTAATTGTGGGTCAACTATATACAAAACAACAGATGAATAACAGTATGAAAATGCACGAGCAAGCTTTCTCTCAGCTTCCTCGGCAGTCTGAGGTCACTTAACTCTAACATTCACTCATATAATAATGAGACTCCTAGTGGTCAGTCGGTGAATTACAACACAACCATGATATCACTACACTGCCATCGGGCATTTGACCAGCAGTGGGACCAAAGGCAGACAGGCTGCCTGCTACAAGATGGCGGGCAGCTAATTTGCTTAAATTGGGGCCCAATTAGTGGCTATTTTACTGTGCCATCAGCATTTTGTTAAGAGCAGGGCAATCCCCACCATGCGCCGAGACTGCTGGCTAAATGGACGTAGCCTCCCATTATCTCGCAGTCTGCTAACAGTTACTGTTTAAAGCTCATGTTGAAGAAAATAATCTCTGATCAGCATGAGTTCGCAGCTTCATGGGAGGATGCAAAACATTTGTAGTTTAAAAATCCAGTGTAGATAGCATTTGTTTGCCTATTACCTCACTTTTAAAAAACATGCATTAAAAAAACATGCATTACATATCATTTACCAGCATTTAAATCTTATCCACGACATTTGTACCATTCAGCAGATGAATATAAACTAAAGCAACTTGAACAATAAAAATGCTTGCCAAAGCACTAAAAACATGAATAATGAAAGGAAACATTCCACTAGGAGCAGAACCTTGCCTGTAATTACTACAGAGGTCAATATTATTGGAATGTGTTGGAAGTGGTTTGGTCTGCCACATCTCCGCGGGTGGATTGCAATTATGATGGAATCAGTTAAGTGGTTGTTCACAGAATGACAGTCAACTCTCCCAAACAGCTTAAAGCTTGGCCCGCAACTTCTATTCCCCAGGGGGGGGGAGGTGGGGGGAGGGGTGGGGGTGGGGGGGGGGGGGAATGGGACCGTCATGCCAATAGGCCTGGGTCAGAGATCAGGCAAGAAGTGAAGAAGTGTACAGTTTATTCCCATGCAAATGAAAAGGAGTTAGGTGACAAGTTGATGGTGATTGCCAACCTACGGAATTTCTTATCTTCTCCTCAAGCATATTTATTTATTAGGTTGGGGCTTGGGAACAGCACAATGTTCAGATTTACTACATTGCATATCCTGGATTTATTACAAGTTCAGACTGAATGAAAATTATATTGGATCAGACACCAAAGGGGATTTAAGAATCATGGTGCCTGTTTATCCTGTTCTGATTGACTGCAATGCAAGCAGGTCATCAAATTTGCATTGTCTATTATTTTAAATGATTGTCGTGTGATTCCTGCCATCTCTAAGGCAGCTTTTATTTCCTGCTCCTGAACATTGCTCAGCTTTGACCCTGCCTGAGCGCATCTGCTGCCGAACCACTCCTTCATGCCTTTTTTACCACAAGATTCAACTATTCCAATGGACTTCTGGCTGGTTTTCCAAACTTTGCCCTCCATAAACTTGAAGCCATTCGAAACCCTGCTGCCTGTGTTTCAGGTTGCAACAAGTACTGTCCCCCTATCACCCCAGTGTTCGCTGACCTGGGTTAATTACCAATCAAGTGACATTTTGATTTTAAAATTTGTTGTTGTACCCGGACCAGACTCCAATTTATATCAGGAAGCCAAATGATACCCCAACAATTGTTCCAATTTGTAAACTATGAGGAAAGGATACCTCACTCCATAATAATAATCATTTATTGTCACAAATAGGCTTCAATGAAGTTACTGTGAAAAGCCCCTAGGCGCCACATTCAGGCACCAGTTCGGGGAGGCCGGTACGGGAATTGAACCCATGTTGCTGGCATTGTTCTGCATTACAAGGCAGCTGTTTAGCCCACTGTGCTAAACCAGCCCCTAAGAAGTTACTGTGAAAAGCCCCTAGTCGCCACATTCCGGCGCCTGCTCGGGTAAGCTGGTACGGGAATTGAACCCGCGCTGCTGGCCTTGTCCTGCACTCAAACCAGCTGTCTAGACCACTGAGCTAAACCAGGAGTGATTCCACTGACAACTAGGGATATTTTAGATTAAAATAAACTTTATTATTAACACGGGATTAACCCCATCGACATCCAAGGAAAAAATTAGATTTTTCAATTATCAGTTAAGCAGTTCTTAAAAAAATAAAGAAAGGTCTTTGAGCTTACTTTCCCATCTACTTTTAAACTTACAACTAAGACAAATCCACACTCACAGGTCAAATGCCACATATTACTACAGTTAACACTCAGTAGCTTACAGTTTTATTTTCAAAGTCCTTGGGAGAGAAGCTTTCAGAAGCCAATTTTAAAAACATACCTCAGAATCCAGAACAGCACTCTAAGAATGAAACAAAAAACAGCATACACAGGGCACGGCTGAAAATGAAACTCAAGCAAACTCAGTCCATGAGTAGCATCACAGCCTGCCCGACTGTTAACCCCTTAATTACAGCTTTAGCAGACATATAGGCCGTGATTTAATTAAATGGGAACGATGTCCCACAGCGAGTGCATTTAGTCGCCTGTTTCCTGGTGTTCACAGAGCCAAGAAACACAACCCTATCAAATATCACTTGGCCTAGATGGGGCTCTCAGCGGGAACACGTGGCTGAGGCTGCAAATAGACCCATTTTTTGCACTGAGGAGCTCCACTCGCCGAACCCCTTAGTGTAGCGAGAGATGGCGTCCTGATCTCTGGAGCCCCCGTTGCAACCCCTGACCCCCCCTAAGCCCCAACGCTCTACGAGGGGATCCCTCGCACCCCCACCACACCTCCCCCAACTCCCGACCCCCCCCACCTCCCCCACACCCGGCCCAATTGCTGTTGTACAAAGAATGCCTGCTTGGCAGTGCCAACCTGGTACCCTTGAAGTGCCCCTGCCAACTGGCAGTGCCACCTGGGCTGTGCCAGGCTGACACCCAGCTGGCAATGCCAGGGTGCCAGACTGGCAGTGCCCAGGTGGCACCAGCACTGCCAGGGTACCACCATGTCCAAAGGTTTTGCACCTGGGGCCCTCTGATCCCCTGGGAGACCCCTCACGAGTGCGGTATTCTGGTCCCCATTTGTGGAGACAAGTAGAGATTGGGATAGATTCCAAACCCTTGGGTGCCTCAGGAATCTGCATATTGCAGTGAGACTAGCTGTCTTGCTTTATATGCTGATTTGCCAAAAAGTGAACCCGCCCACAAATGGGCGAGATCACATCAGAATGTCTCGTGAGACTGCGTCAGATCTCGCAAGGCGTTTCGAGCAGGGTAGATCCCGGAAGCAGGGTCTCCTGGCTTCTATCGGCCATGTTTCGTTCGCTGAGTGTATCAGTACGGGCCTGACATTGTGAGTGCCTTGTGATTATTGTATCCAGCCTGCACCTCTGGTCTAGAACTGTGCACAGTGGTGATTCGCTCGGAGAAGTAAAGAAAAACTGAAGAGGCACTCAGCAATACATAAGGGTGATTAGTTACGTTTTGTGCCCTGATTTCATTTCGGAACATGAGTCAGAAGGCTGGATCTGTGTTGGCTGTTATTTCTAAATAGTGGGAAAGGGGAAGTTGAGATAGTCAGTGACAGGGGAAAGGTCATGAGTTTCAGGACCTTGACCAATGGGTTGCTTTGGTTGAGGTTACTGCTGTCATTCGTTAATTAATTGATCACATGGAGCCTGGTCAGAAAGGGATTGTTTACATGGCGGCTTCCCTTCCTCTTCCTCAACCTCATGCACTCTTCCTCCATTCCATGCTCCATTATATTTACCTTATAAATGTGGGGTAATACATTTTGGAAGGTCTAATGTACAAATCTGAGGTAATACATTTTGGAAGGTCTAATGCTGGTAGGGAATATAAAGTGAATGGTAGAACCCTCAAGAATATTGACAGTCAGAGAGATCTAGGTGTACAGGTCCACAGGTCACTGGAAGGGCAAACACAGGTGGAGAAGGTAGTCAAGAAGGCATACGGCATGCTTGCCTTCATTGGCCGGGGCATTGAGTATAAAAATTGGCAAGTCATGTTGCAGCTGTTTAGAACCTTAGTTAGGCCACACTTGGAGTATAGTGTTCAATTCTGGTCACCACACTACCAGAAGGATGTGGAGGCTTTAGAGAGGGTGCAGAAGAGATTTACCAGAATGTTGCCTGGTATGGAGGGCATTAGCTATGAGGAGAGGTTGAATAAACTTGGTTTGTTCTCATTGGAACGACGGAGGTTGAGGGGCGACCTGATAGAGGTTTACAAAATTATGAGGGGCATAGACAGAGTGGATAGTCAGAGGCTTTTTCGCAGGGTAGAGGGGTCAATTACTAGGAGGCATAGGTTTAAGGTGCAAGGGGCAAGGTTGAGAGGAGATGTATGGGTCAAGGCTTTTACCCAGAGGATAATGGGTGCCTGGAACTCGCTGCCGGAGGAGGTGGTGGAAGCAGGAATGATAATGACGTTTAAGGGGCATCTTGACAAATACAGGAATAGGATGGGAATAGAGGGATACGGACCCCGGAAGTGCAGAAGATTTTAGTTTAGATGGGCAGCATGGTTGGCTCAGGCTTGGAGGGCCAAAGGGCCTGTTCCTGTGCTGTACTTTTCTTTGTTCTTTGTTCTTTGTATTTGCCTCATTGTGCTCCTTACTTCTCACTGGATGATGCTGGTGGTGAGAACTGTTGCTTCATAATGGCAAGGTTACGTAGCATGCAACGTGCCACCAATGGTCTTGAGGCCCTATCAGGTCAGTACTTCAGGTTTCTGCAAAAGAGCAGCCCAGGCAATGAAAGTATTGCTTAGAACACTGATTGCGCTCTCTGCAACGTACCTGTGACACTATGGCTCTCATTGCACGCCTGTGGTGAAAGTGTGCATGGGTTCTGGGCCAGAGTCATGAGCCATGCATGTCATAAGCGGTTACCAGTCTCCACCCTTTGACTGGCCGTCGTGGTTCAATTAGAGCTGGCACAGAAAACTGTTGCAGAATGAACAAATGATATCCCCTGTTAGGATAACAGGCATTCACCTGAATGGTGCGCTGTCTGTGGTCGCACACCAGCTATACATTGAGGAAGTGGAATCACTTTTGGTTCAGGGAAATGGCTGAGACCTGATGAGGCACATGCAAGGAAATGTGCATCCAGTCAATGACACTCTGCACCCTGGGGGAAAAGCGTGCGTATCGAACAAACCATTGCACCCCCCCCCCCCCCCCCCCACTGATGAAGCTGTGTTTCTTCTGTGAGAGTGTACGTGATGGGGTGTTGCTTATATCTCGAGCAACAGCCTGAATGGAGCCAGATGCATGACAGTATAGAGGCAAAGTCCCATTTGTAACCACTGACAATGGCATCCTTGCCCAGCTCTGAGGTTAGAGATGTGGCTGCAGCAGTTGGCAGATTTCAGAGATGACCTCTCTAGTGGAGCACAGATATTCCAAACATAAGATATCGCTAAAGTTCAGGTAAGGTGATTGCTGTGGATATAGCCACTTGTTGAAAACCCTTCTCTCTTTCTTTCTACCCGCCCCCCCCCTCTTCCAGCATCTTGTCCTGCTTCGTGTGACCTCTCTTCAATATCCCAGTGCTGCTCAAATTAAAAAATAACTGGGTTCAGCTAAAGCCTTTCACTCAGCAAAAATGTGCTTAATAAAGGACATAGACTGCAGTGTAGTACTTGAAAATAATATTTCTGGCATTAAGTCAGCATTTCACACTGATAAACATCATAACCTGCCTTCTCTGTATGGTTCTGGTGGTCATTAGGCGTACGCAAACAAACCCTTTTCCCAAATATGGCATCGGGCACATTTACCGATTGGAAGCATGTGCAACCATCCCAGATGCCATTTTTGACCTTTAAGAAGCCTTGTCAAGTCCAAATAACATTTGCGGGTGATACGGTAGCACAGTGGTTAGCACAGTTGCTTCACAGCTCCAGGGTCCCAGGTTCCATTCCTGGCTTGGGTCACTGTCTGTGCGAAGTCTGCACGTTCTCCCCGTGCCTGCTTGGGTTTCCTCCGGGTGCTCCGGCTTCCTCCCACAGTCCAAAGATGTGCAGGTTAGATAGATTGGCCAAGCTAATTTGCCTTTGTGTCCAAAAAGAATGGGTGGGGACACTGGGTTACAGGGATAGGGTGGAGGTGTGAGCTTAGTTTGCGTGCAGACTTGATGGGCCGAATGGCCTCCTACTGCACTGTAAATTCTATGAACAGACATTGCAGAGTCCAATTTAACCCTCAGCGTGTCATGGCTGAGTATATTCTTCCCATAGACTTTGACAGCAAGCGTTCAAACTCAGATTTACTTTGGTCTTCAACCTGCCACTTCTATAGGGGACAATAAAAAATCATTAAGGGATTAGACTGCCACCTTTATCATTTTTTAAAATCAATTGCTGGGGAAATGATAGAATACTCTGCAGTATTAATCATTCAATTTCAGATTTTACAAAAAGAAATTCAAATTGATGCAGACCATGATGAGAATTATAAAGCTAGAATTTTTTATTTTTTATTTCAGTCATTAGTTAAATCCTATTACCAAAGTCCATTTTATACTGAAACTTACAAATGTCTTCATCATTTAGTAAAATTGTGGGCTCTTGATAGAATGAAATCCTCCTTAATGAATGCAGATATAATGAAGACGTGTTTTGGAGCAGAGATTGTAAGCGATAAGGAATATTAGTGGACAGATGCTTCATGGGTTTACAAAATGCTGCAGATGCTGGAAATCTGAAATAAAAACAAAAAATGCTGGAAATGCTCAGCGGGTCAGACAGCACGTGCGGAGAAAGAAGGGGTGGGGGAAACAATTGCCAAATGGGTGCTATGCTTCAAAGACAAGTCTGTTTGGAAGTCTGGTTCTAATAGCTGAGTCGCAAAATTTCAACTTATTTGGAAGTGCTGTTATGAACCTATGCTATTTATTTTTGAAAATATTTCACCTTTCAACTGAGACAGGGAAAACTGCATAAAAATGCAAGGCCACATTTGAAGATGGAGGTGAGAAACAAACAAACCACCCTCAGGGGAGTGTGAAGAGAGAGACATTTTCTGTAATTCAGACACCCATCCAAACTCATTACTCTAAGGGAGAGACTGTAAAATCCAAAGGTACTGGATATTGAAACAAAGACTGTCCACAAACCCAACCAAAACCCTGCACCAGCAGCCATAAAAGTAAACAAGGAACTACAGCACAAGTTTTTCATACCCCCCCTTAAATACTGCGGGAGATGAGGTGAGGTGGGTGGGATTGAGGGGGTGGACAAAGGGAGTTAATGGTGTTCATTCTGTTTAATGCCACATACAGGTGTGCTAGTTTAAAATAGGGCATTGGCTGGATGGTGCGGGAGCTCAAAAATGGCAGCATTGGTGTCAAACCAGATTTTAATACCGATTGATGTCATGATCTTTGTGCCACTGGTGTTTGTTAAGTGCATGCATTATATGCCCTTTACCAAATTGTCACTTTGCACACTTTCCTCCAGAACCATGTGCCTCAGACCTGCTTCTTACGTGTTATGTAGTCGTCACTACAGAAATAATTATATTTTAGAGTCTAAGTTAGCCCCTTTAATGACTGTTTTTTTAATTGATTGATCACTTCCTGCCTACACTTTTAAATATTCCCAGCTGCTGCACACCAAGGACCTTGGCCCTTTAGTTTCTCAATTAAAAAAAAATCAATGTTTTGTCCAGGAGCTGCATGGCAAACCAAGCCTTTTCACTAGGCCTTTAAGATACTTGTTGCCATGGCTACTGCTTTAACCTCCATCAGAAAGTGGCACTCAATATCTCGCAATATCTTAGCTGCATACCATGAACTGGGTTGGAAGGTATTTGAACATTTTTTCAACAATTAGGTCTGAAAGAGCAAGTGGAGTTAATGAATTTATGGACAGCACGGTAGTATTGTGGATAGCACAATTGCTTCACAGCTCCAGGGTCCCAGGTTCGATTCCTAGCTTGGGTCACTGTCTGTGCGGAATATGCACATTCTCCCCGTGTGTGCGTGGGTTTCCTCCGGGTGCTCCGGTTTCCTCCCACAGTCCAAGGATGTGTGGGTTAGGTGGATTGGCATGCTAAATTGCCCACAGTGTCCAAAATTCCCCTTAGTGTTGGGTGTGGTTACTGGGTTATGGGGATAGGCTGGAGCTGTGGACCTTGGGTAGGGTGCTCTTTCCAAGAGCTGGTGCAGACTCGATGGGCTGAATGGCCTCCTTCTGCGCTGTAAATTCTGTGATCTATGATCTAATTGGGAAGGAGTAAAAAGAAAAGCAAAAACAAGTTAAACTATTTTATGTCTTGTTATCCGTGCATTACTGACTAATGCCTTCAGAAAGAAAGCTTTCATTCAGAGAAAACTGTTTTCCTAAATTAGGTTTTTATCATAATTAATATCAATTTTAAGAAAATTACACTGGATGCTCTTGTTGGGCAATTAGCTCCCTGCAATTGAAAAGGAATTACCATGGCAACACAGCTGGCCTAAATAAGATGAGTAAGACCCACCCCAGCGAAAAGTGTGAGTAGTCGCGAGGTGCGAGAGCCAGGCAGGCGCCAGTATTGTGGTTTGGGGGACAGCGGGGCAACTCACTAAAGGCCAGGGCTGAGAGTGAGAGAGCTGGGTGGCAACTGATAGCGCTTTGGAATTCAGTTATTTTTAACTCAACACAAGGTCCAGTTACTACTGTTCGCAAAGCGACAGCATCGTCCATAGATTATAGAATCCCTCCAGTGCAGCAAGAGGCCATCCAGCCGATCGAGTCAGCACAACCCTCTAAAAGAGTACCTTACCTAGGGTCAGGCCCCCACCCTATCCCCGTAACCCAACCTAACCTTTTGGACACTAAGCGTGAACTTAGCATGGCCAATCCACCTAACCTGCACATCTTTGGACTGTGGATGAAGCACCCGGAGGAAACCCAAGCAGACACGGGTAGAAAGTGCAAGCTCCACACAGGCAATCACCAAAGGCCGGAATTGAACCCGGGTCCCTGATGCTGTGAGGCAGCAGTGCTAACTACTGTGCCACCGTCCATGCTGCGATCTAATTCCATGAATTCTCCTATTTGGGATTCTGCAGGGAAAGTTTTAATGGGAATTCTACCATGACGCTTTGATAAAAAATCTTCCAGTTTTGTGTCAAGGCGTGATGATTTCTCCGAGGACTCGATCCGTAGTTCCAGCTGCTAGGGGTAAAGCTACCCCAGGTTTTAGAGGTTGCTCAGTTATCCAGGAAGGAGCTGGAGGACTCAACTTTTAAAACCGGTCAGGGAATTACCATTCCTGATCCACAATGTTTATTGTTGGCTGTTCGGTCTTTGGCCGATTCTTGTATTTCTTTGAATTCCAAATGGGATTGTTGAGGCTACCGATTTTTAAATTGTCTCACTGCTCCTTGCAATTCAATGGGGGATTCAAACTGTTGGATTTCGCCCATGTTCGAAAAGCAATGAGAATTTTCACTGTTTGGGGCTTGTCTGAGAATTCTGCCATTTGAGAGTCAAACTACGAGTGGGATTCTCTAATCCTGAGGCTAAGAGTTGATGCCGTCGTAAACGGCGTTGTGTTTTACAACGGTGTCAACAGGCCCCAGGAGCAGCTATTCTGAGCCATACAGGAGGCCAGCATGGCACTGGAGCGACCCACGCCGCTCCAGCTGCCGCTACCGGGCTCAAATGGGCGTCGCGGTTCTGCGCATGCGCGCTGTGACCGGCTCAGTTGCGCGCATGTGCGGTGGCTTCCTTGTCCACGCCGGTCCCGACGCAACATGGCGTAGGGTTACAGGGGCCGGCACGGAGCAAAAGATGCCCCCAGCCCGAGAGGCCGACCAACCGATCGATAGGCCCCGATCACGGGCCAGGCCACAGCGGAGGCCCTCACGAGGTCGGAACCCCCCTCCCCCCACCAGGCCGCCCCCGAAAGGATACACGTGGACGGCACCGGCGGGACTCGAATTTTGTTTGTGGCCACTCGGCCCAACCCGTGCGGAGAATCGCCGAGGGGGGCCGCGTAGAGCGGCCTCCGACCGGCGGCGCGCCGACCACGCTGGTGCCAATGGCGCCAATTCTCCGCTCACCGGAGAATCGGCGGACCAGCATCGGGGCGGCGGCGCGCGATTCGCACCCAGCCCGGCGATTCTCCGGCCCAGCGTGTGCTGAGAGAATCCCGCCCCAGATTCTACTACCAGGCAGCTGACAGAAAATTCCAGGACCATTTCCGTCCCTGTTTCTTCCCCCAAAAATAATCATCCTTGTGATGAACGGTTACTGCCTTATCATCATGTAAGGTGATGTCCCCTTTAAGACCAGGCTTGGAACCCTGGGGACTCTGCCTCTGGCTCCGCCCATCTGGGAGCCATACATAAAAGCCTGCCTCATGGTCTGTATAGCAGTCAGCTCTCGTCCAAATCTGTAGCATAGTTATTAGCCTAATAAAGCCTTCTTTACTGTTTAATCTCTAAGCATCATTATTGAGGGTACCTCAATCCTATTGAGAGTCGACATGCAATTCCATTTGGCATTCCTCAAGTTTGCAGTGGTTGGGGATTCCCATGGATGTTTTACTGCTGGGTGCTCCATTACTTCAGGACTCACCAAGTTACACTCAACTCGTGTGGACCCGACTTGAGAGTCAATAATAGGCGACTCAGTCCATTCGAACATTTTAACTGGAAGGTTCATTTTACAAGATTTAAATTCATAGGAATAATTTGTGTTTGAATGTGTGCAGTCTTTTGTCTGATGACACAGTGGGGGTGTATTTTTGTGTTGCCCTTTTGAAACCTGACTGAATTTGTCGATACTTCTGCTGTACTTATGATGGAGGCCAATGCTTCTTCTGCACTTATGTTGGAGTTCTGGACATGTGTAGTTTGCTTATTTTTGCTGGGCTGTCTCTAGGAACCTGTACTTGGCACACATTTACAGAGTTGTTTGCAATGCTGATGCGGAATTCTCAACATCTTCACTTGTTTTTGCATGTTGAATTTACTGCCTTTTGGATGGATGGATTCCCCCATCACTCTCAATACTGACCTTCAGAAAGTTTCTTCTCTTCTGGACAAAGAGCGAATCCTGCCAGACAGTCGGCAGCAAAGCCACTGATATTAGGCTTGGACTGGACACTCCACTTTGTTGGAGTGTTTACACCTACGCTGGACTTTTTCTAGCTCATTCTGTCCTTCACTGGCCTGTGCTGTGCTGCAGGCAGATCATCAGCTGATTTCTCCAGCCCATTGCTCATCATCCAGTTTATGTTTGCTTGCCTCAATACGCACAGATCACAATATTTACCACCTCGACCGTCACGCTGACAACTGGCAGACTTGGATTTCAATTTATCAATTACAGTACCAGCTTTTTGTTGTCATAAGTTAAAGGGCACTCCAGCAATTAAGCGGCGATTTTGGGTTTCTGTGCCTTGCGTTGTGTGAGCTGAGTGTGGGCAGAGTCAGGATGGCATTGATTTTTAAAAAATAAGTCTAGAGCACCCAATTCTTATTTTCCAATTAAGGGGCAATTTAGCATGACCAAATCACCTAGTCTGCACATCTTTTGGGGTTGTGTGGTTGAGACCCAAGTAGACACGGGAAAAATGTGCAAACTCTACACGAACAGTGACCCGGGGTTGGGATCGAACCCGGGTCCTCGGTGCCGTGAGGCAGCAGTGCTAACCACTGCATCACCGTGTTGCCCCAGGATGGCATTGATGCCTGCCATTGGGTTGGGGATGATGTCTTTGGAGGCGGGGCTTGACATCATTGGGGGGGCCGCCACATCATCAGTGGGTGGGGCGTGATGTAGGAGCCGTGTCAAGAGGGGGAGCTCAGGGCCCCCCAAAGTATAAGTCCACCTCTGCCTCTTCCATGCAACTGAATAGTGATCTAACTCTCCTAGTCAAGGTATGATAGTTCCTGTGTAGGCTCCTTGTTTTGCTGTATGGCCATTACACATAAACAGAACCCTGTAGTACATTGCCTGTTGGAAACTAACAGAATCAAACTGTTGGTCCATTTTGCGCCACACTGGAAGAGAGTAAAATTGCCAGGATGTAAAATGAGTGGCTGATTCCATTCCTGTCTCTATGGATAAGGTTAAAATTAGAACTCTTGTGAATATTGACAGGCAGAGAGATCTGGGCATGCATGTCCACCAATCACTGAAAGTGGCAACGCGTGTGGATAAGGTGGTCAAGAAGGCATACGATACGCTGGCCTTCATAGGTCGGGGCATTGAATATAAAAATTGGCAAGTCATGTTGCAGCTGTACAGGAGCTTCGTTAGGACTAATTTGGAATATTGTGTACAATTCTGGTCGCCATGCTACCAGAAGGATGTGGATGCTTTGGAGAGGATACAGAAGTGGTTTAGTAGGATGTTGTCTGGTACAGAGGGCATTAGCTATGAGGAGAGGTTAGATAAACTTGGTCTGTTCTCACTGGAACAACGGAGGTTGAGAGGCGACCTGTTGGAAGTCGACGAGATTATGAGTGGCATGGACAGAGTGGATAGTCAGATGCTCTTTCCTAGGGTAGGAGAGTCAAGGACTAGAGGACATAGGTTTAAAGTGCATGGGGAAAAGTTTAGAACAGATGCGCGAGGCAAGTTTTTTACACAGAGGTTAGTAAATATATGGAACACTCTGCCTGGGGAGGTGGTGGGAGCAGGTACGATAGTTGCATTTAAGGGGCATCTAGACAAATATACGAATAGGGTGGGAATGGAAGATATGGATTCCGTAAGTGCATACGAACTTAGAACATACAGTACAGAAGGAGGCCATTCGGCCCATCAAGTCTGCACCGACCCACTTAAGCCCCCACCTCTACTCTATCCCTGTAAGCCAATAACCCCTCCTAACCTTTTTGGTCACTAAGGGCAAATTATCATGGCCAATCCACCTAACCTGGCACCCGGAGGAAACCCACGCAGACACGGGGAGAACGTGCAGAC
The DNA here is from genome assembly GCF_047496885.1 of Scyliorhinus torazame. Taxonomy (NCBI): domain Eukaryota; kingdom Metazoa; phylum Chordata; class Chondrichthyes; order Carcharhiniformes; family Scyliorhinidae; genus Scyliorhinus; species Scyliorhinus torazame. The sequence goes on from NC_092724.1 coordinate 47,278,544, forward strand.
TCCATACAGAAAGTGACCCAGCAGGGAATCGAACCTGGGACCCTGGCGCTGTGAAGCCACAGTGCTAATCACTTGTACTACCGTGCTGCGTTTTTAGTTTAGGCAGGTACCATGGTCGGTGCAAGTTTGGAGGGCCAAAGGGCCTGTTTCTGTGCTGTATTGTTCTTTGTTCTATTGTCTATTCCTGAAGCATGGCATACTACTGTACTGGTAAGTGCAATGACATAAACAGTTTAATTGCATTAGATTATACACGATATAGAAGCAAAATGTACAGCAAATGCACTAACAGGTTAAGGTAAAAGTTTGAAAAATGTGAAGTAAGACATACTTGAATAAATGTAGAAATATGTCACAAGTGATGACTTACTAGAAAGATGGCATGATAAAGGGAGATACTGCTTAAAATGTAATATACTCAAACTAGACAGCTATAGAAATCAGACAAAGACCAGCAAATTCAGATAAGATAGAAAATGACACAAAATTAAATGTTTGAACATTACCAGGAAGAGAAAATAATTTGGATGCCAACAGCAGTACAAAGAAGTAACTCTGAATGCAGCCATAACAGATAACCAGAACAATCCTCAGCAATAGATGTGATAATGACCCAAGACAGTGAACATTTCTCAGCTGACAGATAAAATAGATGTAGGACAAGGAAAGGCAGAAAATCATGACAGACATGGCATCACTTCCAGCACTCCAGACAATACATGGTGCAAAGTTGAATTGGCACAAAAACTACCAATTTGACAAATTCATTTGTGCCGTTTTATTTAGCTAAATCTTTCAAAGCATCACTTAAAATGACATACAATACCAATGCATTTTTGAATGAAGACTTTGGCAAAAACCATAAACTGCCCATCAAAATATATTTCAAATAGAACAGATTGGTGAACGAATGAAGGATGCAAGTGACATCCCAGAAAAGCTGTAAATTAGCAATTGGCCGGGAGGGAAGGAGCTGAGGAAAATTACAATCACCGGGGAAGTGGTGTTTCCCGAATTTTTGGATCTGTGGGTTGACAAGCCCTGGGTCCTGATGGATTTCACCCGAGGGTGTCAAAAGAAGTGGTTTATTGATGTGTTGGTTTTTAGTTTCAAAGTTCACTAAATTTGGGGAAGGTTTCATTCGATTTGAAAATAGCTAATGTAGCTCCTCTACTTAGAAAGGGAGGGAGACCGTGTGGTAATCACCACTGTTGTATATATTAGGAGATGTGTGATAAGGCCCTGTCGTACAGGTACGGGGGTAGTCCCTGCCTGCTGGCTCCGCCCAGTAGGCAGAGTATAAATATGTGTGCTCCCTATACAGCAGCCATTTCGCCAGCTGCTGTAGGAGCCCACACATCTTAGAGTAATAAAGCCTCAGTTGTATTCAACTCTCGTCTCTGTGCAATTGATCGTGCATCAATTTATTACTCTAAGATGTTCAGAAGATGGACCTCCGCATCAAGCCGGATCGCCTGCAGCTGGATCCGCAATCAGGCAACGCCAAAAAGGACTTTGAACATTGGCTAGCTTGTTTCGAAGCTTACATCAGGTCTGCACCAGACCCAATCCCGGAAGCTCAGAAGATCCAGATACTCTACTCGCGGCTGAGCTCCAACGTCTTTCCTCTTATCCAGGACACGCCGAACTACGACAAAGCCATGGCGCTACTGAAAGAGAATTACGCCCAGCAGACTAACATGCTCTTCACCAGATACGTACTCTCTACTCATAGTCAACTCCCTGGTGAATCCGTAGAAGATTTCTGGCGTGCTTTAATTTCTCTGGTCAGAGGCTGTGACTGTCAGGCTGTCACGGCCACGGAACATTTGAACCTCCTCATGCGGGACGCCTTCGTTACGGGGATAGGGTCAGACCTCATACGCCAGCGACTTTTAGAGAAGGCCACGCTCGACCTCGCAGCAACAAAAAAACTGGCGCTATCGATGACTGTCGCCTCGCGCGATATTCAGGCCTACACCCCCAGCCGCGCTGCCCACCGCTCCTATGCATCGTGGACTCTGCAGACGGCCGCCCCATCAAGGGCCTCACCCAGTCAATATGCCTATTCCACGTGCCAGCCAGCCAACCCTGGGGGCCCCCGATGTTACTGAGTGCTGAATTTGGTGCATTTGAGTGCTATAATGAGAGTTTGGTGACTGAGGGAGTATAAGGCTTCATTTGTATCTAAAGTCTAGTCTTTCTTTTATTTAGTTAATTAACTTAAAAGTTGCTGTTTGGTTTAGAAGAAGGTGAATTTTCAATCAGCTTTAAACAAAGCTTCTACTTGTAGGCACTTGCAGCTGGAGCTTGTTAATTAGTTAATTGGATTAGGCCAGTTTTCAGAGGCTAGATTCACAGTATAAAAGTGATCCCCTACAGTGCAGACTTTGTTTGCACTGAGTGCTGAATTTGGTGCATTTGAGTGCTATAGTGAGAGTTTGGTGACTGAGGGAGTGCTGAATTTGGTGCATTTGAGTGCTATAGTGAGAGTTTGGTGACTGAGGGAGTGCTGAATTTGGTGCATTTGAGTGCTACAGTGAGAGTTTGGTGACTGAGGGAGTTAGGTGAGGAGGGAGTAAGGTGCTCCTTTCATTTTGTTTCCTACATTTCCGCAAAGAGTGAGAAGAGAGCCAGAGAGTGCAGCTGACTGGGAGCAGAGTCGGAGGGCGGAGATCCAGTTGGTCCACAGGGCAGCTATATTCTGTAAGGTAAGAGGGATGGAGGCTAGGCCAGTTGCATGCTCCTCCTGTAGGATGTGGGTGGTGAGGGATACCACCGGTATACCACTGACTATACCTGCGGGAAGTGCACCCAACTCCATCTCCTCAAAGACCGTGTTAGGGAACTGGAGGTGAAGCTGGATGAACTTCGGATCATCCGGGAGGCAAAGGGGGTGATAGAGAAGAGTTACAGGGAGGTAACCACACCCAAGGTACAGGACAAGAATAGCTGGATTACAGTCAGGGGTAAGAAAACAAACAGGCAGACAGTGCAGGGATCCCTCGTGGCCGTTCCCCTTCAAAACAAGTATACCGTTTTGGATGCTGTTGGGGGGGATGACCTACCGGGGGAGGGCCCTAGCGGCCAGGTCTCTGGCACTGAGTCTGGCTCTGGGGTTCAGAAGGGAAGGGGGGAGAATAGAAAAGCAATAGTTGTCGGAGATTCAATGGTTAGGGGAATAGATAGGAGATTCTGCGGTCGCGAGCGAGACTCCCGGAAGGTATGTTGCCTCCCGGGTGCCAGGGCCAGGGATGTCTCGGATCGTGTCTTCAGGATCCTCAAGGGGGAGGGGGAGCAGCCAGAAGTCGTGGTGCACATTGATACCAACGAGGTAGGTAGGAAAAGGGGTGTGGAGGTAATAAATGAGTTTAGGGAGTTAGGCTGGAAGTTAAAAGCCAGGACAGACAGAGTTGTCATCTCTGGTTTGTTGCCGGTGCCACGTGATAGCGAGGCTAGGAATAGAGAGAGAGTGCAGCGGAACACGTGGCTGCAGGAATGGTGTAGGAGGGAGGGCTTCAGGTATTTGGATAATTGGAGCACATTCTGGGGAAGGTGGGACCTGTACAAGCAGGACGGATTGCATCTAAACCAGAGGGGCACCAATATCCTGGGAGGAAGGTTTTCTAGTACTCTTCAGGAGGGTTTAAACTAATTTGGCAGGGGAATGGGAACCGGATTTGTAGTCCAGCAACTAAGGTAGCCGATATTCAGGACGCCAAAGCGTGTAATGAGGCAGTGGGGAAGGGAACAAAACATTGAGTGGAAACTCTTTAGATCAAATAGTTTGGATGGGGTGGTGTTTGTGCAGTGTGTCCAGGAAGCTTTTCTAACACAGTATGTAGATGGTCCGACCAGAGGAGGGACAATTTTGGATTTAGTACTTGGTAATGAACCAGGGTAAGTGATAGATTTGTTCGTGGGGGAGCATTTTGGAGATAGTGACCACAATTCTGTGACTTTCACTTTAGTAATAGAGAGGGATAGGTGCGTGCAACAGGGCAAGGTTTACAATTGGGGGAAGGGGAAATACGATGTTGTCAGACAAGAATTGAAGTGCATAAGTTGGGAACATAGGCTGTCAGGGAAGGACACAAGTGAAATGTGGAACTTGTTCAAGGAACAGGTACTACGTGTCCTTGATATGTATGTCCCTGTCAGGCAGGGAAGAGATGGTTGAGTGAGGGAACCATGGTTGACAAGAGAGGTTGAATGTCTTGTTAAGAGGAAAAAGGAGACTTATGTAAGGCTGAGGAAACAAGGTTCAGACAGGGCGTTGGAGGATACAAGGTAGCCAGGAGGGAACTGAAGTAAGGGATTAGGTGAGCTAAGAGAGGGCATGAACAATCTTTGGCGGGTAGGATCAAGGAAAACCCCAAGGCCTTTTACACATATGTGAGAAATATGAGAATGACTAGAGCGAGGGTAGGTCCGATCAAGGACAATAGCGGGAGATTGTGTATGGAGTCTGAAGAGATAGGAGAGGTCTTAAACGAGTACTTTTCTTTTGTATTTACAAATGAGAGGGGCCATATTGTTGGAGAGGACAGTGTGAAACAGACTGGTAAGCTCGAGGAAATACTTGTTAGGAAGGAAGATGTGTTGGGCATTTTGAAAAACTTGAGGATAGACAAGTCCCCCGGGCCTGACGGGATATATCCAAGGATTCTATGGGAAGCAAGAGATGAAATTGCAGAGCCGTTGGCAATGATCTTTTCGTCCTCACTGTCAACAGGGGTGGTACCAGGGGATTGGAGAGTGCCGAATGTCGTGCCCCTGTTCAAAAAAGGGAATAGGGATAACCTTGGGAATTACAGGCCAGTTAGTCTTACTTCGGTGGTAGGCAAAGTCATGGAAAGGGTACTGAAGGATAGGATTTCTGAGCATCTGGAAAGACACTGCTTGATTAGGGATAGACAGCACGGATTTGTAAGGGGTAGGTCTTGCCTTACAAGTCTTATTGAATTCTTTGAAGAGGTGACCAAGCATGTGGATGAAGGTAAAGCAATGGATGTAGTGTACATGGATTTTAGTAAGGCATTTGATAAGGTTCCCCATGGTAGACTTCTGCAGAAAGTAAGGAGGCATGGGATAGTGGGAAATTGGCCAGTTGGATTAAGAACTGGCTAACCGACAGAAGTCAGAGAGTGGTGGTAGATGGCAAATATTCAGCCTGGTTCCCAGTTACCAGTGGCGTAACGCAGGGATCAGTTCTGGGTCCTCTGCTGTTTGTGATTTTCATTAATGACTTGGATGAGGGAGTTGAAGGGTGGGTCAGTAAATTTGCAGATGATACGAAGATTGGTGGAGTTGTGGATAGTGAGGAGGGCTGTTGTCGGCTTCAAAGAGACATAGATAGGATGCAGAGCTAGGCTGAGAAGTGGCAGATGGAGTTTAACCCTGAAAAGTGTGAGGTTGTCCATTTTGGAAGGAAAAATATGAATGCGGAATACAGGGTTAACGGTAGAGTGCTTGGCAATGTGGAGGAGCAGAGAGATCTTGGGTTCTATGTTCATACATCTTTGAAAGTTGCCACTCAAGTGGATAGAGCTGTAAAGAAGGCCTATGGTGTTCTAGCGTTCATTAACAGAGGGATTGAATTTAAGAGCCGTGAGGTGATGATGCAGCTGTACAAAACTTTGGTGAGGCCGCATTTGGAGTACTGTGTACAGTTCTGGTCGCCTCATTTTAGGAAGGATGTGGAAGCTTTGGAAAAGGTGCAAAGGAGATTTACCAGGATGTTGCCTCGAATGGAGAGTAGGTCTTACGAGGAAAGGTTGAGGGTGCTAGGCCTTTTCTCATTAGAACGGAGAAGGATGAGGGGCGACTTGATAGAGGTTTGTAAGATGATCAGGGGAATAGATAGAGTAGACAGTCAGAGACTTTTCCCCCGGGTGGAACAAACCATTACAAGGGGACATAAATTTAAGGTGAATGGTGGAAGATATAGGGGGGATGTCAGAGGTAGGTTCTTTACCCAGAGAGTAGTGGGGACATAGAATGCACTGCCTGTGGAAGTAGTTGAGTCGGAAACATTAGGGACCTTCAAGCAGCTATTGGATAGGTACATGGCTTACGGTAAAATGGTAGAGTGTAGATTTATTTGTTCTTAAGGGCAGCACGGTAGCATTATGGATAGCACAATTGCTTCACAGCTCCAGGGTCCCAGGTTCGATTCTGGCTTGGCCCACTGTCTGTGTGGAGTCTGCACATCCTCCCCGTTTCTGCGTGGGTTTCCTCCAGGTGCTCCGGTTTCCTCCCACAGTACAAAGCTGTGTAGGTTAGGTGGATTGGCCATGATAAATTGCCCTTAGTGTCCAAAATTGCCCTTAGTGTTGGGTGGAGGTGTTGACTATGGGTAGGGTGCTCTTTCCAAGAGCCGGTGCAGACTCAATGGGCCGAATGGCCTCCTTCTGCACTGTAAATTCTATGATAATCTATGATTAATCTAGGACAAAGGTTCGGCACAACATCGTGGGCCGAAGGGCCTGTTCTGTGCTGTATTTTTCTATGTTTTATGTTACATCTGCGGGCAACAGAAACACCCCGCCAACGCTGCCCGGCCCGCACCGCCCTTTGCAAGGCCTGCGGCAAGAAGGGGCACTTCGCTGCGGTGTGCTAGGCCCGCTCAGTCGCCACTATTGCCCCGACGCCCCTCGCGTACGGACAATGGGTGCCGCCATCTTCACCTCCCCGGACCACGCGCGGCCAGTGGGCGCCGCCATCTTCTCCCCCTCAGACCACGCGCGGCCAGTTGGCGCCGCCTTCTTCTCCCCCTCAGACCACGCGCGGCCAGTGGGCACCGCCATTGTCTCCCCCTCAGACCAAGCGCGGCCAGTGGGCACCGCCATCTTCCCTTTCTCGGACCATGTGCGGCCCATGGGCGCCGCCATCTTTTTCAACCGCCGCCACGTGCGACCTGTGGGCGCCGCCATCTTGTCCACCCCAAGATCATCAGGTGCCGCTATCTTGTCTTCCCCACGGCACAGGGGCACCACCATTGTTCCAGGACCCGTGCCCCCTGGGCACCCGATCGTTCGACACCAGCGACGACCAGCCACGACTTGCCTCGGTCACGATCGACCAGTCTCGCCCGCACAATCTAGCCACCGCCTCAACAAGCGTGACGATCGATGGGCACGAGACCTCTTGCCTGCTGGACTCCAGGAGCACCGAAAGCTTCAACCATCCAGATACGGTAAGGCGCTGCTCCCTTGCGGTACACCCTGCCAATCAAAGAATCTCCCTGGTCTCCGCTTCCCACTCTGTGGCGATCCGGGGGTACTGGAGAGTCACACTCACGGTCCAGGGCATAGAATTCAGCGGCTTTCACCTCTACGTCCTCCCCAACCTCTGCGCTGCCCTGCTACTCGGCCTGGACTTCCAGTGTAACCTCCAGAGCCTAACCTTGAAATTCGGCGGGCCCCTACCACCCCTTACTGTGCGGCCTCGCGACCCTAAAAGTCGACCCACCTTCCCTATTCGCAAACCTAACCCCGGATTGCAAACCCATTGCCACCAGGAGCAGACGGTACAGCACCCGGACAGGACCTTCATAAGGTCCGAAGTCCTGCGGCTGCTTCGGGAAGGCATCATCCAGGCCAGCAACAGCCCCTGGAGAGCCCAAGTGGTAGTCGTGAAAACTGAAGAGAAACACAGAATGGTCGTGGACTACAGCCAGACCATCAATAGGTACACACAGCTCGACGCGTACCCCCTCCCATGCATATCTGATATGGTCAATCAGATTGCACAGTACCTGGTCTTCTCAACTGTCGACCTCAAATCCGCCTATCACCAGCTCCCCATCCGTAAGGTGAACCGCCCATACACTGCCTTCGAGGCAGATGGCCGCCTCTACCATTTTCTCAGGATTCCCTTTGGCGTCACTAACGGGGTCTCGGTCTTCCAAAGGGAGATGGACCGAATGGTCGACAGGAAAGAGTTGCGGGCCACCTTCCCGTACCTAGGCAATGTCACCATCTGTGGCCACGATCAGCAGGACCACGATGCCAACCATGCCAAATTTCTCCACACCACCACTCTCCTAAACCTCACCTATAACAAGGAGAAGTGAGTATTCAGCATGAACCGCTTATCCATCCTCGGCTATGTGGTCCAGAACGGAGTTCTGGGGCCCGATCCCGACCGCATGCGCATCCTCATGGAGCTCCCCCTTCCCCACTGCCCCAAGGCCCTCAAATGCTGCCTGGGGTTCTTTTCATACTACGCCTAGTGGGTCCCAACCTACGCCCGCCCATTCACCAATCCATCCTTTTCCCCCTGATGGCCGAGGCTCAACATGCCTTCAGCCGTATTAGAGCCGATTTTGCCAAGGCCGCGATGTATGCAGTAGACGAGACGCTGCCTTTTCAAGTGGAGAGTGATGCATCAGGCAGGCCCGTGGCATTCTTTTCCCGCACCCTTCATGCCTCTGAAATTCAGCACTCCTCCGTCGAAAAAGAGGCCCAAGCCATCGTTGAAGCTGTGCGGCATTGGAGGCATTACCAGGCCGGCAGGAGATTCACTCTCCTCACTGAACAATGGTCGGTCGCCTTCATGTTCAATAACACACAGCGGGGTAAGGTCAAAAATGATAAAATCTTGAGGTGGAGGATCGAGCTCTCCACCTACAACTACGAGATTTTGTATCGCCCCGGCAAGCTCAACGGGCTCCCAGATGCCCAATCCCGAGGTACATGTGTCCACGCACAGGTGGCCCAGACCCTGCACGATAACTTTTGTCACCCAGTCACCCGGGGGTCACACTGTTGTACCATTTCATAAAGGCCCGCAATCTGCCCTACTAGGTCGAGGAAGTCAGGGCAATCACCAGGGACTGCCAGGTCTGTGCGGAGTGCAAACCGCACTTCTACCAGCCGGACCTTGCACGCCTGGTGAAGGCCTCCCGCCCCTTTGAACGCCGCAGCGTGGATTTCAAAGGGCCCCTCCCCTCCATCGACCGTAATACGTATTTCCTCAGTGTGGTCGATGAATACTCCAGATTCCCCTTCGCCATCCCATGCCCTGATATGACGTCTGCCACTGTCATCAAAGCCCTCAACACAATCTTCGTGCTGTTCGGCTTCCCCGCCAACATGCAGTGACAGGGGATCCTCATTCATGAGTAATGAGCTGCGTCAATTCCTTCTCAGCAGGGGTATCGCCTCCAGCAGGACGACCAGCTATAACCCCCAGGGAAACGGGCAGGTGGAGAGTGTGGTGATATACAGCACTGTAAGTACACAAAGGGTTAATGTACATACACTACACCTAGCTAGACACTAGAGGGAGCACCAGAGACATGACACACAGACAGTCAACTAATAGGTCAGTAAGATAGGACACGACCAATGGGCATTCACGATACACATCGAGGTGACACTACCACAGGAGGGCATTACGCCAACCCATATAAAAGGACACATCACACATGCTCAGTCTCTTTCCAGTGGAGACACTCAGTGAGTACAGACACTGGGTTGATTGAACATCACAACCACCACGTGGATTGTAGCAGACTGATTCGTCAGTCTGAGTAGCTATAGCAGGATTAACAGTAGCGTTGAATCCAAGTAGGAGAATTGTTAATAGTTTAATAAATGTGTTAAAGCTATCTCCGAGTCTGAACCTTCCTTTGTCAAAGTGCACATCAAGGAAGCAGCTTAAGCTACGCCAAGAGCATAACAAAACATGGTATCCAGGAGTGACTGTTAAATCCATATAGCTCAACTCAACAAAACAGTGACAACCAGCAACAGCAGCCAGGCAAGGTGATGTTCGGGATTCCGGTTCCACAGCAGCTCAGGTGCCAAGGCAATCTCAGTGAAAACTGGCGTTGGTTCAGGCAGAGATTCGAGATTAATCTGGTAGCGTCCGGCTTAGATGGCGTGGCGGATGCAGGGAAAATAAAGTTTCTACTTACCATCGTGAGTCCAGAAGCAGCTGACATCTTCCAGACCTTCAAATACTCAAAGGGGCAAAACAAGAGTGACTTCCAGGCAGTCCTGGACAAATTTCAAGAATTCTGCGAGGAACATACAAGAAGAAAAGGTAAAAGAGGCGCCAAAACGCACCACGAGGTAGGTTTGCAGCAACGAACGGCAGTTTTGAATTGCAGCCATCTTGGGAAAGGTGCTGCACATGCGCAGTTGCGTGAAGAGCGCACAGAGCGGGAAGGTCCGTTTGCGCATGCGCGAGAAGCTGCACATGCGCAATTGCGAAAAAGGCCCCAAGTAAAGGAACAGCGATCTGCGCATGCGCAATCGCTTCCTACGCACTACGTCACACGCTTCGTGACATCAGAGGCCCAGGACCACGTCCACTGAAAGGGGAAATGTCCCAAAACATGAAAAAAAAATTTTAAGCCGTAAAACCCGATTCTTTCACCTGGAACGACAGCACAATGCCTGAAATTCGACCAGTAGCTGAAAGTAACCTCCGCAGAACCCTGCAACAAGCAGTTAGCACTGCTCAAAGAGATGATACAGTCCTTGAAGACTATGACTCAGACTTGAATTATTTTTTGGACAACGCGAGCCCAATGCCAGCTCCGACACAAAACGTGATGATATGGTCTTGGAAGACAACGACTCAGACGAAGATTTCACCTTGGGAGGCTACCCCAGTACCAAATCCGAACTGCAACTAGACGTGTTGCACATTGACGACCCCGACGACGAGTTCTTCGGATTGGGGAATCTTCAGCCCAGCATATACGACATCCCAACTCGTGAGCGCAGGATTATGCTGCAGCCTGACACCAAGAGACAGAGAGTGGTACAAGCCCACAGAGAGCGGCCTGCTGCCACACAGAGAGTGGTCCATGCACTGCCATGAGTCCCCAACTCCACACAGAGAGTGGTCCAGGCACCACAAAGGGTCCCAGCCTCTACACAGAAAGCGATTAAAGACTGCACAGCGAGACATCTGCACGTCTCCACACAAGAAGTGACTTCAGTGACACAAGCCTCCGCAACAAACTCGTGGACAGACTGCACGATAGAAGCAACGCAAAACTCCAGAGCGCAGTCCTTGCATGAACAAGAAGTGATGACAGTCTCCACAGCGAGACCAATGCACGATTCCACACAGGGAACGCTGCAAGACTCCACAGAGGGAGTGACATAAGCCTCCACAGCGAGCTCATGGACAGCCCCCACGACAGAAGCAATGCAAGACTCCAAAGCGCAGTCCTTGCATGAACAAGACCACGAGCGTCTAGCAACCTCCTCTGAGCAACCAGCAGCAGACGATGCAAGTCTGCCACGCTCAAGTGAACAGCAAGAAGACTATGACAGTCTGCCACGCTCCAGTGAACAGCAAGAAGACTCTGATAGTCTACCCCGCTCACGTGAATGACAAGAAGACACTGAGGCTCTACCCACTGTATGTGCGACAAGTGACAACGGCATCCCACTTCCGATACAAGATCTGCAACGTGACATACCTCAGCTAGAATGTCCAGAGGCATTCGACAATCACAGTGAGACTACTGGTGACTCCAGTAACACCACGTTACTTCACACCTCATTCACTCGAGCCTCTCCACAAGCAAATGCATTCCTGACTGTTTTGACTCCGGACGTGAAGCATCACGAAACTTCAGAAGATGCAAGTGAACCTGAAATGACTCCGGACGGGGAGCATCAAGAAGCCAATACTGACTCGGGTGAAACAGACCAGACTCCAGACGGGGAGCATCGACAAGCCAAAACTGACTTAGGTGAAACAGACCAGACTCCAGACGGGGAGCATCCACAAGCCAAAGCTGATTCAAGTAAGCCGGACATAACTCCAAACGGGGAGCGCCGCGAACTCAGTGACAGCACGCTCAAGGAAACAGCAGATGCCACAAAGCATGCTGACACGAGTAACTGTGTGAAGGACTCGTATTATCCACAGAGTGTGGTCCTTGAGCGCAACAAACACAACAACAAAACCAACCAACACAACATCAAAGACAATACCAAGAAGCGTACGAAAGGCAACAACGTCGACAACAAGTACGACAAACACAATACCATTGGAACAACAACTGGTACGACATGGTACAACTCTGCAAATGAGGGACACTGTTACTGCTCAGCTCAGTACAATGACAAACCATGGCAGGACCATTCACTCACCAATTCACGTTTGCTACACTACCAACAGGTAACCTGGATTTCAGGACAGATGCCATCAAGAATTGCTACCATAAGCATCTAAAAAAAAAGCAACAGACTCCAAATCAGTCAATGAAGTGATTTGAACAATTGAACACCTCCTGATGATCAAACAGCAGGACACTGATGGCGTTCACAAGGGAATGACAACATCACCATTGACACTTCTATACCAGACCATATAAATTCATAAACTTTGGACTCCAACCTTTTATTTTGTATTGTCTTATCCTCAAAGTCATTGCAACTATGATTTGGTCTTGTATCATATTGGATAGTCATCACAGTTATCATAACTTGTACATAGCATCACTTTTCTACCTAGTTTGTTCAATTTTCTTTAACACTGTACAGAAAATATGTAACACGAAAAAAAGGGGGGATGTGGTGATATACATCACTGTAAGTACACAAAGGGTTAATGGACATACACTACACCTAATTAGACACTAGAGGGAGCACCAGAGACATGACACACAGACAGTCAACCAATAAGTCAGTAATATAGGACATGACCAATGGGCATTCACGATACACATAGAGGTGACACTACCACAGGAGGGCATTACACCAACCCATATAAAAGGGCACATCACACATGCTCAGTCTCTTTCCAGTGGAGACACTCAGTGAGTACAGACACAGGGTTGATTGAACATCACACCCACCACGTGGATTGCAGCAGACTGGTTTGTCAGTCTGAGTAGCTATAGCAGGATTAACAGTAGCGTCAAATCCAAGTAGGAGAATTGATAATAGTTTAATAAACGTGTTAAAGCTATCTCCAAGTCTGAACCTTCCTTTGTCAGAGTGCACATCAAGGAAGCAGCTTATGCTGCATCAAGAGCATAACAAAACAGAGAGGGAGAACGGGACGGTCTGAAGGACCGTCTAACTGGCCCTACGGTCCAGAAATCTCCCAGCCTCCCGCTGGCAGGAGGTCCTCCCCGATGCACTGCACTCCATTCGGTCGCTACTATGCACCGCAACTAACGACACACCCCATGAACGTCTCTTTGCCTTCCCCAGGAAGTCCACATACGGGGTGTCGCTCCTGACTTGGCTCGCAGCTCCACGACCCGTACTCCTCCGTCGGCACGTCCACAAGGCGGACCCGTTGGTTGAAAGGGTGCAGTTACTTCACGCTAACCCCCAGTATGCCTACGTAGCGTACCCCGACGGCCGCCAGGATACTGTCTCCCTCAGCGACCTGGCACCAGCAGGTTCCACACACACACATCCCTCTGGCCCGACTCCTCCCCCCTCCTCCCCCAGCGTACCCAGCAGCAACCCCCCTAGGACCATCCGTCCTCCCCCTGCCCACGCCCGAGGATGAAGAGGATTTCGGCACGCTCCTGGAGTCACCGAGGACCAGACCAACACCAGAATCGCCGCCACCACTGCGTCGCTCCCAACGCCACATCAAGGCCCCGGACCAGCTAAATCTAAAATTGGTTCGGGACTATCAAACCACCTTGTACTGGACTTCAGAGAGAAATATTTTTTTTCGCTTCTGTATATTAAACTTGCTCTGTATGTAGTTCTCCACCCCCTGCCAGACTCAATTTTAACAGGGGGTGAATGTGGTAATCACCACTGTTGTATATATTAGGAGATGTGTGGTAAGGCCCTGTACTACAGGTATGGGGGTAGTCCCTGCCTGCTGGCTCTGCCCAGTAGGCGGAGTATTAATATGTGTGCTCCCTATACAGCAGTCATTTCGCCAGCTGCTGTAGAAGGCCACACATCTTAGAGTAATAAAGCCTCAGTTGTATTCAACTCTCGTCTCTGTGCAATTGATCGTGCATCAGGCCGTAAACAGGAAACTATAGGCTATTTAGCTTAACATCTGTCATATGGAAAATGTTAGAAGCTATTATTCAAGATGTTATGGCAAGGTACTTGGCTAAATTCAAGTTCAGGCAGAGTCAACATGGTTTTGTGAAAGGGAAATAATTTCTAACCAATATATTGGAGTTCCTTGAGGGAGGAATATGTACTGTCAATAAAGGGCTACTGGTGGATGTACTGTACTTAGATTTTCAGAAGGTATTTGATAAGATGCCTCATGAAAGGTTATTGTGGAAAATAAAAACTTATCGTGTAGGGGGTAACATATTGGCATGGATAGAATATTGGCTAGCTCATGTTAGTACACTGGTTATCTCTGTTGCTTCACAGCACCAGGGTTCCAGATTCGCTTCTCGGCTTGGGTCACTGTCCGTGGAGTCTGCACGTTCTCCCCGTGTCTGCGTGGGATCCTTCTGGGTGCTCCAGTTTCCTCCCACAAGTCCAGAAAGACGTGTTGTCAGGTAAGTTGGACATACTGAATTCTCCCTCAGTGTACCCGAACAGGCGCTGGAGTGTGGCAACTAAGGGATTTTCACAGTAATTTCATTGCAGTGTTACTGTAAGCCTAATTGTTACACTAATAAAGATTATTATTGTAATAACAGGAAACAGAGAGTTGGCAGAAATGGGCTAATTTCTCGTTGGCAAGATGTGACAAGTGGAGTGCCATGGAGAGCAATGCTAGGGCCTCAACATTCTACAATTTATACAAGTGGTTTGGATGAAGGGACCAATGATATGGTTGCTAAGTTTGCCGATGAGACAAAGATAGGTAGGAAAATAGGTTGTGGAGGGTACAGAGGAAGATAGGCTCGGTGAGTGGAATAAATAAGAGGCATATTATCTAAATAGTGAGAGATTGTATAGCTCTGAGGTTCAGAGGGATCTGGATGTCCTGGTGCATGAATTCTAAAACATTCGTATGCAAGTGCAGTAAGTAATTACCAAAGCTAATTGTTATGATCCCAGGTGATGTTATAACCGGTTGGGAAGTTCTCAAAATGGAACCCTGCATCAAAAGACCGTAACTTTTACTTTTTCTGAGAAAATGTGGAGGAACATAGTCACAGGCCTTTGATTAGTTTTAACAACAAGAAGAAACAATATTTATTAAACATAGACAGGTTAGATTAGGCTACAGTATGCGTTTACTCCCCCTGTTTTAGTTTAACAAGTACAGATTTTACTTGTTTATTTTATAGATTGCAAAGTATATCTTTCCGTACCAGCCTCCCTGAACAGGCGCCAGAATGTTGAGACTAGGGGCTTTTCACAGTAACTTCATTGAAGCCTACTTGTGACAATAAGCGATTATTATTAAACTCAAATAATCTCAGTAGCACAAAAGGACTCAGATTGGCTGTGGTCAAATATACTCTCCACTCTGAACCCAAGTTAGTGGCTGTGGATTTCTCCTTAAAATCCTCCCAGATGGCTGTCATATGAGAGTTACCAAACTCCACTCCAAATAAACATGCTCTAAAATCATCTTTCACAATACATTCCATCAGCAGTTTTCCTTTCTAATTCCAGTCCAGGTTTTCTAAATTGCTCTTCCAAACAAAGCACCTGCTCCACTTTTAACAACAAATCCAGTATCCAGGTTTTGCAACTCCCCTTTGGGATTCCTTTGTCTTGACTGCTGGCTGCACTGGTTAGCACCGGTGGCTGGACAGCTGGTTTGTGATGCTGATTGACGCCAACAGCACGGGTTCACTTACTGTACCAGCTGGGTTTATTTATGACGGGCCCTGCCTTTTCAATCTTGGCCCTTGCCTGAGGTGTGGTGACCCTGTTGGCTTTTTACCCTTTCTGTGAACCACAATCTTTTTCTTATATTGACCAAATGACCACACAACCAGTACATTAGCTCAAAAACACAGTTTATTAATAACACAAGATTTGTATCTCTATGCAATAATACACGCGGCTCCATACTAAACTACACCTAACAACTAAGATGGACATTACTTAACTTCGAGTGACCGGCACTGTGCGAGATAAGGCCTTTAGGTCCACGTGGTCGGTTGGAAGTTGTTGGGTTTGTCTCGGCTGGGCTCGTCCTTCAGGAAATGGTCGCGGGTCCTTGAACTTGGTTGTTCTGCTACAGTTGGTCGCGCACAGGCCAGTCCCAAAAGAGACAGAAATCATGGCTGCATTTTCTTTTAACTGGCTTGAGTTTTCCCCGCCCCTTTTGTGGGCAGTTTCTGGGTTACTGTCAATCAATTCCTCAGGGCTCCACCGTCTGATTGGTCACATCCAATCAGGGGCTGCCACATCACTTTTGGGGTGGGCACTCAGTGCCAATTCTGGGAGAGTTCCGAGCAGGAGCTCGGTGCCGCCTAGTCTGGAGGATGATGCGATGGACCTGATGGTCCCATTGTTACTTGAATGGCCTTGAATGGCCCATTTGCAGCTGTGAATTCCTGCATACTTCTGGGCTGCCGTTTGCAAAGATACAAGCTGCAGCTTGTCTGTGTCCCAAACCTGACCGCAACTCCCATCATTCTTTGTGGGTGGCCATTTTAGATGGCCACATATCTATCCTCTTGATCCTGAACGCGAAGCGTGGTGGATCACAGACTCGAGCCCATGTCTACCTTATTGCCCAGTCACCTGTCGGTCAGTTCAGGTCCTACTTTACTCTGTCCTAGAATTCATTGCAGTTTACCTAATTCATTTTTATTGCATACAGTTTTCAAAATTAAATCCATTGCTAATTATTATTTCATTTTAAATAAAATTCATAGAAACAGTTCATTTCTAACTAACTTCTAAGCTAACCTGCTCTCATGCTGCTTGCTCACACATTAAAGAACTTTATTTACAACACAAGATTTAAAGCAGCAGCACCTCATTCATTCTACTTATCCTTATAACTAAAAGAAAACACAAATGGCTCATTTCAGCAGTAGTTGTTACATTCACTTTTAAATTGACATTCCTAGGATACCTTTCCATTGAATTCCGAACAGGTGGGCTCAGACCATGTATATCTGAGGGTGGGAGGCTTTTGCCTTCCATTTGCGGAGTTGGAATGTGAAGATGACAATATATATTACTGCAATCAGGAGGAGGGTCTCAACTACGTAGGAGAGGAGGTTCCATTTTGCAAAGTTTTCCCACCAGGTTGGGGTTTTGGTCTCGATCTCTAACAGTTGCTGGGTGTGGTATTATCAGGTATTGCGGTACCTAAGAGGCTGATGACCATTGGTTAAACCTAGGTGTTTACCATTGGCTGTTGATACGTAGCTGCGCCCTGACAGGTGGAGTATAAGAACCGGTGCCGTCCCAGCAGCCTTCACTTTCTGTACCGAAGCTGCTGGGGAACAAGTTCTAGTCGATTAAAGCCTTCAGTTATGAAATCACTTCGTCTTGAGTGTAATTGATTGTGCATCAATTTAATCGACTAGGCTTAAGCTGGAAGGATGGATCTCCGAATCAAACCGGAGTGCATACAACTCAGCCCCCATGCGGAGAACACGGCTGCAATATTTAAACACTGCCTGGCGTGCTTTAAAGGATACCTCGAGACGGCCGGAGGCACCCCCTCAGAAGGACAGAAAATGCATCTCCTGCGCTCAAGTGTCAGCCCTGGGATCCACACCCTTATCGAGGAGGTGGAGGACTATGATGCCGCGATCGAACTGTTAAAAGGACAATATATCCGCCCTGTAAATGAGGTCTACGCACGTCACCTGCTTGCAACTAGATGGCAAAGCTCCGGGGAATCGTTGGAGGATTTCTACCGGGCGCTACTGGTGCTGGGCCGAAACTGTGGCTGCCCGCAAGTTTTGGGGAGGGAGCACACGGAACTTTTAATCAGGGATGCCTTCGTAGCAGGTATCAGCTCCTCAGTGATCCGCCAAAGTCTCCTAGAAAAGGACACCCTGGGACTTAGAGAGGCACGGGCCCTGGCAGGGTCCATGGACGTAGCCTCCCAAAACGCGCAGTCCTATGCGCCCGACCACGCGGCGGCCCCCTGGGCTGCGTGGCACCCTGCAGCGGCAGCCCCACAGACCTTCCCCCTGACCCCGCAGGCCTGAGTGGCGAGACGGCCCGCTAACAATGCCGGGACCCGCTGTATCTTCTGCGGGCAGGCAAATCATCCCCGCCCGCGCTGCCCGGCCCGCACCGCCACCTGCAAAGGGTGCGGCAAGAAGTGCCACTTTGTGGGGGTCTGCCAGGTCCGCGCCGTGGCCGCGGTCTCCAGCGACTCCGGACCGCCGCGGCAACCCCCCCTTCAGGCCCCGACTGGCCAGCGCTCACCGCCACCCCCCTATCCTAGGGCCACGTGTGACCCACGTGCGTGGCCATCTTGCCCCCGGACACCACGCTGGACGGGTGGGCGCCGCCATTTTTTCCATCCCCGCCACCATCTTGTTCATCCCCGGCCACCATGTGCAACCCATGGGAGACGCCATCTTGGATGGGGCCCCAAGCCCCCAGCACGGCCGACTACACGCTGCCCGATCAGAACTCGCAACTGCTTCATCTGGCCTCGGTGACACTGGACCAAAGTCGACCTCGGACACTCGTAGCAGCAACAACGATGGTCTTCATCAACGGCCACGAGACGTCTTGCCTGATTGACTCTGGGACCACGGAAAGTTTTGTTCACCCCGACACGGTAAGGCGCTGTTCACTTGTTACCCACCCTGTAAACCAAAGGATCTCCCTGGCCTCCGGGTCACACTTGGTGGAGATAAAGGGGTTCTGCCTAGCGAACCTCACTGTCCAAGGCAGGATATTCAACAATTTCCAACAATTTCCACCTTAATGTCCTGCCGCACCTCTGCGCGGCTACCCTCCTGGGGTTGGACTTCCAATGTAACTTGCAAAGCCTGACCTTTAAGTTCGGCGGCCCTATACCCCCCCTTACTGTCTGCGGCCTCGCGACCCCCAGGTGGCAGAGGTCCTCGTGGAGGGCTCGGAGGCGGTCCACTTGTGCAGTGGCACAAGTGCCGCGGGACAGGGCATCAGGAGGCTCGTTTAGCTTCCCCGAACGGTACAAGATCTCGTAGTTGAAGGTGGAGAGTTCTATCCTCCACCGCAATATCTTGTCGTTTTTAGTCTTGCCCCGCTGTGCATTATCGAGCATGAAAGCAACCGACCGTTGGTCCGTGAGGAGAGTAAATCTCCTGCCGGCCAGGTAATGCCTCCAATGTCTCACAGCTTCAACTATGGCTTGTGCCTCTTTTTCGACCGAGGAATGGCGAATTTCGGAAGCATGGAGGGTTCGGGAGAAGAAGGCCACGGGCCTGCCCGCTTGGTTGAGGATGGCCGCCAGAGCTACGTCGGACGCACCGCTCTCGACCTAGAAGGGGAAGGACTCGTCGATGGCGTGCATCGTGGTCTTTGCAATGTCTGCTTTGATGCGGCTGAAGGCCTGGCGGGCCTCCGTCAACAGGGGGAAGGTTGTGGACTGGATTAGGGGTCGGGCTTTGTCTGCATAGTTGGGGACACTGTGCGTAATAACTGAAAAACCCAAGGCAGCGCTTCAGGGCCTTGGGGCAGTGACGGAGGGGGAACTCCTCTGAGCCCTCCACGAGGACCTCTGCCACCTGGGGGTCACTCGTTTCTTCCACTTCATCAAGACCAGCAATCTGCCCTACTCCATCGAGGAGGTCAGGACAGTCACCAGGGACTGCCAAATCTGCGCGGAGTGCAAACCGCACTTCTACCGGCCAGAGAGGGCGCACCTGAAAAAGGCTTCCCGTCCCTTTGAACGCCTCAGCATGGATTTCAAAGGCCCCCTCCCCTCCACTGACCGCAACACGTATTGCCTGAACGTGATTGACGAGTACTCCCGGTTCCCATTCGCCATCCCCTGCCCAGACATGACCGCAACCACCATCATCAAGGCCCTCCAGGGTATCTTTACACTGTTCAGTTTCCCCGCGTAGGTCCTCCTTTATGAGCGACGAACTGCATCAATTCCTGCTCAGGTATGTGGTATTATCAGGTATTGCGGTACCTAAGAGGCTGATGGCCATTGGTTAAACCTAGGAGTTTACCATTGGCTGTTGATACGTAGCTCCGCCCTGACAGGCGGAGTGTATGAACCGGTGCCATCCCAGCAGCCTTCACTTTCTGTACCGAAGCTGCTGGGGAACAAGTTCTAGTCAATTAAAGCCTTCAGTTATGAAATCACTTCGTCTTGAGTGTAATTGATCGTGCATCACTGGGTGGTGTCCTAATTGGAGGTGGTCTGTTGGTGGTGGTGTTTGGGGCTGCCTTATGTCCTAATCTAATTCTGTGCAATACCAAGCTACCTTCAGTGGGTGTCCCGGGGCAATTTTGTGTGATTCCGAACGTGTTTCCTGTACTTCTCTTTGAACATCCAATTTCGGGGCACCCTTCATTTGTAAGTTCCTGACAATCTCCTTTCCCAGTTGTGCTAATGTAACATTCTGATGTGGTCACGTTGGATCTTTTGTACATTGCCCTTTGATTATGACTCCCAAATAGGATGCTTCTGTTGCGTTTTACCCATAAAATACTGTCCTCGCATTTCCCTGCACTTGGTGGAGCGAACCACAGGTGCCCAGCATGGAGTAAGTTTGCATGCTGTTGCGTGCGGATTTAAGTAAGTCCAGCGATGATCAGTGTGAATGGTAGGGGTCCTGGATTCATTCCATATGTCATCTGTCTTCCATGCCCTGTTCCTAGGGAAACAAGCATAGTATTGTGTTATTATTTTTCGTTAACATCTGTGTTTATTGGTCTTTCTCTCTTAATTCCAATTGCCCTTTATGACTGTCACCACGTGTGACTCCCCCATTTTTTTCCAATAATAAATTTTGGAGAGAGACCAGAAATGCAAATCTAAAATGCAGAAGTCAGTGTTCGAGTATCTCACAGCTTGTGTGGTCGATGTTTGGAGTGGGCAGATTCTTTCTTCGACCAGTCTCCACCTTAAATCACAACCATGGGAGGTTGAGGCTTTGCTTAACCAGCCATATTTTAGGGCGGCTAGTTTTATATATTTATTAGCCACACTCACATTTGGCTTGGGGTGTAACTAGCATATGGAGTTGGTGTAGTGCAACTGAAGAAGAGAGGAAGAAAGAGAGAAACAAAAATTAAGTGGCATTGCTGAGGTGTCCTTGCCATGGTGGGTAAGCGCTCACAGTATGCATGGGGCAGCTGGCACCTTCGAGCTGCTGTGGGTGGTGTTCTTTTTCATATCTGCGGGCTGGTCTAGCTGGTGGTGGGGGTCTCCTGCAATCTCAGACGTAGTGTCCTGACTGCCCACAGTTGTAACATAACCCCCGGGGCACGTAAGGTGGAGCAGGCTCTCTGATGTATTGCTCCCTTGGGTATGGTTCCCTGGGATATTGGACTTCTCCTCTACCCTCGTTTATCCATGCGGGTCCCTGACTCGTCCTAACGGGATGCATGGTGGCTTCCTGGCCAACCTGTTGCATCTGTTCCTGCAATGACTGTTCCCTTGCCCTAGGTAAATGTCTCAGTACCCATACTTCATTGTGTGCCTGTCCTGTGGGATTAAAGTTTAAGCAAGCCTTTTTACCTGCTTCTGTGGCGTGGGAAACTAAAATGCAGGTCCATTTGGTCGTGTCTTCAGCATCTAGGTTAGCGCGGTTTAAATGCCCAAATGCTGCCTTAAAATGTATCCAGAGACGACCGGCAAAGGTAGTCGGATGTTCCTCTTTCCTCTGTCTACATTCGTTCAAGCCCTCCACTGGATCCCGTTTATTGTATCCGATAGCGGCTAGTATCGCGTCCTTCATTTTGTCTAGGGCCCCCCACCTACATTTTGGGGTTCTGGCAAAGCTGATTGTACCGACTGGCTGAGGCTCATTACAATCAATTTTACTTGCTCCCTCTCATCTAATCCGTACATAACGTTTTGTTGGCGCACCTCCTCAAAGAAGCTATGCGGGTCTGCAGTTGGTTGAAATGGAGTAATTTTACTGCAAGTGTCCCTTAACTGGGTTACCGAAAGTGGGGTGATGTAGGTGATATCTGGACCTGCTTGATCCTTTCTCCTTCTTTCTATAGTGACTGGATTCATGGGTGTCGGGGCAGCTGTGGGGGTTGGTGCGACCTGTGTAGCCGGTGCTGTTGGTGCCTTTCTTTTTGGGATTCGTGGCGGTTGCTTTTGATTTTCCGTTCTCCCTACACCCATGTGCGCGCTTTCTTTTAACTCTTCCCAATCTGCCATCTCTTCTTCATCTGTCTCGTCTGTCCCAAAGGTACACATAAAACCATTCTGAACGGAAACTACCGACTGGAGCTTATCTATCTTTCGCTGGCATTTAGAGTGGTCAACGGTGCTCTGTCTTTGTTCTTTAGTGGACTGGTGGAGCTCTTAAAGCTGCCTGTAAATCGGCGCATTTTTTTATTAACTGGGTGACCTGGTGTTCAGTCTCCTCTCTTACCAAGACTGCGTGCTGTGTATCTTGATAGGCCTTGTCATACTGGGCCTGGAAGCTGCTAAGGTGTACTATGCAAGACTGGTGGGCGCGTTTAACATCGGCGATTTCCCTGTCTTTGGCGGCTAACCTCGCCCCGAGTTCCTCAATAATGTTCTCACTTTCTTTACTGTTTCCCTCATTCTCTTCCTCCTTCTGTACTAACTGTCTGCGGAGCGTCTCGACGATCTCCTCGATGCCTCACAACTGTGCCAAGCAGCACACTATTGCCATTGGCTTTCTAAACTTTGCTGCGTTTTTCTTATATATCTCATAAAGATTCTCCCACCAAGTCTGTCCTATCTTTCCTGGACCTGTCTCAGTGTTTGCACAAAAATCCGACCAAAGGGGCCATCCTTTCCCCTTTCAATACTTTCTCAACACATCCTCCCATACGGGGCACTGCTGTGATTTGCCGGCTACTGCGACCTCGGGTTGCTGCTGCGGATTCATCATCTTCTCTATCATCTGCGTTGCCATCTCTTCTCTACTTAAAATTTGAAACGGGGGTGGCGAATAAGGAGTCGATCGAGCAACGGGTATGGCTTACGGCTTTATTCCGGTTCACAATCCCTCTAGATTTGCATGCAAGCCTGACGAGTTTACCTTACCCTTACCTGTTAGTTACGCATGTGGTTAGTGCACACTTGCAAAATTTGGTTATTTGGTCGATATGAATCTTACTCTTGTGGTTCGTTCTCTTTCCCCAATTTAATTCAAAGTTGTAGGATCCCTCGGAGTAACAGAGTCACTTCTAATCGAGGTCCCGGTGGAGTTGCCAATAAATGTTGCCTTTTTACCCTTTATGTGAACCACAAGCTGTTTCTTATATTGACCAAATGACCACACAACCAGTATGTTAGCTCAAAAACACAGTTTATTAATAACACAAGACTTGTATCTCTATGCAATAATGCACACGGCTCCGTACTAAACTACACCTAACAACTAAGATGACCTTTACTTAACTTCGAGTGACCGGCACTGTGCGAGATAAGGCCTTTATCCGAATCCATGTGGTCAGTTGGAAGTTGTTGGGTTCGCCTCAGCTGGGTTCATCCTTCAGGAAATGGTCGCGGGTCCTTGAACTTGGTCGTTCTGCTACAGTTGGTTGCGCACAGGCCGGTCCCAAAAGAGAAAGAAATCTTGGCTACATTGTCTTTTAACTGGCTTGAGTTTTCCCCGCCCCTTTTGTGGGCAGTTTCTGGGTCACTGTCAATCAATTTCTGAGGGCTCCACCCTCTGATTGGTCACATCCAATCAGGGGCTGCCATATCACTTTTGAGGTGGGCATTCAGTGGCCAATTCTGGGAGGGTTCCGAGCAGGAGCCCGGTGCCACCTAGTCTGGAGGATGATGCGATGGGCCTGATGGTCCCATTGTTACTTGAATGGCCCATTTACAGCTGTGAATTCCTGCATACTTCTGGGCTGCCGTTTGCAAAGATACAAGCTGCAGCTTGTCTGTGTCCCAAACCTGACCGCAACTCCCATCATTCTTTGTGGCCATTTTAGATGGCCACAACCCTCAAGTTAAATTACCACCAGTCAGCTCTCTCTCAAAAGGGGAGCGCAGTCTATAATTCTCGGGGTCCACGGTGGCTTTCACTTCATTTTCACACTGTTCACAATTACTTTAACTCTTAATTTGCATACTCCATTAAAATAGCATCAAACCTTTAATTTACCTCTGTTGTCTGCTGTTCCACTTTAATTCTGGGTACCACACTGCCCCTTTCACTGGCAACACTTTGTCTGCTTCTCCCTTGAATTCTCTTGAACAATACCTCAGTCTCTGTTCTCTTAACTTCAGTCTTTTTAAGACATTCTTTCTGTCTCAATTTCCTGGTCATCTGGTTTGTATCTCATTCTTTGGGAAGTCTGCCTCCTTGCAGCTCCCTTGACCTGTCCAACTTCTCCCTGCAGAGATATTCACTCTCTGGTGTCTTGTCTTCAACTGCAAATACATTCAGCTAAAAACTAAAACTCAAAAGCCTTATGACCATAAAGGGCCCCCAGTTGCTAAGCACGGTAGCATTGTGGATAGCACAATTGCTTCACAGCTCCAGGGTCCCAGGTTCGATTCCGGAGTATGGGAGGGGGGAGGTGGGCATTGCCTTGGGGTGGCTTGGGTCACTGTCTGTGCGGAGTCTGCACATCCTCCCCGTGTGTGCGTGGGTTTCCTCCGGGTGCTCCGGTTTCCTCCCACAGTCCAAAGATGTGCAGGTTAGGTGGATTGGCCATGATAAATTGCCCTTAGTGTCCAAAATTACCCTTAGTGTTGGGTGGGGTTACTGGGTTATGTGGATAGGGGGGAGGTGTTGCCCTTGGGTAGGGTGCTCTTTCCATGGGCTGAATGGCCCCCTTCTGCACTGTAAATTCTATGACATCTATAACAATCACATGCTTCTGCATTTTATTTACTCACCATGCCATAACTCTCTCTAAGCACAATAGAAGCACGGTTTGAATTGAGCAAACCTCTACACAGACAAACACCTTTGTCCAGCATGAATCTAACTACAGGTTTTACCCTTCCTGCCACAGGAACATTAAATTAAACCCACTTAAAACTACACCTGACTTCTAATGTTTACCCATACAAATATAAATCCCTTACACCTACTTTTTTTTCCTAGCGTAATAGAATGTTATTGTATATTGTAAATGGATTCAAAAACAAGAGTAGGGAGGTTATGTTTCAGTTATACAGGGCATTGGGAGACCACGGGCTGGATTCTCCGGTCTCTCAGCTGCGTGTGTCATGGCGGCTCGCCGTTTGCTGTTGGCAGGATCCTGTGTTCCCTCCATTTGTCAATGGGATTTCCTATTGAAGGCACTCCAGGCCGCCGGGGAACCCACAGGTGGGGTTGCGCTTCCGGCAAGAACAGAGAATCCCAACGGATGTAGAATTCCAGCCCACATCTGGAGTACTGGGCGGGTTTCTCCGTCCCGCCACGCCAGATTTCTGGTGCGGCATGCCATCGGGATTCCCGTCGGGGGGCAGTAAACCGTAGTCTCCAAGGTACTGGGGGGTTGACTCTGAAAAGACTGGGGGTGATTTTAGAGAATAGTGCAGGGTTAGCTGTGAGGAGTATGGGAGGGGGGAGGTGGGCATTGCCTTGGGGCGGTACTGGGGAAGTCGATTCGGGGGAGACCTGAGTGGGGGGGGGGGGGGGGAGAGGGTACGATGACAGCAGGAAGTACCAGGGGAAAGACTGTCAAGTGTGAAAAGCATTCCTGTGATTGCCTTCTACTGCGAGGCCATGGATTTCTTGGAAGAGCCTTAAAAAGAGAAGGGAAGACTGAGGTAGTGCAGGGGGTGGGTGGGCAGTCATCATGGACTGATGGTTCCACTCAAATCTGGCGGGAGCAGAGAGGTTGGTGCCTTCTGGACACCAAGCTAGGCTACTGGAAAAGCATGTAAATGATCATTAGCTTGTTGCAGTTGACACCGTACATCTGTAAATTAATGGACATGCTTGGAGTAAACTAGTCACAAAATTATGCTCACTCAAGCACCATTTATGTGTGTGTGTGCCACTGATTGCTGCTCAGCATTTAACCCTTGGCACACTGAGTTCCAAAATCATTGACAGCCATGAAGACCCTGGCTGACTGAGCAAGCAACTACATTCTCTTGGAGAGTTGCCAATGGCACAATGCCCAAGGGGAGCGCACCTATCGTGGGTGGTGTGCTGAGGTGCATATTGACAAGTGCCCAACCATAGACCAAATTGAATGCAAAGACTTTGGAGTGAAGCTTGGGGCCTCAGGATGCAGTAGTGTGGCTAAAGCTGTGACCACTTGGTCATATGGTGTGGTGTGAGGTGTTGCCAAAGCAGAATGCGAAGTAGGGACTGGCCATCAATGTGGTGGCCAGGACATGAATCAATGGGTTTTGAGAGACAGCTTCAGGCGAGAGGCAATTAAAAGTAAAATGATGACCATAAAATTAAAAGTCTAATGATGACCATGATACCATTGTCGATTGTCATAAAAACCCATCTGGTTCATTAATGTCCTTTAGGAAAATAAATCTGCCTGCCATACCTGGTCTGGCTTACATGTGTCTCCAGACCCACAGCAATGTGGTTGATTCTTAAATGCCCTTTGAAGTGGGCTGGCAAGCCACTCAGTTATATTAAACCGCTACTGCATTGAACCAATCACTGGAAACAACAACGGCAAACCCAGCCCTGCCGACCCTGAAAAGTCCTCCTTACTAACATCTGGGGGCTTGTGCCAGAGTTGGGAGAGCTGTTAAGCAGACTAGTTAAGCAATAGCATAACATAGTCATACTCACAGATTCATACCTTACAGACAATGACCCAGATACCACTATCACCATTCCTGGAAATGTCCTATCTCAGCGGTAGGACAGACTCAGCAGAGGTGGTGGCACAGTGCTAGACACAGTGGTACGTGCAAAGACTCACAAAGACTCGGGAGGGTGTTGCCCTAGGAGTCCTCAACATTGACTCTGGACCCCATGAAGTCTCATGGCTTGAGGATAAACATGGGCAAGGAAACCTCCTGCTGATTACCATGTACCAGCCACCATCAGCTGATGTGTCAGTACTCCTCCATGTTGAACACCACGTGGAGGAAGCACTGAAGGCGGCAAGGGCGCATAATATGCTTTGGGTGGGGGACTTCAATGTCATCACGAAGAGTGGCTCGGTAGTACCACCAGAGACCAAGCTGGCCAGGTCCTAATTGACATAGCTGCTAGACTGGGACTGCATCAGGTGGTGAGGGAATCTACAAGAGAGAAAAACAGGCTTGACCTCATCCTCACCAATCTGCCTGCTGCAGATGCATCTGTCCATGACAGCATCGGTAGAAGTGACCAATCACCAGGCAGGAATGTTCCCTTCCCGTCGGGGAACACTTCAGCATTCAAGGGCATTCAGCCTCTGATCTTCGGGTATGCGTTCTCCATGGCGGCCTTCAGGACGCGTGACAACGTAGAATTGCCGAGCAGAAACTGATAGCCAAGTTCTGCACGCATGGGTACAGCCTCAACCGGAACCTTGGATTCATGTCTCACTACATTTAAACCCCCACCATCTGGCCTGGGCTAGCGAAATCCGACCAATTGTCCTGTCTTGAGACAATTCACACCTCTTTAACCTGTGATTATCCCTCTCTCCAGTCGCACCCTCTGGACCTGTAAAGACTTAATTACGTGCAATGACTCACATTCAAAGTATCATCTTGCATCATTGACTTTGTCTATATATGTGCTTGTGGAACCCACCTTTTCACTCACCTGATGAAGAAGCTGTGCTCCGAAAGCTAGTGATTCCAAACAAACCTGTTGGACTTTAACCTGGTGTTCTAAAACTTCTTACTGTGCTCACCTAAGTGCAATTATGCATATGCATGCAAGACAATGAGTCTCAGGCTGCTTATATTTACTCTTGGTGGCCTTGCAGGAAGCTCAGTCCTGCTCGAGCATTTTCCAGTAGGGGGCACTCATGAGAAAATCAGCTTCTGATCTTTCTTCCCTTGTCAGCCCTTGAAATGCTGAAGTCAACTGCAATGTCCTCGGTTCATCCACAGCTAGACTTTTGGAAAACAATGTCCAGCACACAATTGCACAGCTCACCCCAGAAGGCTAAAGGATTAAATATCTTCTGAAATATATGACGTTGTATAAATGGGGTGACAAATCTCGATCGCAGTTTGAAATGAAGGTGTTAAGTTTTTGAAATCTTATTATATTCATTCCACGCTCTGTTGAAATCTGGTGGACTTGTGGTAGAATGTGTAAATACGGCAAACCAGTAAACTAGCTTTGTAAATACTGTCAGATTTGCAGATTCCCTGTTGTGAATTCCAAACGAGTCGACTTCAACATCAAAGCCAGGACAAAATTTCATTACGTAGCCAGTACTCTGCACAAGAGATAACTCTAAAGTCCATTAAGGCCAAACTCCAGCAGATAGGCGACGGGAAGTTATATTGCTGCAAAGCATAGTGAAATAAAATAATTCTATTGTTTGAAGGATAATAAGTAGCTTGAGATAAATGAAAAATGACTGGTAACTTCAGACGTTTGCAGTGCTCACCCAATTTTAAAACGGTTTTAAGATTGATGGTGGCCTTATCTGTTGTGCAAAATATTCAGGGACCACAAAAGTCATTTTGATTGAGCGCTTCAACCAAAGGAATTATAAAAGTAGCAAAATCATGTAATTATGACAGCCAGATTACCCAAAACAATTTGGAGTTTCAATAATTTATAATCAGTACGAAGAACAGACAGTTGTCAAGCTCAAAAGGGATTATTAATTCCCTTGCCAATGCACCCTTGTCTGAACATGAAATATCTCTTGTAATCCTCTGAATGTCATCCATGTTTAAACCCTGTGGCCATTCATTTTCTATATTTTCTGTATTGTGGAATAATGTGAAAACGTTGCAACTGAGGCAGGCTCTGTCTCACCTGGATTTCTTATTGAGCTTTCCAGTAAACCACTCAGTATGCCATCATGGGACCTAAGCTCAGTCTTAAAGCAAGAAAATAAATGCATATAGCAGAAAACTGGTCACTTTCCCAAACCATAAAAGGAAAACTACAGGGCGGGATGGTCCAGCCCCTTCACAGCGTGTTTTCTGGTGGCGGAGATGGCTCGCTGTTGGCTGTCGGAGGAACCCTCCAGTCCCACCAAAGTCCACGGTGTGGTATTATCATAAATGTAAGAACTGCAAGGGATAATGAAATGTCTAGATCAGCCACTGGAGGGAGCTAGAGTTACAAGTGTATAAGACATTGATGCTAAGCCTTGTGGGGAGAGAAGTGAAGGAGGTAGCTAGAGCATAGACTGAAGCAAAGATAGTGTGAGTAAGAGCAGATCATTGTTTCTAATAGTGCAGAGATTAGTTGTAGGTGAGTGTAGATCATTTGTTAATTATCAACTGTATTATTTAGGAGTACGTATCGAATCCAAATTAGTTGTGTAAATAAATTTATAGCTTTGTTCAAGTTAAAGCTATTTTGTGGTCTTTGTGAACATTACGACAACCATCGTGGATTTAGTAATGCAAAGAACACCACACACGGCGTTTTGCGTGGCTTGCCCATCCAACGGCAGGTAACCCACTGTGGTTGGTTGCCTTCAGCGGGACTGGAAGATCCCACCGGTGGGAGCGGCTGGAAAATCCCCCCCTTCATTTCTTCTGGATATCTCAAAGCAATTCACATCCAATGTTAAAGTACAGCAACCAATCTGCAGATGGAAAGCTCCCACAAATAGCAATGCGATCGTGACCAGACAGCGGTTTGGATTTTTGGGAGCCGTGGAGACTACGTGATATATCCAAAATGGTGGACCAACACTAGATCTGGAAGTCTCGCCGCCATATCCGTCAGACACCATTTTCTCCAGTGGGAGGAGGAACATGGGGAAAAGTCAAACACAGCAGGGTCATTTGAACTCTGAACTCAGTGCTGAGTTCTTGAGTTCAAACAGATCCCATTTTCACTGCAGCAAAAGGCTGTGGGAGTTTTGCATCTTTAAATCAGAAATGTTCATGGAAGGTGGTCAGGGACCACAGAACTGTCAAGCTCTCAAGTTATTTAAATGGCCAGTCCTGTAAGAATGAAAGAAAGCTGCTTGCTTGTCAGAGAGTTAGAGAGTTATGGAGTTTTGCAGCCCACAAAGACGCCCTTCAGCCCATTGTGGCTGTGCTAACCATCAAACACATGTTATTCCAATCCCATTTTCCAGCACTCGGTCCACAGTTGGGTATGCTATTGCATTTCAAGTGCTCCTCTAAAGGCTTCTAAAATGTTGTGTGTTCCTGTCTCTATCACCCTTTCAGGCAGTGAGTTCCAGATTCCACCACTCTCTGGGTGAAAAAGCTTTTCCTCAAATCCCCTCTAAGTCTCCGGCTCCTTACCTTACATTTATACTCCCTGATTATTGACCCCCCTACTAAAGGGAAACGTTTCTTCCCATCTACCCTAGCTATAGCCCTCATCATTTTGTCCACCTCAATGAGGTATCCCCACAGTCTTCTCTGCTCTAAGGAAAACAACCCCAGCCTATCCAGTCTCTCTTCATAGCTGAAGCGCTCCAGCCCAGGCAATATCCTGGTGAATCTCCTCTGCATCCTTTCAAGTGTAATCACATCCTTCCTATGGTATGGTGACCAGAACTGCACACAGTACTCTAGTTATGGCGTAACAAACATTTTGTTCAGCTCCATCATAACCTACCCCCCTTATATTCTATTTCTCGGCTAATAAAAGCAAGTATCTCATTTGCCTTCTTAACAACCTTAAGTGGCAGTTGGAAAAAATCTGTTCCTATGGTTTCTGTAGCTGTTTGGTGCCATTTCCCCAGTTATAGCATTATTAATACGTGACTTGTAATGATCTCTGTATACGTATACACATAAAGGGTTAATGTGTAGTCAGTACAGGCAGATGATCACTAGAGGGCAACACTAACAGGGGGTATAAATACAAGCTCAATCTGTTTTCCAGCTCTCTTTGGGTGTATTGTGACTTGAGAACAGAAGTTAGCTCAGAGTGCAAGTATAATATTCATTGTTTAATTTAACTGCTCGTAAAAGTATTGATGAATCGAACTCATAAGTTAATTGATTAGTTACTCAATAAATTATTTGTTATCACTGGACGACTTTGAGTGTTCATCATCATCAAAGTTAATAACTTCTCGGCACCAACAAATGAGGAACATAACATTCCTAAAAAGGTCTTGTAGTGCAGTGGATAGCATCCCTGCCTCTGAGCTAGAAGCTCTGGATTCAAATCGTATTCCAGGACTTGGTGACCAAAGATGCTGTATTCATAATGTGGTCAAACAGGTATCAACTTGCAAATTCTTCCAACACACAGCAATGATAGACAGTAAAATTGGGCGAGATTCTGGTAAGCCATTTCAATGAAAGAAATTAGAGCCCTTATCATCACTATCCATTACGCCACACTATAACAAGCATGTAAAACTGTATGTTGCCATAGCAACTGAGACCCCTTCGGCGACTCAGTTGGATGGGCTGCTGGTCTGGGTCAGATTGGTCTCAACAGCATGTAGTTCGATCCCTGTCCCAGCTGGGGTAGATTTGGGACTTGGCTCCTTGCCCTAACTGTGGTGGAGGTTGTGACCCTATGGGTCAGACCTGCCCTCAGGTAGAGATCTCAAGAATAATGTTTGACTGCTTTACGCATGCAGCCTGTCGTTATTGCAGTGGAGGGATAAGTTCACAGTTTGATTGATAGCTCAAAGATGTTATTTAAGGATTAGCTTTCTTTGATGTGGGGTTATGGATAAAAATACGTGTTATATGAGG
This sequence comes from Scyliorhinus torazame, assembly GCF_047496885.1. NCBI lineage: Eukaryota > Metazoa > Chordata > Chondrichthyes > Carcharhiniformes > Scyliorhinidae > Scyliorhinus > Scyliorhinus torazame. Next base: position 47,310,329 of record NC_092724.1, read on the forward strand.
GGTTAAGTGCTTGAGGGGATTTAAATGTATTCCGTAGGTTTTCATGAGTGAGAGTGTTCTTTTCATATATTGAATTCTGTAATACATACTTCAAACTTTATTTTATTTCATCTTTGCATGACTCCTGAAGCCTGCCTATGGTGGATACTGGGTAAATGGGGATGGAGAGTGTAAGGGAAAGGGGTGTTGGTGGGGTGGCATGAATTAGTATGAGTTGATACAGGAGCTATAAGACGTCAAAGGGGTGGACAAGTGGCATGAGTTGGCATAGGGTCAATAAAGGTCCTGGGGTGGGTGGAGGTTAAGGGTTGGCATGAGTTGCCATTTTTGAGCATTGAGACTGAATGGGGGGGTGACAGGGTGTCAAAGGTTAGGGCTAGAGGGCATAATGTTTAAGAAAACAACTGCAGCAACAACCCAGTGTACCGAGACTATCCAGTGGCTCTTGCTGGAATGCAATCTGAAGACAACTTTCAGCTCAGCTGTGATGCATCACATAGTGAATATCATGCTGATTGAGACTATTTCGATATATGTATGAAAAATGGCAACCAGTGCCTGTTTAATTCTATGCTCAGGATGAACAGGGAGAAAACATCCCAGAACAGCTAATAAATTCTTTGCATTACGCTTTATAGGAATGCTGCAAACCTGGAAGAGAAAATAGAATCATACGATCATATAATCCCTGCAATGCAGAAGGAGGCCATTCAGCCCATCGAGTTTGTACCAAACCTCTGAGAGAGCGCCCCACACTGACCCCCGCCCTATCCCATAAACCCACCTAACGTTTTGGACACTAAGGGGCAATTTTAGCATGGCCAATCCACCAAACCTGCACATCTTTGGACTGTGGGAAGAAACTGGAGCACCCGGTGGAAACCCATGCGACACGGGGAGAAAGTGCAAACGCCACACAGACAGGTATTGAACCCGGGTCTCTGGCGCTGTGAGGCAAAAGGAGGAACATAAGGAGGATTAAATTTAAATATTAAACAAATCCATGGAATCAGAACATTATTAATGCAGAGTAAGAAAATATTAATTCAGGAGATTGAAGCCAGCATGGCAGTATGCAATTTAATTGACCCCGCATACTTTAATTAAGGGAAGCAAAATATGCCAGGTTACCTGCTAGAAGTTAGCACTGATGTGTTAGGTGCTCTGGATCCGTGGAACACATACAGGCCACCAACACTTAAAATAGTGCAAAACTATTTTATTAAGTCAGAAACTGTTGAACATACTTTCACTGTGGGTTAACACGATGTTAGATTAAACTGAAGACCTCTGCCTGTCCTAACCAGTCTATGCACTCAGCACATGGTGAGAACCTGTGATGTAAGCTGTAAGCTCTGTCCTTGTAGGAGGCTGCATCCCGAATGAACGGGAAATCTGATGCCCTCTGTCTTTATAGTGCGTGTGCTCTAACTGGTGATTGGCTGCGGTGTTGTGTGTGTTGATTGGTCTTGCTGTGTGTCCATCAGTGTGTGTGTGTGTATCTGCACCATGATATACTGGTGTATATCATGACATCCCTACTTTTATAAAAGAATGTATGTGTGTGGCAATAAATAATGTATGGTGAGAATGTTCCTAACTACGTGTGGGGTGCGAAGACATATTTACAGGACTACGTACATGAGAACTAAGCTATTTACATGGGAAGGTGCCTGGTGCAGCGAAGCAGTATGCAACAAGAATAACGAGATCAACACGATATACAAACCAGGGAAACGATCAAACAAAGCAACAAAACAATTCAGAGAGTCTATAAGTCCGCAAAGTTCATAAATTAAGTCTCTGAGGTGGGCGACAAATTCTGGTTGACCGCCTCAAGGGTGGGTCAAGAGCAGCCGGTTCAGCAGTGGGCTGGACTGTGTTAGAGTCAGGGGGAGGCAGAGTGACAGGGAGCTCTGCATAGTCCGTGGCAGGGTCAGCAGGAGGGCGAGGTGACAGGGGAGGATCACGTGGCGAGCATGGAACGAGATGAATGGTGCGTCGATTGCGGCGCAGAATAGAGCCATCCGGTAGACGAACCAGGAACGAGCGGGGGCCACCTGCCGAAGGACAACAGCGGTCGCAGACCAGCCCCCATCCGGAAGATGGACACGGACGTTGTCACCTGGAGCCAGAGCAGGGAGATCAGCTGCACGGGAGTCATGAGCCGCCTTGTGCTGTGCGCACGAGACAGCTGCATCCGGCGAAGGACCGGAACGTGGTCGAGGTCTGGGACATGGATGGACGGCACCGTCGTCCTCAGGGTACAACCCATGAGTAACTGGGCTGGCGACAGGCCAGTGGACAGTGGGGCGGAGTGATAGGCCAGCAAGGCAAGGTGGAAATCGGACCCAGCATCGGCAGCCTTGCATAGGAGCCGTTTGACTATATGTACTCCCTTCTCCGCTTTGCAGTTGGATTGGGGGTACAGGGGACTGGATGTCACATGGGCAAAATTGTACCGCCTGGCAAAGTTGGACCAATCTTGGCTGGCGAAGCAGGGGCCATTGTCTGGCATAACCGTGAGCGGGATGCTGTGTCGAGCAAATGTTTCTTTACATGCACGAATGACGGCAGACGAGGTGATGTCGTGCAACCGTATCACCTCCGGGTAATTCAAAAAGTAGTCCACGATCAGGACATAGTCTCTACCCAGTGCGTGGAACAGGTCGTTGCCCACCTTGGCCCATGGTGACGTGACCAACTCATGGGGCTGCAGGGTCTCACGTGGTTGGTCCGGCTGGAAGCGCTGACAAGTGGGGCAGTTGAGCACTGTGTTGACGATGTCGTCATTAATGCCAGGCCAGTACACTGCCTCTCGGGCCCGTCGGCGGCAATTTTCCACGCCAAGGTGCCCTCGTGTAGTTGTTCCAGGACAAGTTGGCGCATGGTATGCGGGATGACAATGCGGTCCAGTTTTAGAAGAACCCCGTCTACTATCGCCAGATCATCTCTGATATTATAGAACTGAGGGCATTGGCCCTTGAGCCACCCGTCCGTTAGGTGGCGCATGACACGCTGTAACAAGGGGTCAGCTGCTGTCTCGCGGCGAATTTGGACGAGGCTTTCATCCGTGGCAGGTAGATGGAGGCCGTGAATGCCACATGGGCGTCAACCTGGCAGACAAATCCCGCTGGGTCACATGGAGTGTTGACTGCCCTGGAGAGAGCGTCAGCAATGAGGAGGTCTTTGCCTGGGGTGTATACCAGCTGGAAGTCATATCGCCGGAGGTTGAGAAGAATATGCTGGAGGCGAGGCGTCATATCGTTCAAGTCTTTCTGTATTATATTGACCAATGGGCGATGGTCGGTCTCGACGGTGAATTGAGGAAGTCCGTAGACATAATCATGAAACTTAACCACACCGGTCAGAAGGCCCAGGCACTCCTTTTCTATCTGCACGTAGCGCTGCTCCGTGGGGGTCATCGCACGTGACGCATATGCAACGGGGGCCCATGATGAGGCCTCATCACATTGAAGGAGCACTGCCCCAATGCCGGATTGACTGGCATCGGTCGAAATTTTGGTCTCCTTTGCTGGATCAAAGAAAGCTAAGACCGGGGCCGTGGTCAGTTTTGCTTTGAATTCTCTCCATTCGCGCTCATGGGCAGGGAGCCATTGGACATCTGTCGTCTTCCTGACCAGGTTCCTGAGAGCCGTGGTATGAGAGGCGAGGTTAGGGATAAATTTCCCTAAAAAATTGACCATGCCCAAAAATCGGAGGACCGTCTTCTTGTCCTCTGGTGTTTTCATAGCTGTGATGGCAGCTACCTTGTCCGCATCTGGCTGCACACCCAATTGGGAGATGTGGTCCCCGAGGAACTTGAGTTCCGTCTGACCAAAAGAGCATTTGACCCTGTTGAGGCTCATGTATACGTCTGAACATGCGCTGGAGGCGACTAACATGCTCCTGCGGGATGGTGGACCAAATGATTATGTCATCGACATAGATGCGAACACCTTCAATGCCTTCCATCATTTGTTCCATAATCCTATGGAACACTTCTGATGCAGATATGATCCCGAACGGCATCCTGTTGTAACAATATCTGCCAAAGCGGGTATTAAATGTGCAAAGTTTCCTGCTGGATTTATCGAGCTGGATTTGCCAGAATCCTTTTGAGGCAACAAGTTTGGTGAAGAGCTTGGCGCGAGCCATCTCACATGTGAGCTCTTCGCGCTTGGGAATTGGATAATGCTCCCTCATGATATTGCGATTTGGAACCTTGGGATCAATGCAAATTCTCAATTCGCCGGAAGGCTTTTTTACACATACCATGGGACTGACCCAGTCGGTCGGTTCCGTGACTTTGGAAATCACTCCTTGGTTCTGGAGGTCCTGCAGCTGCTGCTTGAGGCGGTCCTTAAGGGGTGCTGGGACACTGCGAGGTGCGTGCACCACAGGCGTGGCATTCGGTTTTAATAAATTCTTGTAGGTGTACGGGAGCGTGCCCATGCCCTCGAAGACGTCGTGGTATTGGTTGATAATGGCGTCGAGCTGCGCCCTGAAGTCGGTGCCCTGAAAGGCAGACGCGTCAGCAGGAGAGAGAGAGTGAAATCTCTGAACTAGGTTCAACAGCTTGCATGCCTGCGCGCCAAGCAGGGAGGCTTTCGAGGAGCCCATGATTTCAAAGGGAAGGATGGCTTTGCGTGACTTGTGCGTCACTTCGGGCTGACACGAACCACTGGCAGCAATGGCATTGCCATTATAATCTAATATCTGGCAGGCTGATGGGAGGATGGTTGGTTTGACACGAAGGCTTTGGAGGTCAGACCGCGCAATGCGATTGGCGGAGGCACCAGTGTCCAGGCGGAATTGTATTTGGGACCGATTGACCGTAAGGGTGGCACACCACTCATTGTCTGGATCGATGCTATATACCGATAAAGGCTGGATTCTTTGCTTTGGGGACACCATGTTTTTTGTAACGATACCGACTCGAAAAGGTGTCTTCGGGTCCTCGGTGTCAATATCGGGTAGTAGGTCCGCATCGGACTCGGTGAACGTGGGTTGAATGGCCCGGACAATCCTGCGAGTCTGTCCGGAGCGATACGAATTGACATTGTAGTGTCAGTACGTTCGCTGCACCACCGCGCATGTGCCGGGCGCTGTTCACTGGTGGTGGGATTCTATCTTACCGCTGCTTGTCCATGGGATTTCCCATTGAAACCACCCCACGCTGCCGGGAAACCCGCTGACGGGATGCGCTGCGAGCGGGAAAAGAGAATCCCGACGAATAGAGAATTCCGGTCATGAGCAGGATTCTCTGTTTGGGAGGCAACGGGCGGGCTTCTCCATTTCAGAGCCTTGTGCCGACGCCGGGTCTAAATCGTGGGTGCTGTATGGTCCCGGTGGAGCCAGCACTCCCTGAGCCATTCAGGACATGTTAATGGGTCAGCACATGCGCCATGTGGAACTGGTGCAAATCCAACGCATGTCGGCATGTGATTCGCCAGGGTCAGGGTTGACACTCGAGTCAGGGGCAGCACGGTGGCACTGCTGCCTCACGGCGCCAAGATCCCAGGTTCGATCCCGGCTCTGGGTCACTGTCCATGTGGAGTGCGCACATTCTCCCCGTGTTTGCGTGGGTTTTGCCCCCACAACCCAAAGATGTGCAGGCTAGGTGGATTGGCCACACTAAATTGCCCCTTAATTGGAAAGAAAATTGGGTACTCTAAATTTGTTTTTAAAAATAAATAAATTAATTAATTAAAAGGATTGACACTCGAGAGTTTGCCAATCGGCAGCTGCGTACGAGCACTCCACTTCCCACGCATTCTCATTTCAGCCATGATGATGCCACCCCAAGAGCGGCACTGAGGTTCGCCGATGTAGAGCAGGGGACACTGCTGGATGCCGTGGACGAGAGGCAGGACACCTTGGGCGGGATTCTCTGATCCTGAGGTTAAGTGTTGATGCCGTCGTAAACGCTATCGCGTTTCTCGACAGCGCCAACATGCCCTCAGGAGGAACGATTCTGACCCCTACAGGGGGCCAGCACAGCACTGGAGTGACCCACACCGCTCCAGCTGCCGATCCCGGTGTCAGGTGGGCACCGCGGGTCTGCACATGTGCAGTGGGACTGGCGCGATTGGTCGCATGCGCGCCGGCCCCGACGCCACATGGCGTAGGGCTACAGGGGCCAGTGCAGAATAAAAGAGGCCCCTAGACCGAGAGGCCTGCTCGCCGCTCGGTAGGCCCCGATCGCGGGCCAGGCCACTGCAGAGACCGCCCTCGGGGTTGGACTCCCCCAACCCCCGCCCCCCCCCAAACCAGGCAGTCCCCCGGATGCATGCACGCCGAGGTCCCGCCGGGCACGAGCACACGTGGACGGCGCCACGGGACTCGGATTTTTTGCGTGGCCGCTCAGCCCATCCCGGGCGGAGAATCGCCGGGCGGGGCCGCGTAGAGTCAATGGCGCCGATTCTCCGCTCTCCGGAGAATCCGCGGACCGGCATCGGGGCGTCGTCGCACGATTCGCGCCCGTCCCGGCGACTCTCAGGCCCAGCCTGGGCTGAGAGAATTCCGCCCCTCGTTCCCTGGGGTGGGAAGGAGGCTGCCGGCCACCAATGGAACCGGGCCTGGGTGTAAGTGTCAGAGGCTGTGAGCGCCATGTGCCCCACTACCAGTATCAGGCAGTGGTGCAGGAAGAAGCTGCACAACCTCCTCAGGGCGGCCAGAGTGAGGCCCCAGCTCCGAGCCCCTGGCACCACCCCGTCCCATACTCCCCACACAGACACACCTGTAGCTACCCCCACACACCTAGAGGGCAATCGAACCCCACCTGCCAGCAGTCCACTCGCATCCCACCCCGCACCACATGCCAACAACCATACCGTCCACCATAGCAGGGTGTCCTGCACACACAGGCCACTAACCGCGAACCCCCTGTGCTTCCCGCCTCTTAGTGTCTCTCACTGTGTCTTCTCTGACCCTCCAGGAGAAGCCTGCTCACAACCGCAGGGAATGGAAGAAAACCAAAGGGAGCTGGCTGGATCTGCGGCCCCTCAGACGGCGATGGAACTGATCAGTGGGGTTGGAGAGCACGTAGTCGCAGAGGCGGAGGTCACCATCGGAGATGCAAGTGAGTTATGATGTCCCTACGGCACGTGTGGCATCTCCCCCTGAAAACCAGTAACAAGTATTGTTATTTTGATAATGGTCAGGTTAGTGAGGAAAATAGTAGTCCATGTAGGGTTATCCTTCCACTGTTAAAAAGTATTTCTATCTCAACTGGGCAGCACGGTAGCACAGTGGTTAGCACAGTTGCTTCACAGCTCCAGGGTCCCAAGTTCGATTCCCTGCTTGGGTTACTGTCTGTGCGGAGTCTGCACGTTCTCCCCGTGTCTGCGTGGGTTTCCTCCGGGTGTTCCAGTTTCCTCCCACAGTCCAAAGATGTGCAGTTTAGATGGATTGGCCATGTTAAATTGCCCTTAGAGTCCAAAATAGGTTGGGTGGGGTACTGGGTTGCGGGGATGGGTTGGAGACGTGGGCTTGAATGGGGTGCTCTTTCCAAGGGGCGGTGCAGACTCGATGGGCCGAATGGCCTCCTTCTGCACTTTAAATTCTATGATTCTATGATAACTTTCTTTCCCAGCTCCCCTCATCCACTCCCTGAGCTTTCCTTTCTCCTGCTCATCTTAACTGGTATTGCTAAAGGTTTTCTCTCAGTTTTGTCCCATTCACCTTCGAATCTGGCATCATCACCCCTTTCCTCAAAGAAACAATTAACCCTTTCTGTCCTTGCACACTAGTATCCCATCTCCAACTTCACTTTCCCCTTTAAAGTCCTTGAATATATTGCTGTCTTCTAAACCTGTGCCAAATAGGAACAACTTATTTCTTCTGGTTTGGAGGTCATTGGTGAGGAGATCATCAATTTAACATTATTACTTAGAAAATTAGAAGAAATATTAGGAATGTAGGAGCAGTAATACATAATTTAGCCCCCTAAGTGTGTTCTGACAGTCAATGAGATTATAGCTGCTCTGTGACCCAACTCCTTATACCAGCCCATATCGCTTAATATCTTTAGTTAAAAAAGATCCATTAATGCCAGTTTCAAACTAAGTTGGTCTAGAATCAATGGCAAATTGGGGAAGAATGTTCTAACCTTCTGCCACCCTTCCAGCAGTGCTTCTAATTCCAGTCCTGAAATATTTGGATCTAATTTTTACATGTTGCTCCTGAGTCTTAGAATCATCAACTAATGAATATAATTTCTCCCAGTCTGCCCTATCTTTTGCCTGTAATATTTTGAAAACTTTGATCAAATCATTCCTAAATTCTGTGGAATGAAACCCAAGTTAATTTGATCCTTCCTTATACTTCAACCATCGGAATCCAGATATCGTTCTGGGTAAATCGACGCTGCACTCCATCCAAGGCCAATTCAATCCTTACTATGGTGTGGTGCCCAGGGCTGCTCACAATACTCCAGTCTAACCTGGGCTTTGTACATCCGAAGCATGACTTCTACCTCTTTGTATTTGAGTTCCATAGACATAATGGCCAGCATTCTGTTAACCGTATGATTATTTTCAGTCCCTGTTCATGACATTTTAATGATCTAAGTAAAGTGCAGTAACCTGCAAAGCAAGGACCAGGTGCTGGAAAGTGGAATTAAAATGTGCGGCTAATTTTTTTTTTTCCCTTTTTTGGCCAGCGTAGACATGATGGGTTGAATTAGTATTAGTGAGAGGCAGCACGGTTTTGTGAAGGGGAGGTCGTGTCTCACTAACTTGATAGAGTTTTTCGAGGAGGTCACTAAGATGATTGATGCAGGTAGGGCAGTAGATGTTGTCTATATGGACTTCAGTAAGGCCTTTGACAAGGTCCCTCATGGTAGACTATTACAAAAGGTGAAGTCACACGGGATCAGGGGTGAACTGGCAAGGTGGATACAGAACTGGCTAGGCCATAGAAGGCAGAGAGTAGCAATGGAGGGATGCTTTTCTAATTGGAGGGCTGTGACCAGTGGTGTTCCACAGGGATCAGTGCTGGGACCTTTGCTCTTTGTAGTATATATAAATGATTTGGAGGAAAATGTAACTGGTCTGATTAGTAAGTTTGCAGACGACACAAAGGTTGGTGGAATTGCGGATAGCGATGAGGACTGTCAAAGGATACAGCAGGATTTAGATTGTCTGGAGACTTGGGCGGAGAGATGGCAGATGGAGTTTAATCCGGACAAATGTGAGGTAATGCATTTTGGAAGGTCTAATGCAGGTAGGGAATATACAGTGAATGGTAGAACCCTCAAGAGTATTGAAAGTCAAAGAGATCTAGGAGTACAGGTCCACAGGTCATTGAAAGGGGCAACACAGGTGGAGAAGGTAGTCAAGAAGGCATACGGCATGCTTGCCTTCATTGACCGGGGCATTGAGTATAAGAATTGGCAAGTCATGTTGCAGCTGTATAGAACCTTAGTTAGGCCACACTTGGAGTATAGTGTTCAATTCTGGTCGCCACACTACCAGAAGGATGTGGAGGCTTTAGAGAGGGTGCAGAAGAGATTTACCAGAATGTTGCCTGGTATGGAGGGCATTAGCTATGAGGAGCGGTTGAATAAACTCGGTTTGTTCTCACTGGAACGAAGGAGGTTGAGGGGAGACCTGATAGAGGTATACAAAATTATGAGGGGCATAGACAGAGTGGATAGTCAGAGGCTTTTCCCCAGGGTAGAGGGATCAATTACTAGGGGGCATAGGTTTAAGGTGAGAGGGGCAAGGTTTAGAGTAGATGTACGAGGCAAGTTTTTTACGCAGAGGGTAGTGTTTGCCTGGAACTTGCTACCGGAGGAGGTAGTGGAAGCAGGGACGATAGGGACATTTAAGGGGCATCTTGACAAATATATGAATAGGATGGGAATAGAAGGATATGGACCCAGGAAGTGTAGAAGATTGTAGTTTAGTCGGGCAGCATGGTCGGCACGGGCTTGGAGGGCCGAAGGGCCTGTTCCTGTGCTGTACATTTCTTTGTTCTTTGTTCTTTGTTCTTTGAATGGCCTATTCCTGCAACGTATGGTTCTATGGAGGATGCACTGCATTGATAGAGATGCTGAGCTGGATTCTCCAGGCGGCGGGATCCTCCATTTCACCAGCAGCATACTCACGCCCGTGGATTTCCCAATGGCATGTGGAGCCCCATTGGTTGGCTGACGGGAGGGAGGATCCCGCTGCCGGAGGGGGCATGCCGCGTCAGAAAATGGTTGAGGCGGGATGGAGAATCCCACTCATTGTCTTTCCAATGAGTTGGTTTACTCAGTGCAGGGGATTTATCTCCAGGATCCAGGCCAATCAACATCACAAGAAACAGATTATCTTGTCATTAGTGCATTGCATTTCTGGGAGTTTGCTGTATGCAGATTAGCTGCTGTTTTTCCCGCATTGCAGGAGTGACTACACTTAAAAAGTACGTCGCTGGTCCAGAAAGTGCTTTTAGACGTACGGTGTTCAAGAAAAGCGTAACATAAATGTAAGTCTTCTTTTTTGGTCGTCTTCAAAGAAAAATCAGCTTTTCTCGATAGCAGAGACATGTCTTTTACACAGTTGATTGTTGGAGCCAACTTCACCTTTTAAGGGAAAATCAAAGACGTTTGAAGCAGATGCAAAGTACAAGACTTGGGGAGTGGGAGGAGGGCAATGGGATTGGTTCTTGGTTGGAAACCAAACCAGACACACTGGGTTCAATGACTTCCTTCTTGTTGTTGTGAAACCAGACTTTAGATTTAAAATATTCTTTTCAAATTTACCGTCTATAAATCCCTTCCAGTAACTTCAGACCGTAGTCAAAAATAGCTGCACATTTGCATCACTGTCCCTTCTACACTCCAAAAAGTCATGCTGAGTGGATTCTCTTTCTTTCTCTCTCTCTCTCCATCCTGCTGGCAGGATATTTGAACCCAGTCTGCTAATTTTGATTGTCCAAGTACAATAGTCAGAGATTTTTCAAAATAACTCAATCCAGCACCCTTTGTCTCTAGAAGAACAAATAAATCGTCTGTATACATCTTTAAATTACCTCAACACTGAAAACAACAAGACCGCCATCAGCCTGAAGTATGTGCTGTATATGTGTGTGTGTGTGCATTGTCTGTTGTGTGTATGTGTGTATGTCATGTCAGCAAGGGGGACTTCTCACAATATTTTAGATGCTCTTCACCATTTGCGAATGCGGGTGCACAATCGCAGCATTAGAGTCCAGTTAAATTGTTGGTGTTTACAGCTCCGAACATTTTGTCACTTGGCAGGCTTAAGGTTGAACTAAGTACTCCTGTTGCTTTTGGCACGAGGTGCTTTAAACGTGCAAATAGATGATTTATCTGTTCTTCCTGAGGCAACAGTGCTGGGTTGAATTATTTTAAAAACTTATTCTACAGTCCCTGGATAGTCAAAATCAGGAGACGAGGTTCAAAAAACTCACAAGGTGGACGGAGAGAGATAGAGAAAAAAACTGAGGATTTGTTGCTTCAGCACCTTAGGTGCTTATCCTATTCTGCAGATAAACCAGATACTTGAAACACAGATAGGGTTGGTTTGACACATGATCTTCTCTCTTCAACTGCCCAGTGATCCGAATAAGGTCATGGTCAGTGTATTTAAATTGTAACTTGATTGGATCATAGTTGGGAATTCCTATCTCAGCCAAGGTCACCCGTCCAAGTAATTATGTCGAATGGTTTGTCTCCATTCAGTTGAGTACCCAAATAATTGTCTGGGTGCTATATGAATGAACAGTAGATGGTTCCCATTCACCCTCTTTCAAAACCATTGCCCGAGGCGAGGATTTGAATTCTTTTGAATATTTTTTTGAATGTAGAAGGGATAGTGGTGCAAATGTGCCGCCATCTTTGAACATGATCCCAAGTCATGGGAATGTGGCTTTAGTCTTTAAAGAAAAAAATTAATTCCAGATTTCCAGTTAGTAAATACAAAAATCATTATTCAATATAAAGAATGGTTTCTCAAAACCACCACACCAAATGAAATGAAATGCTATGATGTTAGCCTTTCATTGCAAGATTGTTAAAATACATAATCACACATTCATGTTCAATCTTCTCAATCTTACGATGTCACAGCTCTTCTTTGTATGAGGTCAAAATTCTCATTGCCCTCTTTGAATGAGAACGGTTATAATAAAATTATTTTTGCTTTTGGGGTCTGGCTTAAGGAAGGCCTTCATTTCAGAAATGTCTTCTAGTTTTTTCCCTCTTCAGTTCATGTTAAGTATCATCTTGGGGGTTTAGACTTTCTCCAATATCTGGTGGTCATGCTCTGGGTATTTTAATGCTAATAGTCATACAGCTTTTCGTAGGTTTTAGGTTTAGAGGAAATTCAAGTGCAATGTTTGAGTTTTTGAGGAAGTTGAATTTCTCAGTCTGCTGTGGAGACAATCTCTTGGCTCCTAGGCTTGTGCTATGCAAGGTTTCATGACTGAATCGTTGCCCTGCCTGTAAATAATTTTATTCTGTAATTGTTGTGTCCAAAACCTATGGTTTTAATGCTTCTGTGTCTGGCATATTGAGAAATGTTGAGCGGGATTCTGCATTTCAGAGACTAAGGGCTGGGTTCTCCGATCGCCGACACCGGAGAATACCTTTTTACACTGGAATCGGGCGCCGTTTTTCGAATGCTCTGCCTCTTCAAAATTGGCATACTCGAAGAGTACTCCGCACGCCGTCAGGACAGCCTCAGGAAGTCACCTGATGCCCTCCCCCCGATACTCTGCCCGCGATGGGCCGACTTCCTGACAGCGTGGGACACGTGTCCTCACAACTTTCGGGGACATCGCATGGTGGCTGCGGACTGTGTTCAGCGGCGCCGCAGTCAGGGGGAGAGCAGTTCAACTGACAGGGGGTCTTCGGCAGAGGTTAGGAGGACTGGTGGGTGGTGCTCGGGGGGTGGCGAGGGGGGTTACAGGGGGCAGTTTTTGGCAGGCCAGGTCCATGCACAGCCGGCGCCATGTTGTACGTCGTGGCCGCTGCAGGCCACCGTTGTGCGCATGCATGGCCACGGATCCGGCCATTCTGCATCCGTATCTGCAGGTAAAGCTGAGGGTTTTACGCAGTGCGGCTGCTAGCCCCCTACCGGGTGGAACATCGTGCGGGGGCGGCGCTGACTTTTTGGTCGTTAGACCAGACGGATCCTGCAGGGTCGGAGAATCCAGCCCTAAGTGTTGACGTCGGAACAGAATCGGTGGATTTCTATGACAGCAAAATTGGCGTCAGTCCCAGAGTAATTCCAGAACCGTTAATGGGCTAGGATTGGCACTACATGGAACATCCAATGAGAAATTATGTCGGATTTGCCGGGGTCAGGATTGGCACTCCAAAACTGACAAGCTGCAGTAGCACATACACATTACAATCTCCACACACACTCATCCCAGCCAACAAGGCAGCGCTGGTTGCATTGGAGCACGCCCATCCCGCTGATGGGTCGGTTGGAGGCAGAGGGTACCTACGGGAGTGCCCTCGGAGACACCCATACGACACTAGCCCAAAGTTCACAGTGGGCAGTCAGCGGTGTGCGCAGCTACGTGGCTGCCTTGCAGGCTGCATCAATGAGGTTCCGTGCCCTCCCACCCCAACCCCACGGCCCACCTCCTGGCCTCCCCACTACTCCCTCCTGCCCTGGCAGAAGCTCCCGGCCAGCAGCACAACCATGGTGATATTGGACACTTTTCGTACCCCTCGCTCTCCCTCAGCAGCCATGGCGCCTGTTTCTCGATTTTTGAAACCACAAGTGAAACTTGCCATTGGTAATTCCTCCTGGAGGGCCCAGAGAAAACCAGGTCAGGCCCGCTAATGGTATGCCAAATAGCATTCACTGTTCTTGCAGAGTAGAACGCACTGACGCTGCTGACGAGGCACAAGAGCCTGGCATTCTGTCAGGCTCCTGGTGCCAGTCACGATTTTTGCCTCACGCGCTATTTTCCACCCAATCACGTTTCCAATTCCAGTATCAGCCAACGGAGAATCTCACCCATTGTTTCGAGGCTGTTATCACACCCTGGGCTAGTGTGGGGTCAATTCCAGCCCCACTTGTCCCGGAACACAACACAAGTGAATTAACCAATAATCTTTTGGAAAGATACCCAAAGGCTTTGGTCCTCAGCTGCTCAATAATTACAGTCACCAGTAACAATTACTGTTTATTTATAACAAGAAATATAATGAAATATACAGAAAATACAACTGGTTAACTATTAACGGATTCTTAACTCCCCACTTTAACTTCCACCCCCCACCCACACACACACACACACAAGACAGACAAAGCAGACAAACACGGAGGGGAAGAAAGGAGTACAAATGTAAGTAAAAGAGAAAAAATGTATTTGGTTCAAATGGATGTTTCCAGTACCCTGCTTCTCTTAAACCCTTCTTTAAGTTTAAGGTTTTTATTCTAGGTTCATTCAGTTCTCTATAGTTTTATTAATACAGCACCCACAGCTTTTCTGGAGGGAGAGCGAGAGAGAGAGAGAGGTCTTGTCTTAGCCTGCAGCCTATAATGATTTTCCTGTAGATCCACTCATTCAGGTTCACTGCAGCCACAGGAATACAGCCGTTCTGGAGGAACACGGAGGGAAAAAGTTGAATCTTGTCTCTATGCTGCCAGGAGTCAACGTGAAACCCTCAGGTCTCTGAGAACCATCCCACTGGGATAAGATCCAATCACCACATGTTACCGGGCAGAGTCCAACCTTTTGGGCCAATTAATTGGCCCCAGCCAATCAAGAAAACTGAGTCCCAGCCCATCTCTCTCCCTGGTGCCAACAAGTCTGGAGCCACCTGTTCAAGCCAGCAGGAACTCGTATTCTCTCCTGTAACTTCTGAATTCTGCTGCTTGACTTACTGAGAAATGCATGCCCATTAATCATCCATGAATCAAACATAATAATGGCAAAATAAAATAAAGGGGAAATAAGGCAATAAACAGGAAGGAACCTTACATGGATGACAGCCTATAGCTATGCTGTGCTTGGATTTTCAGAAAGTATTTGATAAGGTACCACATCTAAAGTTAATTGTGGGAAATGAAAGCTCATGGTGCAGAGGGTAATATCTTCAGTGGCAGATTGGCTGGCTGGCAGAAAACAGAGAGTATGCATAAGCCTTTAGTTTTCTGATTGGTAAGATGCGACGAGTGGAGTCCCTCAGGGGCTGGGGCCTCAACCTTTTACAAATTTATATCAATGACTTAGATGAGAGAAGCAAATGCATGGTGGCTAAATTTGCAGATGACACAAAAATAGGGAGGAAAGTACGTTGTGGCGAGGACATAAGGAGATTGCAGATGGATGGGTTGAAGGAATGGGCAAAAATCTGGAAGATATAATATAATGTGGGAAAATGTGAAGTTGTTCACTTTGGCAGGGAGAATAAAAAAGCAGAGTATTACTTAAGCGAAGAACAACTCCAGAATCCAGACGTGCTGAGGGATCCAAGTGTTTCAGTTTATGAGCTGCAAAAAGTCAGTATGCAGATACAACAAGTAATTAAGAAGCCTGATGGAATGCTATCCTTTATTATGAGAGGATTTGAACATAAAAGTAAGGATGTTATGCTTTAGTTATACAGGGCACTGGGAGACAACGGGTGCGATTTAACAGCCTCATCACGCCTGACTTGGTGACGCGACAAGGCCCTGTCACTCGCGAGATTGGTGACGCTTGGAACACCTCGTGATATCTAATGAGACCTTACGAGATGTCATGTTCTGGATCTCCCTCTGGCTGCGTGAGATCCAGATTAACATATTTAAATGAGCCAATGAGCTCATTTAAAAAGTAAGGGCCCGATTCTCCCAAGGCCTGGGAACAAACAGACTCGCCTGGGAGACCTCACGGTGGCGCCGTTTAGCACTGGTCCACACAAACGTGGACCAGGTGTAATGGAACCAGGCCACTGGAGGCCCCCTGTGGTTGGGCTCTGGGCAGGGTGGCAACCAGGCATGTTGGCGCTGCCACCCAGGCACCCTGGCAGTGCCACCCTGACACTGCCGTGGTGCCTGGGTAGCACTTACAGGCTGGCAGGGGTACTGTTAGCGTTCCACACTGGCAGTGTCAAGGTGGTTGGGTGCCAGGTTGTCCATGCCAGGGATCGGGTCCATTGGTGCCCTTAAGAGATGGGGTGAGGGGTGGCTTGAGAACCCCTTAAGAGGTATGTTGGGTCAGTGGGAGCGGGGGTTTAGAGGCCACGGTGGGTATGCCGAGGGGGTTCGGAAGATTGGGGTGGTATTTTAAAACAGCTCGTCAGTGCAAGAAATGATGTAATTGTGGCCCGCAGAGGCCAAAAAAACTCCAGCAATGTACCATTAGATAGAGGGGCCATTCTCAGCACTACAGGCACTGAGAGACACCCTGCTACGTGTGCTCAAAATGGGACTCTTTTTTTTTCATTAAACCGCATCCGTTTTTGATCTCCTCATTTAAGGAAAAATGTTAATGCATTGGAGGCGGTTTCGAGGAAGTTTGCAGGATTGAACTCTGGAATGAGCAGGGAGTAGACGGGAAGGTGAAATTAGAAACATTAACAGTTCAGCTACGATCTTAATGAATGGCAGAGCAGGCCCGAGGGGCCAAATGGCCTACTCCGGCTCCTATTCCATATGTTTGTATGACAGTGGGTGGTAAACGTTTTTAAATCTCTATAAATTGGCTGGGCCTCCCCCTGCACATTGTTTTCAATGGCTCTAAAGCTGGATTATTAGGATTAGTCAGAATTGAATTTTGGACCCGACTATTTGATCCTGTAGTGCCAATTTCGCACTGAATGCACTTGTATTTCTCATGTGGTCTTCCCAAGTGCAGTTGATCTTGTCTTTTTCCATTATTTCAGGGATGAATTTTCTTCCAATCTGTCCCAAATCCCCCTGGGGTGCTCATGCCTATGGGTGGTTGTTCATCCTCTGCTGCAATCCAATGTGTCAATCCAACAAGGCGAGGAGTCTCCCTCTTGGCCTCGTCTGTTGGCCACATTGGGAACATTTATGGTCCTTATTTAAATCCTGGATGAACGTTCCTGTCGACCACGCCTCTGGTACATTTCCTTGAACCTCTGCTGCTTTGCTTCCAGCATTTCTGCTTTCCTGTCTCTCAATAGGGGTCTTTTAAAATCATATGGGCTCTATCCTGGCCTCTATTAACTCCACAGGCTCTTCTACCCTGCGTTTTGTCATGCTCTTGTCGTAGCATACGCTGCTTCCTTGATGTGCACTCTGACAAAGGAAGGTTCAGACTTGGAGATAGCTTTAACACGTTTATTAAACTGTTAATGATTCTCCTACTTGGAGTCGACTCTCCTGTTAATCCTGCTATAGCTACTCAGACTAACTAACCAGTCTGCTACAATCCACGTAGTGGGTGTGATGTGTTTCCATCAACCCTGTCTGTACTCACTAACTGTCTCCACTAGAAAGAGGAAGGTCTTGGGCGCGATTCTTCGCTCCCGCGACTTTTGAGTTTCACGACGGCGCGAAACGGCCCTGATCACGATCGATTCAAAACCTGAAAATGGGCTAGGAGCGGGGCCGCGAGGAACTCGGGGGATGTGTCGCGAAAGCAGCGTTGTCAGCGCACCGGGCATTGGCGCTGCGTAAAAGCGGCGCCGCGTAAATGATGCAGCCGGCGCCATGTAACTGGTGTCACCCGCGCATGCGTGGTTGCCATCCTCCCCGAGGCTGCCCCTTAAGATGTCGGATGGATCTTGCGGGACGCGGAGGAAATGAGGTCCTCCTTCAGAGAGGCTGGCCCGCCGATCGGTGAGCACCAGACGCGGGCCAGACCCCATTTGAGGCCCCCCCGGTGCAGAAACCCCCCTCCCCCCCCACAGGCCGTCTCCCCCGCTTTCCTGCGCTGTTCCCACCGGCACCGACCAGGTGTGGACGGCGCTGGTGGGAACCCGTCGATTTGGGCAGGCCGCTCGGCCGATCTGGGCCGGATAGCGGAGAATCGCCATTTTGGGTGCCTCGGGTGATTCTCCGGCCAGCGCCGCGCAGAACACGACGGGGCCGTTCACGTCGCTTGGGTGAATCGTGGGAGGGCGCGGACCGGCGTCGCGTGGAAAAATGGCATGCCAGGCGATTCTCCCAACCGGCGCGGGAGCGGAGAATCGCGCCTCATGTGTGCTGTGTCCTGTGGTAGTGTCACCCCTGTGTGTGTCGTGAGTTCCCATTGGTCGTGTCCTATCTTACTGACCTATTGGTTGAATGTCAGTGTGTCATGTCTCTGGTGCTCCCTCTGGTGTCTAGCTAGGTGTAGTGTGTTCACATTAACCCCTTGTCTATTTACAGTGATGCATATCACCACACCCTGGCACTTTGAAATTCTATTGACTGTCATGAAGCATTCTTTTTTTTACAAATTTAGAGTACCCAATTATTTTTTTTTCAATTAAGGGGCAATTTAGCATGGTCAATCCACCTACCCTGCACATCTTTGGGTTGTTGGGGCGAACCCCACGCAAACACAGGGAGAATGTTCATGTAACCTTCTTAATCTCTACCACCTTCTATATGATTTCTGGAACCCTCGCATCTCTCTGCACCTGGGCAGTACTTTGCTGGTTCGAAAAAATGTTCCCAACCTCCTTTGCTAGCTTTGAATCCCCTGGATATACTGCCTGACATCCCACTATTTTATTGCTCAGAAGGAGGACCCCCCCACCCCCTACTCCCCTCACTCACACCCCAGCATTGGTAAGCTCAGAATGATCTTAACGGCCCAAAATTATCCAGGTGATCAACCTACCCGACAGGTACATTTTTATTAAAAGAACCAGTACACATTTGCGAGTAAGTCCATTAATCAACACACCGGTGCTCACTTTGACTTTGGGTGGAAAATGTCCATCTTCTGCCATAAGCCAAGTTTGCAAACGGCCAGAAGAATCTATAAGAAGGCAGATCTCCCTTTCCGACATTTTAGAAAAACTAGGGATTATTTCCCCTTTAAACACAAAACTTTTGTAGGTTATCTAGTGTTGGCCACATTCGAACATAGGGCTATCATCTTCATGGTCATAGACAATGGGCAACATCTTCTGGTTGGTCACGCTGGTGGGATCTTGATGGCGCCGCCCTGGCGCAGGTTTCCTGCCAGTGTTGGGTGGATTCAATGGGAAGTCCCATTGACAGTGGCGGGACCAGAAGATTTCGCTGTTGGCCAACGGCAGCTCGCCCCCCACTGACAAGAAACACGCCACGGGGAGTCGAGAGAATCTTGGCAATTACCTTGACTGTGGCGCCTCCTGTGGGTGTTTTGGCACACCAACAGTTCGACCTCAGGTGTCCAAGCTTTCCACACTGAGAACATACCAGTTCTTTATTTTGAAAGTAGAAGGACCTGTTTTTTCTTCATAACTCCTCGTTTCCATCTGTTCATCGACACATTTTCTATGTCTCCCTCGCCACACAGAACTACCAATCTTGCTGAAGTTTTGTTAGGGGTCGTTATGTTAGTTCATAGTTGTCTGATCGAGAGGCACATTAGAAACAGAACCAGGAAAGATCAACAAAGCCTTCAGGGCCTTTTACCAAGGGCTGTACACCTCAGAGCCCCCAATGGGGGAGTCCGGGATGAAATGGTTCCTTGATGGACTGGACATACCAGTTGTGGGGGAGGGCAGAAAACGGGGCCTGGAAGCACCACTAGCACTGGGAGAGTTCATGGACATCATAAGCTCCATGCAGGCGGGGAAGGCACCGGGAACGGACGGATTCCCAGCGGACTTCTACAAATTATTTGCAACAGCACTGGCCCCGCACCTGCGGGAGATGTTCACAGACTCGCTGGCTAAGGGCACACTGTCACCCACGCTAGCACAGGCCTCAATCTCGCTGATACCCAAGAAAGATAAAGACCCAACGGAATGTGGGTCATACAGACCCATCTCACTGCTGAACGCAGATGCCAAAATACTGGCCAAGATTCTAGCCAAAAGGCTAGAAGACTGCGTGCCAGAGATGGTCGCAGACCACCAACCGGGCTTTGTCAAAGGTAGACAGCTTACTTTGAACATTAGGTGCCTGCTGAACGTGATAATGACCCCATCGGGGGAGAGAACACCAGAGGTGATCGTCTCCCTAGATGCAGAAAAGGCCTTCGACAGAGTCAAATGGAAATACCTCATAGAGGCACTGGAGCGGTTCGGGCTTGGAACAAGGTTCACCTCCTGTGTAAAGCTCATATACAACGCTCCCATGGCGAGCGTACGGACCAACAACACCAACTCCCGATACTTCCAGCTGCACAGGGGCACCAGACAAGGATGCCCACTGACCCCGCTGCTGTTCGCTCTAGCGATCGAGCCACTAGCAATTGCGCTCAGAGCAGCAAAAAGCTGGAGGGGGATCCAAAGGGGCGGCAGAGAGCAGAGTCTCACTCCATGCAGATGACCTGCTCCTGTACATTTCGGACCCACAAAGCAGCATGGACGGAATCATCGCGCTGCTGAAAGAGTTTGGCGCCTTCTTGCCTTTGCCCCCCTGATCGCCCGCCATAGAATCCTGTTCGGCTGGCGGTCAGCAGCACCACCCTAAGCAGCAGACTGGCTGTCCGACCTCTCGGAATCTCTCTGATGTACCATCAATGACGACAGACGAGAGTCGGAAGAGTAAACTGTGGCTTTAATCAGCTAAATGATACCTGCTGGCAGCCGGTCCCAGAATGAGGGCAGGGCTGGAGGTTAGCTACCTTTATACTTGAGCCCGAGGGGCGGAGCCAGCAGGGACAAACCCAGACATGTAACAAACAGTAAGAACAGTAAGTACAATAAGTAAGAACAGTATGTACAATATAATACAGTGGTTCACCACACTCTCCACATGGAGAAAATCAAATTCGCCATCCGAGGGGCAGACGATGGCTTCCACAGAATGTTCCGGGACCTGTTTGTGGCCAACAAACAAGCAGAAGAATAGCCAGGTAGCCAAGAACTAGGGGACAGTAGCCAAGGCATGAGAGGGAGTGATAGACCGGGAGATGGGGTGGGGGTGGGGTGGGGGTGGGGGGGGTGGTGACTGCTAAATCTAAGAGGAAGGAAAGGCGAACCACGGGGGCCGGGGGGGCGGGGTGAGGGGGGGAAGAGGGAAGACACAGGGAACAATAGAGGAGAGCCAGGGAGGTGAGGGGGGTGGGGGAGGGGGGGGGAGAGAGGGGGGAGGCAGGGAAACGTTAACAAACTTGGCACCCACAGGAACAGAGAAAAAGGAGAATACAGGCGGAAGACGGGAGGGCCGGCTGAAGCGGAAGTGAGCATGAGTCGACAACGGCAGCGGAATCCGTCTGGGAGAAGCAAGGGACGCTTCTAGTACCAACTCAGAGGATTCAGTACAGCATAGGTTTGATGAATTTTCATTGGACGATAGGGAATAAATCTCATGGGTTTTTACTGTTAAGCAACTTTGCGGTAGAAGGGTCCAGATCTCTGCTGGCTAATTTTGCCTCTTTGCAAGCTTTTCAAATGAGACAAAAAATACATCCACGTCCCCCTCATTAAATTTTGGTATCAGCTGTGAGTATTTCAGGAGCTCAACATTTGGTGCAGAGTGAGGGGAAGTTACCTCATTAGTGGTGTCCTTACTGGTACAGTGGACCTTTCCCTATTCGGTCTAAGGTGATTTAATTCCATTTCTTGCTTTTCCCTCTGGAAAGCTTATTCTTTCTCGCATTCGTGAAATTCCCTCTCCTCTCTCCATTCCTGTCTCACCTTTTCTTTTTCTTGGAATTTTCCCTTCCTTTCTCTTGTCTCCTGTTTTGGTTTGACCATTTGCCACAACGGACACTTCTCCATCATTGTGGAAATGCCAGAAATGGTCAATAATTCTATGTTCCATCCCCGGACATGGCTTCACTGGGGCAGGACTGGAATCAGTCTGGGCTCACATATACATGATTCACGGATGCAGCTGACCATTTAAATCACCAGCTGCCTCCGGGGAAGTCAGATTTTGGAAAAACAAGGGTGTAGGACCTTGAGTGCGCAGGTCAAAACAGGTAAGAGGAGGTCTGAACTTGGTGGGTTAGTGTATATCGCTAGGGTCGCACTTCGGAGAGGTAAGATACCCTTTGGATTTTGAATAGGGATCCCAGACAACATTTTGAGAGGTAAGGCACCCTTTTGGAATTGTTAAAATTGAACATGCTTATGCACTTTTTACATACCAACTCTTTGGAACTGGCTAGCTGTAACAGAGATGTTCATTGTCAAGGAACACCCTAGCTTTCAAGGAAACAAGCAAATGTCCAGCTGTCAATAAAATGTCTGGTTGTCAAGGAAATGTTAAGAAGCTGTCCAGCTGTCAAGGAGCTGTCCAGGAACTGTGCAGCTGTTCAGCTGTCAAGGAAATGTCCATCTGTCAAGGAGTTATCCAGGAACTGTCCAGCTGCTAATCAAATATGAAGGATATGTCCAGCTGTCAAAGATCTCCAGCAAGTGTCAAATCTGTCGAAGGTACCCAGCAAGTGCCACAGATGTCAAGGAATTGTCCAAAGTTACAAAGTGATAGAGGAGGTAGAGAGGATAAAGGCAAAGGGTAGTGGGTAGTGCACTAAGTTTGTATACGAGGTATAGGACCCATTTGGGAGGGTGGTGTGAGGAGGTTTACAACAAGTTTTTAAAAATGGGAAGTAGGCAAAGTGAAACCACCAGATGTGCACAGGTTAGGGGCTGGTTTAGCACAGGGCTAAAGAGCTGGATTTTAAAGCAGACCATGGCAGGCCAGCAGAACAGTTCAATTCTCGTACTAGCCTCCCCGAACAGGCGCCGGAATGTGGCGACTAAGGGCTTTTCACAGTAACTTCATTTAAAGCCTACTTGTGACAATAAGCGATTTTCATTTAATTTCATTTAATTTCAAGTATATCACCCGGGAGGAGAGGGACACAGCCAGACAGTACTCTGATACTGCCCCCTGGCAAATTGGTGCTGCCCTGGATATTTGGCACTGTGGCCTGGCATCTTAGTAGTGCTGGGGCAGTGCCAGGGCAGTGACAAGGCATTTGGGTCTGTGGGGTTTTTCTTCTTGCGTGTATGGGAAGGGGTTCCCCTTGTGCGTGCGGTGGGAGGTTATAGCCCGTGTTCGTGGGGGGTCCCCTTTGCACGTTGGGAGGGTTTGCCTTGTGTGTGTGTGGGGAATTTCTCCCTGTGTCCATGGAGAGGATTTCTCTTGTGCATGCAAGGAGAGGGGGGAGGGCTTAGTATGCGTGGCTAGGCACCAACTCGCAACAGTTACGTTTGTGAGGAGGTATTCTGTGTTAATGGAAGTGTTTCCCTTATGTATGTGTTGGGGTGGATTTCTCCTTGTGTAGGTAGGGAGAGCTTCCCGTGTCCCTTGGGGATGTCCCCCGTGTCCATGGCGGGTGGGTTTCCTCTTGTGTCTGAGGGGGGGGGGGGGGGCGTGGGGTCAGGGGCAGGGGTGTCTTCAAGTGCATGAGGGTCCGGATTCCTGTTTTTTTCTGTTGTAGATTGGGTCGTTCTTTTTTCTGGCCCATCCCACCAGCATGATGGTGTGGGACACACCTGCAGTGATTTGCAAATATGAGATAAAACCTTGTCACACAACGAGAGCTTCAGGTCTGGAATGCACTGTCTGAAAGCGTGGTAGAGGCAGGTTGAACAGAGGCATTCAGAGGGAATTAGCTGATTACTTGAATAGAAACAATGAGCGGGTGGGGGGGGGGGGGAGGGGGGGGGTGGGGGGGCGCGCGGGGGGGGGGGGAGGGGCCGGCGGGGGAGTTTGGGGGGGAGTGTCGGTGGGGGGAGGGTCGAGGGGAGGGGGGGGGGAAGGGAGGGCCGAGAGGGGGGAGGGGGTGGTATGCGTGGCTAGGCACCAACTGGCAACAGTTGCGACCATGTAGCCCATGGCACATGGTTGTGGAAGGGGGTATGTGAAATTATGAAATTTCATCTACTCCCACCCCCTGCCGGCCGCTATGTTTGGCCATCATCCAGTGATGCTGGCCGGTGTGGCGGGGGCCGCTGCCCTGCATGAAGCCCTATGGGAGCTGTAGCAGCGGTATGACAGGGAGGCGACGGAGACTGCTCCAGAGGAGCGTGCCGCAGAGGAGCACGAGTAGGAGGAGGAGGGGACGGTGCCACGGCGCCGGAGGCGCCCGATGAGGCCTCGTGTGTACTGGCGCCGCATGTCCTTCCAGGACCTCACGGACACGGCATGCAGGAGGAGACTCCAGATGAGCCACAAAACTGTTGCCCATATCTGCCACCTGATGGCACACCTGGCACCGTGTGGAACTGGGGTGGACATCCTCACCCTGTGGCCGTCAAGGTGATGGAGGCCCTGAACGTCTACGCGATGGGGTCATTCCAGTCGCCGAGTGGGGACCTCTCCGGCATCTCCCAGGTGTCGGTGCACAGGTGCATCCATGCAGTGACCGACGCCCTGTACGACATCGCGGACCGCTACGTTCAGCTCCCTGTGGACCGCGCCCACCAGGATGCCCGGGCAGCAGTCTTTGCCACGGTTGCCAGGATTCCCATGGTCCAGGGCGCGATCGATGGGGTGCACGTCGCCATGCAGCCACCATCGGATAACAGGGCCGTGTTCATGAATAGGGCGGGGTCCGACTCCATGAACATGCAGGTGGTCTGTGACCACCGGATGAGGATCCTGCACGTCTGCGCCCGGTACACGGGCAATGCACATGACTCGTTCATATTGGCACAATTGTTCAACCCCGGCATGTTCGAGAGAACCCCCCCAGCTGAGGGGCTGGTTGCTGGGAGACAAGGGTTACCCATTGCGGACGTGGCTGATGGCGCCTCTCTGGCAGAGGAGGGGGAGTGGGAGGATCACGATGAAGGGTATGCCTCCCAAATGAGGAGGATGTGGAGGGGGGGGGGGGCAATGTACAGACATACATTCGGCTGCAAAGAGACATAGATAGGATGCAGAGCTGGGCTGAGAAGTGGCAGATGGAGTTTAACCCTGAAAAGTGTGAG
Source organism: Scyliorhinus torazame (assembly GCF_047496885.1). Classification (NCBI taxonomy): domain Eukaryota; kingdom Metazoa; phylum Chordata; class Chondrichthyes; order Carcharhiniformes; family Scyliorhinidae; genus Scyliorhinus; species Scyliorhinus torazame. The sequence goes on from NC_092724.1 coordinate 47,335,296, forward strand.
GTTGTCCATTTTGGAAGGACAAATATGAATGCGGAATACAGGGTTAACGGTAGAGTTCTTGGCATTGTGGAGGAGCAGAGAAACCTTGGGGTCTATGTTCATACATCTTTGAAAGTTGCCACTCAAGTGGATAGAGCTGTGAAGAAGGCCTATGGTGTGCTCGCGTTCATTAACAGAGGGATTGAATTTAAGAGCCGTGAGGTGATGATGCAGCTGTACAAAACTTTGGTAAGGCCACATTTGGAGTACTGTGTACAGTTCTGGTCGCCTCATTTTAGGAAGGATGTGGAAACTCTGGAAAAGGTGCAAAGAAGATTTACCAGGATGTTGCCTGGAATGGAGAGTAGGTCTTACGAGGAAAGGTTGAGGGTGCTAGGCCTTTTCTCATTAGAGCGGAGAAGGATGAGGGGCGACTTGATAGAGGTTTATAAGATGATCAGGGGAATAGATAGAGTAGACAGTCAGAGACTTTTTCCCCAGGTGGAACACACCATTACAAGGGGACATAAATTTAAGGTGAAAGGTGGAAGATATAGGAGGGATATCAGAGGTAGGTTCTTTACCCAGAGAGTAGTGGGGGCATGGAATGCACTGCCTGTGGAAGTAGTTGAGTCGGAAACATTAGTGACCTTCAAGCAGCTGTTGGATAGGTACATGGATTACGGGAAAATTATATAGTGTAGATTTATTTGTTCTTAAGGGCAGCACGGTAGCATTGTGGATAGCACAATTGCTTCACAGATCCATGGTCCCAGGTTCGATTTCGGCTTGGGTCATTGTCTGTGCGGAGTCTGCACGTCCTCCCCGTGTCTGCGTGGGTTTCCTCCGGGTGCTCCGGTTTCCTCCCACAGTCCAAAGATGTGCGGGTTAGGTGAATTGGCCAATGATAAATTGCCCTTAATGTCCAAATTGCCCTTGGTGTTGGGTGGAGGTGTTGAGTTTGGGTAGGGTGCTCTTTCCAAGAGCTGGTGCAGACTCAGGGGGCCGAATGGCCTCCTTCTGCACTGTAGATTCAATGATAATCTATGATTAATCTAGGACAAAGGTTCGGCACAACATCGTGGGCCGAAGGGCCTGTTCTGTGCTGTATTTTCTATGTTCTATACAGGCTGGACAGGGATGGGAGGCTGCCCATCGATACCGGCTGGGCCAGCTGGCACGGGACGAGTTGTTAGCCGCACGGTTCACAGACTTGGGGGGGGAGAGGATTCGCTGAGTATGGGCACAGACGGCACAGTACGACACCAGCCCATGACCCTCACCCTGCCCACTACCAACCACCCTCACCCCGCCCACCATCAACAACCTGCATGCACACCACCCCTCCATTACACATCCACCTGCGGTACAGCGGGCAGGGCTCACACGGTCGCCAGTGGAAGTGGGTCTATTGCATGGCATGGAGTATGATGACAACCCGCTCTGCGATAAGCTCCGGGCTTTACATCATTAGACAATGCCTGACTCATGACCACAGTAACACCCTCCACCTGGGTGGTCCCCGCATACGGCCGTGACACTGCAGCACACGGTCCTGTCGTCTAGCTGGGGGCGGCATAGCACGTGTGACCCAGGGGGGTTGTGGGCGCATGCCACACTCACCGGAGCTCAACGTCTCATCACTCCTCGCACACACTGCTGCTCACTTCCCATCCCACCCCCGAACGCATTGGACAGAACACAGAGACAGCTTAATTGTGCTTAATTAAGTGTGCTTAATTGCAAACGTTGCATACACGTGCCCGAGCCCCTATAACTAGTCTGTGCCCTGCACCCGTGCCAACTTACTCAGTGTCTACTTTTCTGGTTTCACGGGCCCTATGACTACGTCTAGGTGGTTCCCTCGACGGTACAGCAAAAGTGGAGGCGGACTCCTGTAATTCCTGCCCTGTGACGTGGGTCCCCTTTGGCGGTCATTTCCTAGGGCGGCCCAGCCTGGATGGGCCAGGCTGCGCCACGGGCGACCGGATTGGCGTGCTGCCAACCTGTTCTGCCCGTTGCCCACCAGATGCACCTGGGACGGAAGGGGGGAGGGGGGAGTCCGAGGTGGCGTGGTGTTCTGGGACCTCCCCTGTAGGGGGACCCGGAATGGGCCCCAGCACCTCCTCCACCCTCGAGGTGCCATATGGCCCACGGGGCTCTCCGTGGACCGGGGTGCGAGTGGATCCAACCAGGCGCTGCTAGTCCTGGAGGCCCGCTCTGGTATTGACCAGGATCTGCAAGTTTGCAGTCAAGGAGCTCAGGGAGTTGGCCATCCCTGTCTGGGTCTGTGTGACGCTGGCCAGTACCTGGGCAATGGTGCCGATGCTCTCAGCGATGGCCTGCTGAGACTAGGCCATGGTGCTGAGCGCCGCTGCGATCTGCAGCCGGCTGTGGCTCATGGCTGCCTATGAGAGGGCAGCCATGTCCTGGGCCACGGCCCCCACCTGCACAGAAAGCCCCAGACCTTGCATACGCCGACTCATGTCCAACACCGTCGCCCCCATTGCCTCCACCACGGACACCACCCATGCAGCCTCAGTCTGAGTGGCGTGCATGACTGGCACCACTCCCTGCTCCTACAGGCGGTTGGACTCCTCCACCTGCGTCTGCAGGTGCTGAAAGCCGGCCGTCATCCTCTTCACTCATCCCTGGGTCCCTGACTGCATCGGATCCATGGGTGGGTATGGGAACTCCAAGAACCCGGGACCCGTCTAGGCGGCAGCCGGTTACTGAGTCTGCCCTCCGACCGTTCGGCCCCTTGGCTACTCTTACCTCTACCTGCTGTATCGGGACGGCTGCGTGGTGCGCACCAGTGAGTGTCCCAGAAGCCTCATTGCTAAAGTACCCAACCGAGGTGAGAGTCTCTGCGATGGTGGAGGGTTTAGGAACTAGCAGTGCCGTTATGTCGATGTCCTCATCGGACACGAAGTCCGGGGTCCCCTGGGGTGGTGTGTCCTGACTGTCCGTCCTCTGTGTGTGGGTGTCCTGTCTGTCTGTCCCCTGTGTGTGGGTGTCCTGTCTGCCTGTCCCCTCTGTGTGGGTGTCCTGGCTGTCCATCCACTGAGTGCTGGTGTCCTGGGGTGGTGTGTCCTGTCTGTCCGTGCCCTCGCTGGAGGTCCCCTGTGTCTCCGTCCCCTGGGTTGTGGCATCGTGACTCAATTGGGTCGGAGGGCTGTTGCTGTGGTTGCCTTCCCCGTCGTGGGATGTGTCCCTGGGATGTTGCCACCCTGGCACTGGCTGGGGGCGGGCTACACCTGATGGGCCAGGTCAATCCCTGGGTTGTTGCAGCCCTGGCACTGGCTGGGGGCAGGCTACGCCTCGTGGCCCGGGTCGATCCCTGGGATGTTGCCGCCCTGGTACTGGCTGGGGGCGGGCTATGCCTCATGGCTCGTGTCAATCCCTGGGCTGTTGCTGCCCTGGCACTGGCTGGGGGCGGGCTAATCCTGATGGCCCGGGCCGACCCCTGGGTTGTTGCCACCCTGGCACTGGCTGGGGGCGGGCTGCATCTGCTGGGCAGGGTCAATCGCCATGTGGTCCTGCAAGACACAATACAGCATGCATGGTTAGACACGCAGATGGGGCTGAAGGGGTGGGCAGAGGGGTTGGGGGAAGAGGGGAGGGGAGGGGTGTGGGGGTGGTGGAAGAGGTGGGGGTGGGAGGGGGGGAAGGGGTGGGGGGGAGGAGATGGGGGAAGAGGTGGGGGGGGAGGAGAAGGGGGAAGGGTGGGGGGAGGAGGTGGGGACCAGACAAGGGGGTGTCTCGCTTGGTGGCGAGCCCTCGATCTCGGCATCGGCAACCTCCCGGTCTTCGGGTCCGCCTGCAATGTCCAGTGCTCTCTGTTCATGCACGGTGAGGGGGTGCAATTCAGGTGGACCCCCTCCGGTCCTGGCATGCTCCCGGTTGTTATGGACACGCTTCTCCTGGGGGGGGGGGGAGCACAAAATGATCAGCAGTGTTAGGCGAACAGATACATGCAGCCCAGCAGTTGGGTCTATGTTGGCATAGGTTCTGGGTTCTGGCAGCTGGCATGGGTGTGTGCAGCAATGTGGGTCACAGCTGGGGTTGCACCGTCTCCCATGCGGAGGGGGGGGGCAGTGCCACATGTGTGGGGGGTAGTGGGGTTGGTGCCATGGGCACAGTGCTGTGTACTTACCCTGGCTGCACTGACTAGGTCATTGAGCTTTTTGTGCTACTAGCTGCCTGTCCTGGGTGCAATCCCTATGGCGTTGATTGCTTCGCTGACCTCCCTCCACAGACGCCGGGCAGTGTTGGTTGCGACCCTGCGACTGTGTCCAGGGTACAGGGCCTCCCTTCTCTGTTTCACGGCGTCCAGGAGCGTCTCCATATCCCAGTCCTGGAACCTCAGCTATCCGGCGGGTGGCCATCTTGCAGCGTCGGCCTGTGTGTATGCGGGTGGCGCCTATTTGACTGCGATGCGGCGCAGCGTCGATTACGCCACGCGCGTCTGTGACGCCGTTCTGGGCTGTGACGTCGCGCTTCCCATGACGGCCACTAGTCCCTTCCGTTGCGCAGAAAAGGCGCACTTTTTTACCCATCGACGCCAGCGAGGGTGGCTCCGGTTTTTACGCCTGCATCAACACTTGGAGAATCAATATTGGAGAATCCTGGCCCAGAACATTTTTCATTGTTTTCTTTAGACTGGGTTAAGTACACTAGAAGCGAGCCTCTTTTCTTTCTTCAATAAAAGCTGTCTGATTGTGGGAGGAATTCTCTGGCCATTGAGATTCCTTTATGGTCACAGCATGTAAACAGTTAAACGCTCAAGGAATTAGAAAATATAGCAATTTGTTTTGTCAAGTGTTGTGGTCAAACAAGGGGAAAGAAAAGCGGGGAACTATTTGGCACCTTAACTGATTATAACATTCTGTAAATCTCTGCATTTCTGTGAGAATCAAATTATATCTCTAAAATAAACTATCTCCACGCTGCTTGTCAATACGTCAGCATTTTGTTTATCCGACCAGAACCATTTAACACAATTTTTCTGCATTTACGAAGCTTCACAGCTAAAAGATATTACAGTCCCTTCATGACAAATAGGAAGATATAACTGACAACAAGCAGGAAGTGATGAATCATGAACTGCAATCTTGTGCATGAGCAAAATAATTGAGAAATTTGCACATATATTTCAATCTTAGTGAATGTAAATCATACAGTTTGATCAGGACAAAATTAATACGATTCAAGTTAGTCAATGTTGGTTTGTTTCATTCCAGGATTTATTTCAATATTCTGAGTGACTGGAACACCACCGCTGAACAGAAACAAACTGAAATTGAACCACAGTCTTCTGGGCGAAATTCTCCGGAAATGGCGCGATGTCCGCCGACTGGCGCCCAAAACGGCGCAAATCAGTCGGGCATCGCACCGCCCCAAAGATGCGGAATGCTCAGCATCTTTGGGGGCCGAGCTCCAACCTTAAGGGGCTAGGCTGGCGCCCGACGAATTTCCGCCCCGCCAGCTGGCGGAAAAGGCCTTTGGTGCCCCTCCAGCTGGTGCGGAAATGACATCTCCGGGCGGCGCATGCGCGGGAGCGTCAGCGGACGCTCACGGCATTCCCGCGCATGCGCAGTGGAGGGGATCTCATCCGCCTCCGCCGTGGTGGAGACCGTGGCGAAGGCGGAAGGAAAAGAGTGCCCCCACGGCACAGGCCCGCCCGCGGATCGGTGGGCCCCGATCGCGGGCCAGATCGCCCCGCGCCCCCCCCAGGACCCCGGAGCCCGCCCGCGCCACCTTGTCCCGCCGGTAAGGTAGGTGGTTTAATCTACGCCGACAGGCATTCTAGCAGCGGGACTTCGGCCCATCCGGGCCGGAGAATCGCGCGGTGGGGCCCGCCAACCGGCGCGGCCCGATTCCCGCCTCCGCCGAATATCCGGTGCTGGAGAATTCGGCAACTGGCGGGGGCGGGATTCACACCAGGCCCCGGCGATTCTCCGACCCGGCGGGGGGTCAGAGAATCTCGCCCCACGTGTTTTAAAATAGCCTTCCGGGAATGAATACAAGGACAAATTATAGCTGAGTGCTTTAATCTATAATTTTGCAAGGTCCTTCCTGAAGTAAGGCAGATTTCCTTTGGTTGAAATTATTTTTTGTCTCTGTATTTCAAAACAAGGTGACAAGATGCAAAATGGCTTTCGCGGTTTCATGTGTAGTTTTATGTATGTAATGCACAATTGACTCCTCTACCTCAAGATAGCTCCATAGTTCAGGAAGTGTAACATTGCCTGAAATGGCAGAGATTGAATTGAAATTTCTCTGGACTTAATGGGCTGGATTCTCCGTTCAGCAGCTAAGTGCCGGCTGAAATGGAGAATTCCTGGGCGTTTTACAACGGCAAAATCGGTGCCGAACCCTCACCGATTCTGGGACCGAGGGGCTAGCAATGGTGCCGTGTCAAACTCCCGACTCCCGGGCCAAAAACAGCCAGAGAATGGCTGGGTCTGTGGCCGCGCATGCGCACAGGGACGGCCTGCAGTGGTCGTGCCGTACAACATGGCGCCGGCTTTGCGTGGACCCAACCTGCCAAATACGGCCCCACAGGCCACCCGCTGGCCACCCGCCACCAGCCCTCCCACCCTCCCCACCCCTCGCGGATGCCGCCCCAGCCAGCAACACGGCTCCTGGCTGACTGTGGCGGTGCTAAACACAGTCCGCGACCGGCACGCCAGGTTCCCGACCGCTTAGACCACGGGAACTCGGCCCATCCGGGGCAGAGCATCAGGGGAGGGCCTTCCAATGATGTGCCAACGTCGTTCCAACGGCGTGCGGCGCACGACGCGTGATGTGATGATGCCATTTTGCAGGGGGCGGAGACTCGAAAATTGACGGCAAAGCCGTGCCGGGGAGGGGGATGGGGTGGGGTCCGTGCCGGGGAGGAGGTTGGGGTCCGTGCCGGGGTGGAGGTTGGGGGGGGTCCAAGCCAGGGTGGAGGCTGGGGGGGGGGTCCGTGCCAGAAGGGATTCTCCGCCCGATAGCCGATTACGATATCGGCGTCGGGTAATGGAGAATTACGCCCAATATATTTGAAACAACAGGTTGCTTTAGATTTAGATTTCAATTTCGACTGAGATTCACTGTCACGTGTACTGAGGTACAGTGAAAAGTATTGTTCTGCGTACAGTCCAGGCCGATCATTCCATACATTTAAAAAATATACAATAAATACACAATGTAAATACATCGAGACAGACATCGTGTGAAGCATACGGAGTGAAATGCTACACAATAGAAAAGGTGCGTAGAGAGGTCAGGGGCGTCATTCTCCGACCCCCCGCCGGGTCAGAGAATGGCCGTTGACCGCCGTGAATCCCGCCCCCGCCCCCGCCGAAGTCTCCGAAGGGAGAAAAGTCGGCGGGGCGTTAATGGCGCCGCTGCCGCGGAGAATGTCACGGGTCTGCGCAAGGCAGCCGATTTTCGTCCTGCCGATATTCTCCCTTCCGGATGGGCCGAAGTCCCGTCGACGTGATGACCGTTCACGTTCACGTCAATCAAACCTCCTTTTCATCGGCGTGACCCAGTGCTCCAGGCTCACGCCGACCAGCGAGGAGGTGAGTGACGGCCTGGGGGGTTGGCTCTGGGCAGGAAATGGCGTGGCCGCAGACTGATTGCGTGAGGAGAGGTGTGTCTCGGCTTGTGTGCGGCGGGGGGGGGGGGGCGGTGGTTAGAGTAGGCTGGGCTCCGGGGGAGTGCCGGGAGGGGGTCCGTGCCGGGGTGGAGGTTGGGGGTTGGGGGGGTCCGTGCCGGGGTGGAGGTTGGGGGTTTGGGGGGGTCCGTGCCGGGGTGGAGGATGGGGGGGGGTCCGTGCTGGGGTGGAGGTTGGGGGTTGGGGAGGGGGTCCGTGCCGGGGTGGAGGTTGGGGGGGGGTTCCGTGCTGGGGTGGAGGTTGGGGGTTGGGGAGGGGGTCCGTGCCGGGGTGGAGGTTGGGGAGGAGGTCCGTGCCGGGGTGGAGGTTGGGGGGGGTCCGTGCTGGGCTGGAGGTTGGGGGTTGGGGAGGGGGTCCGTGCCGGGGTGGAGGTTGGGGGGGGGTCCGTGCTGGGGTGGAGGTTGGGGGTTGGGGAGGGGGTCCGTGCCGGGGTGGAGGTTGGGGGGGGGTCCGTGCCGGGGTGGAGGTTGGGGGTTGGGGAGGGGGTCCGTGCCGGGGTGGAGGTTGGGGGGGGGGGGGTCCGTGCCGGGGTGGAGGCTGGGGGTTGGGGAGGGGGTCCGTGCCGGGGTGGAGGTTGGGGAGGGGGTCCGTGCCGGGGTGGGTGATGGGAGGGCAAATGAGTTGGTCCACCTGGCCAGGTGCCAGCCTCCAACAGTTGGACCCATGCGGTCCATGCCACCTGGCTGGGGGGAGGAGGGGATATGGGCAATGATGACATGTCGTCGTTCCCCTCCCCCCCACCAGGCCGTCATGTTTTCAGACCATCCAGCGATGTTGGCCGCCGTGGTGGTAGCCGCTCATGTCTATGTTGCCCTGGATGAGGAGGAGGAGGAGGAGCGTGCCAGAGAGGCGGCGCAGGCTGCCGCAGAGGGGCAGGCGGCAGCCGCCCAGGCTGGAGGGACACCTGACCGACAGGACGAGGAGGGGGAGGAGGACGTCGTGGCCCCACGGCAACGGAGGCACCCGAGGGCGCCCCGTGTGTACCGGCCCCGGCAGTCATACCAGGACCTCACGGACCGGGAATGCAGGAGGAGACTCCGGATGAGGCGGGAAACCGTGGCACACATCTGCCACCTGCTGGCACACCTGTCACCGCGTGGCACTGGCGGGGGACACCCTCTCCCCGTGTCCGTCAAGGTTACGGTGGCCCTGAACTTTTATGCAACGGGGTCATTCCAGGCACCGAGTGGGGACCTGTCCGGCATATCGCAGACATCGGTGCATTGGTGCATCCGGGCAGTGACAGATGCCCTTTATGCCATGGCGCACCACTACATCCGCTTCCCCGTGGACCGGGCCAGCCAAGATGCCCGGGCCGTTGGCTTCTCTGCCGTTGCCGGGTTCCCCATGGTCCAGGGCGCGATCGATGGGATGCACGTCGCCGTGCGGCCACATGCAGAGAACAGGGCCGTGTTCACTAATAGGAAGGGGACCTATTCAATGAACGTACAGGTGGTCTGCGACCACCGCATGATGATCCTGCACGTCTGCGCCCGTCACCCAGGCAGTGTACACGACTCATTCGTGTTGTCGCGGTCATCCATCCCCGGCATGTACGAGGGACGCCATCCCCGGCTGAGGGGCTGGTTGCTGGGCGACAGGGGCTACCCATTGCGATCGTGGCTGATGACGCCTATACGGAGGCCACGCAATGAGGCGGAGAACCGCTACAATGATGCCCATGTAGCGACAAGGGGAGTGATCGAGAGGTGCTTTGGCGTGCTGAAGATGCGTTTCAGGTGCCTGGACCTCTCTGGGGGCGCCCTCCAGTATCGGTCAGATAGGGTCGGCCGCATCATTGTGGTGTGCTGCGTCCTGCACAACATAGCCCAGCAGAGGGGCAATGTGCCGCAGGCAGAGGAGGGCGGAGTGGAGGAGCAGCAGGAAGAGGCCCAGTCCTCCCCAGGTGAAGGGGATGGGGGCAATGGTCAGGGCAGACGGAGTAGACACAGGCGGGTGGCTGTCCACCGTTACCGGCTGGCCCAGCGGGCACGGGACAGACTGATAGACGCCCGCTTCACTGACTAGATGGGCGTGGGAATCGGGTAGTATGGCCACAGACCGCACACCATGACAACAGCCGACCACCCACACCCCCCACCCATCCACCCACCCAGCACCCTCACCCCCCTCCCCAACCCCACACACCCCACCCGCATGCACACCACCCCCCCACCCCCAATTGCCGATCCACCGGCGGCACAACGGGCCGGGCTCACCCAGTTGCGGGTGGACGCGTGTCTATCGCAGGCCATGGAGGATGATGACAACCCGCCTCCGATGAGCTCCTGGCTCTACATCGTTGGACTATGTCTGACCCATGGCCACAGTACCACCATCCACCCGGACCATCCCTGCATGCGGCTGTGACACTGCAGCGCACGGTCCCGTCCTCTGCCCGGGGGATGTTGATGGCGGCCCAGGGGGAAGGGGGCAGACTCACCTGGGGCTGAGGTAAGACCACCCGTCACACACACACTTGCGCTCAACGTACATGACACGCCCGCACACTTTGGACAGAGCACAAAGGCAGCTTCGGTAGGTGTAACATTGACTTTAATAACCAAAGGAATTCATGCACGTGCCCTAGCCCCTAAAACTCATCTGTGCCCTGCACCCGTGCCAACTTACTCAGTGTCTAATTGTTTGGCCTTACGGGCCCTTTGACTACGTCTACGTGGTTCCCCAGACGGTACAGCAGAACTGGAGGTGGACTCCTGTGATTCCTGCCCTCTGACACCGGATCCCTTTGGCGGCTGTTTCCTGGGGCGTCCTGGCCTAGATGGGCCAGGCTGCGGCCCGGGCGACTGGGATGGCGAGCTGCCAGCCTGTCCTGCCCGTTGCCCACCTGATGCACCTGGGACGGAAGGGGGGGAGTCCGAGGTGTCGCGGTGTACCGGGACCACCCCTACAGAGGGAGCCGGGACGGACCACACCACCTCCTCCTCCCTCGGGGTGCCCGATGGCCCCCAGGCCTCTACATGGGTGGGGGGTGCGAACGGACTGGCCATCCGACGCACCCCCGACATCTGGCGCTGCCAGTCCTGGAGGCCCGTGCTGGTATCGACAGGGGTCTGCAGGTTTGCAGCCATGGAGCCCAGGGGGTTGTCGAACCCTGTCTGCGACAGTGCGACGCCAGCTCGCACATGGCCACTGGCGCCGATGCCCTCAGCGATGGCCTGCTGAGACTGGGCCATGGCCTGCAGAGACTGGGCCATGGCCTGCAGAGACTGGGCTATGGCGTTGTGGGCCTCTGCCATCTGGCGCTGGCACTGGCACATGGCCTCCTGTGAGAGGGCAGCCATGTCCTGGGCCACAGACGCCGCCTGCACGGAAAGCCCCAGGCCTCGCAAACCGTTCCCCATGTCTGACACCGTCGCACCCATTGCCTCCACCGCGGACGCCACCCGTGCGGTGTCGGCCTGGGTGGCACGTATGACCGGCACCACTCCCAGCTCCTGGACGTGGGTGGACTCCTCCACCTGCGACTGCAGCCGCCGCAAGCCGGCCGTCACCCTCTTCGCTTGTCTCCGGGTCGGTGGTTGCATCGGATCTATATGTGGGTGTGGTAACTCCAGGAACCCGGGATCCATCTGGGCGGCAGATGTTCGCTTGGGCTGGGCTGCCCTCCGACCGCCCGGCCCCTCTGCTGCTCCTACCTCCACCTGCTGTACCGGGACGGCTGTGTTGTGCGCACCAGTGAGTGTACCAGACGCCTCATCACTAAAGTGCCTAACCGAGGTGAGTGTTTCTGCGATGGTGGAGGGTGTTGGTGACAGCAGTGGCATTGTGTCGTGCTCTTCGTCCCACTCTGAGTCCATGGCACTTTGGGGTGGGGGTTCGTCTCCACCCATCCACTCTGAGTCACTGTCCGGTATTTCGTCTTCCTGGGTAGTGCTGTCCCGGGTAGGGGTGTCCTGGGCAGTGCTGTCCCGGGTAGTGGTGTCCTGGGTAGTGGTGTCCTGGGTAGTGGTGTCCTGGGTAGTGGTGTCCTGGCTCGGATGTGACGGGGGCCTGTGGCTGCCCCCCTCGTCGCTGGGTGGTCGCTCCCGCACGTGACGGGGGTGTCGTCTCCCTGTTGCTCCAGGTCTCTCCGTCTCCCGTGGCCTCCGAGGGGCATCCTGCGGGCGTCGCATGCTGGAGGGTCCGTGTCTCTCCGTCTCCCGTGGTGTGCCAGGGGCATCCTGTGGGCGTCGCATGCTGGAGGGTCCGTGTCTCTCCGTCTCCCGTGGCCTCCGAGGGGCATCCTGCGGGCGGTCTGCATCTGCGGGGATGGGTGCCTGGACGTTTGGTCCTGCGATACACAATGAAGCATGCATGCTTAGACATCAGGCAGTGATCAGGTGATATGGGGGAGGGGGATATAGGGGAGGGGGGATATGGGGACGGGCTGTCGGTGGCTCACTTGCTAGTACGCCCCCCACCTCTGAATCAGCAACCTCCCGGTCGTCAGGTCTGCCAGCCAGTTCCAGGGCCCTTTCCTGGTGTTCGATCAGTGGCCTTTCATCAGCGGGGCCTCCTCCAGTCCTCACATGCTCCCTATTGTTGTGTGCGCGTTTCTCCTGTGGCGGGGGGGGGGGGGGGGGGGGGGGGCGGGTGGCAGGGGTAAAAGGCAACACTGTTAGGCAGGTATATGAATGCACGCCATCGGTTGCGCGTGCATTGCAGAGGTTAAGGTTAGGGCTCGATTCACTTGGGGATATGGGGGAGGGGGGATATGGGGGATATGGGGGAGGAGGGATATGGGGGATGGGGGATATGGGGGAGGGGGGATATGGGGGAGGGGGGATACGTGTTGTTCGTAAACTCAAAAGTTTTCACGGCCTCGCGTCACCACTCCTTTGACGCCCAATGGCTGTTAATGGAACAAGTTTGTCCCCAGACAATAGTTCAGAGGAACTAGTTTGTCGACAGAACACGACTCATAGTTGCTCTCCTGATTCGAGAGGCAGCCCCCACGCCGCCCACATTCTTACCCGTTCTTGCCGGTTGCTCAGGCAGTGGAGAAACGGCATTGGTCCCCGCCCTGCCTGAGGACCCCCCTCTGGTCAGCTACGTTCGGGTAGAGCAGATACGGCATTGATCACCGTCCTACCCGGGGATTCCACCCATTTCTTACCCGCCGCGGCCCATACGCACCTCATTTTGGCTCATTACATTCAAAATTCTTTTGTTTGATTTTGGCAACCCTTAGGTTGCTTCCCTGTGCTATTTTCATCCTCAAACACTGGGATGGTAAATCACACAGGCTGCAAGACAGCTCGCAGTACGGCAGTATTTTTCTTAGATGTCTTGTCCCAAGAATTTGGTTTTTAAAAAAATGAGTGAGTCACAGATGGTGACCAATTATAAAGGGAAATTGGCAGTAAAGGACAGACAGACGGACATACGAGATCTTAAGCAAGATAATAACAGAAAGTATGCTTGTGTTCACAGAACTCCGGAACCCCAGAGGAAGACAAAGAAGGAGACCGACAAAGATGAAGACAGCCTTCGTGTTCACATGGATCTTAGCGGGATCCCTTCAGTTGCGCGAAGGGATGCTACCCCCTGACCCCTACCACACAAACCGTAAATGATTCCCACCCCTGCGATACACGGAACCCCGTGATAACTAGCCCAGCGACAGCTAGCAATACCCCGACCTGGTGTAATATGTTTATCACCTGGTACTCACTCACATATGTCGTCAAAGCACTCTTAGTGCTGGCGATACTTTGCAGTGTCGTGCAGACATTTAGCGTCAGGAAATGACGAAGGAAAGCATACTGCCCTTGCTCCCCGGTATACAGATTTAGGTCTCCCATTTTCGGATTTCACCAGACCCCCGAACCCATTGGGATGGATTAAAGAGCATCCATTTTGTTTAATGTATTCTATGGAATAAAGAGATGTAAACCTCTGTGTTGACTGCCAGGCCAGAGAAATTTGTGTGCTGCTGTTTTGAACAGCTTAAGATGTATGGATTATTTTTGGATGGCTTGTATTTTTGGATTGTTTGAATGAGGATAGTTTATTGAGAATAGTTAGAGGTTCCAGTTTTTTATTTTACTGTAATGCATTTAATAATGTCATAGCGCCCCGTAGAGTTTTATGATAATGTATGTATTTAAAATGGTTCAGTTAAATTGTGTTGCATAGGATAGGGGAGTGTAGAGCCTAAGTATGGGTGCCCCAGTGATCATAGGATGAAGACGCCATAGTAACGTGATCCTTCACGCTTCACGTTTGGATCACAAGGAGGGAGTGTAGCAATCTGGTATGGCCACGTCCCGATTACAAAATGGACACCCGCAAAGAATGTAGGGAAAATTGGACAATGCTAAGAAACAAGCAGGTGCAAGCTCTGTCTGTTGATTAGAACCTTAAACTCTCAGACAGGACAGAAACTACCAAACAATCTACATACTAATGAGCCATCTCCGGGGACAAAAGGGAAACATTTAGATACACAATGTTAAGGCAGACTCCCCGGCGCCAGAAGAAGCTAAGACAAAGCAGACTGACAGTCACCAGGACACGCCCAGCGATCAGGGAAATCGATACAGATGATTGGGAAAGACCCAATTAGTTGAGGCCAAGTTCAAGGCCTGCCCAAAAGTGCGCGAAGCCCCTTTTCCGTATAAAAGGTATCCCCCAAGGGAGAACGCCCTCTTTTGGCTTTGGCTCTCACCGAAGAGAGAGACCTGCCTAGCAGCTGCACCAGACCAAGTAAGTCCCAAGTCAACGCACGCTACGAGATAGACGCTCCTAGTTGCTACCCTGTAAACAGCTCAACCCAGCAGCCTCAGAACCGAGCAACGGCCATCGTTCCTCTGACTGAGTGGGCGCCCGAAGCTAAGTATAGGCTTTAGTAATAGTGGTAGTTTAGTTTGTAGAGTTTATGCATGAGTAAATTTGACTGTGTGTAAATAAATGAGCATTGCTTTTGAACTTACTAACCGGTGTATCGAGTCTTTGATCAGTATTCGGTTCTGAACCTTGTGGCGGTGTCGGAAGATACCTGGCGACTCTTGAGCAAACGTAATTAAACGGAGCCAAATTAAGAGCCAACCAAAAGTTAGCAACAAAATAGATATGTTTCCAGTGGTAGAAGGGTTGGCAACCAGAGGACACACGTATAAAGTAATTAGCAAAAGAACCGGAGGCAAAATGGAGATATTTATTTCTATTCAGTAAGTTGTTAGGATCAGGAATATGTCTGAAAGAATCATGGAAGCACATTCAAAAGGGAATTTCATATATTTTTTGAAGGTGTAAATTGTTCAGGCTGTGAGGAAAGGGCAGGAAAATGGAACAACAAGCCCTTTCAAAGATCTGGTGCAGTCAGGATGGGCCAAATGGCCTCCTTCTGTGCTGTATCATTCTATAATTGTAACGCAAGTCCAGCTGAATACATTTATTTAATTATTTATTACTTGTGAAGCCACCTGGAATACTGTCAACAGTTTTGGTCTCCTCGTTTAAGGAAAGATATACTGGCATTGGAGGCAGTCCAGAGAAGGTCACTTGTTTGACACTGTGTACGGAGGGATTTTCTTCTGAGGAGAGGTTGAGTAGGTTGGGCTTGTACTTATTGGTTTAGAAGAATGAGAGGCGACCTTATTGAGACAAATAGGATTCTAAGGGGGCTTGAAAGGGGTTGTTTCCCTTTGTGTGAGAGTCTAAGAACAAAGGACATAATTTCAGGTTGAGGGGTCGCCCATTTAAGTCAGGGGTGAGGAGGAATTTCTTCTCTAAGATGGTAATGAATCTGTGGAATTCTTTACTGTGGAAGGCTGTAGAGGCTGGGTTGTTATGTTTGTTCAAGGCTGAGATAGACAGATTTTTAATCAGTAAGGGAATCAAGGGTTATAGAATCAGAGAATCATACAATCACTACAATGCAGAAGAAGGTCATTCAGCTGGCCAAATCTGCACCGACCCTCTGAAAGAGCACCCTACCTAGGCCCATGCCTGCACCCTATCCCTGTGGTTATGGGGATAAGGCAGGAAATTGGAGTTAAGGTTTATTATATCAGATCAGTCATGATCTCATTGAATGGCAGAGAGATTCAATGGGCTGAATGGCCTATGTCTGCTCCTAAGCTTTAATAATAATAATCTTTATTAGTGCCACAAGTAGGCTTCCATTAACACGGCAATGAAGTTATTGTGACAATCCCATGGTTGCCACATTCCGGCGCCTGTTCGGGTATACAGAGGGAGAATTCAGAATGTCCAAATCACCTAACAGCATGTCTTTCGGGACTTGTGGGAGGAAACCGGAGCACCTAGAGGGAACTAATGCAGACACGGGGAGAACGTGCAGACTCCACACAGACAGTGACCCAAGCCGGGAATTGAATCTGGGCCACGGGCGCTGTGAAGCAACAGTGCAAACCACTATGTCACCGTGCCGCCCACAAACATTTTGAATCACTGTCGCTGCGAGCAGGGCTCGAACCTGCGCTGGGAAACCCCATTGGAGTTCAAGTCCAATGCCTTAACCACTTGCCATCACAGCTGGTATTTACGGTCTTAAGATTAATGTCCATAGCGCAGGACAAAACCGAGATCAAAGTGTTTGATATAAGAGAAATTAGATCAGGAAACAGTGGTTAAGTGACATACAGTTTGGTGTTTAAAAGCACTTGAATTGCTGGAGGAAGAGGTGATGGATGGAGGGAAGAGTGACACAGTTTTGAAGCCTCTGAAGTAATGAGTAGGTGATGGTGTGATGAACTGAGCAAGGATTTAAATGTAAGGAAGAAGATTTAGGACATGAATTTGTAATCAGTGAAGGGCAAGGGTGGAACATTTAGAGGAGCAGAGGCCCCAGCAGTATCAATAAAACTACATGAAATCTTGCATGAGCAGAGATTTTTACTCCTTGACTTGGGGAATGCAACAGAAGAGTTGATCCAGATACAGGAGCAGTATTAAAGGCAGTTGCCTCAGTGATGCTGATGGGTGTCTGACAACTCAGGAAATAGGTTGTTAAAATCCAGGATGGTTGAGTGAGAAAGGGGATAATGAACTATCTGCAAATGACCCGCCAGCTTCAAGTGGACCCTCACTCACTGCAAACCCACCCAAATGAAACCCGGATGACCTCGGCCTCCCAATCGGACATTGAAATAATTCAGAGGGGGCTCAAATGGGAAGAGGCTGTGAGATATTTTCTACCGGTTGGGGATTCTAAAATTCGGGGGTGGGGGGGTCATTCTCTGGAGAAGGGATCAATTATTCAAGGTTCAGATGAGGAGAAATCACTTCAGTCAAAGGGTTGTGAATCTTCAGAATTCTCTATCCCAGGGCTTGTTTTTGCTCGATCATTGGATATATTTAAGGCTGGGATAGACAGGTTTCTGGGGTGGGATTCTGCATTGGCTGACTCCAAAATCATGAAATGCAATTGGGCAGAGAATAGGTTCCGATGCTAAAATTGAGGTAGGCGCCAATTTAACGCCAAATCGCAATTCTCCGTCACTTGACAGCGGCGTCAATGCGGTTTGGAACACACGTACAGTCAACACCGTTTGCATATCATTAGCACCTTGCATATCAATACCCAACCTGGTATTCTCCGAGGCCTCAGCGATGCTCCGCCTCCGATGGGCTGAGCTCCCGATGGCGCGGCTCACTTGTGCTTTTAAACATCATGAAACCGGTGTTGTGGCTGCTGATGAAAAGAGAGGGGTTATGGAAAGAGTCCAACATTGTCATAGTTTGCTGACAGTTGTACTGGTGGCCGGGGGCTTCTGCTAGGGCTAGGGGAGTAGTGGGGGGGTAGCCATAAGGTTGGCTATGTGGTCGGGGTGGACAGGCATGGAACACCATTGGTGTAGCCGGCAGGCAGCCATGCAGCTGCACACACCGCTAACAGCCCACTGTCAACTTAGGACCACGGGTTGTAAAGGTGTGTGTGTGTGTGTCCCCCCCCCCCCCCCCAGGGCACCGCCCTAGGTGCCCTGTGACCCCAGCCAACCTATCAGCTGTATGGGCGCGCACCAGCATAACCAGTGCCATCTTGTTGGCTGGGATGAATGTCTGTGGGGATTGTAATGTGTCTATGCAGCTGCAGCTTGTCAGCCTCTCGAATGTCAATCAAGGACCCGCGAATCCTGCACCATTTTTCATTGGAATCGATTCTGTTCCATGCGGCGCCGGTACTAACCCCTCCACAATTGCTGAATCGGTCCAGTTTCGCCTCCAGTTTTTCTGTCGTGAAAGTCCACAAAATCTGCGTTGGTGTGAACACTTAGGCGCGATCTTCCATTGCCCGACGGCGTATCGTAATCACCGATTTGGCGGAGAATCCCTGTTTATGACCGAATTGTGGGCGGATCCTGTTTTCGGATGCTCCACCACCTCCAAACCGTCGTTATCGAGGAGGATGTGAACCCGGCGTGGTGGCTGCGGTATGTTTCCAGTGCCGCCACAGTCGGGGGGAGGGGGGGTGGGGGGAGCAGTGATGCTGGCTGGGGAGGGCTTAGGCGAGGGCTCGGGGGACTGGTGGGTGTGGCCCCGGGTGGTGATGGGATGTCCAGGGAGGCACTACCTGGCAGGTCGGGTCCATGCGTGACCGCTGCAGGTCATCGCCATGTGCATGCGTGGCGACGGGCCTGGCAATTCTTCAGGCGTTTATATCGGGAAGTTTGTGTGTTTTACGTGGCGCGACTGCAAGACCCTCACTGGTCGGAGGATCGGTGCTAGGGCCTCGCCGATTTTTTCGTCATAAAACCAGACATTTCCTCCAGACATAGTCTCAAAATCAGAGAATACAGTCCCCCATCTTTAACTTTGCAGTCTTTCTGAAGTGAATGTTATTGAATAATTGCGTGTTTGGTTTCATAAACATCCTGCAGCACGGTTCAAAAAATACTTCATTTTGTACCATTCATTTGTCCGAAAATAAATTACTCTACATTTCCAGCATTTTATCATAGCAGCACAGGTTCAGAAGCTGGGCTGACTTTGCATTAAATGAATTCTTTCACTATCAGCAGTTCTCTCAAGTAAACTTTAATTAAATGCAAAAGGCTGGTTTGGAGATTTGATATGACAAACCCACACCATACCACTGCTGAAAAGTGACTAAAGTGAAAGACTTCACTTTGTGTTTCTCTATGGGTTTCTGGTTGATAAACCAAACTTGATTAAGTGCTGGAACCATTATTCCAACATAAGTGTGTTGTATCTATCACTATTAACCTGATTATCGGTGACTCGCCCACCATTAATTTCAAGGTTTATGATTAGCTTAGTTTTGAGATAATACTTTCCTTGTGAATTAAGCAGACAAACAAAGTTCATGGAAGATCAATATTGGCCTGGATTTTGCGGCGTCCCTACCAGCGGGAACAGCCGTAAAATATCAGCCGATGAATTTGAAGCACAGAATGTCCTGTTCTGTCAGGTTCAGGAGACAGGCTTTGCTCGCTTGAAGATATCCTGGGGGGGGGATTCTCTCAGCCCATGCCGGTTCGGAGACTCGGCGGGCCGGGCACGATTCACGCGCCACCGCCGCGACGCCGGTCCGCCGATTCTCCGGTCACCGGCGCGATTGGCGCAGCG
The DNA here is from genome assembly GCF_047496885.1 of Scyliorhinus torazame. NCBI lineage: Eukaryota > Metazoa > Chordata > Chondrichthyes > Carcharhiniformes > Scyliorhinidae > Scyliorhinus > Scyliorhinus torazame. Next base: position 47,354,503 of record NC_092724.1, read on the forward strand.
CCGGTTGGGGGCTGCTCTACACGGCCCCCCCCTGATAATTCTCTGCCCGGGATGGGCCGAGTGGCCGACCCACCCCTCCCTCTGGCGCCATTCACATCTGGTCTTACCCGACGGGACCTCGGCGTCCATCCTGTCGCGGGTTACCTGGTTGGGGGGGGGGGGGGGAAGGGGGGTCTGACCCCGGGGAGTGGGGGGGCCCTCCACCGCGGCCTGGCCCGCGATCGGGGTCTATCGATCGGCGGGCTGGCCTCTCCTGGTGGGGGCCTCTTTTACTCCACGCCGGCCCCTCTAGCCCTACGCCATGTTGCGTCAGGGCCGGTGCGGAGAAGGAAGCTACCGTGCATTCGCGCCGGTCGCAGTGCGCATGTGCAGACCCGCGGTGCCCATTTGACGCCAGTATCGGCAGCTGGAGTGGCGTGGGTCGCTCCAGTACCGTGCTGGCCTCCTGTCGGGCAGAGGATCACTACACTTAGCGGTCCGATGACGCCGTCGTTAAACCCTCCAGTTTTTACAACGGTCTCAACAGTCTGCCGTCAGAAGGGAGAATCACATCCCCTGAATCTTCATGGAGTCATAGGTTGGATTTGTGATGATTTCCCATGAGTTATGTCCTTGGATCTCAACCTTGATGTGATAGGGTTTTATTATCGGCAATATTACGGTTACTTTTCAGGGAAGGCTAATTACAATTTGGGAGAGGTCAATTCCTTTGTCCAGCAACTTGAGCAAATTATGAGCAATACAGGCAAGTGAGTGAAAGTGAAATGTTAACTGTACAGAATGAAATTGTTGATCAAATATTTATTTCTATAAAGAAATAAAATTGTATTCTACGCTTGTAATTTATCTATTATAATTATTATTATATAATTTAATACATTTAAGCATCATAAAAATATCAACAATGGAATGAATTATGCTTTACACTTTATGCAACTGGCTGACTTTGTTATAGTCAGACACAATAATTTTTCTTATTAATCTTTCATGTGGCGCCAGGTAATAAAATCAATGAAACATGCAAACTAGTGCAAATCTTCCACCAACTTTACCAGCCAAATTTATTTCACTTTCGGCATTATATGAACTTGTCCTCCTTTGAGGAGCTGATGCTTGCTACAATGTTGTTCCTCAGGAAATGGCACAAAAGCTATCATGACTCAATATGAGTGGATACACAAATACCTATCTGGGAGGCTCGATAGTGATCTGGAGCTATCATGGCTGACTTTTGTCCTCCTTATATTGGAGAGGCTTAGGTCAAGTGTATTATCTCTGCTGCCACCCCAGTATGGTTCAGTGCCAGATCAGGCAGTGCAGTTAACCAATTTCATTGTCATTTGGTCAGTCACCATAACGATCAAACGCACACATTAGTGTGGCTTTTTACTTGCTGATGCGTTAGTTGAAAGGGTTGGTGAAAAGTCAATGTAGATGAGACACCATCTGCTGGTGACGGGATTCTCTACTCCCACCGCTTGTCAATGGGATTTCCCATTGAAGCCACCCCATGCCACCGGGAAATTAGTGGGCTGCTGGCAGGAACAGAGATTCCCAATGGCTGGAGAATTCCAGCCACGGTTTTAACTCCACAGCTTGTGACATTTTGCTCTGACATTTTCCAAGCCCATGTGTCAGCTTGACTGATGGGTTTGGCTTCGGGCTGGGCGCAGAGCACTTTGGAGGGGGCCACAGGACTGGGTAGGGCTGATCTCCAAGCACAATGAGGGGGTTTGGTCTCAAAGAGGATCTGGAGCGAAATTCTCCGACCCCCCGCTGGGTCGGAGAATCGCCGGGGGCTGGAGTGAATTCCGCCCCCGCCGGTTGCCGAAGTCTCCGGCACCGGATATTCGGCGGGGGCGGGAATCGCGCCGCGCTGGTTGGCGGGCCCCCCCACGCGATTCTCCGGCCCGGATGGGGGCCCTTAAGGTTGGGGCTCGACCCCCAAAGATGCGGAGCATTCCGCACCTTTGGGGCGGCGCGATGCCCGTCTGATTTGCGCCGTTTTGGGTGCCAGTCGGCGGACATCGCGCCGTTTCCGGAGAATTTCGCCCCTGATACTTGATCCCAGAGGGAGTGACCAATCTCAGGAGGGAGGCTTCCAGTTCTTGCTACAGCTTTGTTTATTTTTCTCTGGGTCCACACTCATGCTTAACCAATCAAGCACAGTGAGCATAAATAGTAAACAGCCTCACATCAAACACAGAACAATTGAACCATTGAACGTTACAGGTTGGAGTGTGTGATGAAGGGGGAGTTTGGGGCAGGGTAGCGATTGGGATGGGGGGGAGAGCAATTGACTCGCTTGGCCCATAAGAAGTGCTGCGGGAGTGCTTGCCGCTTCCCTGGGCTGCCTTCACCCTGCTGCAGTTGTTGGTTTTCCAAACCTGGCCAGCCACATTTAAACTTGCAAAGCAGGTTAAATCTGAAGCTTCCGGTCTCTTTAATGTTCAAAGTGTCAATCTGCCTCCTGAGGGTGCGATGGCTGCACCTTGCCCCACCTCAGTAAAACTTAGAAATCAACAAGTTGGAGCTGATTTCCTAACACACTGAGAATTTTGTTCATCTAACCCTCCCCTATCTGCACCCAACCCCACCTGCTCATCCATATTCATATTTGCTCCACTGTGTCAAATATGTTTTTCATTTGAAACAATTGATATTGAGCAGGATCATCACATCAACTTTAAAAAAAATATTCATATATATCTCAATAACTATTATTTCTATTAATAGAGAAGTCAAAATGTGCTGAAAGTATTTCCTTCATTAGTAAACACTCAAGAAGCATTTGTTTCATTTTGTGAGATCCAATTTTGACAGTAACTAAAAACGAGTGTGACAGAGATGTAATATATAGCCCAAACTCAGAGCACATATAACAATGAAAGGACAGTTTTGTGTCGGAGGATTGGGAACAAGCTGAACGGGTGAAAGTTAAGTTGGCAATGTTACATGTTCAGCTACTTAATGGAATACAGACATTGATGCTATCATGTGGGACCTGTCTGATTATGCAAACTACACAAGTGAAATAGGATTCTTAAATTCTCAAGAGAGCGCTCCTGTAAAATTGTGCTACCGCTATCCTTTTGAATTATTTTCTTTCAAATAGCTTTATAGCTTTGCCAGTCATCCATTCCAGGTCCTGGGAGCACAAAATTGTCCTTTGGGTTTTCAGGTCCTTGACAGATGTAAGATCCACATTTTTGAGAGCATTAACATATGATAACTGTAGTAATATGTCGGACATAGTAGCTTCAAATATCCCTGACTCCAGCAATTTCTGAAGCAGTCAGGTTTAATTAGGTCTGTGGGCTTTTAGAAATAGTGATTGAAAGGCCGTCGGTGTGGTCTGCAGGAAGCGTATTTGTTTGAGTCCATTTATGGGCCAGAGTTCTGCAGCCGTTGCAATTCACTTTTCCCACCAGAAGCCCACCCCCGCCTGTGGGTTCCCTGGCAGCGTGGGGTGGTTACAATGGGAAATTCCATTGACAAGCTGTGGGAGTATAGAATCCCGCTTCCAGCGAATGGCGCGCTTCCGAGATACGCGCGACTGGGGAAACCATTCAGTCCATGAAATGTTAAAGGAACAGAACAATGCTATTTAATGATCCTTTTATGAAACTAAAAGCCAGACTAAAAGGCAAAACGTTTTGCAACCACTTTACAGAAAGCAAAAGTCGATTTGTTTCTTTCTCTATCTTGCTGTTTTCTGTCAAAACTTGTGTTGTGGGCCAGGGTTTAGAAAACTCCAAAGTATATCATGGAGTTCACCTGACCTCCAACTGTTTATTCATTTTGGTTATGAGGAGCACAAGGGCCGGCCTTTCAGGTGTTATTCAACAGAGGCCTCAAGCACTTTTAATCAAAAACAAAGTTTATTCTACGAATTTAGTTAACAGTTTTGTAAACACACACAGTAAGCATTTTTATCAACATAAATACCCCACACAGCTACTGTACTCTATGTATAACCCTTAATAAATTTCCCCCTTTAAACTGTTCCAATTTAGTAACAAGACCCCATAAACCAGAAAGCCCTATTCATAGGTGTGGCCCAGCACCCAGCACTCAAAACCTGGTATACACTCTTGTTTCCTTTTCAAAACATCAGGCTTGAATTCCTTCCAGAAAACAGTTATCACTTTTAAGTTATCAAGTAACCTGGAAACAGCTTTTAAAATGCAGAGTGAGAGACTCCAAGGTACTTGTCTGTCTGAATACAGCAGCCAAATGTGAAAATGAAAGCAAAAAAACGCAGAGCCACAAACAAGCCCAAAACCAAAGCAAAAGTAAAACTAAGATCCACAGCTCAGCTCCACCCACACAATGACATAATTGAACCCATGTGATCAGACAAAACATTTCTCAGCGACCAGACTGAGAGAGAACTGCTGAAATCCTTGTTCCTTTCCCAACTGTCCGTGCTCAGTGAATGTTTGAGAGGAAAAATGTGTGTGTTTGTGTGTGTTTTTTAACCTCTGAATGTGTGAGAGAAGTGAAAACCTTGGAGGACAAAAACATTAAAACTCAGAAATTATTGGCGCTGGCCAGGCTGGATTGAACATGGAACGGCAGTAGTACTGTTGTCAAATGTGATAGCTTTTGATAATTTTAAATAGTTTTTTCCTTCTAGGTAAGTAGCAGCAAGCTTTTTGTTTAATCAAACAAAGGTAATTGTTTACTTAAGCACTCAACCCAACCACTCTTGCATCGCTCCCACAATCACACATGCACACACAAACACACATATAAGGAAAGTACAGTGAGAGAAAAGAGTGCACTTTTATTTGATCAAAGTCATATACAGACTTCAATCGAATAAAAGTCTGTTTCCTTGTTTTCCATCAATTCCCCAGACTGACTCACTAAAGGGCCAAAACTAGCTTTAGTTACACTTTTCTGATTTAAATATATGTAGAAACTCTTACTATCTGTTTTTAAATTGCTGGCTAGTTTTCTCTTATACTCCATTTTCTCATTCTTTGGGCGGGATCTTCCGGCTATTCACGCTGGCGGGGTCTTTGGCGCACCTTGGGGTGGATTCAATGGGAAATCCCATTGACAGCAGTAGGACCAGAAGAACTCGGTGCTGACCAACGGAGAGCTGTCTCCCTCCACCGAGAAAGACACTGGGGGGAGGCAAGAGACTGTCGCCCTTCACTTTGTTTTGTCATTCTTTGCTGGTTCTTGAAATTTCACCATACCTCTGACTTATGGAAGACCTGACTTCTGAATGGCTGACCAGGCCACTCGACCACCTGCAGTAACAATGTCCATGAGGTTTGTTTCTTTATGCAACTTCCTGACCTTTGCTTTGGTTTATAAGGCAATATCTTCAATCAGACCAATCAATTGAATTATTTTTTATTTTTTTGATTAAATTTAGAGTACCCAATTAATTATTTCCAATTAAGAGGCAATTTAGCATGGCCAATCCACCGAGCCTGCACATCTTTGGGTTGTGGTGCAAAATCCACGCAAACAAGGGGAGAATGTGCAAACTCCGCACGGTCAGTGACCAGAGCCGATCGAACCTGGGACCTCGGCATCGTGAGGCAGCAGGGATAACCCACTGCACTGCCGTGCTGCCTCCAATTGAATTATTAACCCTACCCTGGTCATCCAGGATCACCACTACATGATCATATCCTACCCTCAGCAGGACAGTTTCGTCAGGTACATACCAACAATGGGTGCGGTCACTGTATCTTGGCACAGGAAGAAGGTCATTCGTACCTTCCCGAGTGGCCATTCTAGTTCAGTTTCTGTAGATGAGGGGCGAGATTCTCCGAGCCTCCGCGCCAAAATCACGATCGGCGCGGGGGTGGAGAATGGGCGTCAAACCCGAGACCGGGTCTGATGCCGCTCCCGCCATACTCCGGTCCCCGGAGAAACGCCGCCATTTGGGCGAGCGCGGTCGGCGTGGCACCAGTTGAGGGCCATTGAAAGAGGCCCCCGCGGCAATTCACCGAGTGCAACGAGCCGAGTTCCCGACGGCATGGTTCTCTCATGGTACCACCCGGCGGGAACTCAGCGTGGCGGCTGCGGACCCAGTCCGTGGCCACCCTGGTGGGGGATGGGGGGAATCATTCGCGTGGGTGGGCCCTCCAGGATGGCCAGGCTACCGATCGGGAGCCACCAATCCGCTGGCGCGCATGAACTGGGGGGGGACCTATCTTCTTGGTGCACCGCCACAGTATGGGTCTGCCATGTCTCGCGGGTAGGCCGATGTAGGCCGCCGCTGTGCGCATGTGCGGACCCCTGACCGGACGTGCAGGGCCCCATATCAGCAGCCGGAGCTGGGAGGACTACTCCGGGGCCCTGCTAGCCCCTGCAAATTGGAGAATCACCCTGGACTTTTTTCAGGTTAGTATAGAGTGATTCGGGCGTGGGGACATAGCCCCATTATTGGAAAATCTCGCCCGATGTGTCTATGGAAAATCACCACCTCAGGGACCTGCTGTGACATAAGTGTGTGTGCCTGTTTATAGATGGATTTGTTTATTGTCACGTGTACCGAGGTACAGTAAAAAGTATTGCTCTGCGTACAGTCCAGATAGATTATTCCATACATGAATAAAAATACATAGAGCATACATAAATGTACAATGTAAATACATAGACATAGGCATCGGTTGAAGCATACAGGGGTGCAGTACTACTCAGTAGAGAAGATGTGTGAAGAGACTAGAATTGTCCAAAAGAGGGTCAATCAGGAGTCTGGTAACAGCGTGGAAGAAGTTGTTTTTGAGTCTGTTCGTGCTTGTTTTCAGACTTTTGTATCTCCTGCCCGATGGAAGAAGTTGGAAGAGTGAATAAGCCGAGTGGGAGGGGTCTTTGACTATGCTACCCGCTTTCCCAAGGCAGCGGGAGGTGTAGACAGAGTCAATGGATGGGAGGCGGGTTCGCATGATGGACTGGGCTGTGTTCACCAGTCCCTGTAGTTTCTTACAGTCTTGGGCCAAGCAGTTGCCATACCAGGCTGTGATGCAGCCAGATTGGATGCTTTCCATGGTGCATCTGTAAAAGTTGTTAAGAGTCAATGTGGACATGCCCAATTTCCTTAGTTCCCTGAGGAAGTATAGGTGCCGTTGTGCTTTCTTGGTCATAGTGCCAACATGGGTGGACCAGGACAGATTGTTGGTGATGTGCACACCTAGGAATTTGAAGCTGTCAACCATCCCCACCTCGGCACCATTGATGCTGACATAGGTGTGTACGATACTTTGCTTCCTGAAGTCAATGACCAGCTCTTTAGTTTTTCTGACATTAAGGGAGAGATTATTGTCATTACACCACTCCACTAGGTTCACTATCAGTTTTAAAAGTTCAGTATCGACCTCAGCGATATCTCCCATCAAAAACTCTACTCCATCGCTTCATCTTCTTACCACAATGTGACAACTCTGCCCACAGGACTCCACCACAACAAATTTACATTCATCAATGTGAAAGAAGTAAAAACACAGCTACATGAGGAGGAGGAGGGACCAGTGCAGATTGGCACAGGGCCAGGGGCGGGGGGGGGGGGACAACGGCCTGAGCAGCAAGTGGCAGCAGGGCTTCAAGAGTGTCAGGGTATTGGCAACCTGGGCCCACTGCAATGCCAAGCATGGTCCCAGCCACAGGCATATAATCAGAGAAGATTTTTACAGATGGGTGAAAGGCAATGCCAGAGTGCCTCCTAAAGTCCTGGAATGTGGTGGCGCACATCTGCCAGCTTGTCCACAACAACCTGCGTCCCCAAGGAGGTGGAGGCAATCCCGTGCCAATGGCTTTAAAGGTCACAGCTGCCCTGAATTTCCTTGCCAGTGGCTCCTCCCCAGGCTTCACTGGGGACCTACGTGGCATCTCACAGCCAGTGATGCACAAGTGCATCCGGGAAGTGACAGATGGCCGGTTCAGGAAAGCACACCAATTTGTCCAATTCTTCCTGGATCCTGAAAACCAGGCTGCAAGAGCACATGGAGCTTGTAGCAATCTCAGGTTTCCCGCAAGTGCAAGGGGCTATTAACTGTACAGATGCGTCCTGACAACAGTCGGTTACATTCAGCAACAGAAAAAGGTTTCCACTATTTGCACGGGAGGCTGCTGTGTGATCACACAAGACAAATTCTGCCTGTTTGTGCTTGGTTCCCAGGGAGCTCTCACGATTCCCACATTCTGTCCCACTTCCAGCTGTTATAGGTTTTTGAAGGACCTCAGTGATTGCAGGGCTGGCTTTTTGGGGGCAAGATATAGTCATAAAATCACAGCTCTTTACCTTGTGAAACAAAAACCCTCAACGAGACAGCTTTAAAAATGCAAGGCATTGTTCTATGCATCAAGGACAAGTAAAGGACTTCTAGTCATATATTCTTTTAACTTTTATTTGGACTTTATATGTTCTTGCTTCGAATACGTGAGTGTGTGTAGCTTCTGTATTAATTTTCCCTCTGATTTAGTAACTAATAAACTTGCTCTATCTTTGACTGGCTAAAACCTCCTGATTGGCTCCATATCATTCACTGCATAAGTAGTAAATTCATGAAAGCCCGCTCTCTCATCCTTGCCCCTCGCCTGAGGTGTGGTGATCCTCAGGTTAAATCACCATTGGTCAGCCCTTTCAAAGGGGAAGGCAGCCTATGGTCACCTGGAATTATGGCGACTTTACCTTTGGGAAACATACATTTCAATTTGGAAAAGACTTCCGCAGGGAGAAGAGAGTTAAAAATCTTTGTTGTGACTAATTGAGGCAGCTGAATAGAGAGGAGCGAGTTCACTCTTCCTCACCTTGTCATAACAATACCTCCAGAAGACTTGGCTGATGACACCAGTTTGCTGTTTGCGCAGTGCTGCTGAGGAGAGGCACAAAGCCATGCATGTCTCCACAAGATGGTGATGTGGAAGTGAGCAGATGGCAGGCCTCCTATAGATGGGGTTCAGGTGTTCGGCCTGTTCAGACTGTTCCAATGCTCACCGCAGATAGTGTCTCAGACCATTGTTGTCTGATGCACCCTGCACAACTTCATGCTACAAAGGGGAGACTTGCCTGAGGGAGACATGGGGCGTCATTCTCCGACCCCCCGCCGAGTCGGAGAATGGCCATTGGCCGCCGTGAATCCCACCCCGCCCCCGCCGAAGTCTCCGGCACCGGATATTCGGCGGGGGCGGGAATCGGGCTGCGCCGGTTGGCGGGACGCCCCGCTCAATTCTCCGGCCCGGATGGGCCGAAGTCCCGCCCATAAATTGCCTGTCCCACCGGCGTAAATTGAACCTGGTATTTACCGGCGGGACAAGGCGGCGTGGACAGGCTCCGGGGTCCTGGGGGGGGGGCGCGGGGCGATCTGACCCCGGGGGGTGCCCCCACGGTGGCCTGGCCCACGATCGGGGCCCACCGATCCGCAGGCGGGCCTGTGCCGTGGGGGCACTCTTTCCCTTCCGACTCCGCCACGGTCTCCACCATGGCGGAGGCGGAAGTGACTCTCCCCACTGCGCATGCGCGGGAAACTGTCAGCGGCCGCTGACGCTCCCGCGCATGCGCCGCATTTCCGCGCCAGCTGGCGGGGCAACAAACGCCATTTCCGCCAGCTGGCGGGGCGGAAATCCCTCCGGCGTCGGCCTAGCCCCTCAATGTCGGGGCTCGGCCCCCAAAGATGCAGAGCATTCTGCACCTTTGGGCCGGCGCGATGCCCGTCTGATTGGCGCCGTTTTTGGCACCAGTCGGCGGACATCGCGCCGTTGGAGGAGAATTTCGCCCATGGAGGAGTGCGGTGTCTCCTACGATGCTGAGGACAGTGAAGGTGTCGTGCTGATGAGGGCGAGGCTATCCTGGAGCCAAATGCAGCAGCCATTGCAAGGGTACAATGCAATGGACCGACCCATGAAAATCAAATAGCTATCAGATTCCAGGCAGAGCTGCCCAGGTGTTTCTTTTACTTTTTGGTTTTCCATCTTCTGCTGGCTGGAAAGCCCCAGTTACCCCATTTTGGTACCAAACATTACTCTTTGCTCTAATTCCATAATTTATAATAATAAATTGAATTACACTACCTGCTGGTGGTTTGATCCTTTGCATGCACCAAAATGCACTAATATACAAGGTCCTGGTGGGGGTCACGGTAGCACAGTGGTTAGCACAGTTGTTTCTCAGCGCCATGTTTGATTCCTGGCTTGGGTCACTGTCTGCGCGGAGTTTGCCCATTCTCCCCGTGTCTGCGTGTGCTTCCTCCGGGTGCTCCAGTTTCCTCCCACAAATCTCGAAAGACATGCTGTCAGGCGTTAGGTAATTTATGCATTCTGAATTCTCCCTCTGTGTACCCAACTGCTGGTGACTGCTGCAAACCAAACTCCTGTGAGACATCCGTGTGTGATCACACACTTAGACCAACTGATGACCTTATGAGGGGCAGTTTGCAGTGAGTAAATGGTGTTACTAACCCTGGTGGAGAACAGCAGGTCATTCACCATCTTCCCGCACTGTTGGGTGATTCTTTGGTGGGCCCCATGTGCCCTTCACTGCGACCTCATCCCCAGCCGCCATAGTCAGGCAAGAGGACCTTGTCCTGTCACCTCGGAGAAATACGACTTCTCATCTTTCCTAGACAGCCTGCAGGAGAATCTCCAGGGGGGGTTAGCTGAAGTCACACACTATTGTCTTCTCTGTGACATTCGACTTGCTGCAGAATGGCAATGAGTTGAATGAATGTCCAGATGCCTTTTAAATATGGCACCCAAACCTCCAACGCTATGACGTAATGGCAACTTCCTTCCTATGCCCACCATAGAATTCAGCGAACTCTTCTTAGATACATAAATAATGAGCTGAACAGCACAAAACTGCCCATGGTCCGCTGGCCCACCCCATGGCAGGAATCGTTCCCACACTCGCACCACCTCCAAACCTAGTTACCAGAATGGAAAATTCTGGACTATGTCTCTTTAATGGATATCTGGTCATTCATATTTATTTCCAGTTGTGCTTGCAATTCCATCCATTTTGTTCGGAATTCTGTGAGCATTCAGATTCAGAGCCTTGAACTCTGTTATATTTTTTATTAGTTTTGAAATCTCTGACCTTATCCACTGACACAAACTTAACTTTGTGCATTTTATCCCTTCCTGAGACACTCTGGTTATCATTATCCAAATTGCTACCTTGCTCTATTACCTCAGGTCTTTAAAAAAGTGGGGTAGAAAACCCCCAGTAAAGCTACAAAAGAAGAAAATACATTACCCCAGTAAACCACATGAGGGAGCGAGAGAGGGAGACAACTTTCTGGAAGACTCCAAAATGCATATTTTTGGAAACCGTGCCCCATTACACAAACTGAAGCAGCAGGTGGTAGTGCAGAGTGGGCAGTTGACTGAATGAATGAAAGCTATCTGATGAAGTGCAAAATGAAAAATAAATAAGGTTGGAAAAAGTTTGCATCAAAGCTGAGTTGGAAGATTTGAAACACAAAACTCAAGCTGAGTGCGTACCTTTGAAAATGCATGATAAGCTAAAGTCTTCAATGAACCAAACTCTTTGAAATCTGAACAAATGCTCTCAGGAGGAAATAACAACTCTGAATTCCATTGTTGGAAAATTAAAGCGGAGTAGAGAAAGCTCAACCAGAGATACAGCTGGGCACAACTTCAGGCAGAAAATGCACTCACAGAAATTGAGGTCTTGAAGGAACTGAAGAACCAGTCAGCAGTGAAGACTCATGAATGCTCTACATTCCAGGAAGAAGTCAAATCGGCCAAGAAAGAGACTACAGAGCTGAAGAAAACAGTTAGACATTTGGAAGAAAACTTGTGAAAACCTTATATATATATTTGAAAACGTAAGGTTTTCACAAATTTTCTTCCAAATGTCTGACCATTTTCTTCAGCTCTGCAGTCTCTTTCTTGTCCTATATGAAGAGATAAAATTAAAATCCCAAAATAGGAAGAACAAGAAGAATTTCTCACAAGCAACGTGACGAGTCCTGGAAACAATTGACCAAAGTACAATTACAGAATGTGAGCAGAGGAATTAAGCTCTGCTCTAGGCAGCATGGTAGCACAGTGGGTAGCACTGTTACTTCACAACTCCACGGTCCCTGGTTCGATTCCGTGCTGGGTGACTGTGTGAAGTCTGCACGTTTTCCCTGTATCTGCGTGGGTTTCCTCCAGGTGCTTCGGTTTCCTCTCACAAGTCCTGAAAAACGTGATGTTAGGTGAATTGGATATTCTAAATTCTCCCTCAGTGTACCCGAACAGGCGCCGGAATGGCGACTAGGGGCTTTTCACAGTAACTTCATTACTGTCTTAATGTAAGCCTACTTGTGACAATAAAGCTCATTATTATTAAAGAAAAACCGATCCGTGCAGAGAACCAACTTTCACGTATGAAAGAAGAGTGTGTGTCGGAAAAACGAGAACTGAGGAGAACACTGCCCTGTTGCTTATTTGAAACATTGTTGAGCCCTAGCAAGAGGACTTGTGACGCTTAAATGATAAAGTTGCAGAAGCAAATTCAAGAAAAATAGATCTTCAATTAAAACCTGATGAACTTCAAGCATCAGGGGCCTCTAATAAGCAAAGCGCCAAATGCCTGGGACAGGAAAAAAGATCGCTGAACAGTTGTTTGAAATCTGAATTAACAACCAAAACTGGCAAACTTCTTAACCTTCAGTCCAATCTGAACAGCATGAAAGTTGAGGTACGTAATATAAAAGTGCCAATCCAGACTTTAAAAGCAGATAAGGGAAATTCTACAAAACATATTGACAATCTAATCATGGAATCATAGAATTTACAGTGAAGAATGAGGCCATTCGGTCCATCAAGTCTGCACCGGTTCTTGGAAAGAGCACCCTCCACAGTAATTCCATTTAACCTTTTTGGACACTAAGGGTAATTTAGCATGGCCAATCTACCTAATCTGCTCATCTTTGGACTGTGGGAGGAAACCGGAGCACCCGGAGGAAACCCACGCAGACACGGGGAGAACTTTCAGACTCCGCACAGGCAGTGGCCCAAGCCGGGAATCGAACCTGGGACCCTGGAGCTGTGAAACAATTGTGCTAACTGTGGTGATGTGCATCACTGTAAATACATGTAAGCTAGACAGACACTAGAGGGAGCACCAGAAACATCACACACACACACTCAACCAATAGATAAGTTAGGTGGGAGGCGACCAATGGACATTCACGATACACAAGGAGGTGACACGACCACAGGGGGGCATTACACCAACCCATACATAAAGGACACCACACACATGATCAGCCCCCTTCGGCCAGTGGAGACAGTCAGTGAGGACAGGCACAGGGTTGATTCATTATCACACCCAACACGTGGAAGACAACAGCTGGTTAGTCAGTTAGGTAGCTACAATAGCATTAGCAGTAGTGTCAAACTCAAGTTATAAAAGTGTACATAGTGTAAATAAATGAGTTGAAGTTATTTACACGTCTCGACCTTCCTTGACAAATGCAACACAAGGAAGCCACTTGTGTTAAAAAGGAAACATAACAAAACACTAACCACGATGCTACCATGCTGCCCAATGAGTGAATTGAAGGAGTTGGAGGAGCAGTCAATGACCATGGAAGATCGATTCTGAACAGAAAGGAATGTCCAGTTGAAGTCGTCAAACCGACATGAGAGATTCACAGACAACTCTGAAGCTAAGAATAGTTCCTGAGCTGAATTAAAAGATTCATAAGCTTGAAAAGCAACCGGAAAAGAAAGAAGTGTTCAAAGTTTAGGTAAAATTGTGAAGCAATTGGGAAGGAGGGTTCTATTTTTGAAACACAAACATCCACATACATCGTGACAGTCCACACGATGACAGAGGAAGCGAAAAAAAGCGTTGAGGTAATGAGCAAAATGGTCGCCCACTCCACAAGAAACGAGTTGGGGTGACAACTAACGACCAGCATAACAGACTGACAAAAGTGCGCTTCAACATTAAAGAATGGAAGAAAAGGACAAAAAGATACCCAGGTGGCGAAACAACCTCCAAACTAACCGATAGTGACAGAATCTACCACTCCTGCGACAGTAGTGCAAATGAAATGCGGAAGGGTTATAAGGGGCGTCATTCTCCGACCCCCCGCCGGGTCGGAGAATGGCCGTTGGCCGCCGTGAATCCCGCCCCCGCCCCCGCCGAAGTCTCCGAAGGGAGAAAAGTTGGCGGGGCGTTAATGGCGCCGCTGCCGCGGAGAATGTCACGGGTCTGCGCAAGGCAGCCGATTTTCGGCCTGCCGATATTCTCCCTTCCGGATGGGCCGAAGTCCCGTCGACGTGATGACCGTTCACGTCGACGTCAATCAAACCTCCTTTTCATCGGCGTGACCCGGTGCTCCCGGCTCACGCCGACCAGCGAGGAGGTAAGTGACGGCCTGGGGGGTTGGCTCTGGGCAGGAAATGGCGTGGCCGCAGACTGATTGCGTGAGGAGAGGTGTGTCTCGGCTTGTGTGTGTGTGCGGCGGGGGAGGGGGGGGGGTGGTTAGAGTAGGCTGGGCTCCGGGGGAGTGCCGGGACGGGGTCCGTGCCGGGGTGGAGGTTGGGGGTTGTGGAGGGGGTCCGTGCCGGGGTGGAGGTTGGGGGGGGTCCGTGCTGGGGTGGAGGTTGGGGAGGGGGTCCGTGCCGGGGTGGAGGTTGGGGGGGGGGTCCGTGTCGGGGTGGAGGTTGGGGGGAGGGTCCGTGCTGGGGTGCAGGTTGGGGGGGGTCCATGCTGGGGTGGAGGTTGGGGGTTGGGGAGGGGGTCCGTGCCGGGGTGGAGGTTGGGGGGGGGTCCGTGCTGGGGTGGAGGTTGGGGAGGGGGTCTGTGCCGGGGTGGAGGTTGGGGGGGGTCCGTGCTGGGGTGGAGGTTGGGGAGGGGGTCCGTGCCGGGGTGGAGGTTGATGGGGGTCCGTGCTGGGGTGGAGTTTGGGGGTTGGGGAGGGGGTCCGTGCCGGGGTGGAGGTTGGGGGGGGGTCCGTGCTGGGGTGGAGGTTGGGGGTTGGGGAGGGGGTCCGTGCCGGGGTGGAGGTTGGGGGGGGGGTCCGTGCTGGGGTGGAGGTTGGGGGGGGGGTCCGTGCTGGGGTGGAGGTTGGGGAGGGGGTACGTGCCGGGGTGGAGGTTGGGGGGGGGTCCGTGCTGGGGTGGAGGTTGGGGGTTGGGGAGGGGGTCCGTGCCGGGGTGGAGGTTGGGGGGGGTCTGTGCTGGGGTGGAGGTTGGGGGTTGGGGAGGGGGTCCGTGCCGGGGTGAAGGTTGGGGGGGGGTCCGTGCTGGGGTGGAGGTTGGGGGTTGGGGAGGGGGTCCATGCCGGGGTGGAGGTTGGGGGGGGTCCGTGCTGGGGTGGAGGTTGGGGGTTGGGGAGGGGGTCCGTGCCGGGGTGGAGGTTGGGGGGGGGTCCGTGCTGGGGTGGAGGTTGGGGGTTGGGGAGGGGGTCCGTGCCGGGGTGGAGGTTGGGGAGGGGGTCCGTGCCGGGGTGGAGGTTGGGGAGGGGGTCCGTGCCGGGGTGGAGGTTGGGGGGGGGTCCGTGCTGGGGTGGAGGTTGGGGGTTGGGGAGGGGGTCCGTGCCGGGGTGGGTGATGGGAGGGCAAATGAGTTGGTCCACCTGGCCAGGTGCCAGCCTCCAACAGTTGGACCCATGCGGTCCATGCCACCTGGCTGGGGGGAGGAGGGGATATGGGCAATGATGACATGTCGTCGTTCCCCTCCCCCCCACCAGACCGTCATGTTTTCAGATCATCCAGCGATGTTGGCCGCCGTGGTGGCAGCCGCTCATGTCTATGTTGCCCTGGATGAGGAGGAGGAGGAGGAGGAGGAGGAGCGTGCCAGAGAGGCGGCGCAGGCTGCCGCAGAGGGGCAGGCGGCAGCCGCCCAGGCTGGAGGGACACCTGACCGACAGGACGAGGAGGGGGAGGAGGACGTCGTGGCCCCACGGCAACGGAGGCACCCGAGGGCGCCCCGTGTGTACCGGCCCCGGCAGTCATACCAGGACCTCACGGACCGGGAATGCAGGAGGAGACTCCGGATGAGCCGGGAAACCGTGGCACACATCTGCCACCTGCTGGCACACCTGTCACCGCGTGGCACTGGCGGGGGACACCCTCTCCCCGTGTCCGTCAAGGTTACGGTGGCCCTGAACTTTTATGCAACGGGGTCATTCCAGGCAACGAGTGGGGACCTGTCCGGCATATCGCAGACATCGGTGCATCGGTGCATCCGGGCAGTGACAGATGCCCTTTATGCCATGGCGTACCGCTACATCCGCTTCCCCGTGGACCGGGCCAGCCAAGATGCCCGGGCCGTGGGCTTCTCTGCCGTTGCCGGGTTCCCCATGGTCCCGGGCTCGATCGATGGGATGCACGTCGCCGTGCGGCCACCTGCAGAGAACAGGGCCGTGTTCACTAATAGGAAGGGGACCTATTCGATGAACGTACAGGTGGTCTGCGACCACCGCATGATGATCCTGCATGTCTGCGCCCGTCACCCAGGCAGTGTACACGACTCATTCGTGTTGTCGCGGTCATCCATCCCCGGCATGTACGAGGGACGCCATCCCCGGCTGAGGGGCTGGTTGCTGGGCGACAGGGGCTACCCATTGCGATCGTGGCTGATGACGCCTATACGGAGGCCACGCAATGAGGCGGAGAACCGCTACAATGATGCCCATGTAGCGACAAGGGGAGTGATCGAGAGGTGCTTTGGCGTGCTGAAGATGCGTTTCAGGTGCCTGGACCTCTCTGGGGGCGCCCTCCAGTATCGGTCAGATAGGGTCGGCCGCATCATTGTGGTGTGCTGCGTCCTGCACAACATAGCCCAGCAGAGGGGCGATGTGCCGCAGGCAGAGGAGGGCGGAGTGGAGGAGCAGCAGGAAGAGGCCCAGTCCTCCCCAGATGAGGGGGATGGGGGCAATGGTCAGGGCAGACGGGGTAGACACAGGCGGGTGGCTGTCCACCGTTACCGGCTGGCCCAGCGGGCACGGGACAGACTGATAGACGCCCGCTTCACTGACTAGATGGGCGTGGGAATCGGGTAGTATGGCCACAGACCGCACACCATGACAACAGCCGACCACCCACACCCCCCACCCATCCACCCACCCAGCACCCTCACCCCCCTCCCCAACCCCACACACCCCACCCGCATGCACACCACCCCCCCACCCCCAATTGCCGATCCACCGGCGGCACAACGGGCCGGGCTCACCCAGTTGCGGGTGGACGCGTGTCTATCGCAGGCCATGGAGGATGATGACAACCCGCCTCCGATGAGCTCCTGGCTCTACATCGTTGGACTATGTCTGACCCATGGCCACAGTACCACCATCCACCCGGACCATCCCTGCATGCGGCTGTGACACTGCAGCGCACGGTCCCGTCCTCTGCCCGGGGGATGTTGATGGCGGCCCAGGGGGAAGGGGGCAGACTCACCTGGGGCTGAGGTAAGACCACCCGTCACACACACACTTGCGCTCAACGTACATGACACGCCCGCACACTTTGGACAGAGCACAAAGGCAGCTTCGGTAGGTGTAACATTGACTTTAATAACCAAAGGAGTTCATGCACGTGCCCTAGCCCCTAAAACTCATCTGTGCCCTGCACCCGTGCCAACTTACTCAGTGTCTAATTGTTTGGCCTTACGGGCCCTTTGACTACGTCTACGTGGTTCCCCAGACGGTACAGCAGAACTGGAGGTGGACTCCTGTGATTCCTGCCCTCTGACACCGGATCCCTTTGGCGGCCGTTTCCTGAGGCGTCCTGGCCTAGATGGGCCAGGCTGCGGCCCGGGCGACTGGGATGGCGAGCTGCCAGCCTGTCCTGCCCGTTGCCCACCCGATGCACCTGGGACGGAAGGGGGGGAGTCCAAGGTGTCGCGGTGTACCGGGACCTCCCCTACAGAGGGAGCCGGGACGGACCACACCACCTCCTCCTCCCTCGGGGTGCCCGATGGCCCCCAGGCCTCTACATGGGTGGGGGATGCGAACGGACTGGCCATCCGACGCGCCCCCGACATCTGGCGCTGCCAGTCCTGGAGGCCCGTGCTGGTATCGACAGGGGTCTGCAGGTTTGCAGCCATGGAGCCCAGGGGGTTGTCGAACCCTGTCTGCGACAATGCGACGCCAGCTCGCACATGGCCACTGGCGCCGATGCCCTCAGCGATGGCCTGCTGAGACTGGGCCATGGCCTGCAGAGACTGGGCCATGGCCTGCAGAGACTGGGCTATGGCCTGCAGAGACTGGGCCATGGCCTGCAGAGACTGGGCCATGGCCTGCTGAGACTGGGCTATGGCGTTGAGCGCCTCTGCCATCTGGCGCTGGCACTGGCTCATGGCCTCCTGTGAGAGGGCAGCCATTTCCTGGGCCACAGACGCCGCCTGCACGGAAGGCCCCAGGCCTCGCAAACCGTTCCCCATGTCTGACACCGTCGCACCCATTGCCTCCACCGCGGACGCCACCCTTGCGGTGTCAGCCTGGGTGGCACGCATGACCGGGACCACTCCCAGCTCCTGGACGCGGGTGGACTCCTCCACCTGCGACCGCAGCCGCCGCAAGCCACCCGTCACCCTAGTCGCTCGTCTCCGTGTCGGTGGTTGCATCGGATCTATGTATGGCTGTGGTAACTGCAGGAACCCGCGATCCATCTGGGCGGCAGATGTTCGCTTGGCCTGGGCTGCCCTCCGACCGTCTGGTCCCTCTGCTGCTACTACCTCCACCTGCTGTACCGGGACGGCTGTGTTGTGCGCACCAGTGAGTGTACCAGACGCCTCATCACTAAAGTGCCCAACCGTGGTGAGTGTTTCTGCGATGGTGGAGGGTGTTGGTGACAGCAGTGGCGTTGTGTCGTGCTCTTCGTCCCACTCTGAGTCCATGGCACTTTGGGGTGGGGGTTCGTCTCCACCCATCCACTCTGAGTCACTGTCCTGTATTTCGTCTTCCCGGGTAGGGGTGTCCTGGGTAGTGCTGTCCCAGGTAGTGCTGTCCCGGGTAGTGCTGTCCCGGGTAGGGGTGTCCTGGGTAGTGGTGTCCCGGGTAGGGGTGTCCTGGGTAGTGGTGTCCTGGGTAGTGGTGTCCTGGCTCGGATGTGACGGGGGCCTGTGGCTGCCCCCATCATCGCTGGGTGGTCGCTCCCGCACGTGACGGGGGTGTCGTCTCCCTGTTGCTCCAGGTCTCTCCGTCTCCCGTGGTGTGCGAGGGGCATCCTGCGGGCGTCGCATGCTGGAGGGTGCGGGTCTCTCCGTCTCCTGTGGTCTCCGAGGGGCATCCTGCGGGCGGTCTGCATCTGCGGGGATGGGTGCCTGGACGTTTGGTCCTGCGATACACAATGAAGCATGCATGGTTAGACATCAGGCAGTGATCAGGTGATACGGGGGAGGGGGATATAGGGGAGGGGGGATATGGGGACGGGCTGTTGGTGGCTCACTTGCTCGTGGGGCCCCGACCACTCCATCAGCAACCTCCCGGTCCTCAGGTCCGCCAGCCAGTTCCAGGGCCCTTTCCTCGTGTACGGTCAGTGGCCTCTCATCAGCGGGCCCTCCTCCAGTCCACACATGCTCCCTATTGTTGTGTGCGCGCTTCTCCTGTGGGGGGGGGGGGTGGTGGCAGGGGTAAAAGGCAACAGTGTTAGGCAGGTATATGAATGCACGCCATCGGTTGCGCGTGCATTGCAGAGGTTAAGGTTAGGGCTGGATTCACTTGGGGATATGGGGGAGGGGGGATATGGGGAGGGGGGATATGGGGGAGGGGGGGATATGGGGGAGGGGGGATATGGGGGAGGGGGGATATGGGGGATATGGGGGAGGGGGCATATGGGGGAGGGGCGATATGGGGGAGGGGGATATGGGGGAGAGGGGATATGGGGGATATGGGGGAGGGGGGATATGGGGGAGGGGGGGATATGGGGGAGGGGGGATATGGGGGAGGGGGGATATGGGGGATATGGGGGAGGGGGGATATGGGGGAGGGGGGATATGGGGGTGGGGGGATATGGGGGATATGGGGGAGGGGGGATATGGGGGATATGGGGAGGGGGGGATATGGGGGATATGGGGGAGGCTCACCCTGCCTGCTCTGACGAGGTCGTTCACCTTCTTGTGGCACTGGGTGCCTGTCCGTGGTGTCAGGGCCACAGCGGTGACGGCCTCTGCCACCTCCCTCCACAGACGCCGGCTGTGGCGTGGGGCAACTCTGCGGCCGTGCCCGGGATACAGGGCGTCCCTCCTCTGCTCCACCGCGTCCAGGAGCGCCTCCACATCGCGTGACTCGAACCTCGGGGCTGAGCGACGGCCAGCCATCAAGTCGGGTGTTGCGGTCGGGTGTTGCGGTCGGGTGGGGGGGAGCTGCGCGGCCTTATGAGCCGTCACGCCGTGCAGCGCGTATGACGCTGCACGGCGTGAACCACTGCGCAAGCGCGGATCCCGTTACGTCGCTGCTAGCCCATTTCGAGCCGCAGACTATCGGCCCATTTTTATGACGTGACGCAAGTGGGATTTGCGCCGTTTTTTGCGCCGATCGGCGGAGTTTCCGCCGATAACGGAGAATTTTGCCCAACGTCTCTAGATTGCCTGAAGCTTTGAATTCAAGGACATGAAAAGGGAGATGGTGTGATAATATAATAATAATCTTTATTAGTGTCACAAGTAGGCTTACATTAATACTGCAATGAAGTTACAGTGAAAATCTCCTAGTCGCCACATTCCAGTGCCTGTTCAGGTACACTGAGGGAGAATTCAGAATGTCCAATTCACCTAACAAGCACGTCTTTCAGGACTTGTGGGAGGAAACCGGAGCACCCGGAGTAAACCCACACAGACACAGGGAGAACATGCAGACTCTGCTCAGACAGTGACCTAAGCTGGGAATCGAACCCGGGTCCCTGGCGTTGTGAAGTAACAGTGCTAACCACTGTGCTAACAATGACAATGCAAGCATATGATAGTAACAACAATGTGAGATGGACGGTATATTATAATCACAAATTTCATTGGATAAATACTTGCAGGAGAGGAATAGTATAAGAATCTGGCACACGTAGGGTTAAAGTAGAACTGAGCACTCAGTAATGACAGAGGTACATGACTCACACCTAGTGTCGGTTTGGTGCTGAATAGAACCATGCGTATCAGCAACATGGAGACAGCCCCTAGCTTGTACCCTTTACTGTATATTGTAGATAGCTCTGGGAATCAATAAACAGTTCCAGTTTACCTATGTATGACTACAGAGATGTTTACAGACATAGAAAACTGCTTCCAACACCCTAGAATGGACCACCACAATTGGATCATCTCCCCTCCCACTGTAGGTTCCTTTCCAGCCCCCAGCAGATGTCTTGAACCCTGGCACCGGGCAGACAATAGAGCCACCTGGAATCTCGCTCTAGGCTGCACCAAACTGTGTCTATCTCTCTTGAATCTCCTTTTCTCTACCACCACTATATTCAGAAGTGGGCTCAAACCATGAATTGGAATTCATGTACCAGAAGGAGCTTTAAAAATCGCATCAAGAAGGTGGCATGAAGAAAAGTACCAGGGCAAACATGAATAAACATAGGCAGTCTTAGATGGTAGTCCACTACACATGTACAAAATTATTTCTATGATCAAAATCAGCAACAGATGTCAGGCATTTTAGCTTGAATAACGTTGTGTGAGAGATCAACAGGAAAAAGAACAGAAAAAAATGAACAGGAAAAAGATAATGTTGTGGAGGAGAATGCTGAGCTCCAGGTAAATAGATTAGATGGCATTGAGGTAAGTAGGGAAGAGGTGTTGGCAATTCTGGACAGGCTGAAAATAGATAAGTCCCCGGGGCCTGATGGGATTTATCCTAGGATTCTCTGGGAGGCCAGGGAAGAGATTGCTGGACCATTGGCTTTGATTTTTATGTCATCATTGGATACAGGAATAGTGCCAGAGGACTGGAGGATAGCAAATGTGGTCCCTTTGTTCAAAAAGGGGAGCAGAGACAACCCCGGCAACTATAGACCGGTGAGCCTCACGTCTGTAGTGGGTAAAGTCTTGGAGGGCATTATAAGAGACAAGATTTATAATCATCTAGATAGGAATAATATGATCAGGGATAGTCAGCATGGCTTTGTGAAGGGTAGGTCATGCCTCACAAACCTTATCGAGTTCTTTGAGAAGGTGACTGAACAGGTAGACGAGGGTAGAGCAGTTGATGTGGTGTATATGGATTTCAGCAAAGCGTTTGATAAGGTTCCCCACGGTAGGCTATTGCAGAAAATACGGAGGCTGGGGATTGAGGGTGATTTAGAGATGTGGATCAGAAATTGGCTAGCTGAAAGAAGACAGAGGGTGGTGGTTGATGGGAAATGTTCAGAATGGAGTTCTGTCACAAGTGGAGTACCACAAGGATCTGTTCTGGGGCCGTTGCTGTTTGTCATTTTTATCAATGACCTAGAGGAAGGCGCAGAAGGGTGGGTGAGTAAATTTGCAGACGATACTAAAGTCGGTGGTGTTGTCGATAGTGAGGAAGGAAGTAGCAGGTTACAGAGGGATATAGATAAGCTGCAGTGCTGGGCTGAGAGGTGGCAAATGGAGTTTAATGTAGAGAAGTGTGAGGTGATTCACTTTGGAAGGAAAAACAGGAATGTGGAATATGTGGCTAATGGAAAAGTTCTTGAAAGTGTGGATGAGCAGAGGGATCTAGGTGTCCATGTACATAGATCCCTGAAAGTTGCCACCCAGGTTGATAGGGTGGTGAAGAAGGCCTATGGAGTGTTGGCCTTTATTGGTAGAGGGATTGAGTTCCGGAGTCAGGAGGTCATGTTGCAGCTGTACAGAACTCTGGTACGGCCGCATTTGGAGTATTGCGTACAGTTCTGGTCACCGCATTATAGGAAGGACGTGGAGGCTTTGGAACGGGTGCAGAGGAGATTTACCAGGATGTTGCCTGGTATGGAGGGAAAATCTTATGAGGAAAGGCTGATGGACTTGAGGTTGTTTTCGTTAGAGAGAAGAAGGTTAAGAGGAGACTTAATAGAGGCATACAAAATGATCAGAGGGTTAGATAGGGTGGACAGTGAGAGCCTTCTCCCGCGGATGGAAATGGCTAGCACGAGGGGACATAGCCTTAAACTGAGGGGTAATAGATATAGGACAGAGGTCAGGGGTAGGTTCTTTACGCAAAGAGTAGTGAGGCCGTGGAATGCCCTACCTGCTACAGTAGTGAACTCGCCAACATTAAGGGCATTTAAAAGTTTATTGGATAAACATATGGATGATAATGGTATAGTGTAGGTTAGATGGCTTTTGTTTCGGTGCAACATCGTGGGCCGAAGGGCCTGTACTGCGCTGTATTGTTCTATGTTCTATGTTCTATAACATTTTATCACGCTTCACACCGTAAAATGCCTTATTTGTCTTGTAACCTCACGCAGAAAAAAAATTGTGAAATTAAAATGGACTTCAGGGCACTGTAGATGAAGTGTCTGGTGATGTCTACATCTCCATGGGGATCCAACTGAGCTGGCGAACCATGTATTCTTCACTTCCTAATTCAAGCAAGGTTGTCGTCAAAGAAATGTGACAAAATCTGCTCTTTTTAATTGTTCTGTCATCAAAGAAGTTTTACACCAGCTGAAATTTCAAGTATACATTGTTGGGCAGGTGTCATGAGCAAACATCTGGGAGGGCAGCCAAGAGACTGGATTTCATACCCTATCCGCTCAAATTGTAACACTCAAATGGCTAATCGCCTGCATGCTGGGAAGAAATCTATTTGATCTGCTCCATTGAAATATGCTTTTTGAACTTTATATGCACTATTAGTTTTCCTGGTATTTCCAATTCCTTGTTTGGTTTATCTGTTTCCTACTGTGTAGCTCCTACATTGGCTACTCTGGTGGGAATTCCAGAAAAGCAGGTGACTGAATTGTGCGGGTCACAAAGTTTTGATTCCCCAGTGGTCACTACCAGAAGGATGTGGAGGCTTTAGAGAGGGTGCAGAAGAGATTTACCAGAATGTTGCCTGGTATGGAGGGCATTAGCTATGAGGAGCGATTGAATAAACTCGGTTTGTTCTCACTGGAACGAAGGAGGTTGAGGGGAGACCTGATAGAGGTATACAAAATTATGAGGGGCATAGACAGAGTGGATAGTCAGAGGCTTTTCCCCAGGGTAGAGGGGTCAATTACTAGGGGGCATAGGTTTAAGGTGAGAGGGACAAGGTTTAGAGTAGATGTACGAGGCAAGTTTTTTACGCAGAGGGTAGTGGGTGCCTGGAACTCGCTACCGGAGGAGGTAGTGGAAGCAGGGACGATAGGGACATTTAAGGGGCATCTTGACAAATATATGAATAGGATGGGAATAGAAGGATACGGACCCAGGAAGTGTAGAAGATTGTAGTTTAGTCGGGCAGCATGGTCGGCACGGGCTTGGAGGGCCGAAGGGCCTGTTCCTGTGCTGTACATTTCTTTGTTCTTTGTTCTTTGTTGGTGGGTTGAGTTTGTTTCGACTGGTGCGGGAGGAGTGCAGAGTTTTTGCAGCCTCACTGCCATGCAGGTCACACCATAAGTATCAATGTTTCATTCACTCACAAAAATGGTATTTGTTTACTTTCGCTATTGTTTGACCCAGGACAAAATGATTTTAACCAGGCTTCTTTCAATAAACTCAGAACGGTTGATTGAGTATGAAACAAATTTTTAAAAATCTTTTAAGTGCTGCAAAAACCGACGCGCAAACTCTTTGCAATCTGGAAGTGTAACCATATATGCCCCTTTAAATCACAACACAGCCATATATATAGATGCAAAGGGCAAAACAAATAGGGTCTCTGCAAAGTTTGGTGCTTCAGGGGAAAAAATGCCTTCTGGTCAATGGGAAAACTTTATGAAAAAGGATAAAGTTTGAAGGGTTTTGACGCTGTTGATCTGGTGTTCCTGAATGCGAGGACGGATCACTGGTCACACTAATTTTCTGGAGGCTCTTTCCAAAGGAACTTTGGTGAATCAATGTCCTTGGATTCCCTCTCTCGTCTCAGCTTCTCATCTTTCCAAGTGCAGACAAGTTATAATATGAGGAGAGTTTTCTGTCTGGATGCTGATAGCTACACTGAATTTCAGAAAAGACAGGGAGAGAGATGGTTGGGAAACCTTGCTTTTCAGACTATTCTCAAAACTGAGTCCAAAATAACAAGTTCAAACAAAAAAGCTTTTCTCAGTCGGGATGTTTTCCAGTAAATCACCAGCACTGCCACATAGCTTTGAAACAGAAGTCTATTTTTTTCTCAAGCAAGTTCCAATAAACAAATAGTTCTTATTTCCTTAGGTGTGTTGCTGAAGTCACATAACTGCTTGGAAAAGGCAACTTGCGCTCAATCCAAAGTGAACATATAACTTTTTTTAAAAATCTAGGTCGTTCCCAAGAAAGTGTCCAAGTAATTCAATATCTTTCCAATGTTTTAAAAACATATAGGGCGCAATAGATGAATCGTGCGTGAGCCCCAAATCGCGCGTTAGCCTCCAAATACATGCTGGGTTGATTGCGACTCTGTCTGCCTGGCGCAATTTGAATATTTAAATGAACCTTATGGCTCAATTAAATACCTGGAAACTGGATTCACCCTGCACCCGAGACTCGCCTGCCATGCCTGGCAGACCTGATCAGGGCGCCGTTTAGTACTGGTCCACATAAACGTGAACCCATCGCAACAGCACCTGGGGTGGGGGTGGGGGGGGGGGATCTCCCAGGCTATTGGAGACTGCTGGGTGGTCTGGGATAGGGCAGTGTGGCACCCTGATACTCCCCCTAGCACCGGGGTACCTTGGCACTGCTAGCCTGGCCCCTTCGAGCCACTGCCTGGAATTGGGCCCCGGGGGCCCCTGCCAAGTAGAGGGGGGGGGTCAAAAGAACGGGGAGGGCTGAAAAGGGGAAGGGGACTGATCGGGGCTGCCAGACCAAATGGCGGCCCGATCTGCAAGGAGCCTTTCCCAGGAAATCGCTCTGAGTGCAGCTTTGGTGGAGAGAATCTCCTGAGGCCATAAAAGACGGCAAAGTACCGTTGGATAGCAGAATGTTTCCCGGTGCTGCAGCCGTCGAGAAACACCCCATCAAACATGCTATTCAGTGGACTTTAATTTGAGTCCACTGAATCACACCCATCGTTCATAGAAATATGTATTCCTATCATGATCTCAATATTAAGTCAACAATGTGTTTGTGGCATTTAGGGCCTCACATCAGCCTGTGGCAGGTTCGTATTTGTATTTTGCACTAGTATTATGTATTTGTTTGTACAAAAGCATGGCATGAATATTCATGCACACATATATTTTTAAAATTACATCCTACCTTCATGGTCCTACCTTTGGAAGGAATAATTGACAGGGAGAAGTCAATAAATGGCAGGACACGAGGAAGCTCAGAGGAACAGAGGGATCTTGGGATGCTTAGCCACAGATCCCTGAAGGCGGCAGGACTGGTTAATAGGGTAGTGAAGAAGGCATGCAGGGTTCTTGCCTTTGTCAGTCACGTCATTATAAGAGCAGGGAGGTTATGTTAGAGCTTTACATGAATTTGGTCAGACAACAGCTGGAGTATTGTATGCAGTTCTGGTCACTGCACCATAGGTAAGATGTGATTGTGATTCACTAGGATGCTGCCTGGGATGGTGTATGGCAATAAAATTTAAGAGAGGCTGGATAGGCTGGGGTTGTTTTCTTTGGAGTAGGAAAGGCTGAGAGGGGATCTGACTGAGGTGTATAAGATTATGAGGGGCATGGACAGGGTGAATAGAAAGCAGCTATTCCCCTTATTTGAAGGGTCAATAACAAGGGGGCATAATTTTAAGGTGAAAGGGAGAAGGTTTAGAGGGGATTTGAGGAAAAACCTTTTCACCCAGAGGGTGATGGGAATCTGGAATGCACTGCCTGGGAGGGTAGTTGAGGCAGGAAACCTCACAATCTTTAAAAAGTACTTGGACGAGCACTCAAAATGCCATCACATTCAAGGCTATAGGCCAAGTGCTGGGAAATGGGATTAGTGTAGATTAGAGTCAGGGTTTTTTTTTGTCAGGTCAGGCTTGATGGGCCAAAGGGCCTTTTCTGTACCGTGCGAGTCTATGATTCTATAACGACAGCAATGCATGAAAATCTTGTGGCACTGGGTTCATGTTCGTTTAAAGGTGAAATGCCATAGTTGGCTTTGCAAAGTTGTGTCTAAAGTCGGTGGTTTTCTTTTCTCAACCTTGCTGCACACGGGAGGGATGGAAGATAATAGCAGCATGTATGTGTTATGATATTCAGGTAAACATCATAGCACATACATACTGATGGACAGATCAACGGACCAATCAACACACACACAACACCACAGCCAATCACAGGCAAGAGTATACACAGTACAAAACAGGGAACACGACACTTCCTGAGCATTCCAGCAGGAGACAGCTCAGGGCACAGAGATCATAGCAAGCCACTCAGACATCCACCATGAGCTGAATGCCACTACAAGATAGTATTAGGAATCGGTCCACAGATTCTAGGGGCATGGACAGGGTGCATTGCAGGTTGAGTCCGTAATTAAGAAAGCAAATGCAATGTTGTCATTTATCTCAAGAGGCTTGGAATATAAAAGCAGGGATGTACTTCTGAAGCTTTATAAAGCATTAGTTAGGCCCCATTTAGAATACTGTGAGCAATTTTGGGCCCCCCACCTCAGGAAGGACATACTGGCACTGGAGCGGGTCCAGCGGAGATTCACACGGATGATCCCAGGAATGGTAGGCCTAACATACGATGAACGTCTGAGGATCCTGGGATTATATTCATTGGAGTTTAGGAGGTTGAGGGGAGATCTAATAGAAACTTACAAGATAATGAATGACTTAGATAGGTTGGACGTAGGGAAGTTGTTTCCATTAGCAGGGGAGACTAGGACCCGGGGGCACAGCCTTAGAATAAAAGGGAGTCACTTTAGAACAGAGATGAGGAGAAATTTCTTCAGCCAGAGAGTGGTGGGTCTGTGGAATTCATTGCCACAGAGGGCGGTGGAGGTCGGGACGTTGAGTGTCTTTAAGACAGAAGTTGATAAATTCTTGATTTCTCGAGGAATTAAGGGCGATGGAGAGAGAGCGGGTAAATGGAGGTGAAATCAGTCATGATTGAATGGTGGAGTGGACCCGATGGGCCGAATGGCCTTACTTCTGCTCCTATGTCTTGTGGTCTTATGATCGAACCTCAGTAACCAGTTTACCACTGTAAATAAATGTTAGCAATAAAACTGAGTTATACCATTCGCAACCGTGTTGGTTCGTCTGTGTAGCAGAGTACCCAACACATCAGTATGGAGACTTGGGACTGGCAAGGGTGAGTCAGAGGGAAAGTGGTGGGGGGTAGGGTTCGGGGGTGGGCCATCGGGAATTGGAAGAGGGAAGCGCCTGTCATCCTGGGTGTGGTGGGTGGAGGTTTGTTTGTGGACAACGGAAGACGTTCACTGCTCAGGTTAAATTCCAGGACAGACACATTCTCGTAACCTGCCTTCTTCATACAGTTCAATGGCTGGAAAAGCTACAGGTCTCATATTCTTGCAACCTCGGGAGCAGGAGGAGAGAGTGCGACAGCGGAGGCCTCTTGCCAGTCAATAACTGAGGCTGCCATGCCAGCAGCAGGTGGCAGCGGAGCAGGAGGCAGGTCGGGGTGCGACTATCCAGGGAAGGCATCTCGAAGATGGTCACTGGCATTTGGCAGCAAAGCTGTGGCCCTGATGCAGAGCCATCCATTTGGTCCAATGGGGTTGTTTTAGAAGCCAGTAGTCGCTACAGCATTTTCAGTTAACGGTGAGTTTCATCAGTGAATAGAGGCCCCCGTCATGGAATGTCACATGCTTCCGTGCACATCTCTGGCATTTAGAGTGCTTGGGAAATAAGAAAGAGCAAGAGAAAGGAAGCAATGCGCAGTAAGAGTCAAGCTGTCAGGAGCGGTACGGCACAATTAAAATTCCGCCCTCTTTATCCGTTGAGCTTCCTGGCTGTTATTTATGCTTTTTGTGGGGTCTCACTGAGGGGTACAGGACTTCTTTAACTATGTCATGTGCCCACACATTGTGTTGTTAACTCATATCTCTGAGGAATCAACAGGAGTTGGGATCATGCTGAAGTAAGTAGAGAGGTAGACATGCCAAAATATGCAAGTGTGACCTGGATAATTCAGCGAGAATCACATGTTGACTGCTTTTCTCCAGCCTCCAGAATCCAGACCCCCCTACCATTTTGTAAAATAAAAGAAAGGCTCTCATTTTCATGACCGCCCAATGTCTCACTGCATTTCACAGCCAGCAAGATACTTTTGAAATATAGTCACCCTTGTTATGTCAGAAATATGCTGCCAATTTGCACGCAGAAAACCCCCCCACAAACAGCAAAGTCACAACGACCAGATAAACTGTTTGTGTCACGTTGACCAAGGAATAAATACTGGGCAAGATACCGGGGATAACTAGCCCTGCTCTTCTTCAAAATAGTGCCCAGGGACTTTATACATCAACCTGAAAGGGCAGACAGAGCCTCAGTTTAACACTCATCCAGAAGATTGCACTTCCAACAGTGCAGTACTGCACTGGAGCATCAGCCTTGACTTTAGTGCCCAACTGCTGGAGTGATACGAGAACCCACAACCTTCTGACTCAGATGCCAGAGTGCTACGGACTGAAGAACAGCTGACACACAATTTAGGGAATTATACTTCAGAGTTAGCTGAAATACAATGAGAAGTGTCCCAGTTTCCAATGACAGAGGTATCCCATCATTTCTTGCACATAAACCAGAATCAATAATCAATCACCAATAATGCCTGAATATTGCAGATCTGACTTCCTCAGCTTTTAGTTCATTGAGTCTTCGATTGCGGATTGACTTGTCTCCAGTCTTCCAGTGTGAGGTATGTCAATGTCAAGCCAACATAACCTTAAAGTGACTCTCCCCTCTCTCCCTTGATTGAGTGCATTCATTTTTTATTTGACAAGGGAACACAATAGATTTGAGGTTGGCAGCAGATACGAGCAATTCTTTGGGGGCAAAATGAACAGCACAATTGCCCCCAAAACGTGCAAGTGCGTAATCGCTATTATCCTGCTCATTGCATTGACACACAGCATATAGCCTTATACGTTGGCTCGATCAGCTGTTGGTGCTGAGCTTGAAGCACAACAGTGAACCAGTCATACGTGAATACACACGCACGAGCACACATCTTTCGTTACAAAATACCAGAATAATCCCTAAAATATTTAGAAAAATAGCATCCATCTTTACACCAACCATAATATCATTGAATGGTAGAGCAGGCTTGAGATATTGGATGGCCTACTCCTCTTCAAAATGCAATACTGCCAGACTAACTCGCCCATCGCTGTTTAACCCAATGCTACGGCAATCAAGGTAGCCATGGGAAGCCATGGTAAGTCAAAGGGAAGCCATGAGGCTGACTCCTTCTTGAGGGTACTGACTGAAAAAGGTCACTTCCCATTCACCAGCCAGCTTCTTCAGTCAAAGAGGCAGTTCACATACCTTGGCACATTGAGAGAGAGGGGGTGGGGTTCAGGGATTGGCTATGATACGCCACTGGTGAACTGTCTGTCGAAACTCAGTGGGTGTGCACAGACACATACCCACACACCTGAACAACAGTCACTCGAGTAAACTATCGGAGGGAGTCGCACACTCGCCGAATCCCCCCATCCCCTACCCGCACCCATCGATATCACATATTAAAAAAGGTGGGTGAAAAGTGAAGGTAATTAAAAGAAGAGAAAGTATGTCCCTTTTAGTCCTAATCAAAGCCTTTTTTTCAGTTTTTTTATCTGCTTCGATTTGAGAAAGATTGTATGAAACAAGAAAATAGTAATGTAGCACTTTGACAGCACTATGAGTCTCCACGGAATGTTAACAGCTGGGTAAGAAGGGAAAGAGCAGATGTACTATTAAAGCCATTGCACAAGGCAATAAAATTACTGCACCACTGGGTAAAAGTTTGCAATTTAAATTTGGTCTTTTAAGGGGAAGATCAGTACACTGGCAATATTTCTATTTAGTACTGCTGGGGGTCACCCAGAGGAGGCTCGCTTCAGCTGGCAAAAACCTCAAGACAGCCATGAAATGGAAAAAGCTATAAGAGCTTTTTTATTGCATTCTGTCTGCAAAATTTGCACTCATCAAGGTGAGGGACATTTGTGCTGGGAAATGGATTATTTTCCATTATTAACACTTAATATTGGTATAAAGCAGCTTGATGTCAGACATGATGTGGTTAGATTCAAGTTAACACTCGTACAATGTTGGGAGTAGGAGAGATGTGGTCAAAGGGCCATCCCATACATAGATAAAGAAACTAATTTAAGTATAGTTAAATTGAAAATGATATCATAGAATCATCGAATTTACAGTGCAGAAGGAGGCCATTCGGCCCATCGAGTCTGCACCGGCCCTTGGAAACAGCACCCTACCCAAGCCCACACCTCCACCCTATCCCTATAACCCCAACTAACCTTTTTTTTTGGACACTAAGGGCAATTTAGCACAGCCAATCCACCTAACCTGCACATCTTTGGACTGGGAGGAAACCGGAGCACCCGGAGGAAACCCACACAGACACGGGGAGAACATGCAGACTCCGCACAGACAGTGACTCAAGCGGGAATCGAACCTGACACCCTGGAGCTGTGAAACAACTGTGCTAACCACTGTGCAACTGTGCTGCCCTTCAAGTAAGTAATGCCACGAAGTAATATTACAGAGTATTCAAGTTATTCTTAACATCATAAATTTCAGGTTCCACCCTCAACAGAACTCAATGTGAAATGCACAATAGTTACTTCATGACTGTGCTGTATGTAGTGGTAAGGTGTACAGACCAGAAGGTGATGTATTTGAGTTAACTGATCTCAGCTAAGGTGGCAGTGAATCATTAGAGTTGGCTGTGGTAAAGATGAAGCAAAGGAAGCCATGGGTCCTACTCCCAATTGTTATCCTGTGACTCCGCTTTGGGTGTCACAGTAGCAGCAGTGTGTACCATCTACAAGATGTACTGCAGGAATTTATCAAGGCTCCTTAGAAAGCACCTTCCAAACCCATGATGGCTACCATCTAATAGGACAAAGGCAGCTGATGTATGGGAATGCCACCAGCTGAAAGTTCACCTCCAAGACACTCACCAACCTGACTTGCATATGTATCACCGCTTCTTCACTGTTGCTGGGTCAAAATCCTTAAACTCCCTCCCTAGCAATGCTGTGGATGTATCTACACCATGTGGACTGCAGCGGTTCAAGAAGGAAGTTCACCACCATCTTCTCAAGGGAAATTAGGGATGGGCAACAAATGCTTGCATAGCATGGGAAGCCCACATCCCTGGAATGAATTTAAAGAATATGATTGTCTCCTGTTGGCATTTGTTAGGATGGAATTGTTGGTGCTCCGTGGTGGTGGGTCAGGAAATGAGGGGAGAAAATGCATTTCACAAATTCTGAGTGTTTGAAATGAAATAATTATAGTTGCAATGAATGAAAAATTCATGATGGTTGCAAGTCCTTTGGGATTTCCGATAGTTGTATTGTGCAAATCTTGCCAGGTTTCACAGTGATGATTTAAAAAAAGATATTTTCTTCAGCTTTTGTCATAACTGATTTATTTCGCCAAGGAGGGACCGTTAGTACTTCATAAAGTAAATAACTTTTTGTCAACAAGAATTCATAGGTTGGGATTGTCATAATATGCACCCATGCACATCATGAGGTAAAAGCAGGCAGTGACAGACACCCAGGTGAGCCAATCAACATACAGAACAGAACACGGCCAATCACCAGACAGAACACCAGAGGGGGGCTTCCAACTATAAAACACACGAGGCATCAGCACTCTGCCTCTTTCCACTGGTGACAACTGAAGTGACAGTCAGGGTGTACAAATCATTCAACACCTTGTACACGTGGATCAGAGCTTGCCTGGTCTAGATAGTTAATGTTAGTTTACTTGGAGTAGCAGAGAGTCAACCCACAGGCAGCTGTGTGCTTCGTTAATGAAGTTCAATAAATCTTATTGAACCAACGCCTACGTTTGGTGTATGCTTGATCATTTAACTGCATCGTGTTGCAGTCCGTGTTACCCCAGGGTGAATTACACAACAGGGATGTTCCAGTCCCGCCCCCGACTGAGGACTGGAAATTCCTGCTGAGGTAAACGGACTTTCAATGGAAATTTACCCCATTGTCTTTTAATCGAACAGTTGAGAAGGTTAAATATAAATTCATGATGATTTAATTGGAGCTTATATTAAAGTTTGGGTGCTTACAGAAAGGCATGGGGTACATCTCAGAAACCTCTTGCCACATGGATTCCGATGATGTATTTGCATTTATTGCTCAGTAAAACTGACTCTGTACAGCTTTGGATACAGTAGCATAATGCTAATGTTACTGGACTAATCATCCAGAGATTCAGACTGATGCTCGAGAGACTGGGGGCGGGATTCTCCGACCCCCCGCCATGTCGGAGAATCGCCGGGGGGTGGCGTGAATCCCGCCCCCGCTGGCTGCCGAATTCTCCGGCGGCGGGGATTTGGCGGGGGCGGGAATCGCACTGAGTCGGTCGGCGGCCGCTAGCAGCGGCCCTCCCAGCAATTCTCTGGCCCGCGATGGGCCGAGTGGCCGCCCGTTTTTGCCGGTCCCACCGGCGTAAATTAGCGTAGGTCCTTACCGGCAGGACCTGGCAGCACGGGTAGCCTCCGGGGTCCCCGGGGGGGCGCGGGGGGACCTGGCCCCGGGTGCTCCCACGGTGGCCTGGCCCGCAATCGGGACCCACCGATCCGCGGGCGGGCATGTGCTGTGGGGGCACTCTATTCCTCCGCATCGGCTGGTATTCCTCCGCCATGGCCGACGCGGAGATGAACGCCCCCTGCTCATGCGCTGGGATGATGCCAGCACACCCTGGCGCTCCCGCGCATGTGCCAACTCGCGCCAGCTGGCAGAGGCCTTTCGGCGCCGGTTGGCATGGTGCCAAGCCCCTTCCCTGCCGGCCAGCACAGCGCAAACCACTCCAGGGCCGGCCTAGCCCTGAAGGTGCGGAGGATTCTGCACCTTTGGGGAGGCCCGCGCCGGAGTGGTTCACGCCACTCTTTGGCACCAGGACCCACCGCCGGATAGGGGAGAATCCCGCCCATGAGCTCCAGTCCAACTGTGGCAGCTGGTGGAATTTAATTTCAACTAATAAATTTGTAAAAATATTTTAGACTCATTAATAATGTTATAGAGACCCATATGGTTCAGTAATGGCCTTCAGGAGTGGGAATGTCCCATCCTTATCCAATCTTGCCTCCCTGCGACTCTTATCTGCCATGTGAGATAGCCTCGCAAGCTATGCGGTTGTACCAAGCCATTATAGACAAAGTACTGTGGTCGTACCTACACCATATGGACTGTAATGATTAAAGAAGGTGGCTCACCTCCAGCATCTCAAAGTCATATATTGTGTCCACAGAAGAGTCCACATGAGAGGCTTAAAGAAACTGGTTATTTATTGAACAAGACACTATTTCCACGTTGTACACAGGTCCGGGCGGACTTCTCTGTTTGGCTCCCACTCAGGCCGACCTTTTATACATCGTGTCCAGGTACAGTTTTCCCTCAGTGGGGAAATTCGTACTCAATGAGACTCATGGGGAGACACATGGTCCGACCCTGTAGGTCTCGTGCGGGTTATAACATTGCTCCCCCCAAAAAATTCCGAAGACACCCCTGAGGAAGGTGGAGTAGGAGAGCGCTTGCTCTTTTTCGCCTGCAGCTGCGCTTCGTGCACA
This sequence comes from Scyliorhinus torazame, assembly GCF_047496885.1. NCBI lineage: Eukaryota > Metazoa > Chordata > Chondrichthyes > Carcharhiniformes > Scyliorhinidae > Scyliorhinus > Scyliorhinus torazame. Next base: position 47,389,272 of record NC_092724.1, read on the forward strand.
CAAAACTGGATCAGGTGGTATTTTTCTAGACGGCGAACGCCATTTCCTTGCTCAGCATTGTGGTTGGATGACCACCGGTGGCCGCTTGCTGGTCTGTTCAGCGTCAGGAACTTCCGATGCCTGGGTCTCCAGGTCAGAATCGGAATTGTCGACCTGCTTCATTTACTCATCGGGTCCCCCTTGGGGTAATGCCCTCGAAGCTGCTGGCCCTAGGGCTATCTGAGCCAAAGCTGGCTCCTCCCAATTAGTTTTGCACATCACTGGTCTCCTGGTGTGGAGATGATCGAGGTGCCTCTTCATTCCGTGTTCCTCGACCCAAACCTGGTACGATATCGATCCTGCTGGGTGAACTATTGTGCCTGGAACCCACTTGACACCCTCACCAAAGTTACTAACGTAGACTTCGCCATCCGGTACAAACTGTCTGGTGTGTTTACGCTTGGCTGTGCAACACTCCTGTTGCTCTTGACCGCGGCATATTTTCCCACCAATATCTGGAAAAGCAAGGCTGAGACGGGTCCGAATTCTGTGGCCCATTAAAAGGTCTGCTGGCGTTACGCCGGTCGTGGCATGTGGAGTGGTTCAATGACAAAATAGGAATCTGGCGAGGCTTGTGTCGAGGGTAGCCGAGGTCAGCTTTTTCAATTCTCTCTTAAACATTTGTATGGAAGGGCAACAAACACTGACCTCATCAGCAATACTAACTCGGGGTAGATGGTGACATAGTGGAACTGCCACTGGCATGGAAATCCAAAGTATCGCCTTATGATCTGGGGACATAGGTTCAAATCCTACCATGGCAGCTGAATTCACTTAATAAACCTGGAACATAAAACTAATCATGGTAATAGTGACCATAAAACTATCATCGATTGTTGTGAAAACCCATCGGGTTCACTGATGGCCTTTCGGGAGGGAAATCTGTCATCCTTACGTGGCCTGACTCCAAATCTACATCAATGTGGTTGACTCTAAATTGCCATCTGAAATGGCTCCAGCAACCCATTCCGCTCAAGGGCAATTAAGGGTGGGCTTCAGATGCTGGCCTTGCCATTGACATGCGCATCTCATGAAAAAATAAAGGAAGAAAAAACCAAGAATGAATAAAGAAAGTCTCTATACAACTTGAACAACAATTTCAACACACTTATTTTAGGAGGCATATTCCTCGGATCTTAGGTGAGGGCGAACAAAGGGAGGTCTCCTCCATTTTCTCTGGATTTAATAAGTTTAATGGAGATTCGGGCCGGAGTTCTCCGGCCGTTACGATTCATCTTTTCCACGGCAGCACACCTCCAATGGGTTTCACGGCAGCTTGGGGTGGTTACAATGGGAAATTCCATTGGCAATCGGCAACACGCGGCTGATGGACTGGAGAATCTTGCCCTTGGTTTCCTGTCTCTCTCTGCTACCCTTTAAATTGCAATGATTCCATTACATGGTTTACTTCCAGCAGTGTTTACAACTGTACAAAGATTGTAATATAATTAATGGCACTTAACCTTTGTAATATAAACTGTAAATTTACTGGCTAACTCATTGTCCTGTTCTAAAAATATCCAAATTTCACTCACAATTTGTTCCTCTGTGGTTTAAAGTCTAAATATCATGGGCTGGATTCTCCAATCTCTGACGCCAAAATCGTGCTCAGCGATCGGCCGGAGAATCCATTTTTATGCTGGAATTGGGGGCAGCGCTGTTTTTCTGATGCTCCATCCCCTCAAAAGTGGCATATTTGAGGAGTATGCCACACGTCGTCGGGCTGGCCTCAGGATGTCACTTGAGGCCCTCCTCTGAAGCTCTGTCCCCGATGGGCTGAGTCCCCGACGGCATGGGACATGTGTCCTCACAACTTTCAGGTACCTCGCGTGGCGGCTGCGGACTGTGTCCAGCGCCGCCACAGTCGGGGGGGAGGAGCTGTTCAGCTGGCAATGGGGGCTTCAGCGGGGGCTGAGGAGACTGGTGGGGGGTGGTCTGGGAGTGACGAGGTGGTTTACAGGGGGCAGTTTTTGGCGCGCTGTAGCCATGTAAAATGGCTGACTCCCGATTAGAATGGCCAAACCCCGATTTAAAATGGCGAATGGAAGAGGCTGATGGGAAAATCAGCCAACAGGACTCAAACAGACAGCTGCAGGTAAAACAGTGTATTCGCCTCTGGAGAAGCCAGACCAAACCGATACCTGCAGCCATCAACATCACAACACCCCAGCAATCTGCATACTAAGCAGCCATCCCTGGGAACAATTGCTACAAATTAGCAAATCAAAGCCGACCCAGACCTTTCGGCACCAGCAGGAGCTGACACAAAGAGAGGTAAACGACCACCCCTCGATCAAGGAATCGCTCCAGTATTGGAGAATATCGAACCAAGTGATTGGGACCAAGTCCAATCACTTGGAACCAGGTACAAGGTCCACTCCGAGAGGCGGGAAGCCCCTGGCGACTATAAGAATAGGGGCCAAGTTCAACTCGACCCCTCCTCTCCGCTCCGCATCCTTCGAGACCCTTGCTGAAAGAAACCGTGAGTTTTACTCCAACGATCGCTACCAGATAGACACTCCTGATTATCGACCTGCACCAGCTTTTGAATCCCGCAGGCTCAGAACCCATTCGAAAGGCCATTCGATTCCCTGACCTGGTGGGCCATTTCCAAAGTTAAGTATTGGCCTGTTAGTGGTAGGTAGTAGTTTAGAAGTAGAATTATTGTATCAGTATTAATTGCTGTATATAATAAATGAGCGTTGATTTAACTCTTACTAAGCGGTGTGTTGGATTATTAACCGTTTTGGCAGGTGAAGCCTTTACGCGACGTGACTGCTAGCCCCCCATCAGGGCAGGATTCGCGGACGTCCACGACAGCAATACTGGACCGACTCAGCGACTGTTGAGGGGCTAGCACCAGTGCCACGTGGAACACAATCGATTCCAATGAAAATGATGCAGGATTCGCCGGGTCCATGATTGACACTCGAAAGGCGCAGCCATGTATACACACTACACTCCGCACACACACTCATCTCAGCCAACAAAATGGCACTGGTTGTGCTGGAGCAGGACCATCCCGCTGATGGGTCGGCTGGGGCCTGAGTCCTAAGAGGGTGATCTGGGGGGAGGACCCTTACGACCTGTGGCCCTAGTGACAGTCAGCGGCATGGCAGCTGCATGGCTGCCTTTCAGGCTGCGGCAATGGTGTTCCATGCCCGTCTACCCCGACCCCAAAGCCCACCTCCTGGCTACCCCCCCCCACCCCCCCACTACTCCCACGTCCCAGCCGAGGCAGATGCTCCTGGCCAGCGGCACAATTGTCAGCAAACTATGGCGATGTTGGACACTTTCCGTACCCCCACTGTCTCCCTCAGCAGTCACGGCGCCTGTTTCATGATTTTTAAAAGTACAAATGAACCTCGCTGTTAGGATCTCACACCAGTGGAGGCGGAGCATTGCAGAGGCCCCAGAGAATACCGGGCCTGCTCATAATATGCCAATGGCGTTTACTGTACGTGCGGAGTGGAATACATTGATGCTGCTGCTGGGGGACCGGAGAATTGCGATTTGGCTTGATACTGGCGTCCATCACGCTTTCAGCATCAAAATTGATTCTCCGCCCAATCACTTTTCCCGATTCCGGAGTTGGCCAACGGAGAATCCCACCCAATGAGTTTCTAGTTCATTAACATTTGAACATTGGGCAGCACAGTGGCACAGTGGTTAGCATTGCTGCCTATGGCACTGAGGACCTGGGTTCGAATCCCGGCCCTGGGTCACTGTCCATGTGGAGTTTGCACATTCTCCCCATGACTGCATGGGTTTCGTCCTCACAATCCAAAAAGATTTGCAGGGTAGGTTGATTGGCCATGCTAAATTGCCCCTTAATTGGAAATAAAATAATTGGGTACTCTAAATTCATAAAAAGAAACATTTGAACATTCAACCACTTTGGACAATGAATTCATTTAACAGACTATTATCCTGCATTATTTGCTCAATAGATCTGTACTTTAATAAGATTAAATTCATTTACAAAGTGCCCCATAGTTTGGATTTGATCTGAACTGAACAGCCAATTAATATAATTTGGATTTGATCTAGACATGAAGTGATGAGAATATCGCATATGTTCCAAAGCTATTCGCAAGCTCTTCCTCTGCAGGATTCCATTAATACAGTGAGGTGAAGAAACTTATTAACAAATTCCATATTGGACTCGAAAAATTAACTCTGTTTCTCTTTCCACAAATGCTGCCAGACCTGCTGCATTTTTCAGCAATTTCGGTTTATATTTCAGATCTCCAGCAGTCACAGTACAGTACAAATTTCATCGTGCTTCACTGTTGGTAGCTTAAGGTAGCGTTGTTCAAGTTTTGGCTTTGTGGACCATATGTTATTCCCTGGAACCTCAGTGCCACATATACATTTTAAATCCATGTTTTCATTGATTTGTCCCTTCTCATGTTGTCATTGGAAAGTTCTGACTAAGGACTTACCTACCAATGGATGTCAGAAATCTCACCTTCTAAACCACCAAGCATAAAAATAGATTCAAAGAACCAGAAAATAGGAACTAAGAGTATGGATGGAATCTTTCAGTCCCGGCCGCAATGGGAATCACCCCGAATTCCCCCACCTACCGCCGAACTTAGACTTCAGGATGGAAGATTCCGCCTTCGACGTGACCGAGGCTGTCAGGGCCGAAATGCCAGGACTTTGGGGCTGCCATTTGGGTGATGCCTGCAGTCTACACACCTCTGGTTAATGACAATTGTCCATTGACTGGCAGCTATAGCACACATTCTGGGCGGGATATTCCGGACGTTCCTGCCAGCGGGAAATTTCTGCCCTCTGACAGCGACCCCCGCCGCAGGTTCCCTGATGGGGGAGGTTGTGAACAACGGGAAACCCCATTGATAGTGGCGGGATTGGAGGGTCCTCCCTCCGGGTATATGAATTAGGAGCAGGAGTAGGTCACTCACCGCTTCGAGCCTGCTCCATCATTTAATGAGATAATGGCTGATTTTATTGTAACTTCAACCCCACATTCCTGCCTATCGCCAATAATCTTTTACCCCCTTGTTAATCAAGAATCTATCTAGCTCTGAATTAAAAATAGTCAAAGACTTTGCTTCCATTTCTTTTTGAGGAAGAGTTCCAGAGACTCATGGCCCTATGAGAGAAAAATGTCGCCTCACTTTTGTCTGAAATGAGCATGCGCTGTGCATAGGTACAGAAAGGATTCTTTTCTTTGAATCCATGTTGCATAAATGCCAATGGCAGATGGAAGCTACAAGGCGAATTTCAGTTCATGAATATGCATCAGCTCATTGAAAGCAACAACAAGAACCGTTTGCAACCTGCTCTGAATGAGTTGAAATCGGCAGCATAGGCACTACTGTTAGTCTCAATACCCGTAGTGGAGAAAGGGGGCAAGAAAATAGTCTTTGACACGGCAAAATGCCCTAAGACACTTCAAAAAATTGAAGAGGATTAGACCCAAATGGGAGATTTTGGGCCTGTTCAGGGAAGTGGTCAAAGCTGTTGTTGGATATATGGAAATAGAGAAAAGTTTTTAAACTGGGCAGAGATGTCAGGATTTCAGCAGGAGTTGCAATCTGTGGGGCCAAGGTAGTGAAAGGTTCTGCATCAGGCACATTGAACTGGATACTCTGACAATATGATGTAATCATCTATTGCTCAAGGTTAGCGTTTCCGATCAGTTATGCTTGATTTCCATGCATTAATTGGACATGATGGATTGTGAAATTGGATGAAGACCGTTTTGTTACCTCATCCAATTTTATAATTGGACTTTTGATGGCTCCGGGAGACATTCCCCAGTTTGCAGGCTTGCACAAACTTGTAAATGTGGCTTTAACAATACCATTTGTGTGATTTTTTTGTCATTTTCAATCATAATCTAACCAAATAATTTGCGTGTTCAAGGTTGGCAGGTGTTGGGCCCCATATACAAAGTGGTTTAATGTAACGTTTATTAAATTTGACACGTTGGGAACCCCTTGATGAGCTATTTTATATTTTCATTTTCCTTTGCTCAAGAGGTTTTTGAAGAGCCTTGGGGGTAATTGCTGCAATTTTGTCATATATCGTACAACAATGGGATTTCCACCGGGAATTTCCCTGTATTTTGTATTCTGGAAGGACAAATAGCGGGATCACGGATAAGTTCTAGCTCGGAAAATTAGAATGAACCACTACGCATGGATAGATGTACATTTTGCTTAAACAATACAGATTGTATCCTTTCTTACAGATAAGAGAGGATCTTTTCGTGCAGCGACACATTTCTTGAAGATATAAGGGGTTAGGCATTATCATGTGGCTACATTTGCTCCTTGCGCGATGCTAGTATCCAGCTGATGGGCTCTACTTTGACCATCCAGTGTGTTTCCCCCCACTGGCATAAATCAAAACTTGCTTCAATGACAGCTGACTGACTGCCTTCATATTAAGGCAGCCCGCCATGCTGCCAAAACTTGACCTCGATGGGAAAGTTACAGAGTGCCAACTGGTGGACCAAGGCTATCCCCTCCATCTACCCTTATGTTAACTCTGCATTTCCCAGGGAATGGGTTGGGGCTAGGTATAGTGGGATGCATTCATCCACCAGAATAACTATTAAGAACAGCATGGGTAAGTTGAAGATCCGCTGCCTGAATCGACCAGGCGTATTCTGGCATTCAGTCTTTGTAGAGTTTAACGAATTGTTAAGCACAATTTTATCTTACCTGACTTTCCTGGAGTGAAGGCGCTGTAAAGCACCATGAACCTTCACTTTCTCCGCTCGTTGTGGAATTTTGGATGGAATTCTCCAACCGTTGGAATTCTCGGGCGTCATTCTCCGACCCCCCGCCGGGTCGGAGAATAGCCGTTGGCCGCCGTGAATCCCGCCCCCGCCCCCGCCGAAGTCTCCGCTCCCGGAGATTGGGCGGGGGCGGGAATCCGGCCGTGCCGGTTGGCGGGACCCCCCGCTGGATTCTCCGGCCCGGATGGGCCGAAGTCCCGCCCAGGAATTGCCTGTCCCGCCGGCGTAAATCAAACCTGGTATTTACCGGCGGGACCAGGCGGCGTGGGCGGGCTCCGGGGTCCTGGGGGGGGGGCGCGGGGCGATCTGACCCCGGGGGGTGCCCCCACGGGGGCCTGGCCCGCGATCGGGGCCCACCGATCCGCGGGCGGGCCTGTGCCGAGGGGGCACTCTTTCCCTTCCGCCTCCGCCACGGCCTCCACCATGGCGGAGGCGGAAGTGACTCTCCCCACTGCGCATGCGCGGGAAACTGACAGCGGCCGCTGACGCTCCCGCGCATGCGCTGGGAAACTGACAGCGGCCGCTAACGCTCCCGCGCATGCGCCGCATTTCCGCGCCAGCTGGCGGGGCAACAAACGCCATTTCCGCCAGCTGGCGGGGCGGAAATCCCTCCGGCGTCGGCCTAGCCCCTCAATGTTGGGGCTAGGCCGCCAAAGATGCGGAGACTTCCGCACCTTTTTGCCGGCGCGATGCCCGTCTGATTTGCGCCGGCTTTGGCGCCAGTCGGCGGGCATCCCGCCGTTGGGGGAGAATTTCGCCCCTCTTTTCCCGCTGACAGGACACCCCCACCCATGGGTTTCCTAATGGCTTGTGGTGGCTTATATGGGAAATCCCATTGACAAGCAGGAAGAGTAGAGAATTCTGGGGCGGGATTCTCCGACCCCACGTTGGGTCAGAGAATCGCCGGGGGCTGGCGTGAATCCCGCTCCCGCCGCCCGCCGAATTCTCCGAAGGGTGTAAAGTCGGCGGGACATCAATCGCGCCGCCCGCCTCGGAGAATGGCAGGGGCGGGCGGGAGACAATGGACTGCCCATATTCTCCCGGCCGGATGGGCTGAAGTCCCACCGACGTGACCATGGGTCACGTCGTCGTAAATCATAACACCTTTTTAACGGCATCAACCAGTGCTGATGGTTGACACCGTCCAGCGTAGAGGTAGGTCACGGCCTGGGGGCTGGCCGCAGGAGAGGTTATGGTGTGGCCGCAGTCTGTGTGTGTGGGGGAGAGGTGTGTGTGGGTTTGTGTGCGGCGGGGGGGGGCTGGTGGAGTGCCAGGTACGGGGGGATGAGTGCCGGCGAGGGGGGTGGGGGGGGGGGGATGAGTGGTGGGGAGGGGGGGGTGAGTGCCAGGTACGGGGGGGTGAGTGCTGGGGACGGGGGGGATGAGTGCCGGGGACGGGGGGGATGAGTGCCGGGGAGGGGGGGGTTGAGTGCCGGGGACGGGGGTGTGAGTGCCGGGTACGGGGGGGATGAGTGCCGGGGAGGGGGGGGATGAGTGCCGGGTACGGGGGGGTGAGTGCCGTGTACTGGGAAATGAGTGCCGGGGAGGGGGGGGATGAGTGCCGGGTACGGGGGGATGAGTGCCGGATACGGGGGAATGAGTCCCGGGGAGGGGGGATGAGTGCATGGAGGTGGGGATGAGTGCAGGGAGGGGGGATGAGTGCCGGGGAGGGGGGCCGGTGAGTGCCGGGGACGGGAAGATGAGTGCCGGGGATGGGGGGATGAGTGCCGGGTACAGGGGGGTAAATGCAGGGAGGGGGGGATGAGTGCCAGGGAGGGGGGATGAGTGCCAGGGAGGTGGGGGGTGAGTGCCGGAGACGGGGGGATGAGTGCCGGGTACGGGGGTGTCAGTGCCGGGTACGGGGGGATGAGTGCAGGGAGGGGGGTATGAGTGCCAGGGGAGGGGGGGATGAGTGCCGGGGAGGGGGGGGGTGAGTGCCGGGGACGGGGGGATGAGTGCCGGGTACGGGGGGGGTCAGTGCCGGGTACGGGGGGATGAGTGCAGGGGGGGGGGGATGAGTGCCGGGTACAGGGGGGTGAGTGCCGGGTGGGGGGGGGGGGAGTGCCGGGGACGAGGGGTTGAGTGCCGGAGAGGGGTGCGAGGGCAAGGGAGTTTGTCCGCCTGACCAGGTGCCATCCTCCAACATCCGTGCCCATTCAGCCCATGGACCTGGCTGGGAGGAGGGGGGTATGGACAATGATGACATGTCGTCGTTCCCCCCACCCGCAAGCCGTCATATTTTCTGATCAGTCAGCGACGTTGGCCGCCGTGGCGGAGCCGCTATTCTCCCTGTTGCCCTGGAGGAGGAGGAGCGTGCCAGAGAGCCGGCGCAGGCTTCCGCGGAGGAGCATGCCACAGAGGGGCATGTGGCAGCCGCCCAGGCTGGAGGGGCACCCGCCCAACAGGATGAGGAGGAGGAGCAGGGCGAGCACGTCGTGGAGGAGGAACACGAGGAGGGGGAGGAGGACGTCGCCGCACCCGCACAAGACGGGGGCGTCGCCTCCCTATTGTTCCAGGTCTCTCCGTCTCCCGTGGTCGCCCTGGGGTATCCTGCAGGCGTCGCGTGCCAGAGGGTCCGTGTCTCTCCGTATCCCATGGTCGCCCTGGGGCATCCTGCGGGCGTTGCGTGCCAGAGGGTCTGGGTCTCTCCGTATCCCGTGGTCTCCCTGGGGCATCCTGCGGGCGTCGCGTGCCAGAGGGTCCGGGTCTCTCCGTATCCCCTGGTCGCTCTGGGGCATCCTGCGGGCGTTGCGTGCCAGAGGGTCCGGGTCTCTCCGTATCCTGTGGTCGCCTTGGGGTATCCTGCGGGCGTCGCGTGCCAGAGGGTCTGGGTCTCTGCGGACGGTCAGCATCTGCGGGGATGGATGCCCAACGTTTGCTCCTGCGATACACAATGAAGCATGCATGGTTAGACATGCAGGCGGTGATCAGGTGATATAGGGGAGGGGGGATATGGGGGAGGGGGTATATGGAGGATGGGGGATATGGGGTGGGGGAGATATGGGGGATCTGGGGGAGGGGGCATATGGGGGATATGGGGGAGGGGGATATGGGGAAGGGGGATATTGGGGATAGGGGATATGGGGAAGGGGGCATATGGGGGATATGGGGGAGGGGGATATGGGGAAGGGGGATATTGGGGATAGGGGATATGGGGAAGGGGGATGTGGGGGATATGGGAGAGGGGGGATATCGGGGATATGGGGAGGGGGATATGGGGATATAGGGGAGGGGGATATGGCTGATATGGGGAGGGGGTATACGGGGGATAGGGGAGGGGCGATATGGGGGATATGGGAAGGGGGCATATGGGGGAAGGGGGATTTGGGGGAAGGGGATATGGGGGAAGGGGGATGTGGGGGATATGGGGAGGATGATATGAGGGATATGGGGAGGGGGGATATGGGGGAGGGGGGATATGGGGGATGTGGGGGAGGGGGATATGGGGGAATATGGGGAGGAGGATATGGGGAGGGGGGATATGGAGGAGGGGGGATATGGGGATATGGGGGAGGGGGTATATGGGGGACATGGGGGACCGGGATATGGGGGATATGGGGGAGGGGGGATATGGGGGATTTGGGGGAGAGGGGATATGGGGATGGACTGTCGGTGGCTCACTAGCTGGTGGGCCCCCGACCTCTGCATCGGCAAACTCCCGGTCCTCAGGTCCGCCAGCCAGTTCCAGGGCCCTTTCCTCATGTACGGTGAGTGGCCTCTCATCAACTGGGCCCCCTCCAGTCCTCTCATGCTCCCTATCATTGTGTGCACGCTTCTCCTGCGGGGAGCGGGTGGGTGGCAGGGGTAAAGGGCAACAGTGTAAGACAGGTATGTGAATGCACGCCATTGGTTGCACGTCTCGTGCAGAGGTTAGGGTTAGGGTTGGTTTCACCTGGGGGTGTGCCGTACATCGGGCAGGGAGGGGAGGGGGGGGAACGGGACTCACCCTGGCTGCCCTGACGAGGTCGTTCACCTTCTTGTGGCACTGGGTGCCTGTCCGTGGTGTCAGAGCCAGTGCTGACGGCCTCTGCCACCTCCCTCCACAGACGCCGGCTGAGGCGTGGGGCGACCCTGCGGCCGTGTCCGGGGTACAGGGACGCCCTCTTCTCCTCCACTGCATCCAGGAGCGCCTCGATGTTGCGGTCCTGGAACCTTGTGGCTGCGCGGCGGGCGGCCATCCTGTCGGGTTTTCCGGGGTGGGGGGGGGGCGCGTCTTTTGAGCCGTCACGCCATGCGGCGTCAATGACGCCGCGCCGGGTCACCGTCCACGTCGGGTGACGCCATCGCGAATGGCGTCACGCCGCTGCTAGCCCATTCGGGGCCGGAGAATTTCCGTTGTTTGGGGGGGACCAGACACCGGAGTGATCCGCGCTGTTTTTGGCGCCGTTTTCGGAGAATCCGGCCCCTGCTGTCAGTGAATGGCGCGCCACCGAGAAACACTTGGCTAGGGGACCAGAGAATCCCGTCCTTTAACTCTCGAGTATGAGTGAGATGTCACTTACATGACTCCTCACCTTAAAATCAGTCTGATAGCCAGGTTTGGCTTTCTGTCATGCAGGGTGCAGTCCAATGGCGGCCACAGAGCCAGGCCGATCTGCGGATGATTGGAGGGTTGATCCCTGTAGGGGTGCTTGAGGTTGATCTGGGGAGATCTAATCTTGGAGGCATTTTGATCTCGTGATCATGTCCCAAGGTCCTGGGAGGTCAAATGATTACAGAGTCCTTGGAGACTTTATGGGGGAATGGGATATGGGAGGCATTGATGGGATGGTACATGGTGGAGTCAGAGGCCTTGGTGGAGGAAGAGAAGAGGCTGCTGGTGGGGAGGCACAGGGAGGGAAATTGAAAGGGTCAGGTTCGAGTTTGTGGTGGAGTGGGGTGGGAGTGTTCAATCCCGGGTTGGACCAGGCGATGGTCCCTCATTTCAATTAAGCTGGTGGGTTTCCTGAAGTTTAGGAAACCAGAATGGCCAAAGTTAAATTTCAAATGGCAAATACAGATGAGACACACAGCCTCATTTCAATATTTAAAGTGCCAACCAACCTACTTGATGCGGATTGGTAGCCAACCTCACTTAATACCATAGGCGGATACGTTTAGTGAGGTCAATGGCGGGATTCAGGGGCGTCATTCTCCGCCGGTGGGAGTCTCCGTTTTGCCGGCGCCCGGGGGTTTCCCGACGGCGTGGGGCTGCCCCACAATGGGAAACCCCATTGACCGGCCGGTGTTACGGAGACTCCCGCCGGCCGGTCGGGGCAGAAATGTGGCGAGGCGGGTAGGAGAATTTCGCCCCTGGTATGTAACGTTTTAACCTTCAACCTGAGCCAAATCTATCTGTTCCTCAGGGTTTAAAGTCCTCCTGTTGTCTTTTGCTTTATACTACACAGCTTCACTTTGCAAAGAGATATCAATATAACAACTTCAAAAGGGAAGGCATCCAGACACAGATCAAGACGCAGCTATTGCAGCAAGAGCTGCCTGAAGTTAATGCAGCTGCAAGAAAAACAAGAGAAATAAAAAATTTGTGAAGGTGAGATTTTTTTTCTGAAAAACAGCCTTAGGAGGCCTAGTGAATCTTCTGAATCTTCACCATACACAGACCTGGATCTAAGATGTCTTCCTTTTGTTCAATGCAAATCTCATTTTCCATGTATACCTGAGGGGATCTGTAACCAAGCCTTTTCAAGAACATATTTTTCACAGAGTGCAACTTTAGTGCTACTACATTTTTAATAAGTTTGCACTGAATACATCGTCTAGCATCTTCTAGTAAAGAACTTTACTTTGATAAAAAACAAGGGGTAGAATCCCTTCATCTGAGTCCAAGGTGCTATCTGAGGAAGTGTTTGATTGCTGACTGCTGCATATTAACAACACCCTCTCGGAAGTGAAATTGCCCATGAGTTGAAATAGTTGAGGCCTGATGTGCTCCTCGATAGATGACATTCCAATTTTGTTTGGTGCTCATACATCATACTTAAATTCGCTTCATCGTGAAACTAGCACAGGCTCAGCACTGTGCAGATCAGGTGGGTACAGGTTGCGCACCATTTGACTTCCAATCAGACTTGCTCTTGATCAGAAAACCCACACTGTTGTCTTACACTCACATGAAGAAAATCTCTTTGACAAAATACCATACATAGCTTTCAAGTTCCCCCAAAAGGAAAGTTCAGGAAAAAATTGGCGGAGAACTGGCTAGGTCATAAGACCAGAAGACATAGGAGCGGAAGTAAGGCCATTCGGCCGATCGAGTCCACTCCACCATTCAATCATGGCTGATTTCAACTCCATTTACCCGCTCTCTCTCCATAGCCCTTAATTCCTCGAGAAATCAAGAATTTATCAACTTCTGTCTTAAAGACACTCAATGTCCCGGCCTCCACTGCCCTTCTGGTAGAAGGCAGAGAGTAGCAATGGGAGGGTGCTTTTCTAATTGGAGGGCTGTGACGAGTGGTGTTCCGCAGGAATCAGTGCTGGGACCTTAGCTGTTCGTAGTATATATAAATGATTTGGAGGAAAATGTAACTGGTCTGATTCGTAAGTTTGCTGACGACACAAAGGTTGGTGGAATTGCGGATAGCGATGAGGACTGTCAGAGGATACAGCAGGATTTAGATCGCTTGGAGACTTGGGCGGAGAGATGGCAGATGGAGCTTAATCCGGACAAATGTGAGGTAATGCATTTTGGAAGGTCTAATGCAGGTAGGGAATATACAGTGAATGGTCGAACCCTCAAGAGTATTGAAAGTCAGAGAGATCTAGGAGTACAGGTCCACAGGTCACTGAAAGGGGCAACACAGGTGGAGAAGGTAGTCAAGAAGGCATACGGCATGCTTGCCTTCATTGGCCGGGGCATTGAGTATAAGAATTGGCAAGGCATGTTGCAGCTGTATAGAACCGTGGTTAGGCCACACTTGGAGTGTACTGTTCAATTCTGGTCACCACACTACCAGAAAGATCTGGAGGCTTTAGAGAGGGTGCAGAAGAGATTTACCAGTGATGCACGATCAATTGCACAAAGGCTGAAGTTGGGTACAACTGTGGCTTTATTACAGTCAGATGCGTGGCCTCCTGCTGCAGCTGGTGAAATGGCAGGGCACTGGAGGTCATGCATATTTATACAGTTCTCCGTAGGCAGAGCCAGCCGGCAGGAACTACCGGTGAAACTGTAGTGCAGGTCCTACCTTACATCTCCTATTACAGTGGTTCACCACATTCACCCCCTGTTAAAAATGAGTCCGGCGGGGGTGACGTGAAACGATATACAATTAGTGCAATTATGTACAGTGGTAGGGAAAGAAAAGTCCATGTTGATGGTCCGGAGTCCGTCAAAGGTTCAGCCGGTCCGGTGCTTTGGTGCTTCGTTGGGAGCGGCGTAACGGTGGCGGCGAAGTCGGTGCTGGCGGTAGTGGAGGTGGCACTGATGATGGTGGTGGCGGTGCTGATGCTGGCCAGTCGCCGGGGAACTCAGGGAGTGTGCCAAAGCCCTCTTCATCCTCGTGTGCGGAAAAGGGGAGGGGGGGTGGTCTGGTGGGGTCAATATTGGCGGCGTGGTGGGAGGTGGGGGGGGGGGGCACATTGGTGGGGGTGTGTGTTGGGGTGGAACCTGACGGTGCCAGGTCTCTGAGTGAGACAGTATCTTGGCGGCTGTCGGGGAACTCAACGTAGGCATATTGAGAGTTGGCGTGGAGCAGGTAAACCCTGTCGACCAAGGGGCCCGCCTTGTGGAGTCGGACGTGCCTATGGAGAAGGACCGGTCCTGGAGCAGCGAGCCAAGTTGGGAGCGACACCCCGGATGTGGACTTCTTGGGGAAGGTGAAAACACGTTCATGGGGTGTGTTATTAGTGGCGGTGCACAATAGTGACCGGATGGAGTGTAGAGCGTCAGGGAGGACCTCCTGCCAGCGAGAGTCTGGGAGGTTCCTGGACCATAGGGCCAGCTGGACGGCCCTCCAAATTGTCCCATTCTCCCGTTCTACTTGCCCGTTTACCCGGGGGTTGCAGCTGGTCGTCCTGCTGGAGGCTATACCCCTGCTGAGCAGGAACTGACGCAGCTCATCGCTCATGACTGAGGATCCCCTGTCACTGTGGATGTAGGCAGGGAAACCGAACAGAGCGAAGATGGTGCTGAGGGCCTTGATGACGGTGGCAGACGTCATATTGGGGCATGGGATGGCGAAGGGGAATCTGGAGTACTCATCGACTACACTGAGAATGTACGTGTTACGGTCGGTGGAGGGGAGGGGCCCTTTGAAATCCACGCTGAGGCGTTCAAAGGGGTGGGAAGCCTTCACCAGGCGCGCACGGTCTGGTCGGTAAAAGTGCGGCTTGCACTCCGCACAGACCTGGCAGTCCCTGGTGACTGTCCTTACTTCCTCGACGGAGTAGGGCAGATTGCGAGCTTTGACCAGATGGTACAATCGAATGACCCCTCGGGTGACAAAGGCTGTCGTGTAGGGCCCAGAGTTGGTCCACGTGTGCGCTGGCATATGTACCTCGGGAGAGGGCATTTGGGGGCTCGTTGATTTTACCGGGGCGATACAAGATCTCGTATTATAGGTGGAGAGCTCGATTCTCCACCGCAAGATTTTATCAGTTTTGATCTTGCCCCGCTGTGTGTTATTGAACATGAAGGCTACCGACCGTTGGTCCGTAAGGAGAGTGAATCTCTTACCGGCCAGGTAATGCCTCCAATGCCGCACAGCTTCAACGATAGCTTGGGCCTCCTTTTCGACAGATGAGTGTCGAATTTCAGAGGCATGAAGGGTGCGGGAAAAGAATGCCACGGGTCTGCCTGCCTGGTTTAGAGTGGCGGCAAGGGCGACGTCTGAAGCGTCGCTTTCAACTTGGAAAGGCAGTGATTCGTCCACTGCGCGCATCCCGGCCTTGGCGATGTCTGCTCTGATGCGGGCAAAAGTGTGTTGTGCCTCGGCCGCCAGGGGGAATTGGGTGGACTGAATGAGTGGGCGGGCCTTGTCCGCATAGTTTGGGACCCACTGAGCGTAGTAGGAAAAGAACCCCAGGCAGCGTTTGACGGCCTTGGGGCAGTGGGGGAGGGGAAGATCCATGAGGGGGCGCATGCAGTCGGGCCCGGGCCCGAGAAGTCCATTTTGGACCATATAGCCGAGAATGGCTAACCGGGTCGTGCTGAACACACACTTCTCTTTGTTGTAGGACAGGTTGAGAAGAGTGGCAGTGCAGAGGAATTTATCGAGGTTGGCATCATGGTCCTGCTGGTCATGGCCGCAGATGGTGACATTATCTAAGTACGGAAAGGTGGCCCGCAAACCGTACTGGTCGACCATTCGGTCCATCTCTCTTTGGAAGACCGAGAGCCCATTTGTGACACCACAAGGGACCCTAAGGAACTGGTAGAGGCGATTGTCCGCCTCAAAGGCAGTGTATGGCCGGTCCAACTTCCGGATGAAGAGCTGGTGGTAGGCGGATTTCAGGTCAATTGTTGAGAAGACCCGGTACTGCGCAATCTGACTGACCATATCAGATATGCGTGGGAGGGGGTAGGCGTCGAGCTGCGTGTACCAATTGATGGTCTGGCTGTAGTCCACGACCATCCTGTGTTTCTCCCCAGTTTTAACCACTACGACTTGGGCTCTCCAGGGGCTGTTGCTGGCCTCGATAATACCCTCCTTAAGCAGCGGCTGGACTTCGGACCTGATGAAGGTCTTGTCCCGGGTGCTGTACTGTCTGCTCCTAGTGGCTACGGGCTTGCAATCCGCAGTTAGATTGGCAAAAAGGGAGGGGGGATTGACCTTGAGGGTCGCGAGGCCACAAACGGTAAGGGGGGGTAAGGGCCCGCCGAATTTGAGGGTGAGGCTCTGGAGGTTGCACTGGAAGCCCAGGCCCAACAGGAGTGCAGCGCAGAGATTAGGAAGGACATAGAGGCGGAAGTTACTAAATTCTACACCCTGGACCGTGAGGGTGACTGTACAAAAGCCTCGGATTGGGACGGAGTGGGATCCGGAGGCTAGGGAGATCCTTTGATTGGCAGGGTGGACCGCGAGGGAGCAGCGCCTTACCGTATCTGGGTGAACAAAGCTTTCGGTGCTCCCGGAGTCCAGCAGGCACGAGGTCACGTAGCCGTTGATTTTAACTGTCGTCGACTCGGTGGCCAGGTTGTGCGGGCGAGATTGGTCCAGCGCCATCGAAGCGAGCTGCGGATAGCCATCGGATGCTTCGGGTGGCGAGCGTGTGCGGTTCCGATATCGGGATGTCCTGAGACCCTGTGGGGGACAAGATGGCGGCGCCCATGGTGCGCACATTGCGGGGTCGGGACAAGATGGCGGCGTGCACATTGCGGGGTCGGGACAAGATGGCGGCGCCCATGGGGCGCAAGTGGCCGAAGGGGGACAAGATGGCGGCTCCGATTGTGCGTCTGGCGTGGGGAGGGGGAGATAGCGGGCGCGATCGCAGCGACTGCGCGGGCCTGGCACACAGCTTCGAAGTGGCCCTTTTTACTGCATGTTTTACAAACTGCAGTGCGGGCCGAGCAGTGTTGGCGGGGGTGCTTCTGCTGACCGCAGAAGTAGCAGCGGGGAACCCGGGGTGCAGGCATATTGGGAAGGCAGGGCCCCGGCTGAGGAAGTCGGCGGCGGGGTCCAGGAGGGGAGGAGGGGTAGGAAGGAGTAGAAGGGTGGGCAGCGCGGTGGGAGGGGTACGATTGTACGTTAAGGGATGCGACCGTCATGGCGAGTGCCAAGGTTTTCGTCTCCGCCAGTTTGAGCGTGGCCCCTTCCAGTAATCGTTCTCGGATGCAGTCCGACGCAATCCCCGTCACGAAGGCATCGCACATGAGGAGATTCACGTGTTTGGCGGCCGTAACGGCCTGACAGTCACAGTCCCGGATGAGTGGAATTAGGGCCTGCCAGAAGTCTTCGATGAACTCACCAGGTAGTTGCGAGCGGGTGGCGAGTACATGCCTGGCGAAGACCGTGTTCGCCTTCTGCGCGTAGTGTTCCTTGAGGAGTTCCATTGCTTTTGTGTAATTCGTGGCGTCTTGGATCAACGGGAAAACGCTGGAGCTCAGTCTGGAGTACAGGACGTTTATCTTCTGATCCTCTGTTGGCGCGGGGTCTGCCGTGTTGATGTAGGCCTCAAAACATGCAAGTCAATGAGCAACGTCTTTCCTGGCATCGGGCGAGTGCGGATCCAGCTGCAGGCGATCGGGCTTAATTCGGATATCCATTCTGTGGAAAATCTGACTGTAATAAATTGATGCACGATCAATTGCACAAAGACTAAAGTTGGGTACAACTGTGGCTTTATTACAGTCAGATGTGTGGCCTCCTGCTGCAGCTGGCGAAATGGCAGGGCACTGGAGGTCATGCATATTTATACAGTTCTCCCTGGGCGGAGCCAGCCGACAGGAGCTACCGGCGAACCTGTAGTGCAGGTCCTACCTTACATCTCCTATTACAGTGGTTCACCACAATCAGGATGTTGCCTGGTATAGAGGGCATTAGCTATGAGGAGCGGTTGAATAAACTTGGTTTGTTCTCACTGGAACGACGAAGGTTGAGGGGCGACCTGATAGAGGTCTACAAAATTATGAGGGGCATAGGGGCATAGACAGAGTGGAGAGTCAGGGGCTTTTCCCCAGGGTAGAGGGGTCAATTACTAGATGGCATAGGTTTAAGCTGCGAGGAGCAAGGTTTAGAGTAGATGTACGAGGCAAGTTTTTTACACAGAGGATAGTGGGTGCCTGGAATGCACAGGTGGTGGAGGCAGGGACGATAGTGACATTTAAGGGGCATCTTGATAAATACATGAATAGGATGGGAATAGAGGGATACGGACCCAGGAACTGTAGAAGATTGTAGTTTAGTCGGGCAGCATGATTGGCACGGACTTGGAGGGCCGCAGGGCCATTTCCTGTGCTGTACTTTTCTTTGTTATTTCTTTGTTCTTTTGGAGTAGGGGGGCTTTTGAACATGAATATCAATTCCCTTTAACATTGTTAACTGGATCCACACTGTCAAAAGTCAAAAGTTAAAAGTAAGACAAAAATTTCACCCCCACAAGACCCACGGGGACAATCCAATTAATCTCCCCTTGAGCCCCATGGAGTATTAGTTCCCCAGCTGAGAGGCGGAGGCCCATCCGCACTGTCTGTGCGGAGTCTGCACATCCTCCCCGTGTGTGCGTGGGTTTCCTCCGGGTGCTCCGGTTTCCTCCCACAGTCCAAAGATGTGCAGGTTAGGTGGATTGGCCATGATAAATTGCCCTTAGTGTCCAAAACTGCCCTTAGTGTTGGGTGGGGTTACTGGGTTATGGGGATAGGGTGGAGGTGTTGACCTTGGATAGGGTGCTCTTTCCGGGAGCCGGTGCAGACTCGATGGGCCGAATGGCCTCCTTCTGCAATGTAATTCTAATTTTAAAAAATCAGCGGGCTAGTTAATTCAGTACCATAAAAGCTGTCCCAGGTGGGAGCTGAGCTGCAGGGTAGTCCCGACTGGGACTGTTACATGTAAGTACGTTCTTCTACGAACTAAACCATTTTTTTGACTCTCCTTTCCAGACTCCTCCATGACGACTGAACTTGCCTTGCTGAGAGAGTTATTGACTTTGTTCAGTGCCACCTTCAACCAGTGTCCCATCTATCCCCTATTTATATGTGTTGAAATACTGCTCACCTGTTTCCCTTCAGATGGAATTTGACATTAACAATCTTTCACAATGCAATTGATAAGACATTGGCAAACATCCAGAGTTAAACCGTTTGTTGACAAAGGGGAATTAATTTCTGGTCCAAGAAGTTCATTCTACAGGAATTATTTTCTGGTCAATGAAGTATATTCTGCAGGCAAAGAAGCTTCAGAATACAGATACTGAGTAGGCTCACACCGGCTCCTTTTACATAAGCTGGTTAACATTATGAATTCTCTCCTGTGAATTAATCAAAAACCTCATTCTAACTCTAACATAGCCGAGATTTTAATATTCAAAGCTACACATTCTTCAAGGAAAATTTAATTATGAAGAATTGCAGTTTGAACATGAATGTACACATGTGGGGCAAAATTCTCCGTTATCGGCAGAAAGTCCGCCGATCGGCGCAAAAAACGGCGCAAATCCGACTTGCGTCACGTCGGAAAAATGGGTCGATAGTCTCCGGCCCGAAATGGGCTAGCAGCGACGTAACGGGATCCGCGCTTGCGCAGTGGTTCGCGCCGTGCAGCGTCATACGCGCTGCACGGCATGACTGCTCATAAGGCCGCGCTGCTCCCCCCCACCCGACCGCAACACCCGACCGCAACACCCGACTGGATGGCTGGCCGTCGCTCAGCCCCGAGGTTCGAGTCACGCGATGTGGAGGTGCTCCTGGACGCGGTGGAGCAGAGGAGGGAGGCCCTGTATCCCGGGCACGGCCGCAGAGTTGCCCCACGCCACAGCCGGCGTCTGTGGAGGGAAGTGGCAGAGGCCGTCACCGCTGTGGCCCTGACACCACGGACAGGCACCCAGTGCCACAAGAAGGTGAACGACCTCGTCAGAGCAGGCAGGGTGAGCCTCCCCCATATCCCCCCTCACCCATATCCCTCCCTCCCACATATCCCCCCTCCCCCATATCCCCCCTCCCCCATATCCCCCATATCCCCCCTCCCCCATATCCCCCCTCCCCCATATCCCCCCTCCCCATATCCCCCCTCCCCCATATCCCCCCTCCCCCATATGCCCGATATCCCCCCTCCCCATATCCCCCATATCCCCCATATCCCCCCTCCCCCATATCCCCCTCCCCCATATCCCCCATATCCCCCATATCCCCCCTCCCCAATATCCCCCCTCCCACATATCCTCCCCTCCCCCATATCCCCCCTCCCCCATATCCCCCATATCCCCCCTCCCCATATCCCCCTCTTCCCCCATATCCCCATATCCCCCCCTCTCCCATATGCCCCATATCCCCCCTCCCCCATATCCCCCCTCCCCCATATCCCCCCTCCCCCATATGCCCGATATCCCCCCTCCCCATATCCCCCATATCCCCCATATCCCCCCTCCCACATATCCTCCCCTCCCCCATATCCCCCCTCCCCCATATCCCCCCTCCCCATATCCCCCTCTTCCCCCATATCCCCCATATCCCCCCTCCCCAATATGCCCCATATCCCCCCTCCCCCATATCCCCCCTCCCCCATATCCCCCATATCCCCCCTCCCCCATATGCCCCATAACCCCCTCCCCATATCCCCCATATCCCCCCTCCCCCATATACCCCCTCCCCCATATCCCCCCTCCCCATATCCCCCCTCCCCATATCCCCCCCTCCCCCATATCCCCCCTCCCCCATATCCCCCCTCCCCGATATCCCCCCTCCCCCATATCCCCCATATCCCCCCTCCCCCATATCCCCCATATCCCCAAGTGAATCCAGCCCTAACCTTAACCTCTGCAATGCACGCGCAACCGATGGCGTGCATTCATATACCTGCCTAACACTGTTGCCTTTTACCCCTGCCCCCCCCCCCACAGGAGAAGCGCGCACACAACAATAGGGAGCATGTGAGGACTGGAGGAGGGCCCGCTGATGAGAGGCCACTGGAACGAGGAAAGGGCCCTGGAACTGGCTGGCGGACCTGAGGACCGGGAGGTTGCTGATGCAGAGGTCGGGGGCGTACTAGCGAGTGAGCCACCGACAGCCCGTCCCCATATCCCCCCTCCCCTATATCCCCCTCCCCCGTATCACCTGATCACTGCCTGATGTCTAACCATGCATGCTTCATTGTGTATCGCAGTACCAAACGTCCAGGCACCCATCCCCGCAGGTGCAGACCGCCCGCAGGATGCCCCTCAGAGACCACAGGAGACGGAGAGACCCGCACCCTCCAGCATGCGACGCCCGCAGGATGCCCCTCGCATACCACGGGAGACGGAGAGACCCGGACCCTCCAGCATGCGACGCCCGCAGGATGCCCCTCGGAGACCACGGGAGACGGAGAGACCCGCACCCTCCAGCATGCGACGCCCGCAGGATGCCCCTTGGAGACCACGGGATACGGAGAGACCCAGACCCTCCAGCATGCGACGCCCGCAGGATGCCCCTCGCACACCACGGGAGACGGAGAGACCTGGAGCAACAGGGAAACAACACCCCCGTCACGTGCGGGAGCGACCACCCAGCGACGAGGGGGGCAGCCACAGGCCCCCGTCACATCCGAGCCAGGACACCACTACCCAGGACACCACTATCCAGGACACCACTACCCAGAACACCACTACCCAGGACACTCCTACCCGGGACAGCACTACCCAGGAAGACGAAATACCGGACAGTGACTCAGAGTGGATGGGTGGAGATGAACCCCCACCCCAAAGTGCCATGGGCTCAGAGTGGGACGAAGAGCACGACACAACACCACTGCTGTCACCAACACCCTCCACCATCGCAGAAACACTCACCACGGTTGGGCACTTTAGTGATGAGGCGTCTGGTACACTCACTGGTGCGCACAACACAGCCGTCCCGGTACAGCAGGTGGAGGTAGGAGCAGCAGAGGGACCGGGCGGTCGGAGGGCAGCCCAGCCCAAGCGAACATTTGCCGCCCAGATGGATCCCGGGTTCCTGCAGTTACCACACCCACACATAGATCCGATGCAACCACCGACCCGGAGACGAGCGAAGAAGGTGACGGGCGGCTTGCGGCGGCTGCGGTCGCAGATGGAGGAGTCCACCCGCGTCCAGGAGCTGGGAGTGGTGCCGGTCATGCGTGTCACCCAGGCTGACACCGCACGGGTGGCGTCCGCGGTGGAGGCAATGGGTGCGACGGTGTCAGACATGGGGAACGGTTTGCGAGGCCTGGGGCCTTCCGTGCAGGCGGCGTTTGTGGCCCAGGACATGGCTGCCCTCTCACAGGAGGCCATGAGCCAGTGCCAGCGCCAGATGGCAGAGGCGCTCAACGCCATAGCCCAGTCTCTGCAGGCCATGGCCCAGTCTCAGCAGGCCATGGCCCAGTCTCTGCAGGCCATCGCTGAGGGCATCGACGCCAGTGGCCATGTGCGAGCCGGCGTCGCACTGTCATAGACAGGGTTTGCCAACCCCCTGGGCTCCATGGCTGCAAACCTGCAGACCCCTGTCGATACCAGCACGGGCCTCCAGGACTGGCAGCGCCAGATGTCGGGGGGGCGTCGGATGGCCAGTCCGTTCGCATCCCCCACCCATGTAGAGGCCTGGGGGCCATCGGGCACCCCGAGGGAGGAGGAGGTGGTGTGGTCCGTCCCGGCTCCCTCTGTAGGGGAGGTCCCGGTACACCGCGACACCTCGGACTCCCCCCCTTCCGTCCCAGGTGCATCGGGTGGGCAACGGGCAGGACAGGCTGGCAGCTCGCCATCCCAGTCGCCCGGGCCGCAGCCTGGCCCATCTAGGCCAGGACGCCCCAGGAAACGGCCGCCAAAGGGATCCAGTGTCAGAGGGCAGGAATCACAGGAGTCCACCTCCAGTTCTGCTGTACCGTCTGGGGAACCACGTAGACGTAGTCAAAGGGCCCGTAAGGCCAAACAATTAGACACTGAGTAAGTTGGCACGGGTGCAGGGCACAGATGAGTTTTAGGGGCTAGGGCACGTGCATGAACTCCTTTGGTTATTAAAGTCAATGTTACACCTACCGAAGCTGCCTTTGTGCTCTGTCCAAAGTGTGCGGGGGTGTCATGTACGTTGAGCGCAAGTGTGTGTGTGAGGGGTGGTCTTACCTCAGCCCCAGGTGAGTCTGCCCCCTTCCCCCTGGGCCGCCATCAACATCCCCCGGGCAGAGGACGGGACCGTGCGCTGCAGTGTCACAGCCGCATGCAGGGATGGTCCGGGTGGATGGTGGTACTGTGGCCATGGGTCAGACATAGTCCAACGATGTAGAGCCAGGAACTCATCGCAGGGCGGGTTGTCATCATCCTCCATGGCCTGCGATAGACACGCGTCCACCCGCAACTGTGTGAGCCCGGCCCGTTGTGCCGCAGGTGGATCGGCAATGGGGGGGGCGGCGGTGGTGTGCATGCGGGTGGGGGTGGGTGGGGTTGGGGAGGGGGGTGAGGGTGCTGGGTGGGTGGATGGGTGGGGGGTGTGGGTGGTCGGCTGTTGCCATGGTGTGCGGTCTGTGGCCATACTACCCGATTCCCACGCCCATCTAGTCAGTGAAGCGAGCGTCTATCAGTCTGTCCCGTGCCCGCTGGGCCAGCCGGTAACGGTGGACAGCCACCCGCCTGTGTCTACCCCGTCTGCCCTGACCATTGCCCCCATCCCCCTCATCTGGGGAGGACTGGGCCTCTTCCTGCTGCTCCTCCAATCCGCCCTCCTCTGCCTGCGGCACATTACCCCTCTGCTGGGCTATGTTGTGCAGGACGCAGCACACCACAATGATGCGGCCGACCCTATCTGACCGATACTGGAGGGCACCTCCAGAGAGGTCCAGGCACCTGAAACGCATCTTCAGCACACCAAAGCACCTCTCGATCACTCCCCTTGTCGCTACATGGGCATCATTGTAGCGGTTCTCCGCCTCATTGCCTGGCCTCCGTATAGGCGTCATCAGCCACGATCGCAATGGGTAGCCCCTGTCGCCCAGCAACCAGCCCCTCAGCCGGGGATGGCGTCCCTCGTACATGCCGGGGATGGATGACCGCGACAACACGAATGAGTCGTGTACACTGCCTGGGTGACGGGCGCAAACGTGCAGGATCATCATGCGGTGGTCGCAGACCACCTGTACGTTCATCGAATAGGTCCCCTTCCTATTAGTGAACACGGCCCTGTTATCTGCAGGTGGCCGCACGGCGACGTGCATCCCATCGATCGCGCCCTGGACCATGGGGAACCCGACAACGGCAGAGAAGCCCACGGCCCGGGCATCTTGGCTGGCCCGGTCCACGGGGAAGCGGATGTAGCGGTGCACCATGGCATATAGGGCATCTGTCACTGCCCGGATGCACCGGTGCACCGATGTCTGCGATATGCCGGACAGGTCCCCACTCGGTGCCTGGAATGACCCCGTTGCATAAAAGTTCAGGGCCACCGTAACCTTGACGGACACGGGGAGAGGGTGTCCCCCGCCAGTGCCACGCGGTGACAGGCGTGCCAGCAGGTGGCAGATGTGTGCCACGGTTTCCCGGCTCATCCGGAGTCTTCTCCTGCATTCCCGGTCCGTGAGGTCCTGGTATGACTGCCGGGGCCGGTACACACGGGGCGCCCTCGGGTGCCTCCGTTGCCGTGGGGCCGCGACGTCCTCCTCCCCCTCCTCGTCCTGTCCGTGAGGTGTCCCTCCAGCCTGGGCGGCTGCCACCTGCCCCTCTGCGGCAGCCTGCGCCACCTCTCTGGCACGCTCCTCCTCCTCCTCCTCCTCCTCCTCCTCATCCAGGGCAACATAGACATGAGCGGCTGCCACCACGGCGGCCAACATCGCTGGATGATCTGAAAACATGACGGCCTGGTGGGGGGGAGGGGAAAGACGACATGTCATCATTGCCCATATCCCCTCCTCCCCCCAGCCAGGTGGCATGGACCGCATGGGTCCAACTGTTGGAGGCTGGCACCTGGCCAGGTGGACCAACTCACTTGCCCTCCCATCCCCTTCCTCGGCACGGACCCCCCCCCAACCTCCACCCCAGCACGGACCCCCCCCCAACCCCCAACCTCCACCCCGGCACGGACCCCCCCCCAACCTCCACCCCAGCACGGACCCCCCCCCAACCTCCACCCCAGCATGGACCCCCCCCAACCTCCATCCCGGCACGGACAGCCCCCCCAAACTCCACCCCAGCACGGACCCCCCCCCAACCCCCAACCTCCACCCCGGCACGGCACCAACCCCCCCCAACCTCCACCCCAGCACGGACCCCCCCCCAACCTCCATCCCGGCACGGAACCCCCCCCAACCTCCACCCCAGCACGGACCCCCCCCCAACCTCCACCCCGGCACGGACCCCCCCCCAACCTCTACCCCAGCACGGAGCCCCCCCCCAACCTCCACCCCGGCACGGCACGGACCCCCCCCCCAACCTCCACCCCAGCACGGACCCCCCCCAACCTCCACCCCGGCACGGACCCCCCCCAACCTCCACCCCAGCACGGACCCCCCCCCAACCTCCACCCCAGCACGGACCCCCCCCAACCTCCACCCCGGCACGGCACGGACACCCCCCAACCTCCACCCCAGCACGGACGCCCTCCCGGCACTCCCCCGGAGCCCAGCCTACTCTAACCACCCCCCCCCCCCCGCCGCACACACACACACACACAACCCGAGACACACCTATCCTCACGCAATCAGACTGCGGCCACGCCATTGCCTGCCCAGAGCCAACCCCCCAGGCCGTCACTCACCTCCACGCTCTTCGGCGTGAGCCTGGAGCACCGGGTCACGCCGATGAAAAGGAGGTTTGATTCACGTCGACGTGAACGGCCATCACGTCGACGGGACTTCGGCCCATCCGGAAGGGAGAATATCGGCAGGCCGGAAATCGGCTGCCTTGCGCAGACCCGTGACATCCTCCGCGGCAGCGGCGCCATTAACGCCCCGCCGACTTTTCTCCCTTCGGAGACTTCGGCAACCGGCGGGGGCGGGATTCACGGCGGCCAACGGCCATTCTCCGACCCTCTGGGGGGTCGGAGAATGACGCCCGTGATGTGGGACCTCATTTGGTGAATGAACCTCACATAACTAAAAAGTGAAGCTTGAGAAATTCTCCACTTTGTTTTCCAGTCGATGCTGAGCTTGCTGATGTCAATTCAGGTGACAGAAGAGCAATCACAACTGCCCCTGGTCTAAGACAGGGAAAAATCAGCCAGTGTTCCTACTCCTGGTCGTTATCCAGTGAACTATGCCAGATAGTGCTTCAGGGTAATGTCTTGTGAAGACAGGTGTGGAGTGGTTAAAATGTCTCCATAACTGATGAGACAAACAGCACTTAATATTAATGAACAGTCACCTGACCTGCTGAGTGTTTCCAAAAATGTTGTTTTTATTTCAGATTTTGAGGTATTTTGCTTTTGACTCAGTGCATATGTTCAGTCAGAAAGAGCTGTCGCTTGTTTGACATACTGGAGGGTTGACATTACCAGCAAAACACTGCTCCATCAAAGACACAGGAAGTGATAATGACAATTACCTTAAAAGAACAACTGCGGGATTCTCCATCAGTGGGATTCTCCGCTTTGCCAGCAGCAAATCCTTGCCAGGGGGTCTCCCGACTGCGTGGGGATGGTCACAATGGGAAACCCCTTTGGCTGGCTGCGGGAACAGAGAATCCCGCATGCCAGAAAAGGGGGCTAGCGGGATGGAGAATCCCGCGTCATAGACTTTCATAGAATTTACAGAGCAGAAGGAGGCCATTCGGCCCATCGAGTCTGCACCGGCTCTTGGAAAGAGCACCCTACCCAAGGTCAACACCGCCACCCTATCCCCATAACCCAGTAACCCCACCCAACACTAAGGGCAATTTTGGACACTAAGGGCAATTTAGCATGGCCAATCCACCTAACCTGCACATCTTTGGACTGTGGGAGGAAACCGAAGCACCCGGAGGAAACCCACGCACACACGGGGAGGATGTGCAGACTCCGCACAGACAGTGGCCCAAGCCAGAATCGAACCTGGGACCCTGGAGCTGTGAAGCAATTGTGCTATCCACAAGGCTACCGTGCTGCGTCAAGTTTCTCAAATAATCCTCCTAGGTTCTCTGAGCTGAAGAAAAGCAACAATCATAGAATGTGATGGACAGAAACTTCGGGCACTCCGCAGATATGGGGAGGGATTCTCCGGTCGGCGGTGCCGAAACCAAAACCGCGTTCGGCGATCGGTCGGAGAATCAACGTTCGCGCCAAAATTGGGGGCAGCGTCGGTTTTGCGATGCTCCGCCCACCCCAAAGCGGCACGCCGCACGCTGTATCGATGGACTCGGGACGCTGCCTGAGGCCCTCATCCCGATGCCCCGCCCCTGACTGCGTGGGTCTCTCATGCTATTATTTGTTGGGAACTCTGTGTGGCGGTTGCGGACTCATCCAGCGGCGTCACGGTCGGGGTAGAGCCGATCCACGGACAGTGGGGGATGTTGGCAGAGGCTGGGGGCACTGTTGGGGAGTGATCTGGGGGTCGTGAGCTGGCCAAAGGGGGGACACTATTTTGCAGGCTGGGTCCACAGGCGGCCGGCGCCATGTTGCACGGTGCGGCTGCTGTAGGCCGCTGCCGTGTGCATGCACGGCCACGGGTCGGCAACTCTCCGGGCCGTATCGGCACCTAGAGCAGGGTGTTCTATGCGGTCTGCCTACTAGCCCTCCATGGAGGATCGGTGGCTGTTTTTCACCACATTTTCGGACATTAAACGCCACCGTTCCCACGCCGGCGCCGGGACATGGACTGAAAATCAGAAAATGCAGCCCGAACTTAAATGAAACGTGTGCCGCTGGATTCTCCGATTCTGCGGCTTCGTCCACCGGATCCGTCTGGTTTTACGACCAAATTGTCGGCGGCGGCCCCGCACTGATCCTCCAACGGTGGGGGGCTAGCAGCCACATAGCGCAAAGCCCTGGCTTTACGTGTGGATACAGCCGCAGAATGGCTGGGTGCATGGTCGCGCATGCGCACGGCGGCTGTTTATGGTCGCCGCGCCTTACAACGTGGCGCCGGCCGCACGCAGACCCAGCCTGCCAAACACTGCCCCCCCCCCTGTTATTCCCCTCGCCACCTCCGGACCATCCCCCACCAGTCCCCCCAGCTCTCGCTGAAGCCCCCCTGCCAGCAGAACGACTCCCCCCCTCCTCCCCGACTGTGGCGGCACTGGACACAGTCGCAGTCGCCAAGTGAGGTCCTCAAAAGCTATGAGGACTCCCCCCCCCCCCCACATGCCGTCAACGACTCGGCCCGTCGGGGGCCGAGCAACGTGGGAGGGCCTCGGGGACGTCGCGTTTTTGAGGGAGCGGAGCATCGGATTTCGTCGGCACCGTTCGCAGAATCCAACCCGTGAAGTTGTAACAAATGAAGAAAAACAGGGAAAAAGAGACTCAGCCTGGATGTCTCAAGAAATAAAAACATGGAAGGAGAGAGAATCAGAAAAGTTAATATTGCATTGTCATTACAAAAGTGATTTTAAGGTTATTGGGCCAGGTATTGTTGCAATCACACTTCTCATGGCAGGCAATTTTAATTGGACTACTTACCTCGGACTGGAGTTTAACAACACCACTGGAAAATCAAAATGATAAGGACAGTGTTGGAAGCCACACATCTGGCACCTCAGTAATGTTGTATCTAATCGGTCAACTCCTTTCCCAACAAAGGAAAAAGATACAGAATGAAACAGTGATTACTGGAGGAGGAAGTAAAGTGAATTGGCGTCTAATTAGAGAGTGAAAGAAAATGACAGAAAGGAAAAGGAAAACAGAAATAAATAAAAGACCAGAAAAAGGGGACATTGTCCAGTTGTGTTGATGAATTATTACATTGGTACTTGAGAAGCTAATGAATGAATGGTGGGGTGGCTGTGTGAAATGTATCAACATTCTACACTCATAAAATATAAAACCGATGGCCCCATCCTTCATCATCATCATGAAATCACAGGGGTGGCTAGATGAAAGTAAAAGACCAAGATCCACCGAGTTTGCCTTTAATCATCCTTGATGTGGAGATGCCGGCATTGGACTGGGGTGAGCACAGTACGAAGTCTTACAACACCAGGTTAAAGGTTAAGGGGATACAACACTTCAGCAGTCAAGGGCATTCAGCCTCTGATCTCCGGGTAAACGTTCTCCAAGGCGGCCTTCAGGACGCACGACAACGCAGAATCGCAGGGCAGAAACTTATAGCCAAGTTCCGCACACATGAGTGCGGCCTCAACCGGGACCTGGGATTCATGTCGCATTACATTCATCCCCCACCATCTGGCCTGCAAAAATCCTACCAACTGTCCTGGCTTGGTACAATTCACACCTCTTTAACCTGGGGTTACCCCATCTCTGGATCTGTAAAGATTTAATCACCTGCTAATGGTCGCATTCCAAGCATTGTTTGGCATCTTTGAATCTGTCTATATATGTGTTTCTGGAACATACCTCTTCATTCACCTGAGGAAGGAGCAGCGCTCCGAAAGCTAATGACATCGAAACAAACCTGTTGGACTTTAACCTGGTGTTGTAAGACTTCGTACTTTAATCATCCTGGCAGACATATGCTACAATTATGTTGAACTTGCTGTTTAATCATAGCAATTAATCTCTGCTATGTGTTCTTGTTGTATTTTGGTTCACAGATGTTGGTAATAATCTCACTTTAAGCTTGGCAATATGAGGGTTCTTTATTTGCCATGCTGCTTTGTTCAACAGTAGAATCAGCTTGAACTGGTTCTGTTACACATCACAAGACACTCGAGTGCAGCTGTGAAATGGGGCGTCGAGATACACCCCACTAAACGCACCATGGAACTCTGTTTTTGTCCCATTAAATCACGCCTCTCGTCTACAACAGACCCAGAAACGATGCAAGAAAAAACTCAGTGATGGAGAATGTTGGGTATCAGTGTCTATAGAATCAGTAGAATCCCTGCAGTGCAGAAGGAGGCCATTTGGATCATCGAGTCTGCACCAACCTTCCAAAAGAGCAATCTATCCAGGCCCACTCCCCTACCCTATCCCTGCAACCCCAAGCATTAATCATGGCCAATCCACCAAGTCAACACATCTTTGGACTGTGGGAGGGAACCGGAGCATCTGGAGAAAACCCATGCAGATATGGAGAGAATGTGCAAACTCCACATAGACAATCACCCAAGGTCAGAATTTAACCTATGTCCCTGGCTCTGTGATGCAGTAGTGCTAACCACTGTGACACCTTGCCGCCGCCTCACATGGGGCGACATTCTCCGACCCCCCCACCGGGTCGGAGAATCACCGGGGGCTGGCGTGAATCCTGCCCCCGCCGGTTGCCGAAGTCTCCGGCACCGGAGATTCGGCGGGGGCGGGAATCGGGCCGCGCCGGTTGGCGGGCCCCCGCGCTCGATTCTCCGGCCCGAATGGGCCGAAGTCCCGTCGATAAATTGCCTGTCCCGCCGGCATAAATTAAATCACCTACCTTACCGGCGGGACAAGGCGGCGTGGGCGGGCTCCGGGGTCCTGGGGGGGGCGCTGGGCGATCTGACCCTGGGGGGTGCCCCCACGGTGGCCTGGCCCGCGATCGGGGCCCACCTATCCGCGGGCGGGCCTGTGCCGTGGGGGCACTCTTTCCCTTCCGCCTCCGCCACGGTCTCCACCATGGCGGAGGTGGAAGAGACTCCCTACACTGCGCACGCATGGGAAACTGTCGGCGGCCGCTGACGCTCCCGCGCATGCGCCGCCTGGAGATGTAATTTCCGCGCCAGCTGGCGGGGCAACAAAGGCCGTTTCCGCCAGCTGGCGGGGCGGAAATTCCTCCGGCGCCGGCCTAGCCCCTCAGTGTTGGGGCTCGGCCCCCAAAGATGCGGAGCATTTCGCACCTTTGGGGCAGCGCGATGCCCGTCTGATTGGCGCCGTTTTGGGCACCAGTCGGCAGACATCGCGTCGTTTCCGGAGAATTTCGCCCGTGATGTCTTTCCCTCAGACCATGCTGCACTTACAATGTCATGTCTCAATTACTCATATCTCCAAATAATTTTCTGGAAGCCATTTATCTCATTCACATTTCTCATTGTCGGAACAGTTTTGCATCCTGAATTTTATTGCTTTCCAACACTAACAGGAAACTGGAGAATGGATGGCAAAATTGGCACAAAACACAGCCAAGGCAGATAGATTTGAAAAAAGCTATTGAGACAATTCATTACCTGCTGAAGTTGGAATCAATAATTTCGTTGTTCCTCCCACGGACCTTCAGATTTGAGTGGCATATCAGAACAATACTTTATATAATTAGCAGGGTCCTCTACAACATGAATTCTCAGCTCTAAGTGGTTACAGCAAGGTTCATTCGCACTAATGATATAAATGTAGCAATTTCATGGCATTCAATTCATTTCAATAGAGGGGATTATGGTGAAGTTACAATTGTTTGCGGTGTTATCAAGGCTAATAATGGATTGGTACAAATTACCCAGCAATTTGTGGAGAATCATGGCATAATCATTGCCAGAAGTTGTTGAATTTTGGAACATTTTGAATTAATGACAAGTGCTATTAATTGACCGTTATCTTTCTGGACATTTCTGGCCCATTGACTACCATCCTTAACTGAGTCAATATCCTATAATAGCATTATCTCTTAACATTCATGATCGAAATAGACTGTATGTGTTTTGGTTATAACATTGCATAACACAAGAGCAATCTGTAGCAACTTGGATTTTCTAAATTGTTTTCCCTGAAATATAGCTGCGCAAAGCCAAGCAAAATATGAATGGACTACCATCAAAATTTGTTATCCCTATTTTCAATTTCTCTCACTTTCTGGTGGTATTCCTTTCTGGCAGCCGCCAGTTTTTCACGTTCAGCTTGTAAATGCACCCACCTGATGTATTCACGTCCTTTGGACCACCTGCTGAGTCATTGCTGATTCTAATATTATTAATTCATCAGTCTGTCCATGTGTATCCAGGGCCCGGGATTTTTTCACAGAAATGTCTTCAATGGACCTTGCCTAAAAATTATAAGAAGAATTGGCATCCAAATCCATGTATTTTTCCATGTATTCCTTCTTAATTGCATTTAGTTACTGAGGTAACTCGATGGCAACTGTTGCGTCAAAATTATCTTTCCCCCTATCCTTGTTATTAAAAACACACAATAGGTGGAATTTTACCAAAACATTGCAAAGTGTCAGTTCTGGTGAGAAAAATGGTGGCGAATACCGTTGGCGTTCTTTGCGAACATTTTGAGCCTTTCAAAGAAAGGTTTTTGCCCCACGTGAATGACGCTGCATTCTTGGCGGCCTCCCGCTGATTCGTTCGCCCTCGGGAAACTGATCTGAAATCACTGGGGTGCTCCATTTAAACGCAGCATTCCCCAACAATTGTTCCAGATCCATTTGAGGCGACGGCTGTCAGGCTATCAACACCGCATTTCTCGGAGAGAGCCACAACCAGATGGTGTGCAGTAGAGGCGAGATGTCCGCTACCCACAATCCAGGAAGCCACCCACCAGTAAGGTGAGAACCCTTGTCTGGGAGGGCATACCAATTTTAGTGAGCAGAAGAGGACGGAGCAGCAATGCCATCAAAAAATGAATGCCCTTCTTCGGTAAGTCTGCCACTCCAGACTCTCAATGCATCCCCTCACCCACCCCTCGCACCTCCAAGATGATCTCTCACCCAGTCACCTTGCGGGTTGCCCAGCTGTTACGAGGCCCCCTGTCCCCTGCAACCACCTTGGTGCCCCCAGTCTCAACTCTGCTCCTCACATCCCTCCTCATGGGGCCCCTCAAAGAAGCCCCCTCCCCCCCCCCGCCCCCTGTCATGACCTGTAATGGGATGAGTGATGATAGACTTCAACATGAAAACTTGCATTGAGGTGCACATCAATGTGTGAATTAAACGCTTGTATGCAAAATGGGGTTCATTGCTTGGGACTTCAACTATTTTGAAGCAAATAACATAAATTAAATATACTGAGGGAAAAATTAAAGGGACACCGCCTTAAAGAAAAACAATCACAGATGAAGCTTAAAACAACAAACTAACATGTGAATAAAAGGGTCAATAAAGTACCCCAGACATGCCTCGAAGGTGCCCGTGGCACCGTATGCTCCTTCTCCAGGGTCATCCAGCCATGAATGAAACCACGGTAGAGGGGCAGACAGTGAGGTCGGATGACCCCCTCAGTCACCCACTGCCTGAACCAAGTTTGTCCAGGCCCAGGAGGAGGTTCAATCAGTGGTAGTGAACTTTAGCTCCACATGTTTCATTGGTACCATTGGCATGTCAATGTTGATGAAACTGCATATCAACCATTGAGAACATCTTGTGACAGACAAGACATCATTGATTAGAATTAGCATGATAAGCACACATCCAGACGGAACTCTCATTCTCCCATTTCACAGCCCTACACACTTATTCCTAAGAGACAAACTTCTACACAAGTTGAATTGATATTCAATGAAGCTTAACCCATTGGTCCTCAGAGTTCTGCCTGAGTGTGGGGTTCTACTCCCAGTTCAGTTGTGCTCTCCCAAGTGAGAGGGTCTCCTTTCCTTATGAGGCAGCGATACATCCCATTCCTGAAAACCTATTCTGTCCTTGAAGTCTGGCCACTCATGGAATCCCACCTAGGAACCTCATAATCGCTCCCAGTTCTGATCCTCAGTATTCACCACCCCCCACCCACTTTTCAGCTCCCACTTAGGATGGGCACTCACTTAACGATGATTGGAGTATGGGCCCAGCAAGGAAGAAACAGGAAACAACGCCTGTATGTCAGCTTCCAGCCCCCTTGTGGGCGCCCCAAAGTGAATGGAAGGTAAGGCCTGTTAGCAACTCTTTGAGATTGAGAGACTGTACCCCAGCACTGGCCCAGAGTTGAACTTATGTGTGTCCCCCATGTCCTCTCTGGTGCACCCTGAGGCAGTAAAGAGCCTGGGGAACTACGGCTGCCTGAGTGCTCACCTCCGATATCTCTCTTGGAGCTGAGGCTGCCAGGCTCACGCTATTTTATACCTCCTGGAAAGTCACGCCGGCGCCCGATAAACATTCCATTCGGGGAAGAAGGCCTGGAGAGAGTGAAAAATCCAAAACCCAAGCATGCCGGAGAGAATTGTGTTTTTCGATTCTCTCCGGATTGTGAGCCCACGCTGAGTTTCTCACGGACGGAGAGTGCCGGCTCAAAATCACCCCCAATGGATTTTCCCGAAGGAAGTCCATTTGTATTTTAATTTCTTGGAAGAGGTTCATTCATGCCACTCTCAAAGTGCTGGTATGCTTGTGGCATCATTTACAATCTGTGGCCACAAGGTTCACAAATATATGAATTGATTTAAAGGTAATTTGCAGCATATAGTCTTATGAAGCTGGTGCTTTTTTCGTTCAAGCAGGTAATCTCGTATCCTTTCACATAAAGGCTAGCAGAAACTTGGAGCTTTATGGAGCAACTGGATTTTCAATGGTCCAGTGGTTATATATTCTTCATATGTACCCTAAGCGCTCCATTGCTCAGTGAATATATCCACTCCAATTAAAGAAGATTTACCTCTCTGAATGTTTACTTGTTTGTGACCATCGGAATATGAAAGGCAGTGTATACTTCCTGGGCTGGATTCTCCGATCGCCAATGCCGAAATCGCGTTCGGCAATCGGCCAGAGAATTCTTTTTTACGCTGGAATCGGGGGCAGTGCCGTTTTTCCGATGTTCCCCCTCCTCAAAAACGGCAGACTCAAGGAGTTTGCCGCACGCCGATGGACCTAGTCCCTGTCGGCATGATGCGTGTATCCTCACAACGTTCGGGGACCTCGCGTGGCGGCTTTGGACTGTGTCCAGCGCCACCGCAGTCAGGGGTGGGGGAGAGAGCCATTTTGCTGGCAGTGGGGCTTCGGCGGGGGCTGGGGGAAGTGGTGGGGGGTGGTCCGGCGGTTGCGAGGGGGTTTACAGGGGGGCAGTTTTTGGCAGTCCGGGTCCGCACGCGGCCGGCGCCATGATGTACGGCGCGGCCGCAGCCTGCGCATGAGCGGCGACGGACCCAGCCTTCTGCGGCCGTATCCACAGGTAAAGCCAGGCTTTATGTGGAGAGGCTGCTAGCCCCCCATCGGGCGGAGGATCGGTGCTGGAGTGGCGCCGACCTTTTGATTGTAAGGCCAGATGGATCCTGCGGACATAGCCGCAGAATCGGAGAATCCAGCCCCCTATGAAACTGTCACAGTGCCTTCATTTTAAGATCGCCCATCAACACTCCATTATCTGACCTGAAAATGCAAGTGGTGAGGGCAAAGCCAACTGCTAAGCTTATGACAATCCTTATGCCTCCTCAGCCCACTGTTTCTCGGTGGTGAGCCGTCGCTGGGAGAGTTGTAGCCACCCCACGCTGCTGTGAAACCCGTGGGCGGGGGTGCGCTGCCAGCGGAATGGAGCATCTCACCCGCAGGGAATTCACCCCTTGTTTAATTCCCAAAAAAAGAGCTGGTACACTGAGTTGTTTGCATTCACCACAGTAATTACAGAGCACATCATAGTTCAACTAACATTTTAGATGCTTGGCTGTGGGTCTGTGGGTGGATTCGGCAGCACAGCACAGTTAAGAAGCTAAAATTGCACTTGGCCAGGTTGAGCAGAAGGAACATGTATCGGCCAAGAAGTAGAGTTTGTTGCTAGCTACCAACAGATTCGCCAAGATGCCATGGCTATTCTCCAGGTGAAATGTTTTTCTCTGTGTACACAGGTCCTGTCTACATCTTCTCCATGTCCTCCACTTACTGCACTTTAACTTACCACTTGAACTCCTCAAGCCTCTCAATTCAGCTCACTACTGAAATATGGGGCGTCATTCTCCGACCCCCCGCCGGGTCGGAGAATGGCCGTTGGCCGCCGTGAATCCCGCCCCCGCCGAAGTCTCCGCTCCCGGAGATTGGGCGGGGGCGGGAATCCGGCCGCGCCGGTTGGCGGGACCCCCCGCTGGATTCTCCGGCCCGGATGGGCCGAAGTCCCGCCCAGAAATTGCCTGTCCCGCCGGCGTAAATCAAATCTGGTATTTACCGGCGGGACCAGGCGGCGTGGGCTCCGGGGTCCTGGGGGAGGGGGGCGGGGCGATCTGATCCCGGGGGGTGCCCCCACGGTGGCCTGGCCCGCGATCGGGGCCCACCGATCCGTGGGCGGGCCTGTGCCCTGGGGGCACTCTTTCCCTTCCGCCTCCGCCACGGCCTCCACCATGGCGGAGGCGAAAGAGACTCTCCCCACTGCGCATGCGCGGGAAACTGACAGCGGCCGCTGACGCTCCCGCGCATGCGCCGCATTTCCGCGCCAGCTGGCGGGGAAACAAACGCCATTTCCGCCAGCTGGCAGGGCGGAAATCCCTCCGGCGTGATGCCCATCTGATTGGCGCCGGCTTTGGCGCCAGTCGGCGAACATCCCGCCGTTGGGGGGAATTTCGCCCATGATTCAAAACCTTGGAAAAAACACTCTCACTCCAAAATTGAAAGACAGTACAAGCAACTTTAAAAACAAAGGTTATTTGTAAGAATGCCCAATGTTTCGCTCTCCCATGCTTTCTCTTAGTGTTTGTGCTATCGCGCAGGCAGGTGTGTGTGATGGCTGCTGCGTGCCCAGGCAGACTCTGAGGTTCGAGACTGGTGCATGAGTCCTGGCAGCGGCACCGTGAGATGGACCAGCTGCCTGACCTCAGCGACTGCATGGTAATCTGAGCATATTAACTGGCATGCAGTGTTGCTGAAGACAGCAGTGGGGACAACACAGTTGAATGCCCTGCCTGGTGAGTGCGATCAATCACACAGGAATCAGTGCAGGTTTCCATAATTAGGCTTTACCAGAAAACAGGCCTCTGCTCGCCGAAAGGAAACAAGCGCCCTCAGTGTACCCATAGAAGCATAGAATTCCTACAGCACAGAAGGAGGCCATTCAGCCCATCGACTCTGCACCGACCCTCTGAAAGAGTACTGTACCTAGGCGCACCCAGAGGAAACCCACACGGGTACGGGGAGAAAGTGAAAACTCCACACAGGCAGTGACCCAAGACCAGAATTGAACCCGGGTGCCTGGCGCTGTGAGGCAGCAGTGCTAATCACCATGCCATGTTGTAAATGTAAGTCAGAAGACACTGCACAACGGGAGAAAAACGCAAGTCCAGATAGGAGGACTTCAGTTCCATGAGGCAGGAGCAGCCTGAAGCAATACCTGGACAATCCTGCTTGTTGATCTCTGGAAGGAAGAAGTGGGGTTGTGTGAGAAGTATGAGATTTGTGGGCCATGGCCTTGGAGATGAGGTCAGTGACAGAAGGTATGGCTGCTTGACAAATTACTCTACAGCTGGCGAGGAATTCAGTTTCACAACCGTCCAGTATTCCTTCTGCTCTTCAAATTGGCCCCCTTGTTCTGATTGGGTTTCTTCCTCTCCAATGCCTCCTTGCCTCTTTGCGAAGAACATTCTGACAATATTTTAACTCTTAGTTGTACTCTACTGCAGGATTCATCCACAGGCCAAGCCAAGGATCCGAAAGGCTGTGAAAGGCTATTTGAACATATTGGTATTGTACTCTACAATTGGCAAGGTGAAAGGCAATGACTCGTTACACCAACGCCTTTCAGCCGGTGTCTTGGGAAGCCAGAGTAGTCATGAGCCCTGGCTCTAGGAGGTACCTTTAATAACCAGGAGTCATCTACACGGCAGTTTCCCCAGCCCAACCTTGTGGCTTCAGTATGGTGAGTTTTATCGGGCCTGCTTGCCGCCCTTCAGCTTAGCTGCAAGGTTTGAACAAAGCCAGCACCTAGGGGTGCACATCTCAAAAATCGGTCCTGGTCCACCCACGTCGACGCTCCCACCAAGAAAGCACAACAGCGCCTATACTTCCTCAGGAAACTAAGGAAATTCGGCACGTCCACATTAACCCTTACCAACTTTTACAGATGCACCATAGAAAGCATCCTATCTGGCTGCATCACAGCCTGGTATGGCAACTGCTCGGCCCAGGACCGTAAGAAACTTCAGAGAGTCGTAAACACCGCCCAGTCCATCACACGAACCTGCCTCCCATCCATTGACTCCATGTACACCTCCCGCTGCCTGGGGAAAGGGGGCAGCATAATCAAAGACCCCTCCCACCCGGCTTACTCACTCTTCCAACTTCTTCCATCGGGCAGGAGATACAGAAATCTGAGAACACGCACGAACAGACTCAAATATAGCTTCTTCCCCACTGTTACCAGATTCCTAAATGACCCTCTTATGGACTGACCTCAATAACACTACACCCTGTATGCTTCATCCGATGCCGGTGCTTATGTAGTTACATTGTATACCTTGTGTTGCCCTATTAAGTATTTTCTTTTATTCCCTTTTCTTCCCATGGACTTAATGATCTGCTGAGCTGCTCGCAGAAAAATACTTTTCACTGTACCTCGGAACACGTGACAATAAACAAATCTAATCCAATCTTGTGGGACCTTTGTTGCCATTTTGACAGACGGCCAACAACACACTCCTCCATTACATCGTCCGAAAGTCAAAATCAACCCCTTTGTGAGATTTCCTGAAATCAGACTTAAATTGTCCTTTCACAATTTGGTCCTCTGTCCATATTCAATACGTTTGCAATTCAGATCTACGCAGTGTTTTAGAATTGACCGTATCAATACTGTTGATCAATGAAGTCCCTGCTACGGTGCCCTATTTTCATGCTGAAATGCCAAGCTTCTTTAATCCATCCTCGTATCAGAGCTTTGGCACTCGTTGTTTTTCAATGAGCAGAATTGGACACAACGAGAACATGAGAAAATAAGGAGTAGGCGAAGAACTAGGCCATTCAGCCTCTCGGACTTCCTGCACTATTCAATGTGTTCGCAACTGACCTTCGACTTCAGCTTCACCTTCTTGCATTAGCTTCATATTCCATTAAAATCTATTGGCCTCTGACTTAAATATACTTAATGACAGAGAATCCACAGGTCTCTGGGGTAGAGAATTCCAAAGATTCCTTTGAGTGAAGATATTTCTCCTCATAGGGGACGAAATTCTCCGGAAACGGCGTGATGTCCGCCGACTGGCGCCCAGGAAGGCGCAAATCAGACGGGCATCGCGCCGCCCCAAAGGTGCAGAATGCTCCGCATCTTTGGGGGCCGAGCCCCAACATTGAGGGGCTAGGCCGGCGCCGGCCGAATTTCCGCCCCGCCAGCTGGCGGAAAAGGCCTTTGGTGCCCCGCCAGCTGGCGCGGAAATGACATCTCCGGGCGGCGCATGCGCGGGAGAGTCAGCGGCCGCTGACAGCATTCCCGCGCATGCGCAGTGGAGGGAGTCTCTTCCGCCTCCGCCATGGTGGAGACCGTGGCGGAGGCGGAAGGGAAAGAGTGCCCCCACGGCACAGGCCCGCCCGCGGATCGGTTAATTATGCACCATGGGATGTTTTACACCGTATTCAATGGCGGGCAGGCCTGGATGGCCTGTAGTCCGCCATCATGCCCGCTTGCAACATTGAAAATGCGCCAAATATCAAATGAAATGAAATGAATGAAATGAAAATCGCTTATTGTCACAAGTAGGCCTCAAATGAAGTTAATGTGAAAGACAAAGACCCACTATCGAAGAATGAACATGGACAGCCTGAAAATGAAGATAGCTTTCTGGGAGAACTCAGAGGCTGTAAGATGGACTTCCTCCAAGAATCTGGAGGGTCTACCTGCAGATGTTCCCCCATATCATTACCGTGGTGTTCCAGGGTTATGGGCGGCCTCCTTCTTGAACTTCAGAGGCAGCCCCGGCCATTGGTTAGATGAGGCCCAACATCTGCGTACTACATTGTTTTGAAAGTGTTTTATTGCCAGTACGTTTTCCCACCGGCACCGCAGATAATCTGGCGTGGGGGGCCGAGCCTTCACCTGTTTCCCATGAACTGGATGCAAATGAGGTTCACATTGGCCTCTGGGTTTTCCGACCCACCATAGAGGGCACCAGTAGAAAGTCTGGCTATAAATTCATTGGGCGTCATTCTCCGACCCGCCGCCGGGTCGGAGAATGGCCGTTGGCCGCCGTGAATCCAGCCCACGCCGCCGCCGAAGTCTCCGGTACCGGAGATTGGGCGGGGGTGGGAATCGGGCCGCGCCAGTTGGCGCTCAATTCTCCGGCCCGGGTGGGCCGAAATCCCGCCCAGAAATTGCCTGTCCCGCCGGCATAAATCAAAGCTGGTATTTACCGGCGGGACCAGGCGGCGTGGGCGGGCTCCGGGGTCCTGGGGGGGGCGCGGGGCGATCTGACCCCGTGTGGTGCCCCCACGGTGGCCTGGCCCGCGATCGGGGCCCACCGATCCGCGGGCGGGCCTGTGCCGTGGGGGCACTCTTTCCCTTCCACCTCCGCCACGGCCTCCACCATGGCGGAGGAGGAAGTGACTCTCCCCACTGCGCATGCGCGGGAAACTTCGGCGGCCGCTGACGCTCCCGCGCATGCGCCGCATTTCCGCGCCAGCTGGCGGGGCACCAAACACCATTTCCGCCAGCTGGCGGGGCAGAAATCCCTCCGGCGTCGGCCTAGCCCCTCAATGTTGGGGCTCGGCCCCCAAAGATGTGGAGCATTCCGCACCTTTGGGCTGGCGCGATGCCCATCTGATTGGCGCCGTTTTTGGCGCCAGTCGGCGGACATCGCGCCGTTGGGGGAGAATTTCGCCCATTGTCGGCGTGAAACTGGGGCGGAATTCTCCAACCCCCCGCCGGGTCAGAGAACCACCGGCGGGCCGTGCGAATCGCACCACGCCACCCCAATGCCGGGATGCGATTTTACACAGAACGGAGAATCGGTGCCACTGGGGCCGGCGTGGTCGGCGCGGCGCCGATCGGGGTATGCGGCGACTCTCTGGCCTGGGCTGGCACGCTGATTCTCCGGCCGGAATGGGCCGAGCAGCCGTCATGAATTTTATGTTTCTAGGGAATATGGGCCTAGTCTACTTAATCTCGCCTAACAGAACTACCTCATTGGCCCATGGGTCAGTTTACTGAACCTTGTGGCACTCACTCTAAGACAAAGACATCTTGGGCGAAATTCTCCCCCAACGGCGGGATGTCCGCCGACTGGCGCCAAAGCCGGCGCCAATCAGACGGGCATCGCGCCGGCCCAAAGGTGCGGAAGGCTCCGCATCTTTGGCGGCCTAGCCCCAACATTGAGGGGCTAGGCCGACGCTGAAGGGATTTCCGCCCCGCCAGCTGGCGGAAATGGCGTTTGTTTCCCCGCCAGCTGGCGCGGAAATGCAGCGCATGCGCGGCGTCAGCGGCCGCTGTCATTTTCCCAGCGCATGCGCGGGAGCGTCAGCGGCCGCTGTCAGTTTCCCGCGCATGCGCAGTGGGGAGAGTCTCTTCCGCCTCCGCCATGGTGGAGACCGTGGTGGAGGCGGAAGGGAAAGAGTGCCCCCACGGCACAGGCTCGCCCGCGGATCGGTGGGCCCCGATCGCGGGCCAGGCCACCGTGGGGGCACCCCCCGGGGTCAGATCGCCCCGCGCCCCCCCCCCCAGGACCCCGGAGCCCGCCCACGCCGCCTGGTCCCGCCGGTAAATACCAGGTTTGATTTACGTCGGCGGGACAGGCAATTCCTGGGCGGGACTTCGGCCCATCCGGGCCGGAGAATCCAGCGGGGGGTCCCGCCAATCGGCGCGGCCCGATTCCCGCCCCCGCCCAATCTCCGGGAGTGGAGACTTCGGCGGGGGCGGGGGCGGGATTCACGGCGGCCAACGGCCATTCTCCGACCCGGCAGGGGGTCGGAGAATGACGCCCCTTTACTCTTACATGCTAATCCTCTCATAATAAAGGCTAGCATACCATTTTCTTTCCTAACTGATGTTGGGCTTGTAAGGCCACCCAGATCCCTCTAATTGCCATAATTTTCTTGTCTTGCACCAGGTGAAACATGTTTGGCTTATCTATTTTCCCTACCAAATTGGTTAATTTCACATTTTCCCACTTTACATTCTATCTTCCATCATTTTGCCCACTCACTTAACTTCTCCATATCCCTTTGTGGACTCTTTAGAATCCCTGGAATCCCTACAATGCAGAAGGAGGCCATTCGGTCCATCAGGTTTGCACCGACCCTCCGAAAGGGCATCCCACCTGGGCCTACTCCACCGTCCTATCCCCATTACCCCGGAACCCACCTAATCGGTACAGCTCTGGACAGTGAGGGCCAATTTAGCATGGCCACTCCACCTTATTGTACCATCCTCATTGTTCCGCACTTTGAGGTATGATTATAAATTCATCCCATTTTTCTTCCCCATTGTTGACTATTTAATTCAACATTCTATTGACATTGTGGATTTTTGTTCTCGAGTACATTGATATGTTTAACATTGTGGGGGCAATTCTCCGAGCCCCGCGCCGGGCTGGAGAATTGCCACAACCGTGCCACGACGCCCCGACGCCGGCGCGCGATTCTCTGAGGTGCGGAGAATCGACGCCATTTGCGCCGGCGCGTTTGGCGCGGCGCCGGCAGCGGGCCGCTGAAATCGGCGGGGCCGCCAATTCTCCGGCCCGGATGGGCCGAGCGACCGCGCCAATGCGACAGAGTCCCGCCGGCACAGTTCACCACTGGTTGCTGCCGGCGGGAACTCTGTGGGAACGGTCGGGGGGCAGCCTGTGGGGGGGGTGGGGGGAGGGGGGCTCCTTCACCAGGGGGGCCTCCGATGGGGTCTGGCCCGTGATCAGGGCCCACCGATCGGCG
This sequence comes from Scyliorhinus torazame, assembly GCF_047496885.1. Classification (NCBI taxonomy): domain Eukaryota; kingdom Metazoa; phylum Chordata; class Chondrichthyes; order Carcharhiniformes; family Scyliorhinidae; genus Scyliorhinus; species Scyliorhinus torazame. The sequence goes on from NC_092724.1 coordinate 47,432,406, forward strand.
GGCCGGCCTCTCCCCCCCCCGGGCCTACTTTCTGGCGCGCCGGCCCCTGAACACCGAATCCATGTTGAGTCGGGGCTGGCGCGCGAAAGAAGTCCCCCACGCATGCGCAGGTTGGCGTGGCCCAACTGCACATGCGCGGGTTGGCACGGCGCCAAGGAGGCTGGAGCGGCATGAACCGCTCCAGCGCCGTACTGGCCCCCTGTGAAGGCCAGAATCGGTCATACCAGGACCCGGTTCGCGCCGTCGTGAAACCTTTGTGTGCTAAAATTCGTCGGCCTCAATTCAATTTCATTCTTAGCTACTTTAACTGTTGATGAAATGGCCTGTTGCTATCATTCTCAGAGGGGAGGTGGTGGTGACATCGTGGTAATATCACTGGCCTAGTAGTTGTGACACACAAGCTAGTGTTCTGGGACCATGGGTTCAAATCGCATCACAGCAGCTGGTGGGGTGTAAATTCGATTAATTGGTAGTTCTGGAATTGGAAACTACTCTCATTAATAGTGGCCAAAAAATGATATGTTGATTTATAGCCTCCAGCCAATCTCATATCAAAATCAACATTTTACCTTGATTTGCTTCATTAATATTCTTTCCTGGGGGACTTTAGCACAGGCCTTTCAGAAGTATAAGTACACAATATCAAAGGGTTTGCCATTATTGACTTGGGTCGTTACTTCCCCAAAGTAAAGCAGCACAGTCAGGCCCGATGTTTCCTGTCTAAACCTTTGTTGACTTCCCTTGACTCAATTGTTGTTTTGCAGATGATCCTCAAGTTTGCTCCCGCGACTCAATTCTATTATCTGACACATAAAGGAAGCAAGATTAGTGGGACTGCAGTTCACGCACTCTTTTTGAAGATGGACACTATATTGGCCTGCTTCCAATCTACTGGTAGTTTCCAAGTGTTCATCGACTCCTTCATAATAATTCAGTGTCTCTTTAAACTTCTCACTGGTCTCTCAGAACTTTGAGATAAATGTAATTTACCGACAGGAATTTATTTGTTTTCATCCATTTAGCAAGCATAGGACATCCATCTCTCGTGCATTGTAGCCATTAGTTTTGGTTGATACACTTTATTTGAGGAGGAAATGTTCCTGTTTTCCTTGCAGTCACTTTGACAGAGTAATTGTTCGGAATCTTTACAATCGTGCTCATTCTCAGTTTCAGCCAAGATTTGCTGTTACCAGCCTGTTTCAGAAGCAGATGAGAGAGTGCTTTATTTCTCATCGCCTGTTGATCTGTGCAAGTTACTACCATCAGGCAAAGAACTTCTTCAATTATTCCACATTACATATCATCGTGTCTAACTGCCTCTTCCATTAGGTTGTCAACGAAAACCATGTTTTTGCCCAAAAGGTCATGAAAACACAGGCCTTTTACTATGGATCCAATATTTTGTTAAGTTTCATGTTTTTAAAATATACTGTAGCATTTCATTATATCTGTTGTAACATTAATTTAGCCGATAAAACTCCTGTGAACAACATGTTTTCATAATACAATCTGCTCCCAAATGTGTGTCTTTTAATATCAGTGGAAGTGAAACTACACCTTGTACACCAGCTCGGTGGTAAATGGGATTTAACAGTGTTGACCTTTTGTTAATACATTCATTGGAATACACAACCTAAATCTCTTCATTCCCAGGAAGCTCAGGTGCCGTAAGAAATGCACAAGTCCGTAGCTCTTCAGAGAGCTCCCGCAATAATGTTGCTTAGATTGCTAAATAGTCACCGAATCAATATAAACAGCAAGATGTGAGCATGTTTGTGAGAAGTAAAGGGAGGCATAAACCAATTAACATTTATGAAAGGCTATCTTAGATAGAGCTTGCCATTCAAAAAGCCACAGGTCAGGTGACCTGAATAGGAGCACATTGCATAGCAAGTGTCCCAGGGAGAAGGATATGGAGAAGGGGACAGGGAGAAGGTCCCAAACCAAGAAGAAGGCCTCAAACCAGGGAGTGGGACCAGAAAGGGGTCCCAGAACGAAGCCTCAAGTTATGGGACAAGGACAAGAATCCAAAATGGGTCCTGTTAAGTAAAGTTAAAAGTGGGGAGCAGAGAAATAGGCTCCAAGTTAAGGAGGGAGCTGCAGGAAGCGAAGTGGACTCAGGAAAACCCCAGAACCGAGGACCCAGCCAGTAGTTGGTGTCTCCTCACTGCATACCTTTTGGAACAATGGGGTTATGCTTGCCACGGCCAAAGATCTGAAAATGTGCTTGGAAAGTGAAGCTTGAATGTACTCGGAGATCCAGGGAAAAGGAATCTTGGAAGCACACAAGGTTACAGCTACACAGTTAAAATTAGTTTTACAAAGGTTTCTCCACAAAACACGCCCTACTTAGTCAGACCAAAAGTAAACACCTTCCAGACAACACTACCTTGTACATTTTTAACTAAAAAAATTCAGTAATATTACCCAAGGAAAAGCTGCTGTCACTTTAAAAAGGTATACTACACAACCTCCCAATCTCGCTTCCACTCTGCTGTGAAAATCGGAAAAACCTTCAGAAACAAGGCTGCTTTTTTGCAGCCCAAGCCCTTCCTGACTTGATTGGACGGCTGACTTGGACCTCAAACTTCACATTTTCCAAGCCCAAAGCTGTTTTTAGGAGACCGTCCTCATGTAGCCAATGCCAAATCAACTCAACATCTCTCCTTAAATATAATTTTTCCGTTAAATCTATGATTCCATTATCCTCAGCACTTTGAACTCGACTGCTCCACAATACAAAAATCTTTCATGTTTCTATTTTGTTTCTGCTTTTGGGTCAATAAAATGTAATGGGGGCGATTCTCCGAGACCAGCAGCGGGCCGGAGAATCGCCGCAACTGCGCCACTACGCCCCGACGCTGGCGCGCTATTCTCCGAGGTGCGGAGAATTGGCGCCATTTGCGCCAGGGCGGTTGGCGCGGCGCGGCCGTGGGCCGCTAGAATCTGCGGGGCCGCCGATTCTCCGAGCGACCGCGCGGATACGATAGAGTTCCGCCGGCGCCGTTCACCCCTGGTCGCTGCCGGCAGGAACTCTGCACGAAGGGCCAGAGGGCGGTATGTGGGGTGGGGAAAAGCGATCCTTCATGGGGGGGGCCTCCGATGGGGTCTGGCCCGCGATCAGGGCCCACCGATCGGCGGGCCGGCCTCTCCCCCCACCCCCCGGGGCCTATTTTCTGGCGTTGCCAGCCCCTGAACACCGACGCCATGTTGAGTCAGGGCCGGCGGGCAGAGGAAGTCCCCCGCGCATGCGTGGGATGGCGCGGCACCCATTTGGCACCAGGAAGATGGCTGGAGCGGCATGAATCGCTCCAGCGCCGTGCTGGCCCCCTGTGGGGGACAGAATCGGTCGTAACCGGGCCCGGTTCGCGCCGTCGTGAAACGCGATGGCGTTCATGACGGAGTGAACACTTGAGCTCCATTTGGGAGAATCGACCCCAATATACCTTCTTCAGTTTACCCATGGAACTCCTGTAGGATGCAAAATGTTTCTTGTCACCTGACTCCAACCAATTTACTTGGATCTTAAACGCACCATAAAATCTCATTACAAATGCATAAACACCAGTATATTTTCATGTCTAAACCTTCGAGACAGCCTCTAGCTGTCTCTAGTAACCCTTTCCCATCTTAATTGAATAGTTTGCACAGACACACACACCACACGCACATTTATAAACTTGCTGGGTTAAGTACAGCTCCAACAACATTGAAAAAGCTCAATACCATCCAGTACAGAGCAGCCCACTTGATTGGCACCCCATCTACAAACATCCTTTCCCCAAACCACTGGCACAAAGTGGCAGCAGTGTGTACCATCTACAAGATTCACTGCAGCAACTCACCAAGATGCCTTTGACAGTGCCTTCCAAACCTATTATCCCTATCTCCCAGAAGGAGAAGGGCAGCAGATAAATGGGAACACCACCTCCGACAAGATCCCCTCCAAATCACACACCATCCTGACTTAGAAATATGTTGCCGTTCCTTCACTGGGTCAAAATCCTGGAACTCCTTTCCTGACAGCTCTGTGGTTCAAAAAGGCAGCTCTTCATCACCTCCTCAGGGCAATTAGGGATGGGCAACAAATGCTTCCCTAGCCAGTAATGTCCACATCGCATGAATGCATTTGAAAAATCTCAGAACCATCTTGCTTCCTTACACTTGATTCAGAAGTGAATAAGGAAGACACTGCTTCCATTTTCTTTGACCAATTTTCGCATTCTGCCGTTGCATCAACCTGCATGATCTCACCCATTCAGCTCCTGCCATGTCAATCAAGTGGAGAAGTGGCTAATGGCACCTCCCAACCTGCAGGTAGGTCCCCCAGGAGGTTTAACAGAACAAATTGCTCATCATCTTTGAAGGTGATGTCGTAGACAGAGACCCATTGGCATGGTATGCAATACAAGTCTTTAAAATTAAATGACGAGATTCCCCACGAACAATTTAATTTAAACTTTGTCACAAGGCTATATGTGTCTTTATTTTTTGAAAATGATATTTCAACTGACTGGAAATGTTAACACTTTTTCTGAGACTGAACAAATTGTTTATAAATGCAAGACCATATTCCGAGGTGAAGGTGAGAAAGAAACGAATCACCCTCAGTGAAGGAGTGTGAAGAGAGAGACAGTTCCGACAATCCAGACACTCCTTGAAACCCATAACTGTCTAAGGAACAGACATTAAAAATATTAAGTACTGAATATTGAAACAATATCTACTACAGACAGACACACCCAAAACCTCTTGGAAATGAGCAACAGATGCAATATTTCCAGGCAAGGCTGCCCTGCCGCTAGAGAGAGAATGCAAGTGGCACAGATGGTATTGAAGTCTTCAGCAGAGGAAACAGGCAGAAGAATACTCTCACTCTCTGTCTTTTGGAGTAGGTTTGGCAGCCTGTTCAAGAAGCTAACCCTACTAGAAATCTAACGGTAAAATTAGATCTTATAAGAATTAAAACATCTTCTATATCTGACAGTATCTAAGAAACCAGCTAAGCTACATCAACCAAGCGTTGAAAATATACACCTCAATGACAATCAAAGAACACTTAACTGGGTATTATTTTATATTTTTTATTGGACTCTACTTCTCTTACATCTGATTTGTGTGTGTGTGTGTTTGTGTGTGCGTGTGGGCTCGAATGACTGTGTGAGGGCCAAAGGCTTGACATTGAATTTGTATTATTTTTCTCAGGTTCAGTGTTGAACAAATTGGCTCTTTCTTTGGCTCCTTACAGAACGATGCCTACGGCGCAGATTCAATTCCCATATCGGGTGCTGTCAGGGTGAAGTGGGGCGATCCTCAGGTTGATTCACCACCAGTCAGCCTTCAAAGGGGAAAGCAGCCTGTGGTCATCTGGAACTATGGTGACTTTACTTTTATTGTTCACAACGTAAATACATTCTGATTTGGAAAAGGCATATCCTCATGAAAAAGAAACTTAAACCTTTGCTGTGACCAACCGAGGAGGTTGAACAGAGGGGAGGTAGTTCACCCCTTCTCACCTGGTTGTAACAATGTCTTGGCTTTAACTGCGGGAGGATAGCTGTCCTGCTGCTCACTGGACTGGCTGTTCTGTGGCCAGCTGATTTGAATGATTATTCACAGTTGTCTGTCAGCTTTGGCCTTGTGCAAGCAGCAAGCTGAATAGTAAGAAAACAAATGGATTGCCAAAAGCTTTTTGCACTCGAGGATGGAGATTAGCCAGCCCCTCACAGCCGTTGAGGTTTAGTCAATGTTGGAAGTGTAGCAAAATGTGGCAGCCAATTTGTGAACAGTAAGGCTCCATAAACAACTGAGGGAAATGATTGGATGATCACTTTAGCAATGCTGGTTGGCGGACTATAAAACTGGGCAGGATACCCAGAAAGCACCTTCACCCTGAACACAAACAGTTCCCTGAGCTCCATCCGAGAGGGCAGACTGGGCCTTCGTTTAACATCTCGTCCAGGTTACGACAGTGCTGCACTCTCTCAGGTCTGCACTGAAGAGACATTTTGTGCTCATGTCTCTGGCGTGAGGCTCGAGCCGTGACCTCACGAGTTAGAGGCAAGAGCTCTACTACTAAGCGAAAGCTGTCACCATTGACCAATTTTATTGGCTAAAACCAATAGTCAGATTTATTTATAGGTAAGCTAATATATAGACACAGTAAAACGTATAAGAGTAACCAATAATGGAGCAACTCGCAGGTCTTACTCCACTGGCAGCCACGCCGTCGTTTTTTAAAAAGCCAGTGTTGAGAATGGCAACTTACCCAGATAGGTTGTGGGAAATGGTAAACCTGCTGCTAAAGCACGATCTGAAGTAGATGGATATTCTTGTCCTGCAAGCTACCACAATGTGTCCAGAGGCATCTCTGCAAATTTCAGTTTTAGTGTGTACGATTTATCCTGACTGCAAATTCCACTTGTTCATTTCAAGACAATTTTGTTTATGATTCAAAAGAAAGTGAACTTAATGGATCGCGTACGCAGTCAAAATCTTCCATAGTCACGGGCAGAGTTTTCCACCCCCCCCCCCACTCCCCAACGGGTTCTGAGATGGGGGGAGCATAATATTGCATGTATGGGATTCTCTCGAGGCTCCTGCTGGCCCGAACCAGATGCAATTTCATGGTGGGCTGGGCAAAACTTTGGACAGGAAACCCTCCCTGCCCCTATAAGGTCCTTAAGTAGCCAGTTAATGGCCACTTAAGGACCTTGTTGCTCCCAGCCTCAATTTTCTGGCTGGCAGGTGCCAGTTGGATGAGGGTGTCAGACAGAAAAAGTCTTCACCCTTGATTCTGGGCAGGAAGGAAGGGGTGCCTCAATCAGAAGGCACCTTCAGTCTTGGGGCTCCCTCCCCTCAGGGACCTGGAAGCTCCCCCCCGCCCACCACATACACCACCCCACCCACCCACCAGCCTACCCTTCTCGCCAATGAGACTGTCCTGACCCCCCTTGGCATACACTACACTCCAGCCGCCGCAACCCCTGGTACTTGCCTAAAATGCGATCCCTGGACTTCAGTTCAGCCACGGAGGTGTAATACCTCTTCCAACCACTGCAGCACTGTGTCTGGAGGGGCTAGTGAACTGCCGGCCGATTGACAAGGCAGGCTTCAGTCTAAAGGCGGACGGAAATCTCGCTTGCTGCCAATCGATGCCCAATTGAGTGTAAAATGGCAGCGGGCTTGTTGGAGCCAGCGGGGACCCGTTCTCTGCCAACGCTCAGAATGGCAAGCGCCGAGTACTTGCCATCCTGAATATTCAGGCCATGGAGGGAAAGTAGCAATTGAACTTCTTTAGTCGTGTTTAAGATGTGTGAAGATGAGGTTGGATAGAGTTCTGACAGCAGGATTTGCTGATTCCAGCCTGAACATATCAATCAACGCACTTGCCACTTTTCCCTGCCAGAGGGCCAGTTTTGATTTGATGCTTTGAAGTTTATCTCTGACAGTCAGAAAGTCACATTTCAATATTCAGCTCATTTAGATGGCGGAATATATTTAAAAGAAATGCAAGCTTAGCACACCAAGATTAATCACATTAAATCTTTGTGTACGTGAAAATCCATGCAGAACCGAAAGCTCTTTCAGCATGATACAGAGTTCATAAATAAGAGAGAACGTTTTCCTGAGACAGCCATTGCACACATGTGCATGAGTAAACTCTGGCACCCGGCCCCCATCTCTTCACACAAAGTAGTAAACAAGTGTGATTTCAAAGGGCGTGATTTGACATAATTCACGATTCCCGCTGTTTGGCACAGGGCTAAAGAGCTGGCTTTTAAAGCAGACCAAGGCAGGCCAGCAGCACGGTACAATTCTCTTACCAGCCTCCCCGAACAGGCGCCGGAATGTGGCGACTAGGGGCTTTTCACAGTAACTTCATTAGACAATAAGCGATTTTCATTTCATTTCATTTCATAATGTTGCAGTTAACTCAGCTGGCATTGTTTTAGCACCAAAGCCTTTACAGTGCAGGATACAGTGGCTGACCAAGATGGCAGGATTCTGTCCTTACTCATGAACCCTTTGACATTTTCCATCATGCAAGCTGTGTCATCAATGCAGATGCACTTGGTCCAGTTAAGATGTTCTTCCACCAGATAATCAGCTGTGACTCGAAAGATTTCCTCTCCGATCGTATGACCAGACAATTCTTTGCAAAAGAAGAAATTCTCTTTGATAGAATGCCCGTCGATATACCTGACATAAGGCAAGAGCTGGAAGCGTCCACCATAACCTGTGGAGCCATCAATCTGCCGGGCAAATTTTTCACTAATTTCTAATTTCCCCCGAAGCACATGTTCAACATCAACTAACATTTTATCGCTACACCGTTTGATCGTACTATCAGAAAGAGGAACTTTGCCGGTTCCTTTGGCAGCGTTAGCTCCCAATATTACTCTCAAAGTACTTCTGCATCTTGGCAGAATTAGTGTTTTTAGCAATGGTGTGTGGTTCGTTTGATTTCATTTTGAGCTTAGCCACGAGGTAACTTGCCTCCTGAACATTATCTGAAACATGCACACATTCCACCGTATGCTGATTTTTCTTGTGTTTTGTTCTCTCAGGCATTTGAAGTACTGTATGTCCTTGCTGGAGAGTGAATGATGTTTTGTATTAAAATGTCGCTTCAACTTACTTGGCACCATTGCGGCATTTGAGATCTTCTCCTCGCAAATTAGACATGCTGGGACATTGCAAGAGGCATTGCCAATCCACACATATCGAAACGCTAAGTAGCCCTTGCTGTACTGTCTGTGTACGAACCACACTATTTCCGCTGAGGTTCTGGGGCGTCATTCTCCACCGGCGGGAGTCTCCGTTTTGCCGGCGCCCGGGAGTTTCCCGATGGCGTGTGGCTGCCCCACAATGGCCGGCCCCATTGACCGGCCGGTGTAACGGAGCATCCCGCCGGCGGGTCGGGGCAGAAATGTGGCGGGGCGGGATGGAGAATTTCACTCCTGTTCTTTCAGCCACATGTAATTCAGAGCAGGTTCTTCACTTCTCTTGAAGAACTTACCCAAGGCAGATTGGTCAAACACACCACACGACACAATAAATGCCCTAAAGCATCAACATACAAGCACAATTTTAGCTGTTCGGCCATACCAAGCTGAGAATTACTCCTCCAAAACTGTACCCTTCTCCCAACACTCCACAACACAAATTTACCAACCTTCAGCTGCTTGCTCAGATCTTTGTGGTTTCTTTTCGGGACTTTTTTCTCCATGGGCTTCCACCCAAGCCTACCTCACTTAAGGTCTACTTTGTGTAGCCATTTGTCTAATTGGGGCCTGCTTCTCCTTTTCTTAGCTTCGTTGATTCCTTTCTTATCCCTGTCTTCTTCCCTTACTGGGAATGTTGCTTTTAGTTTGGGCATGATTCAGCGGACTCAGGTTACAGTCGGCTGAACGGCATGGTTAGCGGGGAGTTTCTCAGCGACTGCAGCACCAAAAAACTCTCCATAATCCAATGCCATTCTTTTTATGGCCTTGAAGAGTTTCTCCCCGCCAAGGCCGCACTTCAGCTTCTTGCCGATCGGGCTGCCTTTTTGTCTGGTTGCCCCGATCTTAACCCCCCGCCCCCCCACCGAGGCTCCTCCCCTGCTCTTTTGACCCACCTGAATCTGGGGGAGCCCCCCAGGAACCCCACTCGCCCCGCTCTACTTGACTAGGACTCCCCCGGCCCACCGCTGGTAATGCCAACCCGGCACCTGGGCACCCTGCAAGCCTGGCACCCTTACAGTGCCCTTGGCACCCTGGAAGTGCCACTGGGCATTGTGTCAATGCCAGGGTGGCAATGCTGGGGTGCCCAGGTGGCAGGAGAATGCCAGGGTGCCACCATGCCTGCTAACAACAACCTGGCAGTCTGTAATGACCTGAGAGACTCCCTCTGTTGCCATTGTGACTGGCCCATGTTTATGTGGACCAGTTTTAAACAGTGCCCTGGCCTTGGCCCTGGTCTCTCAGGCATGGCTGGTGAATCCCGGGCGCCAGGTGGACCGCAATTTAGGGCTCTCGTGTGATTCACCTATTGTGCCCAGATCTATGCTGGGTGCAACAGGATTGTTGGATCACATCATTTACTTCTCCCTGTCTTCTCTCCTGTTTTTTTTTTCAACCTCTCCCTGTCTCTCTCACTTCTCCCAGGCTTTTCACACCCTTTATGGCTTCTTGCACACGGTGCCTTCATCTTTAGCTCCGTGGTCAGCCTCTGAAAGTGCTTACGTCTGACCAATCTAAAAAACCGGAACCGTACTTTCGTGGCCATTTCCCAGCCAACACTTCCGCAGGATTTCCAAGGGTCGTCGAGTCTTGGAAATGCTAACCACAGAGCTGAAAACAAAGGTTACATTTTGTTTCTTTACATTAGTGTTTAATCATTTGGTATTTTACTTTGCAGCACCCTTGTGGGGCCTTCGTGGCACACGGACACATTGGTCGGGAATCGTTGGATTTCACAGTGTATTATGCAGCCCTATTGTAGTCACCACATATTGGTTACTTTCAGCTTATGAGATATTTAACCAGGGTCATTGACCGGCTACATTGCAGGGGTAGGCATCTCATACCTCCCTGCAATGCTTGTGGAGTCGTGCCAGTTTCTTGAAAGCTCATGGTCCAGGGATTCCCTGAGGAGTCATGAACCACAGTCAGGGTTCAGCTCTTACCCATGTCTCCTCATATCTCCCATGCTGCCAATACCCCTCACATCTCTCATGCCCCTTCCATGACTCCATGACTCTTTCATGCCCTCCTCAACTGCCATTCCCACTCACCCAGTATGAACTATGGACAGAACTAATAATCCAAGCATTTATAATCAGGCTATCTGGAAAAAGAGGTGACTGGTCATCTTTTCTGCTGTTATACTTGCCAGATGACCTTGGTTTGAATGATTGGCTAAGTCCAAGACTCAGTGATGGATCAGTTCAGCAGGAGGCTGCCTGCATAGGCCAATGTAGAGTGTTAGCTTTGATTGATTGTCCTATATATGAGATAATAACAAGTTTTCTTACTTTGATCTATTTTCTCAATGTCTGCATGTTTATTTGGACAAGATGAAGAGGTGTGAATTGGGATGACGATTCAGTTTCTGAAACTGAATTTCAGAGTCTGAATGCTACTTTTATAAGGTTAGAGGAGCAGCAGTTTTTTCAAAGCAGATATCTGAATGGGTGTGCTTTCAAGAATATATCAGGACTTCTCATTGCTGTGACATGAATCATTAGTTATGCGCATAATGCATTTCTGGGTGAATAGATATGAAGGAGGCATTGGGGACAATGGATTGGATTGGATTTGATTCATTGTCATATGCACTGAGGCACAGTGAAAAGTATTGACCTGCCTGCAGTCCAGGCAAATTGTTCCATAAATGAGAAACATAGGATCTACAATAAATTCGCAAAGTAAATACATTTGTCAGAGTGTAGCATACGGAGTGTAGTACTACTCAGTTGAGAAGATTTGTAAGAGACCAGTTCAGACCATAAGAGGGTCATTCAGGAGTCTGGTAACAATGGGGGTGAAGCTGTTTTTGAACCTGTTAGTGCATGTTCTCAGACTTTTGTATCTCCTGCCTGATGGAAAAAGTTGGAAGAGAGATAACCGGGGTGGGAGGGGTCTTTGGTTATGCTGCCCGCTTTCCCCAGGCGGCAGGAGGTGTAGATGGAGTCAATGGATGAGAGGCGGGTTCGTGTGATGGACTGGGCCGACTCTCTGTAGTTTCTTACGGTCTTGGCCCGAACAGTTGTCATACCAGGCTGTGATGCAGCCAGATAGGATGCTTTCTATGGTGCATCTGTAAAAATTGGTAAGAGTCAATGTGGACATGCCCAATTTCCTTAGTTTCCTGACAAAGTATAAGCGCTGTTGTGCTTTCTTGGTCATGGCGTAGACATGGGTGGACCAGGACAGATTGTTGGTGATGTGCACACCTAGGAATTTGAAGCTGTCAACCATCTCCACCTTGGCATTATTGATTCAGACAGGGGTTTGTGTGATATTTTCCTTCCTGAAGTCAATGACCAGCTCCTTAGTTTTGCTGACATTGAGGGAGAGGTTGTTGTCATTACTCCACTCCACTAGGATCTCTATCTCTCTCCTGTACTCTGACTCATCGTTGTTTGAGATCCAACCCACTACGGTTGTGTCATCAACAAACTTGTCGATTGAGTTGGAGCCAAATTTTGCCACATAATCGTCTGTGTCTAGGAAGTCTAATGGTATTGAGGACTATCGTGGAGGAGGTGTTGTTATTTATCTTCACTGGCCTATGGGTCAGGAAGTCGAGGACACAGTCAGGAAACAGAGGGAGGAGCCAAGTCCGAGATTTTGGATTTTGACATGAGCTTGGCTGGGATTATGGTGTTGAAGGCAGAGCTGTAGTCAATGAATAGAGCCTGACGTTAGAGTTCTTGTTGTCGAGATGCTCCAGGGATGAGTGTAGGGTGAGGGAGATGGCGTCTGCTGTGGACCGGTTGTGGTGTTATGAGAATTGCAGTGGATGAAGGCATTCTGGGAGTATGGAGTTGATATGCCTCATGACCAACCTCTCAGAGCACTTCATAATGATCAATGTCAAGGCCACCAGATGGTGGTCATTGAGGCTCATTGCCTGGTTCTTCTTTGGCACCAGTATGGTGATGGTCTTCTTGAAACAGGTGGGGACCTCGGAATGGAGTAGCCAGAGGTTCAAGATGTTCGTGAACGCATCCGCCAGTTGGTCCGCGCAGCATCTGAGTGCCTGACCAGGAATCCATCAGGACCCGTTGGTTTCCGAGGGTTCACTTTCAAGAAGGCCAATCTGACTTTGGAAGTTGTGACAGTAGGTATGGGTGTGTCAAAGGCTGCTGCGGCAGTTGACAACGGTTTGATGGTTCCCTTATCGATATTAGAATAGAATGCATTGCGTTCAATGGGGAGGGGTGTGCTCTGCTGGAGATAATACTCTGCTTTTCTTTGTAGCCCGTTATGTTGTTTAAGTCTTGCCACAACCGATGAGAGTCCGTGTCATTAGTCTGTGACTCTAGCTTAGTCTGGTATTGTTTCTTGGCATCCCGGGATGTTTTGCGGAGGTCGTACCTGGATTTCTTGTATAGGTCAGGGTCGCCTGACTTGAACGCCTCAGACCTGTCCTTCAGTAGGGAGTGAACCTCCCAATTAACCATAGTTTCTCATTGGGGAACATACATACTACCTTCTTTGGCACTTGTTGGTGAAGTCTGACGGTGGTGGCATACACGTTTAGGTTGGCCGCTGAGTTCTTGAATGAATATGGACCAGTCCACTGACTCCAAGCGGTCGCTTAAGAGATCTTCTGTTTCCTCGTACCAGCATTGCACGACCTTCTTAACTGGATTCTCCCGCTTAAGTTCCTGCTTAAATGCCGGGAGAAGGAGCACTGTCTTATGGTTCAAAGATGTGCAGGTTAGATGGGGTTATGGGGTTACGGGGATAGGGCGGGTGGGGGAAGCAATGATGGTAAATGAATTCAAATGGATATTGAAAGGAAAATTGAAGTAAATTAACTTGTGGTGTTACATGAATAGAGTGGAGGAATGGGACCGACTGGATTGCTCCATAGAGACCTGGAATTGTTTGGATAGGCCAAATGGCCTTCTTCTGTGACGCTATGAGGTTTTCCATGAAGGTCCTGCCTTTTCATCCTTTCCCCTTGCCAGATGTGTGGTGATCCTCAGGTTAAATCATATCCAGTCAGCTCTCCCCCTCAAAGGGGAAAGCAGTCTACGGTCAACTTGGACTATGGCAAATTTATACTTACATATAACTCTAAGACCCAAAATTATGCATTTGAACATTCTGTTGATTGGATACCTATTTTAAGAGATCAAAGCTGACCTATTCCTCAGCACCAGTTAGCCGTATTTTCTGCAAATCCATCAATACCTTTACTTCACAAAAATTTAATTTGATTTGGAAACCACAGCCTATGAAAGAATTAAGGCAATATTCTGATTTTCTTTCTCAGATCGAAAGTGAATCAATCACACTTGCGCACATTGAGCTCTGTCTGCCATAGTTCTGCTCATTCATTTAGTCTGTCTATGCCTTTGTATACCTTCCTGCTCCCATCTACACAACTTACTGTGCCTCCCGGCGGGGCCATTTGCAAACCTGGATGTACAATTCTATTACTTCATTCATCACAGTCAGAGTCCTCGACTGAGTGTGCCTTTCCCTTTCATCCTTTTCCTCCCAAAATCTATTAGCTCACACTTAGATGATTTAAACAGCAGCTGCCATCTCTCCATGCATTCCTCTCACTTGCCTACAGTGTCCCGAGATCTATTTTATAGTCCTACTTGCTATTTGACAACACACTGGCTTTTGTGTAATCAGTTTATTTTGAAATTAGACTTCCTAAGCCCAATTCATAACATTTATATGCACTTACAACAACAGTGGACTCCTGGGGTGCACCACTTCCAGTCCTTATCCAATCAAATTGCACCTTACTTCCCAGAATTATTGGCCGTTTGTCTCTCTGCCCTTGCGTCATTCTGAAGAAGAGTCAGATTGGACTCTAAACATTAACTCTGTTTCTTGCTCCTCAGGTGCTTCCAGACCTGTGCAGTGCTTGTGGTTGTACCTGACCCACATGGATTGTTCTGGTTCAAGATGGCTACTCACCATCACCTTCTCAAGGGCAATTAGGGATGGGCAATAAATCCTGACCTAGCCAGTGACACCCATATCCCAGGAATCGTTTTTTTTAAATTTCAGATTTCCAGCCTCTGCAGTATTTTGCTTTTATTGCCAACTCTTACATTTCTATTTGCTTCTGGGCTGTAAACATTGCTGGAAAGATCAGAATTAATTGATTGTGAAGGTGGTGAGCTGTCATTCTGAGCTGCTACAGTCGGCACACTGTAAGTACACTCACAGAGCTGTTATAGAATCATAGAATTTACAGTGCAGAAGGAGGCCATTCGGCCCATCGAGTCTGCACCGGCTCTTGGAAAGAGCACCCTACCCAAGGTCCACATCTCCACCCTATCCCCATAACCCAGTAACCCCACCCAACACTAAGGGCAATTTTGGACACTATGGGCAATTTAGCATGGCCAATCCACCTAACCCGCACATCTTTGGACTGTGGGAGGAAACCGGAGCACCCGGAGGAAACCCATGCACACACGAGGAGGATGCGCAGACTCCGCACAGACAGTGACCCAAGCCGGAATCGAACCTGGGACCCTGGAGCTGTGAAGCATTTGTGCTATCCACAATGCTACCGTGCAGGAAGTTTTAAGTTTAAATTAAAATTACTAGTCCAGTAACAATACCTGTGAAGGTTTAAGATAGTGGATGGGTGCTGTTGCTAATTTGTGTGTGTCTCTTAATTTGGCTCTGTTTAATTATGTTTGCTCAAGAGTCGCCAGGTATCTTTCGACACCGCCACAAGGTTCAGAACCGAATACTGATCAAAGACTCGATATACCAGTTAGGAAGTTCAAAAGCAATGCTCATTTATTTACACACAGTCAAATCTACTCATGCATAAACTCTACAAACCAAACTATCACTATTACTAAAGCCTATACTTAGCTTCGGGTGCCCACTCAGTCAGAGGAACAATGGCCGTTGCTCGGTTCTGAGGCTGCTGGGTTGAGCTGTTTACAGGATAGCAACTAGGAGCGTCTATCTCGTAGCGTGCGTTGACTTGGAACTTACTTGGTCTGGTGTAGCTGCTAGGCTGGTCTCTCTCTTCGCTGAGAGCCAAAGCCAAAGAAGAAAGATTCTCCCTTGGGGAATACCTTTTTACCCAAAAAGGCTTTGCGTGCTTTTGGGCGGGCTTTGAATTAATTGGGCCTTTCCCAACCATTCGTATCGAATAGAGGGGTGGGTTCCCTGGTTGCTGGGCGTGTCCTAGGTGGCCGTTGGTTTGCTTTGTTTGAGTCTCCTCTGGCGCCGGGGTGTCTGCCTTAACATTGTTTATCTAAATGTTTCCCTTTTGTCCCCGGAGATGGCTCATTAGTATGCAGATGGCTTAGCAGTTTCTGTCCTGTCTGAGAGCCAAGGCTCTAATCAACAGACAGACCTTGCACCTGCTTGTTTCTCAGTATTGTCCAATTTTCCCTGCATTCTTTGCAAGTGTCCATTTTGTAATCGGAACGTGGCCATCCCAGATGGCTACAGTGCCAATCAAATGGGTTGCTTTGTTTTGGATGTAGGCTTCGTAAAGGTGAAAATCGCTTTCGGGTAGAATTTTCCTCTTTATGTTTTGGCGGATAAGTTAGTTTTATTGCTTCATCTGCATTTCATTTAATGCATTAATAGTAAAGAGATTTGAGACTTCTTTTTTGTTTTGTAACTGTCTTTATTTTCATACTTCTTCCATCTCATGGAATCCCATAGAATCCTTGCAGTGCAGAAGGAGGCCATTCAGTCCATCATGACTGCACAGACTGTCCAGTAGAGCACTCTACCTAGGCCCACTCCTCAGCCCTATCCCTGTAACCCTGTGCATTGTTCATGGCCAATCCACTTGAGCTGCACATCTTAAGACCCTAAGGGGCAATTTAACCTGGCAAATTCACCTGACCTGCACATCGTTGGACTGTAGAAGGAAACTGGAGCACCCGGAGGAAACCTACGCAGGGGTGGGAATGTGCAAATTCCACACAGTCACCAAAGGCCGGAATTGAACCCAGGTCACTGGGCTATGAAGCATCATTGCTCACCACTGTGCCACTGTGTGTATATTATGAATACACAATTCATAGAGCAACATGGAAATAAAAAAAGCACCCATGCTTAGCCCAGGGTCCAGTGTGCTGGCTCAGAAACGCTTTCCCGGGCATATAAAATAATACATTAAATCGAGGGTTGGATGTTTCATACTGTAGCTTCCACTTTCACCTTGCGTTTGTTTATTAACCTCAACCACCCCAGTTTGCCAAAAGCAAAAGCAAAAAAAAGGCTGAGAGAAAATTTGCCCCTGTATGCAGCCTCTTACCGAGAAGTAAGCACCTCCCTTCAAATTTTAGTTGGGAGCCAAGTTTTCAAAACTTTTCATTAGCTTAGCTGTGTCACAGGATCAAAGCTGTGTGGGGAGCCAGTGTTCATCATTCAAATATGCTGCTTCCACCAAATTATGTGCAGTTGGCTCAGTGAGCTTTGAACCTGGAGACTATCAGAGGTTTTGACAGATGACAGATTGGAACTCCAGTAATTCTTTGGAGTTTTGGATTATTGAATACTTGCGACAAGATGGACTAGAGTTTCTGCAGAATCTGACACATCCTTGGCAAGGAGGCATCCTCCAACCCAAAAATAATATTGATCATGTTCAATTTACTACGTTCTGTTGGCATTTGTGAGATTGGCTTCCAAAATGTAAGGGACAGGTTAGTTCTGTTGTGCTCTATGGCTCCTCGATCATGAAGACATGCATAGAATATGTGTGTTCAGCTATACACTTATTTATTATTAAACACATGGAGAGGTACCAACAATCATATGTACAGACAATCATATCTAAGTTACTGTGGTTACTAAGTTAAGGTGAGATGCGACTGTCCTGTTGTCCACCCTGCTACCAATTGTCGGCGTCTTGTCGGTCACCTGATATATATATCTGGCTCCATGTGTGTCTGGTTCCACCTACTGGCAGGAGGTCATAACTGTTACTACATGTATTGATGATCAGCTTTATACATTGGTACTGTTACATACAATTATATACAGATATGCATTCACCACAAGCTCTGGGAGGTCTCCAATGTTAACTGTTTTTAAAAAATCATTAAGGCCTGGATTTTTGCTCCAAGGTTGGGAGTGCAGAATCACCATATTTTCTAGCTCTGTAAACCTGACCCAGGAAAAAGTGCCGGGGAGACTGTAATTCTTGTCTGGTGGAGCGGGTTGCGGGATACGATGGCAGTCCTGACCACTGCCCCCGGAATGCTGGAGAGGCTGCCGGGTGTGGAGACCGGCTGGCCAGAATGCCTGCTTCTGTGCACTGCTCCGTGAAAGTTTGAAAAAAAACCAATAAAACAAAAAACATCCCTCCAACCCTCACTCCTTACCTTCCTCATACCCCCACACACCTTCTTTGTCCCATCCATGCCAACCTATGCCAACTCATGCCCTGCACCCACTCCCCATAAACCCCAACACTCCAGATATTTTTCCAAAAATTTAGAAGGCAGGACTTTTAAATGCCTTTGACAGTTAGCTTTAATGGGTCCTCTTGAGAGTTCTATCAGGTACTCTTGATGGACTAAACAGGTCCGCTAGACCAGTCTGAGATCTCCTTCGACAGGTGCATTCTCACAGTCTGATAGTTGATTTTGATAATTCCAATGAATTTGAAAGTAATTAATTGAGGCACTTGTTATGCATATTTATGGTTAGATTTAACATATACCTGACTGTTCCAAGCCATCACCTGATCTATCCCAAAGGGCAGCTGCTCTCCCCCAAAAGTGTCCCAATACATGGTTCAAAAGTGTACCGTACCTCTCCAAAGGGGTACGAAACAATTCCACAAAGTTCAGACCTGGTCTAATCTACACACTCCTGGGGCGTCATTCTCCGACCCCCCAGAGGGTCGGAAAATGCCCGTTGGCCGCCGTGAATCCCGCCCCCGCCCCCGCCGAAGTCTCCGAAGGGAGAAAAGTCGGCGGGGCGTTAATGGCGCCGCTGCCGCGGAGAATGTCACGGGTCTGCGCAAGGCAGCCGATTTTCGGCCTGCCGATATTCTCCCTTCCGGATGGGCCGAAGTCCCGTCGACGTGATGACCGTTCACGTCGACGTGAATCAAACCTCCTTTTCATCGGCGTGACCCGGTGCTCCAGGCTCACGCCGACCAGCGTGGAGGTGAGTGACGGCCTGGGGGGTTGGCTCTGGGCAGGAAATGGCGTGGCCGCAGACTGATTGCGTGAGGAGAGGTGTGTCTTGGCTTGTGTGTGTGTGTGTGCGGCGGGGGGGGGGGGGGTGGTTAGAGTAGGCTGGGCTCTGGGGGAGTGCCGGGAGGGGGTCAGGGGGTCCGTGCCGGGGTGGAGGTTGGGGACGGGGTCCGTGCTGGGGTGGAGGTTGGGGAGGGGGTCCGTGCCGGGGTGGAGGTTGGGGGGGGGGTCCGTGCTGGGGTGGAGGTTGGGGGTTGGGGGGGTCCGTGCTGGGGTGGAGGTTGGGGAGGGGGTCCGTGCTGGGGTGGAGGTTGGGGAGGGGGTCCGTGCCGGGGTGGAGGTTGGGGGGGGGGTCCGTGCTGGGGTGGAGGTTGGGGGTTGGGGGGGGTCCGTGCTGGGGTGGAGGTTGGGGGGGGTGTTCCGTGCCGGGGTGGAGGTTGGGGAGGGGGTCCGTGCCGGGGTGGAGGTTGGGGGTTGGGGGGGGGTCCATGCTGGGGTGGAGGTTGGGGGTTGGGGGGGGGTCCGTGCTGGGGTGGATGTTGGGGGGGGGGGTCCGTGCTGGGGTGGAGGTTGGGGGGGGGGGGTCCGTGCCGAGGAGGGTGATGGGAGAGCAAGTGAGTTGGTCCACCTGGCCAGGTGCCAGCCTCCAACAGTTGGACCCATGCGGTCCATGCCACCTGGCTGGGGGGAGGAGGGGATATGGGCAGTGATGACATGTCGTCGTTCCCCTCCCCCCCACCAGGCCGTCATGTTTTCAGATCATCCAGTGATGTTGGCCGCCGTGGTGGCAGCCGCTCATGTCTATGTTGCCCTGGATGAGGAGGAGGAGGAGGAGGAGGAGGAGGAGCGTGCCAGAGAGGCGGCGCAGGCTGCCGCAGAGGGGCAGGTGAATCCTCACGGACCGGGAATCCAGGAGGAGACTCCGGATGAGCCGGGAAACCGTGGCACACATCTGCCACCTGCTGGCACACCTGTCACCGCGTGGCACTGGCGGGGGACACCCTCTCCCCGTGTCCGTCAAGGTTACGGTGGCCCTGAACTTTTATGCAACGGGGTCATTCCAGGCACCGAGTGGGGACCTGTCCGGCATATCGCAGACATCGGTGCACCGGTGCATCCGGGCAGTGACAGATGCCCTTTATGCCATGGCGCACCGCTACATTCGCTTGCCCGTGGACCGGGCCAGCCAAGATGCCCGGGCCGTGGGCTTCTCTGCCGTGGCCGGGTTCCCCATGGTCCAGGGCGCGATCGATGGGATGCACGTCGCCGTGCGGCCACCTGCAGATAACAGGGGCGTGTTCACTAATAGGAAGGGGACCTATTCGATGAACGTACAGGTGGTCTGCGACCACCGCATGATGATCCTGCACGTCTGCGCCCGTCACCCAGGCAGTGTACACGACTCATTCGTGTTGTCGCGGTCATCCATCCCCGGCATGTACGAGGGACGCCATCCCCGGCTGAGGGGCTGGTTGCTGGGCGACAGGGGCTACCCATTGCGATCGTGGCTGATGACGCCTATACGGAGGCCACGCAATGAGGCGGAGAACCGCTACAATGATGCCCATGTAGCGACAAGGGGAGTGATCAAGAGGTGCTTTGGCGTGCTGAAGATGCGTTTCAGGTGCCTGGACCTCTCTGGGGGCGCCCTCCAGTATCGGTCAGATAGGGTCGGCCGCATCATTGTGGTGTGCTGCGTCCTGCACAACATAGCCCAGCAGAGGGGCGATGTGCCGCAGGCAGAGGAGGGCGGAGTGGAGAAGCAGCAGGAAGAGGCACAGTCCTCCCCAGATGAGGGGGATGGGGGCAATGGTCAGGGCAGACAGGGTAGACATAGGCGGGTGGCTGTCCACCGTTACCGGCTGGCCCAGCGGGCACGAGACAGACTGATAGACGCCCGCTTCACTGACTAGATGGGCGTGGGAATTGGATAGTATGGCCACAGACCGCACACCATGGCAACAGCCGACCACCCACACCCCCCACCCATCCACCCACCCAGCACCCTCACCCCCCCTCCCCAACCCCACCCACCCCACCCGCATGCACACCACCCCCCCCCCACTGCCGATCCACCGGCGGCACAACGGGCCGGGCTCACACAGTTGCGGGTGGACGCGTGTCTATTGCAGGCCATGGAGGATGATGACAACCCGCCCTGCGGGGATGGGTGCCTGGGCGTTTGGTCCTGCGATACACAATGAAGCATGCATGGTTAGACATCAGGCAGTGATCAGGTGATACGGGGGAGGGGGATATAGGGGAGGGGGGATATGGGGACGGGCTGTCGGTGGCTCACTTGCTGGTGGGCCCCCAACCTCTGCATCAGCAACCTCCCAGTCCTCAGGTCCGCCAGCCAGTTCCAGGGCCCTTTCCTCGTGTACGGTCAGTGGCCTCTCATCAGCGGGCCCTCCTCCAGTCCTCACATGCTCCCTATTGTTGTGTGCGCGCTTCTCCTGTGGGGGGGGGGGGTGGTGGCAGGGGTAAAAGGCAACAGTGTTAGGCAGGTATATGAATGCATGCCATCGGTTGCGCGTGCATTGCAGAGGTTAAGGTTAGGGCTGGATTCACTTGGGGATATGGGGGAGGGGGGATATGGGGGAGGGGGGATATGGGGGAGGGGGGATATGGGGGAGGGGGGATATGGGGGAGGGGGGATATGGGGAGGGGGGATATGGGGGATATGGGGGAGGGGGATATGGGGGAGGGGGGATATGGGGGAGGGGGGATATGGGGGAGAGGGGGATATGGGGAGGGGGGATATGGGGGAGGGGGGATATGAGGGATGGGGGATATGGGGGAGGGGGGATATGGGGGATATGGGGGAGGGGGGGATATGGGGAGGGGGGATATGGGGGATATGGGGGAGGGGGGATATGGGGAGGGGGGATATGGGGGAGGGGGGATATGGGGGAGGGGGGATATGGGGGAGGGGGGATATGGGGGATATGGGGGAGGGGGGATATGGGGGAGGGGGGGATATGGGGGAGGGGGGGATATGGGGGAGGGGGGGATATGGGGAGGCTCACCCTGCCTGCTCTGACGTGGTCGTTCACCTTCTTGTGGCACTGGGTGCCTGTCCGTGGTGTCAGGGCCACAGCGGTGACGGCCTCTGCCACTTCCCTCCACAGACGCCGGCTGTGGCGTGGGGCAACTCTGCGGCCGTGCCCGGGATACAGGGCGTCCCTCCTCTGCTCCACCGCGTCCAGGAGCGCCTCCACATCGCGTGACTCGAACCTCGGGGCTGAGCGACGGCCAGCCATCCAGTCGGGTGTTGCGGTCAGGTGTTCCAGTCGGGTGGGGGGGAGCAGCGCGGCCTTATGAGCCGTCACGCCGTGCAGCGCGTATGACGCTGCACAGCGTGAACCACTGCGCAAGCGCGGATCCCGTTACATCGCTGCTAGCCCATTTCGGGCCGGAGACTATCGACCCATTTTTCTGACGTGACGCAAGTGGGATTTGCGCCGTTTTTTGCGCCGATCGGCGGACTTTCCGCCGATAACGGAGAATTTCGCCCCTGGTTTTACACTACAGGGATGCAAAAATCAGAATTGCATAGAGGAAGCTGATGATTTAAATGGCCAAATGCCATTGTTGCACAAACCCCTGCCCGTCCCCATTCCCACCCCCACAAAAATAGAAAGTGCTGTTTTCAAGGGCAAGAATGAGAGTTTTTGAACACTTTGCCATTTTCTTAAGAAGAGAGAGACCCTCCATCGGGCAAAATTTATTTTGTTGTTTATCGCTATAAAGTACTGGCCCCCATTTACTATGTATATTCTAATTATTTGCCAATTAAAGCCATGTGTTTATAATGATATAAAAAAACACCGATCGCTCATAAGGGATTTGCAAACATGTTTTGGATTCATTTATTGAGACTAATCACACATGGAAGCTTTTATATAGAGGCAAAAAGCTTGAAGCCACCAGCAGCAGAGATGTCTGCGTGTGCTCTACTTAAGCAAAATTGAAACTAAATCAGATCACATGACACACTTCCTTTAAAGTGATACCATGCTCCTAGCCCTTAAAGATATGTTACAACAATTCATAATTTTATTTATTTTTGTTTTGCTTCCTCACCTAAATCAAGCCCTGCTCTCACGTAGCAGAGACGGCAGATTCTACATTGGCCATTGAACTTCGAGATCTGGATTATATGAAGGCACATAAAATCCAGCGGGTGCATGCCTGCCACCTGCCCACCTACCCTTGCCTCCACTACACTTCAATAGGAAGTGGGGCAGCCCACAATTGGGTCTTTAAGGCCATTTGGTGGCCAGATAAAGGGCATTTAAGGGCCTTATCCTACTGCCACCAGGGCCTGAATTCTCCAGCCATTGGGTTTCAATGTGCCAGGCAGCAGTGCCCCCCCCCACCCATGGGTTTCCTGGCGGCGTGGGATGGTTTCAATAGCAAATCCCATTGACAAGCGGCAGGGGTAGAAAACCCCACTGCTAGCGAATGCTGCACTGCCGAGAAATACGTGGCTGGGGGACCGGAGAATCCAGCCCCAGTATTATAGTCACAAATAATGACGGTAGGTCCAAGCCAGTCGGGAAGCCCGGGCAGCTTGAGGCTGGGTTTTGGCAAGAGGGTGGGCCCATTGGAAGCACTGCTGCCATATCATTCCCCCTCCTCCACTTAACCATACCCCAGCAATTCACAAATCCATCCCCCTGCTCCTCTCACCGCAGCCTGCCACATTGGCTTCAGCAAAAACCTGGACTTATCTGTCAGTCGGGCTGTTTGGCGCAGTTGGATTGCCTGTAGTCCCAACAGTGGCCATTACTCATGGTGTTGCTGTTGGGGGTCACAGATCAACCTGCCAACTGATTGATGGAAGGTCCCGAAGCCAAGCTTTCTCCAAAGAGAGAGGAGCAGAGGTCTCACCTCCAAAAGGTTAACGCTGTTCTCGGCACTAAATGGCTGCAGGAAAGCTGTTGGGAGTCATGGGTGAAACTTTCTCCAACGTTTTAGCTGGGCCTGTGTGGACTACAGCACCCTTTTAAATCCAGTCATGAACTTTTGGTCACAAAAGCACCACAGCTTATAAACTGTGCAGATTTTCCGATTCTTTACTGTTTAAATGTCCTCACGCCCTTAGCGCCACTGAATGAAAGGGACACCGGATGGAAATCCAAAGATTGGAATTTTTTTTTTTTAAATTCATAGAATGTTGGCCACGCTGACTGGGCCAGTATTCGTTGCCCATCCCTAATTGATTGTTTTGCTCGGCCATTTCAGAGAGCAGTTAAGAGTCAACTACATTACCATGGGTCTGAAGTCACACAAGACCAGACCAGGTAAGAATGGCAGATTTAATTCCCTAAAGGGGATGGGCTCAATGGCTTTGTGGTTATCATTAGGCTTTTAATTCCAGAATTGTATTTAATTCAAATGTCACCACCTGTTGTGGTAGGAATCGAACCTGGGTCCCCAAAACATTATCCTGGCCTCTGGATTATTAATCCGGTAACAACACTACTATAACACTGCCTCTCCCTAAGTAAAGCATATTGTACTTTCATTTTTTGGGCTAATATTAATACTCCTCCGCACCTTATACACATTTGCTACAATTCTGTCAAAAATCCTAAACATTATAGGGGTTGAGCATGGAATAAAAATTCAGGCTTTTAGAGGAAGAAAAGTAAATATATAGATGATAGTAAGCTGTTGCTAACTTTTGGTTGGTTCAATTGGCTCTGTTTTATAACCGTTGCTCTAGAGTCGCCAGGTATCTTTATGATACCGCCACAAGGTTCAAGTTCAAGTAATGATCAATAACTCAACACACCAATTAGTAAGATTCAAATCAATGCACATTTATTATACACAGTAAATCGCTGCTCATGCATAAACTCTACTTTCTAGGCTATTTCTATAACTAACAGGCCTATACTTAGCTTCGGACTGGCCCACCAGGTCAGGGGAACAAATGGTCTTTTGTTCGGGTTCTGAAACTGCAGGATTCAAAAGCTGGTATGGACTGGTAGCTAGGAGCGCCTATCTCGTAGCGAGTGTTGACTTGAGACTTACTTCTTTGGAGGCCGCCGGACAGGTCACTGTCAAGGGTTGCTTCGCGTTGCTGAGTGACCCTGTCAAGAAGGACGATTTGAACTTAGGGGCTTTACTTTATAGTCCCCAGGGGCTTCCCGCCTTTCGGGGCGGACCCCGTACCTGGTTTCAAGTGATTGGACTTTGTTCCAATTGCTTGGTTCGATTTCTCCAAGACTGGAGCTGTTCCCTGATCATTGGGCGGTCTTTAAGTGTCCGTTAACCTCTTTTGTGTTGGCTCCTGCTGGTGCCGAGGAGTCTGGCTTGGCTTTGTTTACCTTAAATGTTTCGATTGTTCCCGGGGATCGCTCATTACTATGTAGATGGCTGCTACATTACTATGCAGATGGCTGCTTGTATCAATGCTGTCTGGCTTTCTGCAGAGTCTAATACACAATAAACTTGCACCTGCTAGTTTTTGCCTGTGTTGGCTGAATTTCCCTTCAGCCTTTGCTGTTCTACATTTTAAGTCGGGAAGTGGCCAACTCAGGTGGCTACAAAGCAAAGAGATGGAGGCTAGCATTGTGCAATAGTGTAGCAGAATAATATTAGAACAAGCTTAGAAGAACAGCTAATTTAACAGCCAAAAAAATAAATAGATGGCATTTCCCCTGCACATGGCCAACATTGTTGTTTGCATGCTTGTCGGATTGCATTGTGTAAAGGGTTAACGCTAATAGCTAACATACACCACCAGTGATGTCCCTTCATGTTCTGGAAGGAGTTTCATGCTTATCTATCTCTATGCATAGTTGCATATAATTAATAAATGTTTGCAAGTTTCTGGATGTCCTGTTTCTAGTATTGTGTTAATCACACCCAAGGACCATTTATGATGATACTTCATGGTGGCTGCACTAAACCTGCTAAATAGGAAGGATTTCCAATGGAACTGGCAGTGTGAGGAAAATGAAAGCCATTGAAAATAAAGCAACCATGACGGCAACAAATGGTAAAGAAGAGCACCAATGGAGTCCCAAGACAGCTGATTAAAGTAATGGACAATCATGGAAAGATTCCTGTGCCCCGAACTGACTCATTTGACCACATGGAAGGCCTTGACCAGGCAGCAGACTGGCAAAACTGGCAATGCAGATTTAGCTGGTATAGGATGGCTTTGGGGTTCAGCCAGAAGCCTGATTAAGAACAGGTCATCACGCGCCTCTATTCCATTGGCAGCTGTGCAGATGACATTTTAGTAAGACGGGGTGTTTATGAAGACGTAGTAACCTATGAGAAGATTATTAAGGCCTTCAATTCATATATCAGCATTCAGATGGGTATTATTATAGACCGGGCGAGGTTTAACAGGCACACACTGAAATTTGAAGTATTGACTTTTCATTAATGACTGTATTGGTTAGCTGATAGTTATGAGCATGGGATCATAAAGGATGAACTCATCCGAGACCATATTGTTCCATGTGTGCTTGACGACGCCGTAACTGATTTCCGCAGTTCAGAGAAGGTTAACATTATCCAATTAGCAAGACAGACTGAACTACGGAAGCAGAACTGAGTTTTAATCTCAGTGATGGAGAACCTTTGTGGAGTCAGATTGCTGACTCAATTGTGAGCAACAGAGGTATTGATGGTCGCACTAAAAGGATGGCCCAAAATGAAAAGAGGCTGGTTGCCACGATTACCCATTTCTCCCAATGGAGCACGAGAAAACCTTGGCCGGAATTCTCTGACCATTCGCTGGTGACGGGATTCATTGATCCCGCAGGCAGTGCACGCCCGCCTGCAGGTTTCCCAGTGGCGTGGGATAGCTTCTTTTAAAAAAAAAATTTAGAGTACCCACTTCTTTTTTTTCCCAATTAAGGGGCAATTTAGCGTGGCCAATTCACCTACCCTGCACATCTTTTGGGTTGTGGGGGTGAGACCCACGCAGACACGGGGAGAATGTGAAAACTCCATGTGGACAGTGGCCCGGGGCCGGGATCGAACCCGGGTCCTCAGTGCCGTGAGGCAACAGTGCTAACCACTGCGGCACCATGCCACCCTGCGGCACCATATAGAACATAGAACATAGAACAATACAGCGCAGTACATGCCCTTCGGCCCACGATGTTGCACCGAAACAAAAGCCATCTAACCTACACTATGCCATTATCATCCATATGTTTATCCAATAAACTTTTAAATGCCCTCAATGTTGGCGAGTTCACTACTGTAGCAGGTAGGGCATTCCACGGCCTCACTACTCTTTGCGTAAAGAACCTACCTCTGACCTCTGTCCTATATCTATTACCCCTCAGTTTAAAGTTATGTCCCCTCGTGCCAGCCATATCCATCCGCGGGAGAAGGCTCTCACTGTCCACCCTATCCAACCCCCTGATCATTTTGTATGCCTCTATTAAGTCTCCTCTTAACCTTCTTCTCTCCAACGAAAACAACCTCAAGTCCATCAGCCTTTCCTCATAAGATTTTCCCTCCATACCAGGCAACATCCTGGTAAATCTCCTCTGCATCCGCTCCAAAGCCTCCACGTCCTTCCTATAATGCGGTGACCAGAACTGTACGCAATACTCCAAATGCGGCCGTACCAGAGTTCTGTACAGCTGCAACATGACCTCCCGACTCCGGAACTCAATCCCTCTACCAATAAAGGCCAACACTCCATAGGCCTTCTTCACAACCCTATCAACCTGGGTGGCAACTTTCAGGGATCTATGTACATGGACACCTAGATCCCTCTGCTCATCCACACTTTCAAGAACTTTACCATTAGCCAAATATTCCGCATTCCTGTTATTCCTTCCAAAGTGAATCACCTCACACTTCTCTACATTAAACGCCATTTGCCACCTCTCAGCCCAGCTCTGCAGCTTATCTATATCCCTCTGTAACCTGCTACATCCTTCCACACTATCGACAACACCACCGACTTTAGTTTCGTCTGCAAATTTACTCGACACCATGCCGCCCTGCGTGGGGTGGCTTCAATGGCAATTCCTATCGACAGCGGTGGGAGAATTGAATCCCACCACCGGCAAACGCCGCGACGCCTCCCACTGCCATGAAACACACAGCTGGGTGGACGGAAAATCACGCCTCTCATCAGCACGAAGACAGTCCAGTCATAAATGCAGAGGTGTGCCCATTTTAAAGCAGTATTCTATAATAGAAAACCTCCTACTCCAAAATTTAAATGGGTCCAATGCAATCAAGCAGCATTCAGGAAACAGACAATAAAGCGGAACACAACAAGGTACCATTCTTGGGTGATGTTGCAAAATCCAAAACAACTTTTGGCTTGCTGATATCATAGCCAAATGCCTCAAAGCCAATTTTAAGGTGGACACAGTGCAGGAGTGTCCATTCTTTCAAATACAGTGCAATTTCATTTCATTTCATTCATTTGCATTTCATTTTCATCTCTGAAGCCTGAGTTCCCCAAACCATCCACTGATCCACTTCATGGTCCACGGGGCCATCCCAATCAAGGTGCCACAACTGCAATTGAGTTGTAGTTACCACTGATGTATTATACTGTATATATATGGGTTTTACGGTAAGGCCCCTGCACGACAGGTACGGGGGTAGATCCCTGCCTGCTGGCTCCGCCCAGTAGGCAGAGTATAAATATGTGTGCTCTCCGTATAGCAGCCATTTCATCAGCTGCTGTAGAAGGCCACACAGCTCTGTGTAATAAAGCCTCGATTACATTCTACTCTCGTCTCGTCGTAATTGATAGTGCATCAATTTATTACACAGAAATGTGTTGTCCCCGTACAGCAGCCGATAGTGCAACAATTTATTACACAGAGATTTTTCAGAGATGGACCTCCGCATCAAGCCGGATCGTCTGCAGCTGCATCCTCAAGCAGGCAACCCCAAAAAAGACTTCGAACATTGGCTGGCCTGTTTTGAAGCTTACATCGGGTCTGCGCCAGACCCAATCCCAGAAGCACAGAAGCTCCAGATTCTGTACACACGGCTGAGCTCCAATGTTTTTCCCCTCGTCCAGGACGCACCTACCTACGCAGAAGCCATGGCGCTACTGAAGGAAAATTACGCACAGCGGACCAACAAAATCTATGCCAGGCATCTCTATCCACACGGCCCCAACCTCTCAAGGGTCTGTGGAAGATTTCTGGCATGCCCTGCTCACCCTCGTGAGAGACCGTGACTGCCAGGCCTGAGGCACGATCAATTTGACTGGAGACAAAGTTGAATCCAAACTGAGGCTTTATTAGTATCAGATGTGTGGCCTCCCACAGCAGCTGGCGAAATGGCTGTGAGCTGGAGGCCATGCATATTTATACCCCGCCTCCTGGGCGGAGCTAGCATGCA
The DNA here is from genome assembly GCF_047496885.1 of Scyliorhinus torazame. Lineage (NCBI taxonomy): Eukaryota > Metazoa > Chordata > Chondrichthyes > Carcharhiniformes > Scyliorhinidae > Scyliorhinus > Scyliorhinus torazame. Next base: position 47,461,648 of record NC_092724.1, read on the forward strand.
GGGGCCACAGGTGAACCTGTAGTGCAGGTTCTACCGTACAACCTCTAATATCAGAACACAGTGGTTTACCACATTCACCCCTGTTAAAATTGAGTCCGGCAGGGGTGGTGGATAACTATATACAATTAGAAATTTTAATATTTACAGAGCAGCAATAAAAAATGTCTCTTGGCATCCGGCGGGCCAGTCAGAGGTTCAGCTGGTCCGGTGCCTTGATGGTCCTTTGAGATCGGTGAAGTGGTGACAGCGATGTTGGCGCTGTCATGGTCGAAGTTGACTCCGGGAGCATGCCAAAATCCTCTTCGTCGACTGGCGTGGGCACGGGGAGGACGGACGGTCCTAGGGGGGGTGATGGGAGCGGCGGGGGAGGGGAGGGTGGTGTGGGGGTGGAACCTGCTGGTGCCAGGTCCCTGAGGGAGACGGTATCCTGGCGGCCGTCGGGGAACGCCACGTAGGCATACTGTGGATTTGCGTGGAGTAGGTACACCCTCTCCACCAACGAATCCGCCTTATGGAGCCGCACATGTTTACGGAGAAGCACGGTTCCCGGAGCTGTAAGCCAAGTTGGGAGCAATACCCCGGATGTGGACTTCCTGGGGAAGGTAAAAAGATGTTCATGTGGTGTACTGTTAGTGGCAGTGCAGAGTAATGAGCGAATGGAATGTCGTGCATCAGGGAGGACCTTTTGTCAGTGGGAGGCCGGGAGATTTCTGGACCGCAGGGCCAGCTGGACGGCCCTCCATACCATCCCATTCCCCCTTTCTACCTGTCCGTTTCCCCGGGGGTTATAACTCGTCGTTCTGCTGGAGGCGATGCCCCTGCTGAGCAGGAACTGACGTAGTCATCACTCATAAATGAGGATCTTTTTCGACGGACGAGTGCCGAATTTCAGAGGCATGGAGAGTGCGGGAAAAGAATGCCATGGGCCTGCCTGCCTGATTGAGGGTGGTGGCAAGGGTGATGTCCGATGCGTCGCTTTCTACTTGGAAGGGAAGCGTTTCATCTACAGTGTGCATTCCCGCTTTGGCAATATCGGCTCTGATCCGGGCGAAGGCCTGTGGGCCTCGGCAGTCAGGGGGAAGTGAGCGGACTGTATGAGTGCGCAGGCCTTGTCCGCATAGTTTGGGACCCACTGCGTAATATGAGAAGAACCCCAGGCAACGTTTGAGGGCCTTGGGGCACTGGGGGGAGGGGGAGCTCCATGAGGGGGCGCATGCGGTCGGGATCGGGCCCCAGAACTCCGTTCTGGACCACGTAGCTGAGGATGGCTAGGTGGTTTGTGCTGAACACACACTTCTCCTTGTTATACGTGAGGTTGAGGAGAGTGGCGGTGTGGAGAAATTTAGCGAGGTTGGCGTCGTGGTCCTGCTGGTCATGGCCGCAGATGGTCACATTGCCCAGGTACGGAAACGTGGCCCGCAAACCGTGCTGGTCGACCATTCAGTCCACCTCCCTTTGGAAGACCGAAACCCCGTTGGTGACGCCGAAGGGGACCCTAAGGAAGTGATATAGCCGGCCGTCTGCCTCGAAGGCGGTGTATGACCGGTCCGATTTACGGATGGGGAGCAGGTGGTAAGCGGATTTCAGGTCCACCGTTGAGCAGACCCAGTACTGTGCCATCTGGTTAACCATGTCAGATATGCGTGGGAGGCGTCGAGCTGCGTGTACCTGTTGATGGTCTGGCTGTCGTCCACGACCATTCGGTTTTACTCCCCAGATTTAACCACTACCACTTGAGCTCTCCAGGGGCTGTTGCTGGCCTCGATGCCTTCCTGAAGCAACCGCTGGACCTCGGACCTGATGAAGGCCTTATCCTGGGTGCTGTACTGTCTGCTCCTGGTGGCGATGGGTTTGAAATCTGGAGTTAGATTGGCAAAGATGGAAGGAGGATCGACCTTTAGGGTCGAGAGGCCGCACACAGTGAGGGGTGGTAAGGGTCCGCCGAATTTAAGTGTCAGGCTCTGGAGGTTGCACTGAAAGTCCAGGCCGAGGATAAGTGCAGCACAGAGGTTAGGGAGGACGTAGAGGCGAAGGCCGTGGAACTCTGCGCCTTGGACCGTGAGCGTGACCGTGCAGTACCCCCGGATCGCGACGCGATGGGATCCGGAGGCCAGGGAGATTTTTTGATTGGTGGGGTGTACCTTAAGGGAGCAGCGCCTTATCGTATAAAAAATGTTCCCTCACATCACATCAGAAGGGCATACGGGTTGCAATGTGATATCCTTTCCAATGTTCAGGTGAAAAGCCCAGCTTGAGGGCAACCCTGTGTCCAAAAGTGATCTGTCAGATAGGCAACAAGTGGGGCAGCACGGTAGCACAAGTGATTAGCACTGTGGCTTCACAGCAGCAGGGTCCCAGGTTCTATTCCCTGCTGGGTCACTGTCTGTGCGGAGTCTGCACGTTCTCCCCTGTGGGTTTCCGCCGGGTGCTCCGGTTTCCTCCCACAGTCCAAAGATGTGCAGGTTAGGTGGATTGGCCATGATAAATTGCCCTTAGTGATCAAAAGGTTAGGAGGGGTTATTGCGTACGGGGATAGGGTGGAAGTGAGGGCTTTAGTGTGTCGGTGCAGACTAGATGGGCCGAATGGCCTCCTTCTGCACTCTATGTTCTATGAGTGCGCTTAGACAAAATTATGTCCAGTCAGCTGTCTTGATGCAAGTTTGGCACCATTTCATCACACTTTTCTGAATGATGTTGTCTTCACTTTTACTCTTTGCACTGTAACACAGTGGTTAGTACTGTTGCTTCACAGCGCCAGGGTCCCAGATTCAATTCCCGCTTGGGTCACTATCTGTGTGGAGTCTGCACGTTCTCCCTGTGTCTCGGTGGGTTTCCTCCGGGCGCTCTGGTTTCCTCCCACATGTCCCGAAAGACGTGCTTGTCAGGTGAATTGGACATTCTGAATTCAACCTCTGAATACCTGAATAGGCGCCGGAGTGTGGCGACTAGGGGATATTCACAGTAACTTCAATGCAGTGTTAATGTAAGCCTACTTGTGACAATAATAAAGACTCTTATTATTATTATCATACAGTCAGACTTTACCCTGTATGTCGATTCCAAATTAAAATGTGTCTAACTGAATGGATGCCATTATTGCTTTTGAATCAAATACACATTGCTTAGTGACTGAGATTATCATACATTAAACCAGTAACACAACACAAGCTGAGGTGGGTGCTTCCAGATGGACCAGAATGATATTCGTGTGGCAAAATGATAAATTCAGGCCTACATGCTTTTGAAGATTGGAAACTGGGTAGCGAATTCTGGCACAATTTCCACTTACAAAGCATAGAGCGAGGGAACGTTCAACCCAGAATCCAAGCTGAAATTTGGTCTTAAGAGATGAGAAAGATGTTGGAATACCGCACCAGATCCCCAAGAATGTTTCCAAACTGAATGCCAATTAAGGTCTACAGCTCAGCAAAAAGAATTCCATGGAATAGATTGTCCCAATTTATTCCAAAAAATCAGAAAATAGCAGTAAAACGCAGCGTCCATTTGAAAGATGAAGTGAACCCATCTGATGGAATCTGACAGCTTGCTCGTACACGTTGCGAATAATTCAGTGGTATGTTTGGCAGCAACAGTACATTTCCCAGATGCAGGCAGGTGGCACATGACACATGGAAGGCGCATATCAAAGTTCGATTTATTGCCATTAACACCAGCCAACGAGCAGCGGCAGAATGCAGAGAAGACGCCAAGCTGTGTTACAGCGATCCGAGCAGTTCATTTGTCACAATGTTAAGAAGGATATACATCATGGGGTAAAAAATGTCAAAGGTTGGAGTTTTGTTTACTCAAAGACAATCAACATTTGGACGGCAGCGGTGAAGGACACCTGTCCAAAATGTGGGTACATTCTCAAAATGCTGCATTTAAAAAATATATTTTTTTCTGGCTGTTTTTCAATGTGCACGTGGATTTTCACTGCTCTGTATATTGACCATCAGTGATCTGAATTCAAATACTTTTATTGATAGAGAATGGACGATAAATGCGAGAGCATTACCAGGAAGAGGAAAGCAACCGTCAGGATTACAGCTGTAATTTTCTTTGTTTATAATTAGAGAAAGATCTTTACCAGCCAGCAATCACACTGGTAGACTCTATGGGTGCTTTTGAATGTTCAGCAAATCCTTGGCATGTGGCATCCAATGCTGACACCATTAAGTTTTTGTTTATGATAACATTGTTCTTCCATTAATGCAAGAAATAAACAATTCTTGGTGTAGTGCAACATATGCCATTTTATTGATGTTACAGGGATGCTGCTGGCATCAAGTCTGGCACTACCTGTGGCAATGTAATATAAACAAGAAAGAAAGAACTTGCATTGATAACTTCAGGGAATCACAAAGCAATTAATCATCAATTAATCATCTTCGAGGTGTGGACACTGTTGAAGTATAGTATATTTGCAGAGCACGTTTCCACAGACAGAAAGGAGATAAACGACCAGATAGTCTATTCAGTGATGTTGGCTGAGAGATTGTGACCAGGACAACAAGAGAACTCTCCTGCCCTTTGATAAGTACATTGGGATTTTTCTCGACTCACCTCATAGTGCAGACGGAAACTCAACACCACTTTCTCAAAAGAAACTAGAGCTCGGTAATAAAGACTGGCCTTACCACTGATGTCCACATCTTGAGAATAAATACATTTCAGAAACCAAGGAAGTTGACTCTTAATTTGTTTCTTTCTGTGTTTGGCATCTGGACAGGGTTCTTTGGGGTTTGTCTAGTCTCCCAAAATAAGCCGCTCGAGCCTGTAGTCTGCTAAAACTATTACTTTCTATTTACAGCTATTATATACTATACTATTTGGGGAGGCAGTGGCATAGTGGTATTGTTGCTGGACTAGTAAACCCAGGTTCGAATCCTGCCACTGCAGATGGTGAAATTTAAATTCAACAAACATCTGGAATTAGAAGCCTAATGATGACCATGAAATCATTGTCGATTGTTGCGAAAACCCACCTGGTTCCCTTCTTTTAGGGAAGGAAGTCTGCCATCCTTAAGTGGTCTGGCCTACATGTGACTCCAGACCCACAGCAATGTGGTTGGCTCTTAACTGCCCCCTTAAGGAGCTAGGATGGCTAATAAATGCTGGCCCAGCCAGTGACGCCCACGTCCCATGAACAAATAAAAATAAATTTCTACATATTGGGACCTCGGGATAATGTTGAAACTTCTCCCTCCTCTAGATCTCTGTGACTCAGTCAGATTGCATCAAGTGGTTCTGATGTTAACCTTTTAGTCTGCATTTCTGGCAAGTCTTTATCCCTACTATAGCTACATCCTCTCTGGAGTCCTGCATGCAAGCTTGTCAAAGAATCATAGAATTCCGACAGTGTAGAAGGAGGCCATTCGGCCCATTGAGTCTGCACTGACCCTTTGAATGAGCACTCTACCCATACCCACTTATACGTCCACCCTGCCCTATCCCTATAACCCCGTGGCATAACCTGCACATCCCTGGACACTAAGGGCAATTTAGCATGGCTCATCCACCTAACCTGCACATCTTTGGACTGTGGGAGGAAACTGGAGCACCTGGAGGAAACCCACACAAATACGGGGAGAACGCGCAGATTCCACACAGACAGCGACCCGAGTCCCTGGCGCTGTGTGGCAGCAGTGCCACTGTGCCACCGTGCTGTCCTTGTGCTGTGGGAACTCCATGAGTGAAATGAAACAAAAAGTTGTCCAATTTCTGTCAAATGAAATAGTTAGTGCCTGAAAATAACTAGAATTTGGTTCCCATGCAAAGAAACAAATTAGGCATAATTTGCGTGAATAACAGACGACAGGAGGAGAAGCACCTGACATCTGTTGATTAACCCAGCAGGAAGACGACACCGTGGAGATACTGGATCATATTCAGGTGATGTGACGAGCAGAGATGACAGGGGCGGTTCTGTATTGATAGCCAATTTGTGCAGAATAAATGTTAATGTTCAAAATTCTGATGCTCATGTTTTATAAGCATACTTTGATCTTGGGCAGAACAGTTAGGAAAGTGCATATTCTTAATTAAGAAAGTCATTTCAGGCAGCACGGTGGTGCAGTGGTTAGCGCTACTGCCTCGCTGCACTGAGGATCCAGGTTTGATCCCGACCCCAGGTCACTGTCCGTGTGGAGTTTGCACATTCTCTCCGTGCCTGCGTGGGTCTCACCCCCACACCCAAAAGATATGCAGGGTACTAAGTTGGCCAGGCTAATTGCCCCTTAAATGGAAGAAAAAGAATTGGGTACTCTAAATTTAAAAAAAAGAATGCCATATATTTATCTGTATTTATCCCTGTAGAGCTGGAAGAAACAGGAGAGAATCAGATGCAATTCCAGGACCTTCACTGTTAGGAGCAGTGAGCAGAAATATGCCCACACCATCATTGCCTCTTTGTTTTGTGCCCACCACATGGAAGGATATCGATGAGGAGTGGACAAATGTGAACACAATGGATAAGAATGATAAAGGAAAAGGAAGTGGATCTAGAGAGGGATATTAAAGAATAGTGGGTGAGGAAATGCCAGTCCCTGGCTGAAGATCATTCGGATGTTGGTCACATGCTTCTGGCACTTGAAGGCTGTTGGCCAAGCATCTGAAGGCACTGCAAAGTGTAGCCAATGGATGAGCAATGGCAGGGACACCAATTTCAGCAGCATCACAGAGAAATTCTCAAGAATGCAGAGCAACCTGGGACAAATGTTTCGGTCAACCTTATTGCCATGCAGAGATAATGGTAGAAAAATGCAATGGCTTTCTTCATTCAAAATGTGCACATTCTGAGATGTTCTGTCTGAGATGAAAGTGTCTTGTTAAAGTACAAGTGTCAGAAAACAGAGCCTTGGAGACACAGGAATGCTACGAACAGGAAGAGGCCAGTCAGCACCTCAAGCCTGCTCCGCCATTCAGTTAGATCATAGTTTATCTCCACCAATTCCATGAATCATTACTGCAGTTCGCTATCAAAAAAATGGGGCAGGATTCTCCGACCGCCCGCCGGGTCGGAGAATCGTCGGGGGGCGGCGTGAATCCCGCCCCCGTCAGCTGCCGAATTCTCCGGCGCAGGGTATTCGGCGGGGGCGTGAATCGCGCCGCGCCGGTAAGCGGCTGCTGGCAGCGGCCCCCCCCCCCTCGGTGATTCTCCGGCCCGCAATGGGCCGAGTGGCCGCCCGTTTTGTGTCAGTCCCGCCGGCGTAAATTAGAGTAGGTCCTTACCGGCAGGACCTGGCGGTCTGGGCGGCCTCCGGGGTCCTCGGGAGGCGCGGGGGGATTTGGCTGCAGGAGGTGTCCCCACAGTGGCCTGGCCCGCGATCGGGGCCTACCGATCTGCGGGCGGGCTTGTGCCGTGAGGGCACTCTATTCCTCCGCGTCGGCTGCTGTGGGCCTCCACGATGGCCGACATGGAGAAGATCTCCCCCTGCGCATGCACTGGGATGATGCCAGCACACGGTGGTGCTCCCGCGCAAGTGCCAACTCCCTCGGCACCGGTTGGCATGGCGCCAAGCCTCTTCCCCGCCGGCCGGCGCGGCGCAAACCACTCCGACGCTGGCCTAGCCCCTGAAGGTGCAGAGGATTCCGCACCTTTGGGGCGGCCTGACGCCGGAGTGGTTCACGCCACTCCTTCCCGCCGGAGTTGTCTTACTTCAACGCAAGAAGCATCAGGAATAAGGTGGGTGAACTTAAGGCATGGGTCGGTACTTGGGATTACGATGTGGTGGCCATCACGGAAACTTGGATAGAAGAAGGGCAGAAATGATTGTTGGAAGTTCCTGGTTATAGATGTTTCAATAAGATTAAGGAGGGTGGTAAAAGAGATGGGGAGTTGCATTGTTAATTAGAGATCGTATAGCAGCTGCAGAAAGGCAGTTCAAGGACGATCTGCCGACTGAGGTCGTATGGGTTGAATTCAGAAATAGTAAAGGAGCAGTCACCTTGTTGGGAGTTTTCTATAGGCCCCCCAATAGCAGCAGAGTTGTGGAGGAACAGATTGGGAAACAGATTTTGGAAAGGTGCAGACGTCACAGGGTAGTAGTCATGGGTGACTTCAACTTCCCAAATATTGAGTGGAAACTCTTTAGATCAAATAGTTTGGATGGGGTGGTGTTTGTGCAGTGTGTCCAGGAAGCTTTTCTAACACAGTATGTAAATTGTCCGACCAGAGGGGAGGCCATATTGGATTTGGTACTTGGTAATGAACAAGGGAAAGTAATAGATTTGTTAGTAGGGGAGCATTTTGGAGATAGTGACCACAATTCCGTGACTTTCACTTTAGTAATGGAGAGGGATAGGTGCGTGCAACAGGGCAAGGTTTATAATTGGGGGAAGGGTAAATATGATGCTGTCAGACAAGAACTGAAGTGCATAAGTTGGGAACATAGGCTGTCAGGGAAGGACACAATTGAAATGTGGAACTTGTTCAAGGAACAGACACTACGTGTCCTTGATATGTATGTCCCTGTCAGGCAGGGAAGAGATGGTCAAGTGAGGGAACCATGATTGACAAGAGAAGTTGAATATCTTGTTAAGAGGAAGAAGCATACTTATGTAAGGCTGAGGAAACAAGGTTCAGACAGGGTGCTGGAGGGATACAAGATAGCCAGGAGGGAACTAAAGAAAGGGATTAGGAGAGCTAAGAGAGGGCATGAAAAATCTTTGGCGGTAGGATCAAGGAAAACCCCAAGGCCTTTCAAACATATGTGAGAAATATGAGAATGACTGGAACGAAATGAAATGAAAATGAAATGAAAATCGCTTATTGTCGCAAGTAGGCTTCAAATGAAGTTACTGTGAAAAGCCCCTAGTCGCCACATTCCGGCGCCTGTTCGGGGAGGCTGTTACGGGAATCGAACCGTGCTGCTGGCCTGCCTTGGTCTGCTTTCAAAGCCAGCGATTTAGCCCTGTGCTAAACAGCCCCTGAGGGTAGGTCCGATCAAGGACAATAGCGGGAGATTGTGTATTGAGTCTGAAGAGATAGGAGAGGTCTTGAACGAGTACTTTTCTTCAGTATTTACAAATGAGAGGGGCCATATTGTTGGAGATGACAGTGTGAAACAGACTGGTAAGCTCGAGGAGATACTTGTTGGGAAGGAAGATGTGTTGGGCATTTTGAAAAACTTGAGGATAGCCAAGTCCCCCGGGCCTGACGGGAGATATCTAAGGATTCTATGGGAAGCAAGAGATGAAATTGCAGAGCCGTTGGCAATGATCTTTTTTGTCCTCACTGACAACAGAAGTGGTACCAGGGGATTGGAGAGTAGCGAACGTCGTGCCTCTGTTCAAAAAATGGAATAAGGATAACCCTGGGAATTACAGGCCAGTTAGTCTTACTTCGGTGGTAGGCAAAGTAATGGAAAGGGTACTGAGGGAAAGGATTTCTGAGCATCTGGAAAGACACTGCTTGATTAGGGATAGTCAGCACGGATTTGTGAGGGGTAGGTCTTGCCTCACAAGTCTTATTGAATTCTTGATACGTAGTATCTGTTCCTTGAACAAGTTCCACATTTCAATTGTGTCCTTCCCTGACAGCCTATGTTCCCAACTTATACACTTCAGTTCTTGTCTGACAGCATTGTATTTACCCTTCCTCCAATTATAAGCACGTGGATGAAGGTAAAGCATGTAGTGTACATGGATTTTAGTAAGGCATTTGATAAGGTTCCCCATGGTCGGCTGATGCAGAAAGTAAGGAGGCATGGGATAGTGGGAAATTTGGCCAGTTGGATAACAAACTGGCTAACCGATAGAAGTCAGAGAGTGGTGGTGGATGGCAAATATTCAGCCTGGAGCCCAGATACCAGTGGCGTACCGCAGGAATCATAGAACATAGAAAATACAGCACAGAACAGGCCCTTCGGCCCACGATGTTGTGCCGAACCTTTGTCCTAGATTAATCATAGATTATCATTTGATAATTGAATTTACAGTGCAGAAGAAGGCCATTCGGCCCTTTGAGTCTGCACCGGCCCCCGGAAAGAGCACCCTACCCAAACTCAACACCTCCACCCAACACCAAGGGCAATTTTGGACATTAAGGGCAATTTATCATTGGCCAATTCACCTAACCCGCACATCTTTGGACTGTGGGAGGAAACCGGAGCACCCGGATGAAACCCACGCAGACACGAGGAGGACGTGCAGACTCCGCACAGACAGTGACCCAAGCCGGAATCGAACCTGGGACCCTGGAGCTGTGAAGCAATTGTGCTATCCACAATGCTACCGTGCTGCCCTTAAGAACAAATAAATCTACACTATATAATTTTACCGTAATCCATGTACCTATCCAATAGCTGCTTGAAGGTCCCTAATGTTTCCGACTCAACTACTTCCACAGGCAGTGCATTCCATGCCCCCACTACTCTCTGGGTAAAGAACCTACCTCTGATATCCCTCCTATATCTTCCACCTTTCACCTTAAATTTATGTCCCCTTGTAATGGTTTGTTCCACCCGGGGGGAAAGTCTCTGACTGTCTACTCTATCTATTCCCCTGATCATCTTATAAACCTCTATCAAGTCGCCCCTCATCCTTCTCCGTTCTAATGAGAAAAGGACTAGCACCCTCAACCTTTCCTCGTAAGACCTACTCTCCATTCCAGGCAACATCCTGGTAAATCTTCTTTGCACCTTTTCCAAAGCTTCCACATCCTTCCTAAAATGAGGCGGCCAGAACTGTACACAGTACTCCAAATGTGGCCTTACCAAAGTTTTGTACAGCTGCATCATCACCTCACGGCTCTTAAATTCAATCCCTCTGTTAATGAACGCGAGCACACCATACGCCTTCTTCACAGCTCTATCCGCTTGAGTGGCAACTTTCAAAGATGTATGAACATAGACCCCAAGATCTCTCTGCTCCTCCACATTGCCAAGAACTCTACCGTTAACCCTGTATTCCGCATTCATATTTGTCCTTCCAAAATGGACAACCTCACACTTTTCAGGGTTAAACTCCATCTGCCACTTCTCAGCCCAGCTCTGCATCCTATCTATGTCTCTTTGCAGCCGACAACAGCCCTCACTATCCACAACTCCACCAATCTTCGTATCGTCTGCAAATTTACTGACCCACCCTTCAACTCCCTCATCCAAGTCATTAATGAAAATCACAAACAGCAGAGGACCCAGAACTGATCCCTGCGGTACGCCACTGGTAACTGGGATCCAGGCTGAATATTTGCCATCCACCACCACTCTCTGACTTCTATCGGTTAGCCAGTTTGTTATCCAACTGGCCAAATTTCCCACTATCCTATGCCTCCTTACTTTCTGCATAAGCCTACCATGGGGAACTTTATCAAATGCCTTACTAAAATCCATCTACACTACATCCACTGCTTTACCTTCATCCACATGCTTGGTCACCTCCTCAAAGAATTCAATAAGACTTGTAAGGCAAGACCTACCTCTCACAAATCCGTGCTGACTATCCCTAATCAAGCAGTGTCTTTCCAGATGCTCAGAAATCCTATCCTTCAGTACCCTTTCCATTACTTTGCCTACCACCGAAGTAAGACTAACTGGCCTGTAATTCCCAGGGTTATCCCTAGTCCCTTTTTTGAACAGGGGCACCACATTCGCCAGTCTCCAATCCCCTGGTACCACCCCTGTTGACAGTGAGGACGAAAAGATCATTGCCAACGGCTCTGCAATTTCATCTCTTGCTTCCCATAGAATCCTTGGATATATCCCGTCAGGCTCGGGGGACTTGTCTATCCTCAAGTTTTTCAAAATGCCCAACACATCTTCCTTCCTAATAAGTATTTCCTCGAGCTTACCAATCTGTTTCACACTGTCCTCTCCAACAATATCGCCCCTCTCATTTGTAAATACAGAAGAAAAGTACTCGTTCAAGACCTCTCCTATCTCTTCAGACTCAATACACAATCTCCCGCTACTGTCCTTGATCGGACCTACCCTCGCTCTAGTCATTCTCATATTTCTCACATATGTGTAAAAGGCCTTGGGGTTTTCCTTGATCCTACCCGCCAAAGATTGTTCATGCCCTCTCTTAGCTCTCCTAATCCCTTTCTTCAGTTCCCTCCTGGCTATCTTGTATCCCTCCAATGCCCTGTCTGAACCTTGTTTCCTCAGCCTTACATAAGTCTCCTTTACCTCTTAACAAGACATTCAACCTCTCTTGTCAACCATGGTTCCCTCACTCGACCATCTCTTCCCTGCCTGACAGGGACATACATATCAAGGACACATAGCACCTGTTCCTTGAACAAGTTCCACATTTCACTTGTGTCCTTCCCTGCCAGCCTATGTTCCCAACTTATGCACTTCAATTCTTGTCTGACAATATCGTATTTACCCTTCCCCCAATTGTAAACCTTGCCCTGTTGCACGTACCTATCCCTCTCCATTACTAAAGTGAAAGTCACAGAATTGTGGTCACTATCTCCAAAATGCTCCCCCACTAACAAATCTATCACTTGCCCTGGTTCATTACCCAGTACTAAATCCAATATTGCCCCTCCTCTGGTCGGACAATCTACATACTGTGTTAGAAAAGCTTCCTGGACACACTGCACAAACACCACCCCATCCAAACTATTTGATCTAAAGAGTTTCCACTCAATATTTGGGAAGTTGAAGTCACCCATGACTACTACCCTGTGACGTCTGCACCTTTCCAAAATCTGTTTCCCAATCTGTTCCTCCACATCTCTGCTACTATTGGGGGGCCTATAGAAAACTCCTAACAAGGTGACTGCTCCTTTCCTATTTCTGACTTCAACCCATACTACCTCAATAGGGTGATACTCCTCGAACTGCCTTTCTGCAGCTGTTATACTATCTCTAATTATTAATGCCACCCCCCCACCTCTTTTACCACCCTCCCTAATCTTATTGAAAAGTCTATAACCAGGGACCTCCAACAACCATTTCTGCCCCTCTTCTATCCAAGTTTCCATGATGGCCACCACATCGTAGTCCCAAGTACCGATCCATGCCTTAAGTTCACCCACCTTATTCCTGATGCTTCTTGCGTTGAAGTATACACACTTCAACCCATCTCCGTGCCTGCAAGTACTCTCCTTTGTCAGTGTTCCCTTCCCCACTGCCTCATTACATGCTTTGGCGTCCTGAATATCGGCTACCTTAGTTGCTGGACTACAAATCCGGTTCCCATTCCCCTGCCAAATTAGTTAAAACCCTCCCGAAGAGTACTAGAAAACCTCCCTCCCAGGATATTGGTGCCCCTCTGGTTCAGATGCAACCCGTCCTGCTTGTACAGGTCCCACCTTCCCCAGAATGCGCTCCAATTATCCAAATACCTGAAGCCCTCCCTCCTACACCATTCCTGCAGCCACGTGTTCAGCTGCACTCTCTCCCTTTTCCTCGCCTCGCTATCACGTGGCACCGGCAACAAACCAGAGATGACAACTCTGCCTGTCCTGGCTTTTAACTTCCAGCCTAACTCCCTAAACTTGTTTATTACCTCCACACCCCTTTTCCTACCTATGTCGTTGGTACCAATGTGCACCACGACTTCTGGCTGCTCACCCTCCCCTTAAGGATCCTGAAGACACGATCCGAGACATCCCTGGCCCTGGCACCCGGGAGGCAACATACCTTCCGGGAGTCTCGCTCGCGACCACAGAATCTCCTATCTATTCCCCTAACCATTGAATCTCCTACAACTATTGCTTTTCTATTCTCCCCCCTTTCCTTCTGAGCCCCAGAGCCAGACTCAGTGCCAGAGACCTGGCCGCTAGGGCCTTCCCCCGGTAGGTCATCCCTCCCAACAGCATCCAAAACGGTATACTTGTTTTGAAGGGGAACGGCCACGAGGGATCCCTGCACTGTCTGCCTGTTTGTTTTTTTCCCCCTGACTGTAACCCAGCTATTCTTGTCCTGTACCTTGGGTGTGGTTACCTCCCTGGAACTCTTCTCAATCACCCCCTCTGCCTCCCGGATCAGTTATGGGTCCTCTGCTGTTTGTGATTTTCATTAATGACTTGGATGAGGGAGTTGAAGGGTGGGTCATTAATTTTGCAGACAATACAAAGATTGGTGGTGTTGTGGATAGTGAGGAGGGCTGTTGTCGGCTGCAAAGAGACATAGATAGGATGCAGAGCTGGGCTGAGAAGTGGCAGATGGAGTTTAACTCTGAAAAGTGTGAGGTTGTTCATTTTGGAAGGACAAATATGAATGCGGAATACAGGGTTAACGGTAGGGTTCTTGGCAATGTGGAGGAGCAGAGAGATCTTGGGGTCTATGTTCATAGATCTTTGAACGTTGCCGCCACTTAAGTGGATAGAGCTGTGAAGAAGGCCTATGGTGTGCTAGCGTTCATTAGCAGAGGGATTGAATTTAAGAGCCGTGAGGTGATGATGCAGCTGTACAAAACCTTGGTAAGGCCACATTTGGAGTACTGTGTGCAGCTCTGGTCGCCTCATTTTCGGAAGGATGTGGAAACTTTGGAAAAGGTGCAAAGGAGATTTACCAGGATGTTGCCTGGAATGGAGAGTAGGTCTTACGAGGAAAGGTTGAGGGTGCTAGTCCTTTTCTCATTAGAACGGAGAAGGATGAGGGGCGACTTGATAGAGGTTTATAAGATGATCAGGGGAATAGATAGAGTAGACAGTCAGAGACCTTTTCCCTGGGTGGAACAAACCATTACAATGGGACATAAATTTAAGGTGAATGGTGGAAGATTTAGGGGGGATGTCAGAGGTAGGTTCTTTACCCAGAGAGTAGTAGCTTGTGGAAGTAGTTGCATTGGAAACATTAGGGACCTTCAAGCGGCTATTGGATAGGTCCATGAATTACGGTAGCATGACGGGGTGTAGATTAATTTGTCCATAATCGAGGACAAAAGTTCGGCACAACAACATGGGCCGAAGGGCCTGTTCTGTGCTGTATTTTTCTATGTTCTATGTCCGCCCCGCCGATTCACGCTGAATCCCACGCATGATCTATTTCAGTCTGGAAAGGTGTAATGGAAAGGTTCACAGTCTTTTGGCAGAGACAGTAATAATTTTCTACCATCCTTTGTGTGAAACGTACAACCTAATTAGGCTAATCATCACTTCCAAATAAGCAGGCATGACTGGTAGCGCTGTGAGTGATGGATTGGAGAGAACAATATGTCTCAATTTCTGAAATTTGGTTATTTTGGAGTGTTTTCAGGTGAGAGTGTCTGCCCTCAATAAAAGCAGCTTTCAAATGAGTCTGCCTTCAATGAGGCCTGGCCAACTAGGGGTTACTGAGGAAATGCTTTTAGAATATGATGCTCACACTGAGGGACATGGTCATAATTTTGTGAGGTCAGCAATAAAAGCCTCAGGCCATCACTGCAGGTATTCCTCAGTGTAGTGATGTCATGGTTGTGTTCAAATTCATCGACTGATCACTACGATTTACATTAAGCAAATAAATGAATGTTAGAATCAGGTGACCTCAGACTGACTGGAGAGCTGGGAGAGAGGTTGCTTGGGCATGATCACACTGTTATTCATCTGTTGTTTTGTATGTAGTTGACCTACAGTTAATGTTGATAAATAGTTTAATAATAAATAATCTTTCTTATTGTCACAAGTAGGCTTACGTTAACACTGCAATGAAGTTACTATGAAAATCCCCTAGTCGTCACTCTATTACGCCTATTCGGGTACACAGAGGGAGAATTCAGAATATCCAATTCACCTAACAGCACAACTTTCGGGACTTGTGGGAGGAAGCCGGAGCACCCGGAGGAAACCCACACAGACACAGGGAGAATATACAAACTCCTCACAGACAGTGACCCAAGCAGGAATCGAACCCAGGACCCTGGCGCTGTGAAGCAACAGTGCTAACCACTGTGCTATCATGCAGCCCAACTTTAACTTTAGCTGCAAGTGTTCTTGTAATATAAATCAGGCCATCTGACAAGAACATTACACTAAGAGCAGCACTGCCACCTTCAGCTCCTTCGTCAAGGTTTCTCTCGCCCCCCCTACCATTAGCTCAAGAGTGAAGATTTTCCTGTTGCCATAGCGTGCAGATTCATTGACAACCCCGAGATAATGCAAGGCTACATGCCAACCTACAAAATGAGCTGGAGAACATGCAGGTTTAAATTGATCTCTCAAAGATTCCCTACCATTTGCAAGGCATAAGTAAGATATATATGTGGTAACCTGACAGGGTTTTGAGCCCGATTAAATTAGATACATTAAATGAAAGAATTGGGCACTTTAAATCAAACTGCATTCAAACCTCAGGCAGGCTGTTGGGAAATCAGACTTGACCAAAGTCAAATCTGCAACCGACATACAAACTGCCAGAACATGTCTGGACATGCCCCATCAATCACCCATCAGGAGATCATCGAGCCCTATTGATATTCACCGGTCTATTGTCAGTAGCCCAGATCAAGGGCAGCACGGTAGCCTTGTGGATAGCACAATTGCTTCACAGCTCCAGGGTCCCAGGTTCGATTCTGGCTTGGGTCACTGTCTGTGCGGAGTCTGTACATCCTCCCCGTGTCTGCGTGGGTTTCCTCCGGGTGCTCCGGTTTCCTCCCACAGTCCAAAGATGTGCAGGTCAGGTGGATTGGCCAAGATAAATTGCCCTTAGTGTCCAAAATTGCCCTTAGTGTTGGGTGGGATTACTGGGTTATGGGGATAGGGTGGTGGTGTTGACCTTGGGTAGGGTGCTCTTTCCAAGAGCCGGTGCAGACTCGATGGGCTGAATGGCCTCCTTCTGCTCTGTAAATTCTATGATAACCTATGAAGCCAGACTCTCAGGCACCCAGAGTTCCTGCCTTTACCTCATTTGAGAACAGGTTATGTTCAAGCAACACCACCAGAGGCGGACAGCTGGGGTCGGGCCCCAGTCTCCTGTCAAGCAGACATCAAGAAACCCACAGGGTGTTGGGAACCCCTCCCGAGACTTCATTGGCTGGAAGCCAGAATAGTTTCTGGAAAGGCGGGAGGGAAGGGGATAAAAATAGATGCCCAAGGTACATAGCAGTGAAGACTCCATGCAGAGGCAATCGAGACATCTGACCAGAGGTGGAAGGAAGCAGCACGCGAAACTCACCTTCGTGATGACAGACCAGAGAGAGACTCAAGAATCAGACCCACAGCACAACCAAGCCATCTTTGTGGGTAGTATAACTGAATCTTGGGTGTTTCTTGTGTTTTATGTGGGTTACTTTAAGGGTTAATATTGGTTAATAATGTTGATTGAATTTATACATGTGTTTGTCCTTTGTTCTCCTCGCTATTAAAGACATTTGGGTAAAATCTTTGGATAAATAAACTGGTTGAAGTGTCTGAATTGGGCAGATACAACATATGGAATGAGCGTCAGTTGCCTGAAGGGGTTCATTGGCAACAACACTCACAATGACTGTTCATTTGAGTTACGTGGAGCTTTCAGGTTACTACAGACATTGTGCAGTTACAAAGTGATCAGACATTACTGAAGGTTTCTCTGGTTTGTCTTACTGCTCTTTCCCAGCAACTGGAACCCTGCTGTGCCTCTTGCTGAGGATCTTCTATATCAGCAGCTCAGCGTCTGACTCAGCTCCTCTCCCCAGGATTCTCTACTTCCAAGTCTTTCTACTAGAGAAATGTGAAGGACACAGCAGGCCATCCAATTTTGTGAGATGGCTGGAGGGAGCATTGAACTACCTAAGCCGAACACTGCTTTCACCATGATAGTGCCCTGCTACATTTTATTTTAAATGTGGATGTCAGCATTCCTGTAGAATTCCTTCATATCGCTTTCAGTGATAGAAGCCAAAATTAGCCGAGCTTTGTCTCGAAGAAGACATGCAGCACATTATCCTTGAATCTGAAATAATGCAGTGATTCTGGAGTGCTGATGGGACGAATGAAACATGGCAGCTTCCTCCAAATTAAGGATTGACGTGCAGCAACCTCTAGCTACGATTTCATACAAATTACGCATTAATGCTGTGAACTGCCTTTCAGTTGGTGTAACGGTGTGGGTTGACACTAGGGGCTGTTGAATGCATCTGTGTGGCTTCAAGAACTCATGGAAAGACAACAACATATTATCGCATCTATCGTATTTGCCTTTGGAATGAATCAATGGTGAAGAAATGAATCCACCGATAAGGACTTAAATTTTCATTATAAAGCTACCCCTTCCTTTCAACCCATCATGGATGTGTTGCTGAATATCTTAGGTAAGTGCATATTTGCAGCACCCACAGTGGGTCCCACTGACAGCCTGAAGGATGGCACTTGGTCCTTTAAAGTAGTGATGTTTGTTGCGCATCACAGGGCGGCACAGTGGTTAGCACTGTCGCCTCGCAGCGTCAGGGACCCGGGTTCGATTCCGGCCTTTGGAAACCATCTGTGTGGAGTTTACACGTTCTCCCCGTCTCTGTGTGGGTTTCCTCCAGGCGCATTGGTTTCCGTCCACAGCCCAAGGTTGAGCAGGTTAGGTGGGATTACGGGGATAGGACGGGGGACTGGGCCTAGGCAGGGTGCTGTTTCAAAGGGTCAGTGCAGATTTGATGGGCCAAATGGCCTCCTTATGTACTGTAGGGATTCTATGGATACCCCCCACCTTGGTACTATTCTTGTCATTGCCAAATTCTATATTGTTGCATGTCTCCTCTAAAGCTGGATAGCCTGGAATTCATCCACTGGCCTGTATCATAACTGTCACCTACCTTCACATGTTTCTGGTATCTGCTTTGGATGGCCTGTTTCTTTCAGGAACCCAGGAGGCAATCTCTCTTCTGGCAACATATCACCCGTCATTACCTGGAGATCAGCATTTGCAGAGGACGTTTTGACCTCACCATCTTCTGCCATCACTTTCCTGAGACCTTCTCTGAGAACCACAAGAGTTTTTACTTTGCTGCAGACGTTAACATCGGCATGAGTTCACTGATGGCTTTACCCCATCCACCATGTTGCACAGAAACTAAGCTTCTGGCCCACCAAAGCGTGGCAAAATGAATTGAGGCTGAATAGTCAAAGTGTAAATAGCACAACTAGCTGGTGGATGCAAAATCTAACTGAGCTGGTGTTATGGTTTGCAAATTGCAATGCATATTTTTGGGGTCACATATCATTAAGAAAGGAATCCTCATAGGGCAGCATGGTGGAGCAGTGGTTAGCACTGCTGTCTCATGGCACCGAAGACCTGGGTTCGGTCCCAGTCCCAGGTCACTGTCCATGTTGAGTTTGCACATTCTCCTCGTGTCTGCGTGGGCCTCACCTCCACAACCAAAAACGATGTGCAGGGTAGGTGAATTAGCCATGCTAAATTGTCCATTAATTAGAAAAAAATAATTGGGTACTCTGCCTCGCGCCGGCTCGGAAAATCAGAGTTGACGCCAAGACGGCCTGCGATGCCGGTCCAACGCCGGGACGCGATTCTCCGGCAACCAGAGAATCGCTGGCAGTCGCGCGTGCGCGGTCGATGCGACGCTGGTCTGGGGCCGTTAAAAGAGGCCCCCGTGGCAATTCTCTGCAGTCGACTGGCCGAGTTCCTGCCGGCGAGGTTGACGTATCGTTCCACCTGGCGGGAGGTCGTGGTTGCAGTGGTCGTCCTGGTAGAGGGGCGGGGCATCAGCCTCCAGGGATAGCCTCCATGATGGCCAGGCCCGCGATTAGGAGCCACTGATCGGCAGGCGCGCGCCACCTGGGGGGTGCTTCTTCCGCGTTGGCCCACTGTGTGGCGCCGCCATGTTGGGTGGCGCCGGCATGGCCGACTGCCACGCGCATGCGCGGACCCACGGCGAGCAGTGCAGGGCCACCTGTGGGCAACAGAATCGCTGTGCCAAGAGGCCCATTGACGCCGGCTTGAAACGCTCCAGTGTTTACGTCAGCGTCAGCACTTAGCCGCATTTTTAGAGAATTCCGGCCTCTAAATTTAAAAGAAAAGAAAGGAATCCTCATTGAGAAAACTGTTGCCTGGTCCAAGACTTTGAAGTGGAGTCAGCCTCAATCAGGGAGGAATGATGAACACACTGCTCCCATGCCTGGAATATGCATTTGAATATCCATCGCCACAAAAAAAGAAGGTACAGAAGACTCACGCAAAAGTAAAGAGCAGAAATATATTAGTTCAAGCCTGGCAGAAAAGTATGACAGGATACAAAAAATAATATGGCCTTTCCCTTTAAGGCCACTGCTGAAGTACTTCATGTGGTGAAGTGGCAGAAACAGACACATCCAACAGATTGAGCACATGAGTGTTCAAGCAGCTGCAATCACCAGTCAATTGAAACTGCAAATGTCTGGCTCCAGGTCAGAAAGACATAGCATGAGGTGGCAAGCTTTCTTTTCCAAGAATATTATGCACCTGACAAATATATTAATCCGATCCCTGGGCTGTAGAGAAAATTCAAGATTTGTTTTTCACTGTATGACTCGATCGCGGTTTTAATCACAATTGGTTAGAGGGCACATTGTTTTATAAGAATAGAGCTGTGACAACATTGGGCGCGATTGTCTGGAAAGATTTCCAAGTGCTGTAGCGAGCGGGTTTTCCAGCGCTTGACCCAGCAACACGAGCAATGCTATTCAACGTTAATTGGTTCACTTAACGCGGCCTCACGGGCTTCCCTCCCTGAATGCCGGCTCGCCAGTTGATTTTCCGGGACCGCGTTCGCCAGCCCCCTGCTAACAACATCGAGCAGCACTTAAACAACACTTGCCCAACCAAACCCAACCAGCTCGCAACAATGGTACCGAGCAGATCGGCCCCAAGATTTGGGGGTGCTGACCTGGGGATGCTCCTGGACATGGTGGAGAACAGGAGGGATGTCCTGTTCCCCCGAGGGTCCTGGAGGGTGAGCCACAAAGTAGCCAGTGCTGCCGAGGACAAGGTAGGCAGCTGGCTGCCTCCACCTCTGACGTATACCCTGGGGATACAACTAGGTGTAGGGGAAGCGCTAGGAGGGCAATGCACATCGAGGAATACTGAGGGCACCGGGGGAGGAGGGAGGGGGTAGGTAGGGGCTGAGGGGTGTTGCTAACTTTGGCTGTTTCTTAATTTGGCTCTGTTTAATTACGTTTGCTCAAGAGTCGCCAGGTATCTTTCGACACCGCCACAAGGTTCAGAACCGAATACTGATCAATAACTCGATACACCAGTTAGCAAGTTCAAAAGCAATGCTCATTTATTTACACACAGTCAAATCTACTCATGCATAAACTCTACAAACTAAACTACCACTATTGACTTGGAACATACTTGGTCTGCTGTAGGTGCTAGGCTGGTCTCTCTCTTCGCTGAGAGCCAACGCCAAAGAAGGAAGATTCTCCCTTGGGAATACCTTTTATACTAAAAAGGGCTTCGCGCGCTTTTGGGCTGGCCTTGAACTTGGCCTCAACTAATTGGTTCTTTCCCAATCATCCATATCGATCTTCCGCCAATAGAGGGGTGGTTCCCTGATCGCTGGGTGTGTCCTAGTGACCGTTGGTCTGCTTTGGTTTAGCCTCTTCTGGCACCGGGGTGCCCGCCTTAACATTGTGTATCTAAATGTTTCCCTTTTGTCCCCGGAGATGGCTCATTAGTTTGTAGATTGTTTGGTTGTTTCTGTCCTGTCTGAGAGTTTAAGATTCTAATCAACAGACAGACCTTGCACCTGCTCGTTTCTTAGCATTGTCCAATTTTCCCTGCATTCTTTGCAAGTGTCCATTTTGTAATCGGGACGTGGCCATCCATCCTTGTGATCCTCAACGCGAAGTGTGAAGGATCACACTGCTACGTCGTCTTCATCCTTTGACTAAACGGGGCACCCATACTTAGGCTCTACATTCTCCTATCCTATGCAACACAATTTTACCTAAACCATTTTAAATACATTCATTATCATATAACTCTATGGGGCGCTATGACATTAATACATGCATTACAGAAAAATAAAAAACTGGAACCTCTAACTATTCACAATAAACTATCCTTATTCAAACAATCCAAAAATACAAACAATCCAAAAATAATCTATACATCTTAAACTGTACAAAATAGCAGCACACAAATTTCTCTGGCCTGGCAGTCAGACACAGAGGTTTACATCTCTTTATTCCACAAAATACATAAAGAAAATGGATGCTCTTTAATCCGTCCCAATGGGTTCGGGGGTCTGGTGAAATCCGAAAATGGGGGACCTAAACCTGTGCGAAAGCGATATGCTCTCTTTCGCCTTTTCCTAACTCTAAACGTTTGCACGACACTGCAAAGTATCGCCAGCACTAAGAGTGCTTCGGCTACATATGTGAGTGAGTACTAGGTGATAAACCTATCACACCAGGTCGGGGTATTGCTAGCTGTCGCTGGGCTACTGCGCTCAACTGAAGGGATCCCGCTAAGATCCATGTGAACACGAAGGCTGTCTTCATCTTTGTCGGTCTCCTTCTTTGTCTTCCTCTGGGGTTCCTGGGTTCCGGGGTTCTGTGAACACAAGCATACTTTCTGTTATTATCTTGCTTAAGATCTCGTATGTCTGTCTGTCCGTTATTGTGAATTTCCCTTTATAATTAGTCACCATCTGTGACTCCCTCATTTTTTTTTTGAAAACGGAATATTTGGACTAGACATCTAAGAAAAATACTGCCGTACTGCGAGCCGTCTCGCAGCCTGTGTGATTTACCATCCCAGTGTTTGAGGATGAAAATAGCACAGGGAAGCAACCTAAGGGTTGCCAAAATCAAACAAAAGAATTTTGAATGTAATGAGCCAAAATGAGGTGCGTATGGGCCGCGGCAGGTAAGAAATGGATGGAATCCCCGGGTAGGACGGTGATCAATGCCGTATCTGCTCTACCCGAACGTAGCTGACCAGAGGGGGGTCCTCAGGCAGGGCGGGGACCAATGCCATTTCTCCACTGCCTGAGCAACCGGCAAGAACGGGTAAGAATGTGGGCGGCGTGGGGGCTGCCTCTCGAATCAGGAGAGTAGTTATGAGTCGTGTTCTGTTGACAAACTAGTTCCTCTGAACTATTGTCTGGGGACAAACTTGTTCCATTAACAGCCATTGGGCGTCAAAGGAGTGGTGACGCGGGGCCGTGAAAACTTTTGAGTTTACGAACAACACTTAACGATAACACTAACGAACAAACATGGTGCAGGTTCCATCAGAAAGGACACCGTATCTCTCCAGCGGTTCCTTTTTTCTCCATCATCTGGACACCTCACTGCTCAATAGCGAACAGGGTCGCAAAGGGATTTGTTTGGTGGGAGTCAGACTCTAAGACATCATCTTCTCCTGGCTGCCAAACTCTTGACTGTAGTAACCATGCTAAAGCTGCGTGGGGCGAATTGGGGTCCATCTCATCACTCCGGATGAGCCGGAACGAATTGTCTCAGTGCCAGAATCGTGTGTCGAGGTTGGAGCTACTATGCTTCAATCCGTAATCGTCGGGCGGTGGGTCTGGGTCAGAGGCTTTGATGTAAGTGATCTCAAATGGGTCAGTAGAATCATGCTCAGATTCGCTGGGAGTGGGACCTGGTGCAGGGGTATAGTCGTAATGTGGTGTGCTGTGGCTAACGTCATCGTGAGTGCTATCACTGTCGCTGTCGGTTGAAGGAAGGGAGAGGCGGAGTCGTGCCTCTGGGGGCGGGCTGGACTGGGTGGGGGAGGGTGGGAATGCGTCATCTGTGGGCGGGGCGTGCTCGTCAGCTGCTGCGAGCGAGATGTGGTGTGTGTGGTTATTCTGCGAGCCGTAATCCTTGAGCTAGTTTATATGAAACCACGCAGACATACCATTGGGATAGGTTATTTTGTATACTGAGGGGCTGACTTTATCCAAAATGGAGTACGGTCCGGAACATTTTGGGGAAAGGAATGAACTGGGGTTGTAAAGGGAAAGCATAACTTGTTGCCCTGCTGGAAACTCAAGTGGCGTGTACTGTTTTGTCGAAACATGCGTGGCTCTGTTTCTTCCTGGTTCCGAGTCTCACTGCTGTTGCGAGTTGGGCTGCCTTTATGTTCTGTATCAGTTGTTTAACTGCATTTTTCATGCGTGAGGGCTGTAACTACGGGGCTGGCCAATCCAGTCCTAATAAATACTCAGTGCCTTTCATGGGGCATCCGGTCATGAGGGTGTGGGGGGTGCATCCTCTGGATGTGGTTACCATGTTTCTTAAAAACATTAAAGCAAATGGGAGTACTGAATCCCAGGTGCTGTTATTCTGCTATACCATTTTGCTGAGGGTGGCTTTCAATGTCCTATTCATTCGTTCTACAATACTACTTGACTGGGGGTGGTATGCGATATGAAACTTTTGTCTCATGCCGAAAATCGTGAGGACGTTTTTCATTACACATCCGGTGAAATGGGAGCCTTGATCGGACTCTATACTGCATGGGAGGCCCCATCTTGTAAAGATGTGGTGTGTTACTATTTTAGCCGTTGTCTTGGCCGTATTAGTTCGTGATGGAAATGCTTCCACACATTTTATGATGGTGTCTATGACCACCAACACATACTTGTAACCATCTCTGCACGGAGGTAGGGGTCCTATATAATCTATCTGGAGATTTGTCCAGGGTCCATTAACGGGGCGGGTATGACTAAGTTGAGCCTTTTTAGCATATCTGTCCGGATTGTTCTGGACACAGATTAAGCAATTCTCAATGTAGTGCGTTACATCGGTTTTTAAATCAGGCCACCAACAAAGCGGTCTGAGGTGGCCTAGGGTGGGTTCAACTACTTGGTGTCCATGATTGTCATGGAACTGACAAATGATCTGGTTCCTGTCCTGGCTGGGAACTATATAAATGGCATCCTTTAAAATCACACCGTCATGTGTGGTTATTGAGTTTTTAAACTTGTTGTACAGGGCTGGGAAGGTTCCCTTTAAAACTTCCCTGAGTTTCTCGTCCGCTTTCTGTGCCTTCGCTAGATCCTGAATGTTGGTCTGTGAGACCTGAACTGCGTGTACTGGGGTGCTTTCGGATGGGGTTACAAAAATTTAGGCGACTTAGGTCTGGGATCTTTGATACTGTAGATGGCGACATTTGGGTTGCAGCATATTCTTATAAAGAGACGCAGGTTTGTAGCAATATAACAGGATGGCTCTGGGAGCTCCTAAAATTTGTCTGCAGGTGGACGACTTGTCCACCTTTATTTAAAAGGGCTTTGAAAAGACAAGCTTGTCGAATTGCCATGTGATTTAAAAATAGAGTTACCAGCTGAAGCTAGGAAGGTAGAGATAACTGAAGTGATTGCTCAGTATTTAAATTTAGAAGAGATGATGGATTTCCGGTGACAGTAATGTGTTGAGCGGATGCACATCAGGTAGTTCTCCTCCAAACCAGAACCAAAATGGCATGTTTAGTCGAATTTTGCCCAAAATGTGAAGACAAAACTACCTCAACAACAAGAAGAGAATAAGCACAAGAGAATGCCAGCAAATGGGAGCTTGAGGGGCCGAAGAGACAGCAGAAGTGTCGAAAAGAGCCACGAGCAGCAGGCGGTCGAGGCGGCGGACCCATGATGCAAACGGGCCTCGGTCACCCAGGAGAGAGGGAGACCAATGACCTGAGCACCAGCCTTCCCATCACCACCTGGAGGCGGATGGAAGAACTTTCTTATGAAGGAGCTGACCACCATGAAAGAGGTGATCAGGATAGAAATTCAGGTGGCGGTCAAGGTGACGGTGACGGAGGCAATGGTCACCATGCAAAAGGCAATCAAAGGGCTGGGGAAGAAAGTAGAGATGCAGGAGAAGACGATCCTCAATCTGGTGAAGGCCTCGACCGACCAGAGCAACAGAATCGTTGCCCTGGAAGCGGAAGTGAAAAGGTTGGTGGCGGCCCAGAAGAACTTTAAAGGGGAAAGTCAAGGACCAAGAAAACAGATCCCGACAACAAAATATTCGGATCATGGGCCTGCCGGAAGGCATCGAGGGCAGGAATCGGACAAGCTATGTCGTCCAAATGCTGGGCAACGTAGTTGGGAGGGGCAACATCCCCAACCCCCGAAAGCTCGGCAGAGCACACAGGTCGCTCAGGCCTGTGGGAGCAGCTGAGGGAGATTATTGCAAAGTTCCACCGATATCAGGATCGTGAGAGGATCCTGCGGTGGGCGTGTCAGACAAAAGCTGACCTGGAAAGTGATGTGTTGGGTGTTCTGGATCACATACAGGTCACCAACACTTGAAGTAGTGCAACACTATTTTATTAAAAGGTTAACTATTTAAACATAATTGAACTGTGGGTAAATACGATACCAGCTTTAACTAAAGACCTTTGCCTTGTTGACGCACTCAGCACATGGTGAATGTCTGTGTTGCAGGCTGTGAGCTCTGTGCTCCTAGTTAGCTGCTACTCGAAAGAGAGGGAACTCTGATGCCCCCTGTCTTTATAGTGCGTGTGCTCTCACTGGTGATTTGCTGCGGTGTTGTGTATGTTGATTGGTCCCACTGTGTGTCCATCAGTGTGTGTGTCTGCACCATGATGTACTGGTGTATATTATGACAGAAAGGACACAAAATCCGAATTTATCAGGACATTGGGGCAGATCTAGCAAAACACAGGGCCAAGTTCAACCAGGCAAAATCGGCCCTGTACAAGAATGGGCTATGTTAGGTATACTGGTCCCGGCCAGGCTCTGGGTCACATACCAGAAGAACGAACGGGGGCGGGTTTCTGCCGGAATCAGCGGGGTGGGCAACTCCGGCGGGAAGGAGTGGCGTGAACCACTCCGGCATCGGGCCGCCCCAAAGGTGAGGAATCCTCCGCACCTTCAGGGGCTAGGCTGGCCCCGGAGTGGTTTGCACCTCGCCGGCCGGCGGGGAAGGGGCTTGGCGCCACGCCAACCGGCGCCGAAGGTCCTCTGCCAGCCGGCGTGAGTTGGCGCATGTGCGGGAGCACCAGCGTGTGCTGGCATCATCCCAGCGCATGCTCAAAGGGCTTCGCCTCCGCACCGGCCACGGCGGACCGCTACAGCCGCCGGTGCGGAAGAACAGAGTGCCCCCACGGCACAGGCCCTCCCGCGGATCGGTGGGCCCCGATCGCGGGCCAGGCCACCGTGGGGCACCTCCCGGGACCAGATCCCCCTGCACACCCCTGAGAATCCTGGTAGCCGCCCGCGTCGCCAGGTCCTGCCGGTAAGGACCTACTCCAATTTACGCCGGCGGGACTGGCAAAAAATGGGTGGCAACTTGGCCCATCGCGGGCCGGAGAATCGCCGGGGCGGGGGGGGGGTGGGGGCTGATAGCGGCCGCCGACCGGCACGGCACGATTCCTGCCCCCGCCAAATCCCCGACGCCAGAGAATTTGGCAGCCGGCGGGGTCGGTTCCACACTGCCCCCCGGCGATTCGCCGACCCGGCGAGGGGTCGGAGAATCCCGCCCCATTAATTTAACATCCCGGAGGAACCAAATTAATTTGTACAAACCAACGGCCTGGACCAGGGACTAGCAAGGCAACGATGAGGGTTGTGCAGAGAAAGACTGTGAGAGAAAGAATCAAAGACTCATTGGACTGTGAGTATGTTTGCACGGGACTGTGCTGCCTCGCTCTGATCATAAAGGGAAGACTGGGTCACGGAAGAAAGCGAGGACAAGGGAAGGCAGGTGAGAGATTATACAGGGAAAGCGAGCACTCAGTGGGCATAAAGAAGGGGCTAAACCAGTCCCCGGAATGGGTGTCATCACACTCGCAGGGATAGCTAGCATGGGAAGACAGACAGCAAGGGGGGCCGCAGTTCACCTCCCGGCAGGGAGAGAGCGCCTGGTCTAGGGGAAAAACAGGACACGGAAGGGGAAAGCATAGGGGAAGACGGAAAAAGGGTGATAAAGGCAGGGGGGACGGGGTGATGGGGGGGAAAGAGTGCAAAAGGAACACAACAGGGAAAATTAGTTGGTTTTCGCATGGGCTTTGGCAGATGAGAACAGGTTGAGCAAACAAGATGGCGTCAAAGCAGCCACTTCGGAGGGTTCCTCAACAAACGGAAACCCCGGAGTGCAGGTGTACACCCACATGGTGTACACACAGTTGGCGGCCGTGTTGGGAGCCTCCTGGACGAAGGGAAACCCCGGAGCGCAGGGGTCCGGACACATGGTGAGAACGGTGACTGGAGCCATTTTGGACAGCCCCCTAACAAAGAGAAACCCCGGAGTGCAGGGGCTCGTCCACCAGGTAAGTAAATTCTTCACCTTTAAAAAATGGAGACAGGGGGACGCCAGCTGTCAGGGACATTTACATGGGGGAATTCCAAGGGCAGCAGGCAGAACAGGGTGCCAGTGACACGGTAAGTTGGTCGGGGCCCATCCCAGTTCCAGGACCTCCAGAGGATGTCTGCCCAGGGCATCAAAGGCCATTGGGCACAGAAAGCAGCAGGCTTTAAAACATATGACTTAAAAACAAAACCTTTATCAGAAACACATCAGGTTAAAGTCACTACTGAAAACATTTAGAATTCTGAATTCACTAAATGATCAAGAGATAGTCTTTTGATGGCAGAGAGAAGAGCAGTACACCTGCTTGGTCTGGCTTCAGCTCCTACACAGAAAACAAAACTAAAACACACCCTGCAGCCTGCTCAAAAATGAAAGTAAAAAGCTGACAGACAGCCCAGCTCCACCCACTCTCTGACATCACTGCAGTAATAAACACCCATTTCATAGAATCATAGAATTTACAGTGCAGAAGGAGACCATTCAGCCCATCGAGGCTGCACCGGCTCTCAGAAAGAGCACCCTACCCAAGCCCACACCACCACCCTATCCCCATAACCCAGTAACCCCACCCAACGCTAAGGGCAATTTTGGCAACTAAGGGCAATTTAGCATAGCCAATCCACCTAACCCGCACATCTTTGGACTGTGGGAGGAAACCGGAGCACCCGGCGGAAACCCACGCACACACGGGGGAGAACGTACAGACTCTGCACAGACAGTGACCCAAGCCAGGAATCGAACCTGGGACCCTGGAGCTGTGAAGCAATTGTGCTAACCACAATGCTACAGTGCTGCCCCAAAAGGGCCCTTAAAAGTACTCTCACTACAGTACTTATACACACACCCATTTATAAACACCCATTTCTTAAAGGCACTCTCACATGACACCTCTCCCCAAGAAAAAAAAACCCATCAACTTCAAGATGGTTTCATTTTTCACCTTTTCACTATCCTTTAAGAAATGCACACAGTAAATATACTTTTTTGTTTCAAAAGAAACAACACACGCAAACAGGTACAATATTATAGTCCATTTTCGTTCTTCTTCCTCCAACTGAAATCCTTCTCGATTGACAGTCCCCTTGAACAGGAAGGTCTTTGCACGATCCAACCATTTCTCTACGCCTCGGCATTTCTCTTTAAAGTCAGATACTTTAGTTCAATCTGATCGCAGAATCCCTTGTAATTCTCCAACACAGGAGCATTGGTTATCACAGTTTCAGGCAGTCAAATGCCTGTTGAAAGTCCGCTGTCCACTGCAATTTTCGACGTTTCTTCAGCAAGTCCATCAGTGGAGCAATCTTGCTACAGAACTTTTGCACAAATGTTCGATCAAATCCACTCATGCCAAGAACTCGCATTATTTCCTGTCGTCTTGAGGGTATCGGAAACTCCTCAAGGAAAGTGATTTGGGCATTTCCAAATTCACTTTTGGCTACGTTTATCACCAAGCCAGCCTCCTGAAGTCGATCGAATAACTCCATCAGATGTTCTGTCCATGTCTGGCTGAAAATTACCAGATCGTCGATGTACGCCACACAATTGGGTAATCCTGAAACAACTTTGTTAGTTAACCGTTGAAATGTGGCTGGGGCGCTTTTCAAGCCAAATGGCATAACTTTGAATTGGTATATACCATCTGGAGTCACAAAAGCTGAAATCTCCTTCACCCTTTTGGATAAAGGTACCTACCAGTAACCTTTAAGTAAATCCAGTTTGGAAATAAAAGCTGATTGTCCCACTTTCCCGATGCAATCCTCCAAAGGTGGGATAGGATAAGAGTCGGTTCTTGTAACTGCATTAACCTTCCAAAGTCCACACACAATCATTGGGTACCATCTGGTTTTGGTACCATCACTATGGGTGAGCTCCATTGGCTGCAACCCACTTAAATTATGCCATGTTTAAGCATACTCTCAATCTCTTTGTTAACCCGTGCCAATTTTAAAGGGTTAAGTCTGTATGGATGTTGTTTGATTGGAACAGCATTTCCCACATCTACATCATATATAGCCATTTTAGTACTGCCCAATTTATCTCCACAAATATGCCCATGTAATATCAATAACTCTTTCAGGTCAGTTCGTTTTTCCTCTGGAAGGTAACTCAACAATTTATCCCAATTTTTAAGAACATCCTTGTTCTCCAATTTAATTTGAGGTATGTCAAATTCACAGTCATCTGGATTTGGTTCGTCACTTTGAGTTAGAACCATTAAAACCTCCTATTTCTCTCCTTCCCTTTCAAAGTACCTTTTAAGCAAATTCACATGATACACTCGGTGAGTTTTCCTTCTATCTGGTGTTTGTACCACATAATTCACCTCACTTAATTTCCTTTCAATCTGAAAAGGTCCTTGCCCAGTGAAGCAGTAGAGGCTCATTCATTAAATGTTTTTAAGATAAAGAGAGATAGTTTTTTGAAGAATAAAGGGATTAAGGGTTATGATGTTCGGGCCAGAAAGTGGAGCTGAGTCCACAAAAGATCAGCCATGATCTCATTGAATGGTGGAGCAGGCTCGAGGGGCCAGATGGCCTACTCCTGCTCCTAGTTCTTATGTTCTTATGTTCTTAAAAGTAGCTTTTAAAGGATCATCTACCACTGGTAACAATACTAAAACTTTATCTCCACTGGCAAAACTACGAACTTTGGATTTCTTGTCCGCCACCCGTTTCATCACATTTTGTGCAACTTTCAAATGTTGTCTAGCCAAGTCACCTGCTCTATTTTATCGTTCCCTAAAATTTGACACGTAATCCAATAATGTAATTTCCGATTTCTCATTACCAATTTTCCCTGAATCAATTTAAGTGGTCCTCTTGCCTCATGGCCAAAAATTAGTTCAAAAGGACTAAATTTGGTTGACTCATTAGGTGCATCCCTAATTGCAAACAGTACGAATGGAATTCCTTCATCCCAATTCTCTGGATAATCGTGACAATAAGCCCTCAACGTTGTCTTTAATGTCTGATGCCACCTTTCTAATGCTCCCTGCAATTCTGGATGGTACGCAGTTGATTTAAATTGTTTTATTCCTAAGCTATCCATAACTTCTTTGAATAACCTTGAGGTAAAATTTGATCCTTGATCCGATTGTATTTCTGTGGGTAGTCCATATCTAGTAAATAATTCAAGTAACTCCTCCACAATCTTTTTAGTTGTAACATTACATACTGGAATGGCCACTGCAAACCTAGTAGACACATCCATTATAGTCAACAGATATTGATTCCCACTTTTCGTTTTTGGAAGCGGTCCTACGCAATCAATTAGGACCCTTGTAAAAGGTTCCTTAAATGCTGGAATGGGTATTAAGGGCACTGGTTTTATCACTGCTTGAGGTTTCCCTATCACTTGACATGTGTGACATGATTGACAAAATTTAACTACATCTTTATGTAGTCCAATAAAAATGATTTTGTATTTTAGCCTGAGTTTTCCTTATTCCCCCATGACTTCCCACTGGTACCTCATGGGCAACTCGCAACACCTCCTTTCTATACCCTACCGGCAATACTATGATGAACTTCTCCCCACTTTTCATCCGCCTGCATATGTAATGGTCTCCGTTTTCTCATCAAGACATAATTTTACGGTAATAACACTCTGGTAACCACTCAGATTCCTCTTCCGTGTATGCTTTCTGATACATCCGTTTTATTTCTACATCTTTCTGTTGTAACTCCGCCAATTTTCCTGAACTAAAAATATCCGCCTCATCCTCCACCTGTTCTTGTTCTTTTCAAACCATCTGATCAAAAATCGTTTCTGATAATTGCACTTCAACTTCATCGTCACTCTTTGATTTCTCCTCTTGTCTTAACCTGTGACGTTGCAACCTTGTTACTACACAATCCGAAAAAATCCCAGGATATTCGTCCTTCAACACTTCAGTTGTCTGATTTTCCACTGGCTTATCAACCACAGTAGGCATCACTCCCACCTGCGATCCAGCTATATCATTACCCAAGATAAACCGTATTCCTGGACAAGATAGTTTCTCTATTACTCCAACTACCACTTCACCACTCTTCACTGGACTTTCCAACCTTACCTTTTGAACACTACTCCTCTCACCCTGAATTCCACATACTACCACCTTTTCTGGCATAATTTTTCCCAAACTCCATATCTCATCTTGTAAATCTTGTGTACTGGTGAGAAGAACGAGAATTCCTTCACATCCGGGTGTAAGAATCGCCAGGGTTCCACTGCCCCCCAACTGCTCCATGAACCGCCATCTCTTACCATTAAAGTTTGACTAGCTCCCGTATCTCTCAAAATTGTGACTTCTTTCCCTGCTTCTCCTGATACTGTTGCTAACTTTTGGTTGGTTCAATTGGCTCCGTTTTATAACCTTTGCTCTAGAGTCGCCAGCTATCTTTCTGATACCGCCACGAGGTTCAAGTTCAAGTCATGATCAATAACTCAATACACCAATTAGTAAGATTCAAATCAAAGCACATTTATTATAATCAGTAAATCACTACTCATGCATAAACTCTACTTTCTAAGCTATTTCTACCACTAACAGGCCTATACTTAGCTTCGGACTGGCCCACCAGGTCAGGGGAACAAATGGCCTTTCGTTCGGGTTCTGCGTCTGCGGGATTCAAAGCTGGTATGGACTGGTAGCGAGGGGCGCCTATCTTGTAGCGAGTGTTGACTTGAGACTTACGTTCTTTGGAGGCAGCTGGACAGGTCACGGTCAAGGGTTGGTTCGCGTTGCTGAGTGACCCTGTCAAGAAGGACGATTTGAACTTGGGGGCTTTACTTTATAGTCCCCAGGGGCTTCCCGCCTTTCGGGGCGGACCCCCTAACTGGTTTTAAGTGATTGGATTTCGTTCCAATCGCTTGGTTCGATTTCTCCAATACTGGAGCGGTTCCCTGATCGATGGGCGGTCTTTAGGTGTCCGTTAACCTCTTTTGTGTTGGCTCCTGCTGGCGCCGAGGAGTCTGGCTTGGCCTTGCTTATCCCAAATGTTTTGATTGTTCCCGGGGATCGCTCATTAGTATGTAGATGGCTGCTACATTATTATGCCGATGGTTGCTGGTATCGATGCTGTCTGGGCTTTTGCAGAGTCTAATACACAGTAAACTTGCACCTGCTAATTTCTGCCTGTGTTAGCTGAATTTCCCTTCAGCCTTTGCGCTTCTCCATTTTAAGTCGGGAAGTGGCCAACTCAGGTGGCTACATGCCCTCCTTGTGATCCTAACGCGAAGTGTGAAGGATCACATAACTGCGTTGTTCTTCATTCCCTGACCCGGCGAGTACTCTTTTATGGCCTCCACACTGACCATAACTATGAAGAAAATTTTAACTGACAATTCTAAGTGGCGCTATGTCAAAACAGGGACATGCATTACAAAATAAGAAAAATGGTACCTCCAACTGTCCTCAATAAACTCCACTCACTCAAACATTCAATCATACTAACTTCTTAAATAGTACACACAAAATCATCGCAGCATTATTCACATTTTTCCTGGCTTGGCAGTCAAGCTCAGGATTGTACAATCGCTCAGCAAACACATTTCTTTATTTACAAAAAAACCCGCAAACGAATGTTCTTTATTATAGATCGCAGGGTCGGGGGTCTGGTCATAACCGAAAATAGGGGATCTTATCCTATATACCGGGGTGCGAGTGCGGTAGGCTCTCCTTCTCCATTTCCTCAGATGAATAGTCTGCACGATGCAGCAGAGTATTGCCAATACTAGTAGGGATTCTATTAAGTAGGACAGGGAGTACCAGGTTATAAACCTGTCACACCAAGATGGTGTGGTGTCGCATGTGACTGGACTCTGGGTACTATGGGGAAGTGAATCATTAACGGCGGGGGGGGTTGGGGTCAGGGGGTTCGCGTTCGCGCGCAACCAAATGTTCGTGAGGGTGATGAACAACACGGAGGATGTCCTTATGGTTCTCCTTCTTTCTCTTTTCTTCTCTTCTCTTCTCTTCTGTTCCTGGAGCTTCTGGAGTTCTGTGGGATCAAGCATAGTGTCTGTTACTCTCTTGATTTAATATCTCGTACGATAGCGTGTCTGTCCTTTAGTGCCAATTACTCCCTTTATAATTGGTCACTATGTGTGACTCCCTCATTTTTGTTTTTTTCAAAAACCGAATTTCAGAACAAGACACACTTACAAATACTGAACAGTGTGAGCCGTCTCGCAGGCTGTGCGATTCACCATCCAAATGTTTGAGGATGTAAATAGCATAGGGTTGGCAACCTAAGGGTTACCTGAAACCAAAAAAATGTTTTGAACGAAAATTGCCGAAATGAGGTGCGTATAGGCCGCGACGGGTAAGATTTGGATGGAATCCCCGGGTAGGACGGCGACCAATGCCGTGTGTGTTCTACCCGAGCGTAGCTGACCAGAGGGGGGTTCCCAGGCAGGGCTGGTCCCAATGCCGTTTCTCCACTGCCTGAGCAACCAACAAGAACAGGCAAGAAATGTAGTCATCGTGGGGGGGTTGCCTTATTGGTTCTTCCTTCGAACCAGAAGGGCAGTTACAAACGGGGGTCTGACAAGTTCTCAGAGGTTTCGGCCGAAAAATAAGGCGTGGGGCTGTGGGAAAACAAATTCCGATCTTACGTACAACATTTAACAATACAACTACAAACAACATAAAACATGTTGCAGGTTCCATCAGTAAGGACACCGTTTTCTCCCAAACGGTTCCTTTTAAAACATCATCTGGACACCTCAGTAAAAGGTTGCGAACAGGGTCGCAAAGGGGTTCTCGTTTTGGGAGTCAGACTCAAAGTCATCATTTTCTCCCGGATGCCAAACTCTTGAGTATATCAGGGCTGATAGGGCTGCTTGATGTGATTTTGGATCGCTCTCATCGTTCCGGACGAGTCTGTACGAATTGTCTCTGTGCCAATAGGTGGTGTCTAGGTCTGTGGGGACGGAATCGGGGTCGTTACTGTAGGTCGGTGGTCGGTGGTGGGGTTTGTTTAGGAAAGTGATCATGAAGTGATCATTCGAATCGTGGTCAGATTCGCTGGGCGTGGGTCCTGATGCATGGGGATAGGGAGGCGTGCTGTGGCTATTGTCCGAGTCACAGTCGCTGTCGCTGCTGCTGCAGTCTGTGGGAGTTCCGGGGCAGAGTGTATATTTCGGGGGTGGAGTCGAGGTTGTGTCCATGGCTGGGCTGGACGTGTTGGGGGAGGGGAGGGTTACATTGGCTGTGGGCGAGGCGTGGTCTGCTGCGTCGAGCTTGACGTGGTGTGCGTGGTTAGACTGTGTTCCATATGCCTTAAGCTGGTTGATATGGAACCACGCAGTCTTTCCATTGGGATACTTTATTTTGAAGACAGAAGGGCTTACTTTGTCCGCAATGGAGTACGGACCCGAATACTTTGGTGACAGGAATGTGATGGGGTTGTATACGGAGAGCATGACTTGCTGTCCTACACTGAACTCAGTCGCATGCACTGTCTTATCGAAACAGGCCTTGCTCTGTTTCTTTCTTGTGTCCAATTTCACTGCGGCTGCTAGCTGAGCTGTTTCAACATTCGCCACTAATTGTTCTACTGCTTTCGCGTGTGTGAGGGCCGTCACCTCAGGGCTGGTCAAATCTAATCCTAATAAAAATTCTGTGCCTTTCATGGGGCATCCAGTCATGAGGGTGTGTGGGGTGTAACCTGTGGAAGTTGAAACTGTATTTTGCAAAAACATCAGTGCAGAAGGGAGGACTGAATCCCAAGTGGTGTTGTTTTGCTGGACCATTTTTCTGAGGGTAGCTTTTAGGGTCCGATTCATGCGCTCCACGATACCACTTGACTGGGGATGGTACGCGATGTGGAATTTTTGGGTAATGCCAAATATCGTGAGGACGTTCTTCATGACATTTCCTGTAAAATGGGAACCTTGGTCGGATTCAATGCTGCGGGTGAGTCCCCATCTCGTAAAGATGTGGTGGGTTAAGATCTTAGCTGTGGTCTTTTTCGTGTTTGTTCTGGATGGGAATGCTTCCACCCATTTTGTAAACGTGTCTATCACCACGAGTACATATTTATAACCATTCCTGCAAGGGGGCAATGGTCCAATATCATCAATCTGGAGAATAGTCCAGGGGCCATTAACGGGTCGGGTGTGACTAAGCTGAGCCTTTTTGGCATATCTGTCCATATTGTTCTGGGCACAGATAAGGCAATTCTCAACGTAGTGAGTTACGTCGTCTTTTAAACTCGGCCACCAACAGAGCTGCCTGAGGTGGGCTGTAGTGGGATCAATTCCCTGATGTCCATGACCGTCATGGAACAAGCAAATGAGCTGATTCCAGTCCTGTTCAGGAACCACATAAAGGGTGTCTTTTAACACCACATCGTCATGTGTGGTCAGAGTATTTTTAAACCTATCGTAAGGTGCCGTAAATTTTCCTTTTAAAATCTCCCTGAGATTGCTATCCTGCTTCTGGGCCTGCACTAAATCCTCGATATTAGTCTGCGAGACCTGAACTGCATTCACTGGTGCGCTTTCGGGGGGTGTCCAAAAATATCTGTGCCTGGAACCTACTTTTGCCAGTGCGTCGGCTTTTACATTTCCAGGGGGGGAGGAACGATGGTGACTACAAACTTTATCTATTCCAAAGGTCCTGCGCTGTGCTTTTTCTAGAATGTGACGGAGCAATGGGGCTGAAGGGAGGGGATTTCCGTCTGCGGAAACAAATCCTCTTGCTTTCCACAGGGGTAGGAATTCCGTAAGGCTGTTGCAGACATAGAGGCTGTCCGAATATATGTCTGCTGGTCTGGGGAAGGAATCTGGGTGTTCCACTATGTATGCGATGGCCGCAAGTTCTGCTGCCTGCGCGCCTAAGTGTCCTGGAAGTTTTATTGCTATTCCTTCTAGGGCGCGTCCCTGCACTTCCTCGACGTAAATGCCGCATCCTGTTATGCGCTTCCCTTCTGATATTGTGGAAGATCCATCCACATATATCCTAATGGGTTCGCACGTGTCTGTGTGCTTGGGGCTCTGGGTTGAACTACCTATCTTTCTGGGGGGTGTTTTTGCAATAAAGGGGCCTGTGTTGTGGTGTGGAGAGATAATTTCACATTCATGGGGGGTTCCGGGGTACTGCAGGTTATCTGCTAAGAAAGTGTGGGTCTTGGTCCTTTTAATAGTGATGTCCCGTCCCTGCAAAAGAAGGGTCCATCAGGCTGCTCTAATCTGACTAACTGTACCGTCCTTGAGTCGTCTATCAAGTAAAAGTTGGGTGGGGGTGTGTTCCGTGAGGATTGCGACAGGGTTTAGTCCGGTTATGTAAGAAAAATACTGTACAGCCCAAAAAACTGCGAGCAGGTGCCTTTCACAGGCTGAAAATCACTGCTCCACAGCATCTAAAACTCTGGAGACGTAAGCCACGGGCCTTAACTGTTCGTGCCGTTCCTGGAGGAGCACGGCCGATAGGGTGCGGTCTGTGCTTGCTACCTCTATCGCATAGGGGGAAAGCGGGTCTGGAACTTGTAATGCGGGGGGCTGCACTGAGTGCTCTTTTCAACATGTCCACAGCATCCGTATGCTGCGGAAGCCATTCCCAGGGGGCTCCTTTCTTTAGGAGGTCGGAGAGGGGTGCTGCCTTGCTGGCGAAACCGTCAATGTGGATTCGGCAGTAGCCAACCAGTCCTAAAAACGACCGGAGGGCTGAAACGTTCTGGGGAAGGGGAATTGAGTCAATCCTTTTATGCTCGATCTCACGTTTACCATGTGTGATAATTGTACCCAAATATATCACTTTGTTTTCCAAAATCTGGGCCTTTTTAGGGTTGACTTTACAACCAATTTTCTGTAGGAGTTCCAGGAGTTCGGACAGAAGCTTGATGTGCTCTTCCTTGGTGTCTATCTGCAGTAGTAGGTCGTCTACGTACTGGACCAGACATTCGGGGCGAGAATATTTGGCTAAACCATTTGCCAGCTGTCGGTGGAAAATGGAGGGGGAGTTGTGGAATCCTTGTGGAAGGCATGTCCACGTGTACTGTTGATTTTTCAACGTGAAGGCAAATTTGTACTGGCACGCCTTTACCAATAGAGTGGACCAGAATCCATTACTGATATCCCAAACCGTAAAGTATCAGGAATTGAGTCCCTGGTTGAGCATGGTCTCGGGACTTGTGGCTACTGTGGGGGCTGCTGCGGGGGTGATTTTGTTGAGTTCCCGGGAATCGATGGGCAGTCGCCATGATCCATCGGGCTTTCTCACTGGCCAAATCGGGGCATTATTCGTGGAGGCTACTGATCTAAGTACGCCCTGCTCTAATAAGCTGTCGATTACTTTTGAGATTTCTCCCTCTGCCTCTTGGGGAAATCCATATTGCTTTTGGGGTCTAGGGTCAGGTCCTGTGATTTGTACTGAACCAGTCATCCGGCCACAGTCGTGCTTGTGGGTCGCGAATGCTGTCCTGTTCTCTTGTAAAACTGCCCTAACCTACTTGTCCGTGCTAATCGTAGTCGGGTCAAACCAAAATTCGCCTACTGCGCTAATTTTGTTTGCATATTCTCCTATGGTGAGCGTTGCGGGGGCTCTTGCAGATTTTGCCAATCTCCAGATACATTGGTTGACTGGATTGAAGGATAGATTGTGGGAATTCATAAAATCTATGCCTAAAATGTGTTCGGTTGTGTTGGGTAGATCGACTAAAACTACGGGGTGCTTGGTGGCGATGTTGCCGATTTGAATGGGTACAGGGGCTGTGATGTGCCCCTGCTGTGAGTGGCCTGTAAAGCCGCTGAGGGTGATGGTGGCTGTAGTGGGCCACGTGTCCTTTTGAAACATGGTGGAGGAATTTATTGTGGTGCGGGACCCTCCTGTGCCCCAGAGAAATTCGATGGGCTGTCCCCGTATCTTTGCTGCAACTACTGGTCGGCCGGACCTATCCCAAAGGGTGTCGCAGACCCAACTGGGGGAGCCCGAACACCGTTAGTCCGTTGCGTTCAGGTCCGTCTTATCTGAACGGGTGCTCACATTATGAATGGGCTTTGTCCTACTCTTATTCGGAATGCCTGCCTGCAGGGCTCTCTGTGGCTTTCGTGGGGCATTGCATTCTCTTTCAAAGTGTCCCAACTGTCCACAGTTGTAACACTCCTGGGACTTTTGTGGGGGGCTGTTCTTGCCTTCATTTACCCATGCGGAGTTCTGGTGTGCCTTAACTGCCTGTATGTCTGCTTCTGCCAGCTGTTCTTCGGGATTTTTGTTCGTGGGTTTGTGTTGAACAGATTGCTCCCAGGTGCGGGACAATCTTTTTACAACCCATTTCTCATTATGAGCCTCCTTTGAGGGATCATAATTCGCACAAGCTTTTTGTCCTGTTTCTGTGGAATGGGAGATATGAGTGCGGGTCCATTTGGCCATGTTGTCTGGGGAAAAATAGGCACGGTCTAAGTCTCCGAAAACTGCTGTGAAATGGATCCACAAGCGTCCAGCAAACACTGTGGGAGCTCAGTTTTGTTTTGCCTGCACTTATTGAGGCCTTCTATGGGGTCACCCCTGTTATACCCGATCGCGTCTAGGATCGCGGTATGCATTTCTGCAAGGGTGCCTCCTCCTACATTCTGTGGGTCGGGAAGGGCTGCTACGACCGAAGGGCCTAAACTCAAAACTGTGAGCTTTACTTGCTCTCACTCATCCAGGCCGTACATGGTAGCCTGCTGTTTTACTCTGGCAAAGAAGTGGTGGGGGTCTGAGGTGGGGAG
Organism: Scyliorhinus torazame; assembly: GCF_047496885.1. NCBI lineage: Eukaryota > Metazoa > Chordata > Chondrichthyes > Carcharhiniformes > Scyliorhinidae > Scyliorhinus > Scyliorhinus torazame. The sequence continues at coordinate 47,501,486 of NC_092724.1, forward strand.
GAATGGTTTGATTTTATCGCATGCATCCCGTAATTGGGTCACTGTTAAGGGGGTGGTGTACAGAAATTCCGTGTCGTCCGATGTCGCTGTGCGGTGGGTGGTGACTGGGTTCATTGGTGCCTGAACTATCTGCTCAGTGGGGGGTTGGGGCGCTTTTCTCTTCTGGGGTTTTCCCTGCGCACATGTTCCCTGAACATATCCCTGCGCTGTCTCACTCAATTCTTCCCAATCAAGGCCGTCTTCCTGATCTAATCTTTCTCCAAAGGTTTCCTGGAATCCTTTTTGAACTGAAAGCAGCGATTGCAGTTCTGCAATCTGCGTCCGGCACTTCGCGTGATCTAATGAGCTTTGTCTTTGCTCCGTGGTGGCAGCATGGAGTGCTCTTAACGCTGCCTTCAGGTCACTACACTGCCTCTGCAATGCCTCTACCTGCTTCTCGGTTTCCTCTCGTACCAGGACTGCACGTTGCGTGTCCTGATCGGCCTTTTCGTACTGGGATTGGAATCTGCTAAAGTGCGCCAGACAAGACTGGTGTGCCCACTTGGCATCATCCACCTCTCCGTCTTTTGCTGCCTACTTCCTCCTTAACTCTACGTTCTCTTTCTCTACCTCACAGACATCGACCTTGCTCATTCGATGTATGCCTTCTATCTCTTTTCGGAGTGTCCTAACAACCTCCTCTGTGCCTCGCAATTGTGCCAAACAGGACACGATTGCCATCGGCTTGCGAGCTTTTCCTAAGCTCTTCTTGTGAATCTCGCTCAGGTTCTCCCACCAAGTATGTCCTATACTCCCGGGACCTGTTTCCTCATTGTCACAGAATTCACTCCAAAGGGGCCATGCTTTCCCTTTGAGGTACTTTCTGATTTCCTCTTCCCAAATGGGACATTGTCCTACTCTACTGCTGCTGGTCGCTGCGACCACGAATTCTTCGGTGTTCATGAGGTGTTGCATTGCCTGCATTGCCATCTTTCCTCTCTGAATGCTTTCTTAAATTTGGAACAAGGGGTATGAAGGCGGTGCTGTAATTACGGGTACGGCTTTCGCTATTTTCCGAAATACAAACTCCCGACAGTTTTGTCGCAACAAAAAATCTATCAGTTTACCTTATCACCCTATTAGTTACGCATGCATCTAACACACTTCCGAATTATGAAGATTGATCAGAACTGTTTGAACGTTTGTGGTTTTTCTGTTCCCAATTGGATTTCTAATTCAAACTTTGGGTTCTCCCGGAGAGATTAAGCCACTTCTAGATCAGGTCCCGTCAGGATGTCGGCAGTAATATGTTGCTAACTTTAGGTTGGTTCAATTGGCTCTGTTTTATAACCTTTGCTCTAGAGTCACCAGGTACCTTTCTGATACTGCCACGAGGTTCAACTTCAAGTAATGATAAATAACTCAATACACCAATTAGTAAGATTCAAATCAAAGCACATTTATTATACACAGTAAATCACTACTCATGCATAAACTCTACTTTCTAAGCTATTTCTATCACTAACAGGCCGATACTTAGCTTCGGACTGGCCCACCAGGTCAGGGGACCAAATGGCCGTTCGTTCGGGTTCTGAGTCTGCGGGATTCAAAGCTGGTATGGACTGGTAGCTTGGAGCGCCTATCTCGTAGCAAGTGCTGACTTGAGACTTACGTTCTTTGGAGGCAGCTGGACAGGTCACTGTCAAGGGTTCGTTCACGTTGCTGAGTGACCCTGTCAAGAAGGATGATTTGAACTTGGGGGCTTCACTTTATAGTCCCCAGGGGCTTCCCGCCTTTCGGGGCGGACCCCGTACCTGGTTTCAAGTGATTGGACTTCGTTCCAATCGCTTGTTTCAATTTCTCCAGTACTGGAGCGGTTCCCTGATCGATGGGCGGTCTTTAGGTGTCCGTTAACCTCTTTTGTGTTGGCTCCTGCTGGCGCCGAGGAGTCTGGCTTGGCCTTGTTTATCTCAAATGTTTTGTTTGTTCCAGGGGATTGCTCATTAGTATGTAGATGGCTGCCAAATTATTATGCCGATGGTTACTGGTATCGATGCTGTCTGGGCTTTTGCAGAGTACTTGCACCTGCTAGTTTCTGCCTGTGTTGGCTGAATTTCCCTTCAGCCTTTGTGGTTCTCCATTTTAAGTCGGGAAGTGGCCAACTCAGGTGGCTACAATACACATGAGTAAACTTTACTCACACAAGTAAATTCTTTGAAGAGATCTGGCACCTTCTTATCAATCACCTCTTGATCAGGCAGTACAATCTTTTGCACCTCCTTTGCTTCACTTGGGCTTTCCTTTACCACTTTAACAAACCCCACTATCCTATCCTGTTTTACCACATCAGCCTTCCCAGTGTTTTTCTTCAACCACCAACACTGTGACTTTACATGGCCTAGTTTATTACAGTGAAAACATTTGAAACTTTTCATTTCTTTTCCACCCTCCTGGATTTCTTTTTAAATCTGAGGTACACTCTCCTTATTATCTCCCATCAGATCACCTTTAATTTTACCACTTGAGTATTTCTCATGTCCCCAATTTCTATCCCTCACTGGCTGAACCTGATGTCGGAAACCAAGCTTTGATTTATGATCTAATTCATAATTATCTGCCATTTCAGCTGCTAATCTAGCAGTTTTAACCCTCTGTTCTTCCACATGAGTTCTCACTACATCAGGAATTGAATTTTTAAACTCCTCCAAAAGTATAATTTCTCTGAGAGCTTCATAGGTTTGGTCTATTTTCAAAGCCCTTATCCACCTATCTAAATTATTCTGTTTGAGCCTTTCAAACTCCATGTATGTTTGACCAAATTCTTTCCTTTAATTTCTAAACCTTTGTCTATAGGCTTCAGGCACTAGTTTATAAGCACCTTAGGTGGATTTTTTCACCTCCTCATACGTCCCAGATACCTCCTCCGGTAGTGATGCAACACTTCACTAGCCCTACCGACCAGCTTTGTTTGAATCAGTCATCCCCACATGTCTTGTGGCCATTTGATTTGTTTAGCCACCTTCTCAAATGAAATAAAAAAGGCTTCTACCTCCTTCTCATCAAACCTTGGCAATGCTTGGATATATTTAAATAGATCCCCACCAAGCCTTCGACTATGACGCTCTTTCTCACTATCCTCATCACTATCATCCAACTGTACATTTCCCTTTACGTCTGCCAATTTTAACTGACTGTCATGTTTCATGGCCATTTTCTGAAGTTCAAACTCTCTCTCTTTATCTTTTTCCCTGATCTCCCTTTCTCTTTCTTTTTGTTCTGCTAGGGCTATTCTTTCTCTTCTCCTTTCTTCTCTCTCCTATTCTTCTTCCTCTCCCTCTCTTTCTCTTTCCGCTCTATCTCTTTCTCTTTCTTTTTCCGCTCTCTCTCTCTCTCTCTTTCTTTTTCCTCTCTATCGTATTCAAGCTGCTTTAATTCTTTCTCATGTCCCATTTGTTTAATTTGCAACTGAATTTTTGCCATTTGCAATGAGTCAAACTGTATCTCAGGCAACTTTAAATGCTTAGCCACCGCCATAATTACCTCACCTTTTTGCATATTGTCAGGTAATGTTAACTGCAATGTTTTTGCCAAATCTAAAAGTCTGCTTTTAGTCCCTGTCCGTAATGTACTGTGTGTGACCGTCTCCACCCCCAAAAACGTCTGAGCCTCTGAAAGAGCCATTGTCCACAACACACTCCCTACTTAAACTAAAATACCACACCTGAAAAGCACCCACAATATGCTCACCCCTCACTGTCTTTACGTTCACTAAGCAAATCCAATAGAACACCTTTATCCCTCATGAGCCCTCAATTTGGTATGGGCCAGGGTTTAGAGAACCCCAAAGGGTATCATGGTGTTCACCTGACCCACAACTTTTAATAGATTGTGGTATGGGGAGCACACGGCTGACTCGACAGGTGTGGTACAGCAGAAATGGCAAAGTATTTTTTACAGCAAAACAACGTTTATTCTATGAACTCAAGTCAACCTTTTTAAAACATACAGTGAACATCTTAGCAACCATTAATTCAAATACAACCGCCAAAGACTACAACATTAAGTGAACCTTTAAGCTTTCCTTTTTAACATCCATACGTCTTAAAATCAAAACCTTTATCAGAAGCACATAAGGTTAAAGTCACTACTGAAAACATTTATAATTCTGAATTCACCAAATGATCAAGAGATAGTCTTTTGATGGCAGAGAGATCAACAGTACACCTGCTTGGTCTGACTTCAGCTCCAACACTGAAAACGAAACTAAAACACACCTTGCAGCCTGCTCAGAAAGGAAAGTAAAAAGCTGACGGACAGCCCAGCTCCACCCACTCGCTGACATCACTGCAGTAATAAACACCCATTTCTTAAAGGTACCCTCACTACAGATACTTATATACACACCCATTTATAAACACCCGTTTCTTAAAGGTACTCTCACATGACAATACCCTCACCTCAGTTGGGCACATTAGTGATGAGGCTTCTGGGACACTGACTGGTGCGCACCACACAGCCAAACCGGTGTAGCAGGTGGAGGTAGGAGCAGCTGAGGGGCTGGACGGTCGGAAGGCAGCACAGCCCCAGCACCCAGGTGCCGCCCAGACAGTTCCTGGGTTCCTGGACTTACCAGACCCACCCACAAACCCGATGCATTGAGGGGGTGGTTTAGCACAGGGCTAATTAGCTGGCTTTTAAAGCAGACCAAGGCAGCCCAGCAGCACGCTTCAATTCCCGTACCCGCCTCCCTGAACAGACGCCGGAATGTGGCGACTAGGGGATTTTCACAGTAACTTCATTTGTAGCCTACTTGTGACAATAAGCGATTTTCATTTCATTTTTTCATTTCAAACCCAGGGAATGGACAACGGGATGACGGCTGCCTTCCAGCATCTGCAGACGCAGTTGGAGGAGTCCATCCGGGTCCAGGAGCAGGGAGTGGTGCCGGTCATGGCTGCCACCCAGGCCGACACCGCACGGGTGGCGTCCACGGTGGAGGCAATGGGGGCAACGGCTTTGGCCAAGGGTCAGGTTCTGCAAGGTTTGGGGCTTCATGTGCATGCGTCATCCGTGGCCCAGGACAGGGCTGCCCTCTCACAGGCAGCCATGTCCCAGAGCCAGCTGGACATTGCCGCCGTGCTCCGGGGTCTGGCCGAGTCTCAGCAGGCCTTGGCCCAGTCTCAGAAAGCCGTGGCCCAGTCTCAGCAGGCCATCACTGAGAGCATCGGCGCCCTTGCGCACATGCTGGATGGCATCGCACAAGCCCAGAGGGAGGTTGCACAGTCCCTAACAGGGATGGCGCACTCCCTGAGCTCCATCGCTGCGAACATTCAGACCTTGGGCAATGCCGCAGCGGGCCTCCAGGACTGGCAGTGCCAGGTGTCGGTGGTGCCATGGCGCTTGACTCCGCTCGCACCACCGTCTCATGGTGAGGCCCAGGGGCCACCGGGCACCCCGAGGGAGGAGGAGGTTCTAGGGCCCGTCCCGGTGACTCCTGCAAGGGATGTCCCGGTACACTCGGACTCCCCCCATTCCGTCCCTGGTGCGTCTGGTGGGCAGCGGGCAGAACAGGGTAGCACCATGCCATCCAGCAACAGCCGCCGAGCAGCCTGGCCCATCCAAGCTGGGCCGCCCCAGGAAACGCGCGCCGACGGGGAGCCAAGTCGCAGGGCAGGAGTCTCAGCAGTCCGCCTCCACTCCTGCTGTACCATCTGGGGAAACACCAAGGCGTAGTGGGAGGGCCCGTAAGGCAAAGAAGTTTGACACGTAGTAAGTTGGCACGGGTGCAGGGCACAGCTTAGTTATAGGGGCTAGGGCACTTGGATGTGAATGTCACGATTAAAGTCACTGTTACACCAAACCTAGATGCCTCTGTGCTATGTCCGGTGCCTGAGGGGTCGTGAAGGGGACCGAGTGGCTCTGGGATCGAAGGTCGGTACAACGGTGAGGTTGGGTATGTGTTCCCTCCCCCAACTCCCCGTCGTCCTCAGAACACCGACGCCAGCTACCCCACATGGCCATGTGATGGAGTGTCCGTGACGCATACAGGGACCACGCAGTGGAGGATGTAGTTGTGGCCATGAGTCAGACATTGTCTAACGATCCGGAGCTCACAGCTCATCGCAGAGCGGGTTGTCATCATTCAACATGGCACTGATCACACCCGCTTACACAAGCAATTGTGTGAGACCATCCCCTTGTGCCGCAGGTGTAAGGTGCTGTGAAAGTGGTGGAATGGGAGCTAGTGTTGTCGGATGGTGCAGGAGTTGGGGGTGCTGGGTTGTGCGTTTGGGCGGCGCAAGTGCCTTCCTCAGCGATGCCCTCCGTGCTTGCTCGCCAAGCCAGTGGCGTTGTGCAGCCTCCCGGCCATATCCAGCCCCATGTCGCATCTGTGCCCGCCCCCCCCTCCCCATCCTCCTCCTCTTGTACAGATGCTTCGCCCTCGTCGGGCTCCCCCTGTGCTTCCCCCTCCAGGACATCGCCCCTCTGCTGGGCTATGTTGTGCAGGACGCAGAACACAACTATGCGGCCGACCCTCCCTGAATGGTACTGGATGGCCCCTCCAGAGCGGTCCAGGCACCTGAAGCGCATCTTCACGAGGCCAAAGCACCTCTCGATACCACTCCTGGTTGCTGCATGGGCCTCATTGTAGCGAGTCTCCGCGTTGGTCTGTGGCCTCCGTATAGACGTCATCAGCCATGACCTCAACAGGTAACCCCTGTCGCCCAGCAACCAGCCCCTCAGCCGGGGGGGGGGGGGGGGGGGGGGGGGGTGTCCCTCAAACATGGCAGGGATGAAAGATTTCGCCAGTATAAAGGCATCACGCACACGTGCTTGATCTTCATGCGGTGGTCGCAGACCACCTGAATGGTCATGGAGTAGGTCCCCTTTTCTGCTCATGAACATGTCCCTGTTCTCCGATGGTGGACGTATGGCGACGTGCACCCCATCACTCACCCTCTGGACCATTGGTATCCTGGCCATGGAGGTGAATTCCACCCATGAACAATTCAGGAACAGCCGACTGATTCTCCCACTCCAACTGTGTGACTCCCTGTATTTCTTTTTCTGCTATAACCTCTGTTTATAAAATTAAAAAAGAATCAATTTGCAACAGTTGTTACAAAATTCCATCTGAAACCATTTCTACAATTCATCGTCCAATGCTTTCAAATCATTTGCAAAAATAAACTGAAATTGTGTAGTTTATGCAAACTAGTTAATGGAGGAAACTATAATTATGCTTTTGAATTTAATTTGTTTTAAAATATAAACAAACAGAAATGCAGATGTGCAACCACCAACCTACATTATCCCATTCAGGGCACTTCTTCTTTGGAGATTAATCAAATTGCTAAAATCACTTCCAGAAAGGTGTTGCAAGGATGCTGCTAACAAACAAGTCAAGGTGCAGCTCTATTCTTCCTGTGTTTAGTTATCCATGTCCTCTTTCTTTGACCAGAGTGATGTTACCCTGTGCCATTGTTCTTTGTTCTTCAAGGAGCGGTCACATGAGAAACAGTATGGATCACACTGAGTAACTGATCAGATTCCAGAATGAAGGTGAAGGCCAAATCCTCTTGGATTACATCAAGAAACCAGAGCAGGATGAGTGGAGCAATCGTCTGGAGGCAATGCAGAAAGATCTGCAGATAGATGAATGTGAACCAGATTCTGCGAGATCTACAAAAACTCTTGATTAGGAACACTGACCCTTATCTTTGTGACTCGCTTTTTCAAGTAGCCTGCAGATGACGAGCGGGTATCTCCCATCTGACAGTAGAGTGTTGACGCCATCGTAAAAACTGGAGAGTTTAACGACGGCGTCACCGGACCGCTAAGTATAGCGATCCTCTGCCCAACAGGAGGCCAGCACGGCACTGGAGCGACCCACGCCGCTCCAGCTGCTGATACTGATGTCAAATGGGCGCCGCGGGTATGCGAATGCGCGCGGCGAACGGCGCGAATGCGCAGTAGCTTCCTTCTCCGCACTGGCCCCGACGCAACATGGCGTAGGGCTCCAGGGGCTGGCGCGGAGCAAAAGAGGCCCCTACCAGGCCAGCCCACCAATCGGTAGGCCCCGATCACGGGCCAAGCCACGATGGAGGATCCACCCGGAGTCTGCACATCCTCCCCGTGTGTGCGTGGGTTTCCTCCCACAGTCCAAAGATGTGCAGGCTAGGTGGATTGGCCATGATAAATTGCCCTTAGTGTTCAAAATTGCCCTTGGTGTTGGGTGGGGTTACTGGCTTATGGGGATAGGGTGGAGGTGTGGGCTTGGGTAGGGTGCTCTTTCCAAGGGCCGGTGTAGACTCGATGGGCCGAATGGCCTCCTTCTGCACTGTAAATTCTATGTAAATTCTATGTGAACGGCGCCGGCGGGACTCGGGCTTTTTTGGGCGGCCACTCGACCCAGCCCGGGCGGCCGGTAACAGCCTGCCATGGCAGGGCATTGCCTAAGCCACGGCAGACATTACAGTGGCCAGGCTGAAAGGCACCGACCCTGGGCGCTGGCTGAGCGTGAGCCCCTGGCCGTGCGGATGGGTGCCGGATGCCCTCTCTTGGGGCGGGCCACCCAGCTGGCGGCACCCACTGTCGGGCATGTGCAGGGCCGCACTCATGACATCCCCCATTGAGGGCACTGCCATCCATCGGTGGCGCCATCATGAGGGACGGACAACAGGAGTCGGGGCACAGAGGGTGGGTGCGACCATGGGTGGGTGTGCATGCATGTGTGTGGCGCAAGAATGGCGCAACTGGCCAACCAGGGCAGCCATGAAGCCCATGGTATTTGGTTGTGGAGGAGGCCATGCGCCATGGTTATACCTGTTGTCTTCCCCTCACCCCCTGCAGATCACAATGTTTGGGTACCAGGCAGCGATGTTGACCGCTGCCCTGCATGCAGTCCTGTGGCAGCGTCGGCGCAGGTGGCTCAGAGAGGCGACGGCAGCAAAGGGACGGGCTGCTGAGGGCCAGGAGGCACCCGCTCAGGCTGCAGGGTTGCCCGACCGACAGGCGCAGGAGGAGGCGGACAATGATGGGGGCGAGTGTTATGGGCCAGGGTTTAGAGAACCTCAAAGTGTATCATGGAATTCACCTGACCCACAACTTTTAATAGATTGTGGTATGAGGAGCACACGGCCCACTCTACAGGTGTGGTACAGCAGAAATGGAAAAGTACTTTTTAAAGCAAAACAATGTTTATTCTATGAACTCAAGTTAACCTTTTAAAACATACAGTGAACATCTTAGCAACCATTAATTCAAATACAACCACCAAAGAATACAACACTAAGTAATCCTTAATAACTTCCCAAACAACATCCAGAAGACAAAAGAAACACCTTTTAACAGAAGCACAGTAGGTTTACATTCACTACTGAGAACATTTATAATTCTGAATTCACTAAATGATCAAGAGATAGTCTTTTCCTGGCAGAGATCAACAGTACACCTGCTCTGTCTGGCTTCAGCTCCAACACTGAAAACGAAACAAAAACACATCATGCAGCAAACAGCCTAAAACAAAAGTAAAAAGCTGGCAGACAGCCCAGCTCCACCCACTCTCTGACATCACTGCAGTAGTAAACACCCAATTCTTAAAGGTACTCTCACTACAGATATTTATATACACACCCATTTATAAACACCCATTTCTTAAAGGTACTCTCACATGACACGAGGCACAGGATGAGGATGCCGATGTGGATGGGAGGGAGGAGGAGGAGGAGGAGGAAGAGGAGAAGGGGGAGGTGGAGGGGGAGGTACCATGGCACCTGAGGCACCAATGAGGCCTTGTGTCTACCTGCGCCGCATGTCAGATAGGGCATGCAGGAGGAGACTCCGGATGAGCCGGGAGACCGTTGCCAATATCTGCCATCTGATGGCACACCTGGCACCGTGTGGGACTGGGGGAGGACACCCTCTCCCTGTGGCCGTCAAGGTTACGGTGGCCCTGAACTACTATGCCACGGGGTCATTCCAGTCGCCGAGTGGGGACCTGTCCGGCATCTCCCAGACATCGGTGCACCAGTGCATCCGTGCAGTGACTGACGTCCTGTACGACATTGCGGCCCACTACATCCAGTTCCCTGTGGACCGGGCCCACCAGAATGCCCGGGCAGTGGGATTCGCAGCCGTGGCCAGGATACCCATGTGATACCCGGGTGATCGATGGGGTGCATGTCGCCATGTGGCCACCAGCGGAGATCAGGGACATGTTCATGAACAGGAATGGGGCCTACTCCATGAACATTCAGATGGTCTGCGACCACAGATGAAGATTCTGCACTTCTGCGCCTGGTACCCGGCAGTGTACATGATGCGTTTATCCTGGCACAATCGTTCATCCCCGCCATGTTTGAGGGACACCCTCCCCGGCTGAGTGGCTGGTTGCTGGGCGACAATGGTTACCCGTTGCGGTCACGGCTGGTGACGCTTTTACGGAGGCCACAGACCGACGCGGACAACCGCTACAATGAGGCCCATGCAGCGACCAGAGGTGTGGTCGAGAGGTGCTTCGGACTGCTGAAGATGCACTTCATGTGCCTGGGCCGCTCTGGAGGGGTCCTCCGGTACCGGTCGGAGTGGGCCGGCCGCATCGTTGTGGTCTGCTGCGTCCTGAACAATAAAGCCCAGCAGAAGGCCAATGTGCTGGAGGAGGAGAAGGAGGAGGAGAAGGAGGAGGAGGAGGAGGACGAGGGGGAGCCCGGGGAAGGGCATGGCTCTCCAGATGAGGAGGATGGAGAGGGGGGGGGGAATCAACGGGACATGGGGGCTGGATATGGACGGGAGTCTGCACGGTGCCACCGGCTTGGCCAGCGAGCAGGGGAGGCGTTGATCGCTGCACGTTTCACCAACTAGGTGGTAGGGGCTCACCACTGGCACTGACCCCACTGCACGGCACCACCTCACCACCCCGCACCCCCACCTCTCACAACACCCATGAGGTGCACCTCCCACACCAGCCACCACCCTTAGTTTCCACACGACCTCATGCACCACACCCCCTCCATTACACATCCACCTGCGGCACAACGGGCTGGGCTCACACGGTTGCTTGTGGAAGCGGGTGTGCTCGATGCCATGGAGGATGATGACAACCCGCTCTGCGATGAGCTGTGAGCTCAAAATCGTTAGACAATGTCTGACTCATGGCCACATTTACGCCCTCCACCTGGGTGGTCCCTATATGCGTGCTGGACACTCTATTGCATGGCCCTGTCGAATCGCTGGGGGCGGGGTGGCATGTATGTCCGGGGGTGGGGGGCGCACATTGCATCCACCGGGGCTCAAGTTCGTTCACCCCTCGACCACAGTGGCACTCAGTGGTAAGTACAGGAACCCGGGAACCGTCTGGGCGGTTGCTGGAGCTGGGCTGCCCTCCGACCGTCCGGCCCCTCAGCTGCTCCTACCTCCACCTGCTGTACCGGTACCACTCAGTGTCCCAGAAGCCTCATCACTAAAATGCCCAACCGAGGTGATAGTCTCTGCGATGGTGGAGGATGTGGGTGACAGCAGTGCCGAGAAGTCAAGGTCGTCGTTGGAGCCAAAGTCCGGGGTCTCCTGCGCCGACCCCTGGCCTGATGGGCCCTGATTCGGCCGTGTCTGCGTTTCACTGTCCGGTCTGTCAGTCCTCTGGGTTGACGTGCTCTGTGTGTCAGTCCTCTGGGTTGCCGTCCTCTGTGTGTCTGTCCTCTGTGAGTCAGTGTCCTGGGTGTCAGTCCTCTGTGTTTCAGTGTCCTCGGTGTCGTGTGCATCTGGATCCTGGGTGTCCGTGTCCTGGCTTTCGGTGTCCTGGGTGTCCGTCCTCTGTGCCTCAGTGTCCTGGGTCTCTGTGTCAGTGGAAGGGCTTCCATGGCGTCTGTTCGCACCACCGCGGCCTGCCTCCCTGGGGGCCACTGGGCCTGGCACTGGCCATGGGCCTGCAACGCCAGATGGGCCGGGACCACCGGCGGCTGGCCCTGTAAGTCACAAGACAGCACGTATCATTAGACAGGCGGACGGTGGTGAGGGGGGTGCAGTGGGGCTTGGAGAGTGGGGGTGCAGTGGGGCATGGCGTAAGGGGGATGCAGTGGGGCATGGAGAGTGGTGGTACAGTGGGGCATGGGGTGAGAGGGGTGCAGTGGGGCATGGGGTGAGAGGGTGCAGTGGGGCATGGGGTGAGAGGGTGCAGTGGGGCAGGGAGAGTGGGGGGTGCAGTGGGGCATGGGGTGTGGGGGGCAGTGGGGCATGGGCTGAGGGGAGTGCAGTGGGGCATGGGGTGTGGGGGGTGCAGTGGGCCATGGGGTAAGGGGGTGCAGTGGGGCATGGAGTGTGGGGGTGCAGTGGGGCATGGGGTGTGGGGGTGCAGTGGGGCATGGGGTGTGGTGGGTGCAGTGGGCCATGGGGTAAGGGGGTGCAGTGGGGCATGGAGTGTGGGGGTGCAGTGGGGCATGGGGTGTGGGGGTGCAGTGGTGCATGGCGGGGTGGGGGCGAAGTCAAGGGGGGAATCTCACTTGCTGGTTCGCCTCCGACCTGACAGCCGACAACCTCCAGGTCCTCGGCTCCGCCTGCGAGGTCCAATGCCCGCTGCTCATGGACAGTGAGCGGGTGCAGTACGGGTGGACCCCCTCCGGTTCTCCCCCACTCTCTGTGGTTGTGGGCAGTCTTATCCTGAGGGGGGGAGAAACAAACATCAGTGTTAGGCGGTCCGACACAGGCAGCGCAGATGTTGGGTATATGATGGCATGGCAGCACGAGGCACCCGGCCAAAGCGCCTGGCATGGGTGGGTGCAGCCCATGTTGCGCTGTCCCCCTGGGGGGGGGGGCACCTTTCACATGTGTGGGTGTTATGCAGGGCTGTTGCCAGGGGCACGTTACTGTGTACTCACCCTGCCTGTCCTCGTAAGGTAGTGCATCTTCTTCCGGGACTTGTCACCGGTACGTGGGGTGTGCCCCACGACGCTGACGGCGTTGCCCACTTCCCTCCACATACGCCGGATGATGATGCGCGGGTGGTGGTGTCCACGTCTGGGGCACAGGACCGCGCTCCTCTCCTCCACCGCATCCAGTAGCGTGTCCAGGTCGTGGTCCCTGAACCTCGGGGCGGCACGGAGGGCGGCGGCCATCTTGTGTGTCTCGGGACTGAGCGCTGCTCGCGCACCTTAAGCGATGTGGGCCAGTATCATTGACGCGTCACGCCTATCCGATGCCGGTGTGGGGCTGCTTCTCGCAGCACCTGTCCTAGCCCCTTTTCCTGGCCAGAATCGCGACTGACGGTGGCCCGTTCACGCCGTCGTAAAACTCTCCGGGCTTTAAAACAGCGTCAACACCTAGCCGCTGGATCAGACACAACGTCCAAAAAATGTCCGAATATGACATAATTCACCACACATTGGGAGAAATGTCTTGCTGACTGAACCAAGGGCTGTCCGAAAAATGGATATCAGGAGTTTATCAATTACCAAGACAGCTGAATTGTTTGATTTTGAAATGCAACAAGCTCCACATGGTCTATCTGACTTTCCATCGTCAGGTGAACTCTAACATGAAGCAGCTCTGTGAGTTGCCATCTTAGAATCAGGTCAGTAAAAACCTCTTACTGAGAAGACACTGATGAAGCTCTGCAGTCTTTAAACATGCAACATGCAGCAGGAAGTGGGGATAAGACAGATTTTTGAACCTTGGAAATGTTGCACAGAAGACACAGCTCTAAACGGCACAGACATCTATAACTCTGCAAAATAAATCTGTTGAAAAAGAATTCGGAAAAGCAAACACATACCAAAGATTTTAAGTGAATACTAGGTAATTAAACCTGCCGAACTTTGTAATTTTCCAATCTCAGCTCCAATTGAAGTGAAAGGTGCTTTGTGGCAGTATTGGCAGGTTTTTTTCACTTAAAATGGCAAAACTACATGAGTGTAGCCATTGCAGACTCGATGGGCTGAATGGCCTCCTTCTGCACTGTAAATTCTATGATTCAATACCACTCTAAATCTTACTGACAAATAAAGCAGACGGCAGGGATTTTGAAAGCTTTGAACCCTGAGTGAATGTTATTTGTGAGTATTATGTATTCAACGCTAGAGTTCTAAGTGAAACCGAGGCCATGTGACTTGTTGTAAGACAGCTTGTAGGATCATATGATTTCAAACAGCTAAAAGATTATCTGATTAAAGATTGAATAGTCTTAGGCATGAGGGAGATTCTGGTGGTTCCTTGGCCAGAAACAGTGCCAGGGAGCAGTTCCTGGAGGCAGGGCTAGGGGCAGTACCCAGGCAGTGCCAGAGCACTGACCAAGCATGACTCTTGCCCACCGGGAACTGAACTCACCTGTGGGTTCTGTTCCAGCGGGTTCTGTTCGCCAGGTGCACAATGCAGGGTGCTCTCACGCTGACGTGAATAGATAATTTAACATGGAGAGATAATCGGGCATAAAAGCCTGATAATGTGATTCAAATTGATGTAAATGGGAATACCGACTTTTGAAGTCAAGATTCCTGTTACATCATTGGAAGGATAACAGGGATAATCGAGTGGGAAATTCCACTGCATCAAAGCCATTTTGAGATACCCCTTGATTCTCTGCCCCCTCTGTCATTATGACCCACCAAAATCGGGTGGTAAATCTCAGCCATTGAACATGACTGACAAGTGCCTTGCTCAAATCAAATCCAACATGTGCAACTCGACAAGAGGTAGTGATAAAAGGATCATCTGAGAGAATCAGGAGCAAACCTGTGGGCACAAGAGCATATTGGGCATACCAACATGAATTGGTAGGCCCATTCTACATCTTGTACAAAGGTAATCATCCCCAAGGAGATGAGAGGAGAGATGCTGAAGTGCATCCATACAAGCCATCAAGGAATTGAATCAACCCTGAAAAAGGCAAAAGAAGTTCTCTATCTACTGGCCAAAAATTAGATATGAAATTAAAGACCACATTTCCCAGTGCGGTGCATGTAACAAGCACTAAGCTAAGCAAACTAGAGAGCGGTTGATGATCCAAGACATCCCAGACAGACCACGGATTAAACTGGAAGTAGACCTCTTCACCATAGCAAGAACTGATTATCTTGTCACTGTAGGCTCCTATTCTGACTACTAGGAGTACGTCAGCTGGCTTCACCAACAATGGGAGAAACAGTAGAATGCCTGAAAACACACTTCATTTGGTACGGCATTTCAGACACTGTGATAAGTGACAATGGTCCTTAGTTCACAAGTGAAGAATTCACCTGATTCTCAGACGATTTGGAAATTCAAAACTATGCATCATCTCGGCTATTCTCTTTTGAATCAAAAGGCTGGGGTGGCAGTGGATATCACCAAAGGAATCATCAAAATCAAGCAAACCTACACAGAGGTATAGATGCTTGAGTGGAGAAACACACCAACTTCAGGAGTGGAAAGTAGGCCTGCCCAAAAACGAATGTCACACCACATGCAAACTATTCTTCCACAGGCAAAAAAGCTACTGAAACCAAAAGTGATTACAGGCGTGAGTGAAAAGATCTAAGTGAAATGGCAGAAAGTCATTTCAGTGAGACAGGACCACCAAATCATTACCAGACTTGAGCTTGGAAAGCCAGGCAGTGTGCAAACCTTCAACATTCTCAGCACACATGGAAATTTAGAACATACATAGAGGAATTGTCACCTCAATTGCATGCAGTGGCAGTGAATGACCAAATATACCAGCACACCCATAGGCATATCTGAACAATGAACAAAACTGTTCCTTCACGTAAATAAGTTGGTCAAGCAGGTTCCACCAACATTACTGAGTACAGAACTACCATTAACCCCAGATCTCCACGTAGCCCCACCAGCTGTAATACTGTAATTACAAATACTGTAATTTCGGTGGGAGAATCAGCTGGTGAGTCAGTTTCAGCGGGAGCATTGCGGAAGTGGTTGCTGGGAGGTAAGTCTGTCCTTTAAAAGCACTTGTCTTTGCAGGGGCAGGCCAGTCGATTTCGGCGGGAGAATCAGCTGGTGAGTCAGTTTCAGTGGGAGCATTGCGGAAGTGGCTGCTGGGAGGTAAGTCAACCTTTAAA
Source organism: Scyliorhinus torazame (assembly GCF_047496885.1). Taxonomy (NCBI): domain Eukaryota; kingdom Metazoa; phylum Chordata; class Chondrichthyes; order Carcharhiniformes; family Scyliorhinidae; genus Scyliorhinus; species Scyliorhinus torazame. The sequence continues at coordinate 47,517,511 of NC_092724.1, forward strand.
AGCACTTGTCTTTGCAGGGGCAGGCCAGTCGATTTCGGCGGGAGAACAGCTGGTGAGTCAGTTTCAGCGGGAGCATTGCGGAAGTGGTTGCTGGGAGGTAAGTCTGTCCTTTAAAAGCACTTGTCTTTGCAGGGGCAGGCCAGTCGATTTCGGCGTGAGAACAGCTGGTGAGTCAGTTTCAGCGGGAGCATTGCGGAAGTGGCTGCTGGGAGGTAAGTCAACCTTTAAAAGCACTTGTCTTTGCAGGGGCAGGCCAGTCGATTTCGGCGGGAGTGGAGCTGGCTGGTTAGTCAATTTCAGCAGGAGCTGAGAATTTTTCTTTTTTTTAAATTAGTTTTTTAGGCGGGAACAGGAAGTCTACCCGCGGATGTCTGGGAAGACCCTCACCAATAACTTCTGGTGGAGAGGAAACCCATTGGTCTGAGGTAAGTACCATATTTTATTATATTATTATTTTTTATAAAAATTTAATTTAGTTGTTAGCCAGATCTTGGTAGAAAGTAAGAGGAATGGCAGGGAAGGGAGTGCAATGTTCCTCCTGCAGGATGTTTGAGGTGAGGGATGCAGTTAGTGTCCCTGCTGATTTTACCTGCAGGAAGTGCTGCCATCTCCAGCTCCTCCAAGACCGAATTAGGGAACTGGAGCTGGAGTTGGAAGAACTTCGGATCATTCGGGAGGCAGAAGGGGTCATAGATAGCAGCTTCAGGGAATTAGTTACACCAAAGATTGGAGATAGGTGGGTAACTGTAAGAGGGATTGGGAAAAAGCAGTCAGTGCAGGGATCCCATGCGGTCGTTCCCCTGAGAAACAAGTATACCGCTTTGGATACTTGTGGGGGGGAACGACTTACCAGGGGTAAGCCATGGGGTATGGGCCTCTGGCACGGAGTTTGTCCCTGTTGCTCAGAAGGGAAGGGGGGAGAGGAGCAGAGCATTAGTAATTGGGGACTCTATAGTCAGGGGCACAGATAGGAGATTTTGTGGGAGTGTGAGAGACTCACGTTTGGTATGTTGCCTCCCAGGTGCAAGGGTATGTGATGTCTCGGATCGTGTTTTCCGGGTCCTTAGGGGGGAGGGGGAGCAGCCCCAAGTCGTGGCCCACATTGGCACTAACGACATAGGTAGGAAAGGGGACAAGGATGTCAGGCAGGCTTTCAGGGAGCTAGGATGGAAGCTCAGAACTAGAACAGAGTTGTTATCTCTGGGTTGTTGCCCGTGCCACGTGATAGTGAGATGAGGAATAGGGAGAGAGAGCATTTAAACACGTGGCTACAGGGATGGTGCAGGCGGGAGGGATTCAGATTTCTGGATAACTGGGGCTCTTTCTGGGGAAGGTGGGACCTCTACAGACAGGATGGTCTACATCTGAACCTGAGGGGCACAAATATCCTGGGGGGAAGATTTGTTAGTGCTCTTTGGGGGGGTTTAAACTAATGCAGCAGGGGCATGGGAACCTGGATTGTAGTTTTAGGGTAAGGGAGAATGAGAGTATAGAGGTCAGGAGCACAGATTTGACGTCGCAGGAGGGGGCCAGTGTTCAGGTAGGTGGTTTGAAGTGTGTCTACTTCAATGCCAGGAGTATACGAAACAAGGTAGGGGAACTGGCAGCATGGGTTGGTACTTGGGACTTCGATGTTGTGGCCATTTCGGAGACATGGATAGAGCAGGGACATGAATGGATGTTGCAGGTTCCGGGGTTTAGGTGTTTTAGTAAGCTCAGAGAAGGAGGCAAAAGAGGGGGAGGTGTGGCGCTGCTAGTCAAGAGCAGTATTACGGTGGCGGAGAGGATGCTAGATGGGGACTCTTCTTCCGAGGTAGTATGGGCTGAAGTTAGAAACAGGAAAGGAGAGGTCACCCTGTTGGGAGTTTTTTATAGGCCTCCGAATAGTTCTAGGGATGTAGAGGAAAGGATGGCGAAGATGATTCTGGATATGAGCGAAAGTAACAGGGTAGTTATTATGGGAGACTTTAACTTTCCAAACATTGACTGGAATAGATATAGTTCGAGTACAATAGATGGGTCGTTTTTTGTACAGTGTGTGCAGGAGGGTTTCCTGAAACAATATGTTGACAGGCCAACAAGAGGCGAGGCCACGTTGGATTTGGTTTTGGGTAATGAACCAGGCCAGGTGTTGGATTTGGAGGTAGGAGAGCACTTTGGGGACAGTGACCACAATTCGGTGACGTTTACGTTAATGATGGAAAGGGATAAGTATACACCGCAGGGCAAGAGTTATAGCTGGGGGAAGGGCAATTATGATGCCATTAGACGTGACTTGGGGGGGATAAGGTGGAGAAGTAGGCTGCAAGTGTTGGGCACACTGGATAAGTGGGGCTTATTCAAGGATCAGCTACTGCGTGTTCTTGATAAGTATGTACCGGTCAGACAGGGAGGAAGGCGTTGAGCGAGGGAACCGTGGTTTACCAAGGAAGTGGAATCTCTTGTTAAGAGGAAGAAGGAGGCCGATGTGAAGATGAAGTGTGACGTTTCGGTTGGGGCGATGGATAGTTACAAGGTAGCGAGGAAGGATCTAAAGAGAGAGCTAAGACAAGCAAGGAGGGGACATGAGAAGTATTTGGCAGGAAGGATCAAGGAAAACCCAAAAGCTTTCTGTAGGTATGTCAGGAATAAGCGAATGACTAGGGAAAGAGTAGGACCAGTCAAGGACAGGGATGGGAACTTGTGTGTGGAGTCTGAAGAGATAGGCGAGATACTAAATGAATATTTTTCGTCAGTATTCACTCAGGAAAAAGATAATGTTGTGGAGGAGAATGCTGAGCCCCAGGCTAATAGATTAGATGGCATTGAGGTACGTAGGGAAGAGGTGTTGGCAATTCTGGACAGGCTGAAAATAGATAAGTCCCCGGGACCTGATGGGATTTATTCTAGGATTCTCTGGGAGGCCAGGGAAGAGATTGCTGGACCTTTGGCTTTGATTTTTATGTCATCATTGGCTACAGGAATAGTGCCAGAGGACTGGAGGACAGCAAATGTGGTCCCTTTGTTCAAAAAGGGGAGCAGAGACAACCCCGGCAACTATAGACCGGTGAGCCTCACGTCTGTAGTGGGTAAAGTCTTGGAGGGGATTATAAGAGACAAGATTTATAATCATCTAGATAGGAATAATATGATCAGGGATAGTCAGCATGGCTTTGTGAAGGGTAGGTCATGCCTCACAAACCTTATCGAGTTCTTTGAGAAGGTGACTGAACAGGTAGACGAGGGTAGAGCAGTTGATGTGGTGTATATGGATTTCAGCAAAGCGTTTGATAAGGTTCCCCACGGTAGACTATTGCAAAAAATACGGAGGCTGGGGATTGAGGGTGATTTAGAGATGTGGATCAGAAATTGGCTAGCTGAAAGAAGACAGAGGGTGGTGGTTGATGGGAAATGTTCAGAATGGAGTACAGTCACAAGTGGAGTACCACAAGGATCTGTTCTGGGGCCGTTGCTGTTTGTCATTTTTATCAATGACCTCGAGGAAGGCGCAGAAGGGTGGGTGAGTAAATTTGCAGACGATACTAAAGTCGGTGGTGTTGTCGATAGTGTGGAAGGATGTAGCAGGTTACAGAGGGATATAGATAGGCTGAGAGGTGGCAAATGGAGTTTAATGCAGAGAAGTGTGAGGTGATTCACTTTGGAAGGAATAACAGGAATGCGGAATATTTGGCTAATGGTAAAGTTCTTGAAAGTGTGGATGAGCAGAGGGATCTAGGTGTCCATGTACATAGATCCCTGAAAGTTGCCACCCAGGTTGATAGGGTTGTGAAGAAGGCCTATGGAGTGTTGGCCTTTATTGGTAGAGGGATTGAGTTCCGGAGTCGGGAGGTCATGTTGCAGCTGTACAGAACTCTGGTACGGCCGCATTTGGAGTATTGCGTACAGTTCTGGTCACCGCATTATAGGAAGGACGTGGAGGCTTTGGAGCGGGTGCAGAGGAGATTTACCAGGATGTTGCCTGGTATGGAGGGAAAATCTTATGAGGAAAGGCTGATGGACTTGAGGTTGTTTTCGTTGGAGAGAAGAAGGTTAAGAGGAGACTTAATAGAGGCATACAAAATAATCAGGGGGTTGGATAGGGTGGACAGTGAGAGCCTTCTCCCGCGGATGGATATGGCTGGCACGAGGGGACATAACTTTAAACTGAGGGGTAATAGATATAGGACAGAGGTCAGAGGTAGGTTCTTTACGCAAAGAGTAGTGAGGCCGTGGAATGCCCTACCTGCTACAGTAGTGAACTCGCCAACATTGAGGGCATTTAAAAGTTTATTGGATAAACATATGGATGATAATGGCATAGTGTAGGTTAGATGGCTTTTGTTTCGGTGCAACATCGTGGGCCGAAGGGCCTGTACTGCGCTGTATTGTTCTATTTTCTATGTTCTAACAGTCACCATGGCAACATGTGACTAACACTCTGCAGGCAAAGAACATTACCCAGGTGATTTCATAGATTTCATAGAATTTACAGTGCAGAAGGAAGCCATTCGGCCCATCGAGTCTGCACCAGCTCTTGGAAAGAGCAACCTACCCAAGGTCCACACCTCCACCCTATCCCAATTACCCAGCAACCCCACCCAACACTATGGGCAATTTTGGACACTAAGGGCAATTTAGCATGGCCAATCCACCTAACCTGCACATCTTTGGACTGTGGGAGGAAACCGGAGCACCCGGAGGAAACCCACGCACACACGGGGAGGATGTGCAGACTCCGCACAGACAGTGACCCAAGCCGGAATCGAACCTGGGACCCTAGAGCTTTGAAGCAATTGTGCTATCCACAATGCTAAGAAACCTACTATTGGTGGCAGAATTTTACAGCCCCCCCCCCCATGGTGTGCTTTGCAGCAGCGGGGGCAGCCCGCTATTGGCTGGTGGTAGGAACCTCTGGTCTTGTTGCTGTCAATGGGGTTTCCTCTTGTTTGCGTCCTCTGCCACTGCCCGGAAGATCCCACTGGCGAGAACAGCCAGGGAATCCCACCTTATGTATACAAGGGAGGTGCCGAGACTGACTAGTAGAACAAACAGTTATTGATGCATGAGAACAGTGGGTGCATCGTAGGAAACTTGTGAACTCAGTTACACATGGTTATACAAGCAAATTTATCTTTTGTTCACTTGGAAAAGGGGGTTGTTTGAAATGCAACCAATTCTATATGTCCTATCTGACTTTCCGTAGTCAGGTGACCTCTTCCATGAGGTAATCTCTGTAAATTGCCATCTTACAACGAGTTCAATGAAGACTTCCGGCTGAGAAGACACTGATGAAGCTCTGCAGTCTTTAAATGTGAAACACTAATGAGCTGCTCGTCACCTCATCGTTCCAAAAACAATTAGCCCACCAGCATTTCAACTATCCTTTATGTCAGAAGTGAAGAACAAAATATGATTCCCCTCTGTTTTAAACACCTTAGCATTTCTTTTTATTAACTCTTTTGCAAATTCTTTGTGTGGAATACAGGTCAACAAGCCCTGAACTGTGGCAGTTTCCCTTTATGTCAGGCTACACAGCCCCATCCCATGCCAGCGAAAAGGTATCGCTGCATCTCGCTATTACTGTGGTGATCAATGTGTAATGCTGCATTGTGGCACAAATGTTCTTACAGTAGGTCGCACAGCTTAGCATGTACCCCACTACTAACCTTGGCTGTATGAAGACGATGTCACAGCCATTGCCAGGACTGAAAAGGTTGATGGCATCTTGGCCAGTGCAGCCAAATAAACAGAACTGGGTCCTGATCACCCTGGCACGGCTTCTTTCGTGCCGAACCGCATAAACCAGGATGTGCTGCGAATTGAAATGCTTCCAGCAGAATACTTAATCAGGCTTTTAAATCTCACAATGCAACCAGCAGGGGTTTGCTGGCATAGCCTTTGGGCAGACGAACATCCACCAAGATAACATCTGCTATAGTGAGGTATGTGACCTTTTGGCTGATGTAGAGGTGCAGGTACCAACAGTATGGAGCATCTCTCAGGCAGTCTGACCTGCTTGGCATCCTTCCACAGAGCCCCTTGTCCCTCAAAAACACATCAATTCAGTGGATCTCTATTGGTAAACCTTCTGGTGTGGATAAAAAATAAAGCTGAAGTAAATTAAAGACAACTGGCACAAAGACTCACAAAAGCCCATGTGCCAGCAGAGCAAAAAAATCAAATATGTAAAAAGAATTCATGATAAGGTATTTTAACACGATGAGACACTGGTCCAATGAAATCTGTAGCTCCACCAAACCCCCCTTGCCAACAGGGTTCAATGGCTGGACTGAATCCAGCTGAATCCTGCTGGATATGAGATGGCACAGTGCCACTCAGTGCCCCTCCTACTCAAACTAATGAAGCTTCCACCTGCTTTGGGTGCAAACTTCGTACGTCTGTGGTAAGTCCCGGTTCGAAGATTCTGCATGGTCCAAAACCAGTAGGATTCTGGTGCTCCTGGTCACCAGAGGACCTTTCTGCCCTATGTCACCAAACCTATGGTGTGCAGTGTGGCATAAGAAACACGGAAATGGATCCCAACGACCAAACTGAGAGGAAAGTGAAACAGAAGATGGGTGCTGTTTGCATTGACATTTACGATCTTTAATAACAGGAATTGGCTGGAGACAACAGAGGCTGGGGAAAAAGCATAGAAATAGCTAATTTCATGCTGGACTAAGATGTCTGTAAGGTAGTTATAAAATATAGCTCATATGAGACTTTTGTGGCACTGTTGAAGAGTTCTCTGTTACTGCAGGAGTAAGCAGAGGCACCCAATTAAGCGACCACGACATTGTAAGGAGACAGAAAAGAATAGCATAACATTTTAATGAGGCCGACCTACAGATATTCCGGGGGAAAGATAGCAAAGCGAGACTGCTGGGCACTCATAGGCGGAAACTTCAAAGACGTATTTCCCATGCTATGAGCAAGGAGTTGTGCGAGATACTGAGTGAGACTTTCTTCACCCATTGATCTTCAGACTGTTGCTAGAAAAGGTCAAATACATGACAAGGATAGCAAGGTAAACAGTCCATCCACAATCCTTCAAACATCAGTAACACACTGTTCACCTTCTACAATTTTTAGCTGTACTGCATGTTGCTTCATGTTTCAGGCATCCACTGACTCTGTGGGCACGATTTAACGAAATGGGAACAAAGTGCAATAGCGAGTGCGTTTAGCCGTGTGTTTCCTGGCACTCGCGGTGCCAAGAAGCGCAACAATATGAAACGACACTTGCGTTAGATAGGGGGCCTCATCGGGGAACACATGGCTGCACACAGTCCGTTTTGTGCACTGAGGAGCTCCTCTCACTGAAAGGCCTCAGTGTAGCGTGAGATCAAGAAGCCATTTTTAAATGCTGTGCCGATCTCTGGAGCCCCGGAAGCGACCCTCAAACCCCTAACGCACTATGGGAGGGGGAGGGCCCCCAGCCCAAACGCCCATGCATGACACCCCGGCCCAATCGCCACCACACAAAAAATGCCAGCTTGGCAGTGCCATCTGGCATCTTGGCAGTGCCAGGATCACATCCAGGTGGCACTGCCAGGATGGCACTACCAGGGTGCCTGGGTAGCACCAGCAGTGCCAGGGTACCACCTTGCCTAAAGGGCACGCTCCTGGGAGTCTCCGATCTCCTGGGAGACACCCATGAGTGCCATTTTCCTGCTCCCCATTTGTGCAGACCGGTACTGAACGGCACTTGCCCGAGGTCCCCCAGGGGAAGGAAGTAGATCCCACGTCTCGGGTACCTCGGGAAACTACATATTAAAATGAGACTAGCTGTCTCGCTTTAATATGCAGTTTTGCTAAAATGTGATTAGCTAAAAAGTCCCATTGTGGCCAGGATTTGCATCACAACATCTCGCGAGATCTAATGCAATCTCACGAGGCGTTGCGAGCCGGGTAGATCCCAGGAGATCTTCTATTGGCCACAGTACACCGTGGTGAGCTGCCTTTCAGGCACAGCATGGCCATAAATCGCGGCCAGTATCTTCAAATTAAATGAAAATCGCTCATTGTCACAAGTAGACTTCAATGAAGTTACTGTGCAAAGCCCCTGAAAATGGTCCTGAACAGGAATTTCAATTTCGCAAAGTTTTAAAGCGGATCTCCAATCCGATGTCCTTTGTCGGTAACCCTGGCATGCTCGCTCTGAAAGAATGTAATTAATCTTGAGAAATTTGTGCACAATGCCTGGGGAAGGTAAGAGGCCAGAGGCGGCCCTTATGGGAGCATAGGAGCATAAGAAATAGAAGCAGCACTGCGCCATTCAGCCCCTCCAGCCTACTCTGCCGTTCAACTATTGCTGAGCTTCTATCTCAATGCCGAACCACCCCCATATCCGTTGATATCTTTGATGTCTGAAAAATTGTCTATCTCTGGCTTGAACACACTCAATGACTGAGCCTCCAGAGCTCTCTGGGTTTGAGCATCCAAAGTTTCACCGCCCTCTGAATGAGGAAATCTCCCCCTCATCTAAGTCCTAAATGTCCTACCCTTTATTCTGAGACTGTATCCCCGGTTCAACCCCTGCCCCTCTCACCCCCTGCCACCCCATCCAGTGTAAATATCCTGCCATTTTCTTGCCCACTCACTCAACCTGTCTCAGTCCCCTTGAAGCCTCTTTGCATCCTCCTCACAACTCACATTCCCAACTAGTTTTGTGCCATCAGCAAATATTACAACTGATCCAAATCATTCACATTATGTGAATGCTGGAAATCTGAAATAAAAACAGTAAATGCTGGATAAACTCAGCAGGCCTGGCAGCATCTGTGGAGAGCGAAACAGAGTTAACATTTCAAGTCCGTATGACTCTTCTACAGAACCAAATCATTGATATGGATTAGGAAGAGGTCGGCCCAAGTACTGATTCTTGCAGTACCCCACTAATCACAGCCTACCAACCTGAGAATGACCCATTTATTCCTACTCTCTGTTTCCTGCCTGAAACTAATTCACAATCCATGCGGATTACCCCTAATCCCATGGGCTCTAATTTTGATGGCTAACCTTTTGTGTGAGACCTTATCGAAAATTGTCTGAGAATCCAAATACCCCATACGCAATGGTTCTTTCTTATCTATTCTGTGAGTTGCATCCTCAAAATCCTCCAGCAAATTCAGATACCAGTGTGTTGACCTGCTGTAAGGATATGGTGAGAATGCCAGGGCTCAGGTTATTGGAGATAGTCATATCATGCTGCTAGCAATCCAAGGTGAAAATGGTCGTGCCAAAATTAGCCTAGACTTGCATTGGCTAGTACAATTGAAATCTTAAACATAGTCATCTGTTATTTGTGCAGCTTCATCATCCTTGTAGATAAATGCTAAATAATATGATTCCAAGGTGTGTGCCGAATATTCCGATAGTTTAGCTTCAGGAGTAGCCCTGATCTCCCATGGGTCTGCGCATGCGCACTCCGGCACAATCTTCCTGTAGGCAGCCTGCTAATTGGCTGTCTCTCTTGTCCACCATCCCATTAAAGTTGGTGGGTGCGTTACTGAGGCAGCTAAGAATATAGCTCAGTTAAATTTGCAATAACTTGAGTGAGAAGATGAGGCATAAAACCAAGTTAACAATGATTTAGAATTATAACCTGTAGCAAACAAGACTTTTCAAATTCTGGAAATGCGAGATTGGGTGGTGCAGAAGGTTGGAGCTGTTTTTTGAGTAGAATATGCTTTTCCATACGAGCTGTAGGATTCCAAATTAATTCAAGCAGCCATAGATGTCTTCCTGACGTGAATAACTCTGTTCGTAATCCAACTGGGATTGCCACTAGATTGTCAATCCCATTCCCAGAAACTATCGTGAAGGGTGTTGTTGGAAATAAATGTACCCCACGAGGGCTGTGTCAACCCTGGCTTAGTTGGAAGCTCTTTGGATCAGAATGTTGTGGGTTCGACGCCCACTTGAGTGTAACAATGAAGGCTGACTTTCCTGTGCTGCATTGAGGGAATGCTGCACAGTCAGAGGTGCTGGTTTTTGGATGGGATGTTAAACCATAGAACATAGAACATACTGTGCAGAAAGAGGCCATTCAGCCCATCGAGTCTGCACCAGCCCATTTAAGCCCTCACTTCCACCCTATCCCCGTAACCCAATAACCCCTCCTAACCTTTTTGGACACGAAGGGCAATTTAGCATGGCCTATCCATCTAATCTGCACGTCTTTGGACTGTGGGAGGAAACCGGAGCACTTGGAGGAAACCCACGCAGACACGGGGTGAACGTACAGACTCCGCACAGACAGTGACCCAGCGGGGAATCGAACCTGGGACTCTGGCGCTGTGAGGCCACAGTGCTAACCACTGTGCGACCATGCTGCCCAAGGTCCCGTCTGCTGGTATTTCGAAAAAGGAGAGGGAGTTATTCCCCAGTGGCCTGGTCAATATTTATCCCTCAATCAGCATCACAAAAACAGATATTCACATTGCTGTTTGTGGGAGATCACTGTGTGCAAATTGGTTGCCGTATTTCCAATGTTACAACTAATAATTACATTGGTTGCAAAGTGCTTTGAAACATCCAGTGACCAGATTTTTTTTTTTTAAAGTTCAGAGTACCCAATTTGCTTTTCCAATTAAGGGGCAATTTAGTGTGGCCAATCCACATAACCTGCATATCTTTGGGTTGTGGGGGTGAGACCCACGCTGACATGGGAGAATGTGCAACCTCCACACGGATAGTGACCCAGGGCCGGGATCAAACCTGGGTCCTCAGTACTGTGAGGCAGCAGTGCTAACCACTGCGCCACCGTGCTGCCCTTCTGATGCAGTTTGGGTAGTCTTCTGAGATTAAATAACAAAGAATAAACAGCAATACAGCACAGGAACAGCCCCTTTGGCTATCCAAGCCTGTACTGGTCATGATACTAACCTTGGCCAAAACTCTCAGCACTTTCTTGTGCCGTATCCCTTTGTACCCATCCTATCCATGTGTTTGTCAAGATGCCTTTTGATCGCCGTTAATGTATTTGCTTCCACAACCTCCCAGGCAACACATTCCAGGCAATCACCACCCTCTGTGTAAAACACCTGCCTCGCACATCTCCTCTAAACTTTGCCCCATGGACTTTAAACCTATGCCCCCTGGTGACTGACCCCTCCACCCTGGGAAAGAGTGCCTGCCCATCCACTCTATTCATGCCCCTCATGATCTTGTAGACCTCTATCAGGTCACCCCTCAACCTTCTTTGTTCCAATGGAAACAGTCCGAGTCTATTCAGCCTCTCCACATAGCTAACACCCTCCAGACCAGGCAACATCCTGGTAAACCTCCTCTGCACCCTCTCCAAAGCCTCCACATCCTTCTGGTAGTGGGCGACCAGAATTGTGCGCAATATACCAAGTTCAATACAACTGTAGCATGACTTGCCAGTTTTTATACTCGATGCCCAGTCCAAGGAAGGCAAACATTCCATATGCCTACTTGACTAACTTGTCCACTTGAGTTGCCACTTTCAAAGTGGACCTGCACGTCCAGATCTCTCTGACTTTCTATACTCCTAAGAGTTTTGCCATTTATAGTATATTTCCCCTCTATGTTTGACATACCAAAATAAATTACCTTACATTTGTCTGGATTAAACTCCATTTGCCATTTCTCTGCCCAAATCTCCAACCTATTTATGTCCTGCTGTATCCTCTGACAATTCTCTGCCACTCCACCAACCTTGGTGTCATCCGTGAACTTATTAATTGAGGGCAAAATATATTGTTGGAGCACAGAGAGAACTCTACGTTACATCTGACCCAAATTTGATTTCAGAGGAATAGCCATGGGAAATCTCCTATTCATCTGTAATCATTTTCATAAAAGCGCCACAGAAGCCCCAGGAACTGATATATTCCTCGGGTTTCTACTGATGTTCCATCAAACGAGTGGCAGACCCTCCAGGGGAAATTCATCCTATAAGTGTGGAAAGTTGCAAGAAGTCCTCAGAATGATTATTGCTCATCTAGATGAGCACAAATTCAGCACAAGGTACTCACTTTACTAACAGCACCCAAAGGTTGATGTTGTGTGCATGTATTTGTTAGATAGATGCAAATAGATATAGAGGGTGGGATTTTAAGCCCCACCCCCTGCGGTGTGTTTTCTGGTGGAGGAGGTTTCTTGCCATCGGCCACTGGCAGGAATACGTCCGGTGCCGCTAATGTCTGCAGAGTTTTGTGTGATTCGCATGTCCTGCCGCTGGGGAACCCACGCAGTGGGTCACTTTTGGCAGGACTGGAAGAACCCATTAGTGGGAAGGGTCGGACGATCTGACCCAGAGAGCCATAATTACTGATGCACGATCAATTACACAAAGACGAGAGTTGAATGCAACTGAGGCTTTATTACACTAAGACGTGTGGCCTCCTACAGCAGCTGGCGAAATGGCTGCTGTACGGGAGCACACATATTGAAACTCCACCTACTGGGCGTAGCCAGCAGGCAGGGAACTACCCCCGTACCTGTAGTACAGGGCCTTACCACAAATCACCTAATATATACATCAGTGGTGACTACCACATTCACCCCTGTTAAAATTGAGTCCGGCGGGGGTGGTGGAGAACTAAATACAAGTACATGTTTTAAAATACAGAGGAAAAAAATTGAGTCCAGAAGGGGTGGAGGAGAATTATACAGAAGGATGATGTTTTTTTTTTAAGAGTCCAGATCAAGTTACAGGTTCAGTCGGTCCGGAGCCTTGATCTGCCGTTGGGAGCGCCGCAGTAGTGGCGGTGATTCCGGTGCCGGTCTGGTCCTCAGTGACTCCGGGAGCATGCCAAAATCCTCTTCATCCTCGGGCGTGGGCAGGGGGAGGACAGATTGTCCTGGGGCGGGGGTTGCGGCTGGGTGAGCCGGGGAAGGGGAGGGTGATGCTGGGCCGGAGGGGTGTGTGTGTGTGGAACCTGCTGGTGCCAGGTCCCTGAGGGAGACAGAATCTTGGCGGCCGTCGGGGTACGCTACATAGGCGTACTGTGGGTTGGCGTGGAGTAGCTGTACCCTTTCAACCAATGGGTCCACCTTGTGGAGTCGTACGTGCTTACGGAGGAGTACGGGTCCTGGAGTTGCGAGCCATGTCGGGAGCGACACCCCGGAGGTGGACTTCCTGGGGAAGGTGAAGAGACGTTCATGGGGTGTGTCATTAGTCGCAGTGCATAGGAGCGACCGAATGGAGCTCAGTGCGTCGGGGAGGACCTCCTGCCAGCGGGAGGCCGGGAGATTTCTGGACCGTAGGGCCAGCTGGCCTGTCCCATTCTCCCTCTCCACCTGCCCATTTCCCCAGGGGTTATAGCTGGTCGCCCTGCTCGAAGCGATACCCTTGTTGAGCATGAACTGACGCAGCTCAACGCTCATGAATGAGGATCCCCTGTCGTTGTGGACGTAGGCGGGGAAGACGAACAGAGTGAAGATGGTGTTGAGGGCTTTGATGACGGTGGCAGGCGTCATGCCGTGGCATGGGATGGCGAAGGGGTATCTGGACTACTCATCGACCACACTGAGGAAGTACATGTTACCGTTGGTCGAGGGGAAGGGCCCTTTGAAGTCCACGCTGACTTCAGCAGGCACGTACGGTCAGGCCGGTAGAAGTGTGGTTTGCCCTGACTCCCTCGACGGAGTAGGGCAGATTGCGGGCCTTGATGAAGTGGTACAAACGTGTGACTCCCGGGTGACAAAGGTTGTCGTGCAAAGTCTGGATTCGGTCCACCTGTGCGCTGGCATATGTACCTCGGGATAGGGCATCGTGGGCTTGTTGAGCTTACCGGGACGATACAAAATCTTGTAGTTGTAGGTGGAGAGCTCGATCCTCCACCTCAAGATTTTATCGTTTTTGATTTTGCCCTGCTGTGTGTTCATAGAATTTACAGTGCAGAAGGAGGCCATTCAGCCCATCGAGTCTGCACCAGCTCTTGGAAAGAGCACCCTACCCAAGGTCAACACCTCCACCCTATCCCCATAACCCAGTAACCCCACCCAACACTAAGGGCAATTTTGGACACTAAGGGCAATTTATCACGGCCAATCCACCTAACCTGCACATCTTTGGACTGTGGGAGGAAACCGGAGCACCCGGAGGAAACCCACGCACACACGGGGAGAATGTGCAGACTCCGCACAGACAGTGACCCAAGTCGGGAATCGAACTTGGAACCCTGGAGCTGTGAAGCAATTGTGCTAACCACAATGCTACCCTGCTGCCCTTCATGTTGTTAAACATGAAGGCTACCGACCGTTGATCAGTGAGGAGAGTGAATCTCCTGCCGGCCAGGTAATGTCTCCATTGTCTCCATGTCTCCACAGCTTCAACGATGGCTTGTGCCTCTTTTTCGGAGGAGTGCCGAATTTCGGAGGCATGAAGGGTTCGTGAAAAGAATGCCATGGGCCTGCCTGCCCAGTTGAGGGTGGTGGCTAGAGCGAAGTCCGATGCATCGATCTCGACTTAAAATGGTAACGTGTCGTCGACTGCGTGCATCGCAGCCTTGGCGATGTCAGCCTTAATACGATTGAAGGCCTGGTGAGCCTCGGCTGTTAGGGGAAAAAGAGTGGATTGGATGAGTGGGCGGGCCTTTTCCGCATAATTTGGACCCACTGGGCGTAGTAAGAATAGAACTCCAGGCAACGTTTGAGGGCCTTGGGGCAGTGGGGGAGGGGGAGTTCAATGAAGGGGCGCATGCAGTCGGGATCGGGCCCCAGAACTCCGTTCTGGACCACATAGCCGAGAATGGCTAAGCGGTTCGTGCTGAACCTTGTTATAAGTTAGGTTGAGGAGAGTGCCGGTGTGGAGAAATTTGGCAAGGTTGGCGTCATGGTCCTGCTGATCGTGGCCGCAGATGGTGACATTTTCTAGGTACGGGAAAGTGGCCTGCAGCCCATACTGGTCGACCATTCGGTCCATTTCCCGTTGGAAAACCGAGACCCCGTTGGTGACACAAAAGGGAACCCTAAGAAAGTGGTAGAGGCGGCCATCTGCCTCGAAGGCAGTGTATGGGCGGTCCGCCTTACGGATGGGGAGCTGGTGATAGGCGGATTTTAGATCCACAGTTGAGAAGTCCCGGTACTGTGCAATCTGATTGATCATATCAGATATGTGTGGGAGGGGGTACGCGTCGAGCTGCGTGTACCGATTGATGGTCTGGCTGTAGTTCACGACCATTCTGTGTTTCTCCCCAGTTTTCACCACTACCACTTGGGCTCTCCAGGATCTGTTGCTGGCCTCGATGATGCCTTCCCGAAGCAGCCGTTGGACTTCGGACCTACTGATGGTCCTGTCCTGGGCGCTGTACCATCTGCTCCTGGTGGCGACGGGTTTGCAATCTGGGGTTAAGTTTGCAAATAGGGAAGGTGGGTCGACCTTTAGGGTCGCGAGGCCGCACACAGTAAGGGGTGGTAGGGGCCCACCGAATTTCAATGTTAGGCTCTGGAGGTTGCACTGGAAGTCCAGGCTGAGTAGCAAGGCAGCACAGAGGTTGGGGAGGATGTAGAAGCGGAAGCCGCTAAACCTCACGCCCTGGACAGTGAGAGTGGCGATGCAGTACCCCCGGATCGCCACGGAGTGGGACCCGGAGGCCAGCGAGATTCTCTGGTTGGCTGGGTGTACCACAAGGGAGCAGTGCCTTACTGTATCGGGATGGATGAAGCTCTCAGTGCTCCTGGAGTCCAGCAGGCAGGACATCTCGTGCCCATCGATTCTCACGTTTGTAGAGGCAGTTGCTAGGTTGTGTGGGCGAGACTGGTCAATCGTGACCGAGGCAAGATGCGGCTGATCGTCAATGGTGGCAAACGATGGGGTGCCCAGGGGGCATGGGTCCTGGTAAGATGGTGGCGCCCACGGGCCGCACGTGCCGTGGGGGAGACAAGTTGGCGGCGCTTGATGTTCCTGGGGAGGACAAGATGGCGGCGCCCACGGGCCGCACGTGGTGGGGGTTGAACAAGATGGCGGCGCCCACGGGCCGCACGTGGTGGGGGTTGAACAAGATGGCGGCGCCCACGGGCCGCACGTGGTGGGGGTTGAACAAGATGGCGGCGCCCACAGGCCGCACGTGGTGGGGGTTGAACAAGAAGGCGGTGCCCACGGGCCGCACGTGGTGGGGGTTGAACAAGATGGCGGCGCCCACGGGCCGAACGTGTTCCGAGGAGGGGAAGATGGCGGCGCCCACTGGCCGTGCGTGGTCCGAGCAGGGGAAGATGGTGGCGCCCACTGGCCATACGGGGGGGGGGAACAATAGTGGCGACTGAACGGGCCTGGCACACCGCCGCGAAGTGCCCCTTCTTGCCGCAGGCCTTGCAAAGGGCGCTCCGGGCCGGGCAGTGTTGTTGGGGGTGTTTTGGCTGCCCACAGAAGTAACGTTTCGGGCCCCCGGGGTTGGTTGGCTGCCGCGTGGCACAGGCGTGGGGTTGGCTGAGTGGGGTCCCCGATGGGGCGGCCGTCTGCGGAGTCCATGATGCGTAGGAGGGGTGGGCCATGCGGCTGGGGGTGTAGGCATGGATGTTGTGCGAGGCGACCGTCAGCGAGAGCGCAAGCTTTTTGGTTGCTGCGAGGTCGAGCGTGGCCCCTTCTAAAAGGCGTCGGCGGATGTAATCTGACCCTATTCCCGTAACAAAAGTGGCCCTCCTAAGCAAGTTCGGGTGTTCCGTGGCCGTGACAGCCTGACAGTCACTGTCTCTGACTAGGGGAATTAGAGCACGCCAGAAGTCTTCGACTGACTCACCAGGGAGTTGACTGCGCGTGGAGAGGATGTGTCTGTCATAAAGCATGTTAGTCCGCTGAGCGTAGTTTTCTTTCAGTAGCGCCATGGCTTCATCGTAGTTTGGCACGTCCTGGATAAGTGGAAAGACGTTGGAGCTCAGCCGCGTGTATAGGATCTGAATCTTCTGAGCTTCCGGAATTGGATCTGGTGCAGACCTGATGTAAGCTTCGAAACAGGCTAGCCAATGTTCAAAGTCCTTTTTGGCGTTGCCTGATTGCAGATCCAACTGCAGGCGATCCGGCTTGATGCGGAGGTCCATCTTCTGAAAACTTTAGTGGAATAAATTGATGCATGATCAATTACACAAAGACAAGAGTTGAATGCAACTGAGGCTTTATTACACAAAGGTGTGTGGCCTCCTACAGCAGCTGACAAAATGGCTGCTGTACGGGAGCACACATATTTATATTCCGCCTACTGGGCGGAGCCAGCAGGCAGGGAACAACCCCCCTACCTGTAGTACAGGGGCCTCACCACAAATCACCTAATATATATATCAGTGGTGACTACCACAATTACAGTTCAATTAATAATATTGGACCCTGATCCAGGACAACACAAGCCCAGAAACAGGTTCTACCAATTTAATATATACCCAGTCAAGTTCCAGCTCGTTTTTTAAATGAATGGATGCCTCTTGAGATACAGACATTGGAGAAGCGTTCGAATAGAGAAGATCTATGATACAATTGTTCAACATGCATTAGATTTCACTTAGGTTCTGCATCATTGGCCTCTGCTGTAAGAAATCCATAATCGTATCAGAATTTGGAAAAGTGCCAGGCTCGGACAGAAAACTGGCGTGTTAACTCTCCAGTTGCACAGACCGGTTTTCTCTCCGGATATTGAGCCTCTCAGAGAAAGAAAAATGATTGGGCTTCATAGAGCGGGCAACCAGGGTGGCTAGATCACCACTGCAGCTATCAACCCCAACCCCCATCACTTGGTATCAGGGGCAGTGAAAACCTGTGCCGGGGCAGTGCCAGGGCACAGACCGAGCATGTCCCTCTACCCACTCCTGGGGGCTATACATACCTCTGTGCCCCCGAAGTGATCCCATCGACGGCTTCCCGTTTTGTCAAACCTGCTGTCACGTTGGCAAGATATGAATATCAAGTGAGGCGAAGCATGGGGCTGGTGGCCCACTAATAACATGGAAATTGATGCAAAACTCTTAAAATGAGCTTCACGCCTGTGACATCTCCAGCGAGGGGCAGGGGAAATTGGAAAATGCAATCTCTCCGGCGAGAATCGCATTTCCTGCAGGGTTTTCCACCCATGCCACCGATCTCACGCATGGCTAGTGCGGGCTCAGATTCAACCCCCCCCCCCCGCCGGCTGGGTGGCACTGTGGCACAGTGATTAGGCACTGCTGCCTACAGCGTTGAGGACTCGGGTTCGATCTCGGCCCTGGCTCCGTGTGAGGTTTGCACATTCTCCCCGTATCTGCTTGGGTTTCACCCCCTCAACCCAAAAATGTGCACGGTAGGTGGACTGGCCATGCGAAAATTGCACCTTAATTGGAAAAAGAATAATAGTTGGGTACGCGAAAAAAAAATGTTTTAAATAATCAACTCCCATATGTTACCAATGATCAAAAGTTTACCTGACCAGTCCTGTTTTAAAAAAAAATTTTTTTGGAGTACCCAATTCATTTTTTCCAATTAAGGAGCAATTTAGCGTGGCCAATCCACCTAGCCTGCACATCTTTGGGTTCTGGGGGCAAAACCCACGCAGACATGGGGAGAATGTGCAAACTCCATACAGGCAGTGACCTAGAGCCGGGATCGAACCTGGGACCTCGGCGTCGTGAGGCAGCAGGGCTAACCCACTGCGCCACCATGCTGCCCTACTTGCCCAGTCCAACTAACATGACAACAAAACCCATTAACTGGATATTATAGGTTTTCACATGACCCCATGTATATTTCTTCCGGTAGGTGAATGATGAAAACTAAGAAGCAGCAATTTGGTTCATTTGCACATGTACTATCTGAATGGACCGGTTAAAGTTTCAATAACTCGGATCTATTTTAGAATATTCCCCATATTAGACTAATCAGTTAATTCTCTTACTGACTAAATTCACACACTGATCAGTAAGTCTCAAAATATTAATCGCTAGCTTTTGGTCCTAGTTCTGATCTTCTCTATCATGTCTTCCATACTCGATTTGAAATTAAATGAAAATCACTTATTGTCACAAGTAGGCTTCAAATGAAGTTACTGTGAAAAGTCCCTAGTCGCCACATTCCGGCACCTGTTCAGGGAGTCTGTTACAGGAATTGAACGGTGCTGCTGGCCTGCCTTGGTCTGCTTTCAAAGCCAGCGATTTAGCCCTGTGCTAAACGATTTCTGTAGACACAATCACCTTGTCCCAGTTGAAACCAAAGGCCTAGCTTCTGAACCGGTCCTGGCTTCCACCACAGAACTAATAAAGCACAGAAGGATGCCATTCAGCCCATTGTGACTTCACTGGCTCTCCAAATGATCAATTTTTAAAATTTGTTCTTGGGGTAAGGACGACAGATTTCCTTCCCTAAAGCAGAGTTTTTCAAACTTTTTTCCGGGGACCCATTTTTACCAACCAGCCAACCTTCGGGACCCAACCCGGCCGATCTTTGCGACCCACGACGGCCGACCTTCGCGATCCACGCCGGCCGATCATTGCGACCCACGCTGGCCGACCTTCGCGATCCACTCCGGCCAACCATCGCGGCCCACGCCGGCCGATCATTGCGACCCACGCTGGCCGACCTTCGCGATCCACGCCAGCCAACCTTCGCGGCCCACACCGGCCGATCATTGCGACCCACGCTGGCCGACCTTCGCGATCCACGCCGGCCAACCATCGCGGCCCACACCGGCCGATCATTGTGACCCATGCTGGCCGACCTTCGCAGTCCACGCCGGCTGACCTTTGCAACCCACGCCGGCCGACCTTCGCGGCCCACGGCCACTGACCTTCACGACCCACCATTTTTTCTGACCTTGTTTGTTGCTGACAAAATGGAGGAATCGCAATCGCGCCCAAAGCATGTGATGTCAATGTTCGGGGGGCGTGGCTTGCTCTCTGCCTCCCTTCAGGCAGGAAGATTACATAGAATTTTTAAAAAAACCTTCTGCGTCTCCGATTGCGCAAATTTGCGGTCAACAGCCGCAGCAGCCGGCGTTTTTTTTTACACGTTCGGAGGGGGGGGGGTTTATTTGATATAGTTTAACAGGAAAAAAATGCAGAAACTGAAAATGTTTTCATCCTCTAGAAATTGGAGGTTCACCATATTTCACCTAAACATTACAATTAAAAATGTAAAAAAATAAAAGACACTTAAAAATCAATTAATTGATAAAGCTTCCAAATACGACCCACAGGCACTTTGTTTTGGAATGTTTAAAAATCAAGATTAAAAAAGTTGACATCTCTTGGTTGAAGTTACAGCTGCAGTGAAACCATCGTTGGATTGCTCACCATTCTTGGAGTAAGAGACTTCCACTTCATCAGCATCAAAGTTAAGAAAACAACCAATCACATCATTCTCCCCAAACATTTTTCAGCCGGCTTTAACAATGCCGGCTGCGAACGGCCCTCAAAATGGCTGCGACCAGATTTTAAAAAATGCGGCAGCATCGTTACACCACATCAGGCATCGCCACACTCACGCAAACTAATAAAGTAAAGTCACCGTAGTCCCAGATGACCATAGGCTGCTTTCCCCTCCAAGTGAGAGAGCTGACTCATGATGATTTAACCTGAGGATAACTGCACCTCAGGTGAGGTTGAGAAGGCAGGACCTTCATAAATAACCTCAGTTGGTATGGGAATTGAACCCAAGCTATTGGCTTCATTCTGCATCACAAACCAGCTGTCCAACCAACTGAGCTAAACCGGTCCCAGCCAAACTATGGGGCAATTTAGCATGGTCAATCCACCAAACATAGACTTGTCTTAGCTCAGTGGACTAGACAGCTGGTTTGTGATACAGAACAAGGCCAGCAGTGTGGGTTCAATTCCCATACCTGCTGAGAATTCTTAATTCTCCCCCTGTGTACCTGAACAGGCACCGGAATGTGGCGACAAGGGGCTTTTCAGAGTAACTTCATTGTGTAGCGCACAAAGACTCCATGAGACGAATAGAGTAAAGTCGGTGAGGCTTTATTAAGCGTGTCTGTTCCCCCGCAGCTCGATAGTAAACTGGCCTGCGGGGGAAGACTCCGGCTTCTTATACTCTGCCTTCAGGGCGGAGCTTGAGGTCAACGGCCAACCAGGACCCGGGATCTGTCAGCCAATGACATTAGGGCTTCCAGTCCCACATGACCCCCAATACATACTACCACATTCACCCCTTGTCAAAAATGAACCCGGCGGGGTGACGCTTCGTATGGTGGTAAGGGTTTACAGGGCTGGTCCTGGGAGGATAAAACATTCACATGGCAATACAGTATTGGACAATTTCGTCCTGTTGCAACTATTTACAGAGGGTATAGGAAGAAAAGCAAAATGTTCTTTGAACAGTCCATCTTTGTTTTACATCGACGCCACGAGTCGGTCGGGCGGTCTGGTCGTCCGTGTCGATCGCCTCGGCCCCGGCGGTGGTGGTGGTGCTTGTACCAGTGTTGTCGCCTCCAGGAGCCGTACGGTATCAGCTGTCGGTGCAAAGGGGAGGGGGACCGATCCTCCTGGGCAGGGGGCGGTCGCGGGGTGCGGCGGTGGAGGGGAGGGGCCCTTTGAAATCGAGACTGAGGCGTTCTAAGGGGCGGGAAGCCTTAATCAGGTGCGCTCCATCTGGCCTGAAAAAATGCGGCTTGCATTCCGCGCAGATGTGGCAGTCCCTTGTGACTGTACGGACCTCCTCTAACGAGTATGGGAGATTGCGGGACTTGATGAAGTGGTAAAACCGAGTGACCCCCGGGTGGCAGAGGTCCTCGTGGAGGGTTTGGAGGCGGTTAATTTGTGCGTTGGCACATGTGCCGCGGGATAGGGCATCGGACGGCTCGTTCAGCTTTCCGGGACGGTACAAGATCTCATAGTTGAAGGTGGAGAGCTCGATCCTCCACCTTAAGATCTTGTCATTTTTAATTTTGCCCCGCTGTGCATTATCGAACATGAAAGCTACCGACCGTTGGTCAGTGAGGAGAGTGAATCTCCTGCCGGCCAGGTAATGCCTCCAATGTCGCACCGCTTCCACTATGGCTTGGGCTTCCTTTTCCACTGAGGAGTGGGGGATTTCTGAGGCGTGGAGGGTTCGGGAGAAAAAGGCCACGGGTCTGCCCGCTTGGTTAAGGGTGGCCGCTAGAGCTACGTCGGAGGCGTCGCCCTCGACCTGGAAGGGGAGGGACTCGTCGATGGCGCGCATCGTGGCCTTTGCAATATCCGCTTTGATGCGGCTGAAGGCCTGGCAAGCCTCTGTCGACAGAGGGAAGGTCGTGGTCTGTATTAGGGGGCGGGCCTTGTCTGCGTACTGGGGGACCCACTGGGCGTAGTATGAAAAGAACCCCAAGCAGCGTTTCAGGGCTTTTGGGCAGTGCGGGAGGGGAAATTCCATGAGTGCGCGCATACGTTCGGGGTCGGGGCCTATTATCCCATTGCGCACTATGTAGCCCAGAATGGCTAGCCGGTCGGTGCTAAAAACGCACTTGTCCTCGTTGTACGTGAGGTTCAAGGCTTTGGCGGTCTGGAGGAATTTCTGGAGGTTGACGTCGTGGTCCTGCTGATCGTGGCCGCAGATTGTTACATTGTCGAGATACGGGAACGTGGCCCGCAACCCATGTTGATCAACCATTCGGTCCATCTCCCGTTGGAAGACCGAGACCCCGTTTGTGACGCCAAAAGGGACCTGTAGGAAATGGTATAATCGCCCGTCTGCCTTGAAGGCTGTGTACTTGCGGTCACTTGGGCGGATGGGGAGCTGATGGTAGGTGGACTTGAGGTCCACGGTGGAGAAGACTTTATACTGGGCAATCCGATTGACCATGTTGGATATGCGGGGGAGAGGGTACGCGTCTAGTTGTGTGTACCTGTTGATGGTCTGGCTATAGTCAATGACCATCCTTTGTTTCTCCCCTGTCTTCACTATTACCACCTGCGCTCTCCAGGGACTATTGCTGGCCTGGATTATGCCCTCCTTTAGTAGCCGCTGGACTTCGGACCGAATGAAGGTCCGGTCCTGGGCGCTGTACCGTCTGCTCCTAGTGGCGACGGGTTTGCAATCCGGGGTGAGGTTCGCAAACAAGGACGGGGGTTGCACTTTGAGGGTTGCGAGGCCGCAGATAGTGAGTGGGGGTATGGGGCCGCCGAATTTGAACGTAAGGCTCTGTAGATTACATTGGAAATCTAATCCCAGCAAGGTGGGGGCACAGAGTTGGGGAAGGACGTTAAGTTTGTAGTTTTTGAACTCCCTCCCCTGCACCGTAAGGGTAACTATGCAGAATCCCTGGATCTGTACGGAGTGGGATCCTGCAGCTAGGCAAATCTTTTGTGCGCTGGGATAGGTGGTCAAGGAACAGCGTCTTACCGTGTCGGGGTGTATAAAGCTTTCCGTGCTCCCGGAGTCGACTAGGCATGGCGTCTCGTGGCCGTTTATTAGGACCGTTGTCGTCGTCGTCTGGAGTGTCCGGGGCCGAGCCTGATTGAGCGTAATCGAAGCGAGCCGTGGTTGTAGTAGTGGAGTGGGGTCCGTTGTTGCCGTCCAAGATGGCGTCGGGGATGAACAAAATGGCCGCCCCCATACATCGCACGTGGCTGGGGGGTCACAAGATGGCGGTGGGGTGGACAAAATGGCCGCCCCATGCGTCGTACAGGTCTGGGGCAGTCCAAGGTGGCGGCGCCCCTCCTCCCCTCGTGGTGGTCGGGACCCAAAATGGCGGCGTCTGCGGGTCGCACATCGGCGCCCCTCCTCCCCTCGTGGTGGTCGGGACCCAAAATGGCGGCGTCTGCGGGTCGCACATGGTGTGCTGGGGGGGGGCTGGGGAGCGCTAGGACCGCGAGCGCTAGGACCGCGCGGAGCTCCCTCACCGCGAGCGCTAGGACCGCGAGCGCTAGGACCTCGCGGAGCTCCCTCACCGGGGACAGCGGTGGTCGGGGCCCAAGTCGGCGGCGCCGGCGGGTCAGGCGTGGGGCCCCGAGCGCAAGGACCGCGAGGAGCTCCCTCACCGGGGACAGCGGTGGTCGGGGTCCAAGTAGGTGGCTCCGGCGGGTCAGGCGTGGGGCGCGGGACGGGGGTTAGGGTGGCGTTAGGGACGCGAAAAACTCCCTCCTCTCCGTGGAGAGTGTTGGCCGGGACCCAAAGCGGTAGCGCCGGCGGCGGGTCATACATGGGCTGCGGGGAGGGGGGTTGGGGAGCATAGGCGGCGTGCAGGGCTCCCAGTTCTCCCGGGACCGCGGTGGTCGGGACCCAGAGTGGCTGCGCCTGCGGGTCGTACATGGCGTGCTGGGGGGGTTGGGGCGCATAGACTGCTTGCAGGGCTGCCTGTGCTCCTGGGACGGCGGCGACCTCGCGGGACCGGCACACAATCGCATAATGGCCCTTTTTCCCGCAGCTTTTGCAGATGGCTGCGCGGGCCGGACAGCGCTGTCGGGGGTGTTTCGCCTGGCCGCAGAAATAACAGCGGGCGCCCCCGGTGCGACTCGGCGTTTGGACTGTGCAAGCCTGTGGGGTGTCCGGGGGGGGGGGGGTAGGGGTTTGCCGCGACGGGTACGTACGGGGCCCAATGGCCTGCCACGCGGTCGGGGCCGTAGGCGCGGGTATTACTCGCGGCCACGTCTAGGGAGGCTGCTAGGGCCCGTGCCTCTGAGAGTCCTAGCGACTCTGTTTGTAGAAGTCTTTGGCGGATTTGGGAGGATTGCATACCTGCCACAAAAGCATCGCGCATTAACATGTCCGTGTGTTCGTTTGCGTTCACCGACGGGCAGCTGCAGGCTCGTCCCAAAATCAGCAGCGCGGCGTAGAACTCGTCCATCGATTCTCCGGGAGCTTGCCGTCTCGTCGCGAGTTGGTAGCGAGCGTAGATTTGGTTAACTGGGCGAACGTAGAGACTTCTGAGTGCTGTGAACGCCGTCTGGAAATCGTCGGTGTCTTCAATGAGGGTGAAAATCTCCGTGCTTAACCTCGAGTGCAGGACCTGCAGTTTTTGTTCGTCTGAGACTCGGCCGGTGGTCGTTCTGAGGTAGGCCTCGAAGCAAGTCTGCCAGTGTTTGAAGGCTGCTGCCGCGTTCACTGCGTGGGGGCTGATCCTCAGGCATTCTGGAATGATCCTGAGCTCCATAGTCCTTTTTAGGCACGCTTAATAAATTGTAGCGCACAAAGACTCCATGAGACGAATAGAGTGAAGTCGATTCGGCTTTATTAAGCGTGTCTGTTCCCCCGCAGCTCGATAGTAAACTGGCCTGCGGGGGAAGACTCCGGCTTCTTATACTTCGCCTTCAGGGCGGAGCTTGAGGTCAACGGCCAACCAGGACCCGGGATCTGTCAGCCAATGACATTAGGGCTTCCAGTCCCACATGACCCCCAATACATACTACCACACATTGCAATGTTAATGTAAGCCTACTTGTGACAATAAAAAGATTATTATTTTTATGCACGTGTTTGGATTGTGGGAGGGGAGCACCCGGAGGAAACCCACGTAGACATGGGGAAAACGTGCAAACTCTACACAGAGAGACCCCAGGCCAGAATCGAACCGGGTCCCTGGTGCAATGTGGTATCTGTGCTAACCACTGTGCTACCTTGCTGCCCACCAGATGGTTTTTCAGACCAATCAACAATGGTTTCATGGTCATCATTAGACTTTTAAGTCCAGATTTTAGCTGTTGAATTCAAATATCTGTCACGGTGAGATTTGAAGCTGGGTCCGCAAGGCATCACCCGGAGTCTCTGGATGACTAGTCCAGACAATACCAGCTTGCCATTGCCTCTCCCTCACCAACATTCTTTTCAGGTAACTGTCTAATTTCCTTTTGAATGCCTTGATTGCACCTGACTCTATGACATTATCTGGCAGAAAGTCAAGATCTTAACCACCCTATGAATGGAGGTAAAAGATATTTGAGGACACATTGCACCAAGAGGTCTGCAGACCACCGACTAGTGGAAGAAAAATAGATGGTGAAAGGTAGATGAAAACATCTGCAGAGAAATTAGGGAATTTAATAAAAAACATGGAATAATAATCATGGGTAATCATGGCTGTTAAATACGATAAGAGCCCATGGTGTTAGGGGCAAGGCACTTCCATGGAAAGAGGATTGGCTGACTGGCAGAAGGCAAAGAGTGGGGAGAAAGGGATTGTTTTCAGGATAGCAGCCGGTGACTAGTGGCGTTCCACAGGGGTCAGTGTTGGGACCGCAACAATTCACGATATACATTAATGATCTGGAAGGGACTGAGGGCATTGTTGCTATGTTTGCAGATAATACAAAGATATATAGAGGGACAGGTAATGTTGAGGAAGCGGAGAGGCTCCCGATGGACTTGGACAGGCTAGGAGAGTGGGAAAAGATGGAAGATTGAATACAACATGGATAAGTGTGAGTTTGTGCACTTTGGTAGGAAGAATAGAGGTAGAGACCATTTTCTAAATGGAGAAAGGCTTTAGAAATCTGAAGCACAAAGGGACTTAGGTGTCCTCGTTCAGGATTCTCCTAAGGTTAACGTGCAGGTTCAGTTGGCAGTTAGGTAGGCAAATGCAATGTTAGCATTTATTTCAAGAGAGCTAGAATACAAGAGCAGGGATGTACTGTTGAGGTTGTATGAGGCTCTGGTCAGTCCCTATTTGGAATATTGTGAGCAGCATTGGACTCCACGGGCGGGATTTTCCGAGCCCGTGCCGGATTGGAGAATCGCAGGGGGGGGGAATCCCGCCACGCCGCTCCGACGCCAGGCTGCAGATTCTCCGGCGACCGGACAATCGGCATGAATCGCGCCGGCGCGGTCACCACGGCGCCAGTCGAGGGCCGTTGAAAGCGGCGATTCTCCGCGCTCGACGGGCCGAGTGCCCGCCGACTCCCACCGGCATCGTTCGCGTATGGTCCTACCCGGCGGGACTTCGGCATTCTGGCTGCGGGGGCTGTCCTGGTGGGGGGCGGGGGGAGCCAATTCCTGGGGGAGGCCTCAACGGTGGCCAGGCCTGCGACCGGGGGCTACCGATCGGTGGGCGTGCTTACTCCGGGGGGGGGCCTATGTTCCTCCGCGTCGGGCCCCTGTAGGGCTCCGCCATGATGCCCGAGGGCCGGCGTGGAGACGACTGTGGCGC
The DNA here is from genome assembly GCF_047496885.1 of Scyliorhinus torazame. Lineage (NCBI taxonomy): Eukaryota > Metazoa > Chordata > Chondrichthyes > Carcharhiniformes > Scyliorhinidae > Scyliorhinus > Scyliorhinus torazame. The sequence goes on from NC_092724.1 coordinate 47,544,492, forward strand.
GCATCTGCGGACCTGCGCCTGCCGTGGTGCGCATGTGCGAACCCACACCGGCCATGTAGGGCCGGCTTTTGGCGCCAGAGCAGCGCACAGCACTCCGGCACCCTGCTAGCCCCCAAGGAAGGGGCCTGGAGGCCCGTTGACACCGGCGTCACTTGCATCGGTTTTGACGCCGGCGTCAACACTTGGCCGAGGTTTCGGAGAATCCCGGCCCATATCTATGGAACTAGTCTTCGAAGGAGTCCAGAGGAGGCTCGCAAGAATGATCCGAGGATGGAGTTCAGAAGGATGACGAGGCATCTCATGGAAACTTACATAATACTAAGAGGTCTAGATAGCGTGGATGTAGAGAAGATGTTTCCACTAGTAGGAGAGACTACAACCTGAGAGCACAGCCTCAGACTGAAGGGTCGATCCTTTAAAACTGAGCTGAAGCGGAATTTCTTCAGTCAGAGGGTGGTGAATCTCTGGAACTCTTTGCCGCAAAAGGCTGTGGAGGCCAAGTCACTGAGTGTCTTTAGAGTCATAGAGTCATAGAATTTACAGTGCATAAGGAGGCCATTCGGCCCATCGAGTCTGCACCGGCCCTTTGAAAGAGCATCCCACCCAAGCCCACACCTCCACCCTATCCCTGTAAAAACCCATCTGGTTTAGCAGGGAAGGAAATCTGCTGTCCTTACTCGGTTTGGCCTGCATGTGACTCCAGACCCACAGCAATGTGGTTGACACTGAAATGCACTTTGTAATGGTCTAGCAAGCCACGCAGCTTAAGGGCAATAAATTTGGGCCTCGCCAGTGACACCCACATCACATGAATGAATAAAACAACTGATTTATCCAATTCCTCTTTGAAAGTTACTACTGAATCTGTTTCCACCGCACCTTCACTTAAAATCATAACAACTTGTTGCATCAAAAACATTCAACCTCATCGCCTCAGGCACTTTTACCAATTATCTCAAATCTACGTTTTCTGGTTACTGATACTCCTGCCAATTGAAGTAGATTCTGTGTTGACTTTATCAAAGCCCCTCATAATTTTCAATACCTCGATTAAAATTTAAGGACATGGATTTAGGAAATTGGCAAAAGAACCAAAGGAAACATAAAAAAATGTCTTTTTACACAGAGAGTTGTTAGGATCTGACCTGAAGGTGGCACAGGCAGATGCCATTGCGGCCTTCAAAAGGGAATTGGATCAAACATTTGAAAAGGAGAGATTTGCAGGGCTGCAGGGAAAGGGGGAGGGAGTGGGATTAGTTGAATTTCTCCGACAGGGAGCCATTAAGACAGAGGTAGGTTCTCAATTAATAAGGGGATCAGGGGTTACGGGGAGAAAGCAGGAGAATGGAGATGAGAAACATATCAGCCAGAACCGAATGACAGAGCAGGCTCGATGGGCCGAATGGCCTAATTCTGCTCCTATATCTTCTGGTCTTATGGCAACTTCAACTAACTCAATATTAACTGGACAGAAAAGGCAGGTAAAGGGGAGAAAGAAATGATGTTCCTACAGTGTGTGCAGGACTACTTTCTAACCAAATATATATAGGCCCCAACCAAATTTTCTATTGTATCTACCAATGGGGAATAAAGCAGAGTAGATAAGAGAAGTACAAATAGGGGAACATCTTGGTAAGGGTGATCATAATACACTGTAAGATGTTAATAGAGAAGGACCTAAGTGTGCTGAAAGCAGAGATTCTGGGCGCGATTCTCCACTCCCACGCCGGTTGGGAGAATCGCCTGGGCCACCAAAATTTCCGGGGATGCCGGTCCGACGCCCTCCCGCGATTCTCCCAAGCGGCAGGAACGGCCCGGTCGGGTTTCGCGGGCCGCAGAATCGCCGGAGACACCCAAAATGGCGATTCTCCGGCACCCCCGCTATTCTGAGGCCCGGATGGGCCGAGCGGCCAGGCCAAAACGGCGGGTTCCCCCCAGCGCCATCCACACCTGGTCGCTGCAGTCGTGGGCAGTGCGTGAACGCTGGGGGGGCGGCCTGTGGGGGGACAAGGGGGGATCCTGCACCGGGCTTCACCTGGAATGTGGGGTGGCCCGCGATCGGTGCCCACCGATCGTCGGGCCGTCCTCTCTGAAGGAGGACCTCCTTCCTTCCGCGACCCAGCAAGATCCGTCCCCCATCTTCTTGCGGGGTGGACTTAGAGAGGACGGCATGCGACGCCCGTTATGCGGCGCCGGCCGCGTCATCTATGCGGCGCCGCTCGCGTCATCTATGCGGCGCCGCTTTTACGCAGGCGACAAGGCCTGGCGCGTGTAGATGACGCGGCCCCGATACTGGCCCATTGTCAGGGCCTGAATAGGTCAGGACCGGGGCCGTTCCGCGCCGTCGTGAACCTCGACGGTGTTCACAACGGAGCGGCCACTTCGGCGTGGGAGTGGAGAATCCCGCCCAATAGATTTGAAAAAAGCTGGTTTTGAGGGGCTGTGAATAGAACTTACAAAAACAAAATTGGCAACTGTATCTGCAAACATTGATCGAGAACAACAAAGGGAAACATTTCAAAGGAAGTTCAACAGAGGGCAGCAAAAATGTATTCACTAAAGGGACAGGAGAGCAGTGGAGTGCATGACAAGAGAGAATACAAAGAGATGAGGAGAGATATCAAAAAACAATTTGGAAGCAAAGAAGAACTATGTCATTAAATTATCAAGGAACATAAAACAAAATAGTAAAATATTTTACAACACATCAATAAAACAGTAAGGCAGTTAAGTATTGATAAGATAATAGCACAGGTAACAATGGAGATGTGGCAGAAATAGTAAATAATTATTTTGCTTCAGTAATTACCTGGGAGATTGAACAGGTAGAAATTACATTGAAAGGGCAGCATGGTGGCACAGTGGTTAGCATTGCTGCCTCACGGCACCGAGGTCCCAGGTTCGATCCCGGCTCTGGGTCACTGTCCGTGTGGAGTTTGCATATTCTCCCCGTGTTTACCTGGGTTTCGCCCCCACAATACAAAGGTGGGCAGGGTAAGTGGATTGGCCATGCTAAATTGCCCCTTAATTGGAAAAAATGAATTGGGTACTCTAAATTTATAGGAAAAAAAATAAATGACATTGAATGATGAGCTAGGTAATTGAATAAGTGCATTTAAAATAAGAAAGAGGATGTATTGGATAATCAAACAGGATAAAGTCCATGGTACAGATGGATTGCATCCAGCTAATTTAAAAGAATATTGAAGAGGCGTTGCAATTCATCTTTAATAATTCCTCAGAAAAAGCTGAGGGGCTGGCTAATTTAATTCCTATATTTAAGAAGAGAGGCATGTCCAGGGAATTATAGACCTGCCAGACAGTTGGGCTTTAAATCAAACTGGCTACTGCCCTTCTAGGGGTGCATTCAGTGGACCTAAATCTAAGTCCGCTGTCGGCCACGTTTAGCAAAGTCTTTCTCAGCGGCTGCAACGCTGAGAATCAGCCCTGCTATTCAACACCGCTTTGCCATTTCTTTGTCTTCGGGGACTTTCTCTTCGCCAAGGCCGCACAGTGAATGATTCCCTGCTGGTGAGCTGATCTCACCAGCAAGAATGGCTGCTCTCAGATCGGGGTGCCATTTTATCCAGCAGCCCCGATTTGTCCCCCATTCCCCACTTTCAGCCCCCCCCCCCACTTTATCACACATCCCTAACCCCAACCTCCCTGGCAGACCCCCTCTCCCTTTGGAAAGGCCCCACCCCTCCCCCACCGGGCCCATATCTTAGCAGTGCCAACCTGGCACCGTGGCACTTCCACCCAGGAACTTCCAGGGTGCCCGGCTCGCATTGCCATGATGCCTGACTGGCAGTGCCAGCCCAGGTGTTGGGGGAGTGGCACTGTACCACTCTACGCTTTCTCAGACCATCCGGGAGGTCTCGCAGCTGGAGTAATGCCTGATTCACGTTCGTGTGGACCAATACTAAACGGCGCCCGAGGAAGGTCTCCCAGGCATGGCCGTGGGTACCAGGCGCTGGCTGAATCCGACATCCCGGTATTTAAGTAAGCCGTTAGGCTCATTTAAAAATGCAGATCTGGATCTCGCTCAGCGAGGGCAAGCTCTAAATTGCACCGGATGGAACGAGTTGGGTGACTTGCGAGCTCCACATTCCAGGAGCAATTGGGTCGCTGAATCACGCCCTAGGTGTTGGGATCATTGGTTGCTATTCCCACTGGCTTCACAGCCATTCCCACAGTGTTTCCTCCCTGGAATTTGCTTATGAATCCTCAGTGTCTTGACTTTATATAGTTTTACTATCTTGGTGAGACAAATGTGAAAGCAGAAGCCCGAAGTTTGAGCAGAAAACTAGCAACTTGTTAAGTCCTGGTGGATGTATTGTTAGCAGCATCTTAATTAGCAGCAGGAAGTTTGATAGGCCTGGAGTTCACACTCTGGAGTGTTAGAAATCCACCTTTTGACTGCCTCAAATCCATAATTCCAGGAACATGTAAGTTTTGTGGGCTAGACCTCTTGTGTGCTGAACTTACTGTGAAGATTTTAATAGGAACATCTCAATATACATTATTCAAGATTTCCTCCGAAGGTTAGATAGTCAAAACTCGCAAATTGCGAGAAGCTCTAGTTGTTGGTCTCTGTTGGGCAGAGAATTTGAAGGTTTATTTAAAGTAACAAGCAAGAGCGTCACATTATTCTTCTCACAGACAACCGAATGGTACCTTGAAATTACTGCACTGTACTATCTTCCCCTTGGATTAATGAAGTGTTCTTCAACCAGGTTGTAACACATCAGCCAATTAAATGTTTGCCTCTGAGCTGACCCAGTAGCTTGAATGTGTAAATTTACAGATGTCAGGAATGTCTCGGTCTGTGATAAGATCGTTAACCATAGTTCTTGTTAACCACAATACCAGAGTGTCAGGAGAGAAATAGCAACCAGGATTCCTATTTCTGATCATCATCCAGTGACTGCAGCTGGGAAGCACGTGTGTAAATAAATAAGATTAGGATGACTGATGTTTAATACTTATCTCTGATTGAATAGTCTCCTGGTTAACATGGTGTGGCTGACTGTGATTTTGGGACCGACTGCGGAATTCTCCATGTCGGAAGCTAAGTGTTGACATCAGGACTGAATCAGTGGTGTTCTACCACAGCAAAATTGGCACCCTTTCCAGATCAATCCACCGACCATTAATGGGCTAGCACCCGCCCATGTGGAACACAACCGATTCCAATGAAAAACGGTGTCTGGTTTGTCAGGGTCGGGATTGACACTCGAGAGGCTGACAAGCTGCAGCCGCATCAGGGCGGTTAGGGTGAGTAGGCAGCACTGTGCCCCTGGCACTAACCCCCTTCCCACACACACGCAACACCCTCCCCACCTACCCAGGCAGCGACCTAACCAATTCCTCCACCACCTGCCAGCACCCTTACCGCCCCCCATGGCCGGATGCCCTGGCCACGAAGGCTACCATAATAATAATCTTTATTAGTGTCAAACGTAGGCTTACATTAACACTGCAATGAAGTTACTGTGAAAATCTCCTAGTCCCCACACTGTGGTGCCTGTTGGGGTACACTGAGGGAGAATTCAGAATGGCCAATTCACCTAACCTGCACATCTTTGGACTGTGGGAGGAAACCGGAGCACCCGGAGGAACCCATGCAGGCACAAGGAGAACGTGCAGACTCCGCAGAGACAGTGACCCAAGCCGGGAATCAAACAGGGGTCCCTGGAGCTGTGAAGCAACAGTGCTAACCACTGTGCTACCTAACCCTGTGCTGCATGTGTTTGACTGTCCAACACTGCGTTTTCTGTCTCCCCCCACCCCAGGCACAACTGCCGAGAGAGGGAGAAAACCGCTGGGGGAACCACCGGAACTGGGGCCCCTCACCGCAGCTGAGCAACGGACACTGGACATCATCGGTGGGCCCGGGGAGATGGCAGTCTTTGAGGCAGAGGTTGGCATCAGGCGAGCAAGTGAGACGCCGCTGAGTTGCGGTTCCCCCTGACACTTGTGTCACAACCTCCACCATGACCCTCAACCCCCACAATGCCCCCACACTGTCCTGACCAACACCGCCCCACATCCTCCCCACACTTACCCTTCGATCACCACCACCCCCACACCCTCCAACACTGCCCCCACCACCACCAACCCCACACTGCCCCCTCCATCATCAACTCGGTTGCGCAATTTGGGTAAGAGGCTCCTGGGGCAATTTCCGGTGTGCGCCAGAGACGTGTTGTGGTATAGCGTGGTAGGAACCTCCAAGGGATTGGATAATCGGAGGGTGGCCTGACCCAGGGACCAGCTGCCGGCCAGACAGGTTTTGGGCTTCATGATAGGGCAGTGTCATCGAGAGTGGAGATGCAGTTGCAGAGCCAAGGATTGCACGAGGGGGTGTTGACAATCATTCAGTGCCTGCAGGCGCAGTTCAAGAAGTCCAACTGTCTGCTGGAGCAGGAGATGGTGCCCACCATGTGTGCCACCTAGGCCAACACCACATGGGTGGAATCTGTAGCAGAAGACTTGGGGGTGAAGGTTTCGGCTATGGCTCAGGATGTCCAAGGCCAGGGGTAATCTATGTGGTTGGTGACTGAGGTCCAGCCATGGCAGCGATGCTCCAGAGCGTGGTCCAGTCACAGCGGGTATTGGCTGAGGGCGTCAGCGGCATTGGCCAGTTGCTGGCTGATGTGGCTCAGACTCAGAAGGTGGTGGCACAGCCGCAGCATGATGTGACACAGTCCCAAAGGAAAGTGGTCCACTCCCTGTGCTCCACCACCGCGATTATTGAGGCCATGGTTGGGGTGGGTGTGGACCTCCAGGACTGGCAGCTCCAGGTGACAGGTGGGTATCAGGAGAAAGCTCCGCTCGCACCCCCGCTCCAAGGAGTAGCCTGTGGGCTATTGGGCATTCCAATGGAGGAGGAGGAGGTGATGTAGCCCGTCCCGGTAACTCCTGCAGAGGAGGTGCTGGAACAGCACAGCACCTCGGACAACCCCCTCCTGCCCTGTGCATCTGGTGGGCAGCTGGGCAACAGAGCGGCACCATGCCACCTGGGACCCCCGAGTAGCAGCTGGGCCAATCCAGGCCCAGTCGCCCCTGAAGACAGCTGCCATAGGGGACCCAGGTCACAGGGCAGGAATCGCAGCAGGCCGCCTCCACTCCTGATGTACCGCCTGGGGATGCACCTAGGCGTTGCATTAGGGCCCATAAGGCCAGAAAGTTAGACACCAGTTAAGTTGGCATGGGTGTAGGGCACAGTATAACGATAGGGCAAAAAAGCTGTATCTATTTGTTCACATTAAACACCTGTCACAACATTCGAACCTGCCTTGGTGCTCTGTCAGAAGGGTGTGAGGGATGGGATGGGATAGGCTGGTATCGGTGGCTGCCGTGTGGGGTTCAGGGGGGGGAGGGGAGACAAGTGGATATTGGGGGTAGACTTTGCCCAGGGATCCCAGTTCAGAAAAATGAAAAAGAAAAATGAAAATCGCTTATTGTCACAAGTAGGCTTCAAATGAAGTTACTGTGAAAATCCCCTTGTCGCCACATTCCGACGCCTGTTCAGGGAGGCTGGAATGGGAATTGAACCGTGCTGCTGGCCTGCCTTGGTCTGCTTTAAAAGCCAGCTCTTTAGCCCTGTGCTAAACCAGCCCCTGCTCACTGCTCCAGTGTCCCACCTGTAATGATATGTATATTGACTGGGATGTAAAAAGTTAACAAGTTAATGATAATGCTTCTTAACGAGAGAGAACCACGGAAGTCATATACATCTCATGTGGCTTGGGGATTCTGGGAGTTAGGTGTTAGAAGAAGTGAGAAGAGTGTCAGTCATAGGAGCAGTTGTACTTGAGAAAGTCTGCCAGTTAGAGGTAGCATAGTTTAATATAGCAACCTTCTACTTTAGGAATGTGAACAAACCTTAGTTAGTAGCGTAATAAATCTACAGTTTGTTTGTTAACAAAGCTTTGTGTTCTTTATTCAACACTACGCACCCAAGCCATCCATGTAAAGCAAAATAGAGAACACACCATCCACCACTATTCCGCTCCCCCCCTCCCGCCCCCCCCCCCCCCCCCCCAACGATGTCTCCTCGTGCTAGCCATCACCATCCGAGGAAAAAGGCTCTCACTGTCCACCCTTTCTAATCCTCTGATCATCTTGTATGCCTCAATTAAGTCACCTCCTAACCTTCTTCTCTCTAATGAAAAATGAAATGAAATGAAAATCGCTTATTGTAACAAGTAGGCTTCAATGAAGTTACTGTGAAAAACAAAAACAGCCTTAAGTCCCTCAGCCTTTCCTCATAAGATCTTCCCTCCATACCAAGCAACATCCTGGTAAATCTCCTCTGCACCTTTCCAATGCTTCCACATTCTTCCTATAATGCGGCGACCTGAATTGTACGCAATACTCCAAATGCGGCCGCACCAGAGTTTTGTACAGCTGCAACATGACCTCATGGCTCCGAAACTCAATCCCTCTACCAATAAAAGCTAACACACTGTGTTCTTCTTAACAACCCTCTCAACCTGGGTGGCAACTTTCAGGCATCTATGTACATGGACACCAAGATCTCTCTGCTCATCCACACTACCAAGAATCTTACCATTAGCCCAGTACTCTGTATTCCTTTACTCCTTCCAAAGAGAAAGGAATGGTAAGGTGAAGGAGCCTTGGATGACAAGAGAAGTGGAGCTTCTAGTCAAGAGGAAGAAGGAAGCTTACGTAAGGTTGAGGAAGCAAGGATCTGGCACGGCTCTAGAGGGTTACAAGGTAGCCAGGAAGGAACTCAAAAATGGACTGAGGAGAGCTAGAAGGGGGCATGAAAAAGCCCTGGTGGGAAGGATTAGGGAAAACCCCAAGGCGTTCTACACTTAAATGAGAAATAAGAGAATGATCAGAGTGAGAGTAGGGCCGATCAGGGATAGTGGAGGGAACTTGTGCCTAGAGTCTGAAGAGATGGGGGAGGCCCAAAATGAATACTTTGCTTCAGTATTCTCGAGAGAGAGGGACCTTGTTGCCCATGAGAACAGTGTGAACCAGGTTAATAGACTCAAACCGATTGATATTAAGAAGGATGATGTGCTGGAGATTTTGAAAAGCATCAGGATAGATAAGTCCCCTGGGCCTGACAGGATATACCCAAGGTTACAATGGGAAGCGAGGGAGGAGATTGCTGCGCCGTTGGCAATGATCTTTGCGTCCTCACTCTCCACTGGAGTAGTACCGGATGATTGGAGGGAGGCGAATGTTGTTCCCCTATTCAAGAAAGGGAATAGGGAAATCCCTGGGAATTACAGACCCACCAGTCTTACATCTGCGGTGAGCAAAATATTGGAAAGGTTTCTGAGAGATAGGATTTATGATTATTTAGAAAAACATAGTTTGATTAAAGATAGTCAGCATGGCTTTGTGAGGGGCAAGTCATGCCTCACAAGCCTCATTGAATTCTTTGAGGATGTGACGAGACACATTGATGAAGGTCGGGCAGTGGATGTGGTGTATATGGATTTCAGTAAGGCATTTGATAAGGTTCCCCATGGTAGGCTCGTTCAGAAAGTTAGGGGGCATGGGATACAGGGAAATGTGGCTGTCTGGGTACAGAATTTGTTGGCCGAAAGAAGACAGTGAGTGGTAGTGGATGGAAAGTATTCCGCCTGGTGGTCGGTGACCAGTGGTGTCCCGCAAGGATCTGTTCTGGGACCTCTGCTCTTTGTGGTTTTCATAAATGACTTGGATGAGGAAGTGGAAGGGTGGGTTAGTAAGTTTGCCAATGACACAGGTTGGTGGAGTTGTAGATAGTGTTGAGGGTTGTTGCAGGTTACAACAGGACATTGACAGATGCAGAGCTGGGCTGAGAAGCGGCAGATGGAGTTCAACCTTGATTAATGTGAAGTGATTCATTTTGGAAGATCGAATCTGAATGCTGAATACAGGGTTGAAGGCAGGATTCTTGGAAGTGTGGAGGAACAGAGGGATCTTGGGGTCCACATACATAGATCCCTCAAAGTTGCCACCCAGGTCGATAGGGTTGTTAAGAAGGCGTATGGTGTGTTGGGTTTCATTAACAGGGGGATTGAGTTTAAGAGCCGCGAGGTTTTGCTGCAGCTTTATAAAACTCTAGTTAGACCTTGGAATATTGTGTCCAGTTCTGGTGGCCTCATTATAGGAAGGATGTGGATGCTTTGGAGAGGGTACAGAGGAGATTTACCAGGATGCTGCCTGGACTGGAGGGCATGTCTTATGAAAAAAGGTTGAGGGAGCAGTGGCTTTTCTCACTGGAGCGAAGAAGGCAGAGAGGTGACTTGATAGAGGTGTACAACGTGATGAGAGGCATGGATAGAGTGGATAGCCAGAGACTTTTCCCCAGGGTGGAAGTGGCTGTCACGAGGGGACATAATTTTAAGGTGATTGGAGGAAGGTATAGGGGAGTTGTCAGAGGCAGGTTCTTTACACAGAGTGTGGTGGGTGTGTGGAATGCACTGCCAGCAGAGGTGGTGGAGTCAGAGTCATTCGGGACATTTAAGCAACTCTTATACAGGCACATGGACAGCAGTAAATTGAAGGGGTTTAGGTTAGGTTGATCTTAGATTAGGATAAATTGTCGGCACAACATCGTGGGCTGAAGGGCCTGTAGTGTGCTGTACTGTTCTATGTTCTATGTTCTAAAATGAATCACCTCACACTTTTCTGCATTGAACTCCATTTGCCACTTCTCAGCCCAGCTCTGCCACTTATCTATGTCCCTCTGTAACCTGCAACATCTTCCGCACTGTCCACAACTCCACCAACTTTAGTGTCATCCGCAAATATACTCACCCATCCTTCTACACCCTCCTCCAGGTCATTTATAAAAATAACAAACAGTAGTGGCCCCAAAACAGATCCTTGTGGTACTCCACTAGTAACTGGACTCCAGGCTGAACATTTCCCATCAACCACCACCCTCTGACTGCTTACAGCTAGCCAATTTCTGATCCAAACTGCTAAATCACCCTCAATCCCATGCCTCCGTATTTTCTGCAATATCCTACTGTGGAGAACCTTATCAAACGCTTTCCTGAAATCCATGTATACCACATCAACTGCTTTACCCTTGTCCACCTGTTTGGTCACCTTCTCAAAGAACTCAATAAGGTTTGTGAGGCACGACCTACCCTTCACAAAACCGTGTTGACTATCCCTGATCAAATTATTCCTTTCTGGATGATTATAAATCCTATCTTTTATAATCCTTTCCAAGACTTTGCCTACAAAAGAAGTAAGGCTCACTGGTCTATAGTTACCGGGGTTGTCTCTACTCCCCTTCTTGAATAAGGGGACAACATTTGCTATCCTCCAGTCTTCTGGCACTATTCCTGTAGACAATGATGACATAAAGATCAAAGCCAAAGGCTCTGCAATCTCCTCCCTAGCTTCCCAGAGAATCCTAGGATAAATCCCATCCGGCCCAGGGGACTTATCTATTTTCACACTTTCCAGAATTGCTAACACCTCCTCCTTATGAACCTCAAACCCGTCTAGTCTCATAGCCTGTATCTCAGTATTCTCCTCGACAACATTGTCCTTTTCCTGTGTGAATACTGACGAAAAATATTCATTTAGCGCCTCTCCTATCTCCTCGGACTCCATGCACAACTTCCCATTACTGTCCTCTACTGGCCCTACTCTTACCCTAGTCATTCTTTTATTCCTGACATACCTATAGAAAGCTTTAGGGTTTTCCTTGATCCTGCCTGTCAAAGACTTCTCATGTCCCCTCCTGGCTCTTCTTAGCTCTCTCTTTAGGTCCTTCCTAGCTAACTTGTAACTCTCAAACGCCCTAACTGAACCTTCACGATTCATCTTTACATAAGCCTCCTTCTTCCTCTTGACAAGCGATTCAACTACTTTAGTAAACCACGGTTCCCTCGCTCGACTACTTCCTCCCTGCCTGACAGGTACATACTTATCAAGGACATGAAGTACCTGTTCCCTGAACAAGTTCCACATTTCAATTGTGCCCATCCCCTGCAGTTTCCTTCCCCATCTTATGCATCCTAAGTCCTGCCTAGTCGCATCATAATTGCCTTTCCCCAGATATAACTCTTGCCCTGCTAGCCCTTTCCATCGCTAAATTAAACGTTACCGAATTGTGGTCACTATCACCAAAGTGCTCACCTACCTCCAAATCTAACACCTGGCCTGGTTCATTACCCAGTACCAACTCCAATGTGGCCTCGCCTCTTGTTGGCCTATCTACATACTGTGTCAGGAAACCCTCCTGCACACATTGGACAAAAATTGACCCATCTAAAGTACTCGAATTATAGCGTTTCCAGTCAATATTTGGAAAGTTAAAGTCCCCCATAACAACTACCGTTACTTTCGCTCCTATCCAGAATCATCTTTGCAATCCTTTCCTCTACATCTCTGGAACTTTTCGGAGGCCTATAGAAAACTCCCAACAGGATGACCTCTCCTTTCCTGTTTCTAACCTCAGCCATACTACCTCAGTAGACGAATCCTCATCAGACGTCCTTTCTGCCACTGTAATACTGTCCTTGACTAACAATGCCACCCCTTCCCCTCTTTTACCACCTTCCCTGAGCTTACTGAAATATCTAAACCCTGGCACCTGCAACAACCATTCCTGTCCCTGCTCTATCCATGTCTCCGAAAAGGCCACAACATCGAAGTCCCAGGTACCAACCCATGCTGCAAGTTCACCCATCTTGGGCGAAATTCTCGGGAAACGGCGCGATGCCCGTCTGATTGGCGCCGTTTTAAATCCATCTAAAATGTTAATTTGAATGGTTTCTGAGCAGAATACCCCTGTTTGTTATGTTAGGATTTGAGGTCATGATTCGGTTTGGAACTGCGTATTTCTCATTACTAGAGAATAATAAGAAATAGGAGCAGGAGGAGCATATTCAGCTCATCGAATCTGCATCGACCCTATGAGAGTGCACCCTAACATAGGCTCACTTCTCCACCCTATCCATATCCTTCATACCTGGGGTGAAATTCTCCGGAAACGGCGCAATGTCCGCCGACTGGTGCCCAAAACGGCGCCAATCAGCCGGGCATCGCGCCGCCCCAAAGGTGCAGAATGCTCCGCATCTTTGGGGGCCGAGCCCCAACATTGAGGGGCTAGGCCGACGCTGGAGGAATTTCCGCCACGCCAGCTGGCGGAAACGGCCTTTGTTGCCCCGCCAGCTGGCGCGGAAATGACATCTCCGGGCGGCGCATGCGCGGGAGCGTCAGCGGCCGCTGACAGTTTCCCACGCATGCGCAGTGGAGGGAGTCTCTTCCACCTCCGCCGTGGTGGAGACCGTGGCGGAGGCGGAAGGGAAAGAGTGCCCCCAGGGCACAGGCCCACCCGCGGATCGGTGGGCCCCGATCGCGGGCCAGGCCACCGTGGGGGCACCCCCCGGGGTCAGATCGCCCCGCGCCCCGCCCAGGACCTCGGAGCCCGCCCACGCCGCCTTGTCCCGCCGGTAAGGTAGGTGATTTAATTTACGCCGACGGGACAGGCAATTTATCGGCGGGACTTCGGCCCATCCGGGCCGGAGAATCGAGCGGGGGGGGGGCCCGCCAACCGGCGCGGCGCGATTCCCGCCCCCGCCGAATATCCGGTGCCGGAGACTTCGGCAACCGGCGGGGGCGGGATTCACGCCAGCCCCCGGCGATTCTCCGACCCGGCGGGGGGTCGGAGAATGTCGCCCCAAATTCCGGATGCTCCTGGCGTTGAAGTAGACACACTTCAAACCACCTTCTTGCCTGCCGGTGCACTCCTGCGACCTTGATACCTTACTCATGACCTCCCTACTCTAAACCTCCTGCACATTGGTGCTACAATTCTGGGGCGCCATTCTCCGCCGGCGGGAGTCTCCGTTCTGCCGGCGCCCGGGGGTTTCCCGACGGCGTGGGGCTGCCCCACAATGGGAAACCCCATTGACCGGCCGGTGTTACGGAGACTCCCGCCGGCGGGTCGGGGCAGAAATGTGGCGAGGCGGGTAGGAGAATTTCGCCCCAGGTTCCCATCCCCCTCCTCGGCTAGTTGGGCGGCCAGCTCTCCTTCCTCACTGACTGCCTCCTGTTCGTCTGGGTCAGGCTTCGCTGCTGCAGGGTCCTCATCGAGCAGCTCCAGCTCGTACAGCCTCATTGCATCCGCCAGGACTGCGGCGACTAGGCTGAGGGCCAACATTCCTTGATGAATTCCAAAGTCCATTGTCTGCAGGGGTTGAAAGTCAGACATGTTAACATGGTGCGTACCCCCGTGCCCAATCAGGTCCACCAGGCTACATGGTGGCCCCAGTCTGCACTGCTGCCCTTGCCCCCGCTTGTCCATTCTTCTCCTCCCCCCTCCTCACACCCACCCCCAGCCATTCCACCAGCATTCTGCCCACCGCACCCTTGGCCCCACTGGTACCCAGGTACTGAGGGGGACTCTGGCCCTGGCACCCATCCCTGCCTCAAGATGTGCTGGTGACTGGCACTACCCATGCCACCGGAACCCTCCTGCAGGGGCTTCTGTGGCCGCTGCCCTTGGGTAGTCGGGTGGTGGGAGTCAAAGCGTATTGGGGTGGGGGTATTAGTGTGAATGATTGGGGGTCAGTTGTATGGTCACCCTGGAGTGAAACTAGAATTCTTCTGTCTAACATTCCCCAGTAACTTATACAGGTAAGTAAATCGGAACCGCCCAACGTCTCTGAGGCTAAGACAGAGTCAGAGACATTTTAAGAGTGACCGATGAGGCTGGGGAATTGTCCGTTGGAAGTTAAAAATTCTGGGATAATCCTCACAGAGTTAATACACTGGGACTTCCTCAGGGTCTGGATGTGTGTCCTGGATCACACATGGGGTGCGATTGAATGGGACAAATTCAAAAGCCGTAGCGAGTGAGGTTTCCCGGGAGCTTCTCAAAGGCCGTGTTTGGTGAGCTCCTGACCACAAAAGAACGGCATTTAGTCATTTTTTTGGCCCCTCGCCTGCCGAGCCCACACTTAGAATTGTTTTCAGCACAAGGGTGTCGAGCTTTCTGGCCAGACCGGCTCCTCAGAGATCGGGATGCCATTTTAGAAGGATGCCCCGATCTCTGAGTGAGCTCGAGAGTCCCCCACATCCCCCAATCATGGGCCCCCTCCCCCTGTGAGGACAAGCCATCATGGGGTCATTGAGGGCCCCCTCACAGCCCGTCCCACACCCCCTTTCAGCCTCCCCTTTTCCAAGACCCTCATCCTGCCTCCCACCAACATTCCGGAGGGCACTCATGCTCGTCCTTCAACCCCTACCACCCCCCACCCCACACCCCATTCCTCCTTTCACGGGCATTGCTCTCTTCAGACCCTGATCCAGGGCATCCTGGCACTAAATTGATGGCACCGTGTCAGTGCTCCTGCCAGCCTGCCAGTGCCACCCTGGCAACTTGGCAGTGCCAGAGTGATGGTGCTGATGCCTGGGTTCCAGGGGGAGAGCCAGGATATGATCCTGCCCTGTCCCTGACCACCTTGGTATCTCCAACAGCCTGGTAGCACCCCCCCCGGTGCCATACGGCCTGGTCCTTGTTTATGTGGTCCAGTACTAATCGCCGCTCATGGGACCTCTTGCTGGTGAGCACATTTGATCCTCGGAGGCCATTAGAGTGGGCGACCATCTCGTTAATGAGATGGAGTTTGGTCTTAATTGGTGATTACTGTTTGCTTACCATGCCTATGCGAGGCCCGGAATCCACCAACGGGAGCGAGCTGGTTTTATAGAATTCCCGCAGTGCAGAAGGAAGCCATTCAACCCATCAAGTCTGCACCGACACTCTGAAAGAGCACCCCATGTAGGCCCACTTCTCTGTCCTATCCCAGCAACTCCATAGTTGATTACAAACCACTTGGCACCTGGTGAGGTTCCCGATTTAGGCCGCTCCCATGATCGAACCAGCTCGCATAAATTCTTACTAGGCACACAAGGCCATTAAATTGTGCCCCTGATCTCTAGCGATCCAGAGACTGGAAGACTTGGACCATCCTTACCTACCTCATGTGCTTATTTTGCTTTCCTTTAAAACTCATCAATCTGCCCTCCCATTTTACCCCACAGGATTTATGTGCAATTGTCTCTGCCCCTCCCAGTGACGTAACATGAGTCCTGACTTTCAACATGGGAAGCCCATCAATGTACATTAACGTCTGATTATCAGGACCCTACATTTGATAATCCCCGACCCCCTTACATAATCCATTCACATCAGCGTGCTCTCACACCGACGTGAATCCCGATGGGGCTCCCATGACATGCACCTGGCAAGCAGAACCCACCAGAGTTCAGGTAAGTGAATTGTTCAACGGGGCCCCCTGGCACTGCCCCTTGGCACTTTCCCATTGGGACCGATGGCTTTAATGTCATTGTTTCTGCCTGCTACTCCAAAAAATGGGAAAATCCACCCTCTCTGTTTTCTTCTTGCAGGAGACAGGATCGTGCAGAACTCCAGGAAGAGGCAGAGACCCAGTGGGGGAATTGGGAGGATGATCCTACAATGATAGCCACTCTGATGACCACTGACAATGAGCACGCCTGACCCACTGGGGAGCAGATACATTATTTCGGGAAGCTGCAAATGACAGCAATGATCTGCCATTTGTGCCTGAGCTTCCTGAGATGAGAATGCTCACACATGAGAGACCTGGGCCGGGATTCTCCAAAATCCTGGCCAAGTGTTCACGCCGGCATAAACACCGGAGTGGTGTACGCCGGAGTCAATGGGCCTCCTGGCCCAGCAATTCTCCATTTTATAGGGGGCTAGCATGGCGCCGGAGTGCTGCGCGCTGTCCAGGCGGCGAAAGGGGGCCCTGCATGGCTGGCCATCTCCATGCCAGCGCATGCGCGTGGTTGCTGTCTCCGCACCGGTGTGGAGCAACATGTTGGGGACCTAACAGCAGGCCCATGCGGAAGGAGGTAGGCCCTCTCCAGATCACGGCCGCCTGCCGATCGGAAGCCCCCGATCGCGGGCTGGACCCCTTGGCGCACCCCCCCCCCGGAGTCAGAACCCACCCCCCCCCCACAACCAGGACATCAACAGCGGCCGCGGGTACAAGCTCCCGCCAGGTGGTACCAGGTTTGAACCACGCCGGCGGAACTCGGCGGGAGTTCGGCCCGTCGCCTGCAGAGCATCGCCGCAGGGGCCTATATCAGTGGCCCCCGATTGGCGCCGTGGCGACCGCAGAATCGGGGCCCGGCGTTGGAGCGGCGTGGCAGGAATTTCCCACCCCCCCCGGCGATCCTCCGCCCTGTCACGGGCTCGGGGAATCCCGGCCCTTATCTTCTGGCTTGTAAACGCTGTGCTGAGGGTCTTGTCTCCTTCAGCGTCCATCCCAACTACCCTGTGGACTGGCATGTGGCTGGCAAAGAGATTACTTACTGCTGTTACTGTTGGTGCTGCTATCGCTGCTCCTCTTGTTCCTCATCCGGAATGCAAGGTGGAGCTGCATAATCTGCTTCCATACCGCCATGATGGTGGCAGCAAGGAAGTACAGATAAAGTGAGTGAAGTCCAAGACGTCCAAATATTGGAAATCATCAAGAAACAGTAAAAGCAAGCTCTCAGAAGAGGTGCTGTGGACAGCAGACTCTCGCCTTGGCACAGCTCTTCACCTTTACTGCTTAAAGGCTTCCCAGCCTTTCAGTTTCACGGAAGTAGTACTTTCCACTGGTCTCTTTCCTCACTGATCCTGGCGGTCTCCCTGAACCTCAGAAAAACCATGCGCTGTTGTAAATCTGGCTGTTGTAAATACGCCTTTATGCGTATTTTAATATTTTGAGGCGTTACGGTGCATCTGAAAACCCATCCGGTTTAAATCTGAGAGTGAGTGGGATCATGTTCAATCCACCCTGACCAGGTATAACTTTGTGGCTCTGCTTTCATTCCAATAAATCTTACACCTCCTACGTTGCCTCATTCTTGTTTATACAGACCTCGACAAGTCTCTTCTGACTAAATGAATCATTCAAGTTCAAAATAAATTCTTGGCGTTTTAATTCTGTCTCTCTAAATTGAGCCTCAGTGCTTTGGGGTTTTTGGCCATATTAATCTGCATCGCGACTTTTGATGTTTTGTACATCTGTAGTCCCAGATCGTTCTGCTCCTTGACCCCATTTATTTGCTTTCAAGCAGTATATGGCCACTTTATTCTTCCAACCCAGAGGTACTGTATCACAGTTATTTATACTGAAGTTAATTTGACAAAGATGTGCTCTTTCTGCAAGTTTATTAGTGTTTTCCTGCATGTTATTGCAGCCTCCTTCGGTGCTAACTACTCCCCAATTTAGCATTGTCTGAAAATGTTGCAATTGCACACCTGATTCACTCCAAATTGTTTATGTAAATCGTTAGTGATCACCAGTGGTCCCATCACCAATCCTTATGGAATGTCATTTACCTTGCCAGTTTGAGTCTTTAACCTGGATTCTCTGGAGTGGGATTTTCCAGGCGTTCACACCGGCGGAATCTCCTGGTCCTGCCGACAGTGACCACCCCTTCCTCCTCCCGCCCCCCCCATGCAACTGCGTGTTCCCCAGCAGCAGAGAATGCGAACAACGGGAAACCCTGTTGACTGGGGAGGGACCAGAAGATCCCACCACCTCCCAATGGAGGGCCGCCTTCCTGTCACAACACATGCCGTGGGGAGGGTGAGGGGAGGAAAATCCTGCCCCTGGGATTTCTGCTTGGTGAGCAACCTGCTCTCCATTCTGCTGCTTGCTCCCAGGCTCCACACGTTCTGACATGTTATTGTAAAGGTTAAATTCAATTTACAAAGAATAAACTCCCGGTGGTACATTTTTTGGAGCTAACATTTAAATCCATCTAAAATGCTAATTTGAATGGTTTCTGAGCAGAATACCCCTGTTTGTTGTGTTAGGATTTGAGGTCATGATTAGGTTTGGAACTGCGTGTTTCTCATTATTAGAGAATAATAAGAAATAGGAGCAGGAGGAGGATATTCAGCTCATCGAACTGCATCGACCCTATGAGAGTGCACCCTAACATAGGCTCACTTCTCCACCCTATCCGTATCCTTCATACCTGGGGCGAAATTCTCCGGAAACGGCGCGATGTCCGCCAACTGGCGCCCTAAACGGCGCCAATCAGACGGGCATCGCGCCGCCCCAAAGGTGCGGAATGCTCCGCATCTTTGGGGGCCGAGCCCCAACATTGAGGGGCTAGGCCGCCACCGGAGGAATTTCCGCCCCACCGGCTGGCGGAAACGGCCTTTGTTTCCCCGCCAGCTGGCGCGGAAATGACATCTCCGGGCGGCGCATGCGCGGGAGCGTCAGCGGCCGCTGAAAGTTTCCCACGCATGCGCAGTGGAGGGAGTCTCTTCCACCTCCGCCATGGTGGAGACCGTGGCGGAGGCGGAAGGGAAAGAGTGCCCCCACGGCACAGGCCCGCCCGCGGATCGGTGGGTCCCGATCGCGGGCCAGGCCACCGTGGGGGCACCCCCCGGGGTCAGATCGCCCCGCGCCCCCCCCAAGACCCCGGAGCCCGCCCGCGCCGCCTTGTCCCGCCGGTAAGCTAGGTGGTTTCATCTACGCCGGCGGGACAGGCAATTTATCAGCGGGACTTCGGCTCATCCGGGCCGGAGAATCGAGCGGGGGGCCCGCCAACCGGCGGGGGCGGGATTCACGCCAGTCCCCGGCGATTCTCCGACTCGGCGGGGGGTCGGAGAATGTCGCCCCTGATCTACTTCAACACTATTTTCCTGCACGATCCCTGTATCATTTCATATTTTTAACATGTAGAAACCCTACCCTATCAGCAGCCACAGTGCCTGTTTCCCGATTTTTATAACCACATGTGAAACTTGCCATCAATAATTCCTCCTGGCAGAGGCGGAGCATAACGGAGGTCCCGGAGAATATCGGGTTGGGCCCATTAATGATATGCCAACAGCGTTTACTGTACGTGTGGAGCAGAATGCATTGACGCCGCTATCGAGGCACCGGAGCCTGGCATTCCGTCGGGCGCTTGGCTCACGTGCGATTCTCCGCCCAATCGTGTTTCCCGATTCCGGCGTCGCTGGATGGAGAATTGCGCCCTTTGTATTTCCACATCACTGAGGTGGCTTTTCCTTCAAAGTCATAACTGATAAGCAAACTGACAAGTCAATTCTCGAGACACAGCCGAGGGAGAATTTTCTCTGCAATTGTGTCTCTTTTATTTTTACTCGTAAGGCAAGCTGAGAAAATGAGGCAGATAGAGAGGCCCCAAGCTGTGACACAATCATGAAGAACAGAAGTGTGACCAGCCAGCTTAAAAAGAGCTAAGCTGGAGTTATTGGAGTTGTGTTTTTATTATTTTAAATGGTACTAGTTGGAATAGGAAATAAATGGATCCTGTTGTATTCTCTTCATGTATTCCTTGTTTACATTCATACTTTGTTTTGTCCGAGTGTTTTTCAGTCTGCCTTCTGAAGAAGTCACACATGCAAGATCATTGTATCCAGTGTTCAGCAAAAACATTGGGTGGGATTTTCCGGCCCTGTCCGCCAGTAGGACCTTCCGGCTCCATAAAAGTTGAAGGAGTTTTGGCTGGCTCTCCCGTCCGCTGCGGCGGGTACCACTGTGACTGGGCCGGCATTTCTAAAAGGTTTATATTGTGATCGTCGGATCATGCTATTGTTTTACTACGTGTTGGATGTTAGACATGTGCCCTTGATCATCAGGAGGTTTTCTTATGGGAGTGACTATGACTGTGACACTGAGCGTGAGAAAGTATCTACTTTAGACGCTTGAAATATGTAATAATTGAATGTGAAAAATGTGTCCCTTAGCAAGATACCGGACTGCCATCACTCTCAGATTTCACTACTATCACTTGGTCTTAATTGCCATCTATTTCTGCCCTTCCTTCTCTGTCCCACCCGATCTGCCTGTGATGTTTGTGGTGACTGTCCCTTGAAGGGTAACACAACAGAAAAGTGTTACCTGGCTTTGGGGACCAATTGCGACAAAGTGGGTAATCACTCCGGGAATGACTCCTCTCTTGGGCAGAAGACATGTCGGGACTGGAGCAGCCAGTGGGCTGCACTAGGGCAGCTTGTGGGCTGCTGGCCTCAGTACAGTTTTTCTTGTTAATAAATACCTTTCATAATTCTAATGAAGTCTATGAACATGCATTATTATATTTGGCGATGAGGATGGGATGGATTATGATGACACAGCCTATGGCCCAACAACTATGAGCATAGTGTTTTAATCAATGTCTGAAAAGAATTACTCACCAGATTCCTGTCATTGGGCGAATTGGCCCATTTGAGATGTGGCGATATTACCAAATCCTGATGGGCAGGTGTACAGCAGATCTTGATTGGCCGGTACAGTCAAAAGTTTAGAAATGTTTCAGGAGAAAATAAGCCTCAGAAAAAAGAACTGTGACATTGAGATTAAGGAAAGTAGAACTTGGGGTAAAGATAAATAAAGAGTTGTTGCAGAGCTTTTCAAAAGAAAAAAGAGAAGTGATCATAGAGAGCAATGTTTTAAATGAAGAAGAAGCAATGTCCCAGGGAACTTTGGCGATTTTTCCAGAAATACGCGGCTCGAGCAGCGTTGTCCGCACTGATAGACTGCAGGCAGCGAAGTTCTGAGGTTTTCGGGAGAAGAGAAATCCTCAAACTGTTTAAAAATGTCAAAACGTTTTAATAACAGCTCCCTGCATCTTTAGAGCATTGGATCTTTCTGTGGAATCACCAAAAGAAACAGGCACAGCAAAAGCATGGGGGGGATATCAGACTCTCCAGATGGCCAGGAGAAAAAAAAATGCCGAGATCACTGTCAGCTTCCCAGTAGTTAAAAAAAAGAGACCTTTGGAGGTTTGGAAGAAAAGAGCAACCAGGTTCACGCCAAAACTTCAAAAGCATAGAGAGAACACCAGAAGCTTCTGGCAGCAGTTAAAAAAAGATGACAGTCTTAAAATGGCAATGCATTTAAAGAGGTAATGCACTTAAAGTAGTAATACATTTAATATGGCAATGCACTTAAAGCGTCAACCACAAGAAGAAACAAACGGCAATGGAAAGAAAAATTGGAGAAGGACCCAAAAAGAGGGCAACTCAGAAAGTAAGTACATAAGCAACAAAGACCTCAAGGAAGAGGCAATGAAAGACCCTGGAAAAAGGGTATTGGAAGACCCCAGGAGGGCAATGAACAACCCCAAAAGGAGGGAACAATGAAAGACACCAGAAGGAAGGCAACGAAAGACAGTAAATTACCAACTGAAGGGCAACGAGTGAATTTCAGAATGGAAACAACGCAGCACTTTGACAGAGACAGACCTGGCCAACAGTGAAGCTAAAAGGGTTTAGCTGAAGCTAAGACAAGTAGAAATGAAAATTCCATTTGTGAAATGTACATGTCCAGTCAGAACATAATGCATTTCCCTTGGAAGAAACACAGAAATTAAAGACTTCAAAAGAAACTAGGAACTATTGAACATAAGTTGAAATCAGCAAAAATAATTAAAGCTCTGGAGAAGGCATTAAATCAACAAGATGAAATGACTGACAGCGAACGTTAAAAAGTTGCAAAAATTTACAAAATGGAGTTAAGAAGAAGGAGTACTTAATGAGACAATGGGAAATAAACTGAACTTCATGAAAAAGCGATTAGAAAATGAGAGCAAGCCAAGTGAAGAATTGAATCAGGAGAATAAGAGCTTGAAGAAGAGATGCTTGGCAATGGGAAATTAACTGAAGAGGTAAAAGCATTGAAATTGACACTGAGAATCAGCAATTTAGACAGAGAAAGAAACCGAGAATACGTGCCAGAACAGGATTGCTGAAATGGTCAAGTGAACAAGAACCAATATGATAAAACGGTTGATGAAAAAGATGCTGAATTGAGATGTTGGAAAGAAAATAAACTTCATTACACGACCTAAGTACCAGAAACAGAGTACTGTGACCATTCCTTCACACCTTCACACGTGACCATTCCTTCACACCTGACAGACCAAGATTGTGAAAGAACTGTCAAGATATAAGACTTTGTTTTATTGTGATGATATGTGCCTCCATATATTATAATGTAAGGTGCTGCGCAGAGCAAGTCAGTCCACAGCAGACGCCATATCCCTATCCCTACACTCATCCCTAGCGCATCTTCACAACAAGGACTCCTACATCAAACTCCTATTTATTGACTATAATTCTGCCTTCAACATCATAATTCCAGCCAAGCTCATATTCAACCTCCAAACTCTAGGATTTGGCTCTTCCCTCTGCAACTAGATCCTCGACTTCCTGTCCCATAGATCACAATCAGTAAGAATAAACAACAACACCTCCTCCATGATAGTCCTCAATATGGGGCTCCCATAAGGCTGCATACTTAGCCCCCTACTATATTCCTTATGTGCATACGACTGGTAAAATCCAGCTCCAACTCCATTTACAGGTTTGCTTATGACACGACCGAGGTGGGTCAGGTCTCAAACAACGATCAGTCAGAGTACAGGAGGGAGATAGAGAACCTAGTGGTGTGGTGTAATGACAACAATCTCTCCCTCAACGTCAGCAAAACTAAAGACCTGGTCAATTGACTTCAAGAAGTGAAGTGTCGTACACGCCCCTGTCTTCATCAATGGTGCCAAGGTGGAGATGGTTGACAGCTTCAAATTCCGAGGTGTACACATCACCAGCAATCTGTCCTGGTCCACCAAATTGACCCTATGACCAAGAAAACCCCGCAGGGCCGGCGCCATGTTTTACGGCCGCACCGCTGCTAGCCTCTCACCGGTCCCGGAATCGGTGAGGGTTTGGCGCCGATTTTAACATCGTAAAACTCCACAGTTCCCGTGCCGGCATCGGCACTTAGCCGCAGAATCAGAGAATCCAGCCCCCGATTTGGCAGCATCACAGCCTGGTATGGCAACTGCTCGGCCCAAGTCCGTAAGAAACTACGGAGAGTCGTAAACACAGCCCAGACTGTCTCCCATCCATTGACTATGTCTACACCTCCCGTTGCCTTGGGAAAGTGGGCAGCACAATCAACGACCCCTCCCACTCGGGTTATCGCCTCTTCCAAACTCTTCCATTGGGCAGAAGATACAAAAGTCGGAAAATATGCAATTACAGATTCAAAAACAGCTTCTTCCCTGCTGTTACCAGACTCCTGAATGACGCTCTTATGGAATGATCGGATCTCTCTATGCATCTTCTCCACTGTTGTTAACACTATAGTCCAGAGACTTCAGCCGATGTCTATGTACTTACATTGTGTATTTATCGTATGTCCTATGTATTTTCATGCATGGAACAATCTGCTTGGACTATACGCAGAACAGTACTTTTCACTGTACCTCGGTACACGTGGCAATAAATCGAAATCAAATCAACATGGGACTAGAGAGTGCCACCACCCACAGAGTGAATTATGTACTCACATGGTCAGAGAACAGTCTAGGACAGAACTTGGTAAGCGACAGGTCTGCATGAAAGATTTCAATTTGAAACTGTACACAGTTAAGCTCAGGAATATAGGTGTTTAAGTTTAAATACACATGCCTCAAGATGTCATCAATCAGCCATCACCACTGCAATAATAATAAACCCATATTAAGTACATAATACAACATGGTGTCATAATATGAAACTTTGGTGATGGATCAAGTTATAACCCTAAAATTATTGTCTCTGTGGCCCAACTCCTGTCGTACCCATTTGGTATGGAGGGATGGATCATTCGTAAACATGTGGATCACTTGAGCAGTAGACAGATGCTTCAATAGTCAGTGTTGCCATCACAAAATGTTTTCAAACCTGTAAGCACCAAAGTTCCTGATCAATCTTAAAAGACAGAACCGTGGAAATAAGTAGTAATGAACTGTCTGTGCCAGAAGAGGTACCTGTCATTGCAGATCCTGCTATTGTCGATCCTGGCTAAGCATCTCACGCTACAGTTTACACCGCTCTGCAAGAAACAGAAAAATCCCTCAAAGACTCGATTTGTAATTGTCCAAATTGTGTGTATAATGTTTAGTTGGAGTTTAGGACTGAGTAACTTAGCCATTGAAGATTGTATAGAGGAGTTAAAGGGGGAAGGATGTGGTGATTGTGGTGATTGTCCCTTCAAGGCTAACAGAAGAGGGTCATCTTACATGGAGGACCAATTGGGAGTCAGAGTAAGTAATCATCCCAGGAGGTGGAGTCCTCTACTAGGCAGGAGACACATAGAGGACTGGGGCAGTCGGGTGTGGGGCTGCTGACCTCTGCACTGTTTTTCTTATTAATAAATGCATGTGTGTTTCAAATGAAATCTGTGAACGTGTATCATTACATGTTCCATTCCCTTGTTATTCATTCTCCCCGTTCTCTTGCTACCTTCCCTCTGCATCTCTTTCTCCCTCTTTGCTTTCATTGCCTGACATTTCCCCTGCCCATTCCTACCTGAGTCTAATTGCTAACATTTTCGACAAGTGCTGTAAGCGTTTCTTTCAGTTCGAAAGGATAACATTTGTGTCCTGTGGGTGGGAAAAAAAGTGGCTCTAGTGTGCAGATCTAGGAGTCTTCACTTTTAGCACTGTGGAATGACAGATATTAGACGTATGAGCTATTTGACCAGGAGGGACTGGGGAGGGGCTGCAGAAAGAGATGGCCTATCATGACAGGGTGGGGGAGGGGAGGAGTGGAGGGAAGATAAGAAGCTAATGTTGATATCTGTCGGCAGATAGCAATAGTCCTACCAGTCAGCAGAAGAGCTGATAGTCAGAATGAAACCTAATTTGTCTTGACACGGCTGACACCTGGGGTCAGGTTAAGGTGGGAGCAAAGAGACTTGTAAAAAAATAACAATGGTCAGGAAGGGTGAAACTGCCAGGCTGGCATAATAGCTGCAGGTGGAGTGAGAAATTTTAATGGTACCAGAAACAACTTGAATCTATGCTTTTCCCAATTGTAGATTGACCTTAGTGGTTAACGTGGTGCAGTCAGCAATGCCAGAGCAGATTATGGGCAGAATTTTCCCTCGGCCGACTTCAGAATCGAAAAACACGATTGGGCGGAGAATCGTGCGTCAGCTGAAAATCTGAATGCTATGCTCTGGCCCCTCGATAGCGCCGTGAATGCATTCTATGATGCACGTCGGCGTGGCCATGCAAATTGCACAGGAAACGCTGTTGGCATACCATTATCGGGACCGTCCCGGTATTCTCCGGGTTTCCAGCGATGCTCCACCTCCGCCAGGACGAATTACCAATGGCAAGATTCACTTGTGGTATACAAAATCAGGAAGCAGGCGCTGTGGCGGCTGAGGGAGAGGGAGGATGTAGGACATGTTCCCAGAGGCGCAGCCCGTGGGCTGCCGGTGTTGCCGCTGGCTGGGAGGGAATCTGCCAGAGCTGGGGTGGAGTAGCGAGGAATGACCAGGGATGGGCCGCGAGGTCAGGGTGACCCCACCAGGACCGAGGTGGCCAGGCACGGGCTGCCATTGCCGCAGCCTGCAAGGCACCATCTTGCTGCGCACCCTACTGACCACCCACCATGGCCTGTGGCTGCGCAGAATAACAGCGGCCATATGATGCCTCCATCCCTCCCCCGCACTCCAACCTCCTCCACCCCACCAGCCCCCATTCACCCCCCCCCCCCCCACCAACCCGAGTGCCATTCTGCTGGCGGAGTATCACGTGGCCCACCCAAGAAGGACGCCCACAGGAGGGCGCCGGAGAGGGGCCGCAGTGCGCACAGCTAGCGTGTGTCGGGCCAACTACACCTGATGGCACGGATGGGTGCCGGGACAAGAGGCTCCTCTGGTGCCAGACACGGACATGGCCAGGGGTGTGGTGTGCAGGGCAGAGTGCACACCATGGGTCATGGATGGGGGTGGGGGTGGTGATGGGAGGGGAGGGTGGGAGGGGAACATGCAGGGGCAGGGACTGCAGAGCAGGCCAGGGCCAATGTGTAGCCCATTAGGCCTGATTGAGCACGAGGGTACCTACCATGCTAACATGTCTGCACTTTACACCCTGCAGATAATGGATTTCGGTGTCAAACCAGACATGGTTGCCATCATCCGAGCCGCCGCAGCCCTGGTGGACGCACTGAGGCTGTACGAGCAGGAGCTGCTCAGGGAGGGCCCTGCAGAACTGGAGCCTGCCCCAGAGGAACAGGGGAAGCCGATGAGGGTCGAAGCCAGCTGGCCATAAGGTCCAGGAGGAGGTGGGAAGGAGGTGTCGCATCACGGCTCATGTACATCGGCAGAGCCTGCCATTCGAGGACATGCCGGACCTAGTGTGTCGCGACTCTGGCTGAGCAGGACGACCATGCGACATCTTTGCCAGATCATGGCGCCACGGGGTTATGGGGGAGGACAACTGCTCTCGGTGGCCATCAAGGTGATGGTCACCCTAAACGTTTATGCCATGACTTCCTTCCAGGCGCTGAATGAGGACCTGTCTGGGATCTCGCAGACCTCGGTACACAGATGCATCCGCACGGTAACAGAGGACCTGTATGCCCAGTCATCACAGTACATTATCTTGGGCATCAGGTTGCCCAGGGGGCCACAATTCCGGTTGGCCCCCTCCGGTCTGCTCTCTCTCTCTCTGTGGTTGTGGATCGCCTTCGCCTGGGGGACAGATAATGCTCAGCGTGAGACAGCACAGGGGATACGCGGCTGGTGGCCTGCGTGTGCAGGGTATCTGGCCAGGGTGGATGGTATGGTTGTTGGCATGTGATGCGGGGTGGGGTATGGGTGGCCTACCGGCAGTGGGGATTGATTACTCTCAAGGGGCAAGGGCGGGGTGTGGGGAAGGGGACTATGGCTTGCGGGATTGAGGTTTGTGTAAAGGGCACAGTGGTGGCCCATCCTAGCTGGCCTGGGGGTTTGCCCACCCGCTGCCAGCGTTACCTATCGGTAGGTGGGGGCCGCGCAGAGTGGGGTGGGGCTATGGGTGTGGGGGATGTGAGAGAGGGGTGGTGCCAGAGGCACGGGCCTGGTTACTCACCATGGCCGCCTCGAGGAGTTTGTACAGCTACTTGCACCATTGCTGGCCGGTCGCAGTGGTGAGGCCCATGGCGCTTACGACCTGTGCCACCTGCACCCAGACCCGCTTGACCTCCACAGGTGGCAGCCGCCTTCCCACTCTCCACAGAATCCAGCAGAGCCTCAAGCTCCACATTGACAAAACGGGTTGCTGCTCTTTGAGGTGCTATCTTGTTGGCTGGAATGAGTGCGTGCGGAGAGTGGAGTGCTTATATGCGACTGCAGGCTCTCAAAAGCCAGTCCCGACCCCGGCGAATCAGACGCCGTGATGCATTCGAATTGCACTAGCTCCAAATGTCACCAGTGCTAGCCCATTAACGGGTCCTGAATTGACCCGGGACTGGCACCGCTTTTGTCAACATAGAATATTCATTATTCAATCCTGGCGTCAGCATTTTAGTCTCTCAAACGGAGTAGTCACCCCTATATTCGAATAGTATTATAAACATACAGTGCTACTTTGGATACAGACACAAAACAGTCAACAATTTGGATATTCAGATAGATTGCATATAGTGATTTTAAACATCAAATGGCAACAACAACAAATTGCATTAATAGAGCAATTTTTATCTCATTTTTATAACACAATCGGGACAACAAGAAGCATTAGAATACTGCTGCCGAATAGATCCCTTTGTCTTTCAAAATGAATCTATTTCTTTTACCTGTCCTCCTGGAAATAACTCAGCTGATAATGCGTAATCAGTTTCTACTCACTGTACAGAGAAAGAGCAGTGGAGATAAATCCAGCTTCATCCTATTGCGTTCAGAGTGGCAAAGTGATTGATCAGTTATTTATCTTTAACTTATTTCACTGATAAAAGTAACAAAAGAAAATTAGACTCTTCCCTTCCAATTTAGAAACTGCTATAAGTAACAGAAGATGAAGATATTTTATGTCTAGGAGGTGGTATAATCAACCTTCTTGTGGGGCTTGGGAGTGTCACCCTGTGTGGTATTCAGTCAGTGTCACTTGTGCTGCTATTTATCGCAAACATACAAACAAGGAGCAGAAGTCTGCTCTTTTAAGGTCTGCCTTAAAAATCTTTATTTGTATCTTAACTGTTGACCAAGCTTTTACGTGCTAGTGCGTTGAGATGATCGGGTCAGTGCACCAAAGAACATCTAGTTCTTTGTACAAAAACAAACAGAGGATAACAAAGAGAGAAATAAGGAAAGAGAGGATCAAATTTGAAGGTAGGCTAGCCAGTAACATTAGGAATGATAGCAAAAGTTTCTTTAAATACATTAAAAACAAACGGGAGGCAAAAGTTGACATTGGGCCGCTCCAAAATGACGCTGGTAATTTTGTGATGGGAGACAAGGAAATAGCTGAGGAACTGAATAAGTACTTTGCGTCAGTCTTCACACCAGAAGACATGAGTAATATCCCAACAATTCCGGAGAGTCAGGGGGCAGAGTTGAATATGGTAGCCATCACAAAGGAGAAAGTGCTAGAGAAACTAAGAGGTCTAAAAATTGATAAATCTCCGGGCCCAGATGGACTACATCCTAGAGTTCTAAAGGAGATAGCTGAAGAAATAGTGGAGGCGTTAGTTATGATCTTTCAAAAATCACTGGAGTCAGGGAAAGTCCCAGAGGATTGGAAAATCGCTGTTGTAACCCCCCTGTTCAAGAAGGGAGCAAGGAAAAAGATGGAAAATTATAGGCCAATTAGCCTAACCTCGGTTGTTGGCAAGATTCTAGAATCCATTGTTAAGGATGAGATTTCTAAATTCTTGGAAGTGCAGGGTCGGATTAGGACAAGTCAGCATGGATTTAGTAAGGGGAGGTCGTGCCTGACAAACCTGATAGAGTTCTTTGAAGAGATAACAAATAGGTTAGACCAAGGAGAGCCAATGGATGTTATCTATCTTGACTTCCAAAAGGCCTTTGATAAGGTGCCTCACGGGAGACTGCTGAGTAAAATAAGGGCCCATGGTATTCGAGGCAAGGTACTAACATGGATTGACGATTGGCTGTCAGGCAGAAGGCAGAGAGTTGGGATAAAAGGTTCTTTTTCGGAATGGCAACCGGTGACGAGTGGTGTCCCGCAGGGTTCAGTGTTGGGGCCACAGCTGTTCTCTTTATATATTAACAATCTAGATGACGGGACTGGGGGCATTCTGGCTAAGTTTGCCGATGATACAAAGATAGGTGGAGGGGCAGGTAGTATGGAGGAGGTGGGGAGGCTGCAGAAAGATTTAGACAGTTTAGGAGAGTGGTCCAAGAAATGGCTGATGAAATTCAACGTGGGCAAGTGCGAGGTCTTGCACTTTGGAAAAAAGAATAGAGGCATGGACTATTTTCTAAACGGTGACAAAATTCATAATGCTGAATTGCAAAGGGACTTGGGAGTCCTAGTCCAGGATTCCCTCAAGGTAAACTTGCAGGTTGAGTCCGTAATTAAGAAAGCAAATGCAATGTTGTCATTCATCTCAAGAGGCTTGGAATATAAAAGCAGGGATGTAGTTCTGAAGCTTTATAAAGCATTAGTTAGGCCCCATTTAGAATACTGTGAGCAATTTTGGGCCCCACACCTCAGGAAGGACATACTGGCACTGGAGCGGGTCCAGCGGAGATTCACACGGATGATCCCAGGAATGGTAGGCCTAACATACGATGAACATCTGAGGATCCTGGGATTATATTCATTGGAGTTTAGGAGGTTGAGGGGAGATCTAACAGAAACTTACAAGATAATGAATGGCTTAGATAAGGTGGATGTAGGGAAGTTGTTTCCATTAGCAGGGGAGACTAGGACCCGGGGGCACAGCCTTAGAATAAAAGGGAGTCACTTTAGAACAGAGATGAGGAGAAATTTCTTCTGCCAAAGAATGGTGGGTCTGTGGAATTCATTGCCACAGAGGGCGGTGGAGGCCGGGACGTTGAGTGTCTTTAAGACAGAAGTTGATAAATTCTTGATTTCTCGAGGAATTAAGGGCTATGGAGAGAGAGCAGGTAAATGGAGTTGAAATCAGCCATGATTAAATGGTGGAGTGGACTCGATGGGCCGAATGGCCTTACTTCCGCTCCTATGTCTTATGGTCTTATAATTCATTACTAGTTAAGATTTATTAAATTACAATAACGTGTGCAGAGAACAATACTAATATTACTGTAAACTGTTAACAACTAGAATAGAAGAGCTAATACTAAACACAACTATCCACGATGACTCCTCACTCAGACTCCCCGAGGCTGCAGTGGTTGGAGGTCCAGCATATATACATGTAGAATTGCTTAGGCGTATTGTTACACCCCTTTCCTTTAGATTTTAACAAAACATAATACACATCATTTCGATCAATTATCGTACAAATGATATGCATCGCAAAACAAATCATAATATTAATAATAATCTTTACTAATGTCACAGTAGGTTTATATTAACACTACAATGGAGTAACTGTGAAAATCCCCTCGTCGCCACACTACGGCGCCTGTTCGGGTACACTGAGGGAGAATTCAAAATGTCCAATTCACCAAACAAGCACGTCTTTTGGGACTTGTAGGAGGGAACCGGAGCACTCGGAGGAAACCCATGCAGACACGGGGAGAATATGCAGACTCCGCACAGACAGTGACCCAAGCTGGGAATCAAACCCAGGTCTTTGGCATTGTGAAGCAACAGTGCTAACCACTGTGCTACCGTGCCACCCATGTTATTTGCAATTACATTGTCAACTACAGATTCCGTCTGTCAGGCTCCTTTCGATGTCTCGTTGTCCTTCTGAGTTTTAGTTGATCCGACTAATCTGCTTGACATCCTTGTGGTTATGAAGATGCCTCTGCTGGAACTGCATTACTTTGTGCATCTACAGGTTGTACACCTGATTCTTGTTCAGGTTGCATTTGACTGGATAGACAGAAATTTTCACACACATCATCTGCTGACAGTGAAGTAATAGGTTGCTGAATTTTTAACAAAGCTCTTCTGTTTCTCCTGGGTACCTGTCCTTGCTCTGTGATGACTGTACAGGATCTCGGACCTATCTTCTGTATCACTTTTGCACAGTTCACAGCCATCAGGATACTCCACCCTCATTGTGCTTTGTTTTAGAGCCCTGGTTGACCTGTCATAGTACCTCTTCTGCTTTCTGCAAGGAGAGTGGCGGAGACCCAGTGAAAGAACGCGAGGAGAGCGGTGGGGACACAGGATAAAAGAGCGCAAGGAGAGCGGCGGGGACACAGGGAAAGAGCGCGAGAAGATCGGCGGGGACACAGGATAAAAGAGTGCGAGGAGAGCTGTGGGGACACAGGATAAAAGAGCGCGAGGAGAGCGGCGGGAACACAGGGTAAAAGAGCGCGAGGAGAGCGGCGGGGACACAGGATAAAAGAGCGCGAGGAGAGTGTCGGGGACACAGGATAAAAGAGCGTGAGGAGAGCGGCGGGAACACAGGATAAAAGAGCGCGAGGAGAGCGGCGGGAACACAGGGTAAAAGAGCGCGAGGAGAGCGGCGGGGACACAGGATAAAAGAGCGCGAGGAGAGTGGCGGGGACACAGGATAAAAGTGCGTGAGGAGAGCGGCAGGACACAGGATAAAAGAGCGCGAGGAGAGCGGCGGGGACACAGGATAAAAGAGTGCGAGGAGAGCTGTGGGGACACAGGATAAAAGAGCGCGAGGAGAGCGGCGGGAACACAGGATAAAAGAGCGCGAGGAGAGCGGCGGGGACACAGGATAAAAGAGCGCGAGGAGAGCGGCGGGGACACAGGATAAAAGAGCGTGAGGAGAGCGGCGGGACACAGGATAAAAGAGCGCGAGGAGAGCGGCGGGACACAGGATAAAAGAGCGCGAGGAGAGCGGCGGGGACACAGGATAAAAGAGCACGTCGAGAGCGGCGGGGACACAGGATAAAAGAGCGTGAGGAGAGCGGCGGGGACACAGCTGCCAGAGAAGCAGCCTTCAGACATTCGGCGGGAGCAGTGTCCAGGGGTCTGTCGGGAAGATAAGTTTATCCTCTTTAAAAACTTTAAGAACTTACCTTGAAGAGTGACATCACAGCTAAGCAGTGACCAGATTGGCTGGTAAGGAAAGTTCTCCAATTAGCAGTAGCTGGGAGAAATTTAACTCTTCGTGTGTTGGTAAGTATTGTGATTAGTAAGTAAAATCTTTATTCCTTTCACTTATTCATTATTTGATATTATATTTAAGGTAAAGTGTAAAAATGGCAGGAGATCCCAGACCCATGTTATGCTCCTTGTGCTCAATGTGGGAGTTCAGGGACGCGGCCGATGCCCCTGACTCCTTCATGTGTTGGAAGTGTGTCCAGCTGCAGCTCCTGTTACACCGCATGATGGCTCTGGAGCTGCGGATGGATTCACTTTGGAGCACCCGCGATGCTGAGGAGGTCGTGGATAGCACGTTCAGTGAGTTGGTCACACCGCAGATTAGGATTGGTGAGGGAGACAGGGAATGGGTGACCAAAAGGCAGAGAAAGAGCAGGAAGGCAGTGCAGGTGTCCCCTGCGGGCAGTGCAGGTGTCCCCTGCGGTCATCTCCCTCCAAAACAGGTATACCGTTTTGGATACTGTTGGGGGAGATGACTCACCAGGAGAAGGCAGTAGTAGCCAGGCTCATGGCACCGTGGCTGGCTCTGCTACACAGAAGGGCGGGAAAAAGACTGGCAGGGCTATAGTCATAGGGGATTCAATCGTAAAGGGAGTAGACAGGCATTTCTGTGGTCGAAAACGAGACTCCCGAATGGTATGTTGCCTCCCGGGTGCACGGGTCAGGGATGTCTCAGATCGGCTGCAGGAGATACTGAAGGGGGAGGGTGAACAGCCAGTTGTCATGGTCATATAGGCACCAACGATATAGGTAAAAAACGGAATGAGGTCCTACAATCAGAATTTAGGGAGTTAGGAGATAAGTTAAAAAGTAGGACCTCAAAGGTAGTAATCTCAGGATTGCTGCCAGTGCCACAAGACAGTCAGAGTAGAAATTCAAGAATAGTCAGAATGAATACGTGGCTTGAGAGATGGTGCAGGAGGGAGGGGTTCAGATTTTTGGGACATTGGAACCGGTTCTGGGGGCGATGGGACCATTACAAACCGGATGGTCTACACCTGGGCAGGACGGGAACCAATGTCCTAGGGGGTGCTTTTGCTAACACTGTTGGGGAGGTTTTAAACTAATGTGGCAGGGCGGTGGGAACCAGATTAGGAAGTTAGAGGTCAGTAATGAGGCAGCAATTAAAGTCAGTAAGGTACTAGATAATAAACTCAATATGACTAAGGGGAAGAGTAGACAGGGAAGAGATGATGAATGCAAAGGGACAGGTGTTCTGAGGTGCATTTGTTTCAATGCGAGAAGTGTAGCGGGTAAGGCAGATGAACTTAGGGCTTGGATTAGTACCTGGGAATATGATGTTATTGGTATTACTGAGACTTGGTTGAGGGAAGGGCATGACTGGCAACTAAATATCCCAGGGTATAGATGCTTCAGGAGAGATAGAGAGGGAGGTAAAAGGGGTGGAGGAGTTGGATTACTGGTCAGAGATGATATCACAGCTATGATTAAGGAGGGCACGATGGAGGACTCGAGCACTGAGGCAATATGGGTAGAGCTAAGAAATAGGAAGGGTGCAGTAACATTGTTGGGACTTTACTACAGGCCTCCCTGCGAGCGTGAAGTAGAGGTACAAATATGTAGACAGATGTAGGAGCAATAGGGTGGTCGTGATGGGAGATTTTAACTTCCCCACATTGAATGGGACTCATGTAGTGTTGGAGGCGTAGATGGAGCAGAATTTGTAAGGATCATCCAGGATAGTTTTTTAGAGCAGTATGTAAATAGTCCAACTCGAGAAGGGGCCATACTGGACCTGGTATTGGGGAATGATCCCAGCCAGGTGGTTGAAGTTTCAGTCGGTGATTACTTTGGGAATGAAATGAAAATGAAAGAAAATTGCTTATTGTCACAAGTAGGCTTCAATGAAGTCACTGTGAAAAGCCCCTAGTCGTCACATTCCGGCAGCTGTTCGGGGAGGATGGTACAGGAATTGAACCGTGCTGCTGGCCTGCATTGGTCTGCTTTAAAAGCCAGTGATTTTGCCCAGTGTGCTAAACCAACCCCTGAATAGCGATCACAATTCCATAAGTTTTAGAATACTCATGGACAAAGACGAGAGTGGTCCTAAAGGAAGAGTGCTAAATTGGGGAAAGGCCAAGTATAACAAAATTCGGCAGGAGCTAGGGAATGTGGATTGGGAGCAGCTGTTTAAGGGTAAATCCACATTTGAAATGTGGGAGACTTTTAAGGAAAGGTTGATTAGAGGGCAGGACAGACATGTCCCTGTGAAAATGAAGGATAGAAATGACAAGATTAGGGAACCATGGATGACGGGTGGAATTGTGAGACTAGCTAAGGTGAAAAAGGAAGCATATATAAGATCTAGGCGACTTAAAACTGATGAAACTTTGGAGGAATATCAGGAAAGTAGGACAAATCTCAAACGCGCAATAAAGAGGGCTAAAAGGGGTCACGAAATATCTTTGGCTAACAGGGGAAAGGAAAATCCCAAAGCCTTTTATTCGTATATAAGGAGCAAGAGGGTAACTAGAGAAAGGATTGGCCCACTCAAAGACAAAAGAGGGAATTTATGCGTGGAGTCAGAGGAAATGGGTGAGATTCTTAATGAGTACTTTGCATCGGTATTCACCAAGGAGAGGGACATGACGGATGTTGAGGCTAGGGATGGATGTTTAAATACTCTAGGTCAAGTCAGCATAAGGAAGGGGAAGTTTTGGGTATTCTAAAAGACATTAAGGTGGACAAGTCCTCAGGTCTGGATGGGATCTATCCCAGGTTGCTGAGGGAAGCGAGGGACGAAATAGCTGGGGCCTTAATAGATATCTTTGCAGCATCCTTGAGCACGGGTGAGGTCCCAGAGGACTGTAGAATTGCTAATGTTGTCCCTTTATTTAAGGAGGGTAGCAGGGATAATCCAGGGAATTATAGACCTGTGAGCTTGACATCAGTGGTCGGCAAACGGTTGGAGAAGATACTGAGGGATAGGATCTATTCACATTTGGAAGAAGCTAGACTTATCAGTGATAAGCAGCATGGTTTTGTGCAGGGCAGGTCATGTCTTACAAACCTAATAGAATTCTTTGAGGAAGTGACAAAGTTAATTGATGAGGGAAGGGCTGTAGATGTCATATACATGGACTTCAGTAAGGCGTTTGATAAAGTT
This sequence comes from Scyliorhinus torazame, assembly GCF_047496885.1. Classification (NCBI taxonomy): domain Eukaryota; kingdom Metazoa; phylum Chordata; class Chondrichthyes; order Carcharhiniformes; family Scyliorhinidae; genus Scyliorhinus; species Scyliorhinus torazame. Next base: position 47,580,670 of record NC_092724.1, read on the forward strand.
TCCCATGGCAGGTTGATGGAAAAAGTGAAGTCGTATGAGGTTCAGGGTGTACTAGCTAGATGGATAAAGAACTGGCTGGGCAACAGGAGACAGAGAATAGTGGTGGAAGGGAGTGTCTCAAAATGGAGAAAGGTGACTAGTGGTGTTCCACAGGGATCCGTGCTCGGACCACTGTTGTTTGTGATATACATAAATGATCTGGATGAAGGTATAGGTGGTCTGCTTAGCAAGTTTGCAGATGATACTAAGATTGGTGGAGCTGCAGATAGCGAGGAGGACTGTCAGAGAATACAGCAAAATATAGGTAGATTGGAGAGTTGGGCAGATAATTGGCAGATGGAGTTCAATCCAGGCAAATGCGAGGTGATGCATTTTAGAAGATCTAATTCAAGAGCGGACTATATGGTCAATGGGAGAGTCCTGGGGAAAATTGATGTACAGAGAGATCTGGGAGTTAAGGTCCATTGTACCCTGAAGGTGGCAACGCAGGTCGATAGAGTGGTCAAGAAGGCATACAGCATGCTTGCCTTCATCGGACAGGGTATTGAGTACAAGAGTCGGCAGGTCATGTTACAGTTGTATAGGACTTTGGTTAGGCCACATTTGGAATACTGCGTGCAGTTCTGGTCGCCACATTACCATAAGGATGTGGATGCTTTAGAGAGGGTGCAGAGGAGGTCCACCAGGATGTTGCCTGGTATGGAGGGTGCTAGCTATGAAGAAAGGTTGAGTAGATTATGATTGTTTTCGTTGGAAAGACGGAGGTTGAGGGGGGACCTGATTGAGGTCTACAAAAGTATGAGAGGTATGGACAGGGTGGATAGCAACAAGCTTTTTCCAAGAGTGGGGGTGTCAATTGCATGGGGTCACAATTTCAAGGTGAGAGGGGGAAAGTTTAAGAGAGATGTGCGTGGAATGTTTTTTACGCAGAGGGTGGTGGGTGCCTGGAACGCTTTGCCAGCGGAGGTGGTAGAGGCGGGCACGATAGTATCATTTAAGATGCATCTAGACAGATATATGAACGGGCGGGGAACAGAGGGAAGTAGGTCTTTGGAAAATAGAACACAGGTTTAGATAAAGGATCTGGATCGGCGCAGGCTGGGAGGGCCGAAGGGCCTGTTCCTGTGCTGTAATTTTCTTTGTTCTTTGTTCTCTTTTGAGATTGCCGTTGGTTTTGCATCTTGTGACGTGTTTGCTGATTTGAATGGCACGGTAATGTTGTTCTGAGATTCCTGTTCATCAGTAGTTGTGATGGTGACTTCCATTGCTTATAGGTGTTACTCGATAACTGGGCAATGCCAGATCTGGATCATCCTGGCTGTCCATCGATTTTTAATGTAATTATTTTACAATCTGCACACCTTTCTCTGCCTTTCCATTCAACTGTGGATACAAGGGATTGGATGTGACATGCTTGAAGTCGTACTTCTGCACAAATTCCCTCCATTACTGACAACTGAATCATAGACATTGTCACTCATGACAACCTGTGGAATGCCATGACGAGCAAAGATAGCATTAGTGTGCATTATAGCACAGCTGGCTGACGAGCTGGATAACTGTGCCACTTCAGGAAAATTGGAAAAGTAATCTACGATTATTAATATTCTTTCCCTTCGAGATAAAACAACTCTACCCCTACTTTCTACCACAGAAGTGTCACTATGTCGCCCTTCTGCATTGGTTCTTTCATTTGTCTATGTTGGAATTTATTGACTTGTCGCGCATCCCTCTACTATCCTTTGAATATCCCTGTTGATCCCTGGCCAATTTACCGTGTCTGGTACTCTCCTTTTACATTTTTCAATTCCGAGGTGGCCCTTATGAATTTTTTGTAAAATTTTGGCTCGCAGAGACTGTGGTATTATTGTTCTTTGTTGCCTTTGTAGGAATCCATTGGCTACACTTAGTTCTCTCTGATGCTGTGGTACTTTAAACATGACATTTTGGTCATCCCTCGTTGAGATTCCTGATCACCATCATCCTTTTTGGTCTCTGCCAGTATTAGTCTCAATTTTTTTTAAAAATATTTTATTGAAAATTTTTGGCCAACCAACATAATACATTGTGCATCCTTTACACAATATTATAACAACACAAATAACAATGACCTATTTTATAAACAGAAAATGAATAAGTAATAAATAACAAAAATGAAAACTAACCCTAATTGGCAACTGCCTTATTCCAAGTAACACTCTCCAAAAATATAATTTAACAGTCCAATATATAATTATCTGTAGCAACGACCTATACATATTATACAGTATATATTAACAACCCTGAGAGTCCTTCTGGTTCCTCCCCCCCCCCCCCCCCCGATCCTGGGCTGCTGCTGCTGCCTTCTTTTTTCCATTCCATCTATCTTTCTGCGAGGTATTCGACGAACGGTTGCCACCGCCTGGTGAACCCTTGAGCCGACCCCCTTAGAACGAACTTAATCCGCTCTAGCTTTATAAACCCTGCCATGTCATTTATCCAGGTCTCCACCCCCGGGGGCTTGGCTTCTTTCCACATTAGCAATATCCTGCGCCGGGCTACTAGGGACGCAAAGGCCAAAACATCGGTCTCTCTCACCTCCTGCACACCCGGCTCTTGTGCAACCCCAAATAGAGCCAACCCCCAGCTTGGTTCGACCCGGACCCCCACTACTTTTGAAAGCACCTTTGTCACCCCCATCCAAAACCCCTGTAGTGCCGGGCATGACCAAAACATATGGGTATGATTCGCTGGGCTTCTCGAGCACCTCCCACACCTATCCTCCACCCCAAAAAATTTACTGAGCCGTGCTCCAGTCATATGCGCCCTGTGTAATACCTTAAACTGAATCAGGCTTAGCCTGGCACACGAGGACGACGAGTTTACCCTGCTTAGGGCATCTGCCCACAGCCCCTCCTCGATCTCCTCCCCCAGCTCTTCTTCCCATTTCCCTTTTAGTTCATCTACTATAGTCTCCCCTTCGTCCCTCATTTCCCTATATATATCTGACACCTTACCATCCCCCACCCATGTCTTTGAGATCACTCTGTCCTGCACCTCTTGTGTCGGGAGCTGCGGGAATTCCCTCACCTGTTGCCTCGCAAAAGCCCTCAGTTGCATATACCTGAATGCATTCCCTTGGGGCAACCCATATTTCTCGGTCAGCGCTCCCAGACTCGCGAACGTCCCATCCACAAACAGATCTTTCAGTTGCGTTATTCCTGCTCTTTGCCACATTCCATATCCCCCATCCATTCCCCCCGGGGCAAACCTATGGTTGTTTCTTATCGGGGACCCCCCCAAGGCTCCAGTCTTTCCCCTATGCCGTCTCCACTGTCCCCAAATCTTCAGTGTAGCCACCACCACCGGGCTTGTGGTGTAGTTCCTCGGTAAGAACGTCAATGGGGCTGTCACCATAGCCTGTAGGCTAGTCCCCCTACAGGACGCCCTCTCTAATCTCTTCCACGCCGCTCCCTCCTCCTCTCCCATCCACCTACTCACCATTGAAATATTAGCGGCCCAATAATACTCACTTAGGCTCGGTAGTGCCAGCCCCCCTATCCCTGCTACGCTGTAAGAATCCCTTCCTCACTCTCGGGGTCTTCCCGGCCCACATAAAACCCATGATGCTCTTTTCAATCCTTTTAAAAAAAGCCTTCGTGATCACCACCGGGAGGCACTGAAGCACAAAGAGGAATCTCGGGAGGACCACCATCTTAACCGCCTGCACCCTCCCTGCCAGTGACAGGGATACCATATCCCATCTCTTGAAATCCTCCTCCATTTGTTCCACCAACTGCGTTAAATTTAACCTATGCAATTCTTGGCTATCTGGATCCCCAGGTAACGAAAGTCCCTTGTTACCTTCCTCAACGGTAGGTCCTCTATTTCTCGACTCTGCTCCCCTGGATGCACCACAAACAACTCACTTTTCCCCATGTTCAATTTATACCCTGAAAAATCCCCAAACTCCCCAAGTATCCGCATTATTTCTGGCATCCCCTCCGCCGGGTCTGCCACATATAGTAACAAATCATCCGCATACAAAGATACCCGGTGTTCTTCTCCTCCTCTAAGTACTCCCCTCCACTTCTTGGAACTCCTCAACGCTATCGCCAGGGGCTCAATCGCCAGTGCAAACAATAATGAGGACAGAGGGCATCCCTGCCTTGTCCCTATATGGAGCCGAAAATATGCAGATCCCCGTCCATTCATGACCACGCTCGCCATCGGGGCCCTATACAACAGCTGCACCCATCTAACATACCCCTCTCCAAAACCAAATCTCCTCAACACCTCCCACAAATAATCCCACTCCACTCTATCAAATGCTTTCTCGGCATCCATCGCCACTCCTATCTCCGTTTCCCCCTCTGGTGGGGGCATCATCATTACCCCTAACAGCCTCCGTATATTCGTGTTCAGCTGTCTCCCCTTGACAAACCCAGTTTGGTCCTCGTGGACCACCCCCGGGACACATTCCTCTATTCTCATTGCCATTACCTTGGCCAGGATCTTGGCATCTACATTTAGGAGGGAAATAGGTCTATAGGACCCGCATTGTAGCGGGTCCTTTTCCTTCTTTAAGAGAAGCGATGTCGTTGCTTCAGACATAGTCGGGGGCAGTTGTCCCCTTTCCTTTGCCTCATTAAAGGTCCTCGTCAATACCGGGGCGAGCAAGTCCACATATTTTCTATAGAATTCGGCTGGGAATCCATCCGGTCCCGGGGCCTTTCCCGCCTGCATGCTCCTAATTCCTTTCACCACTTCTTCTACCTCGATCTGTGCTCCCAGTCCCACCCTTTCCTGCTCTTCCACCTTGGGAAATTCCAGCCGATCCAAAAAGCCCATCATTCTCTCCCTCCCATCCGGGGGTTGAGCTTCATATAATTTTTTATAAAATGTCTTGAACACTCCATTCACTCTCTCCGCTCCCCGCTCCATCTCTCCTTCCTCATCCCTCACTCCCCCTATTTCCCTCGCTGCTCCCCTTTTCCTCAATTGGTGTGCCAGCAACCTGCTCGCCTTCTCCCCATATTCGTACTGTACACCCTGTGCCTTCCTCCATTGTGCCTCTGCAGTGCCCGTAGTCAGCAAGTCAAATTCTACATGTAGCCTTTGCCTTTCCCTGTACAGTCCCTCCTCCGGTGCTTCCGCATATTGTCTGTCCACCCTCAAAAGTTCTTGCTGCAACCGCTCCCGTTCCTTACTCTCCTGCTTCCCTTTATGTGCCCTTATTGATATCAGCTCCCCTCTAACCACAGCCTTCAGCGCCTCCCAGACCACTCCCACCTGGACCTCCCCATTATCATTGAGTTCCAAGTACTTTTCAATGCACCCCCTCACCCTTAGACACACCCCCTCATCTGCCATTAGTCCCATGTCCATTCTCCAGGGTGGGCGCCCTCCTGTTTCCTCCCCTATCTCCAAGTCTACCCAGTGTGGAGCGTGATCCGAAATGGCTATAGCCGTATACTCCGTTCCCCTCACCTTCGGGATCAACGCCCTTCCCAGCACAAAAAAGTCTATTCGCGAGGAGACTTTATGTACATAGGAGAAAAACAAGAACTCCTTACTTCTAGGTCTGCTAAATCTCCACGGGTCTACACCTCCCATCTGCTCCATAAAATCTTTAAGTACCTTGGCTGCTGCCGGCCTCCTTCCAGTCCTGGACTTCGACCTATCCAGCCCTGGTTCCAACACCGTATTAAAATCTCCCCCCATTATCAGCTTTCCCATCTCTAGGTCCGGAATGCGTCCCAGCATCCGCCTCATAAAATTGGCATCATCCCAGTTCGGGGCATATACGTTTACCAAAACCACCGTCTCCCCCTGTAGTTTGCCACTCACCATCACGTATCTGCCCCCGTTATCCGCCACTATAGTCTTTGCCTCGAACATTACCCGCTTCCCCACTAATATAGCCATCCCCCTGTTTTTCGCATCTAGCCCCGAATGGAATACCTGCCCCACCCATCCTTTGCGTAGCCTAACCTGGTCTATCAGTTTCAGGTGCGTTTCCTGTAACATAACCACATCTGCCTTAAGTTTCTTAAGGTGTGCGAGTACCCGTGCCCTCTTTATCGGCCCGTTCAGCCCTCTCACATTCCACGTGATCAGCCGGATTGGGGGGCTTCCTACCCCCCCCCCCCTTGTCGATTAGCCATCCCCTTTTTCCAGCTCCTCACCCGGTTCCCACGCAGCTGTATCTCCCCCAGGCGGTGCCCTCCCGCCCATCCCCTCCCATACCAGCTCCCCCCTCTCCCCAGCAGCAGCAACCCAGTAATTCTCCCCTCCCACCCCCCCCCCCCCCCGCTAGATCCCCCTCTAGCGTAATTACTCCCCCCATGTTGCTCCCAGAAGTCAGCAAACTCTGGCCGACCTCGGCTTCCCACCGTGACCTCGGCTCGCACCGTGCGACGCCCCTTCCTTCCTGCTTCTCTATTCCCGCCATGATTATCATAGCGCGGGAACCAAGCCCGCGCTTCTCCCTTGGCCCCGCCCCCAATGGCCAACGCCCCATCTCCTCCACCTCCCCTCCTCCCCCCATCACCACCTGTGGAAGAGAGAAAAGTTACCACATCGCAGGATTAGTACATAAAACTCCTCTTTCCCCCCTTTTTAACCCCCCTCTTCGCCCCCCACATTCGCCCCACCACTTTGTTCAAACGTTCTTTTTAATAACCCGCTCATTCCAGTTTTTCTTCCACAATAAAAGTCCACGCTTCATCCGCCGTCTCAAAGTAGTGGTGCCTCCCTCGATATGTGACCCACAGTCTTGCCGGTTGCAGCATTCCAAATGTTATCTTCTTTTTATGAAGCACCGCCTTGGCCCGATTAAAGCTCGCCCTCCTTCTCGCCACCTCCGCACTCCAGTCTTGATAAACGCGGATCACCGCGTTCTCCCATTTACTGCTCCGAGTTTTCTTTGCCCATCTAAGGACCATTTCTCTATCCTTAAAACGGAGGAATCTCACCACTATGGCTCTGGGAATTTCTCCTGCTCTCGGTCCTCGCACCATCACTCGGTATGCTCCCTCCACCTCCAACGGACCCGCTGGGGCCTCCGCTCCCATTAACGAGTGCAGCATCGTGCTCACATATGCCCCGACGTCCGCTCCCTCCGCACCTTCAGGAAGACCAAGAATCCTCAGGTTGTTCCTCCTTGCGTTGTTCTCCAAGGCCTCCAGCCTTTCCACACATCGTTTCTGATGTGCCTCATGCATCTCCGTCTTCACCACCAGGCCCTGTATGTCGTCCTCATTCTCGGCTGCCTTTGCCTTCACGACCCGAAGCTCCCGCTCCTGGGTCTTTTGTCCCTCCTTTAGCCCTTCGATCGCCTGTAGTATCGGGGCCAACAGCTCTTTCTTCATTTCCTGTTTGAGCTCTTCCACACAGCATTTCAAGAACTCTTGTTGTTCAGGGCCCCATGTTAAACTGCCACCTTCCGACGCCATCTTGGTTTTTGCTTGCCTTCCTTGCCGCTGTTCTAAAGGATCCACTGCAATCTGGCCACTTTCTCCTCCTTTTTTCATCCGTATCCAGGGGGGATTCCCTTCTGGTTTACCGCACAGTGTTTTTAGCCGTCAAAATTGTCGTTGGGGCTCCTATCAAGAGCCCAAAAGTCCGTTTCACCGGGAGCTGCCGAAACATGCGACTCAGCTGGTCATCGCCGCACCCGGAAGTCAGTCTCAATTTTTAATCAGACACCAGCAGTGTCTCTGTCATCAGATTGACATGCACTTGCATGTCATCTTCCATATGATTGTCTTCCAGCACAGCTGTAGCTCTTGATAGCACATCTGCAACTACAATATGCCTGGAGTGTAGATCAGATCAAAATCATACCGCTGAAGCTTCATCATCATTCTCTGGATGTGTGGTGGACATCTAACTTAGGTTTTTTTTGACAATGTTTACCAATGGTCTGTGATCCGTTTCTACCAGAAAAGTTGGTAGGCCACACACATAGTTATGAAACCTTTCCAAACCACTAACTAGTCCAGGACATTCCTTCTCAATATGAGCGTATCGACATTCAGAGTCAGTCATGGACCCAGACGCATAGGCAACTGACTTCCAATCCTCTCCATCTTCCTGCTGTAACAAAACTGCACCTAACCCATCCTTCGACACATCAATCGAGATTTTAGTTTTCTTGGTCCGGTCGAAAAATGCTAGCACTGGAGCTGTAGTCAAAGCTGTCTTCAGAGTAAGCCATTCTTCCTCATGCTTATCTGTCCATTCAAAAGTATTCATCATCTTGATAACTTCTCTCAGACACGTTGCCTTGGCTGACAAATTCGGAATAAATTTGCCCATAAAGTTGATCATTCCTAATATCCTCAGAACTCCTTTCTTGTCTGACGGTCGAGGCATATTCATTATTGCTGTATTTTCATTTGATCGGGTTGTACACCTTGAGCAGAAAACGTGTCCCTCAGAAATGTTGGGCGGGATTCTCTGACCTCCCGCCAGGTCGGAGAATCCCCGGGGGGCGGTGCAAATCCCGCCCAGCCACTCTGACGCCAGCTGCCGCATTTTCCAGCGCCAGTTTTCAGGGCCAACCCCCCGGCAATTCTCCGGACCCTGATGGGCCAAGCAGCCATAGTTTCCTGGCCAGTCCCGCCGGCGTGAAATGGACATGGTCCATCGCGGCGGGACCTGGCTTGTAGGCCGGCTAGGTGAGTCCTCAGGGGGACACGGAGGGATCCTCCCCGGGAGGGGCCCCTACGGTGGCCTGGCCCGTGATCGGGGCCCACCGATCTGCGGGTGTGCCTGTGCCATTGGGGCATTCTTTCCTTCCGCACCGGCCTCTGTAGGGCTCCGCCATGGCCGGCGTGGTGAAGAACCCACCTGCGCAGGCGTAGGAAACAAGCCAGCCGGTCTGCCATGTGCGGAACCACGCCGGCGGTTCTGCGCATGCACCAACCCTTCCAACGCTGGCCTAGCCCCCAGAAGTGTGGAGGATTCCGCACCTTTCGGTCGGCCCGACGCCGGAGTGGTTCGTGACGCTCCTGGCGTCGGGCCATCCGGCGAGTTGTGGGAGAATCCCGCCTGTGGTTTATTTAATGCCAAATTGACACTTGGCTTTGTACAACCCTAGCCCATACTTCTTAACACTCTAATATTTTGATGAGTCGGTTGTTGTGTTCTTCCTTCATAGAACCCCATACTACTATATCATCAACATACACACAAACTACTTAAATACCTTCCACAATGTGCTCCATTGCCCTGAGAAAGATTTCAGATGCGGATATTATCCCAAAAGGCATTCGAAGAAAACACAATGCCCAAATGGTGTGTTAAACATTCAATACTTTGTACTCTCTTCATCCAATTTGAGTTGCAAAAAACCATGCGATGTATCCAGTTTACTAAAGCACGTCACACCTGACATTTTGCTCATTATTTCTTCACATTTTGGTATTGGATATTGTTCTCGTTAGTTGTTGGCATTGAGGTCTTTAGGATCCATGCATATTCTTAAATCATTATTGCGTTTCTTAACACATGCCATTGAATTTACCCAATCTGTTGGTTCTTCGATTTTCTTAATGACCCCAGATTTGTCATTCTAACAAGTTCAGCTTTCAACTGATCCCTTAATGATGCTGGTATTCTCCTAGGAGCATGTATTATGGTTTGCGCATTATATTTTAGTTGAATTTGGTAAGAAAATGGCAAACACCAAAACATTGGAAAATCTCCAGAAATGCTTGTACTATTGAATTCACCAATCCACTGTGCACATTCAAAGCATCGTCAACACTATATACTCTCTTGACTAACTGAAGTGTTTCACAAGTTTCCACACCGAGTAACAATTCACAATCTGTGGCTACAGATTGAAAATTTCACTTTATGGATTCTATCTTTGACTTGAACTCCAAGTTCACACATGCCTAAAGAATTATTGACCATTGTAATCTTTTAAAAATACTGATCTGTTCAAAACCTTGTGCTTGATTCTCATTGCTTCAATATCCATGATATTGATGAGATTTGTTATCCTTCCTGTGTCGAGTTTGACATTTATAAATGTTTGATTTATGAGTAAGGAAACTATCCAGTTATCTTTATTTCCAGTACATACTTCATTATTATTACTTCTTATGTTCGTCAAAGGCATTTCATTTTTCTAGGCTACGTTAGCGCTGTCTTCATTACTGTTGACATCAATGAAGAATGTATCCTCTAAATTAATTTCTGCAACAGTGTTTATAGTTTTTTGTGAGTCAACTTTTTTGTTGGAAAAACATTGCCTGGCAGAGTGGATTTTGCCTTTGCACCTCGAACAAGTATTCCCAAAGACGGGACATTGCCTATGTAAGTGTCTATTTCCACACCGCTTACATAAAATGGTGGTGGTTGGCAATTGCTTAAAATGGCTGCCACTGTTGAGACCACTTTTTACTTTTGGGTGCGTCACACTATCTATGCCCTCTCCAGGAACTACAGAATGAGAAAGGTTGCAGGTTTGGTGTCACGACTGTGCTCTGTTTTGTAAACCCAGCCACTCCACAACCAGAATGGCAAAATAATTGGACAAAGATCCTGTGTCCTGAGATGTTTTCTGTTTACACATAGATTAACATAGAATTTACAGTGCAGAAGGAGGCCATTCGGCCCAGCGAGACTGCACCGGCTCTTGGAAAGAGCACCCTACCCAAGGTGAACACCTCCACCCGATCCCCATAACCCAGTAATCCCACCCAACACTAAGGGCAATTTATCATGGCCAATCCACCTAACCTGCACACCTTTGGACTGTGGGAGGAAACCGGAGCACCCGGAGGAGACTCATGCACACACGGGGAGGATGTGCAGACTCCGCACAGACAGTGACCCAAGCCGGAATCGAACCTGGGACCCTGGAGCTGTGAAGCAATTGTGCTAACCACAATGCTACCGTGCTGCCCATAAAGAGCAGTGATAAGGTGGTTTAAGCAGGGTTGGTTAGAAATGACTGGTCATTGACAGACAAGGCTTTGGAAATGATTGCAAGGAGGGCAGAAGGTCTGCTTTGTGATTGCAGATGGTCAAATTTGGCAAATATGTCTTCCTTCCTCTCCTGCTGCCTGCTCCACTTCTTCCTGCATCAGCTGCTCCTTCTGGCCCGTGCTCTGCTGTGGTCCCACAACTGACTTGTATTCCTTTTCAGGGGCCTCCATTGGAAGGTCATTACATAGAATATACAGTGCAAAAGGAGGCCATTCGGCCCATCGAGTCTGCACCTGCCCTTAGAAAGAGCACCCTACTCAAGGCCACATATCCACCCTATCCCCGTAACCCAGTAACCCCCACTTAACCTTTTTGGACACTAAGGGCAATTTAGCTTGGCCAATCCACCTAACCCGCACATCTTTGGACTGTGGGAGGAAACCGGAGCACACGGAGGAAACCCACGCACACACGGGGAGGATGTGCAGACTCCGCACAGACAGTGACCCAGCCAGGAATCAAACGTGGGACCCTGGAGCTGTGAAGCAACTGTGCTAACCACTATACTATTGTGCTGCCCATTCTCAATGGTAAAATTATGCAGCACAAAATAAAGCACTACAGTTCTGAACCACTTGTGAAGTTTGGACTACGGAGCTTATCCAGATAGATGGAGACCATGGGTGGGGTACTAAAATTCCATTGACTTTGGCAGGAATGGAAAATCCTGCTGGGATGGGGAGTGGTGTGTGAGGAGCGGGGGGAAGGGGTGGGGGATATGAGGGTTGATAAAATTCCGCCCAATGAAATTTTGCCTTGTGGATCTAGTGAAAGGATAATTGGTCTTATTTTATTTTGGTGCAGCTCTATTCTGTCTGTCTCTCTCAAGTCCTCTTCATTTTTGGTGCTATTTGCCTTCCATTTTTAAAAATAAATTTAAAGTACCCAATTGATTTTTTCCAATTAAGGGGCTAAATTGTGTGGCCAATCCACCTACGCTGCACATCTTTGGGTTATGGGGGCAAAACCCACACAAACACGGGGAGAATGTGCAAACTCCACACGGACAGTGACCCAGAGCCGGGATCGAACCTGGGACCTCGGCGCCGTGAGGCAGCAATGCTAGCGACTGTGCCACCGTGCTGCCAGCTACTTGCCTTCCATGACTAGGGCTGCTGGGGGAAGATACATCAGAAATATGCCGGCCATAGCAAATGAAAGAATGGAAAAAAGCTGTCAGGCAAAGCTGAAAGGCAGTTCACAGAAAGCTTCCTATCATTTCAAGTAATCTTCGTAGTTCACCTCTAAGCCCTCTCAATCAACCATTGTTGACTGAATTTATTACATTTCAGCTGGATTTCTGGATGAGTGCTCAGTGTCGGCATAATGTTCAATGTCAGAATGGAGGAAGTACAGCCCAAGATCGGTCAATCAGAGATCTAAGACCCAGCTATGTGGACACTCATCATCCTTTATTCTTGGTTGATGAGGAATTCCGGCAACGTCGATCAGCCGTGAAGATATAAAGATGTCGGAGTGGAGCAGATTTAAAAAAACAAAGAAACTTGGAACCAGTTCCTCCAATGGCTGAATGGATAGATTGGATTGGATTTGGATTTGATCTATTGTCACCGGTACCGAGATTCATTGAAAAGGATTGTTCTGTGTACAGTCCAGACAGATCATTCCATACGTGAAAAACATAGGACATACATAAATACACAATGTATATACGTAGACACAGACATCAGATGAAGCAGACGGAGTGTAGTGCTACTCAGTGGAGAAGATGTGTGAAGAGATCACTTCAGTCCATAAGAGGGTCATTCAGGAGTCTGGTAACAGTGGGGAAGAAACTGTTTTTGAACATGTTAGTGCATGTTCTCAGACTTTTGCACATCCTGCTAGATAGAAGAAGCTGGAAGAGACAATAGCCCGGGTTATGCTGCCCGCTTTCCCAATGCAGTGGGAGGTGCCTACATGGGGTCGGGATCAGACTTCTGGTTCAGGCCTTATCCACTTCCAGGTCAAGGCCAAAGTCGGGCCATTGGAGGAGTCCTGTTGGGTTGAGTCGGGTCGGGCCATGTGGGCCGGTCCACGGACATCGGAGGATCTTCAAACCTGCAAGGGAACATCGAAAGAATAGAGATAGTGTTAGTGTTAGAATTAAATTTTAAAAGGTTAGTACGGTTATAAGAGATGTAGGAAGAGGATCTGTGGGAGAGACCTCACAGAAAGCAGCCACAATCTGGCTCCATCTTGGATCTGATAAATGCATTGCCTGCTGTGATTCAGGGGGATGCAGCGGTATTATTGCCACTGGACTAGTAATCCACAGGCCCAGGGTAATGTTCCAGGAACCAGAGTTCAAATCCCACCACTAAGTTTCTAGAATTAAAAGTCTAATGGCGATCATTAAACCATTGACAATTATCGTAAAAACCGATCTGATTCACTAATGTCCTTTGGGGAAGGAAATCTGCCATCCTTACCTGGTCTGGCCTACCTATGACTCCAGATCCACTGCAATGTGATTGACTGTTATTGACACTCAGTTCAAGGACAATTAGAGATGGGCACTAAATGCTAGTGGAACCTGTGAAGCCCAAGTTCAATAAATTAAAGAGAAAAGTGGGAAATATGGACCAGGAGTTCCCAGATTCGATCCCAACGTTATGCTGAGTTAATTGGTTAATGCTCTGGGGACTCACATGCAAATTTCAATACAGCAGATGTTAAAATATGAATTTAATAAAAATCTGGAACTGAAAGTCTAATGATAACCATGGAACCATTGTTGTTTGTTGTAAAATCCCATCTGGTTCACTAATATCCTTTAGAGAAGGAAATCTGTTGTCCTTATCTCGTCGGACCTACCTCTGACTCCACTCAGTTCAAGGGCAATTCGGACGGGCAATAAATGCTGGCCCAGCCAGCAATACCCACGTCCCATGAATGAACTTTTTTTAAAATCGTCTTTACTGGGTTAGCTAGGGATCAGAATGTTGACCTGAAAGGTACTGGGCAATAGGCAGCATGCAACTTGCCACTGCTGATTAATACAATTTGACCGTGTGGATATTTGTGTCATTGGTGAATTGTCTTGGCTGTGATGCCATCTCCCCATTTGGTAGTACAGTTTATCAACACTCATTATCTTGGTTGAATCGCGAACTAAGGGGAGAATTGTAGCATTCACAAATGATGTGTCACCCCAAGAAAGATAAACATTTTTAGAATGGGAGCTCAGTGAAGGATTGAAAATTAAGGGGAAATAAAGTTAACGGTTAACAAATGTGATTACTTTTATCTGAACTCTAAAGTGGTTATCAAATTTGACATCACTGAGAAAAGAAGGGTCTGGCAGCATTTGTGAAGAGCGAAATTGAACCAATTCGGTTGATGATCTTATATCAGAACAGTTCTGATTCTCAATTTTTATTTCACATGTCCAGCGTCTGCAGTATTTTGCTTTTCTAAAGTAGTTATGATTTTTATTGAAAGCACCGCAGTGTTACAGGTTTTCTCATGAATAATTTTATTTAAACCTTATCTGATCAATCGAAGTAGATAAGGAATCACTCAGTAGCAGGGTGTAAATCAATTCATTAATTTCATGCTCAGATGGCCTCACCTCACCCCAATAAGTAAAAGTAATTTAAAAATGTATCTGTAATATTATATGAAAAACCATAATACTAACAATGCTTTTAACAATGTATTTAAGCGAGCTGTAGAGTTGGGTGGAGCTGAAAAATTGCTTTGCTGTCTCAGTGATATTGCATCAAAGGACACAGGGTTCAGCTCCTGGTTTAATGGTTCAATGCATCGTGCACAATGGTACTTATCTATACTGAATGGGATGATCTCGGGCTTGGTGCCAATTCTGTGTCATTAGCTCATTTAAACCAGGGGTCCACCATTCCATTCTTCTCCTCTTATATTCTTTTCAATCTTAATGGCGCTCTGCATTGTATGTCCCAACCTTTCACCTGGGTGGAGTAACTTGTCATTTCATAATTGTTTTAAAAATGCTCAAATGGGTGCTGTCTTCATGTAGGCCTGAAGTGAGCCCTGCCATGTTGTTTCCCTCAACAATCGGTCAAGTCTTTGCTAGACTTCATCTCTTTAACTTGCGGGATGTAGCGATGATCTCCACCTCTGACGTGAAGTGCTGCATTGCCATAGTCCCAGAGGATGAATAAGCATTAAATTCTCAGATGCTGGATGTCATAAAGGCAATTGCCTGCCCTATCTCATGGGCAGTGGAAGCCAATTTGCCTCAGAAATGGCTATTTCCCCAGAAATCCCAAGATCGCAGTTCAATATTCTTTGCAATGTTTGCTGCATTTTGAGAGACTGACAATTTGAACATTGCTTTCAGTGCAGATTACCATTAATGGAAAGGCTGAACAGGGTGCCCTGGACGGTTTAATTTAAAAACGCCATGTAAGACGATACCTGAGATGTCTAAAATCTAAACTTTATTTTCCATATGTTTGGAATGCACTAATTTAAAAAAATTTCATTAAGGGCCAATTTAGCGTGGGCAATCCATCTACCGTGCACGTCTTTTGAGTTGTGGGGGTGAGGCCCATGAAGACCCAGGGAGAATGTGCAAACTCCACACGGACAGTGACCCGGGGCTGTGATCGAACCCGGGTCCTCAGCGGTGAGAGGCAGCAGTGCTCACCCCTGTGTCCCGTGCTGCTCTTCAAAGCACAATATTGATTGTCAAACAACCTCATAACATTTCAGAATTTCTAATCCTGATTTCCTTTTCATCACACCATTTCACCCACCAGTCTGCAGAAATCTGCTCTCCAATATTTACATATCTTGGTACCAGGGACTGTGGAGAAACGAGCATGCTCATATACGGGTCATGCAGATTTTACTGACTGACCAGGTTTCTGCAGGCAGATTGTACACCCTCTGCCACCCCATATACGGGCAGATTGACCTGGTTAAAGTCAGGTTGGAAATTGTATGATTTTAACTTCAATCCTGACATCAACCTTTGATTTTTGGGGGTGATAATTGTTCTTTCAGAGTGAAAAGAGCCGCTGAGGAAGAAAACCCTTGTCTAATTTTGGGGGAACGGGAGTGAAAGTGGCCTTGAGTGGTTACGTAAAATGGGTGACTTTCCAAAATGTCGGCTGGAATTTTGCACCCAGCGCCACTCCTACCCCCCACCCCCGACTCCAGGCAGAGAAGATGGGGCTGGGTGGCAGGGGAGGGAGGTTGCTTTGGGGGGCAAGAGTGTAAAATTGGGTGCCACGTTGGCAGCATTTTGTCCATTGTCTACAAGCCCAGACTTGTATTTACGCAGTGGCCGGGGAGGTATTGGATGGCCACCCTTGGGTCAATTCAGACACTTAAGTGAACAATTGATGGTTGTTTAGGGGCCTCCTCCTACTGGTGTTTTACCAGAACATAATGTAAAAACTGGTGGCCTTCTTGACAGCAATGGTGTGGGTCCCCCTTTTTTGGCACCCTGGCTCAAGGAAACCCCCCCCCTCCACGGTACTTCCTACCATAGCGTCATAGAGTCAAAGAGTCATAGAAGTTTACAGCATGGAAACAGGCCCTTTGGCCCAGCTTGTCCATGCTGCCCAGTTTCTATCATTAAGCTAGCCCCACTTGCCCTCATTTGGCCCATATCCCTCTATACCACTGCCAGACTCCCAGATAGTCTCGATCCACTGCAGTTTGCCTATCATCGCAACCGGTCCACAGCAGATACTATCTCCATGGCTCTACAATCAACACTCGAACACCTCAACAACAAGGACACTATGAAAGACTGCTTTTCACCGACTACAGCTCCGCCTTCAACACCAGTATCCCGACAAGACTAATAACCAAACTCCCCAATCTCGGACTTGACCCCTCCCTGTGCAGCTGGATCCTCGACTTCCTCACCAACAGACTGCAGTCTGTCAGGATAGGCAACAGCACCTCCTCCACAATAGTCCTCAACACCAGAGCCCCGCAAGGATGTGTGCTCAGTCCTCTACTGTACTCCCTATACACACATGACTGTGTAGCAAGATTTAACTCCAACTCAATCTATAAGTTTGCGGATGATACGACTGTGGTGGGCCGTGTCTCAAACAACGACAAATCAGACTACAGGAGGGAGATAAATCACTTGGTTGCATGGTGTACCGAAAACAATCTCTCTCTAAATGTTGGAAAGACCAATGAACTGATCATCGACTTCAGGAAGCGCAGCATGACACACACCCCCGTCTGCATCAATGGCTCCGAAGTGGAGATGGTCGATAGCTTTAAGTCCCTGGAGGTCACCATCACCAACAGTCTGTCCTGGTCCACGCACGTTGATGCAACAGTCAAGAAAGCCCAACAACGTCTCTACTTCCTACGGAAACTAAAGAAATTCGGCATGTCGGCATCGACTCTCACAAACGTCTGTGGATGAGGCAGTGGTGTAGTGGCATTGTCACTGGGCTAGTAATCCAGAGGCCCAGGTTAATGCTCTGGGTTCAAATCCGGCTGCAGCAGATGGTGAAATTGAGATTTAATGCAAGTCTTGAATTAAAAGTCTAATGATGACCATGGAAACATTATTGATTGTTGTAAAAACCCATCTGCAGCGGGCAGCACGGTAGCACAAGTGGCTAGCACTGTGGCTTCACAGTGCCAGGGTCCCAGGTTCGATTCCCCACTGAGACACTGTCTGTGCGGAGTCTGCACGTTGTCCCCATGTCTGCGTGGGTTTCCTCCGGGTGCTCCGGTTTCCTCCCACAGTCCAAAGACGTGCAGGTTAGGTTGATTGGCCATGCTAAATTGCCCTTAGTGTCCAAAAAGGTTAGGAGGGGTTATTGGGTTACGGGGATAGGGTGGAAGTGAGGGCTTAAATGGGTCGGTGCAGACTCGATGGGCTGAATGGCCTCTTTCTGCACTGTATGTTCTATGTTCTATGTGCCATAGAGAGCATCCTGTCCGGCTGCATCACAGTCTGGTATGGCAATTGCTCGGTCCAAGATTGCAAGAACTCAGCCCAACGCATTACACAAGCTTGCCACCCCCACATTGATTCTGTAAACACCTCCCGCTGCCTCAGGAAGGCAGACAGCATTATCAGAGACCCCTCTCACCCAGGCATTGCCTTCTTCCAGACCCTTCCATCAGGCAGAAGGTACAGAGGTCTGAAGACCCGCACATCCAGTCATAGGAACAGCTTCTTCCCCACAGCTACATGACTCCTCAACGACTCCCCCTCGGACTGATCTGATCCCTGTAAGAACACTATTCACGATGCCCTATGCTGCTCTTACTCATGTATTTGCTTTGTTTGGCCCCTTGTTCCGCACTGTAACCAATTACTGCTAATCGATGTTCCATTTGTCAATGTTCTCTGTTGATTATTCTTTTGTCCAATATGTTGATTCCCAAATTTCTTTCTCCGTCAGTCTGGCCTCAATAAAAGTTGAGATGGATTTGCACGTAAAAAGAAGTTATTTATTTAGCTTGCAAGCTTGATTCATCTTACAGAAACATAAGAGACATCCAGTCTCCTACACTCCAGAAAGTGAATGAACAAAGAGACAAAGGGATCTCTGCAAATCAATTCAAATGGTATCAAGTTTCACATACTCGACGCCCATAGGTCAGCCTATATCCCTCCTGACCTGTTTGATCTATTCTGATTGGCTCACTTCCAATCCCTTTCTCTGGCCCCTATCAATGCAGCATCACTCTCATAGACACACCTCTTCCTGCTTTTTCCATGCGGTCTCAATCCCTTTGTCTCTATCTGCCAGAATCAAAGTGGCTTATTTCTACATTACATTAACTAGTACCTCTAAAGTAACTATTTTATATCACATTCGTCATTCCCTCCTTTTATCATTCCATGATAACCGAACTACCCAATCCATAGCTACGGTTCCTCATCGAAAAAGATCCGTCGCTGCATTTCCAATTCCTGTCTTAGCCCCCCTTCATCTGCCTCACCCTCATGGATTTTAACAGTTAAATTTTTTTTTTCGGTGATTGGGGCGGTGATCTGATCCAGTGCACCCCCCATTCTACCCATCACACATTTAAGGATGGCCAGGCCCACAAAGATGCAGCCGATAGCTACCACTAGATACATGGCCATATTTATCAACCAGTCCTTCCATCCTCCAAATCCCCAGTTACCCCAAGAGCCAGGATCCTGCATCCCGTCCAAGTGATCCCATATGCGATCCATAAATTTAGTGATGTTAGCGGTCAAGTCCTGAACTCCCATGATACACTTGCCCTGTACTATGGCGCATACCCCACCCTCACGGGCCAGAAGATAGTCAAGAGCATACCGGTTCTGCATTGCAAATAACCGTAGCTGAGACAACTCCTTAGTTATTGCCCCGAGGGCTCCCAAGGTTTAATTTCCCAAGATGGTAAGGCCGCAAATAAAATAATTCCGATCACTGACTACTACCCGGGTTTTCCTCAGTTTGGCCTTTAATTAACTTAAGTGTATCTCCCGGTAACCTACGTTCTAGCTGTACTTCCCTTCTCAAACGCCCCGTCCTCTCTCTAGTCCCTTTCTCTTTCTCATAGCCTCTTCCTATACTCTTCTGACAGCCTGATTTTACCTTTATTGTACCACTCTTAACACATCCAAAATCAAATTTACATGTATTCCAAAAACAAGGCAATGTCCATATAATGTTCCCTTCCCATCGCCGGGACCAGTGCAACTGCTTCATGACTCCTGCATTCTCCTTAACTTTGATGACCTTCCATGAGTCGATACCATGTCCTCGTATATGGGGGCAGCGAAGAACATCACCTTTGCATAGGTGATGTATCCTTGTAGATTGGTTGGGGCTACACAGATACATAATATTCCCCTTTTCCATGTCCATCGCCAATAACACGCCAAGCGAAGTGAGGCCAAATATCAGACAGACGATGCGTAGCCACTCCATCATGCTCCACACCTGTAAAATAGCACTGGAGAAGGGAGGCAGGTTAGTATCCGACCTTTTACAGTAGTGGAGATGGACTCAATTTACAGTGATGTAGGTGGACCCAAGCACTTCACCCCTCCACTTTAACTGCTGTGGGGGTGGTAAGGAGAACTTGGAAGGGCCCGTCCCATCGTGGCTCCGACCCCTTCCTAGTCCAATTTTTGACCATGACATAACTACCGGGCTGGACTGAAAGTGAGCTAGGTACTGGGGGCAATGGCTGGTGAGCCGCGCGGACTTGACCATGGAGTTCCTTGAGCACTTGCGTGAGGGCTAGAACATAGGTGGTCATTTCTTCAGTCATCTGATGAAACTGAACCAGTCTGGGAACCTGCAGGCTCCAGGGAGTTCTAAGAGGCCTGCCATAAAGAATCTCGGCGGGAGAGAGGCGGGCCGGTCCCGCAGGTGTAACCCGCAGCTGGAAGAGGGCAACGGGGAGCAACTTAAGCCATGTCAGTCCTGTGTCTGCTCTTAATTTAGCCAATTTAGTTTTGAGGGTCTGATTGTGTCTCTCAACCAACCCGGCCGCCTGCGGTCTGTAAGCACAGTGTAACTGCTGGCGTATGCCCAACTGGGAGCAAAACTCCTTGTTAATTTGTCCAATAAAATGAGGCCCATTATCAGAACTTAACTGAGCTGGTATACCGTACCGGGGAATGATTTCCCTCATCAAGACTTTAACCACAGTAGCAGCTTTATTATCGATAGTCGGATACACCTCAACCCATCTGCTGAACACATCCACAATGACCAAAACATATTTGTAACATTGACACTTTTCTAACTCAATGTAATCCATTTGGAGCGTCTCAAAGGGACCACTGGGCAACGGGGTTTGCCCCTTCCCACAAGGGATACCTTTTCCGGTGTTATATTGCTGACAAATCAAACACCGATTACTGATACTTTGGGCCAACCCCTGCATTTTAGGGTGCCACCAAGTGTCCAGCAACAAATCACTAGTCCCTCGAGCCCCACAATGAGTTGCAAAGTGTACACATTCAATGACCCATAAAGCCAGCACATCAGACATACAAGTCTGATGTGCAGGCGTGGTCCATAAAGAGGAAACAGAATCATATGTACAACCTAACCGTTTCCACATTTGTTTATCACTCTCAGGAGCATCCTCCTGTAACCTTATGACGTCTTGGATGGTTGGCATTGACTTGTCAAAAGCAGACATATTTATAGTAGATCGTTTAGTCTGACTTAACATCTTAGGCACCATCACTTGCTGAATTTGCGCGGCTGTTCGCGCTGCACGATCTGCTCGTTCTTTACCAACGTCAACTGGGGTTGTACCATTCGTGTGGGCAGCGCATTTAATAACGGAAATCTGCGCTGGCATAAGGAGGGCCTGCAGTAGGTCATTAACTATACCCCGGTTGGATATTTCTGTGCCTGCCGAGGTAAGGAATCCCCTATTCTTCCAGAGTTGTCCGAAGTCATGAACTACCCCGAAAGCATATCGGGAGTCAGTGTAGATATTTACCCGGCGATCTTCCCCAAGTATACATGCACGGGTGAGGGCAAAAAGTTCGGCTTGTTGAGCTGAATAAGGGGTCTGGAAAGCTGCCGCTTCTAGAATCAGACCATCTTGTTCTACAATTGCATAACCGGACAATCTCCGGCCAGTGGGGCTTACTAATGCACTGCCATCAACATACATAATCATGTCAGGTTGTTCTAACGGAATATCACTCAGATCGTCCCTTATTGTTGTAGTTACCTGAATCAAGGCTAAACAGTCGTGACCAGGCGTGTTCTCATGGACAGGGGGACCGCTAAGAAAACAGGCTGGATTGATAGTGGTACAGTATTTAAATGTCAGACGTGGATTGTTCAAAAGGTATATCTCATACCTATTCTGACGAGCTGCGGTAAGATGCTGAGTCTGCAGTTGCCTCAGTAGTGCGATGACCGAGTGGGAGCTATACACCGTAATATCCTGTTGGAGGGTGAGAGCATGTAATGGCTATGCGATGGCATTGATTGAACGTAAATCCTGTACTAATCGGTACTTGTCTGGTTTGGCTGGTTTAGGCACAGCAAGTATGGGGGTGTTACATTCTGATTGGCAAGGGACCAAAATACCCTGTTTCAACAGCTCTTGAATTAATTTATCTATTGATGGAGCAGCTTGAGATTTCAGGGTGTATTGTCGAATGGAAGGTAGCTTTACATGATCCTTAATCATCACCTTAATAGGTGTAACATTCGTCTTTCCCACTTGTGATGGGTATTCCGCCCAGACCTGTGGATTGACATATTCCAACACATCATGTCCCCTGTGATGCTGCAGTCGAGTGTTAATCGTTTCAGGGACCTCAAAATATTTTATGGTAGTGCCGTCCGGCATGACTTGAAGTGCGTAGTCTGTTGGATCTGAATGATCCACTGCCCTCCTGACCATTCGCCCCATATCCCTGGCATGGTACTGGTCATGGACCTGACGTGTAATATGAGGGCTTACCGAAGCTGACTGTGGCCATAAATGTGGTGATATTGTAACAAAATCGGCTGTACCTTCTTTTCCCGTGACTGTGGCTGTAACCTTGACTGGCCATTCGGTCTCAAGTAATGGCCGGTATTTGTCCTCCAACTCCCTGTTTCGTCCAGTTCTGTCATAGGCCAGGGTAACGTGATGCAGTGACTGTTCAACGTCTAACGTCCATCACTGGGGGGTGATAGAAATATAGCACTGTTGTCTCATCCTCCTCTTCGCTGATCCACCCACCCAAAGTCACTATATTGGGGCTCCTGCTGGTAAACTACCATTTCTGCCGCTTGTTGGGGTCGCAGATCATCCTTTTTCATTACATACTCAGTCTTAACCTTTGTAACTGAGCCTCCTTCTTGGCCTACACCCTCCTTCCAGTAAAATCTGACTGCCCTTGCCATCTGGGAAGGGTCGTTCTCTGTCCAATTCATGTTATTACATTTCACAGCAGTAACCACAGAAGGTGGTAGGCAATGCATTAACATAGCACAGTATTGAGGGGAATTCTGACCATTTTGATACAGCAAATCGCCTGACTGCCCCCGGTAGATTTCATTAAAACGCTCCAGAAATTCCTCTGGCTCTTCAGTCTTCCTAGGTTTTAGGTCTAAGATAACAGAAAGATTTATGGGCCTTTGAAATGTGCTATTCAACGCATTCAAGATCTGTGTCCTTCTTTTCTCTATTTGCTCCTTTTTTTTTTTTAACTTAAAAATGTTTGAAAATTCAAATTGAATTACTGCAACTTGCAAGCTTAGCTCTGATCTCAACTCAGAACTAAATTTACAATTTGCTTAACACAAACTTGTATAACATTTACAACTTAATTATTTCTTTATCTTAACAATTTTTCTTTTCACAAGTTTTTTTTCTTTTACATACACGTAAGTATTAGCAAAATCAACTATCATCTCCAGATTGACACTTTTTAAAATGGTGTCCATGATCTTCTTTAAGTTTCTATTAATCGCCAGATAAAATGAGATAAACCTTATTTCAAGTAAGTAAAACTTAAGATTCTGGCAATTTCAATCAATTGCTTTCGAAAATAATAACTTTTATCAAAGAGGTGGAGAAACCCACTGGTTTCCTTTAATTAATTCAAAACGTAACTTTGCTGGAGTTCACTGACTCAAAGGAAAGGTATCCGATTACACTAGCGACTGGCGCTGTTATCTCAAGGCCTGAGTGAGAAGCACTGTCTGGCATGACTTTGCTTGCTGCTGTTAACCCTTTGAGAGACTTCTGCTTCAACCAATCTGCAGCATTCCCCACAATCTCAACTAGCCCTCGGAACTGCGTTTTTCGCCAATACAGTCCAAGGAGACAATTTTAGCTTAATCAACTATATTTTTAACACACAGACATATAGAGGTGAACCATTTTCAATTTCAAATGTTACATCTACCTCTCATAACGTAACCCAACCGAATTAACTCACAAATAAAGTTGAACCATTTATATTTTAAATGTTACATCAACAATACAGCCTACCCCAGCCGAATTAACTCACAAATAAAGTTGAACCATTTAGATTTTAAATGTTACATCAACAATACAGCCTACCCCAGCCGAATTAACTCACAAATAAAGTTCCATCAATTAAAATGCTAATCCCCAGACTGACCTGTGATTTCGTCGAGGCGGTCTTTCTGTGCCAACCGCGAGTGACCAGACTAATCAGACGATAAGAAGAGGGGAACAATCAATGCGCGGTCGTTTTCCAGTTCTACATTGAGGGCCCTTTGTTCCCCATCCTCCTGTTCATAATCAGTCTAATTCTGATTTCGCAGTTGGATCAGGATCGCCCTGAGAAATCCCGGTTTTCGCCACCAAATGTTGATTCCCAAATTTCTTTCTCCATCAGTCTGGCCTCAATAAAAGTTGAGATGGATTTGCACGTAAAAAGAAGTTATTTATTCAGCTTGCAAGCTTGATTCATCTTACAGAAACATAAGAGACATCCAGTCTCCTACACTCCAGAAAGCGAATGAACAAAGAGACAAAGGGATCTCTGCAAATCAATTCAAATGGTATCAAGTTTCACATACTCGACGCCCATAGGTCAGCCTATATCCCTCCTGACCTGTTTGATCTATTCTGATTGGCTCACTTCCAATCCCTTTCTCTGGCCCCTATCAATGCAGCATCACTCTCATAGACACACCTCTTCCTGCTTTTTCCATGCGGTCTCAATCCCTTTGTCTCTATCTGCCAGAATCAAAGTGGCTTATTTCTACATTACATTAACTAGTATCTCTAAAGTAACTATTTTATATCACATTCGTCATTATGTACGTACTGCGTATGTTCCCTCGTCCGCAGAAAAATACTTTTCATTGTACTTCGGTGCATGTGACAATAAATCAAATCAAATCAAAATCAAATACCACCTACCCTATCAACCAAGTATTTCCCTGCTTTCCCGAACCCAGGCTCCCAAACAACTTATCAGGGCCTGCTGGCCTAGCCTGAGCGAAATGCCAGACTTGTGTCCTCATCCAGCTCCAGGGCTCCTCACTGTTGGGGATTGCCTACAGTCCCAGCATTGGTCACTGCCACCAGTGGCGCTGCAGCAGCTGCTGGCCATCTGCCAGATGGGAATGGGAGATCCACCCTGAGGAAAATAGCATCATGGCAGTCATTAAATTGGCTGAGGACTTCCCAACAAAGTGGGGTTAGGCCCCCCCAGCTTTAAACTGGATGAATGGGTGCAAAATCCCACCCATGATTCCAAAGGTCCTGACTCTACCTCAGTACATTGCCCAAACGGCTGTTCTTGTGTGAGCTGAGGCAGTGAGTGTTGCTGGCTCCATGGCTTGATGGATAGATGGCAAGAAGGCATAAAAATAGGCTTACCCACATTTATCGACCACATATGCACAATTTGTTAGGGTTGTGGTCCAAGTCTAACACTCAAGAGTGAGACTTAGATACAATGTAAATAAGACGATGAGATATAATTATTCAATGCTGCAACCACTTTAGTAGAGAATATTGCAAATCAATAATAAAATGCCCTACTTCCAATGAAAATTTACCTGATCATCAAAAATGAAATTGAAAATATAGTAAAGATATATTGTGTTAACAAACTAATCCAGATTTTAAACTCCATGGGTGCTTTCCATTGAGATAATTGTGATTCTTAAGTGACAGATTATCAAACAAAGCACAGTTTCACAGGATAAAGTACAAATCTCCCACCTAACAACATCGTTAGATTCAGAGGCACCCTGAAATTCATAAACCCACACAAGATGGATATTATCTTTTTGACAAAATCTGTCAGCGTGAAACTGTGCACAGTTCAGGTCAGATATTTCTGTTTTTGTGTGATGTAGGGTCAAATCAAAGTCACTTGCAGTCAAATACCCAAGTACTTAGAAAAATACCCAAAGCCTTTGGCCCAATAATTACAGTCACAAGGTTTGTGAGTGTAAACAGAATTACTTTTTATTAATAACAAGAACTATAATGAAAGAGGCAGCCGATACAGCTGATTAACTATTACGTCATTCATAATGCTCCACTTTAACTTTCCCACCACCCACTACACACACACACACAAGGCAAATGAACACAGAGGGGAGGAAAGGGGTTTTCAGCCTGTAAAGGTTTCCTGTAGATTCATTTATTTAGGTTGTCTGCAGTTTCAAAAATATAGCACTCTCAGCTTTTCTGGAGAGACAACAGGTGAGAGTGAGTAGTTCCTTGTGCTTCCAGGGGTCAAACAGAGCTCCTCGGGACTCTGACAATCATCCCACTCAGGGAGGATCCAATCACCACCTGTTACCGGGCAGAATACAACCTTTGGCCAATTAATTGGCCACCAGTCAATCAGTAAAACCGAGTCCCACCTCATCCTTCCCTCTGGTGCCGAAAAGTCTGAAGCTCCTGTTCAAACTGGCAGAGACTAGCAGAGTGTTCATTTCTGTAACTTCTGAATTCCTCCTTCTCTGTGCTGCGTGACCTAAAGATATATATCCATTAATCATCCATGGATCAAAAATGATAACTGCAAAACAAAGGAAAGGAGAAATAAGGACATAAACAGGAAGGGCCCTTACAGTATGCACTACATTGATGTAGTGCAACCTTTGATGACTGACATTGAACAAGATTGATTGGCTTGGTTACACAACGCTTGTTTTGCACAGTAACTGTCTCTGAGGGTTTCTTTTGTATAATTTCACCATAACAACTGAAAAATGAATTAATGTTTTCCAGGTGATTCATAAGCACTCTTGTTAATCTATGAAAATGGGTTACAAAACTTCCCCTGCGACTAAGTGGGTAAAAGCACAGTTCAATGTTTTCCTGAGTCACGCTAACCGAGAGAGTTAATCCTTGGCTTGTGCTGAACTAGCTGATATCTGCCTGGCAACTACTGGGGCAATATTATGCAGAGAAGGATAAATAAGTTAGCGAGGGTCTCTTCACTTGATCACGATCCAGAGATCCCCTTCCTCCGTTTATTGACTTTGGATGAATTTTAGCCTCAGCTGTGGTGACCTTGAAAGTTGGCGGACTTACCACTCACTCACAGACTTGGCTCACACGTCAAGTGGGAGGGACACTGTAAGATGGCCAACTGCTGTGGAAACAGCTGCAGTAGTGCTCCTACTCTCCAGCTGATATTAGTATCATTGCACAGAACAGTGATCAGACCTGGGACTCTTCCAAGCTCGATGGTATGGTACCAAATTAAGTGATATATTTACTCACTGAGAAAACACTGTGGAATACTTAGAATCATAGAATCCCTACAGGGCAGAAGGAGGCCATTCAGCCCATCCAGTCTGCACCGAACCTCTGAAAGAGCACCCTACTTTGGCTCAATCCCCCACCCTATCGCCACAATCCCACCAAACCTGCACATCTTTGGATACCAAGAGGCAATTCTGCATGGATAATTCACCTAACATTAATATCTTTGGACTGTGGGAGGAAACCGCAGCACCTGTTGCTAACTTTAGGTTGGTTCAATTGGCTCTGTTTTATAACCTTTGCTCTAGAGTCGCCAGGTATCTTTATGATACCGCCACGAGGTTCAAGTTCAAGTAATGATCAATAACTCAATACACCAATTAGTAAGATTCAAATCAAAGCACATTTATTATAATCAGTAAATCGCTACTCATGCATAAACTCTACTTTCTAAGCTATTTCTATCACTAACAAACCAATACTTAGCTTCGGACTGGCCCACCAGGTATGGGGAACAAATAGCCTTTTGTTTGTGTTCTGAGTCTGCGGGATTCAAAAGCTGGTATGGACTGGTAGCTAGGCGCGCCTATCTCGTAGCGAGCGTTGACTTGAGACTTACGTTCTTTGGAGGCAGCTGGACAGGTCACTGTCAAGGGTTAGTTCGCGTTGCTGAGTGACCCTGCCAAGAAGGACGATTTGAACTTGGGAGCTTTACTTTATAGTCCCCAGGGGCTTCCCGCCCTCCGGGGCGGACCCTGTACCTGGTTTCAAGTGATTGGACTTCGTTCCAATCGCTTGATTCGATTTCTCCAATGCTGGAGCGGTTCCCTGATCGTTGGGCGGTCTTTAGGTGTCCGTTAACCTCTTTTGTGTTGGCTCCTGCTGGCGCTGAGGAGTCTGGCTTGACCTTGTTTACCTTAAATGTTTCAATTGTTCCTGGGGATCGCTCATTGGTATGCAGATGGCTGCTACATTATTATGCCAATGGTTGCTGTTATCAATGCTGTCTGGGCTTTTGCAGAGTCTAATACACAGTAACTTGCGCCTGCTAGTTTCTGCCTGTGTTGGCTGAATTTGCCTTCAGCCTTTGCTGTTCTCCATTTTACGTCGGGAATTGGCCAACCCAGGGGGCTACACGCCCTCCTTGTGATCCTAACGTGAAGGATCACATAACTGCGTTGTTCTTCATTCCCTGACCCAGTGAGCACTCTTCTATGGCCTCTACACTGACCATAACTATGCAAGAAAATTTTAACTGACAATTCTAAGTGGCGCTATATCAAAACAGGGACATGCACTACAAAATAAGAAAAACGGTACCTCTAACTGTCCTTAATAAACTCCACTCACTCAAACATTCAATCATACTAACTTCCTAAATAATACAAACAAAGACAGAGCAGCATTATTCACATTTTTCCTGGCTTGGCAGTCAAGCTCAGGATTGTACAATCGCTCATGAAACATTTCTTTATTCACAAAAAGGAACGCAAACTAATGTTCTTTTTCTAGATCGCGGGGTCGGGGGTCTGGTCATAACCGAAAATAGGGGATCTTATCCTATATACCGGGGTGCGAGCGCGGTAGGCTCTCCTTCTCCATTTCCTCAGATAAATAGTCTGCACGATGCAGCAGAGTATTGCCAATACTAGTAGGGATTCTATTAAGTAGGACAGGGAGTACCAGGTTATAAACCTGTCACACCAAGATGGTGTGGTGTCGCATGTGACTGGGCTCTGGGTATTATGGGGAAGTGAATCATTAACGGCTGGGGGGTGTTGGGGGTCAGGGGGTTCGCATTCGCGCGCAACCAAATGTCCATTATGGTGATGAGCAACACCGAGGATGTCCTCATGGTTCTTCTTCTTTCTCTTCTCTTCTCTGGAGCTTCGGGGGTTCTCAGGGATCAAGCATAGTGTCTGTTACTATCTTGGTTTCATATCTCGTATGATAGCCTGTCTGTCCTTTAGTGCCAATTACTCCCTTTACAATTTGTCACCATGTGTGACTCCCTCATTTTTTTTTTAAACCGAATATTCAGGACAAGACACACTTAAAAATACTGAAACAGTGCGAGCAGTCTCGCAGACTGTGCGATTTACCATCCAAATGTTTGAGGATGTAAATAGCAGAGAGTTGGCAACCTAAGGGTTACCTGAAAACAAAACAAAACTTTTTGAACGAAAATTGCTGAAATGAGGTGCGTATGGGCCGCGACGGGTAAGATTTGGATGGAATCCCCGGGTAGGACGGCTACCAATGCCGTGTGTGCTCTAACCAACCGTAGCTGACCAGAGGGGGGTTCCCAGGCAGGTCGGGTCCCAATGCCGTTTCTCCACCAGCTGAGCAACCGACAAGAACGGGCAAAAATGTAGTTGCCGTATTAGTTCTTCCTTCGAACCAGAAGGGCAGTTACGAACGAGGGTCTGTGTTTCTGTTGACACATGAGTTCCTCTGAACTGGCGTCTGGGACATTAATAAGTCTCTGTGGACAAACTAGTTCCTCTGAACTAGCGTCCAGGACAAACTAGTTTCTCTGACTGCCAGTGGGCGTCGGAAGGGTGGTGGCGTGGGGCTGTGAAAAAAATGTTCCGGTCTTACATACAACATTTAATAATACAACTACAAACAACATTAAACATGCTGCAGGTTATGAAACAAAGAAAGGACACCGTTTTCTCCCAAGCGGTTCCTTATTAAAACATCATCTGGACACCTCAGTTATCGGTTGCAAACAGGGTCACAAAGGGGTTCTCGTTTTGGGAGTCAGACTTAAAGTCATCAACTTCTCCCGGATGCCAAACTCTCAAGTGTATCAGGGCGGATAGGGCTGCATGGTGTGATTTGGGATCCCTCAAGTCATTCCGGACGAGTCTGTATGAGTTATCTCGGTGCCAAAAGGTGGTGTCTAGTTCTGTGGGGACGGAATCGGGGTCGTCATTGTAGGTTGGTGGTCGGTGGTGGGGTCTGTTTAGGAAAGTGATCTTGAAGGGATCACCCGAATCGTGGTCGGATTCGCTGGGTGTGGGTCCGGTTGCATGGGGATAGTAGGGAGGCGTGCTGTGGCTATTGTCCGAGTCACAGTCTCTGTCGCTGCTGCTGCAGTCTGTGGGCGTTCCGGGGCGGAGTCTAGAGTTCGGGGGTGGAGTCGGGGTTGAGTCCGTGGCAGGGCTGGACGTGTTGGCGGAGGGTAGGGTTACGTTGGCTGTGGGCGGGGCGTGGTCTGCTGCGTCGAGCATGACGTGGTGTGTGTGGTTCGACTGTGTTCCATATGCCTTAAGCTGATTGATATGGAACCACGCAGTCTTTCCGTTGGGATACTTTATTTTGTCGACGGAAGGGCTGACTTTGTCCACAATGGAGTACGGACCTGAATATTTAGGTGACAGGAATGTGCTGGGGTTGTATACGGAGAGCATGACTTGCTGTCCTACACTGAACTCAAGTCGCATGCACTGTCTTATCGACACAGGCCTTGCTCTGTTTCTTTCTTGTGCCCAATTTCACTGCGGCTGCTAGCTGAGCCGTTTTTACATTTTCCACTAATTGTTTGACTGCGTTTTCGTGTGTGAGAGCCATCACTTCGAGGCTGGTCAAGTCCAATCCTCATAAAAGTTCTGTGCCTTTCACGGGGTGTCCGGCCATGAGGGTTTGTGGGATGTAACCTACAGATGTTGAAACCGTATTTCGCAAAAACATCAACGCAAAAGGGAGGACTGAATCCCAAGTGGTGTTGTTTTGCTGGACCATTTTTCTGAGGGTAGCTTTTAGGGTCCGATTCATGCGCTCCATGATACCACTCGACTGGGGGTCGTACGCGATGTGGAATTTTTGGGTAATGCCAAATATCGTGAGGATGTTCTTCATGACACGCCCTGTAAAATGGGAATCTTGGTCGGATTCAATGCTGCGGGGGAGTCCCCATCTCGTAAAGATGTGGTGGGTTAAAATCTTGGCTGTGGTCTTTTCCGTGTTCGTTCTGGATGGGAATGCTTCCACCCATTTTGAAAACGTGTCTATCACCACGAGTACATATTTATAACCATTCCTGCAAGGGGGCAATGGTCCTATAAAATCAATCTGGAGGTTAGTCCAGGGGCCATTAACGGGTCGGGTGTGACTAAGCTGAGCCTTTTTGGCATATCTGTCCGGATTGTTTTTGTCACAGATAAGGCAATTCTCAACGTAGTGAGTTACATCATCTTTTAAACTCGGCCACCAACAGAGCTGCCTGAGGTGGGCTGTAGTGGGATCAATTCCCTGATGTCCATGACCGTCATGGAACAAACAAATGAGCTGATTCCTGTCCTGTTCAGGAACCACATAAAGGGTGTCTTTTAACACCACACCGTCATGTGTGGTCAGAGTATTTTTAAACCTATCGTAATGTGCCGTAAATTTTCCTTTTAAAATCTCCCTGAGATTGCTATCCTGCTTCTGGGCCTGCACTAAATCCTCGATATTAGTCTGCGAGACCTGAACTGCATTCACTGGTGCGCTTTCGGGGGGTGTCCAAAAGTATCCGTGCCTGGAACCTACTTTTGCCAGTGCGTCGGCTTTTACATTTCCAGGGGGGGAGGAACGATGGTGACTACGAACTTTAACTATTCCAAAGGTCCTGCGCTGTGCTTTTTCTTGAATGTGACGGAGCAATGGGGCTGAAGGGAGGGGTTTTCCGTCTGCGGAAACAAATCCTCTTGCTTTCCACAGGGGTAGGAATTCCGTAAGGCTGTTGCAGACATAGAGGCTGTCCAAATATATGTCTGCTGGACTGGGGAAAGAATCTGGGTGTTCCACTATGTATGCGATGGCCGCAAGTTCTGCTGCCTGCGCGATTATGTGTCCTGGAAGTTTTATTGCTATTCCTTCTAGGGCGCATCCCTGCACTTCCTCGACGTAAATGCCTCATCCTGTTATACACTTCCCTTCTGATATTGTGAAAGATCCATCCACATCTCTCCTAATGGGTTCGCACGTGTCTGTGTGCTTGGGGCTCTGGGTTGAACTACCTATCTTTCTGGGGGATGTTTTCACAAAAAGGGTTGTGTTGTGGTGTGGAGAGATAATTTCACATTCATGAGGGGTTCCGGCTTATTGGCCAAAAAAGTGTGGGTCTTGGTCCTTTTAACACTGATGTCCCGTCCCTGCAAAAGAAGGGTCCATCTGGCAGCTCTTATTTGACTGACTGTACCGTTCTTGAGTCGTCCGTCCAGTAAAAGTTGGGTGGGGGTGTGGTCTGTGAGGATTGTGATGAGGTTTAGTCTTGTTATGTAAGAAAAATACTGTACTGCCCAAAAAACTGCGAGCAGGTGCCTTTCACAGGTTGAAAATCCCAGCTCTACAGCATCTAAAACTCTGGAGGCGTAAGCCATGGGCCTTAACTCTCCGTGCCGTTCCTGGAGAAGGATGGCCGAAAGGGTGCGGTCTGTGCTTGCTACCTCTAGCGCATAGGGGGAAAGCGGGACTGGAACTTGTAGTGCGGGGGCTGCTATGGGTGCTGTTTTCAACGAGTCCACAGCATCCATATGCTGCGGAAGCCATTCCCAGGGGGCTCCTTTCTTTAGGAGGTCTGAGAGGGGTGCTGCCTTGCTGGCGAAACCGTCAATGTGGTTTCGGCAGTAGCCAACCAGTCCTAAAAACGACCGGAGGGCTGAAACGTTCTGCGGAAGGGGCAATTTGGCAATCGAGTCAATTCTTTTGTGCTCGATCTCGCGTTTACCATGTGTGATAATTGTACCCAAATATATCACCTTATTTTCCAAAATCTGGGCCTTTTTGGGGTTAACTTTCCATTCAATTTTCTGTAGGAGTTCCAGGAGTTCGGACAGAAGCTCAATGTGCTCTTCCTTGGTGTCTGTCTGCAGTAGTAGGTCGTCTACGTACTGGACCAGACATTCGGGGCGAGAAACTTTGGCTAAACCATTTGCCAGCTGTCGGTGGAAAATGGAGGGGGAGTTCTGGAATCCTTGTGGAAGTCATGTATACGTGTACTGCTGATTTTTAAACGTGAAGGCAAATTTGTACTGGCACACTTTTGCCAATGGAATGGACCAGAATTCATTACTGACGTCCAAAACCGTAAAGTATTATGAGTTGAGTCCCTGTTTGAGCATGGTCTCGGGACTTGTGGCTACTATGGGGGCTGCTGCGGGGGTGACTTTGTTGAGTTCCCGGTAATCGATGGTCAGTCGCCATGATCCATCGGGCTTTCTCACTGGCCAAATCGGGGCATTATTAGTGGAGGCTACTGATCTGAGTACGCCCTGCTCTAATAAGCTGTCAATTACTTTTGCGATTTCTCCCTCTGCCTCTTGGGGAAATCCATATTGCTTTTGGGGTCTAGGGTCAGGTCCTGTGATTTGTACTGAACCAGTCAGCCGGCCACAGTCGTGCTTGTGGTTCGCGAATGCTGCCCTGTTCTCTTGTAAAACTGCCCTAACCTGCTTGTCCGTGCTAATCGTAGTCGGGTCAAACCAAAATCCGCCTACTGCGCGAATTTTGTTTGCATATTCTCCTATGGTGACTTGCGAATTTTGCCATTCTCCAGACACATTGATTTATTGGATCAAAGGATAGATTGTGGGAATTCATAAAATCTATGCCTAAAATGTGTTCGGTTGTGTGGGGTAGAACAACTAAAACTATGGGGTGCCTGGTGGCGATGTTGCCGATTTGAATGGGTACAGGGGCTGTGAAGTGTCCCTGCTGTGAGTGGCCTGTAAAGCCGCTGAGGGTGATGGTGGCTGTAGTGGGCCATGTGAACTTTTGAAACATGGTGGAGGAATTTATTGTGGTGCGGGACCCTCCTGTGTCCCAGAGAAACTCGATGGGCTGTCCCCGTATCCTTGCTGCAACTACCGGTCGTCCGGACCTATCCCAAAGGGCGTCGCAGACCCAAATGGGGGAGCCCGAACACCGTCAGTCCGTTCCGGTCAGGTCTGTCTGATCTGAACGGGTGCTAACGTTATGTATCGGCTGTGTCCTCTTCTTATTTAGAGTGCCTGTTTGCTGGGCTCTCTGTTGCTTTTGTGGGGCATTGCATTCTCTTGCAAAGTGTCTCAACTGTCCACAGTTGTAACACTCCTGTGACTTTTGTGGGGGGCTGTTCTTGCCTTCATTTACCCATGCAGGATTCTGGTGTGCCTTAACTGCATGTATGTCTGCTTCTGCCTGCTGTTCTTCGGGATTTTTATTCATGGGTTTGTTTTGAATAGATTGCTCCCAGGTGCGGGATGATCTTTTTACAACCCATTTCTCATTATGAGCCTCCTCTGAGGGGTCATAAGTGGCACAAGCCTTTTGTCCTGTTTCTGTGGCATGGGAGATAAGGTGCGGGTCCATTTGGCCATGTTACCTGGGGACAAATGGGCGCGGTCTGAGTCTCCGAAAACTGCTGCAAAATGGATCCGCAAGCGTCCAGCAAACGCTGTGGGATGCTCGGTTTTCTTTTGTCTGCATTTATTGAGGCCATCTACGGGGTCACCCCTGTTATACCCGATCGCGTCTAGGATCGCGGTATGCATTTCTGCAAGTGTGCCTCCTCCTTCATTCTGTGGGTCGGGAAGGGCTGCTACGACCAAAGGGTCTACACTCAAAACTGTGAGCTTCACTTGCTCTCGCTCATCCAGGCCGTACATGGTAGCCTGCTGTTTTACTCTGGCAAAAAAGTGGTGGGGGTCTGATGTGGAGGGGAACGGTTTGATTTTATCGCACGCGACCCATAATTGGGTCACTGTTAAGGGGGTGGTGTACAGAAATTCCGTGTCGTCCGATGTGGCTGTGCGGTGGGTGGTGACTGGGTTCATTGGAGCCTGAATTATCTGCTCTGTGGGGGTTTGGGGCGCTCTGCTCTTCTGGGGCTTTCCCTGCGCACATGTTCACTGAACATATCTCTGCGCTGTCTCACTCAATTCTTCCCAATCAGGGCCGTCTTCCTCATCTATCTGTGATCCAAAGGTTTCCTGGAATCCTTTTTGAACTGAAAGCAGAGATTGCAGTTCTGCAATCTGCTTCCGGCACTTTGCGTGGTCTAATGAGCTTTGTCTTTGCTCCGTGGTGGCAGCATGGAGTGCTCTTAACGCTGCCTTCAGGTCACTACACTGCCTCTGCAATGCCTCTACCTGCTTCTCGGTTTCCTCTCGTATCAGGACTGCATGTTGCGTGTCCTGATAGGCCTTTTCATACTGGGATTGGAATCTGCTTAAATGCGCCAGACAAGACTGGTTTTCCCCACTTGGCATCATCCACCTCTCCGTCTTTTGCTGCTAACTTCCTTCTTAACTCTACGTTCTCTTTCTCTCCCTCGCTGATATCGGCCTTGCTCATTCGATGCATGCCTTCTATCTCTTTCCGGAGCGTCCTAACGACCTCCTCTGTGCCTCGCAATTGTGCCAAACAGGACACGATTGCCATCGGCGTGCGAGCTTTTCCTAAGCTCTTCTTGGGAATCTTGCTCAGGTTCTCCCACCAAGTATGTCCTATACTCCTGGGTCCTGTTTCCTCATTGTTACAGAATTCGCTCCAAAGGGGCCATCCTTTCCCTTTGAGGTACTTCCCGATTTCCTCTTCCCAAACGGGACACTGTCCTACTCTGCTGCTGCTGGTCGCTACGACCATGAATTATTCGGGGTTCATGAGGCGTTGCATTGCCTGCATTGCCATCTTTCCTCTCTAAATGCTTCTCTTGAAATTTGGAACAAGGATTATTAAGGCGGTGCTGTAATTACGGGTACGGCTTTCGCTATTTTCCGGAATACAAACTCCCGACAGTTTTGTCGCAACAAAAAATCTATCAGTTTACCTTATCGCCCTGTTAGTTACGCATGCATTTACACACTTCCGAATTATGAGGATTGATCAGAGCTGCTTGAACACTTTTGGTTTTTCTGTTCCCAATTGGATTTCTAATTCAAATTTTGGGTTCTCCCGGAGTGGTTAAGCCACTTCTAGATCAGGTCCCGTCAGGATGTCGCCAATAATATGTTGCTAACTTTTGGTTGGTTCAATTGGCTCTGTTTTATAACCTTTGCTCTAGAGTCGCCAGGTATCGTTATGATATAGCCACGAGGTTCAAGTTCAAGTAATGATAAATAACTCAATACACCAATTCGTAAGATTCAAATCAAAGCACATTTATTATAATCAGTAAATCGCTACTCATGCATAAACTCTACTTTCTAAGCTATTTCTATCACTAACAGACCAATACTTAGCTTCGGACTGGCCCACCAGGTATGGGGAACAAATAGCCTTTTGTTTGTGTTCTGAGTCTGCGGGATTCAAAAGCTGGTATGGACTGGTAGCTAGGCACGCCTATTTCGTAGCGAGCGTTGACTTGAGACTTACGTTCTTTGGAGGCAGCTGGACAGGTCACTGTCAAGGGTTTGTTCGCGTTGCTGAGTGACCCTGCCAAGAAGGACGATTTGAACTTGGGGGCTTTACTTTATAGTCCCCAGGAGCTTCCCGCCCTTCGGGGCGGACCCCGTACCTGGTTTCAAGTGATTGGACTTCGTTCCAATCGCTTGGTTCGATTTCTCCAATGCTGGAGCGGTTCCCTGATCGTTGGGCGGTCTTTAGGTGTCCGTTAACCTCTTTTGTGTTGACTCCTGCTGGCGCCGAGGAGTCTGGCTTGGCCTTGTTTACATTAAATGTTTCGATTGTTCCCGGGGATCGCTCATTATTATGTGGATGGCTGCTCCATTATCATGCCGATGGTTGATGGTATCAATGCTGTCTGGGAGTTTGCAGAGTCTAATACACAGTAACTTGCGCCTGCTAGTTTCTGCCCGTGTTGGCTGAATTTCCCTTCAGCCTTTGCTATTCTCCATTTTACGTCGGGAATTGGCCAACCCAGGTGGCTACACACCCAAAGGAAACCCATGCAGACACGGGAAGAACGTGCAGAGTCCTGAGGTAGGAATTGGACCCGGGTTCCTGGTGATGTGAGGCTGCTGTGCTAGCCACTGTAAACTTCTAGTGAAGTGAAACAATCAGTGACACTTTTACAATTACACTTGATTGGCTAGTGTCTTTTTTGAATTAAGTAGAAGTGTGGGGAAAAGTAGATCCTTGGTGCATTCTCCATGAGAATGCCTCAACCAATCAGAGATGACTTGCTAACCAATCAGCTCCCTTTTATCATGCAGTATATATTGTTGCTCCCTTTCAAATTTGGTATTCTTGCATCTTTTCTGATGAGTCAAAGATGAACAGCTTCGACAGCATGTCACTTTCTTAAGCAGTACTCAAGTTCTGTACTACTGAGTGATGATTAAGACTAAGTAAGATATTGATTTTCAAACTTTACCAGACCTAACTATATGGGGATTTAGACGGAACTAACGTAATACTCAGTCATATTCATTGTGTGCAGTACCTCTTCTCTTAGTTTCAGCTTCTTCCCAGAAACAGCTCTATTCTCAGTTTTGAAAAATGTGTCTGTTGTGAAATGGATCTGTCAAGTTTAGCTACATTCGTGGGCAGTTATATTTTTTGTGGCAACAACAGCCTTCAAATTCATGTTCTGTATTCAGATTCTTCCAGCTCTTTAACAGTTTTGTATAACTGGAATTGTTTACTTCTTCGGGCTACTTGCAGGTCAGAATCTCTTCCCTGGTTTCCTGAAAAGACCAAAGACCACCGACTCTCCTTAGCATGGGCACTGCCATCAGCTGACTGGGGTTGTACATAAGTGGCATTATCTAATCCTTCATCAGATGCACTGGGTGTCAAGAATCGAAGTGTGACTGACCATGTTGCAAATGTTTGTAAATTATCTTTTAATGGCTCAGATACTTTAGTTTAAAAAAAAATATTTTTATTCTCCTCCTTTTTCACATTTTCTCCCAAATTTACACCCACCAACAATAAACAATAATCAGTAACAAATATGTCAATCCCCATATCAATAACAACGATCCCATCCTCCCACCAAACCCCAAACATTAGCCCGCATGTTCACACAAACAAATGACAAAAAGGAATTAGGGACCACCCATAGTCGCCATTAACACACAGAGCCCCCCTCCCCCCAACCCTCCCACCCACACGCCCCAACTAATGTTTGATGTTATCAGTTCTTGAAAGTGCATAATGAATAATGCCCATGAATTGTAGAACCCCTCCATCCTTCCCCTCAGTTCAAACTTAACCTTCTCAAGAGTCAAGAATTCCAACAGGTCCTCCCGCCATGCCAGGGCACAAGGTAGAGAGGTTGCTCTCCAACCTATCAGGATCCGCCTTTGGGCGATCAATGAGGAGAAGGCTACAACATCTGTCTACGTACCCGTTTCCATCCCTGGCTGGTCTGACATCCCGAATATGGCCTCCCGCCTGCTTCGCTTCCAGCTCCTTCAACCCTGCAAACCGACCCCTAAGAAACAAATCTTTTAGTGTCTTAATCCCCTTCTCCTCCCATTTCCCAAAATTTCCATCCCACCTCCCTGGCTCAAATCTGTGGTTCCCCCGAATCGGCATTTCCCTTGACCCTGCCCCCAACCCGAAGTGTTGGCGAAACTGCCTCCAAATTCTCAATGAAGCTATTATTACCAGACTCCCTGAGTATTTCCCCGGGGCCATCGGAAGCGGCGCTGTGGCTAGTGCTTTCAATCCCGACCCCCTGCACAAACTCTCCTCCATTCTGACCCACTGGGAATCAACCCCTCTGACCCAGCTCCGCACCGTCTCCACATTCGCCGCCCAGTAGTAATACATCAGGTTCGGAAGATCCAAACCCCCTGCCTGCCTTCCCCTCTGTAGCAGCACCTTTCTAACTCTGGCCACCTTCCCTCCCCATATGAGCGAAGTAATCCTTCCCTCAATCTCTCTGAAAAAAGCCTTTGGCAGGAAAATCGGCAGGCATTGAAAAATAAACAGAAATCGCAGCAACACGTTCATTTTAACCGCCGATACCCGACCCGCCAGTGACAGAGGGAGACCATCCCACCTTGCCAGATCAGTTTTCACTCTCCCCACCAAACTAGAAATGTTGTACCTGCGGAGCTCCCCCCCCCACTCCCGGGCAACCTGCACCCCCAGGTACCTAAAGTGAGTCCCTGCCCTATGGAATGGCAGCCCCCCCCACCCCTGGCTCAGATACTTTATATTACAATAAAAGCTGTATTGTGTCCTCAGAAGATTCCGCATGAGAGGCTAAAATAAACTGTTTGTTTATTGAGCAAGAAACTATTTACAAGTTGTGCACAGGTCCCAGTTGGGACTTCTCTGCTCAGCTCTCACTCAGGCCGTGCTTTTGTACACAGTGTCCATAGCTCCGCTGATGGAGCCCTCACCCCTCAGCGGGGAAGCTCGTACACAACGAGACTCTTGGGGAGACTAATTGGTCTGACCCCATAGGTCTCATGCAGGTTATAACAAACAGATAGAAGAGAACTCGTAATGTCCAGTGCACTCTTGCTGTAGTCATGGTAGGATCAGAAAGGACATGAATTAGGCCAAGGCCCAGGCCTATTGAGTTCTTTCTCTGTTAAATCGGTTTCCGCCGTCGAATATTTTGGTTGGAACTTCTATTATTGTCATGTTCTGTAGGCTGGCCAATAGGAATGGTGCACTGCAGAATATCTAGTTTAAATAATTGATTATGAAACAACTGCGTGGTATAGATAACTGGAATAAATAAATAACAAACTACAAACATTAACTAACTATTATAGAGCGACTGCAAAATATGCCTATCCTCCAACACGACTTCCTCCCAACTGCCTCGAGGCACAGTGCCACATGGTGGACTGACACTGTCACACTGCCTCCTGCTGGTTGGAGGTCGTGCATAATATTATATAAAGAGTTTCTTTCTGCATATCACAATTTTGATCGGGAAAATATGGCCTAGCCAGGGTGGAAGGAGACTACCATTCTCCTCACCCTTTTCAAACCATTCGAAGAGCCAAATGAGAAGAGGCGTGCAAGACCATCAGATGACAGAGCAGAAACTGGGGCTCCAGCACACCCCCTCCAAAGGATGTTGCCATTAATTTCAGGATATCGGTCCTCTGTGGAAAGAGGACAATGGAGAATTTCAAAGATGCTCTTGAATCAGTGGTGCCAGTTACTAACCAGCAGCACATCTGTCACCCCACTCCTCCTGTCCACACCGTACCCCCTCCCATCCCCGTAACCACCACCCACCCCCCCCCCCCCCCCCCCCCCGCTGCTTAGGTGAGGTGTGCTCACCCAGACGATTGGGTCAGTGTTTGAAATCGCAGATGAGCTAATCCAGGCACTTTGCTCAAGATTAAAGGCTTTCACAATATTTTGCTGCAATGGGTATTTAAATTTATGGAGAATGCTGCTGCATTTATATCAATTTATAATTGTGTTTATTCATATTTGCCAGTAAATTTCTATTCTGCAATTATATATTATATATCTACGTGTCTTTCTTATTCCTGCCTATTGTTTTCACGTCATTCAAAATGTTTCTAATGCTGATTTATTGCTAATTATTGCACAATGGACGTCAGATGGAGATGACACACGGATTATGAATGTAGCTGCAATTTGTCAAGCAGCAGCGATATTTTATTTATATGCATAGCTGCATCTCATTATTCCATTTATGGATTTATTTATTTATGAAACACCATGAATGTATTTCTTCGTTGACCTGAAGTGGGTGGAGACATCATTTATTTATATACTTGGTGGGTTGAGTTTGTCCTTTGGTGGGGATATAGGATAGGGGATAATTAATCAGCTGCACAATTTACATTCCTTTAGAAAATCTTTCATAATAAAACAGGCTACTGATTTGCTTATACGTGTTTTGTGTTATGCTTCCTTGCATTCTTGTGAAAATAATTTAAAAAGCAACAAAGGTGCTTTTGTTACTTTCGATATTGAAGGGACTCGCGGGCCACCCAGACGCGTGTTTCTCGGTGGCCGGAGGCGGCGCGCTGTTCACTGCAGCGGGATTTTATACTCCCACTGCTGTCAATGGGACTTCCCAGTGAAACTACTCCATGCCGCCAGGAAAACCCACGGGCGGAGGTGCATTGCCAGCGGAACCAGGGAATTCCGCCACCAGCAAATGGCCAGGGATTTCCGGCCACTATGCTTCCTGTCAGATGATGTTAGCCACAACAATGAGAAATAGGGCGGTCAATTGTCACCTTTGGTGAACACCAGATAGGCGGCTGACACATACAATGATCACACAACTGGTGATTTAAAATCGTCAAATCAGCACATTCTCAGCAGGCCGGGCAGCGTGTGTGAACAGAGGAACAAAATTAATGTTTCAAGGCTGATGTGACACGCCTGCGAGAGGTAATCAACCTGATATTGCTGGGCAGAATTTTACAGCCGCAGTCGTAGGCGGGGGTGTGGCTGGAAAATGCAGCATTCCACTCAAAAGTCCATTGACTTCGGCAGGAGCGGAAGGTCCCACCAATGGGAGGAACTGTAATATTCTGCCCATTAGCTCTGCTTCTCTCCCCACAGATGCTGCCTGACCTGCTGAGCATTTGCAGCACTTTACAGATTCCCAGCATCGGCAGTGTTTTGCTTGTGTTCAGCACAAATGATATTGGGCGGGGTTGTCTGGTCTCCCAGCTGCGTGTTTCTTGGCGGTGGGAGGGGTCACGCCATTCGCTGGCGGCGGGATTCTCTGCTCCCACCACTGATGATGGGAATTCCTAAAGAAGCCACCCCACCTTGCCGGGAAACCCGCAGGCTATGGTGCGCTGCCAATAGGTCCAGAGAACCTCGCTGCCAGTGAACTTCCGTGGATTTCCTGTCATTGAAAGTGAAATTCAACTCATGGCTACGCATTTTAATGGACTTAACTTGGCTCCAGATCACCGAGTTTGCCTTGCAATCTGATGTTTCCTTTGTGCTAAGCTCATCCCTTCCTCACACCCACTATGGTCCTCATGCCCCCTTTGCCAAGCTATGGCACTTCAGTGCCCACTGAACTACTATACACCATATAGGTCTAATGAACCCCATGGTGACAGGAATATGTATTTTTTTAAAGCTTTTAAAAAAGTAACTCATTCATATCTTTCCACTGGGTTAAAAAAAATCATTCCACTGGAAAGCAATAAAAGTGTCAATCATTCAGATCCTTTTAAGTATCAATAAGAGAAACTGCAAACCCTTCGCCGGGATCTTTGCCCCCACCGCCCCCCCCACTGCCCCCCACCTCGTAGTGGTTTTTCCAGTGGCAGAAGAAGATCATAATTGGTGGGAATATCTGGTCCCATCAAAGGCAATGGCGTTTTCCATGGTTCACCAGCCGCACCACCGGAGAACCCACCAGCCAATGATGACCTGCCTCTGCTGCCAGAGAACCCGCAATGGTTGGGGGAGGAGGGGGGAGCGGGATGGCAACCCTTGAAGCCACTTAACTTTGTATAAATTAGAATTTGAAATTGACCTACCAATCAAGCAATGTTTTCTCTGGAGCTCAGATGTTTCAACAAGAGTAACGGTTGTCTGGGACCTCAGCCAAGCCTCATTATGTATGCTTGGTTGAGAACCATAGCGGGCGAGTGGAGGGCTATAGTTTGGCATTGAGGTTACGAAGGGCAACTGGGGGTGGGTCGATGGGCATAGCTTGATGTGGGGGAATGGGCCATGGGAAGTGGGTGGGGAGCATAGCTTAGTATAGTGAGCATGAGGTGGATCTTTTGAACTTACCTTCCCCTCATGCAGACGAGGGTTCATGACTCCTCCGAGGAGCTTGACCCATGCTTGAAAACCTAACCTGACCTCGAGAAGTAGGACATGCCGGACTCTGCAATGAGGCCAGCCAGGTCGGGAGTGTCGGATGCAGGCTTTTGACAGGCATCAGTTTGTATTGTTTAAGGCAGAAATCAGACAGCCCGAGAATGGGGTTGGGAATCCCAGAATCATGACCTGTCGACCAGGCAGCCGACGATAGCCCTGACAGACCATGTAGCCAGGTGGACCTGGTTAGGCACTGGGGCACACACCATGCTAACATGTTGGCCTTTCAGCTCCTGCAGACAATGGATATTGTATTTTACTCAGCGGTGCTGCCCTTCCTGCTAGTTGCTGCAGCCCTGGGAGATGCCCTGCAGCTGTACGAGTTGGCACTGCTCGAGGGGGGGGAACCTGCAGCCGTGGAGTGTGCACCGGCAGCACCTGTCATTCGAGGACCTGCCGGACTGGCCATGCCGTCGAAGACTCCGGCTGAGCAGAGGGACAGTGCGACATATCTGCCAAATCATGGCGCTCCTGGCACCGCAGGGGACTGGGGGATGACACCCCCTCCCTGTGGCCTTCTAGGTGATGGTCGCTCCAAACTTTTACTCCACTGCGTCCTTCCAGGCGCCGAGTGGAGGCCTGTCTGGGATCTCTCAGAGGTTGGTGCACAGGTGCATCCATGCCATCACGGAGGCCCTCTTTGCCCAATCGGCACAATACATCCATTTCAATGTGGGCCGAGCCCACCAGAATGCCAGGCAGTGGAGTTCTCCACCATCGATGGGATGCCCTGGGTCCAGGGGGTGATTGATGGGATGCATGTCACCCTATGAGCAGCTGCAAATGACAGGCCACTGTACACAGACCGAAAGGGGACCCACTCGATGAACGTGCAGCTGATATGTATCCATCAGACGTGCATGATGCAGGTCTGTGCCCGAAACCCGGGCAGTGTGCAAGACACCTTCATCCTGGCGCACTCGACGATTCTCGGCCCCTTCAAGGTACACCTCCTGCTGGGGGGATGGCTCCTGGGTGAGGGGTTATCCGCAACGGCCGTGGCGGATGACACTTTTCCGGGGTCTACAGACCGATGCGGAGACCCGCTACAACGACGGCCACACAGTGGCCAGGAGCGTGATTGAGCAGTGCTTCAGCAGCCTGAAGATAGGGTTCAGCTGCATGGACCGCTCTGAAGGGGCTCCACAGTATGGCGCTGGGAGGGTCACCCGCATCGTGCCAGCCTGCTGCATCATCCACAACATCGCTCAGCAGAGGGCGATGTGCTGGAGGAGGATGATGAACGTCAGTCCTTGTCCGACGAGAAGGATGCGGGGACGGCACGGATAGGCAAGACATAGGGCATAGGCGGGCACGGGAGGCTGCACAATGTGTGCGCCAGGGCCATCGCGCATGGGATGCTCTGATCGCCTACAGGTTCAATGACTGGGGAAGGGGACAGGCCAGGGGCAAGGACCACATCCCACCGCCACCCCCTCCATGATACACACCTGCTTCACAATGGGGTGCGGGCCCTGGGTTGGCAGTAACAGCGGGTATGGTCCATGGGATGGAGGATGATGACAAGCTGCTCTGCGATGAGAGCTGGTGCTCTGCATTGTTCGACAACGTCTGACTCCTGCCCATGGTAGCACCGTCCATCTGGGTGATCACTGCATGCGAACTGGCCATTCCATCACACAGTCCCATCGATTCCCTGGGATGACAGAGGTTGGGATGGTGGGGGCTGGTGGGATGGTGGGGGTGGTGTGAGGGTGGTGTGAGGGTGGTGTGGTGTGGGGTGAGGGTACTGTGGTGTGGGGGTGAGGGTGGTGTGAGGGTGGTGTGGTGTGGGGGTGAGGGTGGTGTGGGGGTGAGGGTGGTGTGGGGGTGGTGTGGTGTGGGGGTGAGGGTGGTGTGGTGTGGTGTGGGGGTGAGGGTGGTGTGGTGTGGGGGTGAGGGTG
Source organism: Scyliorhinus torazame (assembly GCF_047496885.1). Lineage (NCBI taxonomy): Eukaryota > Metazoa > Chordata > Chondrichthyes > Carcharhiniformes > Scyliorhinidae > Scyliorhinus > Scyliorhinus torazame. Next base: position 47,625,453 of record NC_092724.1, read on the forward strand.
GTGTGGGGATGAGGATGGTGTGGGGGTGGTGTGGTGTGGGGGTGAGGGTGGTGTGGGGGTGAGGGTGGTGTGGGGGTGAGGGTGCTGTGGTGTGGGGGTGAGGGTGGTGTGGGGGTGGTGTGGTGTGGGGGTGAGGGTGGTGTGGGGGTGAGGGTGGTGTGAGGGTGGTGTGGTGTGGGGGTGAGTGTGGTGTGGGGGTGAGGGTGGTGTGGGGGTGGTGTGGTGTGGGGGTGAGGGTGGTGTGGTGTGGGGGTGAGGGTGGTGTGGGGGTGAGGGTGGTGTGGGGGTGGTGTGGTGTGGGGGTGAGGGTGGTGTGGTGTGGGGGTGAGGGTGGTGTGGGGATGAGTATGGTGTGGGGGTGGTGTAGTGTGGGGGTGAGAGTGGTGTGGGGGTGAGGGTGGTGTGGGGGTGAGGGTGGTGGGGTGGTGTAGGGGTGAGGGTGGTGTGGGGGTGAGGGTGGTGGGGGTGGTGTGGGGGTGAGGATGGTGTGGTGCGGGGGTGCGGGTGGTGTGGTGTTGTGACGATGGTGTAGGGGTGAGGGTGGTGTGGGGGTGAGGGTGGAGTGGGGCAGGTGTGAGGGTGGTGTGGGGGTGAGAGTGGTGTGGGGTTGAGGGTGGTGTAGGGGTGAGGGTGGTGTGGGGGTGAGAGTGGTGTGGTGCTGTGACGATGGTGTAGGGGTGAGGGTGGTGGTGTAGGGGTGAGGGTGGTGTGGGGGTGAGGGTGGTGTGGAGGTGAGGGTGGTGTGGTGCTGTGACAATGGTACAGGGGTGAGAGTTGTGTGGGGGGGAGGGTGGTGTAGGGGTGAGGGTGGTGTAGGGGTGAGGGTGGTGTGGGGGTGAGGGTGGTGTAGGGGTGAGGGTGTTGTGGGGGTGAGGGTGATGTGGGGGTGAGGTGGTGTGGTGTGGGGGTGAGGGTGTTGTGTGGGTGAGGGTGGTGTGGGGGTGGTGTGGTGTGGGGGTGAGGGTGGTGTGGTGTGGGGGTGAGGGTGGTGTGGGGGTGAGGATGGTGTGGGGGTGGTGTGGTGTGGGGGTGAGGGTGGTGTGGGGGTGAGGGTGGTGTGGGGGTGAGGGTGGTGTGGTGTGGGGGTGAGGGTGGTGTGGGGGTGGTGTGGTGTGGGGGTGAGGGTGGTGTGGGGGTGAGGGTGGTGTGAGGGTGGTGTGGTGTGGGGGTGAGGGTGGTGTGGGGGTGAGGGTGGTGGGGTGGTGTAGGGGTGAGGGTGGTGTGGGGATGAGGGTGGTGGGGGTGGTGTGGGGGTGAGGGTGGTGTGGTGTGGGGGTGCGGGTGGTGTGGTGTTGTGACGATAGTGTAGGGGTGAGGGTGGTGTGGGGGTGAGGGTGGAGTGGGGCAGGTGTGAGGGTGGTGTGGGGGTGAGAGTGGTGTGGGGTTGAGGGTGGTGTAGGGGTGAGGGTGGTGTGGGGGTGAGGGTGGTGTGGTGCTGTGACGATGGTGTAGGGGTGAGGGTGGTGGTGTAGGGGTGAGGGTGGTGTGGGGGTGAGGGTGGTGTGGAGGTGAGGGTGGTGTGGTGCTGTGACAATGGTACAGGGGTGAGAGTTGTGTGGGGGGGAGGGTGGTGTAGGGGTGAGGGTGGTGTGGGGGTGGTGTGGTGTGGGGGTGAGGGTGGTGTGGTGTGGTGTGGGGGTGAGGGTGGTGTGGTGTGGGGGTGAGGGTGGTGTGGGGGTGAGGATGGTGTGGGGGTGGTGTGGTGTGGGGGTGAGGGTGGTGTGGGGGTGAGGGTGGTGTGGGGGTGAGGGTGCTGTGGTGTGGGTGTGAGGGTGGTGTGGGGGTGGTGTGGTGTGGGGGTGAGGGTGGTGTGGGGGTGAGGGTGGTGTGAGGGTGGTGTGGTGTGGGGGTGAGTGTGGTGTGGGGGTGAGGGTGGTGTGGGGGTGGTGTGGTGTGGGGGTGAGGGTGGTGTGGTGTGGGGGTGAGGGTGGTGTGGGGATGAGTATGGTGTGGGGGTGGTGTAGTGTGGGGGTGAGAGTGGTGTGGGGGTGAGGGTGGTGTGTGGGTGAGGGTGGTGGGGTGGTGTAGGGGTGAGGGTGGTGTGGGGGTGAGGGTGGTGGGGGTGGTGTGGGGGTGGGGTGGTGTGGTGTGGGGGTGCGGGTGGTGTGGTGTTGTGACGATGGTGTAGGGGTGAGGGTGGTGTGGGGGTGAGGGTGGAGTGGGGCAGGTGTGAGGGTGGTGTGGGGGTGAGAGTGGTGTGGGGTTGAGGGTGGTGTAGGGTGAGGGTGGTGTGGGGGTGAGGGTGGTGTGGTGCTGTGACGATGGTGTAGGGGTGAGGGTGGTGGTGTAGGGGTGAGGGTGGTGTGGGGGTGAGGGTGGTGTGGAGGTGAGGGTGGTGTGGTGCTGTGACAATGGTACAGGGGTGAGAGTTGTGTGGGGGGAGGGTGGTGTGGGGGTGAGGGTGGTGTAGGGGTGAGGGTGTTGTGGGGGTGAGGGTGATGGAGGGGTGAGGTGGTGTGGTGTGGGGGTGAGGGTGGTGTGGGGGTGAGGGTGGTGTGGGGGTGAGGGTGGTGTAGGGGTGAGGGTGATGTGGGGGAGAGGGTGGTGTGTGGGTGAGGGTGGTGTGGGGGTGAGGGTGGTGTGGGGGTGAGGGTGGTGTAGGGGTGAGGGTGGTGTGAGGGTGAGGGTGGTGTGGGGCAGGTGTGAGGGTGGTGTAGGGGTGAGGGTGGTCTGGGGCAAGTGTGAAGGTGGTGTAGGGGTGAGGGTGGTGTGGTGATGTGACGATGGCGTGGGGGTGAGGTTGGTGTGGGGAGAGTATGAGGATTGTGTGGGTGTGAGGATGGTGTGGCCGTGAGGCTGGTGTGGGGGTGAGGGTGGTGTTGTGGGGGGGGTTTGACACACGTGTCACGGGTAACCACAACTCAGCAGGGTCTCACTTCCCCCCATGAGGCCGATCTCCATCTCCTTTTCTTCAGGACCACGACTACACCCAGAGCCCGCTGCTACATCACGGTGAGGGACCGCATGTCCGGCGGTCTCCGTCCAGTCTTTTCTCACTCCCTTTGGTTATGAGCAGCCTTCTCCTGCGGGCAGAGGACAGAAAACGCACAGTGTTTGACAGTCTGATGCATGCAACCCAGGGGCTGGGTAGCTGGTAGCTTCAGTGGCTAGGGCACCCGGCCATGGCGGCTGGCATGGGAGTCGGCATATGGTGCTGGATGGGGGTTTGGCTGTTGGCTGTCCTCTGGGTGGGGGGGGGGCGGTGGTGTATGTGATATGGGAGTTGGTGCCATGGGCACAGTGCTGCTTACTCACCCTGGCTGCCCTGAGGAGGTTGTGTCGTTTTTTTTGACTCTGCAGGTCCGGACGGTGTTACTGCTGGTGCTGACAGCCTTTGCCACCTGCGCCCAGGCACAGTCAATGGTGGCAGCTGGCAGCCTCCTTCCCAGGCCAGGCTACAGTGTGGCCCCTTTCGCCACCGCATCCAGGAGGGTCTCGAGCTCGGCATCCGTAAATATCGGGGCCGCTCTCCTCGCTGCCACCGTGTTGGCTGGGATGGTGTGTGTGGGGAGTGAAGTGCATATGCGCGACTGCAGCCTGTCAGCCTCCTCAGTGTTAATAGCGAATCCGGTGAATCCCACATCATTTCTCACTGGAAGCGATTGTGTTCCACATGCCGCTGGTGCTAGCCCCTTAACGAACAGTCACTGAATTGGTCCAGGTTCGGCGCCAGTTTTGCTGTCGTGGAAGCCCACGAATCCTGCCCCGGCTTCAACACTTAGTCTCAGGAACAGAGAAGCCCACCCTTTATCTTTTACAGAATAGAAGGCAGAGCAGCCGAGATATTTCAAGGTATCAGGAATTTAAGGAATGTCATGAAGATTAGATGTGTTCTCCTGGGAAAAGAGACTTTGAAATGATTTGATTCAAATTTTCAAGATTACAAAAGGGATTGAAAAATCTAACACCAGCAAATTGCTTGCTTTGGGAAAGGCTGAGATGCTAACAGTTAAAATTTTTGAAGCTAATAATGTGGATCAGGCAAACCATTTTGACAGAAAGAATAGAACAATAATAGAAAAATAGAACATTACAGTGCAGTACAGGCCCTTTGGCCCTCGATGTTGCGCCAACCTGTGAAACCAATCTAAAAGCAATCTACATTATTCCATTATCATCCATATGTTTATCCAATGACCATTTAAATGCCCTTAGTGTTGGCGAGTCCACTACTGTTGCAGGCAGGGCATTCCACACCCTTACTACTCTCTGAGTAAAGAACCTACCTCTGACATCTGTCCTATATCTATCTCCCCTCAATTTAAAGGTATGTCCCCTCGTGCTAGCCATCACCAGCCAAGGAAAAAGGCTCTCACTGCCCACCCTATCCAATCCTCTGATCATCTTGTATTCCTCTATTAAGTCACAGGGAAGAATAACAGGGAAGCCATTGAAGTAGATAATATCAATGACTTTAGTCAAAAATTAAATGTACGCATGGGAAGAGATTGGATTAAGGGGTCAATAAAAAGGGTTAAAATGGTCGAATGAAGTTTTAAATTTTAGGCTGATTCTCAGAAATTGTTTTGGCCGACTACAATTGAACATGTTGCAATGATAAGAGATCAGATGATTTTCAGGAATATGGTCAATGGATTCTTTCAAGTGCTGCTCTTCTTGCTGGGCTATGATTTATTCCTAAGTGTTGAAGATTTTTTTTATGGCTGGTGACATGTTTACATGTTTATGATATTTATCCCAATCACTGTATTTCTCTGAAGAGTCACATTCATCCTCGGTTTTCCATTATTGCAGATATCATTGCTTTTGCAGTTCCTGTCAAATCAAACTTCATGATCATCCTGGATGTATGGGATTCCTGAACAAATGGAAGTATTTACTGTTTGTTTTATTACAATCCTAATTGACATCTTTTCCTTGGAGATTACGTGCTTGACAAGTATGGCTACACAGTGTGCAGTGACAATCCAGCTTCTTTGAGTTATTGAGGCAGCTTTTATAGAACAATGGTTATTTAATGCAGTAGCATACAGTGCTGTGGTCAGCACACTCAGCTGTGGATTTTATGCCACAGTTTATCTACGGTTAAACTACTTAATTAAACGAATGACACGGTGACATTATATAGCTAGGTCCTTTCTAGTCAGTGAGTAATTGGGAAGTGACATTTCATAGCGTTTGATTTCAGCTGATACAAGGCTTCCTGAAGAACAATCCAATTTGGTTGCCAATTCCGTTGAAATGTTTTTCAGCTCACTGAAGTCAGCTTTTGATCCCTGACTGTTGCAACAAATGCTGAGGCATTTTTTGTTTCGAGATCTAGGAGCAGGTTGAATGACCCTAGTGCATCATCAAGGACGCCACCAAGGCTGAAAAGAATAAGAAAAATCTGATAAAGGAAACAGCAGCGTCATTAATAAATATATTCTCCGCATTAATAAAACCTCCTGCGATTATTCTCATGTCATGTTAGAATATGCTATTTTATCGGGTCAAGAACACATTTGACAATAACCCCACCACCACCACCACCTCCCCATAAACCTTTTCCTGGTGTGATTTCATTTCACTGCCTCAGAATCTTTGTGACAGAGGGATGAAAGTTTTGGGGCAGGGCTGTGGAGGTGTGTACAAGAGGTTGTTGAGAGCTGGGGATGCCTTCAGCTGTTGAAACATGGAGGGGGGGAGGAACGGAACATGCCCATCTCACCCTCTTTTACCAGCATATCACCCGAATTCACCCCTCGATCTGTCTCTTCATTGACCTGTGATGCTTCATCTGCCACTTCTTCACCTCTCCATCTTCCCGAGTGGTTGTCAAGTGGACTCTGTCTAGGCAGCGTTACGTAGCTTTTCCCAGAATGTGACGTTTTGGTTCTTGATGCACGATCAATTAAACTCGAAGATGAGGTTGTATCATAACTGAAGGATTTAATAGACTAGATCTGTTCCCCAGCTGCTTTGGTACAGAATGAGGGCTGCTGGGATGGCACCTGTTCTTATACCCCGCCTGTCAGGGCGGAGCCACATACCAAACAGCCAATGGTAAGCTGCTAGGCTTACCCAATGGTCTACAGCCTCTCGGGTACTGCAATACCTGATACTACCACATTCACCCCCTGTTGAAAAAGAGTCCGGCGGGAGAGGTGGTCAGTGGTTACAATTGCATTGAACATGGTATGATCAGATATTGTGGTACCGTGAGTATTTACAAGTGTGGAAGATATATACAGTCAGTGTTCATGTACAGTTACAGTTACAGTGTAGCAATCAGTTGGTCGGGTGGCCTGGTCGTCCTCCTGGATCGTCTGAGCCTCTGTGGTGGTTCTGGTGGGGGTCCGGGCATCTGCGACACCGGGAGCATGGCTTCGTCGTCCATGGCAGCTTCGTCACCCCTAGACGGCGCTGGTGGGGCAAACGGTTGACACGAGAGGGGGCACCTGTAGGGGCGTCAGTGGGTGGAATGACCTAGGTAGGAGCAGCGGGAGGACCGACCCCCCAGTGAGGTGCTGTGGGGGGGGGGGAGGGGGTGGGGGTAATGGTTTGGGTGCGCGTGGGGTTCCGGCGGGCGCCAGGTCCCAGAGGGAGACTGTATCTTGCCGGCCGTCAGGGAACGCCATGTAGGCGCGCTGGGGGTTAGCGTGCAGCAGGTGGACCCTCTCGACCAACGGGTCCGACGTATGCGCCCGCACGTACTTCCGAAGCAGGATGGGTCAGAGTGTCGCTAGCCAGGTTGGGAGCGAGGTCCCGGAGGAGGACTTCCTGGGGAAGACAAGGAGATGTTCATGAGGTGTCTGATTGGTAGTTGTACAGAGCAGCGACCGAATGGTGTGGAGGGCCTCCGGGAGGACTTCCTGCCAGCGGGAGACGGGGAGAGTCCTGGACAGTAGGGCCAGTACCAAACAGCCAATGGTAAGCTGCTAGGCTTACCCAATGGTCTATAGCCTCTCGGGTACTGCAATACCTGATACTACTGCAGTTCTGTTAAAGTCTTTAACGAATGAATAACTAGAAATCCTGGGCAGAATTTTCTGGCTGTTGGAATTCTCATTTCCTGCAGGCAGTGCACCCCCACCCGCAGGTTTCCTGACTTCAATGGGAAATCCCATTGACAAGCATTGGGAAGAGAGAATCCCACCACCAGCAAACGCCGTTTCACTGAGAAACACATGGGACCGGAGAATCCCTGCCCTTCCCCCTGTATTTAAAGAACTTTGTTGCAGTGTTAATGTAAGCCTACTTGTGACAATAAACATTATTATATTATAAAGTCCTGTTGCGATAAAGATACTATTTTGAAGGCAAGCCTTTTGCAGGCGTCCGCTAGTTATGTTATGTAAAGTAAATGTCCCTTAAAGGCTACAAAATTGAATTGCGATTAAATAAACACAAGAGTTTGGAAATGCTGCTGGGTGAGCTATTGTCTAAATGTGACCTTAATGCACTGGACACGGTGTCGGTCTCGCTGAAGTGAAGTTACACTGAAGAGCCTGTGCAAGTTCATTAGCATGAGCTCAAATATAAACCCCCCAGCTATTCAGTGCAATCAAGCAATGTAATCGACTGCAATCAATTTCTGACTGGAGCAGTGTCAATGTCCTCTCTGTGGTGTTCTTTGTGTTGCTAAATTCAGGATGGTTGACGTAGTGTTCACAAAGACCACAAAATAGCTTTAACTTGAACAAAGCTATAAATTTATTAACATTACTCATTTGGATTCGACACGTGCTCCTAAATAATACACAGTTGACTATTAACATACAATATACACTAATCTACAACTAATCTTTATACTGTTATAAACTATGATCTGCTCTTACTCACACTATCTATACTTCTGTCTGTCTCTAGCTAACACCTGCGCTACACTTCCCCCCCCCCCAAGCTTTGCATCAATGCCTTATGTACTTGTAGCTGTAGCTCACTCTAGTGGCTACTCTAGACATTTCATTAACCCTTGCAATTCTTACAGTTATGATAATGCCACACCCTCCAGCTGTTGGGTTGGAGATTAGTATACATTCATTGTCACCATAGCCTTAGTGAAGTCGTTCGCTTTGCCGTGCTTCTTCTCTGGCTTTTCTCAAGCCTCTCTCAGTTCACAATGTCCAATGATCGCAATGATCTCCACCAGCTGGGTTCTCTCCTTCCTCTTTTGTTCTTACCCTCATTTTCTCCTTCAGTTGTTGCCAGGACAAAAGCTGTTGGTGCTCGTTTCCAATGACTGTCCATCTTTCTCCCTCTAACTTAACTGAGCAAACCCTTTGGGAAACACATGGAGTAAACCTTCCTCCTTCAGGTTGTGGCCAGGGAGATTGGTAAGCACATCGGAAAGTTTTTACATAAAATTTGGTTTCAATCAGTCTGTTCTGTCCTGCAAACCTTTAAAGCTTAAGTAGTAATTGATATTGATTTGAAACTCGTACCAACTGAATTTAAGCCAATTGCTGCGACAGCAGGCACAGAAGCGGGTCTGAACCTACGGTTTTGATTGATTATTGGCCACTGATAATGAATACTGGACTTGTGTGACCACGGGTGCCTGCAGGCCTGAAAATCAGCCCACCCCCCCACCCCAAAATGCATGCAATTGGCAAAAACGTGGGCGGGATTCTCCAAAATGGAGGCAGATTGTTCGCGCCGTCGTGAACGCCGTCGAGGTTCACGACAGCGTGAAACGGCCCCTATCCCGACCGATTCAGGGCCCGATAATGGGCTAGGTGCGGCGCCGCGTCATTTACGCGTGCCAGGCCTTGGCGCCACGTAAAGACGGCGCCGCATACATGACCCGGCCGGCGCCGCATAACTGGCGTCACCCGCGCATGCGTGGTGGCCGTCCTCTCCGAGTCCGCCCCACAAGAAGATGTCTGACGGATCTTGCGGGGCTGCAGAAGAAAGGAGGTCCTCCTTCAGAGAGGCCGGCGCACCGATCGCGGGCCAGACCCCATTTGAGGCCCCCCTCTGGTGCAGGATCCCCCCTCCCCCCCCCCCCCCGCAGGCCGCCCCCCCAGCGTTCCCGCGCTGTTCCCGCCGGCAGCGACCAGGTGTGGACGGCGCCGGGGGGAGCCCGCCGTTTTGGGCAGGCCGCTCAGCCCATCCGGCACTGAGAATCGCGGGGGTACCGGTGAATCGCCATTTTGGCTGTCTCGGGCGATTCACTGGACCGCGCCGCGCAAAACGCGATTATGCCGATCTGGCCGCTTCCATGAATCGCGGGAGGGCGTCGGACCGGCGTGGCGGGAAAATTTGGCGACCCAGGCGATTCTCCAAACCGGCGCGGAAGCGGAGAATCGCGCCTCCTATCTTTCCGATTTGGTCAGTCTGCTTTGGATAAAGGGAGTTTTGAATCCATAGAATCCCTACAGTGCAGAAGGAGGCCATTTGGCCTATCGACTCTGCACCGACACTCTCAAAGGGTGCCCTGCCTCCCACATTCCCCCACCCTGTCCCTGTAACCCCAACTAACCTGCACATCCCTGGACACTAAAGGGCAATTTAACATTGGCCAATTCACCGACCCTGCACCTCTTTGGACTGTGCACCCGGAGGAAACCCGTGCAGACATGGAGAGAATGTGCAAACTCCACACAGTCACCCGAGGCCGGAATTGAACCCGGGTCCCTGGCGCTGTGAGGCAGCCGTGCCGCCCATAAAAACAACCTGAAAGATAGGGGCTGAAATTTCCCGGTCATTTCCGCGAAAACCATTTGACAGTAGAGAAACCGGAAAATCTCACCGCCGACCAATAGCGGGCTGTCTCTGCCGGCGCAAAACACGCCGTGGGACGGACGGGGTGGAAAACCCCATCCTGTGCAGATGTGAGCATAAAGCAGTCATGGACACAGCTATGTTCCACTTTATTTGCACTATTCTATTTGATTCTGATCTTACTAAACTATAATCTGGACAGGAATCAATGCAAAAACAACCCTATCCAATGAAAGTGTTGGAGCCTGGGAGATGATAGTAAGAAAGAATGCAGTGTTTCGAGGTGAGAGAGGAATGGACTGTCAGCTGATAAGCTTTCTCTTGAACACTGACTACAATGTGAAATGTATATGACAGGATTTGCTTGAGAATGGCCTTCATATTTTATCTCGTTGTTTCCCTATTCACAGCCTGCACCAATGTAGATGGGAATTTGGAACTTGAAACACAAATAGATCAACCATGATCTTCTTGAATTGCGGTGCAGGCTCGAGGGGCCGAACGGCCTACTTCTGCTTCTATTTCATATGTCTGTGTGTCCACTCTTAAGTTGTGTGGCCACGCAGAAACTGAAAGGTCATTGATAGGCTGAACATGAACTGACCCCTTCAATTTACCATTCAAGTTCAGCTGTGCAAAAAAAAGGCCCAGCACTGGGCGGCAATGTGGCACAGTGGTTAGCACTGCTGCTTCACAGGGACCTGGGTTCAAGTCCCGCCTTGGGTGACTGTCTATGTGGAGTCTGTACATTCTATCCGTGTCTGCGCGGGTTTCCTTCGGGTGCTCCGGTTTTCTCCCGCAGTCCAAAGATATCCAGGTTAGGTGGAACGGCCGTGCTAAATTGCCCCTTAGTGTCCAAAGGTTAGATGCGGTCACAGGGTTAGGGTGGGGGAGTGGGTCTAGGTGCGGTGCTCTTTTAGAAGGTCTGCGCAGACTCGGTGAGCCAAATGGCCTCCATCTATGATTCGATTAAATAAATAAGCGACTTCTTTCCTTGAGTTCTCTGTCCAAAGACTGGTCTAGTTCACAGCGCTGCAATCTTCACCGCGAGTAAGGCAAGGAGGGAGATGCGGAACCCATCCCAGCCCAAACCGGGATTGAACCCTCTGCTATTGGCATCAATCTGGGCCTCGCTGGCCATCCAGCCAACCGCCACCCTCACAATGAGTCTGAGTTGCTATTCCAACATTCAATTTTACATGTTTGCTGTCGGCCGAAGCTTTGAATAGTGATGATTTTGGGTGCAATCTTTCTCTCCATCACATGGCTGACCAGGAATCTCTCCTGCTCCAACTATTGTGTGTTGGAAGGATTTACAAGTTGATGCTTAACCTATTTGGCCACATTATGACTGGACCTTCCTTGACCATCCAGCCCTGGGAGTTGGACACAAACCCAGAGCTTTTGGCTCAGAGATAGGGATGCTTCCCATTGTACCACAAGACCTCTCCGGGAATAGGCCATATACAATAAATTCAAGGGAGCTTTGGACTCCATCCTATCCATTTAACCTCCTGAGGCAGATATTCAAAGGTAATCAAACAAAACTCCAATGTATCCATCTATCCTCACACTCTTACCTCTTTCCTGTAGTGACACAACAGGCTGTGGTCAGAATTTTACCAGAATTTGACTAATAAGAACATAAGAACTAGGAACAGGAGTAGGCCATCTGGCCCCTCGAGCCTGCTCCGCCATTCAATGAGATCATGGCTGATCTTTGTGGACTCAGCTCCACTCTCCGGCCCATACACCATATCCCCAAATCCCTTTATTCTTTAGAAAATCTTTTTCTTAAAAACGTTTAAAGAAGGAGCCTCAACTGCTTCACTGGGCAAGGAATTCCAGAGATTCACAACCCTTTGGGTGAAGAAGGTCCTCCTAAACTTGGTCCTAAATCTACTTCCCCTTATTTTGAGGCTATGCCCCCTAGTTCTGCTTTCCCCGACCAGTGGAAACAACCTGCCCGCATCTATACTATCTATTCCCTTCATAATTTTATATGTTTCAATAAGATCCCCCCGCATCCTTCTAATTTCCAATGAGTACAGTCCCAGTCTACTCAACCTCTCGTCATAATCTAATCCCCTCAACTCTGGGATCAACCTAGTGAATCTCCTCTGCACTCCCTCCAGTGCCAATATGTCCTTTCTCAGGTAAGGAGACCAAAACTGAACACAATACTCCAGATGTGGCCTCACCAACACCTTATACAATCCAGCATAACCTCCCTAGTCTTGAACTCCATCCCTCTAGCAATGAAAGACAAAACTCGATTAGCCTTCTTAATCACCTGTTGCACCTGCACATCAACTTTTTGCGACTCGTGCACCAGCACACCCAGGTCCCTCTGCACAGCAGCATGTTTTAACATCTTACCGTTTAAATAATAATCCATTCTGCTGTTATTCGTCCCAAAATGGATAGCCTCACACTTGGGACTAAGTGTTGGGATCAGACTGTGAAAATTGGTGTGTAACTCTCCAGTTGCATAGACCTGTTCTCTCTCCAAATATTGAGCTTCTTAAAGAAATAAAATGATTGGGCATGGTTTACGCCGTGGGGCGGGACCTCTGGTGGGGCGGGACCTCATAGAGCTGGCAATTGGCCCCACAACAATTGGGACGCCACCTTTGCACAGTGTCCCTATCATCGCTGCAGCCTTATGCCACCCACCCTCTTAGGTTTTGGGGCTCTCCCCTCCTCCATTTCCCCAATTATCCTCGCTGGTATTCCACCCTCTCCCAACATTCATCACCGGTACTCCCCCATTCGCTCCCCTGCCACCTGAGTGTCCACTCTTTGCACCCCCCACCACACAGAAATGCACCCAAACTTCCTCATGAGTCTCCCCCTAGGGCCTATCTCTGGCACTGCCCCCTGGCACAGGTTGGCACTTCCAGGTTATCCCTGCCAGGTTGGTAATGTGCCAACATGGCAGTGCCAACCTGTGCCGAGGCAGTGCCCTGTCCCTCTATCATCCAGGGGCTATACTTACCACTGTGCCCCAGAGAGATCCTGTCAGCTGCCTTATGACTGGCCAAACCTGTTGTAAACTTGCTGACGTCACGTGACATTAGTAAGGTATGAATATTTAGTGAGGGGGATCATGTGGTGCGTGGGCCCACTAATAACATTTAAATTGATGGAAATGAATTCAAATGAGGTTCATGCCTGTTGTGAGGGTGAACTTTGTGATGACACCGGCGAGCGGCGGGCAAAATCAGGACACGGGGCTGGATTCTCTGATCCCAACACCGAAACCATGTTCGGCGACAGGGCGGAGAATCTGTTTCAACACCGAAATCGGTGGCTGCGCCGTTTTTCATATACTCCGCCCCCTGAATAGCAGCGTACTCTAGGAGTACACCGCACACCGTATCGACGGCCTCAGGCCATTGCCCCGCGATGCTCTGTCCCCGACCGGCCGAGTTCCGACAGGGTGGGACACGTGTGTTCTCACCCGTCGGGAACTCAGCGCGATGGCTGCGGACTCAGTCCAGCGGCGCCACAGTCGGGGAAGGGCCGATCTGTGGGCAGGGGAGCTTTATTTGCGGCTGGGCACACTGTGGGGGCAGTCAGGGGTGCATGAGCTTGCCATAAGGGGGCACTATTTTTTCGGTCCACAGGCTGCCATGAAGCACAGCGCAGCCACTGCAGGCCGCCACAGTGCGCATGTGCGCCCATGCACCCAGCAATGCTCCATAGGCTGGGAGCTCTATGCTGCCGAGCTGCTAGCCCCCCCATAGCAGGGAATCGGTGGCAGATTTGCGCCAGTTTTCCTGACGTAAAACACCATCATTTTCACAATGGCGTGGGGACTTAATCTCCCAAACGAAGAATCCAACCCACTTCTCTCCAGCGAAAATCGCATTTCTTGATTCTCATGGGATTTCCACCCCCCCCCCCCCCCCCCAAATTAACCCAGTGGATTTCCACCCCCCCCCCCCCCCAAATTAACCCAGTGTCTCTCTGTCTTCCTTCCGTCCCTCCTTCTCTCCCTCTGATGAGGGAAGCCACCTGCTGACTAATTAGGCTCATTAACGAGCCACTAAACAATAGTTATCTCTGAGCCCCCGAAAATCTTGTGATGGCTCTGGTATTCTCCTGAATTCACATGAGTTTCCAGTAGCACAGGAAGGTCAGACTGTAAACCATTTGGGGTTTGCCAATAGATTCCCAAGGGCGGCGGGGGTGGGGTGTGTGTGGAGGTGAGGGTCGGGGTGGAGGTGGGGTGGTTGAGGGACCTTAATTGGGCCCTTAATTGTGCCCTAAATGGCTCAAGTGACTGCCTGAAGGCAGGCAATTGTTCTTCCTGACCCAGCCTTTTGGAAAACAGTCGGAGGCAGGAGAGAGCACAAAAATTGACATAGCAGCCAGCAGCAGGAAGTTCTGGGCCCGTCCTCCACTGCTTCCACCTCTGTATTTGATTGAAAATTCATCCATCATATTCTAACGCTGGCTGCTAATGCAATGGTGGGTTTATGAAAATAAGAGTCCCAAAAATAATCAGTTCTCAACCGCTGTCATCTTGTATTTACGGCTTTAAGTACAATACGAGTTATTTGTTTAGGTTTTTGTGATCATCTATTCGGTTTAATGTAATTATTCAGTAAGGAATGCAACTGGTTGAAATATGCACGAAAATTAACCACAATAGCGCTCCATTTGTCTTTCAAAGGCTGGTTTCTGAAATTCTACTGGTTACAATTTAAATTTTTTATTAATGTTTTGGCATTGCTAATAAAAACATTGTTTAGTTCCCATCCCTAATGCATTTGAGAGGATGGTGAAGATTACAACTGACAGGCATGTTGACCATTTCAGAGGGCAGTTAAGAGCCAACAGCATTGCTGGTAGTTTGGAGTCACATCTCGGCCAGACAGGATGGCAGTTTTCCTTCCCCAAAAAAACATATTGAGTACAAAGGAAGATGGTTGTGGTTGTTGGAGGTCAATCATCTCAGCTCCAGTACATCACTGCTCAGCTGTTTCATCAAGAACTTCCCTCCATTATAAGGTGTTGGGATGTTTGCTGATGACTGCACAATTTGCAGCACCATTCGCAACACCTCAGGTACTGAAGCAGCCATTGTCCAAATGCAAAATGAATTGGACAATATCTAGGCTTGTGTTGTCAAGTGGTAAGTAACATTCGCACGAAACAAGTGCCAGGCAATGCCCATCCTCAACAAAAAAGATTCTAACCATCGCCCCTTGACAGTCAGTGACATTACCATCACTGGCAGCAGTGTGTACCATCTACAAGATGTACTGCAGTAACTCATGGTTCCTTAGGCAGCATCTTCCAAACCCATGACGATTACCATCTAGAAAGACAAGAGCAGCAGATACCTGGGAACCCCACCACCTGCCAGTTCCCATAAGCCACTCACCATCCTGACTTGGATATTGTTGCATTCTTAGTTGTTGCCACGAAGAGAAAGATATTGCCGTTCCTTCACTGTCGCTGGTTTAAAATCTTCGAACTCCCTCCCTAACAACACCGTGCCTACGCCAAATGGACTGCGTCCACCTATTCAGGGGCAATTAGGGATTGACAGTAAATGCTGGCCGAGCCGGAGGCGTCCGCATGCCAAGAATGAATTTTTAAAACAATGTTCATGAGACAGATGGGTTTTTATGACCATTATTACTGAGACTGGCTTTTCATTCCAGAATTATTTGGAATTAATTATTTTGATTTAAATTCCCCAGCTATCGTGGTGGGATTTGTACTCATGTTTCTGGAACATTAGTCCAGGTCTCTGGAGTGCAGTAACATAACCACTGTGTCACAGTGCCACATAGTTTGATGATATGTGCTGCGAATGGGGCTGCGGGGTGTCTGAGTGCGTGTTGGAAACAGGGAGGTAAATGCAGTGTCTCTGTCAGTGTCTGGTTAATTCAGCCCTCATTATTATTTGACTTCAGGGTTTCTTGTTCAAGCATCGGTGGTTGTGATTTGCACCCACATGACACTGTCTCTATTCCAGTGTTTAAAGGGATGCTCCAAACATGCAATGTGAAGGAGTTTGGAGTTGGGAACCAGAGAAGAGAATTGTGTCAGAATGGAGTGCTGTCAGCTGAAAGTTATGTCTCAGGTCGGTGTTGTATCCCTGGGGTGGGGCTATGAGGGAGTCAGAGAGAGATGCCCTCCCCTAGCAATGGGAGGAAGAAGACTTTAGCAGGGACCAAAAGTCATACTTCGATGTGGTGGAGGAGGTCAGTAACAGGAGTGTGTACTATGCTTCTGGATTCAGTGTAGAAAATGCTTTAAAGTCCTAACCAGGTCAGGAAAGTTGGTGCAGCGGCACATTCACCTATCTCCTGTTGTATGCATCACAGCTGGCTGTCCACTACAACCATGGTAAGAAGGAAGCAGAAAGTTGGCATTCAGCGTGCATTGGGAACAACAGGCGTGGGTTAATCGTGCATCATTATCCAGTGGGTAGTTAGCGGATTTTGCAGCCTGTGGCCGGAATTTTCTGGCTGTTAAGCCGGCAGGATCGCCTGGTCTCGCCGAGGTAGACCCTGACCACGGGTTTTCCCGCAGCGGAGGGTGCATTAACAGGAAACCCCATTGACAATGGCGGGACCAGAAGATCCTGTCAATTGCCAATGGCGGGCCACCTCTGTCGCTGTGAAACACGCAGCGGGGTGTACGAAAAATCCCGCTATCATCTTTCAATACGCATAGTACCTTCATGCATGTAGTAGCAGCTAACCTGATGGTAGAACCATAGAACGTTATGATGCAGAAAGAGGCCATTTGGCCCATCGTGTCTGTACCAACCAAAAAAGAGAAGAATAAAACTAGCCATTCGTTTTAATCCCACTTCCAAAGGTTTGTCGTCATGTCCCCTCTAACCCGTCTACAAATCATCTTAAATCTATGCCCCCCATTAACCGACTCCTCAGCTAGGGGAAACAAATATTTCCTGTCTACCCTGCCTCGGCCCCTGATAATTTTATACACCTCAATTAGGTCACCCCCTCAGCTTTCTCCATTCAAAGGTAAACAACCCAAGTCTATCCAATCTCTCCTCATAGCGGCAACTTTCAAGCCCTGGCAACATTCTTGAAAATCTCCTCTGTACTCTTTCCAGAGCAACTATGTCCTTCCTGTAATGTGGTGACCAGAATTGGACACAAAACTCCAGCTGTGGCCTAACTAGTGTGTTGCACAGTTCCAGCATTACACCCTTGTTTTTGTATTTTGTCATTCCTTAGAGGAAGTGGATGCTTCAGTGGCTGACCATCAAAGAATTCACTCAGACCATAAAGCACTTTCAGATGCTTGCAGTGTGCTGGGAACATTAAGACAGAAAGCTGGGTTTGGTGGTGACTCTTTCCCAAGGGGGTGGATTGTGAACCAGCTGCCAGCACCACAGAGGTGGTCTCGATATTGAAAGACCCATTCGGGTTATCTCTTCAGGCCTGCTGATAGTGGAATGGCACCAACGCCATCAGCGTAATGGAGGCGGCTTCTCGACAACAGTCTGGGTCATTCATTGGTGCCGGTGACATCTTGGCACATTGAAGGGGGCTCATGAAAGAAAGGCTGCTCCTCTGGCCAAAACATGTCCTCCCTCATCATTCCATTCCAAGGGGCCTCTGAGTCCTCAGAACATTAGTTTTACTTTCACCTCCAAGGTTACCTCTCCAGGTCCCTGACCTGCATCTGCAGCTCCCACATCTCTTGGTGGGGCTGCCATGGCTCGAGAGCTACTGTCGTTGATTGGGCCTGCAGCATTGAGAGTCCACCCATGACCTTATAGGGCGCGTTGCAATAAAATTGCTGAGCAGGCCCCTGTGCCAGCAAATACTGGCTGGAGATTCTTATTTGGTCCTGACTTCAGAACCCTGAAGCCCACTGTGAAGTCGTAGTCTTTGTATCAAAGAGCATAGTTCCCTCCAAACTCCACTTACCTGGATAAGATTCTGCATCCTGGAGGCCCTTGATAAAGAGGGCAGGTCCTCAAGGTGGGATTCACATAATTCCAGACAGATTCGAAGAGTCTTCTTCAAACACGAGGGCTGAGGTGAGATGGATGCAAGAACTGTAGGATGTGATGTCCTCCAAGGAAATGGGTACATGCAGCCTCAAATTCGACATAGCGAACACTGGCTGCAAACAAAGAATTACACTATGAATGGTAAGACCCTAGAAAGTACTGAAGATCAGAGGGACCTTGGAGTACATAACCGAAAATCCCCCAAAGGTGGAAGAGCAGGTAGAGACGGTGGTTAAGAAGGTATATTTGATACTTGCCTCTATTAGCTGAGGCACAGAATACAAGAGCAGGGTGTTCATACTGGAACTAAATAAAACATTGGTAAGGCTGCAACAGGAGTCCTGTGTGCAGTTCTCATCGCCTTATTATAGGAAGGATGTGATTGCACTGTGAGAGGATGCAGAGGAGATTTACCAGGATGTTGCCTGCGCTGGAGGGTCTGAGCTATGAGGAAAGATTGGATAGGCTGGGGCCATTTTCCTTGGAGCAGCAAAGGTTGACAGGGGCTTGATAGAGGTGTATAAGATTCATGGGCTTAGATAGGGTGGATAGGAAGGCACTTTTCCATTAGTAGAGGGGTCAATAACCAGGAGGTATAGATTCAAGGTAAGAGATAGAAGGCTAAGAGGGGAATTGAGGAGAAACCTTTTTGTCCAAGGAGTGGTGGGAGTCTGGAACTCGCTGCCTGAAAGGGTGGTTGAGTCAGAAACTCTCAGAACTTTTAAGAAGTATTTAGATATTCACTTGTGCTGCTGTATCCTCCGCGGCTATGGGACAAGTGGTGGCAAATGTGATCAGTGTAGTCAAATCTGGCATGGGTGCGATGGGCTGATTGACCTCCTTCTAGGCAGTAAAGGTCTATGAATCTACGTCTGCAATCTAAATTGGTTGACATATACATTAGCCTTGTCAATACCTGGTCGCACTAACTTTTGCAAAAGTTCACTTCGTCAATGTGTAGCAGTGAAATGCGGTTGGCCCATGAGGCACCTGAAACATATCTTCAGTATGCTGGTGCCCTGTTCAA
Organism: Scyliorhinus torazame; assembly: GCF_047496885.1. Taxonomy (NCBI): domain Eukaryota; kingdom Metazoa; phylum Chordata; class Chondrichthyes; order Carcharhiniformes; family Scyliorhinidae; genus Scyliorhinus; species Scyliorhinus torazame. The sequence goes on from NC_092724.1 coordinate 47,644,166, forward strand.
TCATCACACTAGTGGTGATATGGCATTCATTAGTGTGCTGTTGGGTTTCTGTATTGGGTTTCTGACTAGCGTCAGGATCCAAGTTTTTAGTGTGTATCCCTTAAAGTTGTCAAGCAGTCACTCTTTAAGTCTGCTTCTAGATCTGAAGGGATCAAGGGGGTGAGACTGGACGAAAGCAACAGGTTGTCCCCCCAAGAATCTTTCACACATCAGTTATGAAGATATCTTCATCATTCCACAAAAGCTGCATGTTGATGGGGTGGAAGCCATTGCAGTTGATAAATATTCCTGGTTGTTCTGGGGGGTAACCATATTGCCATGTGTGTGTCAATGACACCTAAGGGAAGCCAGGCTGAATCATAAACTTAGGTGCCTGCTCATTCTATCTCACATCATTGGTGGTAAAGTTGGCACCAATGCCAGCCCTCGCAAACCAGCCATCAGCCTTCTGCATTTGCCACCAGCCAACTGTGATATCCTGTGGACATCTGAGGTAGAGCCCGGAGAATTCAGTCAGAAATGGTTGAGACTGGTGATGAAAGATTACCCTACCTGCTCCCCTATCCTATCCCTGTGACCCCACCTAATCTGCACATTTTTCAACTCTAAGGGCCAATTTACATGGCCAATCCATCAAACTTGCACATCTTTGGACTGTGGGAGGAAACCACAGCACTCGGAGGAAACCCATGCAGACAAAGGCAGAAAGGGCAAACACCACACAGACAGTCACCCAAGGCCAAAATTGAACTCAGGTCACTGGTGCTGTGAGACAGCAGTGCTAACTACTGTGCCACCCATTATGTGACATCTGGAACTTCCTGAGACACTGGTGTTTAGACATGCCAAAGAAATTGAGCCTCGGCCTGTAGAACATTTCATAGGCAGTGTCTCTTTAAAGATGACTCCTCTGCTGGTGCCTCTAACCGCTCTCTACTGGCCAACTCTGTGCTGATCAGCTCTCTGGGAAGTGTGTCGGTTTGAATGTTACCTAATTATAGGATTAAGTTGTTGTGGTACCGCAACCCCTTTAAGGGGCGAGCCCTTGCAGTCCATGTGACTGATTTGGGGCCAATCATGCGGGAGTGCACAAACCCCGACAAATGGGGAAAAAGCACGGGGCCCTGGGAGTGGAGTCCAGGGCAGGGCAGACCCTGGAGCCAGAGAGTGAAGACCTGTTTAGTGACTCCGTGCTTGTGCCTACTTCACCTTTACTACCAATTGTAGTAATCCAGGAGACACGAAGAAGAAGGTGTAAACAGATTTATTCTAAACTCAAAAGTAAAGCTGCACCCATGAGATACAACTCAAGTGTCCCAGCTTGGGACTACCTGAACATACAGTCTGGGGTGGCATTTAAAGGGCTCGGTAACGAGTCCCAGCTGGGTCAGCCTCCACCCGTTACCATGGGAACCTGTAAGGCACCAACCCCAAGGAGCGTTCGATATGTGATTGCCCGTGGTGTTCATGAGAATGATCACACTAATACATCTTTGTTCCATTATACTGGAAATCTCCCCATCTAACATACACATATTTGAACGCTGAAGGGTGATTTTCAAGCATGGCCAATCCACCTAACCTGCACATCTTTGGACTGGGGGAGGAAACCGGAGCACACGGAGGAACCCCACACAGACACGGGGGGAAAGTGCAAACTCCACACAGGCAGTGATCCAAGGCCGGAATTGAATCCATACCCCTGGCTCTGTGAGGCTGTTCGGGCTATTCTGGTATGCAGAGAGAAAATTAGAGGTGAAAGTTGCCTGTGCTTTTCTTTTTAATATCCAAATGCTCATACCCTCTGGAGATTTTCTGCAGTATACTTACTTTCCATCAGGTAAGAAAGAATTATTGTCAGCTAAAGAAGGTAAGAAAACCCAGGAGTTTGTTTTCATTCTGCCTGACTGACATCAGCTCTCAATCCCTTGGGAAACAATCATTCAGTCAGATCAAGCAGCTAAAACAATATGAGGACACATGGGGAGGTTTGAATCTCATTACTGAATCCAAAATCAGCTCCATAAAACCATGAAATGCAAATATGACTGTGGAACTAGCCCCCCCCCCCCCCCCCCCACAGTGTGTGAAGAGTTCACAGGTTTCTTCTCAAGAAATAATCACTTCCACATTCCGCCCTCAAAGTGAAAATGATTTGCTTGTCCAAATTATACTTAGTTGTGATCTTTAATCATTTTGACATTCAACACCTTTCAATTACTCTTTCCCTCTCACCTCCTCATTTTCACCAACTCCCCCAATTAATAAAATAATGCATAATTTGTTATGTTGTAGGTGTAACATAAGCGGCTTCCTTGTGGTGCACTTGACAAAGGAAGGTTCAGACGTGGAGATAACTTCAACACGTTTATTAAACTATTTACACTTCTATTACTTCGGTTCGACACTAGAACATAGAACATAGAAAAATACAGCACAGAACAGGCCCTTCGGCCCACGATGTTGTGCCGAAACTTTGTCCTAGATTAATCATAGATTATCATAGAATTTACAGTGCAGAAGGAGGCCATTCGGCCCATTGAGTCTGCACCGGCTCTTGGAAAGAGCACCCTACCCAAGGTCAACACCTCCACCCAACACTAAGGGCAATTTTGGACACTAAGGGCAATTTATCATGGCCAATCCACCTAACCTGCACATCTTTGGACTGTGGGAGGAAACCGGAGCACCCGGGGGAAACCCACGCACACACGGGGAGGATGTGCAGACTCCGCACAGACAGTGTCCCAAGCCGGAATCAAACTTGGGACCCTGGAGCTGTGAAGCAATTGTGCTATCCACAATGCTACTGTGCTGCCCTTAAGAACAAATTAATCTGCACTATATCATTCTACCGTAATCCATGTACCTATCCAATAGCTGCTTGAAGGTCCCTAATGTTTCCGACTCAACTACTTCCACAGGCAGTGCATTCAATGCCCCCACTACTCTCTGGGTAAAGAACCTACCTCTGACATCCCCCCTATATCTTCCACCATTCACCTTCAATTTATGTCTCCTTGTAATGGTTTGTTCCACCTGGGGAAAAAGTCTCTGACTGTCTACTCTATCTATTCACCTGATCATCTTATAAACCTCGATCAAGTCGCCCCTCATCCTTTTCCATTCTAATGAGAAAAGGCCTAGCACCCTCAACCTTTCCTCGTAAGACCTACTCCCCATTCCAGGCAACATCCTGGTAAATCTCCTTTGCACCTTTTCCAAAGCTTCCACATCCTTCCTAAAATGAGGTGACCAGAACTGTACACAGTACTCCAAATGTGGCCTTACCAAAGTTTTGTGCAGCTGCATCATCACCTCACGGCTCTTAAATTCAATCCCTCTGTTAATGAACGCGAGCACACCATAGGCCTTCTTCACAGCTCTATCCACGAGAGTGGCAACTTTCAAAGATGTATGAACGTAGACCCCAAGATCTCTCTGCTCCTCCACATTGCCAAGAACTCTACCGTCAACCCTGTATTCCACATTCATATTTGTCCTTCCAAAATGGACAACCTCACACTTTTCAGGGTAAACTCCATCTGCCACTTCTCAGCCCAGCTCTGCATCCTATCTATGTCTCTCTGCAGCCGACAACAGCCCTCCTCACTATCAACAACTCCACCAATCTTCGTATCGTCTGCAAATTTACTAACCCACCCTTCAACCCCCTCATCCAAGTCATTAATGAAAATCACAAACAGCAGAGGACCCAGAACTGATCCCTGCGGTGCGCCACTGGTAACTGGGATCCAGGCTGAATATTTGACATCCAACACCACTCTCTAACTTCTATCGGTTAGCCAGTTCATTATCCAACTGGCCAAATTTCCCACTATCCCATGCCTCCTTACTTTCTGCATAAGCCTACCATGGGGGACCTTATCAAATGCCTTACTAAAATCCATGTACACTACATCCACTGCTTTATCTTCATCCACATGCTTGGTCACCTCCTCAAAGAATTCAATAAGACTTGTAAGGCAAGACCTACCCCTGACAAATCCGTGCTGACTATTCCTAATCAAGCAGTGTCTTTCCAGATGCTCAGAAATCCTATCCTTCAGTACCCTTTCCATGACTTTGCCTACCACCGAAGTAAGACTAACTGGCCTGTAATTCCCAGGGTTATCCCTAGTCCCTTTTTTGAACAGGGGCACCACATTCGCCACTCTCCAATCCCCTGGTACAACCCCTGTTGACAGTGAGGACGAAAAGATCATTGCCAACGGCTCTGCAATTTCATCTCTTGCTTCCCATAGAATCCTTGGATATATCCCGTCAGGCCCAGGGGATTTGTCTATCCTCAAGTTTTTCAAAATGCCCAACACATCTTCCTTCCTAACAAGTATTTCCTCGAGCTTACCAGTCTGTTTCACACTGTCCTCTCCAACAATATGGCCCCTCTCATTTGTAAATACAGAAGAAAAGTACTCGTTCAAGACCTCTCCTATCTCTCCAGACTCAATACGCAATCTCCCACTACTGTCCTTGATCGGACCTACCCTTTCTCTAGTCATTCTCATATTTCTCACATATGTGTAAAAGGCCTTGGGGTTTTCCTTCATCCTACCCGCCAAAGATTGTTCATGCCCTCTCTTAGCTCTCCTAATCCCTTTCTTCAGTTCCCTCCTGGCTATCTTGTATCCCTCCAGTGCCCTGTCTGAACCTTGTTTCCTCAGCCTTACATAAGTCTCCTTTTTCCTCTTAACGAGACATTCAACCTCTCTTGTCAACCATGGTTCCCTCACCCGACCATCTCTTCCCTGCCTGACAGGGACATACATATCAAGGACACGTAGTACCTGTTCCTTGAACAAGTTCCACATTTCACTTGTGTCCTTCCCTGACAGCCTATGTTCCCAACTTATGCACTTCAATTCTTGTCTGACAACATCGTATTTCCCCTTCCCCCAATTGTAAACCTTGCCCTGTTGCACGCACCTATCCCTCTCCATTACTAAAGTGAAAGTCACATAGTTGTGGTCACTATCTCCAAAATGCTCCCCCACTAACAAATCTATCACATGCCCTGGTTCATTACCAAGTACCAAATCCAATATTCCCTCCCCTCTGGTCGGACAATCTACATACTGTGTTAGAAAAGCTTCCTGGACACACTGCACAAACACCACCCCATCCAAACTATTTGATCTAAAGAGTTTCCACTCAATGTTTGGGAAGTTAAAGTACGAAGTCTTACAACACCAGGTTAAAGTCCAACAGGTTTGTTTTGATGTCACTAGCTTTCGGAGCGCTGCTCCTTCCTCAGGTGAATTCACCTGAGGAAGGAGCAGCGCTCCGAAAGCTAGTGACATCGAAACAAACCTGTTGGGCTTTAACCTGGTGTTGTAAGACTTCGTACTGTGCTCACCCCAGTCCAACGCCGGCATCTCCACATCATGGGAAGTTAAAGTCATCCATGACTACTAACCTGTGACTTCTGCACCTTTCCAAAATCTGTTTCCCAATCTGTTCCTCCACATCTCTGCTACTATTGGGGGGCCTATAGAAAACTCCTAACAAGGTGACCGCTCCTTTCCTATTTCTGACTTCAACCCATACTACCTCAGTAGGCAGATACTCCTCGAACTGCCTTTCTGCAGCTGTTATACTATCTCTAATTAACAATGCCACCCCCCCCCCCCCCACCTACCTCTTTTACCACCCTCCCAAATCTTATTGAAACATCTATAACCAGGGACCTCGAACAACCATTTCTGCCCCTCTTCTATCCAAGTTTCCGTGATGGCCACCACATCGTAGTCCCAAGTACTGATCCATGCCTTAAGTTCACCCACCTTATTCCTGATGCTTCTTGCGTTGAAGTATAGCACTATAGCACTTCAACCCATCTCCGTGCCTGCAAGTACTCTCCTTTGTCAGTGTTCCCTTTCCCACTGCCTCACTACATGCTTTGGCGTCCTGAATATCGGCTAGCTTAGTTGCTGGACTACAAATCCGGTTCCCATTCCCCTGCCAAATTAGTTTAAACCCTCCCGAAGAATACTAGAAAACCTGCCTCCAGGCTATTGGTGCCCCTCTGGTTCAGATGCAACCCGTCCTGCTTGTACAGGTCCCACCTTCCCCAGAATGCGCTTCAATTATCCAAATACCTGAAGCCCTCCCTCCTACACCATTCCTGCAGCCACGTGTTCAGCTGCACTCTCTCCCTATTCCTAGCCTCGCTATCACGTGGCACCGGCAACAAACCAGAGATGACAACTCTGTCTGTCCTGGCTTTTAACTTCCAGCCTAACTCCCTAAACTCGTTTATTACCTCCACACCCCTTTTCCTACCTACGTCGTTGGTACCAATGTGCACCACGGCTTCTGGCTGCTCCCCCTCCCCCTGAAGGGTCTTGAAGATACGATCCAAGACATCCCTGGCCCTGGCACCTGGGAGGCAACATTCCTTCCGGGAGTCTCGCTCGCGGCCACAGAATCTCCTATCTATTCCCCTAACCATTTAATCTCCTACTACTATTGCTTTTCTATTCTCCCCCTTCCCTTCTGAGCCCCAGAGCCAGACTCAGTGCCAGAGACCTGGCCGCTAGGGCCCTCCCCCGGTAGGTCATCCCCTCCAACACCATCCAAAACGGTATACTTGTTTTGAAGGGGAACGTCCACGAGGGATCCCTGCACTGTCTGCATGTTTGTTTTCTTTCCCCTGACTGTAATCCAGCTACTCTTGTCCTGTACCTTGGGTGTGGTTACCCCCTCTGCCTCCCGGATGATCCGGAGTTCATCCAGCTTTAGCTCCAGTTCCCTAACACGGTCTTTGAGGAGCTGGAGTTGGGTGCACTTCCCGCAGGCATAGTCAGCTGGTGGTATCCCTCACCACCCACACCCTACAGAGGAGCATGCAACTGGCCTAGCCTCCATCCCCTCTTACCTTACAGAATATAGCTGCCCTGTGGACCAACTGGACCTCCGCCCTCCGACTCTGCTCCCAGTCAGCTGCACTCTCTGTAAACTCCTGGCTCCCTTCTCGCTCTTTGCGGAAATGTAGGAAACAAAATAGTCACCAAACTCTCACTAAAGCACTCAAATGCACCAAATTCAGCACTCAGTGCAAACAAAGTCTGCACTGTAGGGGATCACTTTTATACTGTGAATCTAGCCTCTGAAAACTGGCCTAATCCAATTAACTAATTAACAAGCTCCAGCTGCAAGTACCTACAAGTAGAATCTTTGTTTAAAGCTGATTGAAAATTCACCTTCTTCTAAACCAAACAGCAACTTTTAAGTTAATTAACTAAATAAAAGAAAGACCATACTTTTGATAGACCAAATGCACCAAATTCAGAACTCAGTGCAAAAAAATAAACACTACTGCTAATCCTACTATAGCTACCCAGACTGACTGACCAGCTGCTGCGATCCACGTGGTGGGTGTAATATTGAATCAACCCTGTGTCTGTACTCACTGACTGTCTCCACTGGAAAGAAGCAGATCATGTGCGTGGTGTCCTTTATATATGGGTTGGTGTAATGTCCCCCTGTGGTCGTGTCACCTCCTTGTGTATCGTGAATGTCCATTGGTCGCGTCCTATCTAACTTATCTATTGTTTGAGTGTGTGTGTGTGATGTTTCTAGTGCTCCCTCTAGTGTCTAGCTAGCCTGCATGCATTCACATTGATGCACATCACCACATCCTCCCTTTTTTATATGTTCATATTTTCTGTACACTTTAAGAAACTTGAACAAAGAACAGGTAGATAAGGTAAGGTATATACAAGTCACGGGAACAGTGATTTAATAATAAGTCCAAATCATTCCTGTGAGTTCAAAAACCATCAATCATCATGGTCAAATGTTTCTCTTGGTTATGAACGCCATCAACGTCCCTGTGCCACAGGAACCAAGAAGTGGTCAAATCACTTCGCTGTCTGATTTGGAGTCCCTTTCTTTTTTCGATGTTTGTGATGGTGCTGTCGGATGGCATCTTGTAGCTGATAGGGTGTTGACGTTGAAGAGGCACCATCAACAGTATCATTTGAGGTCATGGATGTGCCATATGTTGAAGTTGGATAAGACTGTACATACTGGTTCTGGCCACGTGCTGTGCAGGAAGGGTGATCCTGCTGAGAACCGTTGAAGCTTGTCAAATTGGAAACAGTATTGCTGCTCGCATAAATACTTGGTGATGGTGTGAAACTAGAACCTTGCATCTGATAGGAATATGCCGTCTGGCCAGGCTGGGATGCGGCAAATCCTGGGCTGTAACCAAGGCATCCAGTCTGTAGTGCAGATTGCGCTTGCGGTAGTCCTCCTTCGGCCTTGATTCCATTAGTGGGCAATCCGTAGTGCTGGCCTGTTTGAGAATATGCTGCATAGACTGCTGGCTGCTGCATGCTTGAATACTGAGCTGTCATTGGCTGCACTGCTAGTGTGGAAAACATTTGTGGATATAACTGTTGTGAATATTGGTGTATTCTTCTTGGACTGTAGCCGCTGCTTGTTATTACTGACCCAGTGTAATTGTTAAGTGATCCATCTCCTGTCGTTGTGGCATCTGCTGTCACCCTGAGCGTGCCATCACTGAGGTTGCGGCACTCCCTGTCTGGAGTAAAGTCCGGCTTACGTGAATCAGAGTCGGCGTTTGGTTGCTCCCCATCTGGAGTCTTGTCTGTTTTAACTGAGTCAGTGTTGGTTTGTTGATGCTCCCCGTCCGGAGTCTCAGCAGGTTCACTGGAGTCAGCTGAGATTTCTTGAAGCTGCACGTCTGGAGTCGGAACATGCAGGAATGCATTGACTTGTGGAGAGGTTCGAGCGAATGAGGGTGGAAGTATCGTGGTGTCACCGGAGTCACCAGTGGTCTCACAGTGATCATTGAGTGCCTCTGTACACACTAGCTGAGGTCTGACATTTTGCACATCTTGCATGGGAAGTGGGATGCTGTCGTCACTCGTCTCACATACCGTGGGTAGATCCTCAGTAGCTGCTTGTTGTTCACTTGGGGTGTGTAAATTGTCAGAGTCTTCATCTGGTGGTGCAAACAATGTGGGTGGACTGTCATTGTCTTGCTGTTGTCCTTCATTTGGGCCTGGACTGTCATCGTCGCTTTGTTCTTCACTGTAGCATGATAGACCGTCATGGTCATCCTGCTGTGCACTGGAGCGTGGTAGACTGTCATAGTCTTCTTGCTGTTTGCTTGAGCATGGCAGAATTGCATTGGTGAACCTGAGGAAGGAGCAGTGCTCCGAAAGCTAGTGGTTGAAACAAACCTGTTGGACTTTAACCTGGTGTTGTAAGACTTCTCAATAAATAGACGGGGGTAACTAAAGTGAATGGATATAATCGTCAGTGTTTAATATTAAAAATACAAATTGAGGCCCTGAAAACTTTGGGGATATGACCCCGGGCCTATTCCTGTTTTCAATGGCAGGATGTGAGGTTTGCCTCGGAAAGGTGGGGAGGCAAGTAGCTCCACTCGAACAGTAACCTGTCCATTATTCATCCCAGCCCACCCCATAGCTAAAAAAGTCTGATTTCTCATGTCTGCCATTGAGGGGAGGGGAGGGGGTCATGTATTGTTTGCCCACTCCCCTTCACCCCAGACCTCAAACCCCAGTCACATTCCCCTCAGCATTCTGTGTAACGGGATTGCGGGAGGGTATCGGGTCACTTCCTTGGTCTGAACCACTCACTGGATTTTTCATTTGCCTTTCAGAAGGCTCAACTCATTTGGTGCAAGGAATCTCCAGTACTGCACTGGTCTGCAACTGAAACAAAGATGTGGGTTCCTCAGTGCCAGTCATCTCAGCTCTGGGACATCACTGCAGGAGTTCCTCCACAGAGTGTCCCAGGCCCAACCACCTTCAGCTGCTTCTTAAATCATCTTTCTTCCGTCACAAGGTCAGAAGTGGGGACGTTCGCTGATGGTTGCACAATGTTCAGCACCATTTGTGACTCGGATGCAGAAACAGTCCATGCTGAAATTCGGAAAGGCCTGGACAATATCCAAGCTTGGGTTGACAAGTGGCAAACAACATTCGTGCCACACAAGTGCCAGGCAGTGACCATCTCCAACAAAATAAACACTAACCACTTCCCTTTGACATCGAATGGCATTACAATGACAAAATCTCCCACTATCAGCATCCTGGGTGTTACCATTGACGACAAATGGAACTGGGCTAACCATATAAATATTGTGGCTACAACAGCAGGTCAGAGGCTAGGAATCCTCCAGCGAGTAACTCACCTCCTGCATCCCCAAAGCCTGTCCACAATCTACAAGGCAGAAAGTGGGAGTGTGGTGGAATATTCTCCATTTGCCTGGATGAGTGCAGCTCCAACAACTTTCAAGAGGTTTGACCTCATCCAGGACAACTCAACCCACCTGATTGGCACCCCTTCCACCGACATCCACTCCCTCCACCACCGATGCCCTGTTGCAGCCGCGTGTACCATCTACGAGATGCGCTGCAGGAACTCACCAAAGCTCTTTAGATAGCACTTTTCAAACCCACAACCACTATCATCTAGAAGGCCAAGGGGAGCAGATACATGCGAACCCCACCACCTGGAAGTTCCCCTTCAAGCCATTTGTAATCCTGTCTTGGAAATATATCACCGTTCCTTCATTGTCACCGGGTCAAAATTCTGGAACTCCCTTCCTAACAGCACTGTGGGTGTACCTGCACCACGTGGACTGCTGTGGTTCAAGCAGGCTGCTCACCACCACCTTCTCAAGGGTAATTAGGGATGGTCAATAAATGTTGGTCTTGCCAGTGATGCCCATATCCTTTGAATGGATTTTTAAAAGTGCCTGTTCTTGGCTGCCTCCCCTGCCCTATTCACCCAATCCAATTCCATTTCTTTGTAAATGTCATCACTTACTAGTCCTGTCAGGGATCTCCAGAAATAGCGGAGACACATTACAACTGGGTCTCTGCCGTTGTTTGATTTATTAACTGATTCGACTGGCCCTCTGCTGGAGTTAGCGGGCGTGATTCACTGGAAAGATTTCTAAGGGTGGCAGCGAGCATTAACTGCTGTGAGCTTCCCGACACTCAGCCCAGTAGGCCAGCAAAGCTATTCACCAATAATTGGTCCACTTGACAAGGCTCCATGTGCTTCTCACCGCAAATGAAGACTCGCCAGCCGATACGCCGGCACCGCGCTCGCCAGTCCCCCGCTAACAAGGTTGAGCAGGATTTAAGCAGCACTTGCTCGGCCAACCCCAGCCAGCTCGCAACAAAATGCACCAGGGAGACGGTGCCCAAGGTTCGGCGATGCAGACCTGGGGACGCTTCTGGACACAATGGAGGCCAGGAGAGATGTCCTGCTCCCCGAGAGTCGCAGGGGTGAGCCACAGGGTAGCTCGTGCTGCCTGGGACGAGGTGGCATCGGCTGTAAGCTGCTGGAGCGTGAGCAGGAGGGCCGGCCTCCAGTGTCGAAAAAAGATCAACGGCCAAAACCAGGCAAGTGAGTAGATAACAAACCACCACCACCCCCGAGACCTTTCTGCCCCATGCGAGCATCTGCCCCCCCCCAAATCTCCATGCAGTTCCCAACCAACCCTTCATCCCACTTTCTCCTCAACCGCCCCCCCCCCCCCAACGTCTCCTTCACAACAGCCCCCTCCCCTATCTCCCACACCACTGTGGATCACGCATGTGGCTAATGATGCCTTGTCTGTGTCTCCTCAGGAAAGGCTCTCGCACAACCGCTGGGAGAGGGCCCAGGCTGGCGGTGCGATGCCGTACTTAATAATCCTCGCCACCTTCGAGCGAGGTGACTGGGTGGCCGAGGACAGGGCAGTCACCAACATGGATGTTGGCAGAAGGCATAGAGGTGAGGAACCACTGGTCTCCACCCTGAGGACCTGGCACATGTGAGTTGTTATTGCCGTACTGACTGACCAATCTCTCCCACTGACCACATGTCCATTCTCCCGCAGATCCTCTAGCCGATGGCACTGGCCCATCCCGAGTCACCCCCTCTCCAGCCTCCCAGGAGACCACCTCGGAGGAGAGCTCTGAGGATGCCATGATTGAGGCATCACAACTGTCATCTCCACCCCCCACCAGCGCAGATACACACATCTCGGTGGATAATGTTAGTGGTCAGACTTCTGGGGCACAATCTGGTGAGCACCAAACAGCTGCTAATGTACATCAGGTGGAGACAGGAACCCCCAGGCAAAACAGTACTCAGAGGTCTGCTGGATCCCAGCTTGATGCTGAGCCTCTGGTACAGGATTACCCGGAGTTGATGGAGAGGTTAGGATGAGGCCCGGACACTCAAAGGAGACGTCAGCAACACTCCAGCATATCCATAGCCACTTGGAGTAGTCCCAGAGGCTACAGGCCCAGGAGATGTCACCGGCAATGCGAAGCACCGAGGCCAACACTGCTAAGGTGGCGACCGCAGCGAAGAGCATGCTGCAAGATGTCAGCACCACTAGTGAAGGTGTCCAAAGCGTCACGCAGCCGGTGACGGCCATGGTTGAGGGTCTCGGCAGAATGACCGCCTAGCTGGGGGAATGTCACCCAGTACCAGGCCGACCTTGATGAGGTTCTGCCGGACATGTCCCGCTCTCAGATGGGAATGGCCGAGGCGCTGCGGAGCCTGGCCCAATCACTGAGAAGCATCACCGAGGGTTTCGACACCATGGTGCAGACATCGGGGAGCCGCCACTTGCGTGAGCATTTGAGTCTGATGAATCACGGGAGGCTGTTGGGTATGGGGTCTCTCCCATGAATTATATTGAAATGGGGTTTAAGTGGTGATAATTGGTTTCTCACCACACTACGACAGGATCCCGATTTAGCCTACGGGAGTGGGCCCGTTGCATCACAAACTGTTTGACGCCTGGCGCAGTTCTTGTTTTCAGTCTGTCCCGATATTCACCGGCCTCGTTTCGCTTGAGGGAGAGTGCAACGATGCCGGAGAATCACGCCCACCGTGTGAGGCGAGAAGAGTGGGAACTGAAGGAACAGCTTCAGATTTTTGGAGCCAGGTAGTTTAAATTTGAATTTAATGCTAATTTGTCGACTTATAAAACAAAAATAATTGTGTCGAAGCTAATGGGTGCAAATTATAATTGTATCGAAGCTGAAACAAAGCAGTTTGGAAACTTAATTCATCCACAGCGAGCTGATAGTATAATATTCACGACTGGTTTAGAAGAGCAAGACCTCTTCCAGATGCCAGTGTAGGAAGGTGCAATGGGAAAAAGATGAAGCAAGTAGTGTGATCAAAACATGGTACCAAGAAGTCAAGTGGCGTGCACTCAGATGTAATATTCATAATCAGATGAGAAAGAAGATAGATGTTATAGATGTATATAAAGATGAGCCAACTGTCAGAAACTTCCTCCTACCTCCCCCTGAGCGTCAACTCTCAGATACTTCCTCCTATACCCCCCCCCCCCCCCCCCCGGACCATGACCAGACCACTGAACATCAAGTCATTGGCTGGGATTCTCCGCTATCCGGCGGTACTGGCGCCGAGGAGTGGCGTGAACCACACCGGCGTCGGGCCGCCTGGAAGGTGCGGAATCCTCCGCACCTTCAGGGGCTAGGCCAGCGCCGGTCAGGTTGGCGCCGCGCCAGCCAGTGCCGATGGGGTTGCGCCACGCCAATCGGCGCCGACGACCAGCGCGAGTTGACGCAAGTGCGGGAGCACCAGCATGTTCTGGCGTGATCCCAGCGCATGCGCAGGGGGGTTCTTCTCCGCGCCGGCCATGGCGAACCGTTACAGCGGCCGGTGCGGAGGGAACAAGTGCCCTCATGGCACAGGCCCGTCCTTACCCCTCTCCCCCCACATCACCATCTGTCACAGTTTAACCTCTGATGTTAGTTTCTCTGCTGTTTGGCCTCTCACACCTTTTGTTCTCTCTGGGGACTGCCATTAGCACTCTTTCCCCTTGGTTTCTGTGGCTGTCAGCGCCCCGTTTCCCTGGATTTCTGTGGCTATGACTCATCTTTCATTCTCCACAGTATAAATATTTTCTCTTTAATTTCAGATTCCAGCATCCGCAGTAATTTGCTTTGAGAAAGATATTAATGTTGATCTAGAAAGAACACAAAGGCTGTAAGTCGTGGAAGGGAGATTGCTTTTCAGTGCAAGAGTGAAGGGGTCATGGGGAAGGATGGAATACAAATGTCAAAATGAGGAAAGTGTTCCCAACTGACTGCCGCTAAATTCATCAGGACTGCTACCACCCCAGCCGGCCAGCTTTTCCCTGCTCTATGACACACCCCATGACCTCCTCACCACCACCACCCTGTATATAGAAATATAGAAAGATTTACAGAACAGGAGACAATTTGGCCCATTATTTCCATGCTAACTGAAAAAAAAGACAGTTTAGTCCAATCCCATTTTCCAGCTCTTGCTCCATAGCCCTCGAGGTAATGGTACCTCCAGTGCTTATCCAATCTTTTATTTAAATGGAAACGGAGGCAAAATATCCAGGCCATAGTTTCTGCAGATTCGTTTTGAATTTGCCCCCTTCAAGTGAAAGCCACGTCCTCTGGTTCTAATCTTCTGGGCAAGATGAGATGGCTTGTCACGATTTATATTATTTAACCTCTTCAGATTCCTTAAACAACACTTGGGACCTAAAGAGCGCACCAGCAGCCAATGGCAAGACCCCTCCGCCGCCAAAGAACATGCCACTGGAGAGCTGACAATTGCCTTAATTTATGTTGTCTTCCACATTCCTTTGCACCTTATAAGGGATTAGTTACATCCCACTTGATGAATAGCATTGCTCCTCTGAAATATCCTTATTTGTTCTTCTGGCAGTCGGTGACTAATAATGTGCCTCAGGGGTCTGTGTTGGGATCACAGCTTTTCACAATATACATTAATGATCTAGAAGAAGGAACTGAAGACACTGTTGCTGAGTTTGCAGATGATGCAAAGATCTGTAGAGGGACAGGTAGTATTGTGGAAGCAGGTGGGCTACAGAAGGACAGGCTAGGAGAGTGTGTAAAGAAGTGGCAGATGCAATACAATGTGGAAAAGTGTGAGGTTATGCACTTTGGAAGGAGGAATGGATGCATGGACTATTTTCTAAATGGGGAAAGGCTTAGGAAATCAGAAGCACAAAGGGACTTGGGAGTCCTTGTTCAAGATTCTCTTAAGGTTAACATGCAGGTCCAGTCGACAGTTAGGAAGGCAAATGCAATGTTAACATTCAGGTCAAGAGGGCTAGAATACAAGACCAGGGATGCACTTCTGAGGCCGTATAAGGCTCTGGTCAGACTCCATTTGGAGTATTGTGAGCAGTTTGGGCCCCGTATCTAAGGAAGGATGTGCTGCCCGTGGAAAGGGTCAAGAGGAGGTTCACAAGAATGATCCCTGGAATGAAGATCTTGTCGTATGAGGAACGGTTGAGGACTCTGGGTCTGTACTCGTTGGCGTTTATGGAGAATGAGGGGTGGATCTTATTGAAACTTACAGGATACTGCAAGGCCTGGATAGAGTGAATGTGGAGAGGATGTTTCCACTTGGAGGAAAAACTAGAACCAGAGGACACCATCTCAGACTAAAGGGACGTTCCTTTAAAGCAAAGATGAGGAGGAATTTCTTCAGCCAGAGGGTGGTGAATTTGTGGAACTCTTTGCCGCAGAAGGCTGTGTGGGCCAAATCACTGAGTGTCTTTAAAACAGAGATAGATAGATTCTTGATTAATAAGGGGATCAGGGGTTATGGGGAGAGGGCAGGAGAATGGGGATGAGAAAAATATCAGCCATAATTGAATGGCGGAACAGACTCGATGGGCCGAGTGGCCTAATTCTGCTCCTATGTCTTATGGTCTATGGTCTAATCTCCAAATCTCCTAATCAAGCCCACATTGTTCCTACATCCTCAGGTATTGACCGTGTGTCACTCTTCCTTCACCCCTCTTCCATTCCGAGGGCTTTTGAAAACCAGGCCTCAGATCACTGAGCGACTATTTCTTGATTCATCTTAATTATTTTTCCTATTCTTTCCAGATGTTGCTGTGTCCTGCCCTTCAAAATTTGGCCTTCACCAATTTGTTTCCCAATTTTAAAAAGCTGCGGGCAGATTTATGTGTGTTAATCTCAATCGGCTCCCTACCCATTGCTTGCTTAATATTTTTACACGCTCTCAGCATCGAGCCAAGAGTACTGTGTCATCACTCAAATATGTTTGGAGCAGATGAATCCGAATACAGCATCTGGTCTAATGCGTGCATTCACTTTAGTAAAAGCTTGACTTACATTCATGAGCTTAGCAATCTTTAATTGAAGCAACATGACTTTGTTTATGCTAATAACGCAAGAAAACATGCCAGATACATGAGAAAAGGCCATAAAACAAGATGAGAGCTCATTTGTTGGACTCCTCCATAAGGAGAAATTACGACATGTACTTTGGCTTTGACATACCTTCTCCAACTATGCAATGCCTTGAGGAAAAATAAAATGGAACTCATATGTTGCATGTTTGCAGCGCTACCAGATTTTAAGAACCAACAGTTTTTGTGTAAATATATGCTAACACATTGTCTGGTGTGGCATGGCATTTAAGCAGTAATTATGATTCAGATTTTGCACTAATCTCCTCTGCTAAGTATTTTTCTCATATTTTAATAGCACCAACATTGGGGTACAGTTCTACATGTATTGGCTATCCCTCAGGTGCCTTGGCCAAGTGTTAGTTCGCCACAGAGACACTAATCAATGAGTGCAGTAAAACAACTTGACTGCAGTGTTTCACAGTCACACTTTATCTGACTGTTGTTTTCTTCTTTACTGACCTGCTTTATTTTAACCTTGATGGTGTCCAGTGCCATGACACTTGGCTGCTGACATAGGTTTCTATGTTTAAAAAACTGACTTCCATGTACAAATGAAATGAATGAATGAAAATCGCTTAATGTCAGAAGTAGGCTTCAAATTAAGTTACTGTGAAAAGCCCCTTGTCGCCACATTCCGGCACCTGTTCGGGGAGGCTGGTACGGAGAACCTGGAGAACCAACGTTAATTTTGCTTGTTGTTCCTGATTGCAGTGGTCTTTGTATGAATGATCGGGCTGGATGCATCTTCAATTGCTGCACTCAGCAAGCTTTCAACACTGATGAATCGCTCACTCATTCCGACTCATTTGAGAAAGAAAGTTCATTCTGTGAAATAATCGTAATAATGGTTATCTTGCAATTTCTTGTTTCAGTTCAGCCTATACCCAACCTCAGGAGTTTATGGGACGTATGTTGATGGAACCAATGAAGTGTGGTTATTGTTTCTGCATCTCGCTGTGCCAGGCTCTCCTCTGACAATTGTACTTTAAAAGTGTGAAATACTGCTTTATTGCGCTGCACTTGAAAAGATGGTACAGCTACTGGAGGATTGGCGTGCTTGACAGATAATTAGCCAATTACATTATCATACCTCTATCCAGTTTTATTAACTTGTACAATGAATGCATCATCACTGATGTTATTGATACAGGATTTGCAGCATCAAAGGTTTTCAGTCTAATACTTTCCTTTCTCTCTGATTTTCATTTACTGTGTTGTGAGAGGCCACAGTGAGTAAATCTTGCTCAATGCATATGTACAATGTGATTTGTGATGAATCTGGCTTCAGGTTATTTGGTTTTTTTTTACTTTATACAATATTTATCACAAAATGCAACGTTACAAATGTCAGCTTTCTCCCCAACCAATACCCAATTCTCAACAAAAAACTTTAACGGAAACCTGTCAAACTACACTTCTGGGCATGATGATGCACTTCAGCCCCACCTCCACATGCATCCCCTCCCTTCCCCCACCCACTCCCTGTGCCCACCCATACCCTGTGTCCACCAGCTACGGAATGTTGGTTTCAAATTATTAATGCGATCAAAATTATGAATGCAATTAAGTGACTCAGCTCAAGCTTCTTACGCTTCCCATTGCTTTAGAATGCATGGAATCAAAGATCATTGTATTTAATTTATTTGTTTCCAGGTCCTTAAAAATGTTTGACACTTATTGCATTCCTTAGTGTGTCGTCCTCTTCTAACTATTTAGTGACACTATTTGATCCTTGCTGGTCCGAACATTCCTCTTGAGCTCCAACTGTATCATGGGATCCATGGTGTTTCTCTCTCTCTCTCTCCCAGAATCCTCACTCTTTTGAAATCAAGTTTCATTGGACCATCTCCTAGCCTTATACATTCACTTTCCGGCTTTTGACCCTTTTATAGTACAACTCAAATGCTTCCTATAATGTTACCCAATGCTGATGCACTTCATCAGCACTATTTGGACCCTTAGCTCTTCACCTCAGTTTCTCAATTTCAGATGAAACTAATTAGACACATCCTATTTTTTCCATATGAAAGACTCTGTATTTTTTATAATTAAAATTTCTAAAGGATAATTACAAACCAGAGCAACACCATAAATATTGTAATTGTGATATATTATGTTTAATTGACTTGTAGAGAATATTGCTAATTATATTTCACATATACAACATGTAATAATGTTAGACATCGGAAATGGTTCAAAGATATGATGCATTACACAAAATTGATAAGAAAATTAATTTGCATTTCCTTGAATGAAGTTTTAATATGTTAGTTACACAGATAAATGTTCCAGATAGAATTTTTAATTGGCTGGCTTGTCAGTGCGAAAATATAAATCAGTAGACAGAGTAATTTATATATCTTGAGTTTGTACACAAGTGTATGTCTAACTTCCTGTAACATCATTTTACAAATTATCTTCTATAAAGGCCATGACCACAATGCTAGAGATAAGATATAAGAAAGACACAAAAGATTGTGAGAAAGTGAGATAAAGGACTACAGCTCAGGCAGTCATAATTTAACAAAGAGCACAGTGGATTAAAGGAGTGTTCCTCGACAACATCAAAGTGAAATATAGAACACAGAAATGCTATTTGTCCCACTGCTACCACAGTGATTAAAGTGTCAAATCTTTGGGCCCCCTAGAAGCTAGGAACACAGATGGAGGAGTCGGCAGGGTGGGGTGGTGGTGCTGGGGAGGGGGCGAAGGGGGTGCATTGCCAAACATACCAGCGCTGGCTGCTTTGTCAGTTTAAAGATACCGTTTTTAGCATCAGCAATGTTCACTAGGGTGGTGGAGAGTGTTGGGGGGAGGAGGCTGTAATATCCCACATGGGTCCTACGGGGTGGAAATGATTATCTTCCCCTTGATCGTCGCAGAGTATGAGCTCCCCAGCTTGGAGGATCGATGTCCCCTGCTAATTAACCAATGTATAAAAGGTCAGCTAGTAAGCTACCGACCAGAAAGAGACCCAGTGGGGCTCTACCGGGAACTGTATATTTGGTATTGTAAATAATTCTAGTTATTCACTTAGCTTGGTGTGGACTCTCATGATTTATATTTACCCAATGTCCTTATTAAAGAGGGGACAGCATTCTAACTCTTCTCCTTATTGAGGCCAATTAACTTAATTAAAACGCTCATTGAGAACTTGTTGGATGGTCGGACAAGGTGTAACATTTAAACGTGTGCACAGGTTTCAGGAGGTGTCTGTCTCAACTGAGGCATGTACACCTGGGAAGCCAATGAAGGCTACCCAGGGTATCAGCATAAGAGGGCCAATGGGGCACTTGGTAAGTAGGTGCCCTTGACAGAGGCACTGGGAACTCAATGACAGTTATTGAATGAGGTCAGTACCCACTTGCATCCCAAGAGCAGGGAGGCAAGGCGATCAAGCACAATGTGGGGTGGGAGTGGGGTGGGGGCAGGTGTTAGAAATGCTTCAGCTGGCAATGGCAGCCCTGGGTCACTGTCATGTGTGGAGTTTGCACACTCTCCCCATGTCTGCGTGGGTTTCACCCTCACAACCCAAAGATGTGCAGGTTAGGTGGATTGGCCATGCTAAATTGCCCTTAATTGGAAAAAACAATAAATAATTGGGTACTCTAAAATTTAAAAAATAAACACATTGTCATATGCCATCAAACACATTTGTCTTCTAGTTACAGATCACATATGGTTGATTGCTTACTATATCCAATATATGGCTGCATGAAAGAAAACGTTCACCAGAATGTCTCCTGGTTCTCCGATACTCCTGACTTGCCCCGTTGAATTCATCCTATCTGGACTTCGCTCAGTTTTCACTGCCACTTTTCCTACAGCCAAGATGTCCAACTTCTGGACATTTAGGGCGGATTCTCCCAGACCCGCGCCGGGCTGGAGAATCGCCGCAACCGCGCCACAATGCCCGGATGCTGGTTCCTTCACCGGGGGGGACCTCCGATGGGGTCTGGTCCGCGATCGGGACCCACCAATCGGCAGGCCGGCCTCTCCAGCCGAGGCCCTATTTTGGTACGCGGCCGGCCCCTGAACCCCCGCGCCATGTTGCATCAGGCTGGCGCATTGAGGAAGTCCCCCATGCATGCGCGGGTTGGCGCGGCGCCACTGTGCATGTACGAGTTGGCGCAGCACCCATTGACACCAGAAAGGGAGGCTGGAATGGCGTGAACCGCTCCAGCACCATGCTAGCCCCCTGTGGGGGCCAGAATCGGTAGTGCCCACGCCTGTTTCGCGCCATCGTGAAATGCGACGGCGTTCACGATGGCGCGGACACTCTGCCTCCATTTTGGAGAATCCCGCCCCAAGGGTTTAAGTTCCCCTGGAAGAGCACTTTCGAATGCTAAAAATAAAATGTTTAGCATCTGCTGCAATCGAATACAGAGGAATAATTATACAAACAAAGTTCAGAAGTGTTTTGTTAGAATAATATAAACCCCTTCCTTTTATTTAAAGTTGCATATAATGCCACTCCATGGTAACAAGCAAGATGGGGTAGTAACAGATTTTTCTTCACTCCTGGAATACCTTGTCAGTGCATTAGCCCACCAATTAACCAGTAGACATGCACTAATACTTCTATGGCTAAGGTTAGACTGTTTTTGTGACAAACTGTACCAGCATGTTTAATAGCACCTAGTTAGGAAACACGTGCCCTGTTACCTAGCTGTTTACTGTTTAATGGTTTTATCAGTTTAGGTGTGCCTCAAAGTTCTTCAGTATTGCGCTGGTTGAAAGTGGTGTGGGTCCATTTTTAGAGTCTGCATAATAATGAAATGAAAATGAAAATCGCTTATTGTCACAAGTAGGCTTCAATGAAGTTACTGTGAAAAGCCCCTAGTCGCCACATTCCGGCACCTGTTCGGGGAGGCTGGTACGGGAATTGAACCGTGCTGCTGGCCTGCCTTGGTCTGCTTTAAAAGCCAGTGATATAGCCCTGTGCTAAACCAGCCCCTGCTCATAATAAGGTCATAGGATTACGAATTCAGGACTACAGGGTTTTGCTAAGTTCTATATCATTTTTTGGCAGCACTCCAACAAAGCATTCAAACAGGTTAAGGCTGTTCGGAGACCTTCTCACAAGCTAGAGGTAATACTAACAACAGACAGTAGTGACAGCCTGTTACAGTATTTTCTTTGTATTTGTGGTGGACAGTATTTTTGATACGTATGTTGTGCTCTTTCTTGTATCAGTAAAATGTAGCTTATGGAGCCAAGTTCAAACACTCCGTCACTTTCAGATCTGTATCATGAGTTTACAGAAAATAGCTCACTTGTGATATTTTAGGTCCCGAATGAAAATCGAGTTCTGTTTTTAAGCAATTTTCAAAGGTACAGGATACTTTGTTCCAGTGGGCAACACAGTGTCACAGAGTTGACAAACTCACAAATGCATATCGATGGTAACTGTTGCAATTCATTCATCTGAATGGCCACAATGGATCCAAAAGCACTCATTAAGTGGGGAAGTTTCGTAACTTGTTGAAGTGATTCTGATTTGAAGTCACTGCACTTGAAACTAACTTTTGACTTTGCCAAAAGCAGTGAAGATCATGCCCGATTGCTTCCACTTTATCCTCTTTACACAAGCTTACACAAGGTGTTGCTGAAAACTAAAAGGTACAAATGATGCCACATTTAGAATACTGTGCAATTTTGGTTCACTTATTATAATTGGAAGTTTACTGGGATGATCCCAGGTATGGAGGGAGTGACATATAAGGCAAGATTGGACAGGTTGGGACGGAACTCCTTGCAGTTCAAATGAATGAGAGGTGGTAAGATTGCAACATATAAGATTGTTTGGTGGGTTAGACAGGATACATGTTGAGAGCATTTTCCACTCGTGAGAGAGTGTAGGACCAGAAGGTGTTGCAGAATAAGTGGTTGCTCATTTATGATGGATTTGGGAAATATTTCAAGGCTGAGATCGATAGGTTTTTAATCAGTCGGGGAATTAAGGGTAATGAAGATAAGGCAGGAAAGTGGACAGACTGACTGTTAAATCAATCGTCATCTTATCAAATTGGCGGAGCAGCCTCGAAGGGCTGAATGGCCTATTCTTGTTCCTATTTCTCACGTCTTATGGCATGATTAGGGGCTGGTTTAGCACAGGGCTAAATCGATGGCTTTGAAAGCAGACCAAGGCAGGCCAGCAGCATGGTTTAATTCTCATACCAGCCTACCCGAACATTCGCCGGAATGTGGCGACTAGGGGCTTTTCACAGTAACTTCATTTGAAGCCTACTTGTGACAATAAGCGATTTTCATTTCATTTCCTGATTGTCAGATTTTGCACCCAATGGCAATGACGAGCAACATCATCAGCAGGAAAGGCAGAACCCTGAGCAGAATGAGGGCACTGGAGAGGAAAGTGGGACAGTGAGTACACAGCAGAGGCAATGCCACAACAATAGGATCTACCACCTAAGACAGAGATGCCTGGAGATGACTGAGTCCAAGTGCTGCAGGAGACTGCGATTCTCCAGACCCAGTCGCTGAAGACATCGCATCTTGTAACATGTGCTGCCAGCAGCTATTAAATCCTCTATGGCCTTGAACATCGCGCAACGCCGCCCCAACACCGGTCTGCCGATTCTCCGAAGAGCGGATAATCGGTGCCATTGGCGTCGGCACTGATGTGTTGGGTTCTCTGCTACACAGACGAACCAACACGGTTGCGAATGGTACAACTCAGTTTTATTACTATCATTTATTTACAGTGGTAAACTGGTTACTGAGGTTCGATCATAACCCTAGAATCTGTGGACCTATTCCTAATACTATCTTGTAGTGGCACTCAGCACATGGTGGATGTCTGAGTGGCTTGCTATGAGCTCTGTGCCTTGAACTGTCTCCTGCTGGAATGCTCAGGAAGTGTCGTGTTCCCTGTTTTGTACTGTGTATGTTCTTGCCTGTGATTGGCTGTGGTGTTGTATGTGTGTTGATTGGTCCGTTGATCTGTCCATCAGTATGTATGTGCTATGATGTTTACCTGAATATCATGACAGGCACGGCGCCGGTCGGGGTCCACTCTACGCAGCCCCCCGGCGATTCTCCACACGGGATAGGTCCGACCCCGGGGGCGCCTCTGCTGTGGCCTGGCCCACGATCGGGGCCTACCGATCGGCAGGCCGGCTTCTCAGGCTGGGGGCCTCTTTTGCTCCTCGCTGGCCCTTGTAGCCCTACGCCATGTTGCGCGGGGCAGGCGCGGTGAAGGAGGCCACTGGGAATGCACGCATTGGCGCCGGTCGCAGTGCGCATGCGCGCATTTCCGCCGGTCGCACTGTGCATGCGCAGACCCGCGCCGCCCACTTGACGTCGGCATCAGCAGCTGGAGTGGCGTGGGTCGCTCCAGTGCTGTGCTGGCCTACTGAGGGGCTCGGAATCGCTGTTCCTGAGGGCCTGTTGACGCCGGCGTGAAACGCGACGGCGTTTACAACGGCGTCAACTCTTAGCCTCAGGATCAGAGAATCCCACCCAAGGTATTTTTATTTTAAAAAGCAAAGGCACAGTAGCACAGTGGGCAGCACTGTTGCTTCACAGCTCCAGGGTCCCAGGTTCGAATCCCGGCTTGGGTCACTGTCTGAGTGGAGTCTGCACATTCGTCTGTGTCTGCATGAGTTTCCTCCGGGTGCTCTTGTTTCCTCCCACAGTCCAAAGATGTGCAGGTTAGGTGGATTGGCCATGATAAATTGCCCTTAGTGTCCAAAATTGCCCTTAGTGTTGGCTGGGGTTACTGGGTTATGGAGATAGGGTGGAGGTGTGGGCTTGAGTAGGGTTGCTCTTTTCAAGAGCCGGTGCAAACCCAATGGGCCGAATTGCCTCCTTCTGCAGTGTAAATTGTATGTAAGATTTTTCTCAGGGTTGAAGAGTCAATTACAAGGGGACATAGGTTTAAGTTGAAAGGGGCAAAGTTTGGAGGAGATGTGCGAGGGAAGATTTTTTTATAGAGTAGTGGTTGCCTGGAACTTGCTGCCAGAAGAGGCGGTGCAGGTACAATAGTGACGTTTAAGGGGCATCTTTACAAATATATGAATAGATGGGAATATATGAATGCTTGGAAATGTAGATGGTTTTAGGTGAGACGGGTAGCATTGTCGGTGCAGGCTTGGAGGCCTGAAGGGCCTGTTTCTGTGCTGTACTTTTCTTTGTTCTTTGTTCCAAGAATGTAACGCCTGAAATTATACACAATTCTCCAACTCTATCTTCACAAAAGATTTGGACAGCTTGATGTTTTGCCTTCTGGCTTTAGTGTTCTATTGAGTCTACCTTTTTTGACCCACTCCCAGTGGGTGGGGTTGGGCATCTATCCACCACTGGCACCAACATGATGCTAGCCCAGTTCCTTTGCTTGGAGGCAATTAAATATGCCAGAAAGAGAAGTCTTGTACCGAGGGGTAGCAAGCACTAATGATGCAGGACAGTTATTGCAGCATCTGAAGAGATGGGATGTGAGGGTTTTTTGCTAACTTTACCGCCCCCCCCCCCCCCCCCGTCACCCCACACCCATAACCACCACCACTCCCAGAAAGGTAAATGTATGCACGCAAACTTAATGTCAGTTTAAATTCTTTTAAAAAGAATATTTTTATTAAAGTATTTGCAAATTTTTATAACAGTAACAAAAGCAATAACAATGACATTGACATGGGAAGATAAACATTTCCCCACCCGACCCAATCTTCACACACCTCAACCATCTAACATCTATCCGCCCGTCCCCCTGTCTTCAGCGTGTTGCAACTGCCGACATTTTAATTTTCCCCGAGAAAGTCAACGAATGGCTGCCACCTCCCAGAGAACCCCAACATTGACCCTCTTAAGGCAAACTTTATTTTCTCAAGACTGAGAAACCCAGCCATGTCATTAACCCAGGTCTCGACACTCGGGGGTTTCGAGTCCCTCCACATTAAAAGGATCCGTCTCCGGGCTACTAGGGAGGCAAAGGCCAGGACATCGGCCTCTTTCACTCCCTGAACTCCTGGATGTTCTGACACTTCAAAGATCTCTACCTCTGGACTCGGCACCACCCGAGTTCCTAGCACCGTGGACATTGCCTTCGCAAACCCCTGCCCAAACCCTCCGAGCTTCGGGCATGCCCAGAACATGTGACATGGTTTGCGGGGTTCCCGCGCACCTCCCACATCTATCTATTACCCCGAAAGCTATGCTCATCCTCACCGCCGCCCGGTGGACCACCTTAAATTGTATTAGGCTAAGCCTGGCACATGAAGAGGAGGAATTGACCCTGCTTAGGGCGTCCGCCCATGGACCTGCCTCTAATTCTCCACCTAGCTCGTCCTCCCACTTGCCCTTAAGCTCCTCCACCGGGGTTTCCTCTGCCTCCAACAGCTCCTGGTAGATATCCGACACTAACCCCTCCCCCACCCAGGTACCGGACACATACCTATCCTGTATCCCCCGTGGCGGCAGCAGCGGAAAGACCGGTACCTGCTTTCTCAGGAAGTCTCGCACTTGCAAATATCTAAAACCATTCCCTGGCGGTAGTTTAAATTTACCCTCTCGCGCCTTCAAGCTGGGAAAGCTCCTGTCTATAAATAGATCCCCATCCTTCTAATTCCTGCCCTCTGCCCGCTCTGGAACCCGCCATCCAGCCTGCCCGGTGCAAACCTGTGGTTGTTACAAATTGGGGTCCAGACCGACGCACTCGCCACCTTCTTATGCCTCCTCCATAGTCCCCAGATCCTCAGAGCCGCCACTACAACCGGACATGTGGAGTACCGGGCCGACGAGAATGGCAGAGGTGCCATTGCCAATGCCCCCAGACTGGTGCCTTTACAAGACGCCACCTCCAGCCGCTCCCATGCCGACCCCTCCCCCATTACCCAATTCCAAATCATAGCGATGTTAGCCGCTCAGTAGTAGTTGCAGAAGTTCGGCAGCGCCAACCCACCCTCCCCTCAACTACGCTCCAACCACAATTTCTTCACCCGCGGGGTTTTATTCGCCCACACAAAGCACGAGGTGATCTTGTTCACCCGCTTGAAAAAAGGCCTTAGGGATGAAAATGGGGAGGCACTAAAAGACAAACCGAAATCTGGGGAGGACCGTCATTTTCACAGTCTGTACCCTCCCCGCCAGTGACAATGGGAGCATGTCCCACCTCTTAAAGTCCCCTTTCATTTGCCCTATTAACTGGGATAGATTAAGCTTATGCAGTGCCTCCCATTTCCGAGCCACCTGGATTCCCAGATAGTGAAAGCTCTTCCCTACCATTCTAAGCGGCAGCACCCCAGTCCCTCCTCCTGCCCTCCAGCCTGAATTACGAACATTTCATTCTTCCCCATGTTCAATTTATACCCAGAAAAACTGCCAAATTCCCCCAAGATCCGCATGACCTCTCTCATCCCCTCCAGCGGGTTCGAAATGTACAAAAGCAAATCGTCCGCGTAGAGCGAGACCCGATGCTCCACACATCCCCCCCCCCCCCCCCCCCGAACCAGCACCTGCCAGTTCCTCGAAGCTCTTAGCGCCATGGCCAGTGGCTCTATAGCTAGAGCTAACAATAATGGGGAGAGGGGGCACCCTTGTCTCGTCCCTCGGTGCAATTTAAAATACCCCGACCCCAGCCGGTTCGTACGTATGCTTGCTACAGGCGCCTGGTAGAGCAACGGCACCCAGCCAATAAAGCCCCCTCCAAACCCAAATCTTCCCAGCACCTCCCACAGGTATTTCCACTCCACCCGATCAAAGGCCTTCTCCGCGTCCATCGCTACCACCACCCCCGCCTCTCCTCTCTCTGGGAGCATCATAATAACATTTAGAAACCTTCGTACGTTGGCCTTGAGTTGCCTGCCCTTAGCGATTCCCGTCTGGTCCTCCCCTATCACCTCCGGAATGCAGTCTTCTATCCTTGTGACCAATACCTTAGCCAACAGCTTGGCATCTACATTCAAAAGCGAAATCGGCCTATATGACCCATGCTGCTCAGGATCCTTCTCCCATTTAAGAATAAATGAAATCGAGGCTTGCAACATTGTCAGGGGGAGGATTCCCT
Source organism: Scyliorhinus torazame (assembly GCF_047496885.1). Lineage (NCBI taxonomy): Eukaryota > Metazoa > Chordata > Chondrichthyes > Carcharhiniformes > Scyliorhinidae > Scyliorhinus > Scyliorhinus torazame. Next base: position 47,671,483 of record NC_092724.1, read on the forward strand.
TCTCTCTAGCCTTGTTAAACGTCCTCACCAGCAGTGGGCTCAATATCCCTGAGAACTTCTTATAACATTCCACCGGGTAGCCGTCCGGCCCCGGCGCTTTGCCCGACTGCATGCCCTCCAGCCCCTTGACAACTTCCTCCATCTCAATTGGGGCACCCAGCCCCTCCACCAGGTCCTCCTCCACCCTCAGAAACTCCAACTGATCCAAAAATTGCCTCATCTCCTCCACACACACCAGCCGGGGGTTCCAACTCATATAATTTACTGTAAAATTCTTTAAAAACTTTGTTCACCCCCCCCCTGGGTCCAAGACCATGTTACCGCCCCTATTCTTCACTCTACCAATCTCCCTGGCTGCCTCTCTCTTCCTAAGCTGTTGTGCCAACATCCTACTTGCTTTTTCCCCGTACTCATAAACCACCCCTTTTACCTTCCTCAACTGTTCCACTGCTTTCCCTGTGGTCAACAACTCAAATGCTGCCTGCAACTTCCACCGCTCCCTCAGGAACCCCGCGTCTGGGGCGTCCACGTATCTCCTGTCCACCTGGAGTATCTCCTCCACTAATCTCTCCCTCTCCGCCCGTTCCCCCATTTCCCTATGGGACCGAATCGAAATTAGCTCCCCTCTAACAACCGCCTTCAGAGCTTCCCACACCGTCGCCGCAGAAACCTCTCCCGTGTCGTTTGTTTCCAGATAGTTCTGAATGGACTTATTCACCCGCCCGCAGACCGCTTCATCCGCTAACAACCCCAGATCCAATCTCCATAACGGACGCTGCCCTCTCTCCTCGCTAACCCGCAAATCCACCCAATGCGGGGCATGATCCGAGACTACAATTGCCGAGTATTCCGTCCACACCACCCTCGGTATTAGCGCCCTGCTCAGAACAAAAAAGTCAATACGAGAGTAAACCTTACGGACGTGAGAAAAAAAAGAAAACTCCTTCGCCCTCAGCCATATAAACCTCCCAGGGTCTATACCCCCCATCTGTGCCATAAAGCCCTTCAATTCCTTTGCCACAGCCGGCCTCCACCCTGTCCTAGGCATTGACCGATCCAATTCCGGATCAATGACCGTGTTAAGTCCCTCCCCCATGATCAGGTTATGCAACTCTAAGTCCGGCATCTTACCTAACACCCGCCTCATAAACTCCATGTTGTCCCAATTTGGAACATTTTTTGTTAACGAGCACCACTCGTACACCCTCCAACCTTCCACTCACCATTATGTACCTACCCCCTTATCTGACACGATTCTCCCAGCTTCTAATGCCACTCCCTTATTAATCAAAATTGCTGTCCCCCTGGTCTTTGAGTCCAGCCCTGAGTGGAACACCTGGCTAACCCAACCCTTCCTCAATCTCATCTGATCTATGAACTTAAGATGTGTCTCCTGTAGCATTGCCACGTCTGCCTTCAGTTCCCTTAGATACGCGAACACGCGAGCCCTCTTGACTGGCCCATTCCGTCTGCTCACGTTCCACATAATCAGCCTGGATTACGCCCCACCACCCCCCGCCGACTAGCCATCACCCTTTTTAGGCCAGCCCCGGGTCCGCGCCCCCTACTTCTCCGAGTACCCCCATGAGCAGCAGCCGCTCCCGATCTCCCATTTATTCCCCAACAATAGTTCCTCCCCTGTCAGCAAAGCAGCCCCCTCCTTTCCCCCCACCCAACAGCACTAGAAACCTCATTCCCGAGGCCAAGCACCAGTTTAACATTTGCTCACCCCCACTGCGCTTCCGAGAGTCAGCTGAACCATGCTGATCCCGATAACCCCTGCCCCTGGTGCCAAACAGTCTGTCTCCCTATTGTTCGAACCTCTCCCCCCCACATGAATAAACCCTTTAACAACATCACATATCCCAGTAAGTAAACAGCAGCAAAAACAAACAAACAAAAAGATGCAATTAACAGAAACCAGTGAAGAGACAGTCCCTGAAGGCAAAATCCAGTCTCCCAAAGAAAAGCTCGAACTTGAACACCCCCTCCCCCCCCACATCAAATCCCTGCAAGGCAAAGACCCCACTGCCATCACCGCAGCCCATAATTTCACCCAGAACGACATGAAATCTCTTTTCTTTTGAAAAACCAGTACAGTATTACCAGCCACCGCTACAAAACTTCTCCGCAACTTAAGTGTCCTTTAAATTGTCTCCAGCTTCTTTTCTTTATTGAATGCTCATACATCGTCCGGCATCTCAAAATAAAAGTCTTGTTCCTCATGCGTAACCCACAGCTGCGCTGGGTGCAGCATCCCGAACTTCACCCCTTCTCTTGGCCAGCTCTGCTCCCGGATCCTGATAAATATGCAACTCACAGTTCTCCCAATTGCTGCTCCGTTCTTTCTTGGCCCACCGCAGGACGTGTTCCTTGTCTGTAAACCGGTGAAAACGTACCACCATGGCCCTCGGCGGGTCATTCGCCCTGGGCTTCCTTGCGAGGGCTCTATGCGCTCTGCCCACCTCCAAGGGCCGAGGGAACGCCCCAGCCCCCATCAACTTCTCCAGCATGTCAGTCACATAAGCCCTCGCATCGGATCCCTCATGCCTTCAGGGAGACCTATTCTCCAGGTCCTCCAACTTCTCCTGCATCCTCTTCTGGTGATCATCCAGCACCTCAACCTTGTTCTCCAGCACGGTTATATAGTCCTCCTGGTCGGATAACTTTTGTTCAGTCTCCCATATAGCTTTCCCCTGGGTCTCCTGATTCAAGACTACTTGATCAATCGAAGCCTTGATCGGGTCCAGCGTACCCTTTTTCAGCTTGGCGAAGCAATCCGCAAAAAACTTCACCAGCTGCTCCGTCGACCACTGTGCCGTCTCTCTCCTCGGCCCTTGCCCTCCTCTATGCTGTCCTGCGGTACCAGCTCCGCTTGGTTCTCGCTACCAGGACTAAGTCATTTCACACGGCCACTTCTAGTCCAATTCTCCATACACCAGAGAGGGAATCCTCCTTACTGTACCACAGTTCAGTGATTTATCCCCCAAAATCCAAGAAAAATCAGGGGAAAAAGATCCGAACGTCCATTACAGGCGGGAGCTATCGAATGCGTGACCTACTCCTCCATGGCCGCCACCGGAAGGCTGGTCAGTTTAAATTCTGAACCGAAAGAGATTTTAAATCATCACATGAGCTTAGGTTTGCTATTGCAGCTATAGACTTGGTCTTAAGGAAAAAGATCCTGCTTCCCATGAGTATTTAGACTCAACAAAGATATCTCAGATTAAAATATATGCAGTATATTAAAGCAGAAATGAATACACTGAAGAGGCTACCTCTCTCAGAACAAAGAATTCACCATTAGATAATTCTAGAAGCATTAGTCTCCCTGACGTTTACAGAGTCAGACTACAACCTTTTATAATGGTTACTTTATTACATGCTTAAATCTTGGAGTACAGTATAAGAATATTTTTAATATTGCAGAGTGTAAAGTGCCAGATAACCTAATCCATAAATGCAAAGTACAAATCAGTTCACCTTAAAGTAAATGTAAATTCAAATGCACTTAGAAAATAGAAGTAGGATATTCAAACAAAAAAAATAGATTCATACACACAATCAAAAGTACAAAGTGTAGTTTGCTGCTGTTTTGCCTCAGCCCTAAGAAGATTAATTAGATCTAAACTCAATGATGGTTGCTCAAATCTGACTGACTTGTTTATTTCTTATTTAAAGAAAATCTGTTACATATAGAATAACCTAACCATTGTCTGCCTTACTTTTTTGTTCTGAGACAATCTTGAGGATCAAAACATGTTTTTCGGAAATGCAACTCCAGCATTATCAAGGCTATTTCCTTGTTTGGTAAACTCTCCTTTCAGGGCCCTTGTGTCTGCATATGTATGTGTGAAATTACTGTGTGTGTGAAACTAATGTGTGTGATCTTCTCAAAGGAATTTTAGCTGTGTTTTTTGCTGAGTTAAAATTTTTGCCATTTCATTGACTGAATGAAATCCTTAACAGGGAGCCGCTTTAAAGGCCTAGAAAAGACCAGAAGATCAATCTCCAAATTACATTACAGGTCTCAGATGGAGCAAGGCCTGTCAGTCGGTAATTATTAGAACTTGTGGAGAGGGAGAGACACTTACTTCTGGGCCTTCCCCCTCCAACAGGGATTTTGATGGGTTTTTCACAGGTATTACAGGACTGTATCTATTCTTCTTCTGGTCGAGTGTGCAATCGGCAGTGGGCAGCTTAGTGGACCCCACCTCGTTACATTTGCATCTGATGGAGGGGATGAAATGCATCTATTCTGAGGTTGGGGAGGAAAGCTGAATTTTTTTTTGAGATGTAATGTGTTGACATCCCCACCCAACCTCCGCCATCCTACAACACCTTACTGTCCAATATGGGATAAGAATAATAGCCTTTTATTGTCACAAGGATGAAGTTACTGTGAAAAACCCCTAGTCGCCGCATTCCGGCACCTGTTCGGGTAAGCTGGTATGGGAATTGAACCCGCACTGCTTGCCTTGTTCTGCATCACAAACCAGCTGTCTAGCCCACTGAGCTAAACCAGCAAAGGATACTTAAGGCCGAGACCTCTAGGTACTGTCATGAGAATGTCGCTTTAAGGAATGATTAGCTGCTCATGTTACTGCAGTGATGTCAGAGTGTGGGTGGAGCTGAGCTATGGTTCTGCTTTTTAGTTTCACTTTGAGAAAAGCTTGGGTGTATCTCTGTCTTTTTGGTTTCGTTTTTCAGTGTGTTGCAGCTGAAGTCAGCCAAAGCAGCTGTATTGTTCAGCTCTCTGCCATGAAGGACTATCTCTTGATCATGTGGTGAATTCAGAAATTTAAACGTTTTCAGTATTGAATGTAAACTCTGATGTGCTTCTGTTGATCTCCTATTTTCTTTTTCTGTCAGTCTGGCCTCAATAAAAGTTGAGACGGATTCGCACGTAAACAGAAGTTATTTATTTAGCTTGCAAGCTTTATCATCTTACAGAATGTAACAGGACGTCCTGCCTCTTACACTCCAGAAAACGACTGAACTAACAGACAAAGGAATCTCTGCAAAATCAGTTCAAATGGTATCAAGTTTCACATACTCGACGGACATAGGTCAGCCTAGGTCCCTCCTGACCTGTTTAATCCATTCTGATTGGCTCACTTCCAATCCCTTTCTCTGGCCCCTATCAATGCATCCTCACTCTTATAGACACACCTCTTCCTGCTTTTTCCATGCGGTCCCAAATTCCTTTGTCCCTAACTGCAAAAATCAAAGTGGCTTATTTCTACATTACATTAACTAGTATCTCTAAAGTAACTATTTTATATCACATTCGTCATTCCCTCCTTTTATCATTCCATGATAACCGAACTATCCAATCTATAGCTACGGTTCCTCATCTAAAAAGATTCGTCGCTGCATTTCCAATTCCTGTCTTAGCCCCCCTTCATCTGCTTCACCCTCATGGATTTTAACAGTTAAATTTTTTTGGCCGGTGATTGGGGTGGTGATCTGATCCAGTGCACCCCACATTCTACCCATCACACATTTAAGGATGGCCAGGCCCACAAAGATGCAGCCGATAGCTACCACTAGATACATGGCCATATTTATCAACCAGTCCTTCCATCCCCCAAATCCCCAGTTACCCCAAGAGCCAGGATCCTGCATCCCGTCCAAGTGATCCCGTATGCGATCCATAAATTTAGTGATGTTAGCGGTCAAGTCTTGAACACCCATAATACACTTGCCCTGTACTATGGCGCATACCCCACCCTCACGGGCCAGAAGATAGTCAAGAGCATACCGGTTCTGCATTGCAAACAACCGTAGCTGAGACAACTCCTTAGTTATTGCCCCGAGGGCTCCCAAGGTTTACTACCCGTGTTTTCCTCAGTTTGGCCTTTAACTAACTTAAGTGTATCTCCCGGTAACCTACGTTCTAGCTGTACTTCCCTTCTCATACGCCCCATCCTCTCTCTAGTCCCTTTCACTTCCTCATAGCCTCTTCCTACGCTCTTCTGACAGCCTGATATTACCTTTCTTGCACCACTCTTAACACATCCAAAATCGAATTTACATGTATTCCAAAAACAAGGCAATGTCCATATAATGTTCCCTTCCCATCGCCGGGACCGGTGCAGCTGCTTCATGACTCCCGCATTCTCCTTAACTGTGATGACCTTCCATGAGTCGATACCATGTCCTCGTATATGGGGGCAGTGAAGAACATCACCTGTGCATAGGTGATGTATCCTTGTAGATTGGTTGGGGCTACACAGATACATAATATTCCCCTTTTCCATGTCCATCGCCAATAACACGCCAAGCGAAGTGAGGCCAAATATCAGACAGACGATGCGTAGCCACTCCATCATGCTCCACACCTGTAAAATAGCACTGGAGAAGGGAGGCAGGTTAGTATCCGACCTTTTACAGTAGTGGAGATGGACTCAATGTACAGTGATGTAGGTGCACCCAAGCACTTCGCCCCTCCACTTTAACTGCTGTGGGGGTGGCAAGGAGAACTTGGAAGGGCCCGTCCCATCGCGGCTCCGACCCCTTCCTAGTCCAATTTTTTGACCATTACATAACTACCGGGCTGGACTGAAAGTGAGCTAGGTACTGGGGGCAATGGCTGGTGAGCCGCGCGGACCTGGCCATGGAGTTCCTTGAGCACTTGCGTAAGGGCCAGAACATAGGTGGTCATTTCCTCAGTCATCTGATGAAACTGAACCCGTCTGGGAACCTGCAGGCTCCAAGGAGTTCTAAGAGGCCTGCCATAAAGAATCTCGGCGGGAGAAAGTCGGACCGGTCCCGCAGGTGTAACCCGCAGCTGGAAGAGGGCAACGGGGAGCAACTTAAGCCATGTCAGTCCCGTGTCTGCTCTTAATTTAGCCAATTTAGTTTTGAGGGTCTGATTGTGTCTTTCAACCATCCCGGCTGCCTGCGGTCTGTAAGCACAGTGTAACTGCTGGCGTATGCCCAACTGGGAGCAAAACTCCTTGTTAATTTGTCCAATAAAATGAGGCCCATTATCAGAACTTAACTGAGCTGGTATACCGTACCGGGGAATGATTTCCCTCATCAAGACTTTAACCACAGTAGCAGCTTTACTATAGATAGTCGGATACGCCTCAACCCATCTGCTGAACACATCCACAATGACCAAAACATATTTATAACATTGACACCTTTCCAACTCAATGTAATCCATTTGGAGCGTCTCAAAGGGACCACTGGGCAACGGGGTTTGCCCCTTCCCACAAGGGATACCTTTTCCGGTGTTATATTGCTGACAAATCAAACACCGATTACTGATACTTTGGGCCAACCCCTGCATTTTAGGGTGCCACCAAGTGTCCAGCAACAAATCACTAGTCCCCCGAGCCCCACAATGAGTTGCAAAGTGTACACATTCGATGACCCATAAAGCCAGCACATCAGACATACAAGTCTGATGTGCAGGCGTGGTCCATAAAGAGGAAACAGAATCATATGTACAACCTAACCGTTTCCACATTTGTTTATCACTCTCAGGAGCGTCCTCCTGTAACCTTATGACGTCTTGGATGGTTGGCATTGGCTTGTCAGAAGCAGACACATTCATAGTAGATCGTTTAGTCTGACTTAACATTTTAGGCACCATCACTTGCTGAATTTGTGCGGCTGTGCGCGCTGCACGATCTGCTCGTTCATTACCAATGTCAACTGGGGTTGTACCATTCGTGTGGGCAGCGCATTTAATAACGGAAATCTGCGCTGGCAGAAGGAGGGCCTGCAGTAGGTCATTAACTAAACCCCGGTGGGATATTTGACCACACATAATCATGTCAGGTTGTTCTGACGAAATGTCACTCAAATCGCCCCTTATTGTGGTAGTTTCCTGAATCAAGGCTAACCAGTCGTGGCCAGGTGCGTCTTCATGGATAGGGGGACCACTAAGAAAACAGGCTGGATTGATAGTGGTACAGTATTTAAATGTCAGACGTGGATTGTTCAAAAGGTATATCTCATACCTATTCTGACGAGCTGCGGTAAGATGCTGACCATTCGCCCCATATCCCTGGCATGGTACCGGTCATGGACCTGACGTGTAATATGAGGGCTTACCGAAGCTGACTGTGGCCATAAATGTGGTGATATTGTAACAAAATCGGCTGTACCTTCTTTTCCCGTGACTGTGGCTGTAACCTTGACTGGCCATTCGGTCTCAAGTAATGGCCAGTATTTGTCCTCCAACTCCCTGTTTCGTCCAGTTCTGTCATAGGCCAGGGTAACGTGATGCAGTGATAGTGGCTGTTCAATGTCTAACGTCCACCACTGGGGGGTGATAGAAATATAGCACTGTTGTCTCATCCTCCATGATGTAACCGTTACCCCCTCATCTCCGCATTCTAGCTGTAGCTGGAAGATACACAGTAAATCTCGGGCCAACAAATTACAGTCCAATCCAGTAGTCACTACAACCTGATGCTCTGCAGACTTATTCTCGTAAGTGACTGTCACAGGTTCAGAAATAGGATACTCACACACCTGTCCTTGGAACCCTGACAATTGCTGCGTGTGGTCGGATAATGGTAATTTAAGTGCTGATTGCACAGAAGACATGGCTGCCCCGTCCTCTTCTTCCAGTAGACCAATGGCCCCTCAGAGGGGGCTGCGGTTGTAGAGCTGTTGATTCGTTCGGTGGGCCATAAAAAGGGGGTGAGGGTCCCTTTGGGTGGGTTTGGTATCCTCCTCTTCGCTGATCCACCCACCCAAAGTCACTATATTGGGGCTCCTGCTGGTAAACTACCATTTCTGCCGCTTGTTGGGGTCGTAGATCATCCTTTTTCATTACATACTCAGTCTTAACCTTTGTAACTGAGCCTCCTTCTGGGCCTACACCCTCCTTCCAGTAAAATCTGACTGCCCTTGCCATCTGGGAAGGGTCGTTCTCCGTCCAATTCATGTTATTACATTTCACAGCAGTAACCACAGAAGGTGGTAGGCAATGCATTAACATAGCACAGTATTGAGGGGAATTCTGACCATTTTGATACAGCAAATCGCCTGACTGGCCCCTGTAGATTTCATTAAAATTCCTCTGGGTCTTCATTCTTCTTAGGTTTTAGGTCTAAGATAACAGAAAGATTTATGGGCCTTTGAAATGTGCTATTCAATGCATTTAAGATCTGTGTCCTTCTATCGTCGTCTAACGCATAGGCCTGCTGGAGTGCGGCATGACTAGCATAATTCAGGTGGTTAAGACAAGTGCGGTACTCTGCTGGGGTTAAAATCTGCTGAACTAGGGCCCAGAGGTCCCTTGAATCAGCTTGATAAATTGAGATAGTAGTTCTCAATGAATCCACAAAGGCAGCAGGAGATTTTTTTCTATCTGGGATTGTAGTCATAATAGCCATCATCTCACTGGGTGTCCATGGGAAGTAAACGTCTATTGTGGGGTTTGCAGCCGCCGTCCCTGGATCGGGGTTTCTCATCTTCCTAATCGGTAACTGTCTCCGAATGTCACCAGGGGGCACTCTAGGTATTTCCCCTGGTTGTTCCAAGACTTCAACGTCTCTCCCTGTCACTAGGGGGAGTTCTTTCTCTTCAACCGAAGTTGTTTCAGCTTTCTTTGTTCCCAACTCTTGTGATTTCTCCTTAGTTTGGGGAGACTGAGGTGATATGCTTAATTGTTTCTGGTGAGCTTCAAGCCCCTCTCTTGCTGTCCGAGATCTTGTCCTAGAGCTAACTGGGCTTGTGGGACAAAGTTCCTTTTGCTCTTTCGGTTGTGAAGTTGGTAAAACAGGACCCACACTATCACCCAAAAGGGCTTGAGTTTCTGGCATATTTGAAATCTGGGGAGCAATGACTGGGTATATATTATTGTACTCTGGTGGTTCTGGAATGAGCGCAGACCATGCTATGGGTGCAGACGGAACTTTTACTGACTTTTCCAAATTATTGAATTTTTCTTCTTCTGTCAATTCAAGGCCAGCCATTAAACTACGTAGCTCATCTCTTGTGTGACCCGTGTCCTTCCTCTACTTGCGCTTTTTTTTAAAACTTAAAAATGTTTGAAAATTCAAATTGGATTACTGCAACTTGCAAGCTCAGCTCTGATCTCAACTCAGAACTAAATTTACAATTTGCTTAACACAAACTTGTACAACATTTACAACTTAATTATTTCTTTATCTTAACAATTTTTCTTTTAACAAGTTTTTTTTCTTTTACATACACATAAGTATTAGCAAAATCAACTATAATTTCCAGATTTACACTTTTTAAAATGGTGTCCATGATCTTCTTTAAGTTTCTATTAATCTCCAGATAAAATGAGATAAACCTTATTTCAAGTAAGTAAAACTTAAGATTCTGGCAATTTCAATCAATTGCTTTCGAAAATAATAACTTTTATCAAAGAGGTGGAGAAACCCACTGGTTTCCTTTAATTAATTCAAAACGTAACTTTGCTGGTGTTCACTGACTCAAAGGAAAGGTATCCGATTACACTGCAGACTGTTATCTCAAGGCCTGAGTGAGAAGCACTGTCTGTTTTCAACTCCGCCTGCTGCTGTTAACCCTTTGAGAGACTTCTGCTTCAACCTCACAATCTCAACTAGACCTCGGAACTTTACAGTCCAAGGAGACAATTTTAGCTTAATCAACTATATATTTAAAACACTCACACATAGAGTTGAACCATCTTCAGATTTAAAAACAGTTATACTGGACTGAACCCCCATTTATTTAAGTCACATCAGCCTCTGAACCCCGATAATAGACTGAACCTTTATTATTTAAAGTCACATCAGCCTCTGAACCCCAATAATAGACTGAACCTTTATTATTTAAAGTCACATCAGCCTCTGAACCCCAATAATAGACTGAACCTTTATTATTTAAAGTCACATCAGCCTCTGAACCCCAATAATAGACTGAACCTTTATTATTTAAAGTCACATCAGCCCAAAACCCTAACCCAAGCCGAAACAACAATATGAAATCCCATCAATTAAAGTGCTAATCCCCAGACTGACCTGTGATTTCGTCGAGGCGGTCTTTCTGTGCCAACCGCGAGTGACCAGACTAATCAGACAATAGGAAGAGGGGAACAATCAATGCTGGTCGTTTTCCATTTCTACATTGAGGGCCCTTTGTTCCCGTCCTCCTGTTCATAATCAGTCTAATTCTGATTTCGCAGTTGGAACAGGATCGCCCAGAGAAATCCCGGTTTTCGGCACCAAATGTTGATCTCCTATTTTCTTTTTCTGTCAGTCTGGCCTCAATAAAAGTTGAGACGGATTCGCACGTAAACAGAAGTTATTTATTTAGCTTGCAAGCTTTATCATCTTACAGAATGTAACAGGACGTCCTGCCTCTTACACTCCAGAAAACGACTGAACTAACAGACAAAGGAATCTCTGCAAAATCAGTTCAAATGGTATCAAGTTTCACATACTCGACGGACATAGGTCAGCCTAGGTCCCTCCTGACCTGTTTAATCCATTCTGATTGGCTCACTTCCAATCCCTTTCTCTGGCCCCTATCAATGCATCCTCACTCTTATAGACACACCTCTTCCTGCTTTTTCCATGCGGTCCCAAATTCCTTTGTCCCTAACTGCAAAAATCAAAGTGGCTTATTTCTACATTACATTAACTAGTATCTCTAAAGTAACTATTTTATATCACATTCGTCACTTCTGTTTAAAGGTTGTTAAGTATTTTGGATGTTAAAAGGACAGCTTAAAGGATTACTTAGTGTTGTATTCTTTGGGGGTTACCTTTGAATTAATGGTTGCTAAGATATCCACTGTTTGTTTTAAAAAGGTTAACTTGAGTAGAATAAACATTGTTTTGCTTTTAAAAATACTTTCCATTTCTGCTGTACCACACCTGTAGAGTGGGCTGTGTGCTTCCCATACCACAATCTATTAAAAGGTGCGGATCAGGTGTACTCCATGATACACTTTGGGGTTCTCTAAACCCTGGCCCATAACAGTACGAAGCAATTTATCTATCTTATGGCCGCACCTCCTTGAGCAACCTCTTTTAAAGACCCATGTATCTGTACCAATGATTATGCTGTGCCTCTATTCCATTGTGATCTTAGCATTTAATGTGTACATTCTCTCCATAATCCAACTTCAAAAATGTAAAGTTTTGTTGCATTTCTTCAGTGAACTGATTCTGTCACCCATCGGCTCGCAATGATAACCTCTTTGATCAACACAGTTTGTGTTTATTCCTATGATTTATAATGTTGGTCTCAAACGGATAGTTTTGAAGTTGTAAGACATCATAATTGTTTTGTTATCCCTATGAGTCTGCTCCAATTTCCTATCATTTTGTGGGCAAAACCAAATATTTCTCCTGACTGCAGAACCGTTCTTATAAATCTAGATCCTCTGGTTTTATGTTCATAATCTATGTTCACAAACTTGCTTACATTAATCAAGGTTTGGCACCAGCACCTTGGGATAGAGGCTATTTCTGTCGTCTATAAGGTTTCTAACCGCCTGTTATGTAACAATAATTAATCACTTCAATGGCGAAAACCTAAAGTAATGGCTGGTATGTCAAAGAAAAATACAAGAAACAGCCTGGAGTTTCCCATTTCACTTGAGTGGAGTAGTGCTTTTGTCCTAACCATGGTCTAATTCAGTGCGTGCTTGAGTTTGGAGTAACTTAACTGTCAAAAAGTGGGAAAAAATATTCCACCTTTCTCACCGCCGCCGTGTTCAATTCTTCAATTGTTTGATCATTGAGTGTCTGGTATCTGTTCTTGTCCTCAGTGTGAGATTGGTTAAACCTGCGTGTGGTAATTTAGAGAAATAAACTGAACTGAAGGCTAGCTTCTGTAAGCATGAGAGCAAAAATTGTAAAGCATTGAAGAAATTCCTTCTGCACGCTTGTAACCTGAAGTGTATCATCTCTGCATAACTCCGAGACATAAAACACCACTTTAATCACCACAATACAGGTTCATTTGCAAAACCAGCTAGGCTTTTGAGAAAGATTAAAGCCCTGCAGAGAAGATTTATTTGAGTAATTTTGTTAAGAAACCACAACTTCTGCAGTTTTCACATGTTGTGTCTTATATTATAAGAATAAGTGGTAAATATCTGAAGACTTTGTCAGTTGCACATGTTTCAAAGTGGACACTCAATTGTTGTCCAAAGTAGGGCGGCACGGTGGTGCAGTGGTTAGCACCGCTACCTCACAGTGGCGAGGACATGGGTTCGATCTCGGCCCCGTTCACTGTCTGTGCGAACTTTGCACATTCTCCCTGTGTCTGGGTGGGTCTCACCTCCACAACCAAGGTAGGTGGATTGGCCATGCTAAATTGCCCCTTCATTGGAAAAAAATAATTGGGTACTCTAAATTTATATTTAAAAAATTGTTGCCCAAAGTTTAATAGATGCATGTCGGCAGAATTGTGCAAGATTGGGCGGCAGCACACACAGCTGAGCTTTCAGCTCTATACACTTTCTATAGCTTAGTAGATGATAAATAGAGGCCCATAGCAATAAGTCTCTCAAGGACCATAGAACAAAGGGGGATGAGTTGTGATTAGCCTCTGGCACGGCAGAGGATAAACACAGAAAGCAACATGGAAGCTGGCAATAACACTGGTGATTAAGTCAATGTTTACGTTCTGTCATGTGAGAGTACCTTTAAAAAATGGGTGTTTACTACTGCTGTGATGTCAGAGAGTGGGTGCAGCTGGGCTGTCTGCTAGCTTTTTACTTTCATTTTAGGCTGTTTGCCACAGGGTGTGTTTTAGTTTCATTTTCAGTGATGGAGCTGTAGCCAGACAGAGCAGGTGTACTGTTGATCCCTCTGCCATCAAAAGACTATCTGTTGATCATTTGGTGAATTCAGAATTATAAATGTTTTCAATAGTGACTTTAACCTGATGTGCTTCTGATAAAGGTTTTGTTTTTTAAGTCGTATGGATGTTAAAAAGGAAAGCTTAAAGGTTTACTTAGTGTTGTATTCTTTGGGGGTTGTATTTGAATTAATGGTTGCTCAGATGTTCAATGTATGTTTTAAAAAGGTAAACTTGAGTTGATAGAATAAACATTGTTTTGCTTTAAAAAAATACATTTCCATTTCTGCTGCACCACACCTGTAGAGTAGGCCGTGTGCGCCCCATACCATAATCTAGTAAAAGTTGTGGGTCAGGTGAACTCCATGATACACTTTGGGGTTCTCTAAACACTGGCCCATAACCAATTGAAAAATTGAATCTTGAACAAGAGGAGAAATCAGAGAGTGAAGATGAAGTTGAAGTGCAATTATCAGAAACGATTTTTGATCAGATGTTTGAAAAAGAACAAGAACAGGTGGAGGATGAGATGGATATTTTGAGTTCAGTAAAATTGGCGGAGTTACAAGAAAAAGATGCAGAAATAAAATGGATGTATCAGAAAGCATAAACGGAAGAGGAATCTGAGTGAAAAAGTGATGTCTAGATGAGTAAATGGAGACCTTTACATATGCAGGCGAATGAAAAGTGGGCAGAAGTTCATCAAGTGGTATTGCCGGTAAGGTATAGAAAGGAGCTGCTGTGAGTTGCACATGAGGTACCAGTGGGAGGTCATTTGGGAATAAGGAAAACTCAAGCTAAAATACAAAAAATATTTTTATTAGCCTGGACTACATAAAGATGTAGTTAAATTTTGTCAATCATGTCAAGTGATAGGGAAACCTCAAGCAGTGATAAAACTAGCGCCCTTCATACCCATTCCAGCATTTGAGGAGCCTTTTGCAAGGGTCCTAATTGATTGCGTAGGACCGCTTCCTAAAATGAAAAGTGTGAATCAATATCTTTTGACTATAATGGATGTGTCTACTAGGTTCCCAGAGGCCATTCCAGTACGTAATATTACAGCTAAAAAGATTGTGGAGGAGTTACTTAAATTCTTTACTAGATATGGACTACACACAGAAATACAATCGGATCAAGGATCAAATTTTACCTTGAGGTTATTCAAAGAAGTGATGGATAGCTTAGGAATAAAACAATTTAAATCAACTGCGTACCATCGAGAATCACAGGGAGTATTAGAAAGGTGGCATCAGACATTAAAGACAATGTTGAGGGCTTATTGTCATGACTATCCAGAGGATTGGGATAAAGGAATTCCATTTGTACTGTATGCAATTAGGGATGCACCTAATGAGTCAACCAAATTTAGTCCTTTTGAACTAATTTTTGGTCATGACGTAAGAGGACCACTTAAATTGATTAAGGAAAAATTGGTGAGTGAGAAATCGGAAATTACATTATTGGATTACATGTCAAATTTTAGGGAACGATTAAATAGAGCAGGGGAATTGGCGAGACAACATTTAAAAGTTGCATAAAATGTGATGAAACGGGTCACGGACAAGAAATCCAAAGTTCGTAGTTTTGACAGTGGAGATAAACTTTTAGTGTTGTTACCAGTGGTAGGTGAACGTTTAAAAGCTAGGTTTTGTGGACCTTATCAGATTGAAAGGAAATTAAGTGAGGTGAATTATGTGGTATAAACACCAGATAGAAGGAAAACTCACCGAGTGTATCATGTGAATAAGCTTAAGAGGTACTTTGAAAGGGAAGGAGAGAAAAAGGAGGAGGTTTTAATGACTCTAACTCAAGGTGACAAACCAAACCCAGATGACTGTGAATTTGACATACCTCAAATTAAATTGGAAAAAGGGAATGTCCTTAAAAATTGGGATAAATTGTTGAGTTACCTTCTAGACGAAAAACAAACTGACCTGAAAGAGTTATTGATATCACGTGGGCAGATTTGTGGAGATAAATTGGAAAGTACTAAAATGGCTATACATGATGTAGATGTGGGAAATGCTGTTCCAATCAAACAACATCCATACAGACTTAACCCTTTAAAATTGGCACAGGTTAGCAAAGAGATTGAGAGTATGCTTAGAAATGGCATAATTGAAGAGGGTTGCAGCCAATGAAGCTCACCCATAGTGATGGTACCAAAACCAGATGGTACCCAATGGTTGTGTGTGGACTATAGAAAGGTTAATGCAGTTACAAGAATGGACTCTTATCCTATCCCATGTTTGGAGGATTGCATTGAGAAAGTGGGACAATCAGCTTTTATTTCCAAACTGGATTTACTTAAAGGTTACTGGCAGGTACATTTATCCGAATGGGCGAAGGAAATGTCAGCTTTTGTGACTCCAGATGGTATATACCAATTCAAAGTTATGCCATTTGGCATGAAAAACACCCCAGCCACATTTCAACGGTTAACTAACAAAGTCATTTCAGGATTACCTAATTGTGCGGTATACATCGACGATCTGGTAATTTTCAGCCAGACATGGACAGAACATTTGAAACATCTGATGGAGTTATTCGATCGACTTCAGGAGACGGGTTTGGTGATAACCTAGCCAAAAGTGAATTTTGAAAAACCCAAGTCACTTTCCTTGAGGAGTTTCCGATACCCTCAAGATGAAGGGAAATAATGTGAGTTCTTGGCATGAGTGGATTTGATTGAACATTTGTGCAAATATTTTGTAGCGTGGTTGCTCCACTGATGGGCTTGCTGATGAAACGTCGAAAATTTCAGTGGACAGCAGACTTTCAACAGGCATTTGACGGCCTGAAAGCTGTGATAACCAATGCTCATGTGTTGGAGAATTACAAGGGACTTTGTGATCAGATTGAACTAAAGTATCTGACTTTAAAGAGAAATGCTGAGGCGTAGAGAAATGGACGGATCGTGCGTAGACCTTCTTGTTCAAAGAGACTATCAATCGAGAAGGATTTCAGTTGGAGGAAGAAGAAAATAAAATGGACTATATTATTAGACCTGTTTGCGTGTGTTGTCTTTTTTTAAACAAAAAAGTATATTTATTGTGTGCATTTCTTAAACGATAGTGAAAAGGTGAAAAATGAAACCATCGTGAAGTTGATGGTTTATTTTTTTTCTTGGGGGAAGGTGTCATGTGAGAGTACCTTTAAGAAATGGGTGTTTACTTCTGCTGTGATGTCAGAGAGTGGGTGGAGCTGATCTGTCTGTCAGCTTCTTACTTTTGTTTTAGGTTGTTTGATGCAGGGTGTGTTTTAGTTTTGTTTTCAGTGTTGGAGCTGAAGCCAGACAGAGCAGGTGTACTGTTGATCCCTCTGCCATCAAAAGACTACCTGTTGATCATTTTGTGAATTCAGAATTATAAATGTTTTCAGTAGTGACTTTAACCTGATGTGCTTCTGATAAAGGTTTTGTTTTTAAGATGTCTGGATGTTTAAAAGGAAAGCTTAAGGGTTTGCTTCGTGTTGTCGTCTTTGCGGGTTGTATTTGAATTAATGGTTGCTAAGATGTTCACTGTGTGTTTTAAAAAGGTAAACTTGAGTTGATAGAATAAACATTGTTTTGCTTTAAAAAAGTACATTTCCATTTCTGCTGTACCATACCTGTAGAGTGGGCCGTGTGCTCCCCATACCACAATCTAGTAAAAGTTGTGGGTCAGGTGAACTCCATGATACACTTTGGGGTTCTCTAAACCCTGGCCCATAACAGTTCCTACACATTTAGTCTTTATTTTCATGCTGTTCAGAAACGATGGTGAGTTGGAAGAGATCCTATGGTTGTAAACTTTGAATGGGGTTTGTTTATTGACATGTTTTGGGTGGATCCATTTGATTAATGTGCATAAAGCTGAATTCATTGATCTCTGCAGAGCTGTAAAAAAATATTAAATTCCAAAGCATTGAATTGGATCAGCCTCCAGATTCTGTAATTATTTCCAAACATACCACAAATCACACAACGTCAACATTGGTGCATTCCAATAGAAAGGCCCAGCCTTCGCCGGTGAATGAGCTGGAAGGCTGTATGAAAGAGTTTTCTTTTTAAAACTTTGATTTTTCACTTTCACATTACAGCCGCTCACTGTCAGGTAGATTTGAAGGTGCAGAAAATTGAGTCAAGGTACACCCGTGGTTCTGCGTAGCCTGTAGCATTGAGCAAAATCTCCAGCGCCAGCCTCTCACGCCCCTGATTCATTTGAGAGATCTGCAGGATGAGGGGAATTTCTCACAGAAAGACAACAATCCATTTGGTGTTCTGGTCTCAGGTGACAGCTAATCCTTGCCAGAATAACAGGTCATTCAATTTGTATACCACAGACAAAGCCCAGCAGCAACAGCAGGGTAGACATGTGTTCTATCAGATTGCAAGCTTTCTGGTTGTTTGGGGACTAATCACTTGTTCACATGTGTCCCTCAGACCATCTGCCCCAAATCATGACAGGCTTCAGAGGGAAAACACATTCCATGAATTACAGGTGATTTGTAAATCCAAGTCTAAGTTCATTCTCATTGTCACTTACTGGCTTTGGGGTGAGTTTCTCTTTTCCTTCGCTGTTTAATTCTGCAAGATGATCATTGGGTTTCTGTTCTCATTTGTGACAGGTTAAGATAATCCGGGCATGGATGATTGTGCCCCACCCCCACTCCCCACCACTCCACTGATCCCCATACCCCACCTGCAGAACACGGCAGCACGGTAGCACAGTGATTAGCACTGTGGCTTCACAGAGCGAGGGTCTCACGTTCGATTCCCCGCTGGGTCACTGCTGTGCGAAGTCTGCATGTTCTCCCCGTGTCTGCGTGTGTTTCCTCCGGGTGCTCCGGTTTCCTCACACAGTGCATAGACGTGCAGGTTAGGTGGATTGGCCATGCAAAATTGCCCTTAGTGTCCAAAAAGGTTAGGAGGGGTTATTGGGTGACAGGGATAGGATGGAAGTGAGGGCGTAAAGTAAATCAGTGCAAACCTGATGGGCCGAATGGCCTTCTTCTGCACTGTATGTTCTAAGTTCTATGTTGGTGACTGTCTTGTGGAGTCTGCACGATCTCCTCCTGTCTGCGTGGGTTTCCCTCGGCTGTGCTCTGGTTTCCTCCCACAGTCCAAAGATGTGCAGGATAGGTGCGGTTCTGGGTTACGGGGCAGGGCAAGGGAGTGGGACTAGGGAGGGTGCTCTTTCAGGGGGTCGATGCAGGCTCAATGAGCTGAATGGCCGCCTTCTGCATGATAGGAAGTCTTCAATGGTCTGCTGCCACAAATGACCTTACATTTAAACAATATCAGTGAAAGTTATCATGATATGAGTTATCACGATAACCTGCGCTTTGCAAGTCGAGAAACCACCAACCAGCTGCCGTTTTCGTGAGCTCCACCACTTGCAATAATTTTTTTCATTTATTTGGATGCTTTTTGTTTCCATTTCCACTTCTGTACCTCATTACTTCTGCACCATTTCTAATTGTTGTGTTCAGAGTCAGATTGTTCATGAAAGAGCTGTAAAGGCATTACCTCATATTTCAAAGCAGTAGGAAGCAGCTTCCTCTGATGGACCAGGTGGTTTGTCCAACGATTAGCGAATCCATATGGGTGAAGAAACATTAGGTTGTTCAAATTCTTTCATGGGATGTGGGCATCTCTGGGTGGGCCAAAATTTGTTGCTTATCCCGAATTGCCCTTGCGAAGGTGGTGGTAATCCCTGTTCCTGAACCACTGCAGTCAATGAGGTGTAGGTAAGTCCACAGCCAGCACAGCAATAGGGGTCCTCCACTTTTAACATCATTGAGTCAGGGAGGATAAAATTGATCTGCTTCTATTTGCTACCCCAAAATTTACTTTGGATAGATAAACTCTGGGCAAAATCAGGATTCAGCCATTCCCCCTATCATTCAATAGCCCACAAACATCACTGGGAATATTTCTAGGTTGCAAAATTGGTTCTTTGTACACCCATAGTTTTGGTGCTATGCGTGTGGTTTTGGTACCAAAAGGGCGACCGCATCAGGCACACATTCACTTCCAGTGCAGCCCATGACCAAGTATCATCTCAGTGAAGGTATTAGTCAAGGCCTTAAAGCATGCACCAGATATGTGCAAGGCAGGCTAATTGTGGCATCAATCAGCATGTAATGTTTGATGCCAGCATTGTCACTTTCACCTCGTCTCTCCAGCTTACACCCTCTCTCGTAAGCACATTCCTGCAGCAGGAAGTACTCCCAGCTCGGTTATTTCAAGGGGCCAGCATCAAATAGCAGGTTCGTTGCTCATTAATATCTCTGGGTTTATACGTCCTATTGCAACACAGATGAGGTCTTGCCTTTTGAGTTCTCAAACAATATCAGAAAGCTGAAGTTCTTTCCATAGTTGGGCAGTTAGGAGAATGATGAAGACTTTGGAAAATAGGGGTGGGATTTTCCATCCAGCAGCGGCGGAATCGCAAAACAGGATTGGGCGGAGAATCATGCTTGAGCTGAAAATCGTGGGCCCGATGGAATTCCAAGCTCCGGTGCCTCGACAACGGCGTCAATGCATTCTACTCTGCACGTACTGTAAATACCATTGGCATATCATTAACAGGCCCTACCCGGTATTCTCCGCGGCCCGCACGATGCTCCACCTCTGCCAGGAGGAATTACCAATGGCGATGTTCACTTGTGATTTTAGAAATCGGCAAACAGGTGCCATGGCTGCTGAGAGAGAGAGGAGGCAGGACATGGTCCCAGAGGCGCGACCGTGGGCTGCCGGTCCTGCCATTGGCATGGCTGGCTGCGGGTGTCGCCTGGCAAGGCCGGGGTAGGGGCTGGGTGGGGGGGAGGGGGCAGTGCGGGGGACAACCAGGGGATGGGCCGTGCCCCCGGGATCGGGGTGTCCAGGCATGGACTGCCATTGCTGAAACCTGCAGGGCAGCAACCTTGCTCATTGTGGCCTGTGGTTGCGCAGAGTGACACCAGCTGTACTGGTGTCCCCACCATACCACCCCTGCACTCCACACCCCTTAAACCTACCAACCCCCCCCCAGCCCCCCACGACTGGGAGTTAGCCATTTTAAGTGGCTACAATGGAAAGCCGGCCGCCCAACAGGCCGAGGAGAAGGTGGAAAGGAGGCACCACATCAGGCCTCGTGAACGGCTGTCTTTTGAAGACCTGCCGGACCGGGTATGCCGTAGAAAACTCCAGGTGAGCAGGGGGACCATGCGGCATATCTGCTGGATCATAGCACACCTGGTACCGTGGGGATAGGGGGGAGAACACTGTCATGATATTCAAACACACATCACAACACATACATCATGATAGACAGACCAACAGACCAATTAGCACATATAACACGACAGCCAATCACAGGCAAGAGCAGACACAGTATAAGACAAGAAACACGACACCTGCTGGCCAGTCCATCTGGAGACAGGACAAGGCCAGGACCTCATTAACAAGACACTCATACAGTCACCACGTGCTGAGTACCAAGTCAGATGTGTAAATAACTAGTTGGGATAAAACTGCGTTGTACCAATCGCAACCGTGTTGGTTCGTCTGTACCTCAGAGCACCCAACACCACATGGTACCAGTGAGTGAATCGATACTGACCGGCAAATCTGCCATCCTGAGCCATGGACACCCGCAACAAACCGCAGCCGTTGCAAGTCGCTGGGAACCTGGGCACCAATTGGAAGCTCTTCAAGCAGCGATTCGAACTGTTCATGCGAGCCAACGAAAAACAGGGTGCCTTGGACGAAACAAAGATTGCCATGCTCCTCACTACCGCAGGTCAGCACGCCATCGATGTATACAACTCCTTGGTGTTCGCGGAAGGCGCGAACAAATCTAAATAAGACATGGTCCTCCTCAAGCTCGACCAGCACTTCAACGTTGAGGTCAATGAAAGCTTTGAGAGGTATATCTTTCAGCAGTGCCTGCAAGGTAAGGATGAGCTCTTTCAGTCCTTCCTGATACCTCCGCATACTCGCGCAGTCCTGCGGTTACGGCACCACCTCAGAGTCCATGATCCGGGACCAGATCGTTTTTGGCGATGCGTCCAGTGGCCTACGCCAGCAGCTTCTAAAAATTAAAGGCCTGACCTTAGCATCTGCAGTTGAAGCCTGTGTCCTGCATGAAAATGCGACCAGCCGCTACGCCCAATTTCAGGCGACCAAATCGGCACGGAGGGGGTCCCAAGCGATCGAATCGGCAAGTCAGGCTGCCCACGAGGCCGAACGCATCCAGGCAATCGAGTTTCTCCCGGCCCGCGGCCCGGACGAGGGCGGCCGTTTCGCGCGCTTTTTGAGGCCTCCCGCGGTTGTGCGTGCCAAAACCTACGGCAACACTGAGGGACATGCTGCGCAGGCACCACCGACGCAAGACCGAACTGCGCATGCGCAGTGGCGTAACGAACGCCATGACATCATGACGTGCGGCAACTGTGGAGCTGCACATTTAAAAGGGCAATGTCCTGCAAAAACCTGACAATGCCTACGCTGTGGCAAGATGGGCCACTACGCTGCCTACTGTCGAGCGGCTCAACCTGTGGATCTTCCACATATCCGACAACCTCGCAGACACGTGTGGACCATCCAGCCTCCACATCACGACATCCAAACCGTCAACACAGATGACCAAGACGCCTTCCGGGTTGCGGTCATTGATGTGAACCGGGTCAACACCATCAATCCGGCCGATGAATGGAGTGCCACCCTGACGGTCAACCGATCGCCGATCACTTTCCGCCTGGACACTGGCGCCTCCGCCAACCTCATAGCATGGTCAGCATTCTATGCCATGAAGGTCAGACCACCAATCCAGCCATCCCGGTGCAAGGTGGTCGACTACAAAGGGAATGTTATCCCGGCCATGGGATCCTGCCAGCTCCAGGTGACACACAAAACACACACGGCCACAGTCTCGTTCGAGATAGTTGGCTCATCGAAGGACTCCCTGCTGGGCGCACAGGCATGTAAGGCTCTCCACCTTGTGCAACAAATTCTCTCTCTCTCCAGACAGCACGTCTGACTTCCCGGATGCAGAGTTCAACGCACAGCTCCAATCGCTCCTCGCCCACAACCAGGAGGCATTCAAAGGCATGGGAACATTGCCATACACCTACCGAATTCGCCTCAAACCGGACGCCATCCCGGTCGTTCACGCACCTCGCAGGGTTCCTGCGCCACTTAAAGACCGCCTCAAGCTGCAGCTGCAGGATCTCCAGGACCAAGGGGTCCTATCCAGGGTCACGGAGCCCACGCCATGGGTCAGCTCCATGGTGTGTGTCAAGAAGCCCTCTGGCAAGCTCCGCATCTGTATAGACCCCAAAGACCTCAATAATAACATTATGCGGGAACATTATCCCATACCCAAACGGGAGGAGATCACCAGTGAAATGGCCCAAGCGAAGATATTCACGAAACTGGATGCTTCTAAAGGATTTTGGCAGATCCAACTGGACCCGTCCAGCCGAAAGCTATGTACCTTCAACACCCCTTTCGGCAGATTCTGCTACAACCGGATGCCATTTGGCATCATCTCGCCATCCGAGGTCTTCCACAGAATCATGGAGCAGATGATGGAAGGCATCGAAGGGGTGTGCGTATATGTGGACGATGTCATCATCTGGTCCACCACACCGCAGGAGCACATACATAGTCTCCAACGCGTTTTTGCCCGCATAAGGGAAAACGGCCTGCGCCTCAACCGAGCCAAGTGCGCCTTTGGCCAGACCGAATTGAAGTTCCTGGGGGACCATATCTCCCGGTCAGGGGTCCGTCCGGATGCAGACAAGGTGAGCGCCATCACAGCCATGCCGCAGCCGGCCGACAAGAAGGCTGTCCTACGCTTCCTTGGAATGGTCAACTTCCTAGGGAAATTCATTCCCAACCTTGCCTCCCACACAACGACTCTGCATCACCTCGTCAAAAAATCCAACACACACACCAGCTGGAATGGGAGGAGCTCAAACGCAAACTCACCACGGCACCAGTGTTGGCGTTCTTCGACACGTCTCGTCCCACCAAAATCTCAACTGATGCCAGCCAATCCGGCATTGGAGCAGTGCTCCTGCAGAGGGATGACACGTCGTCATGGGCCCCAGTTGCCTATGCATTGCGGGCCATGACCCCCACAGAGCAGCGCTACGCGCAAATCGAAAAAGAATGCCTGGGCTTGCTAATCGGTTTAGACAAGTTCCACAATTACGTCTATGGTCTTCCACGGTTCACAGTCGAAACTGACCACCGCCCCCTGGTCAGCATAATAAACAAGGACCTGAACGAGATGACCCCTTGCCTCCAGTGCATCCTACTTAAACTCAGGAGGTACGACTTCCAACTGGTCTACACTCCAGGGAAGGACCTCATCGTGGCGGATGCCCTATCCAGATCAGTGAGCACGCCGCCAGATGTGGAGGGGTTCGTATGTCAGGTCGAGGCACAGGTGGCCTTGACAGCGGCAAATCTGCCGGCTGATGACTCCAGTCTGGCCCGCATCCGCCGAGAGACAGCGGCCGACCCCCTTTTACAGCGAGTGATGCGCCACATGACGGGAGGATGGCTCAAAGGGCAGTGCCCGCAGTTTATTAATGTACGAGACGACCTAGCCATCATTGATGGGATCCTTCTGAAGCTGGACCGGATTGTGATTCCGCACAGTATGCGCCAGCTGGTTCTCGATCAAATACACGAAGGCCACTTGGGGGTTGAGAAGTGCAGACGGAGGGCCCGAGAGGCGGTATACTGGCCGGGCATCAGTGATGATATTGCCAACATGGTGATCAACTGTACAACCTGCCAAAGGTTTCAGCCGACGCAACCTCCTGAGACGCTTCTGCCCCATGAGCTGGTGACGTCCCCCTGGACGAAGGTGGGTGTCGACCTATTTCACGCGCTTGGCATGGACTATGTTATCATAGTGGACTACTTCTCCAATTACCCAGAAGTCATACACCTGCACGATCTCACGTCGTCTGCTGTCATCAGGGCCTGCAAAGACACCTTTGCTCGCCACGGCATTCCGATGACTGTCATGTCGGACAATGGGCCCTGTTTTGCCAGCCATGAATGGTCGTCCTTTGCGGCCTCGTATGGCTTCACACACGTGACGTCCAGCCCTCTGCATCCCCAGTCCAATGGAAAGGCGGAGAAGGGCGTTCACATTGCCAAGCGGCTCCTCTACAAGGCTGCTGTTGCCGGATCGGACTTCTACCTCGCCCTGCTGGCCTATCGCTCGGCCCCACTAGCCACGGGTCTCTCGCCTGCACAGCTGCTGATGGGTCGTGCCCTCAGAACCACTGTGCCTTCCATCCTGGCACCAACAATAGACCATGCTCCGGTACTGCATAGGATGCAACTGCAGCATGATCGCCAGAAGAGATCGTACGACACAAGGGCAACTGATCTTCCCTCCCTGGCCCCTTGAGACAACGTCCGCATTCACCTACCAGACGGTGGCTGGTCAGCACCTGCCGAAGTTCTCCGACGCGTGGCTCCCCGCTCGTTCCTGGTACGCATGCCGGATGGATCCGTGCATAGGCGCAATCTCCGAGCCCTTCGCCTACTTCCACGCTCGCAACGGAACCATACACAGACGCCGTGTCCTCCACTGGTTCCTGATAGGGACTTCGTGGAGCTGCCATATACCATGCCCCTTCTGTCGCCGCCTGTGGCCAGGCTCGCACCTCAGCCGGTGGTTCTCGACCCACCCTTGAGGCGGTCAACCCAAATTCGTCGCCCACCTACTAGACTGGACTTATGAGACTGTTCACACATCACATTTTAGCAACTACTGTATTGTAACATGTCACTGTTTTATCGTTCCAGGCCTCGTTTGATCAGTCCAAATTTCAACGTTCTTCTTCTTTTGTTATGGTACAACCTCGTTAGCATGTCACACCTGACATCGTCCCTTGTATATAGTTACGCCACATGTACATGCTGTAAATATCACGCACACACACCTTTAGCTGCACTCAGGACACATTTATATTTATAACCACGTAGGCACATAATCTTGTAAAAAAGGGGGGATGTCATGATATTCAAACACACATCACAACACACACATCATGATAGACAGACCAACAGACCAATTAGCACACATAACATGACAGCCAATCACAAACAAGAGCAGTCACAGTATAAGACAAAAAACATGACACCTGCTGGCCAGTCCATCTGGAGACAGGACAAGGCCAGGATCTCATTAACAAGACACTCACACTGTCACCACGTGCTGAGTACCAAGTCAGATGTGTAAATAACTAGTTGGAATAAAACTGCGTTGTACCAATCGCAACCGTGTTGGTTTGTCTGTACCTCAGAGCACCCAACACCACAGACACCCTCTCCTGTTTGCTTTGAACCTTGGTGCTATGGGGTCCTTCCAGGTGCTGAGTGGGGAACTGACAAAAATCTCATTGACCTCGGTGCATAGCTGCATCCGTGCAATCATGGAGGCCCCATATGCCTGATCAGCACAATTTATTCAATTTAATGTGGACTGATGTGCCACTTGATTAACGTGCAGCTGGCATGTCACCATGAGCTGCACATCATGCACGTCTGCACCCGATACCCGGCCATTGTGCACACCACCTTCATCCTGGCACATACGCCGGTTCCTAACACTTTCAAGCGAGTGGTGCCTTGGCCTCCTGAAGATGCGGTTCAAGTGCCTGGACCTCTTTGAAGGGACCCTCCAGTGTGACGCTGAGAGGGTTGCTCATATCGGTGAACTGTTGCATCCTCCAATACATCAAACAGCAGCGGGGCGATGTGCTGGAGGAGGAGGATGAATACCATTCCTTGTCTAGCGAGGAGGATGAGGAGGACATGAAGGATGAGCAGGGAATGGGGCAGAGGCAGACACGAGAGGCTGTATGACGTATGAGCCTGGACCAACACGCGTAGGACATTCTGATCGCCTCCAGGTTCACCAACTGCGGGTGGGGCAGAAACTGGCCAGGGGCACGGACATCGCATCCCACACCCACACCCACCCCCTGCCCCGCCCCAGCCAACCACCCCCGCCTGCAACCCCCTCCGTGATACATACCTGCCGCACTACAGGGTGCAGGCCCTGGGTTGGCAGTAACACCGGGTCCATTCCATGGGTGGAGGATGATGACAACCCGCTCTGCGACGAGCTCTGGTGCTCTATCTTTTGACAATGGCTGATTCCTACCTATGGTAACACTTTCCACCGTACACCTGGCTGGTCCCTGCATGCAAGCTGGCCATTCCATCACACGGTCCCATTGAATCCCTGGGGTGACGGTGGTGGGGTATGGAGGGGGTGGGGGGAGAATTGGGAAGCCAGGCCACCCACAATGTCCGTCCATTCTCCCCCCCACACCCGTCCCCGCACACCCTCTCTGGCCAGCCCAAACCAGCTCACCCCTCACACCCACCTGACAGAGCACCGAGGCAGGTTGTAACAGTGTGAACAGGTGTTTAGCGTAACAACGCATATACAGATTTGTGCCCTAGCCCCTATCATTAAACTGAGGCCCTGCATCCGTGCCAACTTAACTGCTGTCTAACTCTACATCAAGATGGATCCCCAGGCAGTATATAAAGAGTGGAAGTGGCCTGCTGTGATTCCCGGACTGTGACCTGGGTTCCCGTTGGCGGCCGTTTTCTGTGGCGATCGAGCCTGGATGGGCCTGGTTGCTGCTCGGGTGTCCCGGATGGTGTGGTGCTGCCCTGTTCTGACCACTTCCCACCCGATGCACCAAGGGCAGGAGGGGTGGAGTCCAAGCACCTCCCCTTCGGGAGTCACTGGCACAGGCCCCATCACCTCCTCCTCACTCGGGGTGCTTGATGTCCCCTGAGCTAGTCCATGGGAGGGGGGTGCGAGCGGAGCTATCCTGTGAGGCTCCCCTGCCACCTGGCACTGCCAGTCCTGGAGGTCTGCTCTGATCTTGATCACGGACTGCATGCTCACAGACATGGAGCACAGGGAGTGGACCAGCTCCGTCTGGGACTATGCCACGTCACCCATTGACTGTGCCACCACCTTCTGGGTTTGTGTCACATCAGCCAGTGATTGCGTCATCTCACTCAGGGACTGGGCCACCTCCCTCTGTGTCTGCACCAGGTTGGCCAGCGCCTGGGCAATGCCGCCATCGTTCCCAGCCATCGCCTGCTGTGACAGGGCCACACACAGGAGCTCCGCTGCAATTTCCAGGTGGCTCTGGCACATGGTTGCCTGTGAAGCGGCAATCCTGTCCTGGGTCTCGGCCAGCGCCTGCACAGAATGCCCCAGGACTTGGACATGCTGATCCATAGCCAAAACCGTCACACCTCAATGCCTCCACCGGGGATGCCACCCATGTGGTGTTGGGCTAGGTGGCACCCATGGTGATCACCGCCTCCTGCTCCTGCACGCGGTTGGACTCCTCCAACTGTGCCCGCAGGTGCTGGATGCTCGCCGACAACCCCTCATGTAGTCCCTGGCTCTGCGACTGTATCTACATAATCAATGGGGCTGTTTGTTCCAGAAGCCCGTCACCCATCTGGACGACAGCTAGTCCCTGGGGCCGCTGTACCCTCCGAACAGACGCCACCTTGGGTGTTCCTACCTCCACCTGCTGTACTGGGACAGTTGTGCGGTGCGCACCAGCGAGTGTCGCAGGAGCCTCTTCACTAAAGTGCCCAACTGAGGTGAGTGTCTCTGGAATTGTGGAGGTTTTGGAGATAGTTGTGACAGGAAATAAGTGTTGTCGTGTTAAGCACAGTAAGTTAACACAGGCTGCAACTGGATGCAGATTTACCTGAGAGATACTCCACACCTTGAAGTTAGTTCAATATGATTTATTGAACCTGTCACACAGTTAGCCCAATCCTCTGTGAGTTCGACTCTCTGCTAACCTAGTGTGATTAATCTGTCTGACTGAACCAGACTAGCTCTTAGCCACATGCTGCAGGAGTTATATGATATGTACACCCTGACTCACACTGTAGATGTCACCTGTGGAAAGAGGCGGAGTGTGATTGCCGCGTGCCTTTTTTAGTGGGAAACCACCCCCAAGTGTTCTGCCTGCTGATTGGTTATGTCCTGTTCTCTGTATTCATTGGCTGCTTGTTTGGATCTCATTATGTGCATGTCTGCATATCATGACATCTCCCCTTTTGACATGTTTTTCTATGGCCTATGTGAAAGTATTTACATGTGTAGGCCGAAAAACTAACTTATTTACATACAGTAGCAGATGGGAACATATGTACATGTAAAAACAGGTATCTAAGGTGCAAAAACAGAACATAGCAAGCAAAACAAGTGTTCATAAGTCCAGTCTCTGGGGCTTGCGTCTGATCCTGGTCGACCGCCGGAGAGGTGGTGGTGGGGACGACGGCATCTTGATAGGCAGGGTTGCAGCCTGACTGGTGGCCTCGTGGTTCAAGGTATCAGGAGGTGGCACAATAACGGATGAAAACAATGAAAAGTGTGGTTGCAGGTGGGCAACTGTGCGCAGTGCCTGTCTGTTGTGCCGCACAACAGAGCCATCAGCCATACGCACAACATACGATCAGTTGGAGCTGACCAGCCTCCATCAGGTATCTTGATCCGAACAGCATCCTTCAGGAGTAGCACAGGCAAATCAATGGCATGAGCATCAAAGCTCTGCTTTTGCCGGTCCCTGAGTTTCTGCACCTTCTGCAGTATCGGGAGGTGATCCAGGTCAGGCAGTGTATGGCTGGAAGAGTCGTCCGCAGGTCCCTGTTCATCAAGAATTGAGCCAGTGACATGCCGGTAGACAGAGGGGTTGCCCTGTACGCAAGCAGCGCAAGGTTGATGTCAGAAGCAGAATCCGCAGCCTTGCAGATGAGCTGCTTCACTATGTGCACCCCTTCCTCAACCTTCCCGTTGGACTGCGGGTAATGCGGGCTGGAGGTGACGTGATGAAACTGATATAGCTGGGCAAATCTTGTCCACTCTTGGCTGCTGAAGCAAGGACCGTTGTCATTCATGACAGTGAATGGAATACCATGCCTGGAGAACGTCTCCTTACAGGCCTTGATGACGGTCTTGGATGTGAGGTCCGAGAGCTTCACAACTTCTGGGTAGTCAGAAAAATAATCAATGATTAACACATAATCACAAACACATTGGCATGAAAGAGGTCAATGCCCACCTTGGACCATGGGGAGGTCACGATTTCATGTTGCTGAAGCATCTCCTTGCCCTGTGGTGGCTGGAAGCATTGACAAGTCGGACAGTTGAGGACCATATTTGAGATATCCTGACAAATCCCAGGCCAGTAGACAGATTGTCTGGCTCTGCGCCTGCACTTCTCGACACCCAGATGTCCCGCGTGGATTTGCCGGAGCACCAAGCTCTGGAGACTGAATGGAATGACAATGTGGTCCAGATTGAGGACGATGCCATCAACTACCGTCAGGTCGTATTTCACATTGAAGAATTGAGGGCACTGCCCTGTTTGCCAGCCATTGGCGAGGTGGCGCATAACACGCTGCAGAAGAGGGTCTTTGGCTGTCTCCTCGCGAATGCGATCACGTTGTCATCCGATGCCGGGAGGTTGCTGGTCCACAGCTGCAGCTGTGATTCGATCTGTTGGACGAATGCCGGCGGGTCAGCAGGCTAGGTTATGGAGCGGGACAAGGCATCCGCAATAATGAGCTCCTTGCCAGGCATGTACATGAGTTCAAAGTCATACCTCCGGAGTCTGAGGAGGATGCGCTGCAGCCAGGGCGTCATGTCGTTCATGTCCTTGTGGATAATGGGGACCAGAGGCCTGTGGTCCGTCTCAAGATTGAACGTCGGCAGGCCGTAGACATAATCGTGGATCTTGAGATACCAGTAAGCAGGCCCAGGCATTCCTTTTCAATTTGGGCATACCGCTGCTCGGTGGGTGTCATTGCCCGTGATGCGTAGGCAACCAGTGCCCAGGATGAGGTGTCATCGCGCTGGAGCAACACCGTGCTGATGCCATCCTGGCTCGCATCCGTCGAGATTTTGGTTTCCCTGTCAGGGTCAAAAAATGCCAATACAGGTGCAGTGGTGAGCTTGGCTTTCAGTTCCAACCACTCTGAGCTGCCTGCCACTCAAAGGCAGTAGACTTTTTTTACCAGGTGTCTGAGGGCCATGGTGTGTGAGGCCAGGTTTGGGATAAACTTGCCCAAAAAGTTTACCATGCCTAAAAAACGCAGTACCGCCTTCTTGTCTTCAGGGGTCTTCATGGCTTCGATGGCCTTGACCTTGTCTGTGTCCGGGCGCACACCCTGTTGAGATATCTGGTCACCTAACAATTTGAGTGTTGACATGCCAAAGCAACACTTGGCCCTGCTCAGCTTGAAGCCATTGGCATGGACACGGCGGAATACCTGCTGGAGACGAGAGATGTGCTCTTCGGGGGTCGTGGGCCATATGATAACTTTGCCCACATACACAGGAACCCCTTCAATGCCCTCCATCATCTGCTCCATGATTCTATGGAAGATCTCCGAGGCCGAGACAATGCCAAACGGCATACAATTATAGCAGTACCTGCCAAACGGTGTGTTGAAGGTGCAGAGCCCTCTGCTGGACTCATCCAGCTGGATTTGCCAGAACCCCTGTGACGCATCTAGCTTTGTGAAAAACCGGGCGTGTGCCATCTCACTTGTGAGTTCCTCCCGCTTCGGGATGGGGTAGTGTTCCCGCATTATATTCTGGTTGAGATCCTTGGGATCAATACAGATGCGCAGCTCACCCGAAGGCTTTTTCACACATACCATCGAGCTGACCCAGTCCGTCGGTTCCATAACTTTAGAAATGATGCCCTGGTCCTGAAGAGCCTTGAGCTGTGCCTTCAGGCACTCCTTCAGTGGAGCCGGGACCCGGCGTGGTGCGTGGACCACAGGCGTGGCATCAGGTCGTAGCAGAATCTTGAATCGATATGGCAGCGTGCCCATCCCGTCGAACACATCCAGATACTGAGCTAGGATGTCGTCAATGCCGGCTTGAAGATCCCCGTTGGGTGAGGTCATTGTGTAGACCCGCTGCACAAGGTGTAGCTGCTTACATGCCTGTGCGCCGAGCAGGGAGGCCCTGTCTGGCTTGACGATGTCAAACCGTGGCCTTGCTTGATTGTTCATAGAATTTCATAGAATTTACAGTGCAGAAGGAGGCCATTCGGCCCATCGAGTCTGCACCGGCTCCTGGAAAGAGTACCCCACCCAAGGTCAACACCTCCACCCTATCCCCACAACCCAGTAACCCCACCCAACACTAAGGGCAATTTTGAACACTAAGGGCAATTTATCATGGCCAATCCACCTAACCTGCACATCTTTGGACTGTGGGAGGAAACTGGAGCACCCGGAGGAAACCCACGCACACACGGGGAGGATGTGCAGACTCCGCACAGACAGTGACCCAAGCCGGAATCGAACCTGGGACCCTGGAGCTGTGAAGCAATTGTGCTATCCACAAGGCTACCGTGCTGCCCACTAAATAGGAAATGAAATGAAAATCACTTATTGTCACAAGTAGGCTTCAAATGAAGTTACTGTAAAAGCCCCCAGTCGCCACATTCCGGTACCTGTTCGGGGAGGCTGTTACGGGAATTGAACCGTGCTGCTGGCCTGCCTTGGTCTGCTTTCAAAGCCAGCAATTTAGCCCTGTGCTAAACAGCCTCGTGTTGGAGACGAGCAGATGGCAAGGTCCCAGTCCTGTGATGGCATTGCCGTTATAGTCCAGGAGCTGGCAGGCTGCTGGAAGGAGCTTGGGTGGCTTCTTGATGTGGTTGAAATCCGCCTGTGAAGGGAGATTGACAGACGCACCTGTGTCCAGCTTGAACTGGATTGAGCATTGACTTACTTGCAGCAGCGCATGCCATTCGTCCGCAGAATCCACATTGAGGATGGACAGGCGTCGTGATGATGTCGGTGAGGCATGTTCACATGTGGTAATGATGCCCACATGGTAGGGGGACTCCAGGCAGTCGTCCTCTGGGTCTGTTGTACTACCAGGATCAGAATCCTGTCAACCTTGCTGTACACTCCTAACACGTCTGCGTTTGAATTGGGAGCGCTGGCCCTTGACTGATGGTGTAGACCTGCACACGGCTGCATAGTGCCCAGGCTTTCCGTAATTTAAACATCGCCTGCCTCTTGCACGGCAGTGTCTCTTTAAGTGGGTGGTGCCGCAGTTTGGGCATGTCATGATGTCATTACGCTCCGTGCGTCGTCACACATGCGCAGTGCGGTCTGCAGACGTTCGCACCTGCGCAGAGTGGCGATCGGCCGCTTCATCGACCCAGTCGCATCGCGCATGCGTGGGGCTCCGGGAAGAGCGCGTGAAATGGCCGCTTTCATCAAGGCTGAGGCGCTGCATCCAGGAAATGACCTGCACTCTCTGCCTCGTTGGAGGCAAGTTTCTCCTCTTCAGCCGATTTATATTGGGAATACCGATTTTTGGCGTGCTCATGCACTGTACATGTTTCAATCGCGACTGGCAGGGTCATATTCTTGATTTTTAAAAGCTGGTGGGTGCCCGGAACGCATTGCTGGCGGGCTCGATAGCGTCATTTACGATGTATCTAGACAGATACATGAATGGGCAGGGAGCAGAGGGATACAGATCCTTAGCAAATAGGCGACAGTTTTAGATCGGCGCAGGCTTGGAGGGCCGAAGGGCCTGTTCCTGTGCTGTAATTTTTCTTTGTTCTTTGTTCTTTGCTCTCTCAGAGGATCAGAGTAAACTCCAAGAATGACCTGGTCGCTGATCATGGAGTCAGCAATATCACCAAAGTTGCAGGACAGCGCAAGGAGACGGAGATTAGTTAGGAAGGAGTTGAAAGATTCATCTTTACCTTGGAGGCTTTGTTTGAACCTATAGCGCTCGAAGATTTCATTGGTGTCCACTTCACAATGACTATCAAACTTGTCCAGGACGGTCTGAAACTTTTGTCATGTCCTGGCCTTCGGTGAAGTTCAGCGAATTGAAGAGTTGGATGGATTGATCCCCCGCGGCTGAGAGGAGAAGCGCGATCTTCTTATATCAGACACACCCTCGAGGTGTAGCCATCTGGGATGGCCACTTCCAGAATACAAAATGGATGCTCGCAATGATGTAGGGAACTATGGACAATGTTAAGAAAGCAAGCAGGCGCACAGCCTGTATGTGTATTGTGAAGGCAGCTCCCAGACAAGACTGGAACTGTAGGTCAATTAACGTATTGATGGCCCATCTCCGGGAACAAAGGAAAGACACTGAAGCAACCGATCCAGCTCCAGACATCCCGGCGCCAGTTCCCCAAACCGAAAGCGCAAACAAAGCAAGGCCAACGGCCACCTAAGACAGGCTCAGCCATCAGGGCACCCACCCCTTTATTGGTCAAGATCAATACCAGTGATCAAGATGCGGCCCAATTAATTGGGGCCAAGTTTAAAGCCCGCCCAAAAGCGCGCGAAGACCCTCCGGGTATAAGAAGAAACCCCTGAGAGAGAATCGCTCTCTTGGATTTGGCTCTCAAAGCGGAGAGACCCATCCCCCAGCTGCACCAGAAGGAAGTCCAAGGTCGACGCTCACTACCAGACGGACAACCTTAGCTGTTCTCCCGTAGACCTTCGAACCCAACAGCCTCAGATCCGAACAACGGCCATTGTTCTTCTGACTGAGTGGGCACCCGAAGCTAAGTATAGGTGTTAGCGTTAGAGATAGTTTAGTTTGTAGTACTTTGTCATGTGTAAATCTTGCTGTATGTGTAAATAAATAATATTGACTTTGAACTAACTAACTGGCGTATTGGCTCTTTGATCAGTATTTGGGTTTGCACCTTGTGGTGGTATCGAGAGATACCTGGCGACTCGAAAGCAAACATAATTAGGATTAAGGAAGGCGACCACATTGACCGCCATATTTAGAACCAGAGAAACAGAGCAACAGAGGTCTGAGGCTTCGATGTACAGCAGAAACATTTGCTTGAAAGTGTGCCAGTTGGCACTGAGATTGCCGGAGGTCTGCAACTGTTGAGGAGCCTGGACCTTCTCCATGGTGCCGGGATACATTAGCTAGTCGTCACGGAACAGATTGAGGTAAATCACCTAGGGATTGCAGTCTCCTGGTATCATGTCGTGTTAAGCACAGTAAGATAACACGGGCTGCAACTGGATGCAGCTTTACCTGAGAGATACTCCACACCTTGAAGTTAGTTCAATATGATTTATTGAACCTGTCACACAGTTAGCTCAATCCTCTGTGAGTTCGACTCTCTGCTAACCTAGTGTGATTAATCTGTCTGACTGAACTAGACTAACTCTTAGCCACGTGCTGTAGGAGTTATTTGATATGTACACCCTGACTCACACTGTAGATGTCATCAGTGGAAAGAGGCGGAGTGTGATTGCCTCGTGCCTTTTATAGTGGGAAATCACCCCCAGGTGTTCTGCCTGCTGATTGGTTATGTCCTGTTCTCTGTATTCATTGGCTGCCTGTTTGTATCTCATTATGTGCATGTCTGCGTATCATAAGTGTCATCCAAACACTCGAGTTCTGGGGTGTCCTGCGTCTCGGATCAAGGGCTGCCGTCCAAGCTGCTCTCATTGTCCGTACTCGGCTCATGGGCGGGCTTCGGCTGTGGAACTGGCTGGGGGCCGGGGACACCAAATAATGGACCCGCCCCATCACCAGCAGGTCCTGCAAGACACAAGAAAGATTCATGATTAGACTGTGGGACGAGGGGGGGGGGGGTTGAGGAGGTAAGGGTGGCAATGAGGGTGGGATGGGGGTTGGTGAGGGTGAGGGTGGTGTGGGGGTGAAGGGGTGGTGAGGGTGATGTGGGGGTGAGGGTGGGGGGTGTGGGTGGAGGTGAGGAGTGGTGAGGGTGAGGATGGTGTGGTGAGGGTGGTGTGGGGGTAAGGGTGGGGTGAGGGTGGTTTGGGGGTGAGGGTGCTGTGGGGCTTGTGTTGGGAGGGGGTCTGTTGACACTAGTGTCATGGGGAATCGCAACTCAGCGGGGGTCTCAGCTCCTCACCCGCGGCCAAACTCCACCCTGGTGACCTCCCTTTCCTCTGGGTCCCTGACCATGTCCAGGGCCCTTTGCTCTGCCATGGTGAGGGGCCGCAGGTCCAGCGGTCCCCTTCCAGTTTTCTCCCGCTCCCGGCGGTTATGGGCTGCCTTCACCTGACCGGGGGGTGGGGGAGCAAACGGAAAACGACAGTGTTAGACAGTCCGACGCATGCAGCACAGGGGGTGCGTAGCTGGTGGCCTCAATGGCCAGGGCACCTGGCTATGACGGCCTATACGGCGCTTGTGAAACAGGGTGCCGCTCCCCTCGCTGCCATCTTGCTGGCTGGGATGATGTGTGTGGGGAGTGAAGTGTGTATATGCAGCTGCAGCTTGTCAGCCTCCTGACAATTTGCGAAACTGACGAATCCCATACCATTTCTCATTGGAATCGGTTGTGTTCCATGTGGCGCTAGTGCTAGCCCCTTAACAGTCATTGAATCGGTCCAGGTGTGGTGCCAGTTTTGCTGTCGTGGAATTCTATGAATCCTTCGCCAGCGTCAACACTTTAGTCTCAGAAATGGAGAATCCAGCCCTTTATTTCTGAAGCGGAGAATCCCGCCCTAGGTATTTGTCATGTTTTAGAGCTGTAGTACATTCTGCATTATGAAGGAGGTCCACACCCAACAGACAATGCCAACCATCGGATTTATTTTTCTGGGTGAAAATGATTCAATCTGGTTCAGTGCCAGGATCTGTACTTTTCAGATCACAGAAACAAAGTGTAAAAATGCAAAACAACAAAGACCCGCAGGCAAGATTGATTCCCACAGAGTCCAATTGATGTGCCAGAATTCGTTCTATTATTAACTGAACTCTTAGATTACAGGATTACTGATGTGACTCTTTGTAATTTTGGAATGAAAGCATCACATTGTGCAATCAGTAAAAAGACAATAAAGTACAAAATGCTTCTTGAATATTGATTTCACCTTTTGTTCTGGCTGTGGTATTTCGACTAAAGTTTTATCCTTATATTCCCCCATTGGATTAGAACCAGTACTGGCCCACACAGATGGAGGAGGATCTTGGAGTCAGTTTGGTGGAATGACAATAGGAATCTCCCTATTACTTGCTCTTGGTTTAATCTCCTGTTCTGTTTCAATTAACTCTATTCACCGAAGAGTGGGATTGAGTTCCTTACATTCCAACAGTCTACAGAATCATAAATGCAGAATAGCCACATAGTACAGGAATGGATAGCAGCAATAACCCATGACACACTACTTAAAGTTGGCACCTGACAGAGACCTGTCTAGGGGCAGGTAAAGCACATGCTTCCATCTGTTTTCTGCAACTTATTCTTCCTCCACCAGCTGCACATGGCGTGTAAGCCATGATCCTGACCAACCAATCCACCACAGGCCCAATTCACATTCGGACTGGGGTCAAGTAAGGCTGTGCCACCGCACTCAATGCTCTTCTCGATCTTCCTTGTGAAGATCTCAGCCTCAGCAAGCTTCCCGTTGGAGTGGAGCAAATGTACAGAACAAATGAGAATCTGTTGAACCCCCGTTGTCTGCGGGCCATATCCAAAGTCGTTCCATTCTCTGTCACTGAACTACGATGATTCCGTCTGTGTACACTCGAAGGCCAAGCTCAAAGCCATTGTTAACCGAGATGTACCAGAGAATGGACCTAACACTAAAGAGTGGTAAGACAATGGTCCTCTATCAACTGCCCCCACATTAATCAAAATCCACAATGAAGCCTTGGACAGTGTGAACCACTTTCAATATCTTGGGAGCTTACAGTCAGCAAGGACAAACATCAATGATGAGGTTCAACAACATCTATAGTGTACTAGCACAGCCTTCGATTGCCTGAGGAAGAGAGCATTTGAAGAGCAGGACTTCAGACCTGGCACCAAGTTCATGAACTGCAGGCAATA
Source organism: Scyliorhinus torazame (assembly GCF_047496885.1). NCBI lineage: Eukaryota > Metazoa > Chordata > Chondrichthyes > Carcharhiniformes > Scyliorhinidae > Scyliorhinus > Scyliorhinus torazame. Next base: position 47,709,151 of record NC_092724.1, read on the forward strand.
GTGCAATCTGCCACCCTATATGGCTCAGAGATGTGGACAATGTAGAGCAGACATCTCAAAATCCTGGAAAGGTAGCCTCCACAAGATCCTGCAAATCCATTGCCAGGATAGGTGTACTGACCTCAGTGTTCTCGCTCCGGCCATCAATCCCCGCATCAAACCATTGGCCATGCTCAATCAGCTCCACTGGGTGGGTCATGTTGTCCACATACCTGACACAAGACTCCCAAATCAACCGCTCTACTTGAAGTTTCAACATGTCAAGCGAGGCCCAGGAAGGGAAAGGAAATGCTTCAAGACATCGTGAAAGCCTCCTTTAAGGCGGGAATTCCGCTCCTGGTTTTCCTTTCTCTTTTAAAAATTCATTTACGGGATGTGAGCTTTGCTGGCTAGGTCAGCATTTGTTTCCCATTCCTAATTGCCCTTGAGGTGGTGGTGATGAGCTGCCTTCTTGAACCACTGCCACCCCTGTGGTGTAGGTACTCCCACTGTGCTATTAGGGATGGAGTTCCAGGATATTTATCCAACAACAGTGAAGGAGTGGTTCTAGCCTGCTCTTCGTAGCCACAGTATTTATATGGCAACTCCAGATCAGTTTCTGGTCAATGGTAACCCCAGGGGTGTTGACACTGGGGATTCAGTATCAACTTACCTATTCAATGCCATTGAATGTCAACGGCCAATGGTTTGAGCCTCTCTTATTGAGATGGTCATTGCCTGGCACTTGTGTGGCTTGAATGTTACTTGCCATTTGTCAGCCCAAGCCTGGATAATGTCCAGGTCTTCCTGCATTTTTACATGGACTACATCAGTGTCTGAGGAGTTGTGAATGGTGATGAACATTGTGTAATCATCAGCAAACACCCTCACATCTGACGTGACGTTGGAAAGAAGCAGCTGATGATGTTTGGGCCCAGAACACTACCCTGAGGAACTCTTGCAATGATTTCCAGGGACTGAGGTGATTGACCTCCAACCACCACAACCATTTTCCTTTGTGCCAGGTATGATACAAACTAGTGCAGAGCTTTCCCCCTGATTCCTATTGGCTCCAGTTTTGCTAGGGTTTGTTGATTCCATACGCGATCAAATGCTGTCTTGATGTCAAGGGCAGTGACTCTCATCTCAACTCTGGTGTTCAGTTCTGTTTTTCCATGTTTGAACCAAGGCTCAAATGAGACCAGAGGCTGAGGGGCCCTGATGGAACCCAAACTGAGCATCCATGAGCAGGTTATTGCGAAGTAAGTGCGACTTGATAACACTGTTGATGACTCGTTCCATCACTTTATTGATGATGGAGAGTTGACTGATAGGGAAGTAATTGGTCAGGTTCGATTTGTCCTACTTTTTGTGTACAGGTCACATCTGGGCTATTTTCCACATTGCCGTGTAGTTGCCAGTGTTGCAGCTGTATTGGAACAGCTTGGCTTGGGGAACGGCAAGTTCTGGAGCACAAGTCTGCAGTACCATTGTCGGAATATTGTCAGGGCCCAGAGCCTTTGCAATATCGAGTGCCTTCAGCTGTTTCTTGATATCATGTGGGGTGAATTGGCTGAAGACAGACATCTGTGATGCTGGGGACCTCTGGAGGAGACCGAGATGGATCATCCATTCGGCACCTTTGGCTGAAGGTTATTGTGAATGCTTCAGCCTTGTCTTTTGCACAGATGTGCTGGGCTCCTCCATCATTGAGAATGGGAATATTTGTGGAGACTCCTTCTCCAGTGGGCTGTTTAATTGTCCACCACTATTCATGATTGGATGTGGCAGGACTGCAGAGCCTTAGGTCTGATCCATTGGTTGTGGAATCATTTAGCTTTTGCCATCCTTGTTAACTGCATAGGTCTGATAGGGTCAAATCTTTCCTCAACTGCAGAAAATCTAGTTTTTTTTCTAAAACTCATAGCAATGCAATCCCGAATTAACTCATCTTTCATGGCTCCATTCTTGCAATTCTCTGCTAATCAGTATAAATTATGAAGAAGGAATCTACATTTTCCCCTGACTTTTGGGTGCGCCTATTGAATTTTGCTCCCTCTGTAATGGCGTTTCTTCAAAGGCTAAAGTAAATATCAAAGGCTTTGCTAACTTTGTCATGTTTCGCTATGTCTTTGTCTATGCCTGTGACATAGAGAAGAGTACTGATCTTGTCCTTGTTAGTCTTCTCTGCTAGACCTCAAGCTATTCTGTAGCTGATCAACCTGCAACACCAGTTCTGTCACTTCTCGGATTGACCTGGACCATCTACATGGTCATAGCTCTCACGGAAAGGTAGGATTTTCATAGAATCTTTTCATAGAATTTACAGTGCAGAAGGAGGCCATTTGGCCCATCGAGTCTGCACCGGCTCTTGGAAAGAGCACCCTACCCAAGGTCCACACCTCCACCCTATCCCCATAACCCAGTAACCCCACCCAACACTAAGGGCAATTTCGGACACTAAGGGCAATTTATCATGGCCAATCCACCTAACCTGCACATCTTTGGACTGTGGGAGGAAACCGGAGCACCCGGAGGAAACCCACGCACACACGGGGAGGATGTGCAGACTCTGCACAGACAGTGCCCCAAGCCGGAATCGAACCTGGGACTCTGGAGCTGTGAAGCAATTGTGCTATCCACAATGCTACCGTGATGCTCCATGGCTTGCCTTCACTGTAGCCTTTTGAGGTGTTCCATTGAAGATTTTTCCGTACTGTCCTTGTATCAAAGTTGTTTCTCTTATTGTTCCTTCCATTCGCTGGGTTCTTCATTTTTTCACACTGTGTTTTCTGTTGTCACCATCGGTTATCATTACCTTGGTTCTTAGCGAGGGTTGTTTTGGACTTACAGATAATGCTGGAGGCAAAGCTATTGGTAAAGGTTAGCTTTTATTGAACATTATATGAAATATGTACAATACAGGCTTGACAAGAGGCTCCACGTAGAAATGTCACTCTCCATGATCTTTCATCGTGTGACCTTATGTCATTGATCATGAAGACTATGGCCGTAATCTTCACAAAAATGCAGAGTGTAGGCTCAGGAGAGAAAACCAATGTGAAGCTCACCGGCTGCATAGCCATCTTTTCTCACCACACCGAACAGCATTCTGTGGAATTTTAAAGGAGAAGCAAGATTCACACAGTCAGCTGGAGAGGTGGAGACTAAGAAAGTTGGCAACACTGGCAATCCTGCGATCGGGGCACCTTTTTTAAAGGGCACTCCAATCTCGAATTGAAATAAAAGGCAGTCCCTATTCCTTCCTCCATGGACATAGAAACCTCTCACAGATGTGGGGACCCCCCCCCCACCCATGGACATCGAGACCCCCTCATGGACAGAAGGGACTGCCCCCCCCCCCCCCACAGGCGTTGTGACCGAACACGCAGAATGGAAACTCCTTCCCCCACAGGTAATGGGAATCCCCACAATGGAGCACCCCAGAGGGCCCCCTGGCAGTGCCTCCTGGCAGAGGGCACTGTCAAGGAGCACTTACAGCATGCGAGGGGTCAGTTCCCGTACATGTCCCTCACCACTCAGGCGCTATATTTACCTGTGCACGCTAGAGTGGTCACTTTGACTGGTTTTCATTTATGAAAACCAGTAGTTATTCACGCTGGCGTGGCATTACGCGGGATGGGTGGGTAGTTAGGATGAAGACAGAAGTAACGGTGTCAGACCCGATAATATAATGTAAATCAGGTAGTATGTCACCACCTGGGGGAGCGGGAAGATTTCCCCAGCGCAAATCCCGTTTTCGGCCACTTGTGAGATTTAGAGGCAATGCTCTAAAATCTCCACTTTATGAATTATAGCTCATCCAGCAACTACCTCGTCTTTCACTTTTGGTAACATCTTGTTCCTTGGTAATGACAGATGCAAAATAGTACGTCAGTCACACCTTCTGCCTCCATGCGTGAATCTTTTTTTGTCCCTATTATGCCCTACACCTTTTACCCTCCGTTTACTATTTATATGCCTATTGAAGATTGGAATTCCCTTTTATGTTAGCTGCCAGTCTCTTCTCATACTTTCTTTTTGCTGTTCTTATTTTTTCACTTCCCTTCTGTACATTCAGCCTGGTTCCCACTTGTATTACCAACCTGACATCCATCATACCCTTCCTTTTACTGAATCAGCTTGCTCTCTGTCACTTTCATCATCCAGGAAGGTTTGGCTTTATTTGTCGTATCCCATTGTGCGAATGTCCATCAATTAGATCCAAATTGCTTCTTCTTTAAAAGTCAGCCCATTGTTCACATTCAGTTGGGCACACCAATCTGGGATTCCAATTTAACTGGGCCTGACCCATTCTCACCCCATTGAAACTGGCCCTCCCCCAATTAATTATTCACACTCTGGGTTGCTCCTTGTCCTTTTCCATTATTTATCTAAACTTTATGATCACTGTCTCCTAAATGTTTCCCTGCTGACAATTGACAATTGATCCACTTGCCCCATCCCATTCCCCTGAACCAGGTCCTTCCTTGTTGATTTGAGGTCGAAGACACACTTTAGAATCTCTTCCCCATCTCTGCCCTTTACACTATTAATATCCCAGAATATATATTTGGATCATCAAAGTCCCCCTTTGCAACTACTCTATAGGCTCTGCACCTCTCTGATGTTCCTTTGCATCCTGTTATGGGTCTGGGTTTACAGAACCCCAAAGTGTTTAATGGAGTTCAACCAACCCACAACTTTTAATAGATTGTGGTGTGGGAAGCACACGGCATACTCTCCAGGTGTGATACAGCAGAAATGGACAAGTGGTTTCTAAAACAAAACAATGTTTATTCTATGAACTCAAGTTAACCTTTTAAAAGGAAACATTGAATATCCATTACTTCAAAGATAACCCCAAAAGACTACAACACTAAATAATCTTTCAAATTGTTCCTTTAAACATCCAAAAGACTTCAAACCTTCAAAAATAAGAACACATTAGGTTACATTCAATATATTTATAGTCTTTGGATTGTAGAAATCAACAGACCAGCTCTGTGTTTCTTCCTGCAGCTCACAGCAAAACACACAGACACTCCCAGCTGTGTTCTCAAACTGAAACTCAAAAAGCAGAAGTGAGCTCAGCTCCCCCACCCTCTGACATCACTTCAGTAATGTGATCAGCTCCATTTCTGAAGGGCACATTGCTTAAACATCCATTTCTTAAAGGTACTCTCACATGGCAATGCTTCCCACTAGTCCCATGGAACACACCCCAAGGTCTGTTATTATTAAATTATTATAATATGCTCTCCTGATAACATTCATGGATATCTTTAATCTAATTTGTGCGAGAATTTGACAAACAAGTTTGCCACAGTGGTTGTTCCTGTTTCTGTGTTCCAGCAAACGATTTCATTGCATTTGAAATTCTTCCAGTGGATCAGATCTAACTGGAACTGGGATAGTCTCTGCTAAGAGCTGTAGAGTTGTATCAGACAAGGATTGCAAGATTAGTTTAATTCTTGCTCTAAGAATCATGGGCGACATTCTCCGACCCCCCGCCGGGTCGGAGAATCGCCGGGGGCTGGCGTGAATCGCTCCCCCGCTGGTTGCCGGAGTCTCCAAAACCGGATATTCGGCGGGGGTGGGAATCGCGCCGCGCCGGTTGGCGGGCCCCTCTGCTCGATTCTCCGGCCCGGATGGGCCGAAGTCCCGCCGATAAATTGCCTGTCCCGCCGGCGTAAATTAAATCACCTACCTTACCGGCGGGACAAGGCGGCGTGGGCGGGCTCCGGGGTCCTGGGGGGGGCGCGGGGCGATCTGACCCCGGGGGGTGCCCCCACGGTGGCCTGGCCCGCAATCGGGGCCCACCGATCCGCGGGCGGGCCTGTGCCGTGGGGGCACTCTTTCCCTTCCGCCTCTGCCACGGTCTCCACCATGGCGGAGGCGGAAGAGACTCCCTCCACTGCGCATGCGTGGGAAACTGTCAGCAGCCGCTGACGCTCCCGCGCATGCGTCGCCCGGAGATGTCATTTCCGCGCCATCTGGCGGGGCATCAAAGGCCGTTTCCGCCAGCTGGCGGGGCGGAAATCCCTCCGGCGTCGGCCTAGCCCCTCAATGTTGGGGCTCGGCCCCCAAAGATGCGGAGCATTCCGCACCTTTGGGGCGGCGCGATGCCCGTCTGATTGGCGCCGTTTTGAGCGCCAGTCGGCGGACATCGCGCCGTTTCCGGAGAATTTCGCCCCATATTTCTCACTGCTGAATAAATTTCACAAAAAAAGAGTAAATGTGAGTAAACAGTCGTGCTACCTCGAGTATAAATACTATTTGTCTGCTTTTCGCACTATTCTGAGAATTGCTTCCATCCCGAAGTGGGTGCAGGAAAGCTGGCAAAAAGTTCATTGAGACAGCCTTTTGCTTGTACCTTGTTAAAGGTAATCACAAACAGCTCGTGCAGAATTCCATGCAGAGAGAGATAAGTAGAAAGTGAATATTGAATTCCAGGTCAGCACTGCTGTCCTTGAGTTTAACTGACAGAAAGACTTCAAAGTATCAGCAGAGTTGCAAAGACACTGGAAAGATCTGGTGAAGAAAGAGAACAAGAAAGAGGCTCGCCAGCTTATTTCAAACCTCATACATAAATTGGCTTTGCAATTCGGTGAATTGCTGAGCAGATTAGTGGTTACTGCACAAATCATACCTCTTCCTGTCTTGAATCTTGATGAAAATAATATCCTCTATTTTATCAACAGCTAAACACCTTGGGCGGGATTCCCTGTCGGCCGACGCCGGAATCAGGAAATGCGTTTGGGCGGAGAATCAGTTCCGACACCAAAATCGCGGTGGTGATTTCATGCCAAATGGTAATTCTCTGTCGCATTGACATCAGCGTCAATGTGTTCCAGAATGCACGCACAGTAAACGCCGTTGGCATATCATTAGCAGGATCGACATGGTATTCTCTGGGGCCTCTGCGATTCTCTGCCTCCAATGGGTCGAATTCCCGATGGCGAGGTTCACGTGTGCTTTTAAAAACTGTGTAACAGGCACCGTGGCTGCTGAGGGAGAGAAAGTGTCCATCCAACATTGCCATAGTTTGCTGACAGTACTGCCGCTGGCTGAAGGGCTTCTACTAGGGTCAGGGGGAGTAGCGGGGGGTGGCCAGGAAGTGGGCTGTGGAATTGGAGTGGAAGGCACGGAACACCATTGGCACAGCCTACGAGGCAGCCATGCAGCCACGTGCCGCTGACTTTCCACTGTGAACTTCAAGCTATGGGTTGTATGGGTGTCCCTTCAACCACCGCCCTAGGTGTCCTGTGGCCCCACCTGACCCATCAGCCGTACGGGCACACTCCAGCTCAACCAGTGCCATCTTGTTGGCTGGGACGGTGCGTGTGGGGAGTGAAGTGTGTATATGCGGCTGCAGCTTGTTGACCTCCTGAGTGTCAATCGCGAATCTGGCGGATTCGGCACCATTCATCATTGGAATCAATTGTGTTCCACGTGGCGCTGGTGCTCGCCTCTTTACAGTTGCTGAATCGGTCCAGGTGCGGTGCCAGTTTTGCTGTAGTAGAAGTCCATGAATCCTGCCCCGACATCAACACTTAGTCTCAGGAATGGCGAATCCAGGCACTCAGTGATAAAAATCTTGGGATAGATTTCCTGATCCTGTGATCCACGGGAATTGTCTAGGGCGGATAGACAAGTTACTGGATCATTAAAATGTCTGTGGGCCTCATGTGGGAATTTCCGGTCCGTGGGCGGGCAGGAATAGTAAATCCCGCTCTTTGTCTCTGAGTCATAGGGTGAGACTTTCTGGCCCTTCCTGCTGGTGAGAACTTCTAGCCCTGCCAATGGTCACAGTGCTGCAGTTGGTTCCCTGACAGTGAGCCATGCAAAATTCACAGACATTGAAGGGTCCGGAAGATCCCACTGGCAGCCAATGGCGTGCAGCCTCCACCACAGGAAAACATGCCACAGTGGAGGCCGGGGGCATTTGGAAAATTCCAGTTTATAAAGTTGACTTCAAGCTCTAATCTCGAGATTTTACCGTGTAATCCATGCTGACAGTTTAGTGCAACACTGGGGGAGTGCTGCAGTGTTGTAGGTGTCATTTCTTGGATGAGCTATTTAGCCCAGGTCTCTTAGGTCAATATAAAAAATTCCAAGCTCTTTTTTGCGAAGCGGAGGAGCGTTCTCCTGGTGCCCTAGCCAGTATTTATCCTTCAATCAAAAAAAATGAAAAGAGATTATCTGGTCACTGCTCTCAATGCTGTTTGTGGGACCCTGCATGTGCCAATTGGCTGCCAAATGTCCCTACAATACAACAGTAACTACATTTCATTGCTACTTAATGAGCTGTAAAGTGTTTTGAGACCTCCTGAGGTGGTGAAAAGCGTTATATAAATGCAAATTCGTTCTTCTATCTGTTTCTTCCCTGTGTTTGATGGTATCATCTGAAGGACACATTAGTAACTGGAAGATGACAGTCACTGAAAGACAATTAGATTCAAGAGTTTCCGGAAAGAACATAAACCCCTAAGAGTAAAGTTTGAATAATTTCAAATTGTAATCTGGCCCTTGTTGACAGCACTGTAAGGGAGCATTGGATGACACAATCGGCAGAGTTTCACAGCCCCTCCTGCCAGTGGGATTTTCCAGTTGAGCCAGAGTCAGTGGACTTTCGAACAGTTCGCTACATTTTCTTGCCATCACGGCCTTTAAATTCCACCCAGTAGGTACATTCTGACCCGTTATCTCTGGCCTTCTTTGGAAGTCTGTCCCTGACCGATATAATGAAAGTGATCTCTGTGAACCTGCAGATGGAGAGTGCTTCAGTCGTCTCAATTCTCTTCTTAACTGGTGTGAAATGGTGCAGGTTAGGTGGATTGGCCATGCTAAATTGCCCTTCGTACCCAGAGGATAGGTGGGGGTTACAGGGTTACGAGGATAGGGCAGGAGATTGGGCCTAGGTTGGGAGTGGTCTTTCTGAGGGCCGGGGCAGACCCAATGGGTGGAAGAGAGTATGTCCGGGGTGCGTGGGGTCCTTAATTACGCTGGCTGCCTTTCTGAGGCAGCGGGAATTATAGATAGAGTCAATGGATGGGAGGCTGGTTTGCGTGATGGACTGGGCTACATTCACAACCTTTTGTAGTTTCCTGCGGTCTTGGGCAGAGCAGGCTCCATACCAAGCTGTGATACAACCAGAAAGAATGCTTTCTATGGTGCACCTGTAGCAGTTGGTGAGAGTCGTAGCTGACATGCTAAATTGAGAACTGAAATCATTGATCCATCTGTGCTTCAATAATAACCGCTGTTCACTTTCTGACCTGTCTTTCATTGGCTTTCCAACTGTTGCATCAAGCCAGTCCACATACTGACAGCCTCTTGCCCCTGATTGTCACACTATTACTCATGTTTCCATCTGACTTCCTGGAAAGATGCTTGAGGAAATATAGGCTATACTTCAATTACCCCCCCCCCCCCCCCCCCTGCCTCCTTGCCCCCCCCCTCTACATTGGCTAGTTCTTTGTACATTTAGACATAGCGAAACAATTGTTCAGTCGATTGTTACGTTCTTGCTACAATTCACATGTGGAATCAGCAATTCAAAATGTATTACTGTACTGCATTGAGACATCTTGTCAATTATGGTTGATATTTTTTTTCTCTCTCCCCATTTCTCCTGCATTTTGCAGACATGGCATAGCACCAGAGAAGTTTACATCACAGAACCTGAGCCTTTGTATCTGTGTCAGCTCTCTACCAGAACAATCCAAAATTAACCACAATAGTCTTACCTTCTCTCCCAAAACCTGCATCATCTGATGGTTCAATGTTTAAGCACTTCTCCTTTAAAAGATGAAACGGTTTAACATCCCATTGCAGGAAAACATGGGCGGGATTCTCCGACCCCCCGCCGTGTCGGAGAATCGCCGGGGGGGCGGCGTGAATCCCACCCCGACGCCGGCTGCCGAATTCTCCGGCACCGGGGTTTTGGCGGGGGCAGGAATCGCAGCGCGCCAGTCGGAGACCGCTGGCAGCGCCCCCCCCCGGCGATTCTCCGGCACGCGATGGGCCGAGCGGCCGTCGGTTTTCGGCTGGTCCCGCTGGCGTAAATCAAACCAGGTCCGTACTGGCGGGACCTGGCTCTATGGGCGGCCCGCAGAGTCCTCAGGGGGGGTGCGGGGGGATCTGGCCCCGGGGGGTGCCCACACAGTGGCCTGGCCCGCGATCGGGGCCCACCGATCCGCGGGTGGGCCTGTGCCGTGGGGGCACTCTTTCCCTCCGCGCCGGATGCTGTCAACCTCCGCCATGGCCGACGTGGAGAAGAACCTCCCTGCGCATGCGCTGGGTTGACACCAGCACATGCTGGTGCTCCCGCACATGCGCCAACTCGCGCCGGTCAGCGGAGGCCCTTTGGCACCGGCTAGCGTGGCGCCAACCCCGCCGGCCTAGCCCCTGAAGGTGCGGAGAATTCCGCACCTTCCGGGCGGCCCGACGCTGGAGTGGTTCACGCCACTCCTCGGCACCGGTACATCCCGCTCCGCCGGGTAGGGAAGAATCCCGCCCCATATCTTGCTCCAACAACCTTCTGCAGAAAGACAATTGCTACAACATCAATCTTTAAAACTGACTTCCTCACCAGACAAAATAATAATTTAAGCTATCAAAACCATTTGTAATTTTAAAAGCCTAATAATATCTCCTTTTTAGTCTTTCCTATTGAAATGGGCCCTGACTCACAAGTCTCTCTTTACAGTTATATCTGTTTCATATCTGGTGCTTTGTTCTCTCTGGTGCATATTAAAATTAATTTATGGGAGTGGACGTCGCTGGCTAGGCCAGCATTTATTGCCCATCCCTAATTGCTCTAGAGAAGATGGTGGTGAGCTTCCTGCTTCAATCTCTTGCCGTTCCTGAGGTGTAGGGTTAGGGAGGGAGTTCCAGGATTTTGACCCAGAGACAATGAAGGAACGCCGATATATTTCCAAGTCAGGATAGTGAATAACTTGGAGGGGGACTTCCATGTAATGGTGCCCCCGTGTGTCTGTTGTCCTTGTCCTTCTAGATGGCAGTGGTGCTGCCGAAGGAACCCTAACGCCTTATCTCTAATTCAGTGTCCAAAACTGCATATGGGGCTCTAACTGTAGCCTAATCATCACATGCACAAAGGTATCATAATCTCTTTAACTTTACATACTGCCTGTGCTGTCTCGAAAGCAAAGTCATATATTTTGTGTTTTTCTGTACCAAACTTTCAAAAATAATCAAGTAAAACAAGTATAATTATTCTTTGTCATTGGAATATGCAAATTCAGTCATCTTTTGAAGATTAGTTTTCAACAATTCTCGAGGAATCAACACTTTAAAAAAACTTGAAAAATTTGCATAAAGATTGTAATTTGCATGCAAACATTTATTTCAAAGCTTCTAGAAAAATAATTAATTTCCTGATACATAATAAACATGAAAATGAAAACTTGTAGCATGTTTCTTCTGAGCAATCATTGCAAAAGGTGATTAATAACTGGTTTAAATAACTATGGCACTTCAAGCATAATTTAATAAACTTAAAATGCCAGTTGCCTTTTTAATGTCTTTTAACTGCTTTCAGCTAATTAGGCATTTGGCTATCCAGCGGAATCTTTTTGTCTCGCTGGAGGCAGCCTTCTGCATCAGGTTCCCCAGAGGAGCGGCCAGCAAGCTGTGCAAATGGCCTTTGACTTGGCGGAACCAGAAGATCCAGCCAGCGGCCTGTGGCGAGCTGCCTCCACTGCGGAGAAACGCGTTGTTGGGGGGGGGGTCTGCAAAATCCCACCCTTTCAATTAAATGCATTCCAATTCTCTTCCCATACCCAGCGCTACACGAAGGCAGACTTTCATCAGTTTCCAATAATTCCTGGGAAAAAGTCGCTAGTCTGAACGCACCATCCTCGGCCATCAAGTCCTGGAGTGGACTCGAACCCGGAGCTTCTGGCCCACAGGCAGGGATGCTACCCACTGCACCACAAGTCCTCCAATAAGTGTATACTGCCCTTCAAAATGTGAAAGTCCAAGACAGTTGACAAAAAGCAAGAGCTACCTAAACTACTGGGATCAACTCAACTCGGGCAAACATGATGGATTGTGTGCCCGTTTTGACAAACTATCCATTCAGTCCCCTAGCATTTCCACAAGCTTTCTTCTGCGGCCTGCCATTTTAGTTCTCCACCATGCTCTCACACTGACTCGGCCCCTTGCTGTGCTCCAGTGAATCACAGTGCAAGGTCCATTTGCTTAGGCACTTTACAGAATCTAAACCCAACACTGGGGGCAGTTTTCCAGCCATGTTGTGCCCGACACAAATCCTGCTATGTTTGGAAAATTCAGGAAGAGGCTAAAAACAGGTTTAACGATGAGCGCTAAACAGCTGGTGATGTTCCTGGATCCTTCCCGTTGGTGAAAACCGGATCTTGCCCAAAAATAGAGAGAAGCTGTTCAGCATGCAGCTGCACGCATTTCCATGTGATCAATGCGTTTATTGTCAGAACTTCTGGCCTCCTGGAATGTTCCCACTCCTCCAGCAGCAAGTCACCCAGGCACAAAGCACTGCTGATATATAAAAGCAGGGACCATGCGCCATGGACTCCAAGAGGGAGCTAGGAGGTCAGTAACACTCAGCACTTATCTCCAAGGTGCACAAGGGCAAGTCAGCCGGGGGGTGGAGGGTGGGGAACGGGGACGGGGACGGGATGGTGACTCAAGGGAGCTTGACGGGGTGCAGCCTGGGATGATGGGTTTCTGGTTCGGTGTCTCTCCCGGTATGGGGGTCGTGTGGCTAGTCTGCTCTCTGTTTGCTGAAGAACCTTTGAAGTATTTCATTTGAGGTCAAGAAAGCACAGTTGGGTTGAAATGGCTAGTCTGCACTCGGCTTGCTTCAAAGGCTTTGTAGCTCCTTGTTGACATTCCATGTCACACCCCATTAACTTTTACAAGGCAATGGTCTGGCAGCAGTTGCCTCATTCAAAGGAGCTTTTCAGATATTTCCACAGCACTTTACGATCCATTAACTCTGAAGTGCTTCCTAGAATGAGAACCTATTCTGACTGAGGTCACTTGTTCTAAACGGGGTTTCGTTCTTGGATTGGATTTGATTTTGTTTATTGTCACGTGTACCGAGGTACAGTGAAAAGTATTTTCATGCGAGCAGCTCAACAGATCATTAAATACATGAAAAGAAAAGTAAATACATAATAGAGCAACACAAGGTACACAATGTAACTACATAAACACCGTAAGAAGCCTAACAACACCAGGTTAAAGTCCAACAGGTTTGTTTCAAACACTAGCTTTCGGAGCACTGCTCCTTCCTCAGGTGAATGAATACCTCTTCATTCACCGGAGGAAGGAGCAGTGTTCCGAAAGCTAGTGTTTGAAACAAACGTGTTGGACTTTTTTTTTTAATAAATATTTTATTGAAAATTTTTGGTCAACCAACACAGTACATTGTGCATCCTTGACACAATATTATAACAACACAAATAACAATGACCTATTTTATAAACAAAAAATGAATAAATAATAAATAACAAAAATGAAAACTAACCCTAATTGGCAACTGCCTTATCACAAGTAACACTCTCCAAAAATATAATTTAACAGTCCAATATATAATTATCTGTCGCAACGACCTATACATATTATACAGTACATATTAACAACCCTGAGAGTCCTTCTGGTTCCTCCTCCCCCCACCCCCTCCCCCCCCCCTCCCCCCCCCTCCCCCCCCTCCCCCCCCTCCCCCCCCCCCCCGATCCTGGGCTGCTGCTGCTGCCTTCTTTTTTCCATTCCATCTATCTTTCTGCGAGGTATTCGACGAACGGTTGCCACCGCCTGGTGAACCCTTGAGGCGACCCCCTTAGAACGAACTTAATCCGCTCTAGCTTTATAAACCCTGCCATGTCATTTATCCAGGTCTCCACCCCCGGGGGCGTGGCTTCTTTCCACATTAACAATATCCTGTGCCAGGCTACTAGGGACGCAAAGGCCAAAACATCGGCCTCTCTCGCCTCCTGCACTCCCGGCTCTTGTGCAACCCCAAATATAGCCAACCCCCAGCTTGGTTCGACCCGGACCCCCACTACTTTTGAAAGCACCTTTGTCACCCCCATCCAAAACCCCTGTAGTGCCGGGCATGACCAAAACATATGGGTATGATTCGCTGGGCTTCTCGAGCACCTCGCACACCTATCCTCCACCCCAAAAAATTTACTGAGCCGTGCTCCAGTCATATGCGCCCTGTGTAATACCTTAAACTGAATCAGGCTTAGCCTGGCACACGAGGACGACGAGTTTACCCTGCTTAGGGCATCTGCCCACAGCCCCTCCTCGATCTCCTCCCCCAGCTCTTCTTCCCATTTCCCTTTTAGTTCATCTACCATAGTCTCCCCTTCGTCCCTCATTTCCCTATATATATCTGACACCTTACCATCCCCCACCCATGTCTTTGAGATCACTCTGTCCTGCACCTCTTGTGTCGGGAGCTGCGGGAATTCCCTCACCTGTTGCCTCGCAAAAGCCCTCAGTTGCATATACCTGAATGCATTCCCTTGGGGCAACCCATATTTCTCGGTCAGCGCTCCCAGACTCGCGAACTTCCCATCCACAAACAGATCTTTCAGTTGCGTTATTCCTGCTCTTTGCCACATTCCATATCCCCCATCCATTCCCCCCGGGGCAAACCTATGGTTGTTTCTTATCGGGGACCCCCCCAAGGCTCCAGTCTTTCCCCTATGCTGTCTCCACTGTCCCCAAATCTTCAGTGTAGCCACCACCACCGGGCTTGTGGTGCAGTTCCTCGGTGAGAATGGCAATGGGGCTGTCACCATAGCCTGTAGGCTAGTCCCCCTACAGGACGCCCTCTCTAATCTCTTCCACGCTGCTCCCTCCTCCTCTCCCATCCACTTACTCACCATTGAAATATTAGCGGCCCAATAATACTCACTTAGGCTCGGTAGTGCCAGCCCCCCCCCTATCCCTGCTACGTTGTAAGAATCCCTTCCTCACTCTCGGGGTCTTCCCGGCCCACACAAAACCCATGATGCTCTTTTCAATCCTTTTTAAAAAAGCCTTCGTGATCACCACCGGGAGGCACTGAAACACAAAGAGGAATCTCGGGAGGACCACCATCTTAACCGCCTGCACCCTCCCTGCCAGTGACAGGGATACCATATCCCATCTCTTGAAATCCTCCTCCATTTGTTCCACCAACCGCGTTAAATTTAACCTATGCAATGTGCCCCAATTCTTGGCTATCTGGATCCCCAGGTAACGAAAGTCCCTTGTTACCTTCCTCAACGGTAGGTCCTCTATTTCTCTACTCTGCTCCCCTGGATGCACCACAAACAACTCACTTTTCCCCATGTTCAATTTATACCCTGAAAAATCCCCAAACTCCCCAAGCATCCGCATTATTTCTGGCATCCCCTCCGCCGGGTCCGCCACGTATAGTAGCAAATCGTCCGAATACAAAGATACCCGGTGTTCTTCTCCTCCTCTAAGTACTCCCCTCCACTTCTTGGAACCCCTCAACGCTATCGCCAGGGGCTCAATCGCCAGTGCAAACAATAATGGGGACAGAGGGCATCCCTGCCTTGTCCCTCTATGGAGCCGAAAATATGCAGATCCCCGTCCATTCGTGACCACGCTCGCCATCGGGGCCCTATACAACAGCTGCACCCATCTAACATACCCCTCTCCAAAACCAAATCTCCTCAACACCTCCCACAAATAATCCCACTCCACTCTATCAAATGCTTTCTCGGCATCCATCGCCACTACTATCTCCGTTTCCCCCTCTGGTGGGGCCATCATCATTACCCCTAACAGCCTCCGTACATTCGTGTTCAGCTGTCTCCCCTTCACAAACCCAGTTTGGTCCTTGTGGACCACCCCCGGGACACATTCCTCTATTCTCATTGCCATTACCTTGGCATCTACATTTAGGAGGGAAATAGGTCTATAGGACCCGCATTATAGCGGGTCCTTTTCCTTCTTTAAGAGAAGCGATATCGTTGCTTCAGACATAGTCGGGGGCAGTTGTCCCCTTTCCTTTGCCTCATTAAAGGTCCTCGTCAATACCGGGGCGAGCAAGTCCACATATTTTCTATAGAATTCGACTGGGAATCCATCCGGTCCCGGGGCCTTTCCCGCCTGCATGCTCCTAATTCCTTTCACCACTTCTTCTACCTCGATCTGTGCTCCCAGTCCCACCCTTTCCTGCTCTTCCACCTTGGGAAATTCCAGCCGATCCAAGAAGCCCATCATTCTCTCCCTCCCATCCGGGGGTTGAGCTTCATATAATTTTTTATAAAATGTCTTGAACACTCCATTCACTCTCTCCGCTCCCCGCTCCATCTCTCCTTCCTCATCCCTCACTCCCCCTATTTCTCT
This sequence comes from Scyliorhinus torazame, assembly GCF_047496885.1. NCBI lineage: Eukaryota > Metazoa > Chordata > Chondrichthyes > Carcharhiniformes > Scyliorhinidae > Scyliorhinus > Scyliorhinus torazame. The sequence continues at coordinate 47,725,516 of NC_092724.1, forward strand.
CGCTGCTCCCCTTTTCCTCAATTGGTGTGCCAGCAACCTGCTCGCCTTCTCCCCATATTCGTACTGTACACCCTGTGCCTTCCTCCATTGTGCCTCTGCAGTGCCCGTAGTCAGCAAGTCAAATTCTACATGTAGCCTTTGCCTTTCCCTGTACAGTCCCTCCTCCGGTGCTTCCGCATATTGTCTGTCCACCCTCAAAAGTTCTTGCAGCAACCGCTCCCGTTCCTTACTCTCCTGCTTCCCTTTATGTGCCCTTATTGATATCAGCTCCCCTCTAACCACCGCCTTCAGCGCCTACCAGACCACTCCCACCTCGACCTCCCCATTATCATTGAGTTCCAAGTACTTTTCAATGCACCCCCTCACCCTTAGACACACCCCCTCATCTGCCATTAGTCCCATGTCCATTCTCCAGGGTGGGCGCCCTCCTGTTTCCTCCCCTATCTCCAAGTCTACCCAGTGTGGAGCGTGATCCGAAATGGCTATAGCCGTATACTCCGTTCCCCTCACCTTCGGGATCAACGCCCTTCCCAGCACAAAAAAGTCTATTCGCGAGTAGACTTTATGGACATAGGAGAAAAACGAGAACTCCTTACTCCTAGGTCTGCTAAATCTCCACGGATCTACACCTCCCATCTGCTCCATAAAATCTTTAAGTACCTTGGCTGCTGCCGGCCTCCTTCCAGTCCTGGACTTCGACCTATCCAGCCCTGGTTCCTACACCGTATTAAAATCTCCCCCCATTATCAGCTTTCCCATCTCTAGGTCCGGAATGCGTCCTAGCATCCGCCTCATAAAATTGGCATCATCCCAGTTCGGGGCATATACGTTTACCAAAACCACCGTCTCCCCCTGTAGTTTGCCACTCACCATCACGTATCTGCCCCCGTTATCCGCCACTATAGTCTTTGCCTCGAACATTACCCGCTTCCCCACTAATATAGCCACCCCCCTGTTTTTCGCATCTAGCCCCGAATGGAACACCTGCCCCACCCATCCTTTGCGTAGCCTAACCTGGTCTATCAGTTTCAGGTGCGTTTCCTGTAACATAACCACATCTGCCTTAAGTTTCTTAAGGTGTGCGAGTACCCGTGCCCTCTTTATCGGCCCGTTCAGCCCTCTCACGTTCCACGTGATCAGCCGGGTTGGGGGGCTTCCTACCCCCCCCCCCCTTGTCGATTAGCCATCCCCTTTTTCCAGCTCCTCACCCGGTTCCCACGCAGCTGTATCTCCCCCAGGCGGTCCCATACCAGCTCCCCCCTCTCCCCAGCAGCAGCAACCCAGTAATTCCCCCCTCCCACCCCCCCCCCCCGCTAGATCCCCCGCTAGCGTAATTACTCCCCCCATGTTGCTCCCAGAAGTCAGCAAGCTCTGGCCGACCTCAGCTTCCCCCCGTGACCTCGGCTCGCACCGTGCGACGCCTCCTCCTTCCTGCTTCTCTATTCCCGCCATGATTATCATAGCGCGGGAACCAAGCCCGCGCTTCTCCCTTGGCCCCGCCCCCAATGGCCAACGCCCCACCTCCTCCACCTCCCCTCCTCCCCCCATCACCACCTGTGGAAGAGAGAAAAGTTACCACATCGCAGGATTAGTACATAAAACTCCTCTTTCCCCCCTTTTTAACCCCCCTCTTCGCCCCCCACATTCGCCCCACCACTTTGTTCAAACGGTCTTTTTAATAACCCGCTCATTCCAGTTTTTCTTCCACAATAAAAGTCCACGCTTCATCTGCTGTCTCAAAGTAGTGGTGCCTCCCTCGGTATGTGACCCACAGTCTTGCCGGTTGCAGCATTCCAAATTTTATCTTCTTTTTATGAAGCACCGCCTTGGCCCGATTAAAGCTCGCCCTCCTTCTCGCCACCTCCGCACTCCAGTCTTGATAAACGCGGATCACCGCGTTCTCCCATTTACTGCTCCGAGTTTTCTTTGCCCATCTAAGGACCATTTCTCTATCCTTAAAACGGAGGAATCTCACCACTATGGCTCTGGGAATTTCTCCTGCTCTCGGTCCTCGCGCCATCACTCGGTATGCTCCCTCCACCTCCAACGGACCCGCCGGGGCCTCCGCTCCCATTAACGAGTGCAGCATCGTGCTCACATATGCCCCGACGTCCGCTCCCTCCGCACCTTCAGGAAGACCAAGAATCCTCAGGTTGTTCCTCCTTGCGTTGTTCTCCAGTGCCTCCAACCTTTCCACACATCGTTTCTGATGTGCCTCATGCGTCTCCGTCTTCACCACCAGGCCCTCCATGTCGTCCTCATTCTCGGCTGCCTTTGCCTTCACGACCCGAAGCTCCCGCTCCTGGGTCTTTTGTTACTCCTTTAGCCCTTCGATCGCCTGTAGTATCGGGGCCAACAGCTCTTTCTTCATTTCCTTTTTGAGCTCTTCCACACAGCATTTCAAGAACTCTTGTTGTTCAGGGCCCCATGTTAAACTGCCACCTTCCGACGCCATCTTGGTTTTTGCTTGCCTTCCTTGCTGCTGTTCTAAAGGATCCACTGCAATCCGGCCACTTTCTCCTCCTTTTTTCATCCTTATCCAGGGGGGATTCCCTTCTGGTTTACCGCACAGTGTTTTTAGCCGTCAAAATTGCCGTCGGGGCTCCTATCAAGAGCCCAAAAGTCCGTTTCACCGGGAGCTGCCGAAACGTGCGACTCAGCTGGTCATCGCCGCACCCGGAAGTCCAACCTGTTGGACTTTAACCTGGTGTTGTAAGACTTTCTACTGTGCTCACCCCAGTCAACGCTGGCATCCCCACATCATACATAAACACCAGCATCGGGTGAAGCATACAGGGATGCAGTGTGAATAGGTCAGTCTATAAGAGGGTCATTTAGGAGTCTGGTAACAGTGGGGAAGAAACTGTTTTTGAGTCTCTTTGTGCGTGTTCCCAGACTTCTGTATCTCCTGCCCGATGGAAGAAGTTGGAAGAGTGAGTAAGCCGGGTGGGAGGGGTCTTTGATTATGCTGCCCGCTTTCCCCAGGCAGTGGGAGGTGTAGATGGACTCAATGGATGGAAGGCAGGTTTGTGTGATGGACTGGGTTGTGTTCACGACTCTCTGAAGTTTCTTGCGGTCCTGGGCCGAGCAGTTGCCATACCAGGCTGTGATGCAGCCAGATAGGATGCTTTCTATGGTGCATCTGTAAAAGTTGGTAAGAGTTAATATGGGCATGCCGCATTTCCTTAGTTTCCTGAGGAAGTAAAGGCGCTGTTGTGCTTTCTTGTTGGTAGCCTCGACGTGGGTGGACCAGGACTGATTTTTGGAGATGTGTACCCTGAGGAATTTGAACCATCTCCGCCTCGGCCCCGTTGATGCTGACAGGGATGTGTACAGTACTTTGCTTCCTGAAGTCAATGTCCAGCACTTTAGTTTTGCTGGCATTGATGGATAGATTGTTGTCGCTACACCACTCCACTAGGTTCTCTATCTCCCTCCTGTATTTTGACTCGTCGTTATTCGAGATCCGGCCCACTATGGTCGTATCGTCAGCAAACTTGTAGATGGAGTTGGAACCAAATTTTGCCATGCAGTCTTGTGTGTACAGGGAGTATAGTAGGGGGCTAAGCACGCAGACTTGCGGGGCCCCAGTATTGAGTACTATTGTGGAGGAGATGTTGTTATTTATTCTTACTGATTGTGGTCTGTGGGTCAGAAAGTCGAAGATCCAGTTGCAGAGTGAGGAGCCAAGTCCTAGGTTTTGGAGCTTTGATATGAGCTTGGCTGGGATTATGGTGTTCAAGGTGGAGCTGTAGTCAATAAATAGGAGTCTGTTGTAGGAGTCCTTGTTGTCGAGATGCTCGAGGGATGAGTGTAGGGCCAGGGAAATGGCGTCTGCTGTGGACCGGTTGCGGAGGTATGCGAATTGCAGTGGATCAAGGCGTTCTGGGAGTATGGAAGTGATGCGCTTCATGACCAACCTCTCAAAGCACTTCGGTACGACTGAAGTCAGGGCCACCGGACAGTAGTCATTGAGGCACGTTGTCTGGTTCTTCTTTGGCACCGGTATGATGGTGGTCTTCTTGAAGCAGATGGTGACTTCGGAGCGGAGTAGGGACTGGATAAAGATGTCCGCAAACACATCTGCCAGCTGGTCCGCGCAGGCTCTGAGTGCACGACCAGGGATCCCGTCTGGACCCGTCGCCTTCTGAGGGTTCACTTTCAGGAAGGCTGATCTGACTTCGGAAGCTGTGAAAGTGGGTATGGGTGTGTCATGGGCTGCTGGGGCAATCAACAGCGGATCATTGGTTTCCTGCTCGAACTGAGCATAGAATGCATTGAGTTCATCAGGGAGGGGTGCGCCGCTGCTGGAGATACTGCTCGGCTTCGCATTGCAGCCCGTTATGTTGTTTAGGCCTTGCCACAACAGACAAGAGTCTGTAACGCGGGTCTGTGACTCTAGCTTGGTCTGATATTCTCTCTTGGCATCTCGGATGGCTTTGCAGAGGTCGTACCTGGATTTCTTGTATAGGTCAGGGTCGCCGACTTGAATGCCTCAGACCTGTCTCTTTCTATCTCTTTTGTCTGAACTGCATACTCGTCCAACCAACTGATCATCATCATATATACCTCACCACTATCAGCTGCCTCACTTGCCAAGTCAGTTAGTGGTAAAATCCTTAATTATAAAAGGTTGCAAGTTGGGGGCTGGGCATTGGGAGGGATATGATAGTACCCTGCAGCAGTGATCACCCGACTGCACTAGTGGATCCAGGAGCCATTAAGCTTCACTTAGACAGCCATGTACCATAGCACATGAAGGACCCTACTGCTTCTGAGGCGAAGGGAGGCAACAACCAGCCTGGAAGCCTAAGGTGACTATGAGGGGCCATACGCAGTGCCTGTGGCCATTGAGGCAATGATGTGATATGGTTATGGCCAGCAGCTACTTGAGGTGGCGCATGCCGCCGGAGATGGTGTATGGTTGTCAACCTCCAGGATCATGAGGACAAGGGGTTTTGGGATGGATTGAGGGTTCTGGGATGGATAACCTTACTGACTGTGTCTCCCTCTCCTTCTCCCATTCCCCCCAGATAAAAAATGAATTTTAGAATTGAGCCTGTCGAGCTGGCAATTATCCTTATTAATGGAGAGGAGGTGGACAGACTTTACTGACTATGGCAACGCCAACCCAGGCTGGAGCCTGCACCAGAATAATAGATGCTGCTGGTCAGGTTGAAGACCCGGCCACCCACCAGGCCAAGAAGGGAGGCTGAAGACAATACCAAAGGAGACCTCTGATGTACAGGACTCAAGTGTCCTATAATGAGCTGTCAGACACCGTATGCTACTGAAGACTCCGACTAACCAAGGAGACAGTGCATCACCTGTGCCCCGTCCTTGTGGTCTGGCGTCATGTGGTGGCTGTGAATGTCATGGCAGCTCTGAGCTTTTTCAACACCGGGTCATTTCAGGGCATGAGGGGTGACTGTGTGGCCTTTATAAATTATCAGCCCACAAGTATATTCGGGAGGTCACAGATGCTTTATATTCCTGAGTTTCCGACTGCATCCACTTTGACCTGGACCAGGCCCACTAAAATGTCTGGACTGCAGGAATCGATGCCATTGCCAGGATGCCTCAGATCCATGGATGGCACGCATGTCGTTGTGTGAGCACCAGGGAATGTCCTTCATGAACTCAAAAGGAGTTGTACTTTCTGAATGTCCAGCTCATGTGCGACTACTGCCTCAAAATCATGAACGTGTATGCATGCCATCCTTGAGGCGTGCATGATAGCTCCATCCTGGGGCATTCAGAGATCCCGGGGGCCTCTCCGATGTTGGGGAGGGGGTTCGAAAACGGGTGGGGAGGTTGTTGAAAGAGGTGGGGGGAGGAACTCTGGGCAGCCAGACCAAAATAGCCCCCCAATCTATGAGGGGCCTTCTTTCCTGCTGGGCTCACCAGCCGAAAATGACACAAGTGCAGCCTCGGCGAAGTGAAACTCCTTGAGGCCAAAGAAAAATGGAAAATTACCGTTGAATAGTGGAGTGTCTTTAGGTACTCGAGCCGTCGAGAAGCACCTCGCTGAACCTGCCCAAAACGGACATCAATTTTTTTCCCGTTAAATCCTTATTTCCCTATCGTTGGATGGCAGCTGTTCATTATTCTTCCATTCGCACCTCCTCTGCACACACCTTTTGTTCCATTCCATTGGTTCTGCTTGACAACTCTTTTTATCATTCAATTTTTCCACACAATCACTTTTCCTTTGGTTCTTTTTCCAGCCTCCCCCATTTTACTTAAAACCTATAGTAATCCTGACTTTTCCCAGTTCTAAGGAAAGGTCATCGACTTGGAGTGTTTCTTCCTCCACAGCTGCTGCCGGATTTGCCGAATATTTCCAGCGTTTTCTGTTTTTGTTTCAGGTTTTCAGCAGGATTTTGCTTTTGTCCGAATGGTTCTTCTCTCACACGCAAGCTACACTTCTCAGTGTCATCATTGTAGGAACAGGAACGCTAGCTGCTTCTCTCCGCCTCCTTATTGAATTCAATCTCGTGCCTCAACTGCTCTCTTGCTTGAGATCAACTAGCTCAGTAGAGACTTCAGGTCATGTTTTCTGAATCCTTGTGGCAGTAATTCAACACATTTACACCCATTGAGACACCGAACAAATGGATGATTGAGTTGTAAAGCACTCGGTGTTTCTGGTACTTGACGTGCCATATGTGGTGATATACATCACTGTAAGTACACAAAGGGTTAATGTATATAAACTACACCTAGCTAGGCACTAGAGGGAACACCAGAGACATGACACACAGTCAGTCAACCAATAGGTCAGTAAGATAGGACACGACCAATGGGCAGTCACGATACACACAGAGGTGACACTACCACAGGAGGGCATTACACCAACCCATATAAAAGGACACATCACACATGTGCAGTCTCTTTCCAGTGGAGACACTCAGTGAGTACAGACGCAGGGCTGATTGACATCACACCCACCACGTGGATTGTAGCAGACTGGTTCATCAGTCTGATTAGCTATAGCAGGATTAACAGTAGCGTTGAATCCAAGTAGGAGAATTGTTAATAGTTTAATAAATGTGTTAAAGCTATCTCCAAGTCTGAACCTTCCTTTGTCAGAGTGCACATCAAGGAAGCAGTTTATGCTACGACAAGAGCATAACAAAACACCATAGATATTTAAACTAGTTAGTTATTAATTCAGTCATCATCTGCCTCAATGTTTTGATCAAAATAAAAACATGCTGCAATTTTAGGCTTTCATGTTTGTTGTGTAAAAGGAAATTAATTATCTTTTCTGAAAACTGGGAAATATATTACATCTTTGCATGCAAATGGCAATGTCTATGCAAATTCTTCAAGTATTTTAAACATTCTGATTTCATGGAGAATTTTTGAAAACTAATCTTCAAAAGGTGGCTGAATTTGCATAGTCCCCTGACAAAGAAAATTGTACTTGTTTAGCTTTGCTTGTTTTTGAAAGTTTGGTTTAAAAATAACAAAAGAATTGGGCCTATGTTTTGATGTCGCCCCATAATAATAATAATAATCTTTAGTGTCACAAGTAGGCTTACATGAACACTGCAATGAACTTACTGTGAAAAGCCCTTAGTCGTCACGCTCCGGCGCCTGTTCGGGTACACAGAGGGAGAATTCAGAATGCAAAAAATTACTTAACAGCATGTATTTCGACTTGTGAGAGGAAACCGGAGCACCCGGAGGAAACCCACACAAACACAGGGAGAACGAGCAGATTCCACACAGACAGTGACCCAAGCTGGAATCGAACCTGGGACCTGGAGCTATGAAGCAACAGTGCGAATCACTGTGCTACCGTGTCACCCATTAACACGGAAGCAGTTGTATCCGCTTGTGGATGGACGCACAATTTTGGTCTTCAGTGCTGCATACAACTCTGGCTTTTACTATCCACCTATACACAGGGACAACCATTACCTGGACAACTGTGCCAGATTGCAGGCTAAACAAAGTGGAGAGTAACTCTTGAGCATGTGTCCCTGACACAGCGTATATATCTATGACTGTGTGGCTAAATTCCCCTCCAACTCGATTTTCAAATTTGCTGATGACACCACCATAGTGGGTCGGATTTCAAACAATGACGAGACAGAGTACAGGAATGAAATAGCGAATCTGGTGAACCTGTGCAATGACAATAATCTCTCCCTCAATGTCAACAAAATGAAGGAGATTGTCATCGATTCCAGGAAGTGTAGAGCAGATCATGTCCCTATCTACATCAATGGGAACGAAGTAGAAAAGGTCGAGAGCTTCAGGTTTCTAGGTGTCCAGATTACCAACAACCTGTCCTGATCCCCCCATGCCGACACTATAGTTAAGAAAGCCCACCAATGACTCTACTTTCTCAGAAGACTAAAGAAATTTGGCATGTCAGCTACAACTCTCACCAACCTTTACAGACACACCATGTGGTAGTTACCACTAGTAGTATATTACATATATTACGGCACTGCCTGTATACTAGAGGTACAAGGGTAAATCCCTGCCTGCTGGCTCCGCCCAGTAGGCGGTGTATAAATGTGTGTGCTCGCCGGTGCTGCAGCCATTCTGGTTCCAGCTACAGGAGGCTCAACATCTTGCTCAATAAAGCCTCGATTACTCCACTACTCTCGTCTTTGTGGTAATTGATAGTGCATCAATTTATTGAGCAAGATTTTTAAAACGATGGATCTCCACATCAAGCCTGATCGCCTACAGCTGAACCCTCAAGCAGCCAACGCTACATCTGCCTTTGACCACTGGCTAGCCTGCTTCGAAAGCTATCTCCAAACTGCTGCTGCGGAACCCTCGGACACACAGAAGCTCCAAGTCCTCTATTCACGGGTCAGCCCTGACATTCTTCCTCTCATCCGGGATGCGTCCACCTACTCCGAAGCGATGGAGCTCCTGAAAGGACATTACGTTCGACCAGTCAATCAAGTATACGCCAGGCACCTCCTGGCCACGAGACAGCAACTCCCCGGGGAGCCTTTGGATGATTTCTGGATTGCCCTGCACATCCTTGGTAGGAACTGCGACTGCCAGGCAGTTTCAGCAGTCCAGCACAGCAAATTTTTAATTCGAGACGCATACGTCACGGGCATGAAGTCTGCGTACGTCCGCCAGCAACTATTGGAAGGGGGTACGCTTGATCTTGCGGGAACTAGGCAGCTCGTTAATGTGTTAGAAGTGGCCTCCCGTAACGTTCAGTCCTGCACCCCGACCGCACTGCACCCTTGTGGGCATCGGGGGCCCTACCAGCTACCGACTCCAGCTCACCGCAAGCCTGCGCCGCGCGGCAGCCAGCCAACTCTGGGGGGCCGAAGTGCTATTTTTGCAGGCAAAACAAACACCCCAGGCAGCGTTGCCTTGCGCAGAGCGCGACCTGCAACGGCTGTGGGAAGAAGGGACACTTTGTTTCTTTTGCCAGGCCCGGTCGGTCGCCGCTGTTTCCAGGCCCGGCCTTCCTACAACCCTGACGTGCGATGCAGGGGCGCCACCATTTTCCCCTTCACAAGCCACTTGCGGCCCATGGGCACCGCCATCTTCTTCACCGCAAGCCACGTGTGGCCTCTGGGTGCCACCATCTTTGATGCCGCCCGCCATGGGCGCCGCCATCTTTGCCGCCATTTTGGACGGCGCCTCAGGACCCCTGCTCGTCTGGCTGTTCATCGCCTGCCGTTACCTCCACCACCGCTGACCAGCCCGGGACCTCCCAGCATCTGCCACAGCTCGCCTCAATCATCCTGGATCAGTCCCGGCCCCGCAACCTCGCGACCGCGACGACGACGGTGAAGATCGACGGGCACGAGACGACCTGCCTTTTTGACTCCGGGAGCACAGAGAGCTTCATCCACCCCACTATGGTAAGGCGCTTATCCCTCTCGGTACACCCCGCCACTCAGAAAATCTCCCTGGCCTCTGGATCCCATTCTGTGGAAATCCGGGGGTACTGCATTGTGACCCTCACCGTCCAAGTGGTAGAGTTCAGCAACTTCTGTCTCTACGTCCTCCCCCACCTCTGCGCTCCCTGTTACTCGGCCTGGACTTTCAGTGCCATCTCCAAAGCCTAACCATAACATTCGGCGGACCCCTACCCCACCTCACCGTCTGCGGCCTCACGACCCTTAAGGTCGATCCACCTTCCCTGTTTGCGAACCTCACCCCGGATTGCAAACCCATCGCCACTAGGAGCAGACCGTATAGTGCCCAGGACAGGACCTTCATCAGGTCGGAGGTCCAACGGCTTCTGCGGGAAGGGGTTATTGAAGCCAGCAACAGCCCCTGGAGAGCTCAAGTGGTAGTAGTCAAGACTGGGGAGAAGCACAGCATGGTCATTGACTACAGTCAAACCATCAATTGGTACATGCAGCTCGACACGTATCCCCTCCCATGCATATCTGACATGGTCAATCAGATTGCGCAGTATCGAGTCTTTTCCACAGTGGACCTGAAGTCCGCCTACCACCAGCTCCCCATCCGCCCGGAGGACCGCCAATACACTGCATTCAAAGCATATGGCCGCCTCTATCACTTCCTTAGGGTTCCCTCCGACGTCACTAATGGGGTCTCGGTCTTCCAGCGAGAGATGGACCAAATGGGTCCGAATGGGCAGCACGGTAGCAGAAGTGGATAGCACTGTGGCTTCACAGCACCAGGGTCCCAGGTTCGATTTCCTGCTGGGTCACTGTCTGTGTGGAGTCTGCACGTTCTCCCCAAGTCTGCATGGGTTTCCTCCGGGTGCTCCGGTTTCCTCCCACAGTCCAAAGATGTGCAGGTTCGGTGGATTGGCCATGTTTGCCCTTAGTGACCAAAAAAGGTTACGGGGATAGGGTGGAAGTGAGGGCTTAAGTGGGTCGGTGCAGACTTGGTGGGCCGAATGGCCTCCTTCTGCACTGTATGTTCTATGTTCTATGAATGGTTGACCGGTACGGACTGCGGGCCACCTTCCCGTACCTAGATAACGTAACCATCTGCGGCCACGATCAGCAGGACCATGACCCAAACCTCCAAAAACTCCTCCAGGCCGCCAAATTCCTTAACCTCACATACAATAAGGAGAAATGCGTGTTCCGCACCAACCGCTTAGCTATCCTTGGCTATGTCATGGAAAGTGGAGTCCTAGGGCCCAGCCCCGACCAAATGCACCCGCTCATGGAACTCCCACTCCCCCACTGCTCCAAGGCCCTGAAATGATGCCTGGGTTTTTCTCCTACTATGCCCAGTGGGCCCCTAATTATGCAGACAAGGCCCGTCCACTCATTCAGTCCACAGTTTTACCCCTGACGGCTGAGGCCCACCAGGCCTTCAACCGTATCAAGGCAGACATCGCCAAGGCCACGGTGCACGCGGTCGACGTGTCCCTCCCCTTCCAGGTGGAGAGCGATGCATCAGACGTAGCTCTGGCCGCCACCCTCAACCAGGCGGGCAGGCCCATGGCCTTCTTTTCCCACACCCTCCATGCCTCTGAAATTCTGTCGAAAAGGAGGCCCAAGCCATTGTGGAAGCTGTGCGGCATTGGAGGCATTACCTGGCCTGCAGGAGATTCACTCTCCTCACTGACCAATGGTCGGTTGTCTTCATGTTTAATAATACACAGCAGGGCAAGATCAAAAACGACAAGATCTTGAGGTGGAGGATCGAGCTCTCCACCTATAACTATGAGATCTTGTATCGCCCGGGGAAGCTCAATGAGCACCCTGATGCCCTATCCCGCGGTACATGTGCCAGCGCACAAGTGGACCGACTCCGGGCTCTCCACTATGACCTCTGCCACCCGGGGGTCACCGGTTCTTCCATTTCATCGAGGCCTGCAACCTGCCCATCTCCATTGAGGAGGTCAGGACCGTCACCAGAGACTGCCAAGTCTGCGCAGAGTGCAAGCCGCACTTCTACCAGCCAGATCGAGCACACCTGGTGAAGGCCTCCCGCCCCTTTGAATGCCTCAGCATGGACTTCAAAGGGCCCCTCCCCTCCACCAACCACAACACGTACTTTCTGAACGTGATTGATGAGTACTCCCGGTTCCCTTTCGCCATCCCATGCCCCGATATGACTTCTGCCACGGTAATTAAAGCCCTCCACAGCATCTTCACCCTGTTCGGTTTCCCCACCTACATCCACAGCGATCGGGGATCCTTTTTCATGAGTGATGAGCTGCGTCAGTTCCTGCTCAGCAAGGGCATCGCCTCGAGCAGGACGACCAGCTACAAACCCGGGGGAAACGGACAGGTGGAGAGGGAGAACGGGGCTGTCTGGAAGGCCATCCTACTGGCCCTGTGGTCTAAAAATCTCCCGGTCCTCCCCGACGCGCTCTACTCCATCTGATCGCTCCTCTGCACCGCAATTAACGAGACCCCTCACGAACGTGTGTTTGCCTTCCCCAGGAAGTCCACCACCGGGGTCTCGCTCCCAACATGGCTTACAGTTCCTGGACCCGTCCTCCTCCGGAAGCATGTGCGGACCCGTAAGTCGGACCCCTTGGTCGAAAAGGTCCACCTCCTACATGCGAACCCGCAGTATGCCTACGTGGCACACCCCAACGGGCGCCAGGACACAGTCTCCCTCCGGGACCTGGCACCCACTGGATCCCCACCCACGACCTGACATCGTCCCCCACCCCCACCCCCCTGGTTGCCTCATTCACCCCTGCGCCACTCACCCTCCCTCCAGCGAACCTCACCGCAGCCCCCACCCCAGCAGGGTCCGTCCTCCCACTGGTTCCACTCAGGGTGTGACGAAGACGAGGACAACACGCTCCCGGAGTCGCAGGTGACCAAGTCGGCGCCCACATCACCACCAGGACTGAGGTGATCGCAGAGGAGGGTCAAGGCCCCCGACAGACTTAACTTGTAATGTTTTCCACCACCCCCGCCGGACTCTTTTTTAATGGGTGGGTGAATGTGGTCGTCACCACGAGTAGTATATTACATGTATTGCGGCACTGCCCGTATTTTAGAGGTACATGGGTAAATCCCTGCCTGCTGGCTCCGCCCAGTAGGCAGAGTATAAATGTGTGTGCTCGCCGGTGCTGCAGCCATTCTGGTGGCAGCTGCAGGAGGCACAACATCTTGCTCAATAATTATTCCACTACTCTCGTCTGTGTGGTAATTGATAGTGCATCACACCATAGAAAGCATTCTTTCTTGTTGTATCACAGCTTGGTATGATTCCTGCTCTGCCCAAGACAGCAGGAAACTACAAAAGGTCGTGAATGTAGCCCAGTCCATCACACAAACCAGCCTCCCATCCATTGACTCTGTCTATAATTCCCGCTGCCTTGGAAAGGCAGCCAGAATAATTAAGGACCCCACATTCTCTCTTCCACCTTCTTCCGTCAGGAAAAGGTACAAAAGTTTGAGGTCACGTACGAACCGACTCAAGAACAGCTTCTTCCCTGCTGCCATCAGACTTTTGAATGGGCCTACCTCGTATTAAGTTGATCTTTTCTCGAGAAGGGAAGCGGCAGCCCGGACCGTGAAGTCGTGAAGCCAGAGACATAAGCGCCCGAGAGCAGAGCCAGCGGGAAAAAAAAGAAGAGAAGGACAAGGGGGAAAAATAAAAGTAAACAAATTAATTAATTAATTAAATAAATAAAGAGACAAGGAAAGAGAGAAAGGAAGGACGGGAGGAAGGGAATCAACCACAACAACCCCCCCCCCCCCCCCCCACCAACAAAAAAAAAGGAACCCCGAAGCCTGAGACAAACCCTGCGAGACCAGAGGAGTGGGTGAAGGAAGAGCAACCTCTCAGGGGAAGGAACAGCAGCGGGGAAAGAGAGAGGGAGAGACAAATGGCTGGAGGAAAGAAAAACACCAAAGCAAAAGGACAGCGAGACGCAAGCGGCAGCAGCAGCGAGGGTAAGGCGCATGAACGGCGGACGCACAGGCAGGCGGCCCCACAAGACGGGACGGAGGTACAGGCGAGCCTGAAATGGAAAATGATGGCGGACCAAGCAGCGGAGTGTGAGCAGGACGCAGTGACAAGCATAAAGGAGGCGCATGATTTCCTCTACACTTCCTGAAATCGATGACAATCTCCTTCATTTTGTTGACCTTGAGGGAGAGATTATTGTCGTCGCACCAGTTCACCAGATTCGCTATTTCATTCCTGTACTCTGTCTCATCATTGTTTGAAATCCGACCCACTACGGTGGTGTCATCAGCAAATTTGAAAATCGAGTTGGAGGGGAATTTAGCCACACAGTCATAGATATATACGCTATGTCAGGGACACATGCTCAAGAGTTACTCTCCACTTTGTTTAGCCTGCAATCTGGCACAGTTGTCCAGGTAATGGTTGTCCCTGTGTATAGGTGGATAGTAAAAGCCAGAGTTGTATGCAGCACTGAAGACCAAAAATGTGCTTCCATCCACAAGCGGATGCAACTGCTTCCGTGTTAATGGGTGACACGGTAGCACAGTGATTCGCACAGTTGCTTCATAGCTCCAGGTCCCAGGTTCGATTCCAGCTTGGGTCACTGTCTGTGTGGAATCTGCTCGTTCTCCCTGTGTTTGTGTGGGTTTCCTCCGGGTGCTCCAGTTTCCTCTCACAAGTCAAAATACATGCTGTTAAGTAATTTTTTGCATTCTGAATTCTCCCTCTGTGTACCCGAACAGGCGCCGGAGCGTGACGACTAAGGGCTTTTCACAGTAAGTTCATTGCAGTGTTCATGTAAGCCTACTTGTGACACTAAAGATTATTATTATTATTATGGGGCGACATCAAAACATAGGCCCAATTCTTTTGTTATTTTTAAACCAAACTTTCAAAAACAAGCGAAGCAAAACAAGTACAATTTTCTTTGTCAGGGGACTGTGCAAATTCAGCCACCTTTTGAAGATTAGTTTTCAAAAATTCTCCATGAAATCAGAATGTTTAAAATACTTGAAGAATTTGCATAGACATTGCCATTTGCATGCAAAGATGTAATATAGTTCCCAGTTTTCAGAAAAGATAATTAATTTCCTTTTACACAATAAACATGAAAGTCGAAACTTGCAGCATGTTTTTATTTTGATCAAAACATTGAGGAAGATGATGACTGAATTAATAACTAACTAGTTTAAATATCTATGGTGTTTTGTTATGCTCTTGTCGTAGCATAAGCTGCTTCCTTGATGTGCACTCTGACAAAGGAAGGTTCAGACTTGGAGATAGCTTTAACACGTTTATTAAACTATTAACAATTCTCCTACTTGGATTCCACGCTACTGTTAATCCTGCTATAGCTACTCAGACTGACGAGCCAGTCTGCCACAATCCACGTGGTGGGTGTGATGTTCAATCAACCATGTGTCTGTACTCACTGAGTGTCTCCACTGGAAAGAGACTGAGCATGTGTGATGTGTCCTTTTATATGGGTTGGTGTAATGCCCTCCTGTGGTAGTGTCACCTCTATGTGTATCGTGACTGCCCATTGGTCGTGTCCTATCTTACTGACCTATTGGTTGAATGTCTGTGTGTCATGTCTCTGGTGCTCCCTCTAGTGTCTAGCTAGGTGTAGTATATTTACATTAACCCTTTGTGTACTTACAGTGATGTATATCACCACATTCCCTCTTTTTTTGTGTTACATATTTTCTGTACAGTGTTAAAGAAAATTGAACAAACTAGGTAGAAAAGTGATGCTATGTACAAGTTATGATAACTGTGATGACTATCCAATATGATAGAAGACCAAATCATAGTTGCGATGACTTTGAGGATAAGACAATACAAAATAAAAGTTATGTGTCCAAAGTTCATGAATTTATATGGTCTGGTATAGAAGTGTCAATGGTGATGTTGTCATTCCCTTGTGAATGCCATCAGTGTCCTGCTGTTTGGTCATCAGGAGGTGTTCAAGTGTTCAAATCACTTCATTGACTGATTTGGAGTCTGTGTCTTTTTTTTTCCCGATGCTTATGGTAGCAATTCTTGATGGCATCTGTCCTGAAATCCAGGTTACCTGTTGGTAGTGCAGCAAACGTAAGTTGGTAAGATGCATCGTCCTGCCATGGTATGTCATTGTATTGAGCTGAGCAGTAACAGTGTCCCTCATTTGCAGAGTTGTACCAGGTTGTACAGGTCGTTGTTTCATTGTTGTCGTTTCTGTCTTGATCGTTTTCGTTGTCGTTCTTATTGTTCTCGTTCTTGTTCTTGTTTTTGTCATGCTTGTTTCCGTTTTTGTTGTTTTCGCTGTTGTTCTTGTTGCGCTGCATGTTGTTTTCATTGTTGCTGTTGCGCTCAATGAGTGTTCCGTTTGGATGATGTGAGTCATTGTCACAGTTATTGGTGTCAGCGTCCTTTGTGGTATCTGTTGTTTCCTTGAGCATGCCGTCACTCAGTTCGCGGCGCTCCCCGCCTGGAGTCATTTCATTCAGGAATGCATTTGCTTGTGGAGAGGCTCGAGCAGATGAGGTGTGAATTAACGTGGTGTCACCGGAGTCACCAGTAGTCTCACTGTGAGTGTCTTCTTTAACGTGTTTTAGGAGCCGCTCCCTCTCCTCCTGTGGCGATCCCATACTCTTATCCTCTGCAGCCATCTGACTGCAGTTATGGACCCGGGCTCAGACCGGTCAAGCTCAAAAACGGGCAGGGTGCCAGCAATGGCAAAGGAACTAAAAGGGTTCATGAAACTGATGGTGGGGGGGGGGTCTTTCTGGCTGGAGTGGTGGACACGGGGTATTCGCCGATTGCAATCTTAGACCATGCACCGCACTGGGTTGAGCTGCAGGTTAGTAAAGATAGTAATCAGCGCCCGCACTGGAGGTTGGATGTGGGGCTTTTGGCGGATGAAGGGGTGTGCGAGCAGCTGAGGAAGTGTATTCAGACGTACCTGCAGGTCAATGACACGGGGGAAACTTCGGTAGCGGTGGTTTGGGAAGCACTGAAGGCGGTGGTCAGGGGCGAGCTGATCTCGATCCGGGCTCATAGGGAGAAGGTTGACAGGGCAGAGATGGACAGACTGGGAAAAGAGATATTACAGATCGATAGGAGGAATGCAGAGACCCCAGAGGCAGGGCTCCTGAGGAAACGGCGGAGGCTGCAGGCGGAGTTTAGCTTGCTGACCACAGGGAGGGCGGTGGAGCAGCTGAGAAAGACGAGGGAGGCGATTTATGAACATGGGGAGAAGGCCAGCAGAATGCTTGCACAGCAGCTCACAAAGAGGGAGGCAGCTAGGGAGATAGGGAAAGTAAAGGACGGTGAGGGGAACCTGGTTGGTGATTCGGTAGGGGTGAATAAGGCGTTTCGAGATTTTTACAGCAGGCTGCACAGGTCGGAACCCTCTACGGGGCCAGAGGGGATGAGACGCTTCTTGGAGGGGCTGAATTTCCCAACGGTGGATGGGGAGCGGGTAGAAGGGCTGTGGGCCCCAATTGGGCTGGAAGAGATAGTGGAGGGCTTGAAGGCCTTGCAGGCGGGTAAGGTCCCGGGTCCGGATGGGTACCCAGTGGAGTTTTATAAAAAGTTCTCGGGGATACTGGGGCCAGTGCTGAGGATGTTCAATGAGGCAAGGGAAAGCGGGGTGTTGCCCCCGACGATGTCACAGGCAACGATTTCTCTGATTCTTAAGCGGGCCAAGAACCCGGAGCTGTGTGGGTCTTACAGGCCGATATCCCTGCTGAATGTGGATGCCAAGTTGCTGGCAAAAATCTTGTCCTCCAGGATTGAGGACTGTGTTGCGGACGTTATTGGGGAGGACCAGACGGGGTTTGTTAAGGGAAGGCAGTTGGTGGCCAATATAAGAAGGCTGTTAAATGTGATCATGATGCCCCCGGAAGGTAGGGATGTGGAGGTGGTGGTCGCAATGGATGCAGAAAAGGCTTTTGATCGGGTAGAATGAGATTATCTGTGGGAGGTACTGGAACGGTTCGGATTCGGGTGGGGCTTTATTGATTGGGTCAGGTTACTGTATCAGGCTCCCGTGGCAAGTATGTGGACGAACAGGATAACTTCGGACTATTTTAGACTGCACCGGGGGATGAGACAGGGATACCCTTTCTCCCCCACTGTTGTTTGCGCTGGCTATAGGGCCGTTGGCAATTGCTCTGAGAGTTTTAAGGGGCTGGAGGGGACTGGTCCGGGGGGGGGGGTGGAGCACAGGGTTTTGCTCTATGCCAATGATCTGCTTCTGTACGTTTCGGACCCAATAGAGGGGATGGAGGAAATCATGACGATTTTAGGGGAATTCGGCCGGATTTCGGGTTATAAGCTAAACATGGATAAGAGTGAGATGTTTGTGGTTCAGGCGAGGGGACAGGAGGGGCGACTGGGGGAGCTGCCGTTTAGGTCAGTAGCAGGTAGTTTTAGGTACCTGAGCATCCAAGTGGCGCGAGTATTGGACCGGCTGCATAAATTGAATCTGGCCCGGCTAGTGGACCAAATGAAGGACGATTTTCGGAGATGGGACGTGCTCCCGTTGTCGCTGGCCGTGAGGGTACAAATGGTGAAAAATGACGGTCCTCCCGAGGTTCCTATTTGTATTCCAATGTCTCCCCATTTTTATTCCGTGGTCCGTTTTTAAGCGGGTCAACAGGGTGATCACGGGCTTCGTCTGGGTGGGCAAGACCCCACGGGTAAGGAAGTTAATGCTCGAGCGGAGCCGAGGAGTGGGCGGGCTGGCGCTGCCACATTTTAGCAACTATTACTGGGCGGCTAACATAGCCATGATCAGGAAGTGGGTGGTGGGGAGGGGTCGGCGTTGGTGCGTTTGGAGGCGGCTTCTTGTAAGGGCACCAGTCTGGGGGCATTGGTAACTGTGCCTCTGCCGCTCCCGCCGGCACAGTACTCCACCAGCTCCGTGGTGGTGGCGGCCCTGAGAGTTTGGGGCCAGTGGAGGCGGCATGTGGGAGCAGTGGGAGCATCGGTCTGGGCCCCAATTTGTGATAACCAACGGTTTGCCCTGGGGAGTATGGATGGGGGGTTCCGGGTGTGGCGGAGAGCGGGGATTGAGAGGATGGGGGAATGGGGGATGTGTTCCTAGAGGGGAGCTTTCCGAGTATGAGGGTGCTGGAGGAAAAGCTGGCGAGGAGAAACAAATTCAGATATCTGCAGGTGCGGGACTTAATTCGTAAACAGATGGCAACCTTCCCGCTCCTACCACTGAGGGGGATTCAGGACAGGGTAATTTCCAGAGGGTGGGTTGGGGCGGGGAGCATCTCAGACGTCTATAAGGAGCTTATGGGGTCGGAGGAAACGCAGACCGAGGAGCTGAAGCGTAAGTGGGAGGAGGAGCTTGGAGGTGAGATAGAGGATGGTCTATGGGCAGACACGTTGAGTAGAGTCAACGCATTCGCAACATGTGCCAGGCCCAGCCTGATGCAATTTAAGGTTGTGCACCGGGCTCACATGACAGTGGCCCGGATGAGCAGATTCTTTGGGGTGGAGGATAGGTGCACAAAATGCGTGGGAGGACCGGCGAACCATGTCCACATGTTTTGGACATGTCCAAAGCTTCGGGGATTTTGACAGGGGTTTGCTGACGTCATGTCCAAAGTTTTGAAAACAAGGATGGCGCTGGGTCCAGAGGTGGCGATATTTGGGGTGTCGGAAGATCCGGTAATCCAGGAGGAGAAAGAGGCAGATGTTTTGGCCTTTGCTTCCCTGGTAGCCCGGAGACGAATACTATTGGCATGGAGGGACTCAAAGCTCCCAAAATCGGAGACCTGGCTATCGGACATGGCTAGGGTGGGACCTGTACGAAAGGTAAACGGTTTTTGCACTATGTTTATGGTTTCATGTATATTGTCTATTTTGTTGTTGTTTTTATCCCAAAAATACCTCAATAAAATGTTTATTAAAAAAATATATATATCGCAGGCCATAGGCGGTTACGGTAGTAACAACCAAAACAGGAAGTTCTCACCCTCCACGTTCTGGGAGGCACTGAAGGCCGTGATCAGAGGAGAGATCATAGCCTACAAGGCAAGTAGAGATAGGGAAGAGAGGGTGGCCAGGCAACAACTAGTGGACTCCATTCTGGAAGTCGATAGAAAATACTCCGAGGCCCCGACCGCAGGGCTGCTGGCGGAGAGGAAAAAGCTGCAAATGGACTTTAACCTGCTATCCACTCGGAAAGCAGTGTACCAACTCCGTCTGACACGGGGGACCTTCTAGGAACACGGAGACAAGGCTGGTCGCCTATTGGCTCACCAGCTGAGAAAGTAGGCAGCCACGAGAGAAATAGTGCAGGTTAAGGATAGCAGAGACAGACTGGTAACAGAGCCAAAGGAGGTCAATCGGGCATTCGAGACTTTCTACCGGAGACTGTACACCTCCGAGCCCCCCAACGGGGAGGCGGGGATGAAACAGTTCATAGACAGACTGGAACTACCAGTGGTGGGGAAAGACAGACGGGGGGAGCTGGAATAGACCTGGGAGAAATCATGGAGAATATCAGCTCCATGCAGGCGGGGAAGGCACCGGGATCCGACGGGTTCCCGGCAGACTGCTACAAAAAATTTGCACCAGTCCTGGCTCCACACCTACGGGACATGTTCGCGGACTCACTGGCAGGGGACACCCTGCCCCCCAACGCTAGCGCAGGCCGCAATCTCATTAATACCCAAAAAAAATAAAGACCTGACGGAATGTGGATTATACAGACCCATTTCACTGCTGAACGTGGATGCGAAAAAACTCGCAAAGGTCCTGGCCAAAAAGCTGGAGGGCTGCGTACCAGAGGCGGTCGCAGAGGACCAAACCGGCTTTGTCAAGGATAGGCAGCTCACAGCGAACATCAGGCGGCTGCTGAATTTGATAACGACCCCCTCCCGGGGAGAGAACTCCAGAGGTGATTGTCTCCCTAGACGCAGAAAAGGCCTTTGACAGAGTCGAATAGAGCTACCTCCTCGAGGTAATGCAACAGTTTGGGCTAGGAACGGGATTCATTGCCTGGGTGAGGCTCCTGTACAACGCTCCCAAAGCGAGTGTCAGAACTAACACCACCAGCTCAGAATACTTCCAGCTACAGAGAGGAACAAGACAGGGCTGCCCCCTGTCCCACTCTTGTTCGCACTAGCGATCGAACCCTTGGCGATAGCCCTGCGGGCGCAAAAAGCTGGAAGGGAATCCGGAGAGGAGACAGAGAGCACAGAGTCTCACTCTATGCAGATGACCTGCTCCTCTATGTCTCGAAGCCACAGGAGGCACTGAAGGCAATACTGCAAATGCTGAAAGAGTTTGGAACCTTCTTGGGCTACAAACCTAACCTGGGCAAAAGTGAGACATTCCCAGTGAACCCAAACGGGGGAGGGACAGAGATGAAGGGACTCCCGGACAAAACAGCCCAGAACATATTCCGTTACCTGGGGATCCAAATAGCCAAAGACTCGAAACAGATTAAATGAAAATGAAATGAAAATCGTTTATTGTCACAAGTAGGCTTCAAATGAAGTTACTGTGAAAAGCCCCTAGTCGCCACATTCCGGCGCCTGTTTGGGGAGGCTGGTATGGGAATTGAACCGTGCTGGTGGCCTGCCTTGGTCTGCCTTAAAAGCTAGCTCTTTAGCCCTATGCTAAGATCCACAAGCGTAACCTGACCAGCCTGGTAGAGGAAGTAAGAAAAGACCTTCAACGGTGGGGCTCACCCCCACTCTCCCTGGCGGGAAGAGTGCAGATGATCAAGATGAACGTACTGCCAAGGTTCCTCTTCCTGTTTAGATCCAACCCGATCTTCACCCCAAAGGCCTTTTTCCAAAACGTAGACAGTCTAATCATGGCGTTTGTGTGGGGCGGGTAAGAACCCGAGAATTCCCAAATCGACCCTGCAAAGCGGGAAAGTCAGAAGGGGCCTGGCTCTACCGAACCTACAATACTACCACTGGGCAGCAACGGCAGAAAAAGTGAGGGGATGGGTACAAGAACCCGACACAGATTGTGTACAAATGGAGGAGGCATCCTGTAAAGGAACAACCCTCCGGGCCCTGACCACAGCAGCACTCCCATCCTCCTCAACAAGGTACATAACGAGCCCAGTGGTAGCGGCCACGCTGAGACCATGGGCCCAGCTCAGACAACACTTCGGGATAACCAAAATGGCCCCCATGGCCCCCATCTGCGGCAATCGCAGATTCCCCCCAGCCATGCTATATTCCACCTTCAAAAGATGGAGGCGGGACGGGGGCACATTGACGGTCGGGGACTTCTACATAGGGTGCAGACTGGCGACACTGGACAAACTGACGAGGAAGTGGAAACTAGCAAATGGACAGGAATTGAGACACCTCCAAATAAAGCACTTCCTCCGCAAAGAGACAGTAGGGTACCCCGAGGCCCCAGGAACCACACTACTAGAGGACCTGATAGGCAAAAGCAGCAAGAAGGTGGGGCTATGTGGGAAAATATATGGACAGTTACTGGACAGAGCCCGGACTCCACTGGACGGCACCAGACCAAAATGGGAGGACGAACTGGGGACTGAGGTAGGATGGGAACTCTGGAGCGAAGCACTGAGCAGGGTGAGCTCCACCCCCTCCTGTGCAAGGCTAAGCCTAATGCAGCTCAAAGTGGTGCACAGAGCGCACCTGACCAGAACCCGAATGAGCAGGTTCTTCCCGGAGGTGGAGGACAAATGTGAGCAGTGTCAGAGGGGCCCGGCCAACCACCCCACATGTTTTGGGCTTGGCCCAAGCTTGCTGGGTTTTGGACAGCCTTCTCCGAGGCAATGACCAAGCTTGTGGGGATGAGGGTGAAACCATGCCCAATAGTGGCAATCTTCGGGGTATCGGAGCACCAGAGCTACACATGGGGAAGGGGGCCAACGCCCTTGTTTTCGCTTCCCTAATCGCACGCCGGAGAATCCTGCTCGGCTGGCGATCGGCAGCATCACCCAAAGCTGCAGACTGGCTCGCTGACCTCTCGGAATTTCTCCACCTAGAGAAGATTAAGTACGCCATCCGAGGGTCAGAGGAAGGCTTCCTGGATAGTCCAAAGGCAGTCCAAAGATGTGCAGGTTAGGTGGATTGGCCATGATAAATTGCCCTTAGTGTCCAAAATTGCCCTTAGTGTTGGGTGGGGTCACTGGGTTATGGGGATCGGGTGGAGGTGTTGACCTTGGGTAGGGTGCTCTTTCCAAGAGCCGGTGCAGTCCTGATGGGCCGAATGGCCTCTTCTGCACTGTAAATTCTATGTTAATCTATACTTGGGGGCACTTCGTCGCCCTGTTTCAAAACCTGTTCAAGGCCAGCAACGAGGGCAGCAAAATGTACGTACAGTTAGTCAAATCAAGGACAAAACAAACCTCTCTGTAAAATAAAGCAAATTAGCGCGGGCAAGAAAAATAATAAATCAAATCAAATCTGAGTGATAGGGTGGCATTTACCTTCCTTCCTAACATGCATATTCTATTGATAGAATCTGGGGAGATTATGGCATAGTGGCAATGGCACTGGACTAGTAATTCTGAAGCCCAGGATAATGTTCTGGGGACATGGGTTCAAATCCCCCTGCAGTAGCCAGTTAATTAATCTAAATCCAATTAATAAACATGGAGTTAAAAGCTAGTCTCAGTCATGGTGACCATGAAACCATTGGTGATTGTCGTAAAAGCCCATCTGGTTCTCTGATGTCCTTACCTGGTCTGGCCTACACGTGACTCCAGACCCACAGCTATGTCATTGATTCTTGACTGCCCTCTGAAATCACCTCGCAAGCCACAGGGCTCAAGAGCAAGTTAGGATAGCCTTGCCAACGACATCCACATGCCCACAAAGAACAAGTTTTTAAAAATTGGTTCAATGCTAACTTAACCAAATGAGAAGGCACCATGAAAAAGTTAGGTAGGATAGCTGAACACAGAGGTCATGGCACATTTACCACAGCTAACTTTATCTCCTGCCATTTCTTGCCACTGAATCAAGATGCAGAAAACTGGGAAAGTGAGGCAGGTTCTGTGAAAATCCTCCTCACCGTAAATTCATTAATGCACTGGTGCCATTTATATCTCTGCAGCACTTCAATTAAATGACCATTCTGCAGGACACATTCTTTACCCTGTACATTAAACATTACCTGGGGGAGGCACAGTGGTGCAGTGGTTAGCACTGCTGCCTCATGGCGCCGAGGACCTGTGTTCGATCCTGGCCCTGGGTCACTGTCCATGCAGTTTGCAAATTCTCTCCGTGTCTGCGTGGGTCTCTCATCCACAACCCAAAGATGTGCAGGGTAGGTGGATTGGCCATGCCACATTGCCCCTCAATAAAAAGAAAATATTTTAAAACATTACCTGGATGAGACACATAGAGGGAAATTGGTATGGAGGATCACTTACTTATTATTATTTCACAGGATGCGGGGGTCACTGGCTAGGCCAGCATTTGTCGCCCATCCCTAATTGCCCTTGAGAAGATGGTAAGCTGCCTGATTTCCTGTCTATTATCTTGGCTGGATGAAAGGTTCTATTTTGTACACATAATCCTGCTCGGGCCTCTAATTGCTCGACTCGGCAATGGGCGGAATCTTCCGGTTATCGGTGCCAGCAGGATCTTCCGCCAGCAAACCCCCTCGCTTCCGGTTCCCTAAAGGCAGAGGGTGCAAGCAACGTGAAACCCTGTTGACAATAGCGGGACGGGGAATATCCCACTGCCGGACAATAGCGTGGTGTCGCAAAACATGCCATGGAGGGGGGAATCCCACCCAATGTTTAACCCACCGCAACTTCTCCCAAGAAATAAAGAAGCAAATTTTATGTGAATATCTGAATGGTCACCATTTGTGGGTCAATTGTTTATGAAGGATATCACAGCCAAGTCTGTTTAACCTTCATCCAATGTCCACTAAAGGATCACTGAATATCGATCACAGCAGTAACTTTGGTTTCTTTTAACACTTTGCCGATTGTAATGGCCGTCGCTCCATCCCGGTTGGTGATCAATGCCAAAATCTGATTTGACAACATGATTCAGTTTCACACTGAAGTGCACTTCACAGTATGTTCTGTTGAGCATGAGGAATGGTTAAAGTACTCAGTAGGTGAAGTGGAGTTAAAATCTCAGTTCATTGCTTTTAAAGTGTTTATGTGATTGCATTATAATATTATAACGCATCGTAGAGCACTATTTCAACACTCACAGTAATTATGGCAGATACAGAAGGAAATCTACAAAGGTTCCTGGTAAAAGTTGTAAAAAACAGCAACAGATGTGGATTATCACCAAACTGCGGCAAAACAGCATGCATAGTAATGTCAATGGAAAGGATAACATTGAGACACAAAATAACAGTGGAATCGAAAGAAATTCAAAAAAGGAGAATCATTTTTTTATGTGGGTAGACAACAGCATAAACACTTTTGATGGGAAAAGTGATCAAGACATCAGGAAGTGCGCAATGTTTGCAAAACAAACCTTTGCAAAAATGCCAGACCTTTTTAGAAATAAGAAAAGAAGAATGAGGTGGTTGAGAACGCACATCTGTCACCGTTATCATATGGAAGTGAACATTGGACTAGTAAAAGTAAAGCAAAGCGGCTGGTTTAGGTCAGTTGGCTAGTCGGCTGGATTATGATGCAGAGTAAGGTCAGCAGTGCGGGTTCAATTCCCATACTGGCTGAGGTTTTCATGAACCTTGCTCCTCGCCTGAGGTGTGGCGACCCTCAGGTTAAATCACCACCAGTCAGCTCCCTCCCTCAAAGGGGGAAAGCAGCCTATGGGCATCTGAGACTATCGCGACTTTGCATTTGGTCGATGTTACTATATGGAAACAAATGTTGGACTATTAGAAAGACAACAGCAGATCATTTAAAGGCAACTAAGATGTGGGTCTGGACTTTCACTTTCGAGATGAGTCGCTTCAGCCTGACCCACCTTATAAAAGGCTGCCCTTCTGCGAAGATACATTTGGGGCCTTAACAAGGTCATTGTTGGGCTTTCACCCCTCAGAAAACGGAAGTCCCTCCCTCCAGCATTGCCAGCCAATCTGACCGGCTGGCAGCTGAGTGGTCCCAGCTGTGCTAGAACTCAGCAAGGACAAGACTGAGGAGAAGATCTGGGGTTCTTGGTCAGGGATCGGAGACCCTCAGGATGGGAAAAATGATCAAGGGATATTCATGTTTTGGAGGCCAGGTGGAGAATCACAAAGCGGGGTAACATTTGTTTTGGGGCAGCTGGGGTGCTTCTGAAGGGCACAGGGCCCTGCGCAAAAGGAGCTGGCCCTACCCCTTCCTTCCTGCATTTTCACCAGCAAAGTGCTGTCCTCCTTCATTCCACTTTCCCCAGCCGTATGTATTATTGCAACAGGGGCATAAACAGGCTTTTAACTGACCATTTATTGGTCACTTAAGGGCCTGACTAGACCTTAGGTGGCAGGTTGGTTGACGCCTTACTCGCCCACCCTATTATGAGGGAATAGTTGGGGTTTGTTGGGAACAGGGTGGGTTAGCCACACATCCCAATTTACGTGCCCCCCCCCCCCCCCCACCCCATCTGCAAAAACACCGCTGGGGTGAGTTGGGGGACATAAAATTCCCCCCATTGCGTTTGCATTTGTCCCAGATACTGTTATCTTAATGATTTCAATAAGGCAGTCAGAGGTTGAAGAGTCAGTCTTTCAACAAAGCTTCAGTAGAGTAGACCAATTTGGAATGCTTTATTGCGTCGCTTGCTTCACAAAAATAATTCGAATTTTCACTGAGATATGTGACCTGCTCTCACTAAATCTGATCATTGTAATTTTCAATTTCTCTCCTAATATGAAGGTGACATCCTTTTTCAATCGAAGTCTAGATAGTAAATGTTGACAAGTAAATTAACCTTAAAGAACTTCATAGTTCATTTAAAAATCCTCATCCTTGCTTTCAAATCCCTTCCCCGGCCTTGCTGCTCTCCATCCCTGTAACCTGCTCCAGGTATAAAACTCTCTGGCATATCTTAGCCCGTCCAATTCTGCCCTCTTGAGCATCCTCCATTTTAATTTCTCCACCACTGGTGACTGGACTTTCAGCAGCCAAGGTTCAGGGTCCCTCTGTAAACCTCCCTCTTCCCTCCTCTATGATGATCCGTCAAAATCTATCTCTTTATTCATGTATTTTGCCAGCTGTCTTAATATCTCCTTATGTGGTTCACTGTCATGTTCTGTTTTATAATAACCCTTAAGCACGTTGGGGTCTTTCACTGCATTAAAGATGCTTCGTGACTTCTGGGTGCGGATATGCAGAGCTACGTCACGTATTCGGTAGCTCCCGCTTGGAACGGACTTTTGGGCTCTTTTACAGGGCCCCCACGGCATTTGTTTGACATTTCCCGGTGTGGGAAGAAGACTGCAACATTCCCCTGACAGTGTCCCCCAGGAATGGTATGTCTTTTGGTTAACAGACCCGGCAGAAACAGTAAAAGATTTGGCTGCAACTGCAGGGGAGAGGGGGGCCTCTTCCAGCATGCAGGAGGAGGAAGGGCAAGCTTAAAGCTGCAAGCTGACTTGAGGGCCTCTATTAAAGGTGAATTCTAGCAGCAGAGGGAACAACTGTGAAAAGATCTACCAAGGCCATTGAAGAAGCGGGGACGAGGCTTCCGGTGGCGGCCATGGAGGAGTAGGTCACGCATTCGGCAGCTCTCGTCTGAAACGGACTCTCAGACCTTTTTCAGGAGTTTCCACAAACGTTTTGGGGCAGATTGGTGAAGCGAACACTGCCAAAAGGATTCCCTCTCGAGACGTCCCGTTGCGGCTACGTGGAGTTAAGTTGCACAGTTGGCGGCTCCCGCAAAAACGGACTTTTGGGCTCTTTTCATGGCCCCCAAAGGCACTTTTTTGACGTTTCCCGGTGTGGGAAGGAGTTAATAATAGCTCCCCGTCAGTGTATGGCTTTAACTAGGAGCGGGGCGACAGAAAAGGTGGTGGTGGACCAGAAGAAGGGAGGGAAGAAGGACAAAATGGTGGCGGGCGGAGACCAGACAGCGTGGAGGCAGTGGGCGGAGGAGCAACAGGAGGGTATCCAGTGCTGCCTCAGAGATTAAAACGGACCTGCTAGGGCCGATGAAGGCTTCTGTTGATAAGTTGCTGGAAACACAGACGGCCCAGGGGGTGGCAATCCGAGAGGCTCGACAAAAGATCTCTGACAATGAGGACGAGATCGTAGGCCTGGCGGTAAAGGTGGAGGCGCACGAGGCGCTCCACAAGAAATGGCAGGAGCGGTTTGAGGAGATGGAGAATCGGTCGAGGAGGAAGAATCTGTGGATTCTGGGCCTCCCGGAGGGGCTGGAGGGGCCGTACATGGGGGCCTATGTGGTCACCATGTTGAACTCGCAGATGGGAGCAAGGTCCTTCCAGGGGCCCCTGGAGCTGGAAGGGGCCCATAGAGTGCTGGCGAGGAGGCCCAAGGCTAACGAGCCTCCGCGGGCGGTGCTGGTGCGGTTCCATCGGTTCGTCGATCGGGAATATGTGCTCAGGTAGGCCAAGAAGGAGAGGAGCAGCAGGTGGGAGAACGCGGAGGTTCGGATATATCAGGACTGGAGTGCGGAGGTGGCGAAGAGGACGGCTCGGTACAATCGAGCGAAGGCGGTGCTGCACAGGAAGGGGGTGAAGTTTGGCATGTTGCAGCCGGCGCGATTGTGGGTTACCTACAAGGACCGGCACCATTATTTTGAGTCTCCGGCGGAGGCGTGGGCCTTTGTTCAGGCCGAGAAGCTGGACACAGACTGAGGGTCGGGATGGGCGATTGGGGACTGCGGTGGATATGTTATGCCTATTTTTGGTTCGGGGTGGGGGGGGCCTTTGCATTGTTTTGGGTTTCTTTTTCTCTGTGTTTTTCTCTTTCGGGTTGGGGAGGGTGGATCGGGCGGGTTGGGCACTGTTTTGGTTGGTGGCGGGGCCTGGTAGGTGGAGAGCGCGGGCTTTTTTCCCGTGCCGAAGACTGGGGGGCGGGGCCGGGGCAGGGAAGTGAGGATTGTTTCCCGCGCTTAGAACGGAGGGGGGAGGGGGAGAGCCTGTGGATGGGGAGCGGGAGTGGAGGGTGTGCCACACAATGGGAGGAGTTGAAGGGGAGGCGGGAGTGGCCGGGGTCAGCAGGAGTCAGCTGACTTGCGGAAGTGCAATGGGGGGAGTAAACCAGCTAGGATGGGTCCTAGCCCGGGGGGTGGGGGGGGGGGAATCGAGTTGCTGCTGCTAAGGTCAAGGAGGAGCTGGAGCGAGTGGAGGGGTCGAGACGGGGGTATGCCGCTGTGGGGAACGGGCCAGGTGTGGGGTGCGGGCGGGTGGCTGGCCGAGGAGGGGTCATGGCTAGTCGGCGGGGGAGGGGGGCGGGTTGCCCCCTCATCCGGCTGATAACCTGGAATGTAAGAGAACTGAATGGGCCGGTTAAGCGGGCCTGCGTGTTCGCGCACCTGAAGGGGCTCAAGGCGGATGTGGTTATGCTCCAGGAGACACACCTGAAGGTGGCAGACCAGGTAAGACTGAGGAAAGGGTGGGTAGGTCAGGTGTTTCACTTGGGGCTAGATGCCAAAAATCGAGGGGTGGCGATCTTGGTGGGAAAGAAGGTGTTATTCGAGGCGTCGAGCATTGTGGCAGATAATGGCGGTAGGTACATAATGTTAAGTGGTAAGTTGCAGGAAGAGAGGGTGGTACTGGTCAATGTGTATGCTCCGAACTGGGACGATGCGGGTTTTATGCTGCGTATGTTGGGTCGGACCCCAGACTTGGAAGTGGGGGGCCTGATAATGGGGGGAGACTTTAACACGGTGTTGGATCCTGCACTGGATCGCTCCAGGTCTAGGACGGATAGGAAGCCGGCGGCGGCTAGAGTATTGAGGGGATTTATGGACCAATTAGGAGGGGTGGACCCTTGGAGATTTGCAAGGCCGGGGGCTCGGGAATTTTCATTCTTCTCACATGTCCATAAGGCTTATTCGCGAATCGACTTTTTCATTTTGAGTAGGGCGCTGATAGCGAGAGTAGAGGATACCGAGTAATCGGCAATAGCCATTTCGGACCACGCCTCGCATTGGGTGGACTTGGAGATGGGGGAGGAGAGGAGGTGGGGCTGTTGGCGGACGAGGAGGTGAGCGAGCGGGTCCGAGGAAGTATAGAGAGGTACTTGGAGACCAACGACAACGGGCAGGTCCAAGTGGGGATGGTATGGGAGGCACTGAAGGCGGTGGTGAGGGGAGAGCTGATCTCCATTAGGGCCCACAAGGAGCAGAGGGAGCGGGGAGAGAGGGAGAGGCTGGTGGGGGAGATGGTGAGGGTAGACAGGAGGTATGCGGAAGAGCCTAAGGAAGGATTGTTGAGGAAGAGGCGCAGCCTCCAGGCCGAATTCGACCTGGTGACCACCAGGAAGGTGGAGGTGCAGTGGAGGAAGGCCCAGGGGGCGGTCTACGAGTATGGGGAAAAGGCAAGCTGGATGCTGGCGCATCAGCTTCGGAAGCGGGATGCAGCTAGGGAGATCGGGGGAGTTAAGGACAGGGGAGGGAGCGTGGTGCGGAGTGGGGTTGGCATCAATGGGGTCTTCAGGGACTTCTACGAGGAATTGTACCGATCCAAGCCCCCACGGGAGGAGGGAAGGATGGGCCGTTTCCTGGACCAATTGAGGTTTCCAAAGGTGGAAGAGGGACTGGTGGCGGGACTGGGGGCCCCGATTGGGCTGGAGGAGCTGATCAAAGGGATAGGAAGCATGCAGACGGGGAAGGCACCGGGGCCGGACGGTTTCCCGGTCGAATTCTATAAAAAATATATGGACCTGTTAGTTAGGACCTTTAATGAGGCAGGGGAGGGGGGGGGCTTTACCCCCGACGATGTCCCGGGCACTGATCTCCTTGATCCTGAAGCGGGACAAGGATCCCCTGCAATGTGGGTCTTACAGACCAATTTCCTTGCTAAATGTAGATGCCAAGGTGCTGACGAAGGTCTTAGCCACGAGGATTGAGGATTGTGTGCCGCAGATCATCCATGAAGACCAGACAGGGTTTGTGAAGGGGAGACAGTTGAACGCGAATGTGCGGAGGCTTTTGAACGTTATCATGATGCCGGCGAGGGAGGGGGAGGCGGAGATAGTGTTGGCGATGGACGCTGAGAAAGCCTTCGACAGGGTAGAGTGGGGGTACCTGTGGGAGGTGCTGAAGAGGTTCGGGTTTGGGGAGGGGTTTGTCAGGTGGGTTAGGCTGTTGTATGAGGTCCCGATGGCGAGTGTGGCCACAAATAGGAGGAGGTCCGAGTACTTTCGGTTGCACCGAGGGATGAGACAGGGGTCCCCCCTGTCCCCCCTGCTCTTCGCACTGGCGATTGAACCCCTGGCTATGGCATTGAGGGAGTCGAGGAACTGGATGGGGTTGGTGCGGGGTGGGGAGAAGCATAGGGTGTCACTTTATTCAGACGACCTGCTGCTGTATGTGGCGGACCCGGTGGGAGGAATGCCAGAGGTAATGAGGATCCTTAGGGAATTCGGGGACTTTTCGGGGTACAAGCTCAATATGGGGAAGAGCGAGCTGTTCGTAGTTCAGCTAGGGGACCAGGAGAGGGGGATTGGCGAGCTCCCACTAAAAAGGGCGGAGAGGAGCTTCAGGTATTTGGGGGTCCAGGTGGTCAGGAGCTGGGGGGCCCTGCATAGGCTTAACTTTACAAGGCAGGTGGAGCAAATGAAGGAGGAGTTCAAGAGGTGGGCGCGTTGCCACTGTCCTTGGCGGGTAGGGTGCAGTCAATCAAAATGACGGTGCTCCCAAGGTTTTTGTTCCTATTCCAGTGCCTCCCCGTGTTTATCCCAAAGGCTTTTTTTCAGTCGGGTTAACAGGAGTATAATGGGGTTTGTGTGGGCGCGAGGGACTCCGAGGGTGAGAAGGGTGTTCCTGGAGCAGAGTAGAGATGGGGGGGGGGGGGGGGCGGTTGGCGCTGCCCAACCTCTGTGGGTACTACTGGGCTGCCAATGCGACGATGGTGCGCAAGTGGGTGATGGAGCGAAAGGGGGCTGCATGGAAGAGGCTGGAGACGGCGTCCTGTGTGGGTACGAATCTGGGGGCGCTGGCAACGGCGCCGCTGCCGCTCCCTCCAAGGAGGTATACCACGAGCCCGGTGGTGGTGGCGGCCCTCAAAATTTGGGGGCAGTGGAGGCAGCATAGGGGGGAAGTTGGGGCCTCGGTGTGGACCCCATTATGGGGCAACCACTGGTTCGCCCCAGGAAGAACAGGTGGAGGGTTTTTGGGGTGGCACAGGGCAGGCATACGAAAATTGGGGGACCTGTTTGTGGACGGGAAGTTCGCGAGCTTGGGTGAGCTGGAGGAGAAGTACGGGCTCCCCCCAGGGAACACCTTCAGGTACTTACAGGTAAAGGCGTTTGCCAGACGGCAGGTGGTGGAATTCCCGCGGCTACTGCCACACACAGTACAGGACAGGGTGCTCTCGGGGGGGGGGGGGGGGGGGGGGGGGGGGGGGGGGGGAGTGGGGAAGATCTCGGAAACTTACCAGGTGATGCAGGAGGAGGAGGAGACCTCGGTGGTGGAAATGAAAGGTAAGTGGGAGGAGGAGTTGGGAGAGGAGATCGAAGAGGGGACGTGGGCAGATGCCCTAGGGAAGGTGAATTTTTCCTCTTCGTGCGCGAGGCTCAGCCTCATACAGTTTAAGGTGCTGCTTGACCGGGACAAGGATGAGCCGGTTCTTTGTGGGTGAGGACAGGTGTGTTAGGTGCTCAGGGAATACCAGCAAATCACACCCATGTGTTCTGGGCATGCCCAGCGCTGGAGGAATTTTGGAAGGGCGGAGCGAGGACGGTGTCGAGGGTGGTAGGATCCAGGGTCAGACCGGGCTGGGGGCTCGCAATATTTGGGGTGGCAGAGGAGCCGGGAGTGCAGGAGGCGAAAGAGGCCGGAATTCTGGCCTTTGCATCCCTGGTAGCCCGGCGAAGGATTCTCCTTCAGTGGAAAGATGCAAGGCTCCCAAGCGTGGAATCCTGGATCAGCGATATGGCAGGGTTCATTAAATTGGAGAGGGTGAAATTTGCCTTGTGAGGGTCGGTACAAGGGTTCTTTAGGCGGTGGCAACCGTTCTTAGACTTTCTGGCAGAATGATAGACATTGGTCAATAGCAGCAGCAGCTCGGAGGGGGGGGGGGGGGTTACTTTATTTTTGTTTATGTTATTTACACTGGAGGGTCTGAGGGGGTGTATACATCTGTTGTGTTAAGTCGGGGTGTTAATGTTAATTTATTATTTATGTACGGGGGGGGAGGGGTTTGGGGGGTTGCTTTTTTAGATTGTGTTTTGTACTTAACCCTGTTGGGTTCTTTTTACTTTCTCATTTTGTTATTGATATTTTATGAAAACCTTTAATAAAAATTATTTTTTTTAAAAAGATGGTTTGTAAATGCAAGTTGCTGGTAAGCCTGATTCAGGCCCCATTCGTAGGTTTGCAATAGCGTGTGCATCACTAGATCGTAATCAGGGAGAGGATTCTCTGGTACCCAACTGCGTGTGTCCCGGCAACGCACCTTTCACTGGCGGCGGGATTCTCTCTTCCTGCCGCTTATCAATGGAATTTCCCATTGAAGGCACCCCACGCGGCCAGGAAACCCATGGGCAGGGGTGCACTGCCAGAGGGAAAAGAGAACCCTGACGACCAGAGAATTCCGATCCAGGTTTCTAAACACTGTGTGGTAGTATGCATTAGGGGTCATGTGGGACTGTGAAGCCGTGATGTCATTGGCTGACAGATCCCGGGTCCTGGTTGGCCGTTGACCTCTAGCTCCGCCCTGAAGGCGGAGTATAAGAACCAGGAGTACTCCCCTGCAGGCAGTCTACTACTGAACTGCGGGGGAACAGTCACGCTTAATAAAGCCTCATTGACTTCACTCTATTCGTCTCTCGGAGTCTTTGTGCGCTACAATTTATTAAGCGTGACTAAAGGACGATGGAGCTCAGGATCATCCCGGAATGCCTGAGGATCAGCCCCCACGCAGTGAACGAAGCAGCAGCTTTCAAGCACTGGCAGACTTGTTTCGAGGCCTACCTCAGAACGGCCCCCGGCCGGGTCACAGAAGACCAAAAACTACAGGTCCTGCACTCGAGGTTAAGCACGGAGATTTTCTCTCTCATCGAAGACGCAGAGGATTTCCAGACGGCGTTCGCAGCAGTAAAAAGTCTCTATGTTCGCCCAGTAAACCAGATCTACGCTCGCTATCAACTCGCAACGAGACGGCAAAGATCCCGGAGAATCGATAGATGAATTCTACACCGCACTACTAATTCTGGGACGGGCCTGCAGCTGCCCGCCGGTGAACGCAAATGAACACACGGGCATGTTAATGCGCGTTGCTTTTGTGGCTGGTATGAACTCCTCCCAAATCCGCCAAAGACTTTTAGAAAAAGAGTCGCTAGGACTCTCAGAGGCACGGGCCCTAGCAGCCTCCCTGGACGTGGCCGCGCGAAACACCCGCGCCTACGGCCCCGACCGCGCGGCAGCCCATTGGGCTCCGTACGCACCCGTCGCGACAAACCCACCCCCCCCCCCGGACACCCCACAGGCTTGCGCGGTTCAAACGCCAAGTCGCACCGGGGGAGCCCGCTGCTATTTCTGCGGCCAGGCGAAACACCCCCGGCAGCGCTGCCCGGCCCGCGCAGCGATCTGTAAGAGCTGCGGGGAAAAGGGCCATTTCGCGGCTGTGTGCCGGTCCGGGGAGGTCGCCGCGGTCCCAGGAGAACAGGGAGCCCTGCACGCCTTTTACGTTCCCCAACCCCCCCCAGCGCCCCATGTACGACCCGCAGGCGCAACCACCTTGGGTCCCGACCACCGCTCTCCCCGGAGAACAGGGAGCCCTGCACGCCTTTTACGCTCCCCAACCCCCCCCCCCACCCCGCGCCCCATGTATGACCCGCCGGCGCTACCACTTTGGGTCCCGGCCACCGCTGTCCCCAGAGAAGAGGGAGTCCTGCGTGTTCCTAACGCTCCTCAACCCCCCCAGCGTCCCATGTGCGACCCGCAGGCGCCGCCATTTTGGGTCCCGGCCACCACGAGGGGAGGAGGGGCGCCGCCATCTTGGACCACCCCAGACCTGTACGACGCATGGGGGCGGCCATTTTGTCCACCCCGCCGCCATCTTGTGACCCCCCAGCCATGTGCGATGCATGGGGGCAGCCATCTTGTTCACCCCCGACGCCATCTTGGACGGCAACAACGGAACCCAGCATCGAAGGCTCCATGGGGTTCGAAGAAGACGCTCAACCATTACAACCACGGCTGGCTTCAATGACGCTGGACCAAGCACGGCCCCGGACGCTCCAGACGACGACGACAACGGTGCTGATAAACGGACACGAGACACCATGCCTAGTCGACTCCGGGAGCACGGAGAGCTTTATCCACCCCGACACGGTAAGACGCTGTTCTTTGACCATCCGTCCCAGCGCACAAAAGATTTCCCTAGCTGCAGGATCCCACTCCGTACAGATCAAAGGCTTCTGCATAGTTACCCTAACGGTGCAAGGGAGGGAGTTCAAAAACTACAGGCTCTATGTCCTTCCCCAACTCTGCACCCCCACATTACTGGGATTAGACTTCCAGTGCAATCTACAGAGCCTAACCTTCAAATTCGGCGGCCCTATACCCCCACTCACTATCTGCGGCCTCGCAACCCTCAAGGTTCAGCCCCCATCCTTGTTTGCAAACCTCACCCCGGATTGCAAACCCGTCGCCACTAGGAGCAGATGGTACAGCACCCAGGACCGGACCTTCATTCGGTCCGAAGTCCAGCGGCTACTGAAGGAAGGCATAATCCAGGCCAGCAATAGTCCCTGGAGAGCACAGGTGGTAGTAGTAAAGACAGGGGAGAAGCAAAGGATGGTCATAGACTATAGCCAGACCATCAACAGGTACACACAACTAGACGCGTACCCTCTCCCCCGCATATCTGACATGGTCAATCGGATTGCCCAATATAAGGTCTTCTCCACCGTGGACCTCAAGTCCGCCTACCATCAGCTCCCCATCCGCCCAAGTGACCGCAAGTACACAGCCTTCGAGGCAGACGGGCGATTATACCATTTCCTAAGGGTCCCATTTGGCGTCACAAACGGGGTCTCGGTCTTTCAACGAGAGATGGACCGAATGGTTGATCAACACGGGTTGCGGGCCACGTTCCCGTATCTCGACAATGTAACCATCTGCGGCCACGATCAGCAGGACCACGACGCCAACCTCCAAAAATTCCTCCAGACCGCTAAAGCCTTGAACCTCACGTACAACGAGGACAAGTGCGTTTTTAGCATCAACCGGCTAGCCATCCTGGGCTACGTAGTGCGCAATGGGATAATAGGCCCCGACCCCGAACGTATGCGCTCCCTCATGGAATTTCCCCTCCCGCACTGCTCAAAAGCCCTAAAACGCTGCCTGGGGTTCTTTTCATACTACGCCCAGTGGGTCCCCCAGTATGCAGACAAGGCCCGCCCCCTAATACAGACCACGACCTTCCCTCTGTCGACAGAGGCTTGCCAGGCCTTCAGCCGCATCAAAGCGGATATCGCAAAGGCCACGATGCGCGCCATCGACGAGTCCCTCCCCTTCCAGGTCGAGAGCGACGCCTCCGACGTAGCTCTAGCGGCCACCCTTAACCAAGCGGGCAGACCCGTGGCCTTTTTCTCCCGAACCCTCCACGCTTCAGAAATCCGCCACTCCTCAGTGGAAAAGGAAGCCCAAGCCATAGTGGAAGCGGTGCGACATTGGAGGCATTACCTGGCCGGCAGAAGATTCACTCTCCTCACGGACCAACGGTCGGTAGCCTTCATGTTCGATAATGCACAGCGGGGCAAAATCAAAAACGACAAGATCTTAAGGTGGAGGATCGAGCTCTCCACCTTCAACTACGAGATCTTGTACCGTCCCGGAAAGCTGAACGAGCCGTCCGATGCCCTATCCCGCGGCACATGTGCCAACGCACAAATTAACCGCCTCCAAACCCTCCACGAGGACCTCTGCCACCCGGGGGTCACTCGGTTCTACCACTTTATTAAGTCCCGCAACCTCCCATACTCTTTGGAGGAGGTCCGTACAGTCACAAGGAACTGCCACATCTGCGCAGAGTGCAAACCGCATTTTTTCAGGCCGGATGGTGCGCACCTGATTAAGGCTTCCCGCCCCTTTGAACGGTTTAGTCTGGATTTCAAATGACCCCTCCCCTCCACCGACCGCAACACATACTTCCTTAATGTGGTGGACGAGTACTCCCGCTTCCCATTCGCCATTCCCTGCCCTGACATGACCGCAGCCACAGTCATTAAAGCCCTGAGCACCATATTCACACTGTTCGGTTGCCCCGCATACGTCCACAGCGACAGGGGGACCTCCTTCATGAGTGACGAGCTGCGCCAGTTCCTGCTCAGCAACGGTATAGCCTCGAGCAGGACGACAAGCTACAACATCCGGGGGAACGGGCAAGTAGAGAGGGAAAACGGCACGGTCTGGAAGACCGTCCTACTGGCCCTACGGTCCAGGGACCTCCCGGTTTCACGGTGGCAGGAGGTCCTCCCGGACGCCCTCCACTCCATCCGGTCACTACTGTGTACTATCACTAACCAAACGCCTCATGAGCGCCTCCTTGTCTTCCCCAGGAAGTCCTCCTCTGGAACGTCGCTGCCGACCTGGCTGGCGGCCCCAGGACCCATCTTGCTCCGAAAACATGTGCGTGCGCACAAGTCGGACCCGTTGGTCGAAAGGGTTCACCTCCTTCACGCGAACCCGCAGTACGCTTACGTGGAGTACCCCGACGGCCGACAGGACACGGTCTCCCTGCGAGATCTGGCGCCCGCCGGCAACACACACACCCCCCCGACACCAATCACCCCCTTCCTGCCACCGCCGTACCCCGCGACCGCCCCCTTCCCAGGAGGATCGGTCCTCCTCCCAGGCCCGACCAGGAGTGAAGCCCAAGCTGAAACCGTAAGGTTCCCGGAGACGACAACACCGGAACAAGCACCACCACCACCACCGGGGCCGAGGCGATCGACACGGACGACCAGACCGCCCGACCGACTCGTGGCGTCGATCTAACACTACAATATGTGGACTTTTAATGAGAACATTTTGTCTTTTTCTCCTGACGATTACTGTAAATAGTTCGAAACAAAAAAAACCTTGTACATACTGTAATAACATGCGAAAGTTTTCCTCCCAGGACCAGCCTTGTAAACCCTTACCACCATGCGAAGCATCACCCCGCCGGGTTCATTTTTAACAAGGGGTGAATGTGGTAGTATGCATTAGGGGTCATGTGGGTCTGTGAAGCCGTGATGTCATTGGCTGACAGATCCCGGGTCCTGGTTGGCCGTTGACCTCTAGCTCCGCCCTGAAGGCGGAGTATAAGAACCACGAGTCCTCCCCCGCAGGCAGTCTACTACTGAACTGCGGGGGAACAGTCACGCTTAATAAAGCCTCATCGACTTCACTCTATTCGTCTCTCGGAGTCTTTGTGCGCTACACACTGCCGAATATTTTTGTCCTTTTAGCCCAGTTACATGGAAGCCAATTATAAACCTGCAACTTCCTCCATATTTGTGCTTAGGGATGTAAAGGGGTACGTCAATTACACGGTTTACATTACATTGCTGAATTTTAGGCCTAATTAAACTACATGCATTTGCCAAGTACATCCATATTGTTTTGATCCTTTATAATGTCTATCGAGCCGTCCACCTCAACACATATCCTCCCTCAAAGCTTGCCCTGGCCGCAAGTTAGATTCCCAGCTATGAGCTTCCTGTAATTACTTTTTTATTCAGCATGCCCTCTTCAATTTACAGCCAAGGTTAAGGGCGCAGCAAGGAACAAAATCATTCTTTTTGGTGTTTATCGCAATTTTTTGAGTATTTAAAAAAGACATTTTGCACCTGGAGTTGCGCTATATTTCCATTTAATACTTCTCTATTGCGGTAGTGTAGTCACATTCAAAATAGAACATGTTCATAATTGCTGGTCCTTTAATGTGCTGTGTCTGGTGTCCATGGATAATGGTTAAATGAGTTGATATTTGACTTAAAAAACAATTGTCATAACCCCCACGAGGACGACGGGGAAACAATCATTGTTCTCCCCGTGGAACCCGTAGAGTTTGAACTCTCCAGGTTGGGGTTGGAGGCTAACCACCTGGGGCTCATTCTGAGCAAGGTTTAATAGCAGACCCAACTCAGTGCCATGTGAAATAAATCCTCCAAACTAGGATTGCACTCGGAGTCAAATGATGCATTATGCAGACTATTGTATTAATGTAAATAAATCCATCTTCGTTTAGGACAGCTTTCCTCTAAGTTGTTATACTGGCGATAAGGATTAATGACAGCTCCAGACTTGCCCGTTAATTCACCAGGCCAGCGGAAGTTATTTCATTGGGTACGATACATCGTATTGCTTAAAATGCCATTTGGAAAATTGGATGCCTTCGATCCAGGCCTGGAGGACTGCAATCAATATGTGGAATGCATGCAATACTCCTTCCAGGCGAACAGAATATTGGGGGAAGACTGACAAAAGGTTCTGCTCCGGACCACTTGTGGGACCCAGATATTTAGGATCACCAAACGTTTGATGTACCCGACTGCACCGGACTCCAGATATTTTGATAAACTGGTAGCAATGCTTTTGGACCTCAATGGTCCAAAGCTGTCGGTGATTATGCAAAGATATCGGTTTCACTTGGCACTATGCTCTCCTGGTGAGTCAATTACTGACTTTGTAACTCATTTGCACTGCTTGACTGAGCATTGCGAATTCGGGCCATCTCTCTCGGAGATGTTGAGAGACTGGCTTGCGCGTTGTAGCAATAATACAGCCACAAAGAAGAAGCATTTTGTGGAAACTACGTTGGATTTCAAGGGGGCCTTTGAGCTTTTCCTCTCTCCTGAACACGTGGAGAAAGGTGTGCGGAACTGCGGGACTGCTTTGCATAGTTTGGACTGCCCTCCTTTTGGACTTCATATGGGTCACAGGACGGTGCGGGAATTCCTCCGACAGAACAGCCCCTGAGGCAGGTTTGTGGCACAGTTCGGTATTCGGGTGTTACTATAGCCCGGTGCGATTCTTTGCCCGAGGAAGACAGTGAGTGCTGGCCGCCTTGTGGTCAAGCGTCTTGTGAGGGTCAGAGTCGCCCAAGGTAGCTCAAGGTCCACTGTCCACAACAACTGCTAAGGTCACCCAGGACGAGAGCCTTGCATGTGGACACCCCGTAAAATGACGACTGACACAAATGAATGAAATGAAAACCGCTTATTGTCA
The DNA here is from genome assembly GCF_047496885.1 of Scyliorhinus torazame. Classification (NCBI taxonomy): domain Eukaryota; kingdom Metazoa; phylum Chordata; class Chondrichthyes; order Carcharhiniformes; family Scyliorhinidae; genus Scyliorhinus; species Scyliorhinus torazame. The sequence goes on from NC_092724.1 coordinate 47,765,661, forward strand.
CAAGTAGGCTTCAAATGAAGTTACAGTGAAAAGCCCCTAGTCGCCACATTCCGGCGCTTGTTCAGGGAGGCTGGTACGGTAATTGAACCGTGCTACTGGCCTGCCTTTGACTGCTTTCAAAGCCAGCGATTTAGCCCGGTGTGCTAAACCCGCCCCTGAGCTCCCAGAGTCATGCCTATGTGGATTACTTTGCTGGTTAACGGACACCCAGTGTCGATGGAGGTGGACACTCGGGCTGCCGTTTCCATTATAGACTTCTGCAAGTTTCAACGGCTTTATGTCTCTGATCATGTCACTGAACTTGCGGGACACCAAGGCAAGTTTGGCCAACTATAGAGGGGAACTGTTTAAAATTGCGGGGACCAGTGGGTCGCCGGTGATGTATGGGCAGCAATCAGTCCACCTTCCCTTGATGGTAGTACATGGTCTGGGTCTCAACTTACCAGGAAGAGACTGGTTGAGGGTCCTTAGATTCAATTGGCAACAGACCTTCTTAATGGGCTTTGGAAATCTTTATGATGTGTCAACTAAATATTCCGAGGTGTTGCAGGATAGTCTGGGCAGGATAAAGGGTGCCATGGTCCACATCTATGTGAATCCTGCTGCTAATCCCTAGTGATTCAGGGCCAGGCCTGTCTCCCATGCACTCCTTCCAAAAGTGGACAACGAACTGCGACGCCTCCAAGATCTGGAGGTCATATGACCCATACAGTTTGAGGAATGGGTTGCACCTGTGGTAACAGTGATGAAGCCGGATAAAACCAGCTGGCTGCATGTGGACTTTAAACTTACAATCAACAGGGTTTCATGGCTAGGCTGCTCCCGATACCCCCGGTAGAGGATTTATACGCTCGGTTGGCCGGGGGCTGTTCTTTTATGAAGCTGGACATGAGCCACCCGTTCCTGCGGTGGAGCTCGATCCGGAGTCCAGTAAATCTGCCACTATGAACAGGCATTGGTAAATATGCCTGCCTTCCATTTGGAGTTTTGTTGGCCATCGCGATGGAAAACATCTTGCAAGACCCGCGGAAAGTGGCCGTCTATTTGGACAATGTTCTTACCACTGGTTCCACAGAGCAGGAACACATGTCTAACCTCGAGGAAGTGCTCCGCCATTTTGCCCATGTGGGTGCCAGGCTAAAGTGCGGTCAGTGTGTTTTCCATGCCAAAGCAGTGATCTGCCTTGGTTACCGGGTGGACAATGATGGGCTGCACCCTGTTGAGGATAAAGTTAACGCTGTTAAGAGGGCCCCCACCCCACAGAGCGACAGTGAGCTCCGATCATTTTTGAGCCGAGTTAATTATTATGGCAAATTGATCACCATCCTGGCCTCGCTATTGGCTCCGCTTCATGTGTTGTTGCAAAAGGACCAGGAGTTATGCCGGGAAGCTTCACAAGGCGAGGCATTCACGGCCGTGAAGAGACGTCTATTTTCAAAGCAACTCTTGCTTTCAAAGCAAGGTAGCATGGTGGTTAGCACAATTGCTTCACAGCTCCAGGGTCCCAGGTTCGATTCCCGCTGGGTCACTGTCTGTGCGGAGTCTGCACATTCTCCCTGTGTCTGCGTGGGTGTCCTCCGGGTGCTCCGGTTTCCTCCCACAGTCCAAAGATGTGCATGTTAGGTGGATTGGCCAAGCTAAATTGCCCTTAGTGTCCAAAATTGCCCTTAGTGCTGGGTGGGGTTACTGGGTTATGGGGATAGGGTGGAGGTGTGGACTTGAGTAGGGTGCTCTTTCCAAGAGCCGGTGCTGAATCGATGGACCGAATGGCCTCCTTCTGCACTGTAAATTCTATGTTCACGCACTAAGATCCATCTAAGCCACTGATTTTAACATGTGATGCTTCTCTTTTTGGCATTGGAGGGGTGCTGGCCTATGAGTGGGACGATGGCATGGAAAGCCCCATTACATTTGCCTTGAGGACCCAGGCGGATACCGAGCGCCATTATGCACAGTTTGAGAAGGAAGTTGGCTGTGATCTTCGGAATTAAGAAATTCCATCAGTACATATATGGATGACATTTTGTTATCGTGATGGACCGCAAGCCATTACTCAGCCTTTTCCGGGAGGTTACGAGCACCCCACCAATTGCATCAGTCAAGCTCCAGCATTGGGCGCTCCAGGTGTGGGTGGTCCTCAAGCCTGTATTGTTTAAAAAGTTCTTACAGACCTGTTTGGCTCTGCTGCCTGTGGCAGGGCGGCATGTGCTAGCTGCAGGACCGAGCCTCTTGAGGTGGGGGTAGGGTTTGAAGAGAGTGAAGGTGGGCAGGTGTTTGAAGAGAGTGAAGGTGGGCAGCCTAATGGACTGGGTGGCTGAGACCCCGAAAGAGAATGTTTCCAAACCTGTGGAGGGGAGGAGAATGGGAAGTGAAAATATGGAGTGGCTGTCAGGAGTCTTAAGTATAAAGACTTGACAGAAGTGAGGTCTCGTTATGATGCAGCCTGAGTAAGAAGGATGCTTATTAGCTTTGCCTATTGCTGCAGCAGAAAGCAATTGTGCAATCACCTTTTGGTTTGATGTTTTAAGTTTCATTTCTTCTCAAATAATTCACCTCACTCAATTTCCTTTCAATTTGATAAGGCCCACTAAATTTTGCTTTTCATCGTTCACCCACCATTGGTAACAATACTAATACTTTCTCTCAACTAACAAAACTATTCATATCCATCTATTTTTTCGTCACATGCTGTGACAATTTTAAATACTTTCTAGCCAACTCACTTGCCCGAGTCAATCTAAAGTTTAACACATAGTTCAACAACTTAATTTCCGAATACTGACTCACCAATTTTTCTTTGATCAATTTATATGGCCCTCTTACCTCATGATCAAAAACTGGACTGATTTTGTTGACTAATTATGTGCATTCCTAATTGCAAATAGTACAAATGGAATTTGTTTATCCTAATTCTCTGGATAATCTTGACTATAGACTATAGCATGGACTTTAAAGTTTGATGCCACCTTTCTAACACGCCTTGAGATTCTGGATGAAACGCAGTTGAGGTAAATTGCTTTATTCCTAAGCGATCCATAAATTCCTTCAGTAACTTTGACATTAAATTGGATCCCTGATCTGATTGGATTTCTTTTGGTAAAAATATTTTAGTTAACTCCTCTACAGCCTTCTTAGCTGTACTGTTTCTGAATGGAATAGCCTCTGGAAATCTGGTAGATACATCCATTATGGTCCACAAATACTGATTTCCATTGGTGCTGCCACATCATCATATTCCACCAACTGCCCCTGAGCTGCACTGGTATCAGGAAGGGGGGATTCAGATGGACTGGTCACTCCCAGGGACTCCTGAGTGAAACGTCCCTGGATGTGCTCCAGCAGGTCCTCCTCCCTCTGGGTACTTGTGGGCTCTTGGGTTACTCAAACTCAATGGGAGGGAGGTGTAGCTGGAGTGAGCTCCAAAAGCTTCAACGTCATTTGGCGCTGCCAGTCTTGGAGGCCAGTCAGTATCTGCATCATAATGTTGAACCCCTCAGCCATGGTCCTCAGGGACTGCCAGAGAATCCAGCCCTTAGTCTCCCAAACAAAGAATCCATCCCCCTGTCTGTTTACAGCATTGAGTTCTCCGTTCCCACTGCAGTGAATGGGAGATTTGGCTGAGCGCCAAATTCTCCGTCCTCACTAGCAGCGGTAGTGCGGCGGACTCGCAATGGAGAATCCTGGCCTTGATTACTGCTTTGCTTCACCCGTAACAATCTTCCAGTTTCATTTCCAGAAACACTATCTCAACATAAGTGGGTGTATTCCAATAATGATGAGTTGACAGTTTTATCTCTCTTTATTTCATGCTCTGAACTTCATTTAAATCTAATTTATTCTCCCCTAGTTTATATGCTGCACATCGCAGTGAGATTCCTTCATTTTGATTGGTTAAAGTTTGCAGGTGCAGTTCGGTCCATGAATCTCCTCTAGAGGGCACCATACAGGTTTGAGGGCCTGTTGGCCATAGATTGCCGCAGAAAGGTCCAGCAAAAACTGTGAACAGCTGTCGATGTAGAATAACTGCAGCATTTGTGCTGTTGTGAACACTGATGAGAGAAAAACATCCACAGATAGTGGAAGGTTGTAAATTGGGATGGAATGCAGGTCTCTCTCAATTGACTTAAAATAAAAGGAATTGTGCTCTGGGAATCCAAGCACGTCCACATTTACCTCCCATCCAGTTCCATTATGTTACTCTACAGATTGGGTCATATTCTGGCAAATACTCACCTAAAGCTTTCTAGTTAGACCGAGTGATGGCTTAGCTGTGAAGATGGCAACGGTCTCATTATGAGCTTAAAATGCAGTCTGAAGTGACAAGTCGATGCCAATCAAAGGGGCAACAGCAGTACTGCTTGACATTCTAACACCAATTCTGGCCTGCGTGTCCCCACTCCATATTTCACAAGTCACCTGAAGCTAAACTACATGAGGCCATGTCACTTTGTAAAAGGTGTTCAGGAACTGACCTGTAGAGTTTCATGATCAGACTGCAGTGAGCTCAATAGAAATTGCAGCAGCTGATTATTTGAGAAGATGCCTGTCGCACGGGGAACCCAGTGTCGATCTCCCCCTGGGGCTCGTGGAGTGCGAGCTACCCAGGTAGGGGCCGAGGCCACCCAGCTGGGGCTCGTTAGAACTGAACATAAAAGCCAGCCCCAGCAGGGCCCGGGGAGTCGGTTGTCCCAACGCGGACTGTGATTGTGAATAGTTACTGCTGTGCGCAGATTGTTGTAAATTGTTTAAAATAGATCCTTGCTTCCTCCCGCTGGCTTCCTCAGCCATTAAAATGCCCATGTTTCATTTTATCTTGGTCAGAGGTCAAGGGTCGGAATACGAGACACCGTCAAGAGAAGAACAGAAGACAAGATGGATAAAGCAGTCGTAGTTGTGCATGAGTGTTGAAAGAGCAGTGTTATGGGCCAGGGTTTAGAAAGCCCCAAAGTGTATCATGGAATTCACCTGACCCACAACTTTTAATAGATTGTGGTATGAGGAGCACACGGCCCATTCTACAGGTGCGGTACAGCAGAAATGGAAAAGTACTTTTTAAAGCAAAATAATGTTTATTCAATGAACTCAAGTTAACCTTTTTAAAACATACAGTGAACATCTTAGCAACCATCAATTCAAATACAACCCCCAAAGAATACAACACTAAGTAATCCTTAATAACCTCCCAAACAACATTCAGAAAACAAAAGAAACACCTTTTAACAGAAGCACATTAGCTTTACATGCACTACTGAGAACATTTATAATTCTGAATTCGCCAAATGATCAAGAGATAATCTTTTCATGACAGAGAGAACAACAGTACATCTGCTCTGTCTGGCTTCAGCTCCAACACTAAAAACGAAACTAAAGCACACCCTGCAGCGAACAGCCTAAAACAAAAGTAAAAAGCTGACAGACAGCCCAACTCCACCCACTCTCTGACATCACTGCAATAATAAGCACCCATTTCATAAAAGCACTCTCACTACAGATATTTATATACACACCCATTTATGAACACCCATTTCTGAAAGGTACTCTCACATGACACCGGACATCGCACAAAGGCGAAACACAGCGATGTGAGGTGTTTAGCAGTTTTGAAATCCTGAAGAAAATAAGGGAGAGCGAGGGTTGATTCAATGTGAGTTATTTTCATACATGGAGGGCGAAGAGTGTCTGGAACTGTGTATTTCAAACTGAGGTGCAGCTGGAGCGAAAAGTGGAAAGCAAACACAGATTCAGAAAGCCGAGAGGACATGCTGTGTTCAATCTGACAATTGTGTTCAATAGCCCTCCAAAAAATGATGTGGCTTTGCGCAACAATGAATTTCTGTCGGTGTTCAACAGTTTTTCTGAGGTTGTATTTTAACTGCTGTGCATTTAAAAGCTCCGAGGGGAATGAAAATGTGGCCTCACTGTGTTAATACCACATTTAATATTGTGCCGGGGTCTGTAATCAGTTACATGGAGATACATTTAGATATGTTTATTGAAGTCCTGAGATTTGGAACACAATGTTTTCTCATAAGGAATTGTTACCTAAAAGAATTAAATCATGATACTTATTTCTTTGTTCTTGTCTTGTGGCTTTAAGCCTCTGATAGATAGATGTACCCCTAAGCATAATGTGTTAAATAACATTTGTCATATTTATTATTTCCGAAATAACTGAATTTCGACATTGCAAAACAAATAGAGTATTATTTGAATGAACCGTCTGAAAATAAATATTTCCATTCCCTAAAGGGACTAAAGATTTAAAAACCGAACAAATGACTCACTGCAGTGAAAAGGCAAAAGCAAACTGAAAGTTAAAAATTAAGAAACAATGGCCCAGATTTTCTGCCATTGTTGGAGAGACTCTTCGCCTTGGCAAAAGCTGCAGAAAAGCCTAAAAGTAAGAAGTTGCTCCATTATCAAGGCACTTCTCATTTTCACAGGGACATGACAGGGTTGAGGCACATTTTGCACATAACGCAGTTTACTGAAGCGGCTGATAAAACAGAAATTGCTGGATAAGCTCAGCAGGACTGGCAACATCTGTGGAGGGAAACGGAGTTAACGTTTCAGATCTAAAGGATCCCTCTACAGAACATTCTACAGATCTTTTAGCTCCAAAACATTAACTCTGTTCTCCACCACAGATACTGCCAGACCTGCTGAGTTTATCCATCAAATTCTACATTTTATTTCAGATTTCCTGCATCTGCCGTATTTTGCTTTTTTTTACAGATGCAGCTGCTCATTTAAATCAGCAGCTGTTTCCCCTAAAGTGTGATTTTGGTAGGCCAGGGGTATGAAGTCCACAGTGTGCCAGGCAGACCTGATAAAAGCATGTCTGAATTTGGTGGTTTCATTTAGATACCCAGAGTACCCCTCTGTATCTGGTCCTGGGACATCTTTCGAGTAGGTCAAGTGACCTTTGGAGTATGTCAGGTGCTCTTTGGAAGTGTTAAAGGTAGGCATACATGTGCGTAAAAGTGCATAAACTGAGTACTGTCAAGCTCATTGGAACTGTCAACAGACTTGTCAAAATCAATTGTCAAAAGTATCAGAAACATCTGTCAAAGAGAGTTGTCAAGCTGTCACAGTGTTTAGGAGCTGGACACTTCGAACTTTATTTTGTGTATTATTACAGAAATAATGGAATTTCAGCATTGCAAAAAAAATTAGTGTTGTTTGAACGAATCTTATTAAATATTTCAATTCCCTGAAGAAACTAAAGATTTGAAGATGAATATTCGCTGAAGTGAAAAGTTCCAAATCTAACGGAAAAGTAAGAAATTATGAAACTACAATAGAGAGGCTCTCCACCATGGTACAAATACCAGAAATACCCCAAAAATTGGATGTCCAGGTCCTGAACAGGCAATTCCTATTTTTATTCCTGAGGTCCGGCCATGGTGGATATTAGAGAATCCCGCGCCAGATGCCTGGTGGGCTTGCGGAGCCGGGAATTCTTCCGCCCCTGTTCACGTGACCCGGGAGTTCAAATCTGGGCCCAGGTGTAAGCTGAACAGGTTTTTTTCATGATAGAATTGTGGAATACAATTAAAACAAAGAGTAGAAGATTCAGAAAAGTAACTGGGCGTGTTTGTGGAGAGATATGTTGCCATTTCGGACTGAGAAGTGGAGAACTTCACTTCAGAGGGTTGTGAATCTTTGGATTTCTCTACCCCAGAGTATTGAAGATGTTCAGTCATTGAGTACATTCAAGAATAAGGTGAAGAGGTTTCTAAGAGAATCAACGGACTTGGGGATTTGACGTTAAAATGAAGTTGAGGTTAAAGTTCAGTCATGATCCTATTGAATGGTTGAAAAACCCTTAGAAGCCCAATGACCTACTCTTGCTCATATTTATGTTATTAAAAAGGTGTGGGGGACATGACGTGCAAAGTTTTACAAACCTATTTAAGGTAGTGGCTGGAATTCTCCGGCTGTTGCGATTCATTTTTCCCACCTGCAGCGCACCCCCACCCATGGCTTTCCCGGTGGCTGTTTCAATGGGAAAACCCATTGAGAGGCGGCAGGAGTACAGAATTACGCCGCCAGCAAACGGCATGTGGCCAAGAACCAAACTCCTGGGGAATTGGAGAATCCCGCCCTTCTGTAATTTTTCATGGACTGTGGGTGTCATTGCAAAGGCCAGCATTTATTGCCCATCAAAAGCTTCCTTTGAGAAGATGGTGGTGAGCCGCTTTCTTGAACCCCACAGTCCATCCTTGTTCTTCTAAGTGGTAGAGGTCACATATTTGGAAGGTGAGATTGGAGGAGGGGCGGCCGGGTAACACAGTGGTTAGCACTGTTGCTTCACAGCACCAGGGTCCCAGGTTCGATTCCCGGCTTGGGTCACTGTCTGTGCGGAGTCTGCACTTTCTCCCTGTGTCTGCGTGATTTTCCTCCGGGAGCTCCAGTTTCCTCCCACAGTCCAAAGAAGTGCAGGTTAGGTGGATTGACCATTCTAAATTGCCGATGTAGCCATCTCAGATGGCCACCTGCAAAGGACCATGGGAATTATGGCCAATCCAGGACTCAGACAGACTCAGAGCTTGTGTGCGTATGTGCAACCCAGATAGCTAGACGCGATCGAAACCCCCGCTCATTTGCATTCTATTGGCCCATTTCCCCAGAACAATAGGACTGCACTCAAGAAACCGATACAGCCACAGACTGATCGGGGCCACTCCCTTTTACTCAGGGAGCACAAACAGCCAAAGTCAATGACCGCTAAGGACATGCCCTGCCATCAAGGCACCCACCCCTTTATTGGCCAAGATCGAATGCAGTGATCAAAGCCTGTCGAATTATTGGGTCCAAGTTAAGGACCGCCCCAAAGAGCGCGAAATCCCAGAGGGATATGAAGAGACACAGCCATGTGTTCGGTCTCTCGTGGATCCGGCCTATGCCAACCCAAGTAGAACATAGAACATAGAACAATACAGCACAGAACAGGCCCTTCGGCCCACCATGTTGTGCCGACCACTTATCCTAATCTAAGATCAACCTAACCTGCACCCTTCAATTTACTGCTGTCCATGTGCCAGTCCAAGAGTCGCATAAATGTCCCTAATGACTCTGACTCCACAGTCAGAGACTCTGACTCTGACTGGCATGCATTCCACGCACCCACCACTCTGTGTGTAAAGAACCAACCTCAGATATAGAACATAGAACATAGAACATTACAGCGCAGTACAGGTCCTTCAGCCCTCGATGTTGCGCCAACCTGTGAAACCACTCTAAAGCACATTTATACTATTCCCTCATCGTCCATATGTCTTTCCAATGACCATTTGAATACCCATAGTGTTGGCGAGTCCACTACTGTTGCAGGCAGGGCATTCCACACCCTTACTACTCTCTGAGTAAAGAACCTACCTCTGATGTCTGCTTATATTTTTCTCCCCTCAATTTAAAGCTATGTCCCCTCGTGCTAGACATCACCATCCGAGGAAAAAGGCTCTCACTGTCCACCCTATCCAATCCTCTGATCATCTTGTATGCCTCAATTAAGTCACCTCTTAACCTTCTTCTCTCTAACGAAAACAGCCTCAAGTCCCTCAGCCTTTCCTCATAAGATCTTCCCTCCATACCAGGCAACATTCTGGTAAATCTCCTCTGTACCCTTTCCAATGCTTCCACATCCTTCCTATAATGCGGTGACCAGAATTGCACGCAATACTCTAAATGCGGCCGCACCAGAGTTTTGTACAGCTGCAACATGACCTCATGGCTCCGAAACTCAATCCCTCTACCAATAAAAGCTAACACACCGAACGCCTTCTTAACAACCCTCTCAACCTGAGTGGCAACTTTCAGAGATATATGTACATGGACACCGAGATCTCTCTGCTCATCCACACTGCCAAGAATCTTACCATTAGCCCAGTACTCTGTCTTCCTGTTATTCCTTCCAAAATGAATCACCTCACACTTTTCTGCATTAAACTCCATTTGCCACCTCTCAGCCCAGCGCTGCAGCTTATCTATGTCCCTCTGTAACTTATAACATCCTTCCGCACTGTCCACAACTCCACTAACTTTAGTGTCATCTGCAAATTTACTCACCCATCCTTCTACGCCCTCCTCCAGGTCATTTCTAAAAATGACAAACAGCAGTGGCTCCAAAACAGATCCTTGTGGACTACAGTCTGAACACTTCCCATCAACCACCACCCTTTGTCTTCTTCCAGCTAGCCAATTTCTGATCCAAACTGCTAAATCTCCCTGAATTCCATGCCTCCGTATTTCCTGCAGTAGCCTACCGTGGGGAACCTTATCAAACGCTTTACTGAAATCCATATACACCACATCAACTGCTTTACCCTCATCCACCTGTTTGGTCACCTTCTCAAAGAACTCAATAAGGTTTGTGAGGCACGGCCTACCCTCCACGAAACCGTGTTGACTATGTCTAATCAAATTATTCCTTTCCAGATGATTATACACCCTATCTCTTATAAACCTTTCCAAGTGCAGCATAACGACCAGACAGACAAGTTCAAGACCAACGATCGCTACCAGACGGATGAGCCCAGCAGAAACAGAGCCACGTCTTCCACCCAGACACGCAAGATCCGGACAAAGGCCTTGTCCATCTGCATAGAGCCGGTTGCCCTGAAGTTAAGTATAGGTTATTGTAGTTCTTGGGTGTAGTTTAACTTGTAGTGTTTTATGTTGCATGTCGAAGTAATCCTTGTGTGTAAATAAACCATCTTTGAACTTGAACTGACTAACTGGTTGTGTGGTCCTTTGATCGATATCCGTTAAAGCCTTGTGGTGATATCATTTGATACCTGTCAACTCTGAAGAGCATCATTATTAATTGGCAACATTACTCCGGTGTCAATTGGCAACATTATTGGCGACGCTGGTGGGATAGTATTCCATTAAAAAGAGCAACACCCTTAATGTCTAAAATGGTTGGGTGGGGTTGCTGGGTTACGGGATAGGGTGGAGGTGTGGGCTTAAGTAGGGTGCTCTTTCCGGTGCAGACTCAATGGACCAAATGGCCTCCTTCTGCACTGTAAATTCTATGATTCTATGAGTCTTGGCAAATTGCTGCTGTACATGCTGCTGCCACTATGATCTAATGGTGGAGGGAGTGAATGTTTAAGTTGGTGGGATGGGGTTCCAATCAAATGGGCTGCTTATCTGACCTTGACAGTGTCAAGCTTCTTGAGTGTTGTTGGAGCTGCACTCATCCAAGCAAATGGAGAGTATTTCATCACTCCTCATTTGTGCCTTGTAGACAGTGGGCAGGTTTTTGGGAGGTGAGTTACTGACCAAGGAATGCCTGCTCTTGTAGCCACAGTATTTGTTTAGCTGTCCTAATTCAAGTTCTGGTCAATGGTAACCACCAAGACGTTAACAGTGGAGGATCTAGCAATGATAATGCCATTGAATCTTTAAGGAGAAATGGTTAGATTCTCCTTTGTTGGAGATGATCATTGCTTGGCACTTGTATGGCACAAATGTTACTTGCCCTTATCAGCCCAAGCCTGAATTTTGTGACGATCTTGCTGCATATGAGCATAGACTACTTCAGTGTCTGAGGAGTCGCGGATGGTGCTGAGCATCGTGCAATCATCAGTGAACATCCCCATTTCTGACCTTATGATGGAGGAACGTCATTGATGCAGGAATGGAAGGCCTAGGACACTAGCTTGTGGAATTCCTGCAGCAATATCCTGGCCCTGAGATGATTGACCTCGAACAATCACAACCATCTTCCTTCGCGCAACGTATGACGCTAACCAAATACACCGGTGATGCTCATTCCAACAGGTAATCCAACCATCTTCTGTTCAGTTGTGTGCCCATTCTATATGATATTGTAACCTAGGGGTACTATAATTCCATCTTCTTGTGATCTGAAGTAGTTATTATGTCTTTAGTATATGCCTTCACCTGCACACCCCCAATCTTTTAAATAGCGGGCCAACAAACAGTTTTGTGAGACAAGGACAGAGTCAACCAACTTCTCTCCTTGAAATTACGGATAGATAACAAACCTGTTGGATAGTTTAATTTTTCTTGCCATAACCGTTTTTTCTTGACAACTAAATGCAAAAGAAAACCTGACTTCCTGAAATTTAGCTTTCAACTTCAGGCCCATGGTTGTCCCTGACCATTTTATGTCCGGAGCCTTCTGAGCAAGGTTGTTTTTCCTTCTTTTTGGATATCTTAACCCCAAAAAACAGAGGTACAATGTTTCTTCCACTTTCCCTGTGCTGGGATTTGCCAGCATGTCTGTAAAGCAAACCCACTCACCCCACTCCGAAAAGAGTATTCCCCCCACAATCCTCATGCCTGCTCCATGTGAACAGAACCACCTCCTCCACCAAGGATGTGACATTTGTTGGCCAACTGAAATGTCATGGGCCATTGCTCGACAACCTGAGAGGTTGTGGAGACTGCTCAAGGGGCCGGCTCATATTCGAGAGCCCCTCGGTTCACATACTTCTGTGACCCTGGGTCTTTTGAAACTTGTGCAAACTAACTTTAACAAGGACACGTTTAAAAATAACTGTCAAATTATGACCCTGTAGGGAAAGAAAAAAGTTAAAAACTTTTCAAATTTTCCCAGGTGAGAAGACAGTAGGTGGAGTTGCGATCTATTTAGAAAGTATAATGTTGAGTTATAATGATGTTTCCCTGCTCTGAACAATTTTCATATTCTTAATGTAACAGTTGATCCTTACTGGTTGTCTCAATGTTGATGAAATTATCATGAACGTGTTAGATTGAACAGCTGGATGGTTAGGTTTAATGTTTGAGCTTGGCTTGGGAAACTGACTTCATTTCCATTCATGAGATTGAAATTTAAACATTAGAACCATCTTTATTTTATCAATCCCAAAACTGTCAGAGATTGCTTTGTAAAATAAAGTCGCGTTAAATGCAAAGGAAACAATTAGATTCCCAATGAAATTATTGATTTTTGTTTTCCCACTTGAAGTTATCTTTTCCATTTTGCTTCTCTTTTCTCAGGAATGTTTTTTGTTTGCTGGATACTATTGTCCAGGTGCTTCAGACACTCTCCAGATACTCAGTCAGGTTTCCATTTCTCATTTATCAGCGTGGATAATGAGGCTTAGCTTTAATGTTCCCGCCCTACCCCGGTGGTTGGAAGAGGGTCGGGGGGGAGGGGGGAGGGGGTAGAAGGAGGGGTGTGGTGGGGGGGGGGGGCGGGGGAGAGAAAGGTAAAATATCACGTTTGGGCAATCCAACATTAAAAGAGCCTCCGCTCTCACCTTTCTTAATTTCAACATGCAGGAATGAGGCTGTGTACAAGATTCTTGCAAATAATCGTCAGTAGCTTACTTAAAAGTTGCAGTCCAATGGCGGCAACTTAGTTTTGACTGTAAGTGAGAGGGAGAATGGGATTCCCGTCAACCAATGTGACATGTGGGATTATGACGACCAAATGTTTGGCACTCCTTGTGGGCTAGAAGGAGTAAGAATGCATCCCTCAGACCCATCCACGGAGAATCGTGCGTCGGTGCCGGGGCGGCGTGGCCCGGTCGCGGGGATTCTCCGGCCCAGACCAGTCCGGGAGAATTCCACCCCAGGTGTAGTCCTCAACCAGTTCCTTTGTGCTGTCTTAATCTTTGTGAAAATGGAAAATTTAACCGTTCACATGTAGGTCGTCGTGAAGGGCAATAGCAACAAAATGCTTGCTTTACTCAGCACTGGGTACTCCTAGGAGATACTACTCCAGAATGCTGACAGCCTCATGGGCTTTTGGCATGTTAATGTGGTATCACAGGTCAGGTACAGCAGCATTGTCTTTTAATTTGGAGTCAGCTGTAAGTTAATAACTGACTCTGGGGTCTCAACCTCAAAAGGAACTTTTCACCCATCACGCTTTCAAAATCTGAAACTTCTCCTCTCATTTGCCAGTACTTCCCTGTATATAACACACATGGGCATTGCATCTTTATTTGTATTGGCACAATTGACAAAACCATACCTCAGGAAATCATCTTCATACTATTTGTTCCCGAGTTAAGTTTCCTCTTTGTAGCCTGTTAACCAGAGGCCCTAGAGCTCTGTAAATGCTAACATGAGCACTGCTTTGTCGTGCACTAGACTCTCCTGCGCACTGCCCTCCAGTAGATTCTGTGTGAGATCCTGTCCAGTAGGTGCACTGCCTATTTGGGTCTCTGACCGTCCCTTAACTGTAAGGAAATGATCTATCTTCACAGTCCACTTGCCTTGCTTGTGAGCAACCAGAAAATGGAATCAGCTCTCCCCCGTGATTTAGTGCCAAAAGCACATACAGGGTATTTGATGTCAAGTGTACGTGCAGGGCACTGACTTGGTCATTGCTGCAGCTTCTGGCTGGAAGACTCCACACAGCCTCATTTATTTTTATTTAAAATACAGCAGCGGCTATTGCCGCTTCTCCCTTGATTGGGACCACTGCCTTAACAACGCGACTGACTGTTCCGCGATCCTCCCGACACCCGCCCACGGGTCGCGACCCACACTTTGAAAAACCCTGAGGTAGAGGACAACATTCCGTTCGTGTTTTACATTACGTTTTGTACCTGTCCACCGGTTTATTTTACTGATTTCTGTACTTGGGCCCCAAAATCGTTGTCTATCTACATTTCTCATCATTTAGGAAATACATGTATCTGTCATTTTTTTTGATCAAAGTGGATTATCTTTCACTCTCCTATGTTGAATTCCATCATCCATAGGCTGGGATTTCCCTCATCCCCCCCCCCCCCCCACCCGTCCCGCCCCACCCGTCCCGCCACGCCACACCCTGCGTTTTGCAGCAGTGAAGGCTGCCCTCCTTTGGCTGGCAGCGGGATCTTCTGGTCCCACTGCTTTCAACGGGGTTTCACCTTGTTCGCACCTCGCACCACCGGGAAACCCACGGTGGTGCAGTGCCGTCGGCAGGACCGGACGATCCCGCCAGTGGGAACTCCCACCCATTGCTTTTGTCCACTCAATTTATCAATGTCCATTTGCAACATTCTGCTCTCATATGCTCTATTTACTGTACCACTTAACTCTGTGTTATCAGCAAGTTTAGATATACAGTTCTCTCTATTCCTTCATCCAGGTCATTTATAAATATAGTGAAAAGTTGAGGCCTCAGTGTTAATGCCTGGGGGACACCACTGGTCATACCTGGCAATTTGAGTCTGTACATTATCCCCATTGTCTGCCTCCTATCTCCTAACCAATTCCCCATCCAGTTACTGCTTCCAATTCCAAGCCCTCTAATTCTTGTTAAAAATCTCTTACATGCAGCCTTGTCAAATGCCTTCTGGAAGGCCATACAGATGACATCCACATATTCCCTTGTCTACCATATTCCTCAATAAATTCAACGAGGTTCATTAGACATGCGTTACCCTTTACAAATCCATGCTGTCTCTCTCTAATTAACTTAATTTGTCCAAATGCTTAGTTGCTCCATCCCTAATAACAGATTCTAATAACTTCCACACAGCTGGCATTTGACTAATATGCCTCTGATTTCCCAATTTATGTCTCCTGCCTTACCTAAATAATAAGAGTAGACTTGGAAACTCTGTGATCAAAAGGAATAATTACAGCATCAAGGAAGTTTTGGAAGATCCTGGGCGCGATTCTCCGCTCCCGCGTCAGTTGGGAGAATCGCCTGGATCGCCAAATTTTCCCACGACGCGGTCTGACGCCCTCCCGCGATTCACGGAAGCGGCCAGATCGGCACAATCGTGCTTTGCGCGGCGCGGTCTAGTGAATCGCCCGAGACAGCCAAAATGGCGATTCACCAGTACCCCTGCGATTCTCAGTACCGGATGGGCCGAGCGGCCTGTCCAAAACGGCGGGTTCCCCCCGGTGCTGTCCACACCTGGTCGCTGCCGCCGGGAACAGCACGAGAACGCTGGGGGGGGGGGGGGGGCCGCCTGCGGGGGGGCGAGGGGGGATCCTGCACCGGGGGGGGGGGCCTCAAATGGGGTCTGGCCCGCGATCGGTGCCCACCGATCGTCGGGACGTCCTCTCTGAAGGAGGACCTCCTTTCTTCCGCAGCCCCGCAAGATCTGTCAGACATCTTCTTGCGGGGCAGACTCGGAGAGGACGGCAACCACGCATGCGCGGGTGACGCCAGTTATGCAGCGCCGGCCGCGTCATGTATGCGGCGCCGCGTAAATGACGCGGCACCGCTCCTAGCCCATTATCGGGCTCTGAATCGGTCGGGATAGGGGCCATTTCGCGCCGTCGTGAACCTCGACGGCGTTCACGACGGCACGAACACTCTGCCTCCAATTTGGAGAATCCCGCCCCCTGATTATCACATCAACAATATCCTCACCGATTTATTTTAATACCCTCAGGTGGGCACTGTCAGGTCAGAGAGATTTGACTATTTATTACTTAATTGGCTTTAGTTAGTTTTGCTAGATGCAAGAATACATCATTCATTACAAACAACAATACCCACTTTGAAAGCCAAAATATGTTAATTCTGTTGAAATTTGGCACAGCACACCTCCCTGCTTTTCAGTCATGTCAGAGGGAAGACAGCACTCAAAGCCAGAGCCAAAAGTAGAAGGCGCACTTCCACGTGCTCCCGTGGAAGTGGTGCAGTGGCATTGTCGCTGGAGTAATAACCCTAAGATCCAGGGAGAATCTGGGGACCGGGGTTCAAATCCCACCATGGCAAATGGCGAAGCTTGAATTTGGGTGGTCCTGGACTCCTGAGGCTTGTAAATAATAATAATAATCTTTATTGTTGCAAGTCGGCTTACATTAACACTGCAATGAAGTTACTGTGAAAAGCCCCTAGTCGCCACATGCCGGCACCTGTTCAAGTACACAAAGGAAGAATTCAGAAATCCAATTCACCTAACAGCACACCTTTTGGGAGGAAACTGGAACACCCAGAGGCAACCTACGCAGACACTGGGAGAACGTGCTGATTATGCAAAGACAGTGACCCAAGCCGGGAATCGAACTTGGGACCCTGGAGCTGTGAAGCAACAGTGCTACCCACCGTGCTACTGTACGTTTGCTTTTTCAAATAAAAATACCTTCTGTGGCAATGTAAATAAGGTGCAGCAGGAGAAAAGTTATTATGTTAAAGTGTTGGTAATGTGTTCAGGTAGCTGAGTTTTAGGGGTTCATTTCCAGTATTAGATTGGGACGAACAAGAGATGGCAATGGGAGAGATTTGCTCTTGAGGAGGAAGTCGATGAAGCGTTGTAACATTATCTCGTTCTAACCCACTGTTTCTATGTGCACGTGTAGGAGCAATCATAACTTTTAACTAAAATGTTTATTTGTCAATTTTGCCTTTTGTGAATCTGTTGCTTTTCAAGTTGAGGATGGAACACTTCATTTTTCCATCCAATGTTACTGTTGCATTTTGGTCTTGCATGTATAGAACATACAGTGCAGAAGGAGGCCATTCGGCCCATCGAGTCTGCACCGATCCACTTAAGCCCTCACTTCCACCCTATCCCCATATCCCAACCCATCCTAACTTTTTTGGTCACGAAGGGCAATTTATCATGGCCAATCCACCTGACCTGCATGTCTTTGGCCTGTGAGAGGAAACGGGAGCACCCGGAGGGAAACCCACGCCCATACTTAATTTATTTAAATTCTCAATTTATAAATTATTGCTGCATTTGTCTCAATATTAAGAAAGCAAAGATAGTAGAAAACTGGTTGCCATGGTAATTTAAACCTCAGCATTTTATATGACTTTGAGCTGAGCTCTTAAGCTCGTTTTTTTCTCCATCACGAAGTATGCCTACTTATACATCTATCATATTCACTGACTAACTCTATCTCAGCCAATCTTCCTCTGAAATCCTCATCTGTGCCTTTGTCCCCTCCTGACACCACTATCCAAATGATCTT
The DNA here is from genome assembly GCF_047496885.1 of Scyliorhinus torazame. Classification (NCBI taxonomy): domain Eukaryota; kingdom Metazoa; phylum Chordata; class Chondrichthyes; order Carcharhiniformes; family Scyliorhinidae; genus Scyliorhinus; species Scyliorhinus torazame. Next base: position 47,783,538 of record NC_092724.1, read on the forward strand.
CTGGTCAACATCCCATTCCCAAAATCGTGAGGCCATCCAAAACTCTGCGTCTCAAACCCTGTCCCATTCACCCCATCGCTGTTCCCACAAACCTACATTCGCTCTTGACCTTCCTCATCAAATTTAAAACCTTCATCTTCTTATTTAAACCGACCCACAATTTTATGTCTCCCGACCACTGAAACATTATATAGCATGACACCAACTCCCACCACCCACCATGCAATACTCACGTCGGTCTGAATGATTGCTTGCTTCCACCCCAACATTAGTGGCTGTGCACTTAACCACTTAAACCCCACATGCAAGCATGCCCCCTAAACCACAGCACCGCCTCACATCAACCTCCTTCTCAAGGCCATTCTAGAAACCATCGCTTCAACCAAACTTTTAGTCACCACTTCTAATCAAGGCTTCATTGGTTGAGCATCCTTTTCTTTCCTAATCGCTCTGGGATATTTTACTATGCTAAACATGCCATTTAAATGCAAGTTGTTATTGTCATTAATGAGCTACTGAATAGAGAGTTGCCGCTGGGACACATTGACATTGAAACTGTTTATTTATGTTTGGTTCAGTAGCTTTGAAACAATGAAAAAAACCTGAGGAGATCAGTCCATTTAAATGGCCAAACTCATCTGATTTCATTCAATGGTGATAGATAACTATTCTGGATGCATTAAACAGTGAGGGAAGTGTTGTGTTATGACGACCATGAAGATAGATCTCCCTGTGGGGTTTGTGGAATATGAGTTCCCCTATTGAGTGGGCGAAGGCTCTCCCAATTGGAACTGTTCGGCAGGAGTTTAAACCTTGCAGCCCAAATCTGGACCGGCATTCCTGATAGTCTCCGGGCTGAGCCGCCAGCATTGTACGCAATGGCTGCGGCAATTTTCATTGTCCAAATAAACTAGAGTTTGTATGAAGCCTGCCCTTGGCAGAGTTGTTACATGTTGGTCAACATTCCTCAAATGGCTCTTATTTAAAGCCGCTATAACCAACGAATCAGATCAAAGCTCTGCAATCCTGCCCCATCTAGGTGTAAATGGTGGTGAGGAAATACTTGCTCGTCTGCCTAGTCCCAGTCATGAGCCAAGTGAAGAACAGAGTCACCCACACTGCTGTTACCAATAATGTGTTCACCAGCACTCATTCTGTCAAGACCGCAGATATCTATAACTCATTGCAACCTACACCTCTCTACCTCCCTACCTCATTTCCTTCCTTAAAACATGCCCTGTTTGGTCTTCCAGCCTAATATCTCCTTGAAGGACTCAGTGTCATGTTTTGTTTTTTAATGTTCCTGTGAAGCATTTTGAATCATTGGACACGGTTTAATGTACAAATCACAGAGTCCCGTTTTGGGCACGTAGAGCAGGGTCTTTCTTGGCGCCTGTAGCACTGAGACTGACCCTGATATCTAACGGGACTCTGTCATTTAATTTGGCCTTGACCAGGAACCCTCCGTCGAGAGCACACTTACCTCACTTCCTGCTCTGACAAACTCAGCTCAGTAGTGCAGAATGCAATCGGGGCGCCATTTTTAATTGCCACTCTGATCTTTCGACCCCCCCCCCCTTGGGATCCCACCGCGGCCTCCGGACGCCCACTATCCGAATTTACATCTTAGGTACTGGAGCTACCCCACTCCACCTCTTAAGGGCAGGGCACCCCTGGGCCAGATTCCTGGGATGGGCAACAATGGCACCTGGACACCTTGGCTCTGCCAGCCTGCCACCTGATGTTGCCAGGGTACCTGTGTGGCCGTGCCAAGGTGCCAAGCTGGTAGAACCAAAATGCCCGGATACCACACTGCCCAAAGCCCAACTAACTGGGGTCCTCTGATGGTCAGGGCGACCCTCCCCCCGGTGCCATTAAGCCTGATCCATGTTGGATGTGGACCAGTGCTAAACGGCGCCATGACGAGGTCTCTCAGGTATGACCATTAGTTCCTGGGCCTCAGGAGAATCAGGCACAGACATTCTTAAATAAGGCTAATGGCTCATTCAAATATGTTCACCTGGATCTCACCTCTCGCGGCCACTGATGAAATTTAATGGCCTTGTTGCGTCACCAAGCCGGGCACGACGAGGTCATGAAATCGCACCCATTATTGTACTTTAAAGGCACTATATTAATGTAAGCCATTGTTGTTGCAGCAGCCAAACATGGACCCAAGAGCATAATTTCAGTGACGAGGTGAGATTGACTGCTGTTGACACCAAAGCAACCTCCTCCACCTGAAAGGGCATGGGCAGTAGGCGCTTGGGAACACCATTATCGCAAAGTTCTTCTCAAACTCCCACACATTCCCAGACCTATGCTTCCGTTTCAAAATCATCACTGGGTCAAACCCCTGGAAGTCTCTGCCTAACAGCATTACAGGAATCCATTATCCAGATGGATGGGAGCGATTCAAGAGATATCATCAGCTTCAGAAAGGAACTCATGGCTGATCTGATTGTAACCTCAACCTCACATTTTTGCCTGTCCCCGATTAGCTTTTACTCCCTTGTTTATCAAGAATCTATCTTGCTCTGCCATAAAAATATTCAAACACTCTGCTTCCACTGCCTTCTGAGGAAGAGAGTTCCAGAGACTCACAACCCTCTGAGAGAGAAAAATTCTCCACATCTCTGTTTTAGCCCCTTATTTTAAACAGTGACCCCTAGTTCTAGATTCTCTGACAAAAGGAAATATTGGGCAGGATTCGCCATTGCCCAACCCCGATATCGTAATCGGCGATCGGGCGGAAAACCCACTCCCGAAGGCCAAATCGGGGCCAGTGCCAGTTTGACGCCTGTCAGCCATGCTTCGCTCCCTCAGAAGTGGCGAAATCGCGTTGTACGGTGCACGCCATTATAATGGTTGGCGCGTCATCGGCAGGCCCACCTGTGATGCTCCACCCCCCCGATGGGCCGAGTTCCCGCGGTTAACGTGTGGCCGGCGTGGCGGCTTCAGGTCGTGTCTACGCTGCCACACTCCGCTTGGATCTATGCCCCCGGCCGGGGGGGGGGGGGGTTCCGTGAGGGCTGGGGGGACTGGTGGGGGGGCGGCCAGGGGGTAGCCTGTGGGGTCACGGATGGCGGACCGGGTCCACGCACGGCCACTCCATGTTGTACTGTGTGACCGCTGCAGGTCGTCGCTGTGCGCATGTGTGGCCAGGAACCCGGTCATTCTCCCGCCATTTGCGGCGCGGGAGCCGGGAGTTTCACCCAGCGCCACTGATAGTCCCTCACTGGTCCCAGAATTGCTGATTTTGGCATCATAAAATGCCCGCAAATTCTCAGTTTGAGACAGCACTTAGCCACTGAAACATAGAATCCAGTCCATCGTCTCCCTATCTACCCTGTCAATCTACCCCGCAGGATCCTTAAGGTTTTGATCAAGTAGCCTCTTATTTTTCCAAACTCTCGTCGATATCTGAACTTTCTTCTTAAGACAACCCGCCCATTCCTGGTATTAGTCCAGTAAACCTTCTCTAAACTGCTTCTAATGCATTTACAATGCACACTTTACCAGTCACACCGGCATGTTAAGAATTAACCTTTTAATTGGCTGCTTGGTGGAATGACAGCCAAGTGCACAGACTTAAGTAAGTGGTCAGCATTTCCTCTCTTCCTGTTTGAGACAAAGAATGTGAATAACATTTAGTAGCTAATAACAGAAAGACCGGATCTGTAAGGTTTTGAATAACCGAGCTGGAAATGGAACCAGTGCTTTAGGCATCACTGGCTCCTGGCTTTGTTGATTTTCATAAAATGTGGAACTTGAAAAATTGATGGATCGCGTTGTGAAATCTACATTCTGTTCATTTGTGTATTTTATTTTAAATTAATCATTTTGTTCCTTTCTCTAATGTTTCATGTCCATGGAAGCTTTCCGTCCACCAAGCAAAGACATTTGGCAGTACACCAGTATTATTGCAGCCAGGGTACACAGCATGATTATGTTATGAACCGTGGTCATGATATTCACTGAATAGAGATTCCCATGAAGAGGTGCACTCTGAATGTAGAAGGCAGGATTCTCACATTCCGGCGCGATGGCCCGACGCTGGCGCAAAAAACAGCGCAAACCACTCCGGCGTCGGGCCGACCGGAAGTTGCGGAATTCTCCGCACTTCCGGGGGCTAGGCCGGTGCCGGCGGGGTTGGCGCCACGGCAGCCGGCACCGAAGGGACTGCGCGAGTTAGCGCATGCGCAGAACCGGCGGCGTGGTTCAGCGCATGCGCAGAACGGCCGGCATATTCTGGCGCATGCGCAGGGGGGTGTCTTCTCCGCACCGGCCATGGCGGAGCCCTACAGGGGCCGACGCGGACGGAAGGAGTGCCCCCACGGCACAGTCCCGCCCGCAGATCGGTGGGCACCGATTGCGAGCCAGGCCACCGTGGGGGGCCCCCCGCGGTCGGATCCCCCCGAGGACCGCACCAGCCAACTTACCTGCCAGGTCTCGCCATGTGGGACCATGTCCAATCCACGCCGGCGGGACTGGGCAGAATCCGACGACCGCTCGGCCCATTAGGACCCGGAGAATTGCCGGGTGGGCCGCTGCCAACGGCCCCCGACCGACGTGGCATGATCCCCGCCCCCGCCCGAAAACCGGCGCCGGAGAACACGGCAGCCGGTGCCAGAGCTGCGGGGCAGGATTAACGCCGCCCCCCTGGGATTCTCCGACCCGGCGGGGGGATCGGAGAATCTCGCCAAGCATGTCTGAAATCTGTTTATGGGCGTGACATCTGAAATTGAACCAGAAAGACAAGAACAAAACCCAAAATTCTGAATCACCAATAACATGTTTTAGATTAATGCTGCTTGGACTCTTTCCCATCAGGTGTCAGCCTATATACATAGATTCATAGAATTTACAGTGCAGAAGGAGGCCATTCGGCCCATCGAGTCTGCACCGGCTCTTGGAAGGAGCACCCTACCCAAGGTCAACACCGCCACCCTATCCCCATAACCCAGTAACCCCACCCAACACTAAGGGCAATTTTGGACACTAAGGGCAATTTAGCATGGCCAATCCACCTAACCTGCATATCTTTGGACCGTGGGAGGAAACCGGAGCACCCAGAGGAAACCCACGCACACATGGGGAGGATGTGCTGACTCCGCACAGACAGTGACCGAAGCTGGAATCGAACCTGGGACCCTGGAGCTGTGAAGCAATTGTGCTATCCACAAGGCTACCGTGCTGCCCATATACTTTCAATTCTCCCGTCTAGTCAGGTGAACACCAGTAACCTGCACTGTTAAACCTCCAAGTTCACAGCCCATTCCCCGACCTGCAGCGAGCGCAGGTTGTAGCGTTCAATGAGTCAGCTGTTCTGTGTTTGATTATGCTAATCTGTGCTATTGTGCTTGATTGGTTAAGCCTGGGCGTTTACTCAGAGCAAAGTAAACAGACTCCACCGAAGCTTCTAGAAGCTGGGGCGAGGTTCTCCGACCCCCCGCCGGGTGGGAGAATCGCCGGGGGCTGGCGTGAATCCCGCCCCCGCCGGTTGCCGAATTCTCCGGCACCGGATATTCGGCGGGGGCGGGAATTGGCGGGGCCCCCCCCGCGATTCTCCGGCCCGAATGGGCCAAAGTCCCGCCGCTAAAATGCCTGTCCCGCCGGCGTAGATTAAACCACCTACCTTACCGGCGGGACAAGGTGGCGCGGGCGGGCTCCGGGGTCCTGGGGGTGGCCTGGCCCGCGATCGGGGCCCACCAATCCGCGGGCGGGCCTGTGCCGTGGGGGCACTCTTTCCCTTCCGCCTTCGCCACGGTCTCCACCATGGCGGAGGCGGAAGAGACTCCCTCCACTGCGCATGCGCGGGAATGCCGTCAGCGGCCGCTAACGCTCCCGCGCATGCGCCGCCCAGAGATGTCATTTCCGCGCCAGCTGGCGGGGCAACAAAGGCCTTGTCCGCCAGCTGGCGGGGCGGAAATTCGTCCGGTGCGGGCCTAGCCCCTTAAGGTTGGGGCTCGGCCCCGTCAGCGGCCTTCCGCACCTTTGGGGCAGCGCGATGCCCGACTGATGTGCGCCGTTTTGGACGCCATTCGGCGGACATCGCGCCGATACCGGAGAATTTCACCCCTGAGCTATAAGTGCAGACAATTTGTGACTGGAGAGATATTTGAAATCATTGTTAAAACAAAAAAACCATTGCATACTTGGATCATCTTTACAATGCCCCGAAGAACAATCGAATCCACAAAAATACACAACATAGGTGACTATTTTTATTTGTTCATGGCTGAGCCAGGATTTATTGGCCGTCCCTAATTTCCTTTGAACTGAGTGGCGTGAGTCAGCCACAATGCTGCGGAAATGAGTCACATGTAAGCCAGACCAGACCAAGTAAGGGCAGCAGATTTCCTTCCCGAAAGGTCATTAGTGAACCAGATGAGGCTGTTTAGCACAGGGCTAAATCGCTGGCTTTGAAAGCAGACCAAGGCAAGCCAGCAGCACGGTTCAATTCCCGTCTCAGCCTCCCTGAACAGGCGCCGGAATGTGGCGACTAGGGGCTTTTCACAGTATCTTCATTTGAAACCTACTTGTGACAATAAGTGATTTTCATTTCATTTCGGATGGGTTTTTACAACAACCGACAATTGTTTTGTTGCTCTGTTTCTCTGGTTATGAATATGGCGGTCAATATGGTTGCCTTTCTTAATCCTAATTACGTTTGCTTTAGAGTCGCCAGGTATCTCTCGATACCGCCACAAGGTTCAAACCCGAATACTGATCAAAGAGCCAATACACCAGTTAGTTAGTTCAAAGTCAATACTATTTATTTACACACACAGTAATGTCTACTAATGCACAAAGCACTACAAACTAAACTATATCTAATGCTAACGCCTATACTTAGCTTCGGGTGCCCACTCAGTCAGAGGAACAATGGCCGTTGGTCGGATTTGAGGTTGTTGGGTTCAAAGTGGTACAGGAGAACAGCTAAGGTCGTCCGTCTGGTAGCGAGCGTTGACCTTGGACTTACTTGCTTCTGGTGCAGCTGGTGGACGGGTCTCTCCGCTTTGAGAGCCAAATCCAAGAGAGCGAATCTCTCGTGGGGGTTCCTTCTTATACTTGGAGGGGCTTTGCGCGCTTTTGTGCGGGCCATAAACTTGGTCCCAATTAATTGGGCAGCTTCTCGATCATTGTTATCGATCTTAACCAATAAAAGGGGTGGGTGCCCTGATGGCTGGGCGTGTCCTAGGTGGCCGTTGGCCTTGCTTTGTTTGTGTCTTTCTGGCCCTGGGATGTCTGTAACAGTATCAACTACCTGAGTGTTAGTCCTTTGTTCCTTGGAGATGGGCCATCAATATGTTAATCAACCCAGAGTTTTGATTCCGTCTGGTATCTGCTTCCCAAATATACATTCAGGCACTGTGCCTGCTTGTCGTCTAGCATTGTCCACATTTCCCTACATTCTTTGTGAGCGTCCATTTTGTATTCTGGAAGTGGCCATCCCAGTGAAGCAATTGTGCTATCCACAAGGCTACCATGCTGCCCAGAGAATTATCCAGGGTTTCTGGATTATTATTCCAGTGACAATACCACTGTGCTGCCACCTCCCCACTTGAGGTTCTTTCATGATTGTATAAAGAATATAACCTTCTGAACAGCACTCACAATTGCCCCAATATGAAATGGTCCATTCTGTACCAGATGTGAGGGAGGTATTGTGCTAACGCCCTGCAAGTTTACAGGATTGATTACAGATTCATTTCAGCCTCAGATTGTTACTGAAAAAGAGCACAAGATCCATCAGTGACCCAGTGTAACAGTAAAGAAAATAAACATCCTACGAGTGATCCTGACCCATACTGAGTTATCAGCTGGGGACATTGCAACTGACTTCAGCACCCTTCATCAAGTTAATTAAAACAAATGATTGCCCATTCATTGGGAAGTGTTTAATGCAGTTAGTGGGGTTCTCACCCTCTGCTCAAGAGCTATCTAAAGCCAGAGTCACCTTCGAAGAAGCATAGAATTCCTACAGTGGCCATTCGGCCCATCATGTCTGCACCGACCCTCTGAAAGAACCCCCTAATTAGGCCCACTCTTCTGCTCTACCCCAATCTAACGTACACAACCCTGGACACTAAGTGGCAATTTGACATGACCAATCCACACAATCTGCACATCTTGCACAAATTGCCCTTAGTGTTGGGTGGGGTTACTGGGTTATGGGGATAGGGTGGAGGTGTTGACCTTGGGTAGGGTGCTCTTTCCAAGAGCTGGTGCAGACTCGATGGGCCGAATGGCCTCCTTCTGCACTGTAAATTCTATGATAATCTATGATAATCTTTAGATGGTGGGCAGAAATCAGAGGAAACCCACGGAGACATGGGGAGAAAATGAATACTCCACACAGACAGTCTCCCAAGGCCGGAATTGAACTTTGGTCCCTGCCGTTGTGAGGTAACAGTGCTAACTACTGTGCCACCATGTCGCCTTGTTTCAGGTTTCAGGATGGTCCAGCATCAAAGGCACGTAATTGGCAGTGGAGCCTTCTCTGGAAATAAATACCCCCATGGACAGATGCCCTGCTCACCAAGAGCTGCCAGGCAATCAGAGGTTGGTAATTCTTCATCATTCACCATGGTCACCTGGGAGGCGATGGCTGCTGCCTGTGCCTATGGCCCAGGACTTTTGAAGGATCCAGGCTGCAAGCGAGTGAGAGGGTTGTGAGTTAGCAATGAGAGGGTGGGAATCTCAGCAGACCTTCCCTTTCCAATGCCACATCCCTCAAACGGGTAATGTATTTTATCAGGATTAACACTGTAACAAGTTCACTGTGAAAAGCCGCTAGTCGCCTCATCACGGCACCTGTTCAGGTACACAGAGGGAAAATTCAGAATGTCCAAATTATCTAACAGCACAGGCGGGATTCTCCGATCCCCCGCCGGGCCGGATAATCGCCGGGGGGCGGAGTGAATCCCGCCCCCGCAGGCTGCCGAATTCTCCGGTGCCGGGGATTTGGCGGGGGCGGGAATCGCGCTGCGCCGGTCGGCAGCCGCTGGCAGCGGCCCCCCGGCAATTCTCTGGCCCTCAATGGGCCGAGTGGCCGCCCGTTCTCGGCCGGTCCCGCCGACGTAAATTAGAGTAGGTCCTTACCGATGGGACCTGCCGGTGCGGGCGGCCTCCGGGGTCCTTGGGGGGGGCCACTGGGGATCTAGCCCCAGGAGGTGGCACAACGGTGGCGTGGCCCGCGATCGGGGCCCACCGATCCCCAGGCGGGCCTGTGCCGTGGGGGCACTCTATTCCTCCGCGTTGGCTGCTGTGGTCCTCCGCCATGGCCGATGTGGAGAAGATGGGATGATGCCAGCACACGCTGGCGCTCCTGCGCATGCGCCAACTCGCGCCGGTGGCGGAGGCCCTACAGCGCCGGTTGGCGTAGCACCAAGCCCCTTCCCCGCGGCCAGCGTGGCGCAAACCACTCCTTGGCCAGCCGAGCTCCTGAAGGTGGGGCGGCCCGACGCCGGAGTGCTTCACAGAGTGGCGCTGGAACCCCCCGCCCCGCCGGGTAGGGGAGAATCCCGCCTTTTGGAATCTGTGGGAGGAATCCCACCTTTTGGAACCTGTGGGAGGAAACCGGATCACCCGGAAGAAACCCACGCAGACACGGGGAGAACATGCAGACTCTGCACAGACAGTGACCCAGCGGGGAATCGAACCTGGGACCCTGGCGCTGTGAAGCCACAGTGCTATTCACTTGTGCTATCGTGCTGCCCGTTTGTTGTTTAGCAATTAGGGGAACCTTTAGGGAGACGACCTTTTTGAGTTTAGTTTTAACTGGAGACCAGAGGAAAAGGAGCTTTGTGGCTAGAGAGGGACTATCTCTCTCAGCTTTGCCAGAAGAAAAGCCATAAAATAGAGTAAGGAGCAAGGAAGCAAAGCCAGAAATCTAAAGAATAGCTCGTTAACTGAAATGAAGAGAGGTTCCCAGGAAGTCTGGACTTACAAGAACAGAGGAAACTGGAAGCAGAACAAGGCACTGTTCATTGAAATCATACACAGAGCTGAGAATGGGTTGGCTAGTGGGATGCCAGAAGATATCTGAAGTGGTGTTAAACTTTGTGATATCTTACCACAGCCTGTGAAGCGATAGGTGAAATAATTGCAGAGGAATCAGTGGCTGAATCTCAGAGTTTGTGTAAGACATTTCGAGACAAAGGAATCCTGGGAGGAGAGTGGGAAAAGCTGGAGGTGGATCCTCACTAAAACAGCGGAGAGAAAGCCTTGTTTGAAAAGAATTGCAGAAAAATCGAGAGGCAGATCCTTGTTAAAGCAGTAGAGTGGAAGCCTTGTTTGAAGTGATAGTTAGAAAATGAAGGGGGATCATTGATGTAACAGTTGAGGGAAAGCATTGATTGAAAGAAGATTTTTACGCCTATCTTTTTGACAATGGAATTTCAAAACACACATGTGACAATCATCTAGACCCATTTGCATTCTCCCGCTGGCGCGGGGTGCAATTTTTGATCCTGATGCCAGCAGTGGGGGTTGGGGGGGGGGGGGGGGGGCTAGCGCATTGGAAATGGGCCGATCCTGTTCTTTTCCCCATTGCTGGATTCTCCCCTGCATCGGGAACTCCACTATCGGCGGCATGCGGCAGAGTCTCGAGTCTTTGGCCTTTTGAGCCAGGGGGCGTCATTCTCCGACCCCCCGCCAGGTCGGAGAATGGCCGTTGGCCGCCGTGAATCCCGCCCCCGCCCCCGCCGAAGTCTCCGCTCCCGGAGATTGGGCGGGGGTGGGAATCCAGCCGCGCCGGTTGGCGGGACCCCCCGCTGGATTCTCCGGCCCGGATGGGCCGAAGTCCCGCCCAGAAACTGCCTGTCCCGCCGACGTAAATCAAACCTGGTATTTACCGGCGGGACCAGGCAGCGTGGGCGGGCTCCGGGGTCCTGGGGGGGGGCGCGTGGCGATCTGACCCCGGGGGGTGCCCCCACGGTGGCCTGGCCCGCGATCGGGGCCCACCGATCCGCGGGCGGGCCTGTGCCATGGGGGCACTCTTTTCCTTCCGCCTCCGCTACGGCCTCCACCATGGCGGAGGCGGAAGAGACTCTCCCCACTGCGCATGCGCGGGAAACTTTCGGCGGCCGCTGACGCTCCCGCGCATGCGCGGGGAAACTGACAGCGGCCGCTGACGCTCCCGCGCATGCGCCGCATTTCCGCGCCAGCTGGCGGGGCAACAAACGCCATTTCCGCCAGCTGGCGGGGCGGAAATCCCTCCGGCGTCGGCCTAGCCCCTCAATGTTGGGGCTAGGCCGCCAAAGATGCGGAGACTTCCGCACCTTTTTGCCGGCGCGATGCCCGTCTGATTTGCGCCGGCTTTGGCGCCAGTCGGCGGGCATCCCGCCGTTGGGGGAGAATTTCGCCCCTCGTTTCATTCCCGTCCAGTAGTAACATCAGCTGGGATTGTAACACTTTGAAGGAGGGCCCCAGTCACTCCCTACTCCACCCCACTCCCCACTCTGCCAGCCCAAAAGCCTGCAAGGTTGCCTTTTGGGTTTACCCTCATTGCGTGTCCCCTACCTTCTTCCGGGTAAATTACAGCGACTGAGGCCCTTAAATGGGTACTAATTGCTCATTCAGGGGCCACAATTGGTGATGGTATGTGAATGCGGTCCATGAGCCTTCCCATCACAGGCTTAATCAGGGTAGAGGTGGGAAGGCTGAGGGGTGGGGGAGTGTTGTGGGGGTTGGTCATCACCTGTCACCTAATTAATTGTCCTACCACCACCGTTCTTACCACAATGAAGAGTATTACATTTCATTCTGGAAAATTTCTTGGTGTGGGGAAGTTTAAGTGAGGGTAGGTCCTAACTGGGCTGCAATGTTCCATATTTGAATAACCTGCAGATTGACTCGGCACACACAAGATGATTAGGTACTCGTGTAACAGGAGGGCTGCTGTCAATCATGGAGTCAATGCATTTGAAATATGTCTTTGGTGACGAGGCAAAAAGTAAGGTTTCGCATGGGCCGCCTATTATCATTCCTCCCAATAATCAACTTCGCTGAAGTCAAGGGAGCATAACCGATGGAAAATCTGATGAATTTCTGGGGTGAATTTCGACCTCAGTGTCTCAGATCATAGAATTTTAAAGCATCACATTTATGTCTAAGAGAACCTCCCACCTAGTCCTGTTCTCCCAACATTTCATCACTTATTTTCATTTCTCTTTTCCAAATAAACCCTTTTTTTTAGAAAAGCAATTATGGATTCTATACCCATTTCTGTTCCTGGAAGGGATTACCATATCCAAACAATCCTCTCCACCTTCTAACTTGTTTTTGTTTAGCTTTTCTTCATTTGCCACTGAATCACCGACTATCGTGGAAATAGTTTTGCGAAACCTCTCACGACTTAGAACATCTCAATTAGTTCTCCTCTTAACTTTTTTTGTTCCATTGAAGAGTCATGTGAGTGAGGAATCTCCTCCATAATTGCCACAGCCAAAATTGGGAAGCAGAACAAAAGAAAAGAACCCTTAACATTTTGACTCCAAGTGCCGAATCTAAAAAGAAGAAACAAACTAGAATGAGTTTGATGTATTGAAGAAAATCTCCCAAAAAGATGTTTTTCATTTCAAATAAAATGTGCCTTTTGAACTCAAATATGCACGTCCTTTAATATCTAATTCCTGAAAAATTCATAAAATGTAATAAATATACTTTTAATTTAGGTTTGAGTCAACTCACTTTAAAACATCCCCACATAATTTATAATGTCATTATTAATTCATTCACTGTACTTGTCGCAATGATCTAACACTTTACCAAAATATAATTGACAGAAGAATATGATGAATAACTTTCAGCAAATGAAAAAAATACATCAAACACAATGGTCAAGGATTTTATGACCAGCAGTTTCTTTGTGTTAATTTTAAATGTGTGTTTAATTACATCTGATTTTATACATTAATATTTATGCGATAGAAAGTTTAATTAGCGCACACCACAGCTGTGACTCTCTAATCCACTAGAGGGCACTGCCACCAATTCACACACTATTGGTAAAAGATACAGGACGAGATTGCCTCTGTGTCACACATACAACACAATTACAAACAGATTTTTACACAGGCGTAATGAGAAAATCTTCCTTCTTGATTTCTTGTGGTTGGGTTGCCTCTCTATTGTTAACTGGTGGAATATTTCATTGCTGCAGTTATTTTGTTTTCTTTACAGATTTCCTGAAGGCACTTATTTTTCCCATAGTCTGACTCCAGCGGCACAATCACTGCTCAGTACCCCACCCGACTAACCATTTCCCATGTGGAAGTCGAAACTGTATCTGAAGGCAATATATTTGCATGGGGCGTCACTGCACTCCTTACCCAACACTCGCGCACATGGACTTTCTTAGCTCTGCGTAACAATTAGGGGGCATCCCTGGACAGCAGAGAATTTTGGAACATTGTCTTTGTGCATTGAATTATTCTGGAATACATGTTTCCGAAAGCACCCAAGATAATAGGGCGGCACAGTGGGACAGTGGTTATCGCTGTACCTCACCGTTCCAGGGACCCGGATTCGATTCCAGCCTTGGGTGCCTGCTTGTGTGGAATTTGCACTTTCTCCCCGTGTCTCTCCGTGTTTCCTCTGGGTGCTACGGTTTCCACCCGCAGTTCAACGATGTACAGGTGTGGTGGATCGGCCATGCGAAAATTGCCCTTAGTGTCCAAAGCTTAGGTGGGGTTATGGGGATGGGGTTGGGGAGTGGGCCTAGGTAGAGTACGCTTTCAGAGGGTCAACGCATGCTTGACGGGCTGAATGGCCTCTTTCTGCACAGTAGGGATTCTAAGATTCTATGAATAGAAACCAATTTTGCCAGAGGGTGATTTTAAGCATCTTCTGATGGCTCTAAATATTCTATTGAAACATAATACAAAGTGGTTTCATTATGCCTTTCTTTAAAATCCTTGATACAATAATAGAGAACCTTTTCCTTTCATTCATTGAAAGATTAGGAAATAAGGCTTTGGACACTGCCACTCGAATGCTCGAATGCCTGGAACTGGGTTCAAAGTCAGCCAAATTAACGGGATGAAAATAAATATCTGCAATAATGTTGGGCAGCCTCCACCTAATCGATAGCGTGGTTTTCCCACAGCTCAAAACTGCTGCTAAGATGATTTCAAATTGAAACGGCGATGGAAAATGCTTTGCTGGTGCAGGTTTTGGTGTTCTTCTGAAGTTGGGCTAGAGCAGAGGAAGCTTTATTATAAACTTGCCTTTGTTATCCAGGGCTAGAGTACTTGATAAACGCAAAAGAGAAAATGCTGGAAAATCTCAGCAGGTCTGGCAGCATCTGTAAGGAGAGAAAAGAACTAACATTTTGAGTCCAGATGACCCTTTCTCAAAGCTAAAAGGCTCAGAGATATTTATACTGTAGGGCGAGGGACTGAAAGATGAGTCATAGCCACAGAAACCAAGGGAAAAGAGTGCTACTGGCAGTCCCCAGAGAGAACAAAAGGTTCTCTGGCCAAACAGCAGAGAAATTAAGATCCGAGAGTGAGCTGTGACAGATGTAGATGGGGAGGGAGGGGAGACATGGGTGGGAGAGAGGTAAAATGAGAAAAAGGGGGAGAAGAGTGAAGCAAAGGGGAGAAAAAGTAAGGAAAGGGGGATAAGATAGGGGAAAAGAGTGGGGGAAAATATATATAAAGAAAGACAAGAAAGAAAGAAAATGTAAAAGACAATTAAAATGAAATGGAATGAAAACAAAGGGGTCTAGGTGGGGTAGAGCTAATCATCGGAAGTTGTTGAATTCGATGTTGAGACCGGAAGGCTGTAGCGTGCCTAGCCGGAAGATGAGATGCTGTTCCTCCAGTTTGCGTTGAGCTTCACTGGAACATTGCAGCAGGCCAAAGACAGACATGTGGGCATGGGAGCAAAGTCTTGTGTTAAAGTACTTGATGACAAAAGGTAACAACTTCAAACACCATTCCAGCAATACCACCATGGATGTATTTGGGATTTTGTCTATTAATTGAAATGAAATTAAATGAAAATCGATTATTGTCACAAGTAGGCTTCAAATGAAGTTACTGTGAAAAGCCCCTAGTCGCCACATTCCGGCGCCTGTTCGGGGAGGCTGGTACGGATGTTCGTTTAAATAGTCATGATGTTTTAGATTTTGGATTGGAATCTGCGCAGAGACACTACAGTTTACCAGATGGAAATCTGCATAATGAATTAGATAGCGGAAGAGCTGATTCTCAGGAATGGGTCTGACGGATTGAATAATTTTCAAAACTGGTTTTGAATCTTTTTGATTAAAAGGTTGTTCATGACAGATCAAGGATGTTTGCGAGCTTTTGAAGTTGAATCTTCAAGAATTTGCATGTAGTTCAAATTTAGATATTTTCCACTGATTAAGAATGTGTGTCATTGGGGATTGAACACTTTTTCTAAGAACAATATTGTACGCACCTCTACCAATGCCTCTGGCAGCCCATTCCAGATGCTCACCACCCTCTGTGTGAAGAAATTGCCCCTTTGGTCTCTTTTGTATCTTTCCCCTCTCACCTTAAACCTATGCCCTCTAGGTCTAGAACCCAGCATGCGTTTGTAGAGTCAAGCAGAATGTGACAGTTACATGGGCAGGGTGGGTATAGAGGGATATGGGCCAAAGCGGGCAAGTGGGACTAGCTTAGTGATAGAAACTGTGCGGCATGAACCAGCGGGGCCGAAGGGCCTGTTACCATGCTGTAAACATCTATGACTCTGACTCTACTCCATGACCCCTGCACTTTGTATCGGTCCATCAATATAAAACATCAGTTTAAACCTCGCCCAGCTCATGGACTTACCTGGGACAGATGCAAAGCAGACAATTACTCTATCCCTGCAATAATATGCTATAAGACCAAATCAAGAAGGATATCCTGGTGGGAATATTACGTCGATTCGGTGGATGTATGCCTGACCCCGAAGTGCGTGAAGTTGTGACGAAGATGCTGGGCATCATCCCGCGCAATGTTTTGGTGGACGACACGCACGAAAGTCAGAAGCACGCCCGCCAACAATCATGCAGGCAATTTAGCCCACTGATATAACCTGCCAGATCCTATTGGCTGGGGACAATTGGTTACCCCATGTTACATGAGGAATATGAGCTCCCCTAATGAGAGGGGGTTGGGCAATCATTAGCAGCACAGCTGTATAAACAGTGTGAGGCTAGAGAGGGAACCAGTAGTGAACACTGGCCCTGTGTAAATATTGTAAATAAAGTCACATTCTGCTTGACTCTACAAACGCATGCTGGGTTCTTCGTGGCCCTCACAAAACCCGCTAAGGGGTCAACTGAACGTGGTTTTACACGGCCCGTCTGCTTTTGCAGTTGGCGGGTGGGCCGATTGGCCAGGCGGCCTTTACGTTTTAGCTTCAACCTCGAACCAGGGCAGGATGAACTGTCAGAGCGCCCCCTAAGGGAGCGGAGTAGAAACGGCAGCCTGCCGCACCCTCCCTTTCCTCTCCACCCGTCCTCTTCCTGTGCCCGCAGTAAGTGCTCAGCATTTCACAGAGCGAGTTTCATGCAGGATGGCCATTAATTGCGCTCCGGGGCCAACCGCGGCCAAGAACACTTTTCATGTCTGCTTCCAGGTGTGCCGCCCGACGAGCGGAACATTCAAGCCCATCCTCCAGCTCCAATCCTCCGCTCACCATCTGAGCACAATTACCAATAAAATGGTGTTGGTGTCTAATTTTAGCTGTTTATCCATTCATCCAAAAATGACCACTTCAGCTAATGGCTATTCCAAAATCTTCTTTTGATAAATGCTCATTTAGATTAGGCCATACATTTTTACAAATTATTTATTTATTTTTTCAAAAGGAAATCTATTATTCCAGCAGGGGAGCAGGAAGGAAACAAACTCAGGGGACTATTCCTGTTTCTTTGCCCCTCCATCTTGAAAATAAGAACTATATGAGCCTCGCCCTCAGCACCAACTGGAATCAGGCAGCCCGCGAGTTATTCCCAGAGACCAGGGGTGAACAAGCGAACTGGAGACAGTTCCCAAACACATTGCTGTTTATTACTGTTAGGATTTGCTCTGTCATCGGGCTTTCTATTGTGACCGAGTTTGCAGTCTTAGTGCTGAATGCACTGGAATACAATGATTAAATCAGTTTGTGAAACAATGACTGGATTCCTACAGTAAAGCCACTTTTAATAATTTTACCTCTCAGCTACATGCGTTCAACTAGCACCTATATGTAGCTGATAGATAGGCCAACGAGAGGCGAGGCCATATTGGATTTGGTACTGGGTAATGAACCAGGACAGGTGTTAGATTTGGAGGTCGGTGAGCACTTTTGTGATAGTGACCACAATTCGATTACGTTTACTTTAGTGATGGAAAGGGATAGCTATATACCGCAGGGCAAGAGTTATATCTGGGGGAAAGGCAATTATGATGCGATGAGGCAAGACTTAGGATGCATCGGATGGAGAGGAAAACTGCAGGGGATGGGCACAATGGAAATGTGGCACTTGTTCAAGGAACAGCTACTGCGTGTCCTTGGTAAGTATGTACCTGTCAGGCAGGGAGGAAGTGGTCGAGCAAGGGAACCGTGGTTTACTAAAGCAATCGAAACACTTGTCAAGAGGAAGAAGGAAGCTTATGTAAAGATGAGACATGAAGGTTCAGTTAGGGTGCTCGAGAGTTACAAGTTAGCCAGGAAGGACCTAAAGAGAGAGCTAAGAATAGCCAGGAGGGGACATGAGAAGTCTTTGGCAGGTAGGATCAAGGATAACCTTAAAGCTTTCTATAGATATGTCAGGAATAAACAAATGACTAGGGTAAGAGTAGGGCCAGTCAAGGACAGTAGTGGGAAGTTGTGCTTGGAGTCCGAGGAGATGGGAGAGGTGCTAAATGAATATTTTTCATCAGTATTCACACAGGAAAAAGACAATGTTGTCGAGGAGAATACTGAGATTCAGGCTATTAGACTAGAAGGGCTTGAGGCTCAGAAGGAGGAGGTGTTAGCAATTCTGGAAAGTGTGAAAATAGATAAGTCCCCTGGGCCGGATGGGATTTATCCGAGGATTCTCTGGGAAGCTAGGGAGGAGATTGCTGAGCCTTTGGCTTTGATCTTTAAGTCATCTTTGTCTACAGGAATAGTGCCAGAAGACTGGAGGATAGCAAATGTTGTCCCCTTGTTCAAGACGGGGAGTAGAGACCACACCTGTAACTATAGACCAGTGAGCCTTACTTCTGTTGTGGGCAAAATCTTGGAAAGGTTTATAAGAGATAGGATGTATAATCATCTGGAAAGGAATAATTTGATTGGAGTTCATCAACACGGTTTTGTGAAGGGTAGGTCGTGACTCACAAACCTTATTGAGTTCTTTGAGAAGGTGACCAAACAGGTGGATGAGGGTAAAGCAGTTGATGTGGTGTATATGGATTTCAGTAAAGCATTTGATAAGGTTCCCCACAGTAGGCTACTGCAGCAAATACAGAGGCATGGGATTCAGGGTGATTTAGCAGTTTGGATCAGAAATTGGCTAGCTGGAAGAAGACAAAGGGTGGTGGTTGATGGGAAATGTTCAGACTGGAGTCCAGTTACTAGTGGTGTACCACAAGGATCTGTTTTGGAGCCACTGCTGTTTGTCATTTTTATAAATGACCTGGAGGAGGGCGTAGAAGGATGGGTGAGTAAATTTGCAGATGACACTAAAGTCGGTGGAGTTGTGGACAGTGCGGAAGGATGTTACAAGTTACAGAGGGACATAGATAAACTGCAACACTGGGCTGAGAGGTGGCAAATGGAGTTTAATGCAGAAAAGTGTGAGGTGATTCATTTTGGAAGGAATAACAGGAAGGTAGAGTACTGAGCTAATGGTAAGATTCTTGGCAGAGTGGATGAGCAGAGAGATCTCGGTGTTCGTGTACATAGATCCCTGAAAGTTGCCACCCAGGTTGAGAGGGTTGCTAAGAAGGCGTACGGTGTGCTAGCTTTTATTGGTAGAGGGATTGAGTTTCGGAACCATGAGGTCATGTTGCAGCTGTACAAAACTCTGGTGCGGCCGCATTTGGAGAATTGCGTGCAATTCTGGTCACCGCATTATAGGAAGGATGTGGAGGCATTGGAAAGGGTGCAGAGGAGATTTACCAGAATGTTGCCTAGTATGGAGGGAAGATCTTATGAAGAAAGGCTGAGGGACTTGAAGCTGTTTTCGTTAGAGAGAAGAAGGTTAAGAGGTGACTTAATTGAGGCATACAAGATGATCAGAGGCTTGTATAGGGTGGACAGTCAGAGCCATTTTCCTCGGATGGTGATGTCTAGCACGAGGGGACATAGCTTTAAATTGAGGGGAGATAGATATAAGACAGATGTCAGAGGTAGGTTCTATACTCAGAGAGTAGTAAGGGCGTGGAATGCCCTGCCTGCAATAGTAGTGGACTCGCCAACACTAAGGGCATTCAAATGGTCATTGGATAGACATATGGATGATAAGGGAATAGTGTAGATGGGCTTTAGAGTGGTATCACAGGTCGGCGCAACATCAAGGGCCGAAGGGCCTGTACTGCGCTGTAATGTTCTATGTTCTATGTTCTATATGAATAAAGCTATGAATAAAGCAATACTCTATGAGGTCGCCTTCCTAGCAGTGTTGGCCTCGGTGCCACGCATTGTTGGCAACACCTCTTGCACCTCTGGGACTCCTCCAATTGGCTATGGACCAGCTGGAGTGTCGCTGACATCTCCCTCTGAATGTCCTTACCGCACCCTAACCTCTCCACCAGTTTTGGGAAACCATGTACCAAAGGCTCAGCATCAGGCTGGGACCCGGCTGGGTTCTGGGATCCAGCAGACCTTCGGTTGCTGTCTTCTTCCTGCCTCCACCTGATGTACTTCAGCAGCTTTGTGGTGCTCACCGGATTGTGCCCCAGAAGCTTGACCGCTATCATTTCCCATCGAGCTGCATGTATCTGCACTGGAGGAGGGCTATAATGCCTCAATTGTGCCTTCTTCGTAGCTCCCCCATGAGGTGGTCTCCTGGGAGGCTCCAGGATGGGCCGAAGCCATCGGCTGGAGCATCTGCTGGAGAATCGACATGTGGTCAGTGGGCGGGATGGGTCAGTTTGGCAATGACAACTCATGTTTGACAGGTCCTCCGGGTGGGGCCCGGTGGTTCCTCACCTCTGCGGCTTCTGCAAACGTCCATGTGGGTGACCACCCTGTCCACAGCCACCTCCAGGGCTCGTTCCTCGAAGGAGGTGAGGATTCTTAAGTCCGGCACCCAGCCGCCTGTCTGGGCCCTTTCCCGACAATTGTGCATGAGATTTTTCTGAGGAGACACAGAGGGGGCATCATTAGACACACGCGTGGTTCATAGAGCTGGGAAGGGGTGTGTGAAGGAAGGGTTGGGGGAGGGGGCATTGGGAGACACATGGAGAGTTGGAGGGTTGATGTGTACGGGGGCAGAAAGGTCTCAGGGGAGGGACGGTACACGCGATTTTGTCAACTCACTCATGCTGCCCGGTGTAGGTGGTTGACCTTATTTCGATGCTGGAGGCCAGTCCTCTTTGTCACACCCCTAGAGCTTATAACTGCCATATTTTCAGAAGCTGCACTGGCTGCCCTGTGGCTCACCCTTGGGAGCTTCGGGGGAACAGGACATCTCTCCTGGCCTCCACTACACCTCGGAGCCTTCCCACATCCACTTCACCGAATCTTGGGGCTGCTCTCCTCGGCGCCATTGTTGCCAACAGACTGGGATTGGCTGGGCAAGTGCAGCTTAAGTGCTGCTCGACCTTGTTAGTGGGGGGCTGGCGGGTGCAGTCCAAGCGAATCGGCTGGGGAGCCTTCATTTGCGGCTTGAAGCCCTTGGGGACTCGTTAAGTGGGCCAATTAATGTTGAATGGTGTTGCCGGCCTCATTGGGCCGAGCGCCGGGTAACTCGCAGCACTTCCCACTCGCCACCCCACTAAGAAACCTTTCCGGAGAATCGCGCCCATAGGATTCGTTAGGGGCTTAAGAGGGTAAATGCTGAGAGGATGTTTCCCCTCATTAGAGAGTCGCGGACTAGAGGGTGTAGTCTCAGAATAAAAGGTGCCAATTTAAGACTGAGATGAGGGGGAATTTCTTCTCTTAGACGGCTGTGAGTCTTTGGAACTCCTTGCTACAGAGAGCTGATTCAGCCACAGCATTGTTTCCGGCAAGCCGGGCACGATGGAGAATCTGAGAGAGCTCCAAATCAGGATTTGCGCCGGGCTGATCATGTGTCATGCAACTTGCTATCATTGGCGCAATCTGGATCAAGTCCTCGATGGGCGTGATCCAGGTAATGATATTTAAATGAGCTATTAGGTTCACTTAAATATTTGGATTATGCATTCACCCATATCCTGGAGTCAGTGGCTGCAAGGCCTCAACTGGGTGTTAATTAGCACTGGGTTTCCAGAAGCATGGACCGGGCATGATGACTCCCTGGGGAGGGGTGGGGGGGTCTCACAGGCCATTAGAACCCCTGGGTGGGCAGGGACAGGGCAGGGTATTACCCTGGCACTCCCCTAGCCACTTGGGCTCCCTGGAGGTGTCATCCTGGGCAGCCTAGCAATGCTACCTGGGATCCCTGTCCATGCTAACCTGGCATTGCCAGGTTTCCTGGGTGGTATTACTAGGGTACTGGGGCATTGCCACCGTTTGAGGCTGGCAGTGCCAAAATCTCCAGGTGCCAGGTTGCCATTGCCAATTATCGGATCCTGGGGCCATGTCCATGAAAGGGTTTTTTTGAGGAGGCCAAATAAAGGTTGGGGGGGGGGTGGCGGGGGAGTGAATGAGGGGTCCTGAAAGGGATGGGCCTGAAAGAGGAGGACATTTAGAGATCAGGGCAGCCTTTCACAACGGTGCCCGGATTTCTGAGGAGCCGATCCAAGTGGCGGGCTCAGTTGCCCGGTGCTGGAAATATTTTGAAGTGCGGCTCGACCAGGGAGAAACTTCCCGCGGCCTAAAAAATTGCTAAGTGGCATTGAAGAATGGTCTTAATCTCGGCATTGCAGCTGTTGCAAAACACTCCACCAATCACACTTTGAAATATTTCCGGTGAATCGCGCCCCTTGTGGATGGTTCAGGCTGGGATTTGGAGTGTTGCTTTGTCGCTGTATTTCCCAACTGTGAGTAGGAAATAAATACTTTCGATTCAAATTTTTGGGGCTCTTCATTGACTACAATACTATTGAATTGCAGAGCACGGTTGAGGGGCTGAACAGTCTACTTCTGTTCCTATTTCTTATGGTCTTATCAAAGCCATTGCAAGAACTAACAGAAGGCTTGGAAGTATTCTTGGACCACAATTTTACTTGATGTGCAATAGAAATTGCTAAACCAAGAAATGGGGCTGTTGTGAATTGTAGTGTGAGTGCTTGAAAAATTAAAGAACAAACTATTTAATTTCTGCAACAGGATCGTCACGGATCTAATTTATGTATTTATTTTTACTGCCCATGATCAATAACTTTGTCTGTAAAAGGTATGTGTTTTCATACCCTCAAAGAGGTTGTTCCAACTAAATAATTTCCAGCAACAAGATTTTTATCAGTTCAAAAAATGGAGGTTATTTATAATCACTCACTTGCCCAAAATTTAAAATACGACATCTCCCACATTTGGCTCACACACAGAATAATTAGACACAAATGAGGGTAAAACAGTACAATGACAGTTTATGATTGTCTTAGTTCTTTTGTGGCAGGCCTGTAGTTTCTTAGATCAGTTGATGCTTTGGTTGAAGTGAGAGTCTTGTAAAGCAGAGGATTCTCAGTCAGCTGCGAGGCATCTTATAGTCAAATTTTTAGGAGGTTGCGTCTCAGGCTGGAACAGGTTGGGAGATGCCTTTCTCCGAATTTCAAGGTACTGCTGTTTAATAATTTGGCTGCCTAGGTAACACGCTGCTGGTTTAATGGCTTTCTGATGGAACTCAGATTACAGAGCAACTTCTTGCTGTTAATTTAAAAAACAGACAACAAAATGTCTCCCCTTATGTAACTTGTACAGGTTGAAAATAACTTTTCGAAAAAGGCTAGTGCGTTGATTTCACATCCTGTGTTGCTGTTGATTCCTTAAAATTCACTAAGTCCAGTTTAGGTACGAAACATTATAACACAATGTAAGGCCAACGAGAATTCATTCAGATTCATTTCATATACATTGGTCTAGATTCAGCCACCGTTTTGCACCCGGTGTGGAGTTGGGTGCAAAGGGTGACTCCTGCGAGAGCCCTAAATTGGGATCCGCGCTGGACTGATCGGGAGTCACCCGACTTACTTCGCTCGGCGCGATCTGGATCGCGCCACCGCTGGGTATAATCCAGATCAGCACATTTAAATGAGCCATGGACCAGGCATGACGGCACCTCAGGGGATCTCGCATGCCATTAGAGTCCCCTGGGTGGTTGGAGACAAGGCAGGGTGGTACGCTGGCACCCCCCCTGGCACCTGTGTATCATGGCAGTGCCACTATGCCACCTTGGCAGTGCCTGGGTGCCAGGTTGGCACTGACAGGGTTCAGGCCCAGGGGGTGCCTTGCCCATTAGAAGGGGGGGGGGGCGAGGGGGTTTCCAGGGACCACAAAATGGCCGGTCAAAATGCTGTCCCAATCTGCAAAGAGCCATTCCTGGAGGAAATCATTGAAGAGAAATTCCCCGAGGCCCAAAAAACCGACAGTGTGACAGTGAATAGTGGGGTGAATCTCAGCGCTGCAGCCGCCGACAAACACCCTGCTAAATGTGCCCGAATCTGGACTTGTTTCAAGTCCGCTGAATTGCACCATTTGCCTTTTGATGTTTCCTTTATCCATTGTGAAACAGAAAGCTGGGATGCTGCAATTCTTTTGATGACCCATCCTTAAGCAAAGGCAACTGCGAATTCCCTGGATAGATGTGAAT
The DNA here is from genome assembly GCF_047496885.1 of Scyliorhinus torazame. NCBI lineage: Eukaryota > Metazoa > Chordata > Chondrichthyes > Carcharhiniformes > Scyliorhinidae > Scyliorhinus > Scyliorhinus torazame. The sequence continues at coordinate 47,807,443 of NC_092724.1, forward strand.
GTCCATATTTAATTAGATATTTGCTTGAGATGCAAGACTGTCTGAGCTCAAAATGCCAAAGAATCACATGATTTGCAGCAGCCATTTTAATAAGTTTGAGTTTAAAATTTTAAAGTATTGACTGAAAGTTCTTAATATACTGGAACATGACAGGATTTTCATTTCTCTGGAATCTCGAGATACAGGTATTAAAAACTGAAATACAATAAAGGCTCTACATAAGTCAAACATTCCAGCACGGTGACTCAGAGACACACAAAGTAGATGAAAGCTCACTCCACTGCTATGCAAGACCTATCTTTATACTGTTGATATCTGTTATGCTCTGGCATGTAACCCAAAGGCAGGATGAGTTTATACTGGCATAATGTCAGTAGGAAGGATTTACAGTGACAAGTTTACTTCAGTGTAGTGTTTATATTGAATCAAATCCAGTGACAATTTGGCATTGCAAATGAGATATATTGAATATTACTATAGCTGAGATTAGTAATGTATCATGTGGAAGCTTTATAGGGGATGCATAATGTATTGCAAATCGAGTGTATACCAATGATAAGGCTGCTGTAGCTATTTGTGAATTCACTCTGTATACATAATGGAGGTAGATTCAGAGTGCCCACAGCAAACGTACATGCAAGTGTTCAACAATTTCTGACCACAGAGCTCCTGACATCTGGGAAAGGGAGAGATAGAGATGCTGTTCATCCTGGGAGGCTGAGCCCCTGATGATTTGCTATGTCATTGGAGGCAATGGTTTACACTTCGGGCGTGATTTAACGGCCTCTTCGTGCCCACCTTGGTTATGCGACGATGCCATTGAATTTTGTGAGAGGCCTCACTCGAGATTCGTAATGCTCGCAACGTCTCATGAGATTCATCCGAACCTCGCGAGACATCACGATCTGGATCTCACCTGCACTATTAGGCTCATTTAAATATGTCTGCACTGGATTCTCCTGGAGACTGGGAATTAACGGCCGCTCCAGCGAGGCCTGGACCAGGCACTATTTAATACTGGGCCACACAAACGGGGACGAGTTGTAACAACACCTGGGGGATTTCCCAGGCATTTGGAGACCCCACTGAGTGGTCAAAGACAGGGAACGGTGGCCCCCTAGCTCTCCCTCTGGCACCCGGAACCTTGGCACTACCAGCCTGTCTCCTTGGCACTGCCATCATGGCACTGTCAAGGTGCCCGGGTGCACTGCCAGGCTGGCAGGAGCACTGCAAGGGTGCCCGGGTGGCAGGTTGGAACTGCCAAGGGTTTTGGCCTGAGGAGAACCATGCCTATGAAAGGGGGAGTGAGGGGGGTTATGAAGGGTGGGGGAGTGAATGTGGGTATGAAGAGGCCTCATGAAGGTTGGGGGCTGAAGGGTGAGGGTCCTGAAAGAGGGGGACCTGAAAAGAGAGTGGGGAGATCTAAATAGGGGGGTCCTTAGCAATCCCATAGCAGGGTGTCCTCGCGATGCTCGTTACATCTTCCGAGATCTAATAAGATCTTGTTACGCAATGCGATCTGGATCTCGCCCTCAATGGGCGTAATCCAGATTTGCTTAATCAAGTGAGTAGTTAGTGAGTAGTTAGTCTCACTTGAATATGTCTATGCCGGAGTTACCCAAGGCATGGGATCAAACATCTTTGCCTCGGAGACCCCACCATGGTGCAGTATAGCACTGGTAACCACAAGCGCCGTTGCACGCTGCCCTCGGAGTGGCTGTGGGGGAAATGAGACGGTCACCCACCTCTTGTGGAATGTGCCTTTGCAAAGAAGGTCTGGAGACAGATGCAGTGGCACTTGTCAAGGTTCATCCCGAGCAGCTCTGCGACACAGGACTCTGTGCTCGACGGACTGTTTCCAGGGACACACACCGAGACAAACATCAACTGCTGCTGGAAGGTCATCAACTCGGTGAAAGACACTCTTTGGTCTGCCCGAAACTTGCTGATCTTCCAGTGCAAAGAGCTGTCCTCGACCGAGCTGCCGCCAAGGTGCAATGGGGAAAGATCACTGTGTGAGGTGTTTCCAGCAAATGTACACTGAGGGGCGGATAACAGTGTAAACCCCCCTCGGTCTGGGTCATTAACACTCCAACGTATAAAAGAAACATGACAATGTAAATATTTAAGAAGGAATTGTAACGTAAAGAGCGCTATGTGTGTAATGTTATCAAAATTGAATGGAAGAAAGTCAAGGGAATGTGTAACTCTGATGGAAATGTACAGTCAAGACAATTCGAAATGTTCTGTAATGTTTATGATAGATTTTATGAATAAAGTATATTTTCTGAAAAAAAAAATCCACAAGACCAGGCGTAATGGCACTTTGGGGGTCTCTTAGGCAATCGGAGGCCCCCGGGTTGGTCGGGCTCTGGGCAGTGTGGCACCCTAGCACTCCCAATGACAACTGGGCACCTTGGCACTGCTGCCTGGGCACCCTGGCAGTGCCATCCTCCCACTGCCAGGGTTCCAGGCTGGCATTGTCAGGCAAGCATGGGCACTGCCAGGGTGCCAGTCTGGCAGTGCCAGGTGCCCATGAGCCAGGTTGCCCATGCCAGCGGTGCCCTGCCCTTATGAGGTGAGGTGTGGGAGGCTTGAGGACGCCCCTATTGGTAAGTTGGGGGTCCTGAGGCCATGGTGGGTGGTCGACAGAAATGAGTCTAAGTGTACCCCGGCGGAGCGTTCCTCGTCGAGGCCCAAAAAAGAAGCAGAGGCCTGTTTAATGGAGGGTCGTTCTCGGCATAGTGGTGCCATCTCGCCCAAAAGGGCAACGGGAAGCACCCCTTCAAACTCGCCCAAAATGACACTTAGAAACGTTTTGATTTAATCGCTCCCTTGGAAACCATCCTCATGAGATGAAGACAGGATCGATCTGCGCTGTGGTCTCCCCCATGATCGGATAGCCAATTAAAGGTACAATGAAATGGGAAAAGAGGTGGAGATCTGTAACATCAGACTCCTGTCCTGCTTGTCTGTTAAATTCACTTCTACACAGTGAGATCGTAACAACTTCCAAGCAGTTTCTGCCTTTAAGCTGGCAACGTGCTACTTTAAAATTATGTCAATCCACAATGGTGCCTAGGGTTGCTGGTGGAGGCGGAGGTTTGTTTAGGACAAACATGGAAGATTATTTTAGCAGCTTAAATGCACTGTTTCTCTTAGTATTGAAGCTTTCAAGTACTACTCTGGGTGACTGTTCACTTATTTTTTTGATCAGCTCCATTGATGCCACCAATTGGTCTCTCAATTTGAAGGCCAAGGGGAGGATTTTCTGATCATGCCTGCTGGAATTTCCTGCCTGAGGTCAACTGACATTTAATCTGTCCAACCAATTGTCTGTTCCACCGCGAAGATTCCCGGAACGGGAACATTTTCCCCACATATATGTGAATTTTCCAAGAGGGGGTGGTCAGTGGGCCATTTGGACCAGCAGTGGTCTGTGCTCACCCACCGGTCCTGTCATACCCGCATCTTGTAGACATCCCTCATGTAGCAAGGGTTTGCTGTGTTTTGAGGCTCCTCTCCAATTGTGCAATCAGGCCAGGTGGACAAGATACATATAGGTCTGACTGACTTGTCATGCTGACTCCAGAGGTACCCCAATCACACAAACACATGAAAGTATGTAAAGATGAATTCGGTCACTTGTCTCCTCTTTTATGTATGGGTTGCATGGATGGTGCCCTTACTACTGAGGCACATGTCCACTGTGCCATTTGGATTGGATTTGTTTATTGTCACGTGTACAGAGGTACAGTGAAAAGTATTTTTCTGCGAGCAGCTCAACCGATGATTAAGTACATGGGAAGAAAAGAGAATAAAAGAAAATACATAATAGGGCAACACAACATATACAATGTAACTACATAAGCACCGGCATCGGATGAAGCATACAGGGTGTAGTGTTAATGAGGTCAGTCCATAAGAGGGTCATTTAGGAGTCTGGTAACAGTGGGGAAGAAGCTGTTTTTGAGTCTGTTCGTGCGTGTTCTCAGACTTTTGTATCTCCTGCCCGATGGAAGAAGTTGGAAGAGTGACTAAGACGGGTGGGAGGGGTCTTTGATTATGCTGCCCGCTTTCCTCAGGCAGCGGGAGGTGTAAATGGAGTCAATGGATGGGAGGCAGGTTCATGTGATGGACTGGATGGTGTTCACGACTCTCTGAAGTTTCTTGCGGTCCTGGGTCGAGCAGTTGCCAAACCAGTTGGTAGGAGTTAATGTGGACATGCCGAATTTCCTGAGTTTCCTGAGGAAGTATAGGCGCTGTTGTGCTTTCTTGGTGGTAGCGTCAATGTGGGTGGACCGGGACACCTAGGAATTTGAAACTGCTAACCATCTCCACCTCGGCCACGTTAATGCGGACAGGGGCGTGTACAGTACTTTGCTTCCTGACGTCAATGACCAGCTCTTTAGCTTTGCTGGCATTGAGGGAGAGATTGTTGTCGCTGCACTACTCCACTAGGTTCTCTATCTCCCTCCTATATTCTGACTCATCGTTATTCGAGATCCGGCCCAGTATGGTCGTATCTTCAGCAAACTTGCAGATGGAGTTGGAACCAAATTTTGCCACGCAGTCGTGTGTGTACATTTACTGAGGGGAGTGTTGCCTGCTCACTTACCCTGGCGGAATAGAGGTCATTTGTATTTTTGTGGCATTGCAGGGTAGTCCTCTGGTTGAAAATCCGAGGCTCTGACCTGCCTGGCAACGTCCTCCCTTGCTGGGTTCATGTCATGCCTCGGCCGCCTCCTTCCAACGGCTCGGCCTCCTCTGCAATGAGAAGGGCTTTAAGGAAGCATCACTGAATCTGGGGACCAGAGCTCCCTGTGATCAACGTGCCATCTCCTCCTTCAATGGTGGGTAAGTTAGCACCTGGACGCTTTTTAAATATAGCCCCGGATATGACAACGTGGTCTGCACCATCCAACCTGTCCCACTGTGAGGCATCCCTTATCCTGCCCCTGCCATGGGACATTTGTCAGGAAATGGAAAACACCACGCAAAGGTTTCCTTAAACTTCAAATTGTGTCTTAAAATAAGGAGGTTTATGAGGGAGGTAGCGAGGAGAATAAACCTAAAGTATAAACACATGTAGGACTTTCTCCAATGCTGATTTTCCCTACGTTGAGCATAAAGGTTCACCAAAGATGTACATAAATTGATACAATTAAAAGCCGCTACCATTGCTGCTGTTAAAATTGTGATGACAAGACAATGAGAGATTAAAGGCAAGACTTTGATCAAATGCTGCATTCATGTTACCTGGCTAATCTAAGACAAAGGAGGTAGCACATTGTAGCTGGCCAGCGGCATTGAAATCATTCTATTCATATATCTGGGTGCATTAAATAGCAATTGACAAACAATGTTGATGAAGGCTGTTTAGAGGCTACAGGGAGGACAGTGGTGTTACCCAGGATTCAGTATTAGGACCACTGCTGTTTTTGATATACAATAATGACTTACACTTTAAGACAGAGGACATAATATGGAAATTTGCAGATGTCTCAAAATTTGGGAGTGTAATAAACAGTGAGGCAGATAGTAATAGAATTCAAGAGCACCCAGACATAATAGGAGAATGAGTGAACATATGGCAGATGAAAATCAATGCAGAGAAGTGTGAAGTGATACTCTTTTATAGGAAGAATGAGGAGAGAAAATACAAGTTTAACAAGCAGTTTTAACATGGGTGAAAGGACAAAAAGAACCTGCATTGTTTGTGTACACATTTTTAAAGGTGCCTGTAGAGATGAACAAAATAGTTAATAAAGCATTTGGGATTCTCATTTTTATAACTAAAGGTTGAGGTTACAAAAAGCAGGAAGCTTTGCTCACTCTATATAAAACAGTAGTTTGGCCCCAGCTGAAGTATTGGGGGCGATTCTCCAGCCGCGTTGCGCCTGGAGCGAATCCCGTTCTGTCGGGAGATGGCAGGAGAGCGCCAAATTGGAATTTGGGCCTGACGCCAAACAGTGCGCAATACTCCCAGCTCCCTGCAGCTGATGTAAGGGCGTGAACAGATTAGCATATTTAAATCCTCATTTAAATATGCCGGAACTGTTTGAAGCCGGACTCTCCCGGTTCCCGCTATTCACGCAACCTTGTTGGGGGTGACTGCGGAGGCCGAGCCTTGAAGTTGAAGGCTGTTGCTGACAGGGAATTGGCAATCATGGTTAGGTGCGCATTTCACATACCTTAAATGGATCCCCATGGATTGGCGGGCCAGGTAGTATGTGGGGCTCATTGTCTAGCATCCCAATCATACCTTGATGCATGAACACTGTGCTTGAACACAGAGCAGGCAGCATCACAGACACAGCAGCCAACATTTCGATCACCCTGGGATGGGCTTCAGCCCCGTGCCGGGTGTGTGTGGGCAAGGTGTCTCACGTGGGGGGTGCGGAGGAGGAGAGGGGGGTCATGTCTGGGGGGATGGGGAATAGGATTAGTGGTCGACCTGCATCGCGGACCAAAGAGCTAGAGGCATCATACTGGTTGTAGTGAGGGTATTTTAATTTTCCTTGTACAAGTGTACACCACTGTCCCACTCTCCCGATGGTGCTGCCCCGCTATCCCCACTCTCCCTCCCACCCCTCAAACTCCCCAACGCTCTGCACAATCCCCTCCCCCCAAAGCACACTCCATTCCTTATGCCCTACCTACCCCCGCCCCTCCAGTGTCCTCAGTGATCCTCGATGTGATTGGTTTTCCTTGCTCTAATGCTGCATCGAAGTGTATCCCCAGGAAGCACATCAGAGGTGGAGGCAGCCAGCTGCGTACCTCGCCCTGTGGCCTTCTATGCCCCTGCAGGCGTCCCCTGGGCGCTCTGGGGCCAGAGGGCCCCAGCGCACTTGTCGGCGGCACATGCACAGCTGCGCCACCCTGTTCCAGATGTTGGCTGCGAGGCACGGCTTTGTAAGAGAACCCAAGGGGGAGCTGCTGGCCACCATCGCCTGTCCACAGGGTGGTTTCGGGTTGCCACCCACCACCTCCTCCTGCCCGTCAGTGTTGAAAGGGCCCTGGGGTTCACCTCGGGAAAGTGGGCAGCTGGATTGAGCTCTGGCTGCCCCTGCACCATCTGGCTCTGCCAGCCCTGATATTTCCCCAATTCTCCACAATGGTGCCGTCGTCCTCGGCAATGCTGCTCAGTGATTAAGTGCCGGGAAGCTCGCGGCAGTTCCCACTTACTACCACACTTCGAAATCTTTCCAGAGAATCGCGCATTGTGTCAAATTCTGGGTACCATATTCTACAGAAAGACACAAAGGCTTTGGAAAGTATATTGGCTCAAATAGTTTTGCGTGGATAGACTAGATGAGCGGGATTGTTCTCTTTAGAGCAGAGGAGGCTAAAATGAGATTTGATAGAGGTATGTAAAATCATAACAAATAAGAGTAGAGGGCAGCACAATGGCACAGTGGTTAGCACTGCTGCCTTATGGCGCCGTGGCTGCAGGTTCAATCCCGGCTCTGGGTCACTGTCCGTGTGGAGTTTGCACATTCTCCCTGTGTCTGCGTGGGTTTCACCCCCACAACCCAAAGATGTGCAGGATAGGTGGATTGGCCATGCTAAATTGCCCCTTAATAAAAAAAAGGAAATACGAGCAGGAGTAGGAAATTCAATTGATGTACCATTAATTCACTGCAAGACGATGAGAGTGAGTGAACATAGGCTTTATTAACCAAGAACTTGCCTGCTTGTGTCTGCTGTACAAATGAGCGCCGCCACCAGGCGGCCGGTCTATATACCATCTGAGGGGGGCAGAGCCAGAGGCGAAGCCCACCAGGTTCCAGTACAATACCTGTAAGGAGATCAGGGGCGAGATTCTCCGCCCCCCCCGCCGGGTCGGAGAATCGCCGGGGGCTGGCGTGAATCCCGCCCCCGCCGGTTGCCGAATTCTCCGGCACCGGATATTCGGCGGGGGCGGGAATCGTGCCGCGCCGGTTGGCGGGCCCCTCCCCGCGATTCTCCGGCCCGTATGGGCCGAAGTCCCGCTGCTAGAATGCCTGTCCCGCCGGCGTAAATTAAACCACCTACCTTACCGGCGGAACAAGGCGGTGCGGGCGGGTTCCGGGGGGGGTGGCGCAGGGCGATCTGGCCCCGGGGGGGTGCCCCCACGGTGGCCTGTCCCGCGATCGGGGCCCACCGATCTGCAGGCGGGCCTGTGCCGTGGGGGCACTCTTTTCCTTCCGCCTTCGCCACGGTCTCCACCATGGCGGAGACGGAAGAGACTCCCTCCACAGCGCATGCGCGGGGATGCTGTGAGCGGCCGCCAACGCTCCCGCGCATGCACCGCCCGGAGATGTCATTTCCGCGCCAGCTGGCGGGGCACCAAAGGCCTTTTCGCCAGATGGCGGGGCGGAAATTAGTCCGGCGTGGGCCTAGCCCCTTAAGGTTGGGGCTCAGCCCCCCAAGATGCGGAGGATTCCGCACCTTTGGGGCGGCGCAATGCCCGACTGATTTGCGCCGTTTTGGGCGCCTCTCGGTGGTTTAACCTTCAAGGTGTGGAAGGCTGACCATGCAAGGAGATTGGCGGAGGCACCAGTGTCCAAGCGGAATGTGATTGGTGATCGGTTGACCGTTAGGGTGGCACATCATTCATCGCCCGGATCAATGCTGTGCACTGGCATCGGCTGGTGGGTCCGACTTGGGGACATCCGGTTCTTGTTTATTATCGCAACGCAGAAGGGTTCCCGGGTCATCAGTATTCCCGGTCTGCAGGTCGTCAGGGTATGACTCAGTGTATGGGGGCTCAATGGCCCGCACGTCCCTGCGAGGCTGGCGGAATTGCGGAGAGTTGGCAGGTTGAACTGCTCGACAGCTGGCAGCGTAGTGGCCCATCCTGCCACAGCGGAGGCAGTGTCGCGCTTTGGCCGGACATTGCCGCTTTAAGTGTGCAGATCAACAGTTGCCGCACATCGTGACATGATTGTGTTCGTTACGCCACCGCGCATGCGTGGTGCGGTCCTGCATAGAGCGCGCCTGCGCATCCCGTCCCTCTGTGTCGACGTCCCCTCTTTTGGCACGTACAAGCGCGGGAGGCCTCGGAAAGTACGCAAAATGTCCGCCCTCGTCTGGGCCACGGGGCGGGAGGAACTCGATCGACTGGACCCGCTCTGCCTCGTAGGACCCCTGCCGTGCCGATTCGGCCGCCTGGATTTGGGAGTACCGGCTCGTCGCGTTTTCATGGAGGACGCAGGTCTCGATGGCGGTGGCTAGGGTGAGGTGCTTTATTTTGAAGAGCTGCTGGCGTCAGGTGTCCGAGGTGACCCCAAAAACTATCTGATCCTGAATCATGGAGTCGGAGGTGGCCTCATAGCCGCAGGACTGCGCGAGGATAGGGAGGTGTGTCAAAAAAGATTGAAAAGGCTCATCCTTACCCTGCAGGCGCTGCTGGAAGAGGTACCTCTCGAAGCTCTCGTTAACTTCCACGCTGAAGTATTCGTCAAATTTTAGAAGGACCGTCTTGTATTTCGTCTTGTCCTCGCGTTCCGCGAATGCCAGGGAGTTGTAGATGTGGATGGCGTGTTGCTGAAGAGGTGCAGGTAGGTCTCACAGTTGCTGGCGAGTTTCCAGACCTGGTATCATGTCGTGTTGGGTGTTCCGATACACAAACGAACCAACACGGTTGTAGATGGTACAACTCTGTTTCATTGTTCTGTACAATAATTACTATTAACTTCTGGCTGTGGTTCATACTTCACCAGCTAACCTGTGGACCCAGCCCTAGCACTATCTTTGTCAGGCACTCAGCACATGGTGTATGTCTGAGTGGCATGCTGTGAGCTCTGCGCTCTGACCTATCTCCTGGTAGAATCCCCGGGAACTGTGATGTTCCCTGTTTTATAGTGCGTGTGCTCCCACGATTGGCTGCGATGTTGTGTGTGTGTTGGTTGGTCCAACTACCTGTCCATCAGTGTGTGTGTGATTGCACCATGATATGTTAATGTGGATATCATGACAGGGGTGGACGAAGCTCTCTGTGCTCCCAAAGTCGAAAAGACAGGGGATCCTGTGCCCATTGACCCGGACGGCCATCATCGAATTCCTCAGATGCTTTGGCCGCGACTGGTCGAGGGTTACTGCGCCGAGCTGCTGGTAGTCTGCGAGGTCTAAGGTATCGAGGTCACAAGATGGCGGCCTCCACGGGTCGCACATGTCGGGCTGAGTCGAAGGTGGCAACCAAGATGGCCGCCCCCATCGGTCGCACGTGTCGGCTGGTGTTGTAGATGGCGGCCAATATGGTCACCCCCATGGGTCGCACGTGTCGGGCTGAGTTAAAGATGGCGCCCCCACGAGCTGCACGAGGCAGGTGACGCATCTGAAGTGGGCGGTACCAGCAGGCACGCAGCCACCTTGTGGGGTCTGTGTGTCTGTGAGTCCGTGGATCGGGCCTGGTGAGCTTTCAACTTCGGGGCTTTGGATCGGGCCAGACAGACTCTGCCAAAATGTCCCTTTTTGCCGCAGTCGCTGCATGTCGCGCTGCGGGCTGGGCAACGTTGCCAGGGGGTTGGCCCTGCCCGCAGAAGTAGCACGACGGTCCCCCGGGCTGCACGGGCAGCCGCGCGGCACAGGCCTGAGACGTAGTCGGGTCTGGTGACGGCCATGTCGGTGGTGCCCACGAGGGGTTCGCTGAGTCTGCCGGGAACGCGCTGAGGCTCTGGTAGGCCACCTCCAATGAAGTGGCTAGTTTTACCGTGTCCTGTAGGTCAGTGGCCCCGTTTTCCAGCAGTCGCTGCCGGATGTAGTTAGACCGGACCCCAGCCACGTATGTCCCGGATCATCAGCTTCATGTGCTCATCGGCCGTCACGTCCTTGCAGTTACAGTTGCGGGTGAGTAGCGTCAGGTTCTCTAGGTACTCGTCCAGCAATTCTCCGGAGCGTTGACGGCGGGTAGTGAGGAGGAGCCGCGCGAACACTTCATCCACGGGCTTCACGAACTGTTTCTTTAGGATCACGACCGCCGCTTCGTACGGGGCCGCGTCCTGAATCATACCCGATATTCGGTGGCTCACCCGGCCATGGAGGATGCGCAGCTTGAGGGCATCAGAGAGAGGCGCATCGAAGGAGTCGAGGTAGGCTTCAAAACAGCGGAGCCAGTGGGAGAAGATTTTCTTAGCTTCTGCTGCTCGTGCGTTGAGTTCCAGTTCCAGGCTTTAGAACGGCTTCCATAGTGATGTCTCTGATTAATAAATTGATGTACCATTAATTCACTGCAAGGCGATGAGAGTGAGTGAACATAGGCTTTATTAACCAAGAACGTGCCTGCCTGTGTCTGCTGTACAAATGAGTGCTGCCCCCAGGCGCCGCCCCCAGTCCGAGGTGGGAGGAGCCAGAGGCGGAGCCCACCAGGTTCCAGTACAATACCTGTAAGGAGATCACATTACCATTGGGCACAATGCTACACAGACAGCTTATACTATGGTGAATACATTCACCACATCAGTCCATCAAGTCTGGTCCGCCATTTGATAAGATCATGGCTGATCTGATTGTGGCCTTAACTCCCCTATCGTGCATGTTCCCATAACCCTTGAGTCGGGACGTTTTACTGCAGTACAGAGTATTGGTGAGAATTTGATGCTCAGCTCACTGCAAGGGGGCCAGAGAATCCCGCCAGCATGAAGGGATGGAGAATCCCACCCATAATTGCATTAGAATTGCATCTGTCTATGCCCCTCATAATTTTGTAGACCTCTATCAGGTCGCCCCTCAACCTCCGTCATTCCAGTGAGAACAAACCAAGTTTATTCAACAGCTCCTCATAGCTAATGCCCTCCATACCAGGCAACATTCTGGTAAATCTCTTCTGCACCCTCTCTAAAGCCTCCACATCCTTCTGGTAATGTGGCGACCAGAATTGAACACTATACTCCAAGTGTGGCCTAACTAAGGTTCTATACAGTGGCCTAACTAAGGTTCTATACAGACCCCCTTAACGTCACCATCGTCCCTGCTTCCACCACCTCCTCCGACAGCGGGTACCAGGCACCCACTACCCTCTGTGTAAAAATTTCCCTCGCACATCTCCTCTAAACTTTGCCTCTCGCAGCTTAAACCTGTGACCCTAGTAATTGACTCACCCTGGAAAAAAGCTTCTGACTATCCACTCTGTCTATGCCCCTTATAATTTTGTAGACTTCTATCAGGTCGCCCCTCAACCTCTGTCATTCCAGTGAGAACAAACCAAGTTTTTTTTTCCAGATCCACAGCAATGGATCTGGAAAATTGCCCTCAGAGATGGGCAATAAATGCTGGTCCAGCCAGTGAAGCCCACATCCCATGAACGAATAAAATAAAGCGTATATCCAACCTCTCCTCATAGCTAATGCTCTCCATACCAGGCCACTTCCTGGTAAACTCTTCTGTACCCTCTCTGAAGCCCCCACATCCTTCTGGTAGTGTGGTGACCAGAATTGAACACTTTTTTTCAAGTGTGGCCTAACTAAAGTTCTATACAGCTGCAGCATGACTTGCCAATTTTTATACTCAATGTCCCAGCCGATGAAGGCAAGCATGCCATATGCCTTCTTCACTACTCTCTCCACCTGCGTTGTCACTTTCAGTGACCTGTGGACCTGTGCACCCAGATTCCGCTGCCTGTCAATATACTCTTATGGGTTCTGCCATTTACTGTATATTTCCCACCTGTATTGCATTATCTCACATTTGTCCGGATTAAACTCCATCTGCCATCTCTCCACCCAAGTCCCCATCTATATCCTGCTGTATCCTCTGACAGTCCTCATCACTATCTGCAATTCCACCAACCTTTGTTTCATCCGCAAATTTACGAATCAGACCAGTTACATTTTCCTCCAAATCATTTATATATACTACAAACAGCAAATGTCTCAGCACTGATCCCTGTGAAACGCCACTGGTCACAGCTCTCCATTCAGAAAAGCACCTTCCACTGCTACCCTCTGTCTTTCACGACCAAACCAGTTCTATATCCATCTTGTCAGCTCATCTCTAATCCTGAGTGACTTCACCTTCTGTACCAGTCTGCCAGGAGGTACCTTGTCAAAGGCCTTACTAAAGTCCATATAGATAACATCAACTGACTGATCTTCATCAATCATCTTTGTCATGTCCTCGAAAAACTCGATCAAGTTAATGAGACATGACCTCCCCTTCACAAAACCAAGCTGCTTCTTGCTGATACGTCCATTTGCTTTCAAATGGGAGTAAATCTTGTCTCGAAGAATCCTCTCCAATAATTTCCTACCACTGACGTAAGGCTCATCGGCCTTTAAGGTAATGATATGTATATAGGCAAGTTAGTGAAGGGTTAATTATTACATTTCTGTGTAATACAAACACTAGAGGGAACCACCATTTCTCTGTATTTCAATCAGACCTCAGGGAATGCGGGGTAGTTAGTCAAGGAGAAAACCAGAGAACAGCACTAGAAGAGTATTAGATTAGAGAGAGTTAACACAAGGTTATTATTCATGACCAATAGATTATTGATTACTGCTAGACAGACTCAATATTACTTTATTATTAACAATAGCTCAGTAGCGTGTGCAAACTTCATTTAATTAATCGTTACACAATAAATTAATTTTATTTCTAACTAATGATTGGTGGATTCTTTGTCATCAACGGGCAGCACGGTAGCATTGTGGATAGCACAATTGCTTCACAGCTCCAGGGTCCCAGGTTCGATTTCGGCTTGGGTCACTGTCTGTGCCGAGTCTGCATGTTTTTCCCATGTCTGCGTGGATTTCCTCCGGGTGCTCCCACAGTCCAAAGATGTGCAGGTTAGGTGGATTGGGCATGATAAATTGCCCTTAGTGTCCAAAAAGGTTGGTGGGATTACTGGGTTATGGGGGTAGAGTGGAGGCGTGGGCTTGGGTGGGGTGCTCTTTCCAAGGGCTGGTGCAGACTCGATTGGCCGCATGGCCTCCTTCGGCACTGTAAATTCTTTGATTCTATGAACTGTGGGAGCACCCGGAGGAAATCCACGCAGACATGGGAAAAACGTGCAGACTCGGCACAGACAGTGACCCAAGCCGGGAATCGAACCTAGGACCCTGGAGCTGTGAAGCAACTGTGCCAACCACTGTGCTACCGTGCTGCCCGTGCTGCCCCTTTGCGATATCCGTTTTGATGTGGCTAAAGGCCTGGCATGCCTCTGTCGTCAGGGGAAAAGTAGTGGACTGGATTAGTGCACGGGCCTTGTCTGCGTACTGGGGGACCCATTGGGCGTTATAAGAAAAGAAGCCCAGGCAACGTTTCAGGGCTTTGGCACAGTGGGGGAGAGGGAACTCCATGAGGGGGCGCATGCGTTCAGGGTCGGGGCCTATCACTCCATTACGCACTACGTAGCCCAGGATGGCTAGACGATCGGTGCGGAACATGCATTTTTCTTTGTTGTAAGTGAGGTTCAGGGCGTGAGCGGTCTGGAGGAATTTTTGGAGGTTGGCGTCGTGGTCCTGCTGGTCGTGGCCGCAGATGGTGACGTTGCGAGATACGGGAACATGGCCCGTAAACCGTGCTGGTCAACCATTCGGTCAATCGCTCGTTGGAAGACCGAGACTCCGTTCGTGACGCCGAATGGAACCCTTAAAAAGTGGTATAACCGCCCGTCTGCTTCGAAGGCAGTATAGTTGCGGTCACCGGGACGGATGGGGAGCTGGTGGTAGGCGGACTTGAGGTCCACGGTGGAAAAGACCTTGTACTGTGCAATCCGATTGACCATGTCGGATATGCGGGGGAGAGGGTACGCATCTAGCTGAGTGTACCTGTTGATGGTCTGACTATAGTCGATGACCATCCTCTGTTTCTCCCCGGTCTTAACAACTACCACCTGGGCTCTCCAGGGACTGTTGCTAGCCTGGATGATGCCTTCCTTCAGCAGCCTCTGGACTTCGGACCGGATAAATGCTCGGTCCTGGGTGCTGTACCGTCTGCTCCTTGTGGCGACGGGTTTGCAATCCAGTGTGAGGTTCAAAACAAGGAAGGCGGTTCAACCTTGAGGCTCGCGAGGCCGCAGACAGTCAGTGGGGGTATAGGGCCGCCAAATTTAAAAGTTAAACTCTGGAGGTTGCATTGGAAGTCCAACCCTAGGAGTGTGGGCGCACAGAGATGGGGGAGGACATACAGCCGGTAATTTCGGAACTCCCTCCCCTGCACCGTTAGGTTAGTGATGCAGAACCCCGTGATCTGAACGGAGTGGGATCCCGCCGCCAGGAAATTTTCTGGGTGCTTGGCCGAATTACGAGGGAACAGCGCCTTACCGTGTCCGGATGAATGAAGCTCTCCGTGCTCCCAGAGTCGATAAGACACGGCGTCTCGTAGCCATTCACTAGGACTGTAGTGGTTGCAGTCTGGAGCATCCGGGGTCGCGACTGGTCGAGGGTCGTCGAAGCCAGACGTGGTTGTTGAAGTTGAGCATCGTAATCAGGCAGTATGTGGCCGTCTGTGTCGGGGTCCTTCAGCCAAGATGGCAGCGTCCACAGATCGAGCGCGGTCGGGGGTGGACAAAATGGCGGCGCCCATCTCTCCCTCATGGCGTCCAGGGTCCAAAATGGTGGCGTCCGTTGGTCACACGTGGATCGCTGGGGGGGGCTGGGTCTGTGGTCCCGTTTCTTTCCCGGAGATAGCGGCGACCCCGCGGGACTTGCACACCGTCGAGTAGTGGCCTTTCTTCCCGCAGCTTTTGCAGGTAGCCGCGCGGGCCGGGCATCGCTGCCGAGGGTGTTTCGGCTGGCCGCATAAATAGCAGCGGGGCCCCCCCGGTTGGTCTGGTGTTTTGGGCGCACAGGTTTGCGGGGGTGGGGGGGGTGTCGGAGAGTCGACCGTCGCGGGGGTCCACGGAGCCCAAGGGGCTGTAGTGCGGTCGGGGGCGTAGGCGCGGGCGTTACGCGAGGCCACATCGAGGGATGCTGCCAGGGCCCGAGCTTCTGTAAGTCCCAGAGATTCTTTCTCCAGAAGCCTCTGGCGGATCTGGGAAGAGGCCAAACCTGCCACATACGAATCGCGGACCAGGAGCTCTGTGTGTTCACTCGCTGTTACCGCCGGGAAGTTGCAGTTTCGACCCAGGATCTGCAGGGCGTTATAAAACTCGTCCAGCGATTCCCCCGGAAATTGCCGTCGTGTGGCGAGCTGGTAGCGAGCAAAAACCTGGTTGGCGGGCCGGATGTAGATATCCTTCAGCGCGGCGATTGCACCGGTGAAACCGTCCTCGTCCTCGATAAGGGAGTAGGCGTCAGGACTCACCCTGGAATAGAGGACCTGCATCTTTTGTTCATCAGTCGGTGTGACGAGGGCCGTTCGTACCTCAACCTGCCTCGCGTCATATTGACGGTGCTACAGGTAGCTGCAGAGATTACATCTGTTTTAGTTGCAACAGGAAGGGGTACATTCAGACACATTGGTGCGCCAAGCAAGGCCTGCCAAGTCTTAAAGAATGAACACATGACAACTCCAGTGAATAAAGTGGAGAAGAAACCCGAAGAGGAATCCAAGGTTTACAGGCTGAATAGCTCCAAATAGAAGTAGTTCTTATGGTCAATGGGTGACAATTCAGCATTTAGGTTGACACAGGGGTGTCGGCTGCAGTGGGGGGCAAATAAAATTTCAAATACCTTCGAGGAGGAGTCCAACCTTTGTGCTTCCTTGAATGAGGCACCTTGGCACTGCCACCATGGCACTGCTAAGGTGCCTGGGTGGCACTGCAAAACCGGCAGGAACACTGCCAGGTTGCCTGGATGCCAGGGTGGCATGGCCAAGGGTCAGGGCCTGAGGGGGGCCATGCTCGTGAAAGGAGTTTGGAGGTGGATATGAAGGGTGGGGGGTGCGGGGCGGGTATGAAGAAGCCTCCAGAAGCTTGGGGGGGTTGCGTGAAGTGTTGGGGTCCTGGAAGGGGAGGGCACCCAAAAGTGGGCACAGGAAGGTTTGAAATGGGAGCACTCAGCAACCCCATAGTGGGTGTCATCACCGGGGCGGGGGGGGTAGTGCCCATGTGTGCGTGGGGTGGCTACATTTTCCATGTGTGAGGGGGGGGCACCTTCCAGCCCACCTAGAGATCAGAGCACTCTTTCAAAATGGTCGCCCACTTTGAGCAGCCAGTCTAACCAGTGAGTTCAGCTCCACAATCGTCTGGACTAAAGCTGTCAGAAACTCACCAGGGCCCCAAAAAATAACTAAGGGCGCGACCTACCGGCCACGCTGCACCTGACAAGCAGCGCGCCATGGAGCAACCTGGTGAGCAAATGATGAGAGACCCCGCTCCCGGGATCTAACGCGATCTCGCGAGACGTCACAATGTGAAGCCCATTGTGGGCAGGATCTTTTTTGGCAAATCTGCATATTAGAGGGAGACAGCTATTCTTACTCTAATATACAGCTTCCTGGGGTAACCAAGGCATTGGGATCTATCCCCTTTGACTTGGAAACCTCGGGCAAGGGCCTTTCAGTGCTGCACTGCGCAAAGGGGACCAGGCAGAATGGCTCTTGTGGGGGTCTCCCAGGGGATCGGAGGCCCCCAGGGGCAGGCCCTCTGGGTAGGTAGGTAGCCTGGCATCGCTGGTGCCACCTACCATACTGGCACTGCCAAGGTGCCAGGTGGCACTGCCAGCTGACAGGGGTGCTGTCATGGTGCCAAGCTGGTACTGCCAAGTTGCCACGCTGGTATTTTCTGTGCGATGGTGATCGGCGGGGGCAAGTGGGGGGGGGGGAATGAGGGGGGCCAGAGCTGGGGTTTGGGGGTTGCATCAGAGGATCGAAAAATCTCTCCCTTCACTGACGGGATTCGGCGAGCAAGGCTCCTCAGTGCACGAAACGGGACTGAGTCAGGCCTGAGCTGTGCGTTCCCCGCTGAGACCTCGTATCTAATCAGAGTCATGTTAGACAGTGTTGTGTTTCTCAGTGCTGCAAGCGCTGGGAAACACGTGGCTATGCTCACTATGGGACATCGTTCCCAGTTGGTTAAATTGCGCCCTACATGTGATTAGACAGCGGTGGGGAGCTCGCCGACAGAGCCGGTGGATAACTCCCAGCATGGGGCAGCATAGTAGCATTGTGGATAGCACAATTGCTTCACAGCTCCAGGGTCCCAGGTTCGATTCCGGCTTGGGTCACTGTCTGTGCGGAGTCTGCACATCCTCCCCGTGTGTGCGTGGGTTCCTTCGGGTGCTCCGGTTTCCTCCCACAGTCCAAAGATGTGCAGGTTAGGTGGATTGGCCATGATAAATTGCCCTTAGTGTCCAAAATTGACCTTAGTGTTGGGTGGGGTTACTGGGATATGGGGATAGGGTGGAGGTGTTGACCTTAGGTAGGGTGCTCTTTCCAAAAGCCGGTGCAGACTCGATGGGCCGAATGGCCTCCTTCTGCACTGTAAATTCTATGATGAAAACCTGCCACAAATGACACTTAGAAACCTTTCTGTTCGATCATGCCCAATGTTCCTGATGCTGGTTAATGCCCACTCAAAGTGGCTGAGGGATGCCACGTGGGTGATGAGATGACAACCTATGGTATTATAGGTATTACGGTACCTGAGAGGCTGAAGTACCATTGGTAGAACCTATATGCTTGCCTTTGGCGCGAGAGTATAGTAGCTCCGCCCTGGTAGGCGGGGTATAAGAACCCGTGCCGTCCCAGCAGCCCTCATTCTGTACCTGAGCTGCTGGGGGAAACATCTAGCTTATTAAAGCCTTCAGTTGTACGACAACCCGTTTTAGTGGTCATTGATCGTGCACCAATTTAATAAGCTAGATTTTAAGATGAAAGAATGGAGCTCTGAAACAAGCCGGAGTGTCTGCAACTTAGCCCCCACGCGGCGAACTCAGCGGCGATCTTTAAACACTGGCTGGCGTGTTTTAAAGGGTATCTCGAGACGGCAAAAAACGCTCCCACGAGAGAGCAGAAACTGCACGTCCTGCACTCAAGGGTGAGCCCGGAGATCTACACCCTCATCGAGGAAGTGGAAGACTTCGATGCAGCAATCGAGCTGATAAAAGGACACTATATTCGCCCGGTAAACCAGGTCTACACCCGGCATCTGCTAGCAACAAGACGGCAAACCCCTGGGGAATCGTTGGAGGAATTCTACCGCGCACTCCTGGTGCTGGGCAGAAGCTGCGGCTGCCTACAAGTTTCGGCGAGCGAACACACGGAACTCTTAGTCCGGGCCGCTTTCGTGGCAGGTATGCTTACATCTCAAATCCGCCAGCGCATGTTAGAGAAAGACACCCTGGGTCTTAGGGAGGCAAGGGCCCTTGTAGGCTCCCTGGACGTGGCCTCCAGGAACGCCCACGCCTACGTTCCCGACCGCGCGGCAGCCCCCTGGGCAGCTTGGAACCCCTCAGCGGTCGACCCAGAGACTTCCCCCGTCGCCCCGCAGGCCTGCGCTGCAAGGCGGCCTGCCAACCCCGAGGGGCCCCGCTGCTACTTTTGCGGGCTAGCCAAGCACCCCCGCCAGCGCTGCCCGGCCCGTGCATCCACCTGCAGGGGATGCGGCAAAAAGAGCCATTACGTGGGGGTATGTCAGGCCCAAGCGGTGGCCGCGGTCTCCAGCGACGAATCCGGACCGCCACCACAAACTTCTCCACAGGCCCCGTGTTGCCAGCGGTCGCCGCCACCCCCATACCCCAGGGCCACATGCGGACCCCGGGCGCCGCCATCTTGTTCCACGGACGCCACGCTTGAGGGATGGGCGCGGCCATTTTGTGCACCCCCGGCCATGTGCGACCAATGGGAGATGCCATCTTGGATGGGCCCCCAGGACCCCAGCTCGGCCGACCACATACTGCCTGAACAGAATTCTCAACTACTGCGATTGGCCTCGGTGACTCTGGATCAGTCTCGACCTCGAACATTCTCAACCGCTACGCGTTTTCATCAACGGGCACGAGACGTCCTGCCTACTTGACTCTGGGAGCACGGAGAGCTTCATACACCCCGACACGGTAAGGCGCTGTTGCCTCATCATCCACCGTGTTAATCAAAAAATCTCACTGGCCTCCGGTTCCCACTCAGTGGAGATAAAGGAGTTTTGTTTAGCAAACCTCACAGTCCAGGGAAGGGAGTTCAAAAATTTCCGTCTCTACGTCCTTCCCCACCTCTGCGCGGCTACACTCCTGGATTTAGACTTCCCGTGTACCCTTCAAAGTCTGACCTTCCAATTTGGTGGCCCTATACCTCCCCCTTACTGTCTGCGGCCTCGCGACCCTTAAGGTCGACCCGCCTTCCCTGTTTGCGAACCTCACCCTGGATTGCAAACCTGTCGCCACCAGGAGCAGACAGTACAGTGCCCAGGACTGGATCTTTATCAGATCAGAGGTCCAAAGGCTACTGAGGGAAGGCGTCATTGAGGTCAGCAACAGTCCCTGGAGAGCTCAAGTAGTGGTGGTAAAGACCGGGGAGAAGCATAGGATGGTCATCGACTACAATCAGACCATCAACAGGTTTAAGCAGCTGAACGCGTACCCCCTCCCCCGCATATCCGACCCGGTAAACAGGATCGCACATTATAAGGTCTTTTCCACGGTGGATCTCAAGTCCGCCTACCACCAGCTCCCCATCCGCACTAGTGACCGCAAATACACTGCCTTCGAGGCAGACGGGCAGCTCTATCACTTCTTAAGGGTTCTCTTTGGTGTCACTATGGGGTCTCGGTCTTCCAGCGCAAGATGGACCGAATGGTTGACCGGTACGGTTTACGGGCAACATTCCCGTATCTCGATAATGTCACCATCTGCGGCCACGACCAGCAGGACCACGACACCAACCTCCGAAAATTCCTCCAGACCGCAAAGATCCTTAACCTAACGTACAATAAGGATAAATGCGTGTTTAGCGCCGACCGTCTAGCCATTCTCGGCTACGTAGTGCGAAATGGAGTTCTCGGCCCCGACCCTGAACGCATGCGCCCCATATGGAGTTCCACCTCCCTCACTGCTCGAAGGCCCTGAAGTGCTGCCTCGGGTTTTTTTCGCTACTACGCCCAGTGGGTTCCCAACTACGCGGACAAGGCCCGTCCCCTGATCCAAACCACAGTTTTTCCCCTGTCGATAGAGGCCCGCCAGGCCTTCAGCCGCATCAAAACAGACATTGCAAAGGCCACGATGCATGCCATCGAAGACTCCCTCCCCTTCCAGGTCGAGAGCGATGCGTCCGACGTAGCTCTGGCGGCAACCCTCAACCAAGTGGGCAGACCCGTGGCCTTCTTCTCCCGTACCCTCCATGCTTCTGAAATCCACCACTCCTCAGTCGAAAAGGAGGCCCAGGCCATAGTAGAAGCTGTGCGACATTGGAGGCATTACCTGGCCGGCAGGAGATTCACTCTCCTCACAGACCAACAGTCGGTGGCTTTCATGTTCGATAATGCACAGCGGGGCAAGATAAAAAACGACAAGATCTTGAGGTGGAGGACTGAACTCTCCACCTACAACTACGAGATCTTGTATCGTCCCGGGAAGCTAAATGAGCCTCCTGACGCCCTGTCCCGCGGTACATGTGCCACCGCACAAGTGGACCGCCTCCAAGCCCTCCACGAGGACCTCTGCCACCCGGGGGTCACTCGCTTTTTCCATTTCATCAAGACCCGCAACCTGCCCTACTCCATCGAGGAGGTCAGGACAGCCACCAGGGACTGCCAAATCTGCGCGGAGTGCAAACCGCACTTCTACCAACCAGAGAAAGCGCACCTGATAAAGCCTTCCCGTCCCTTTGAACGCCTCAGCATGGACTTCAAAGGCCCCCCCCCCCTCCACCGACCGCAACACGCACTTCCTGAACGTGATTGACGAGTACTCCCGGTTCCCATTCGCCATCCCCTGCCCTGACATGACCGCCTCCACCGTCATCAAGGCCCTCCATAGCATCTTTGCACTGTTCGGGTTCCCCGCTTACATACACAGTGATAGGGGGTCCTCCTTTATGAGCGACGGACCGCGTCAATTCCTGCGCAGCAAAGGCATCACCTTTAGCAGGACGACCAGTTACAACCCCCGGGGTAACGGACAGGTAGAGAGGGAGAACGGAACGGTCTGGAAGACCGTCCTACTGGCCCTACGGTCCAGGAACCTCCCAGTCTCCCGCTGGCAAGAAGTCCTCCCGGATGCCCTCCACTCCATCCGGTCACTACGTTGCACAACCACCAACCAGACACCTCACAAACGTCTCCTTGTCTTCCCTAGGAAGTCCTCCTCCGGCACCTCGCTCCCGACCTGGCTGGCAGCACCCGGACGCATCCTGCTCCGAAAACACGGACCCGTTGGTCGAGAGGGTCCATCTGCTCCATGCTAACCCCCAGTACGCCTACGTGGCGTACCCCGACGGCCGACAAGATACGGTGTCCCTACGGGACCTGGCGCCCGCTGGAACTCCACGCACATTCCAGCCACCAGTCCCACCCTCCCCTCCACCGCAGCACCTTACAGGCGGATCGGTCCTTCCGCCGCCCCTGCCCAGGCCCCCCCGCTCACCGACTCCCCCCGCAGGCCCTCCCTCCCAGGTCAGCCATTTTCCCCACCAGCGCCGTCTCGGGGTGACGAAGCTGCCATGGAGATCGAAGGCACGCTCCCGGAGTCACAGACGCCCGAGCCTCCACCGGAGTCACTACCGAGGCTCCGACGATCACAAAGGACAACCAGGGCCCCCGATCGACTGATTGCTTCATTTTAACCATAATCTGGAAATATAAAACACCGAATGTACATAGCTACCAGACTTGTAAATAGTTACTAAACACTGTACGGAGGTATTACGGTACCTCCATAACTGATTATACCATGTTGTTATGTTTTGTAGTTGCTGGCCACCACCCCTGCTGGACTTTTTTTTAACAGGGGTTGAATGTGTTATTATAGGTATTACGGTACCTGCGAGGCTGAAGTACCATTGGTAGAACCTATATGCTTGCTATTTGCTAAAGAGTATAATAGCTCCACCCTGGTAGGCGGGGTATAAGAACCCATGCCGTCCCAGCAGCCCTCATTCTGTACCTGAGCTGCTGGGGGAAACATCTAGCTTATTAAAGCCTTCAGTTGTACTACAACCTCATTTTAGTGGTCATTGATCATGCATCAATACCTCAGCGCCCACCATCGAAACTCTTGATCACATCTTCACCTTCTATGGCCTTCCCAATGTGTTGGTATCCGAACAGCCCCATACCACCTATCTCGAATGGATTAGCAGAAAGAGAATTACAAACATTTAAACCTGCAGTGAACAAACAACCTAATGGCCCGTTATACTTCATGTTGGCTAACTTCCTCCTCTCGTATAATACTACCTCCCACATCACTGGCAGAGCCTACAATGGGTCGTCACCTTCAGACTTGCTGAGACCTGGTTTTCCCTAATTTGAACATAGACCATACAGCACAGAAGGAGGCCATTCGGCCCATCAAGTCTGCATCGACTCACTTAAGCCCTCACTTCCACTCTATCCCCATTACCCTATAACCCCTCCTAACCTTTTTTGGTCACTCAGGGCAATTTATCATGGCCAATCCGCCTAACCTGCACGTCTTTGGACTGTGGGAGGAAACCGGAGCTCCCGGAGGAAACCCACGCACACACGGGGAGAGCGTGCAGACTCCGGACAGACAGTGACCCAGCGGGGAATCGAACCTGGGATTCTGGCGCTGTGAAACCACAGTGCTATCCACTTGTGCTACCGTGCTGCCCTAAAATTTGTTGGGGAGAGCGGAGGCACGGCAGGCCTCCCAAGAAAAGCCGCAAATTCGGTGAAAGGAAACAGATCATTTGAAACTGGTGCCCTAGGCCGTGATTCTCCCATTCACCTCCACTCCGATCAGCATTCCCAATCGGAGCGGAGAATGGAGCGGGGAGCTAAAGGCATGTTTGACCTGTTGCCAGACTCCGTTGCCCCGCCACCAGCCTCTGCGACCTTCCCATCCGCACTGGCGGGGAAATGGTAATCCATGATTAGTATGCGATTAACCGATCTGACGCCTAAATCTCCACCCCCCTCGTTGATCTCTGACCACCACAGCGGGAAATCCACCAGGCATGCTTTGGTGCAAGATTGCACAAGTTTGTCCATGGCGTGGTGGACTCCACGATGGGCCAAAGGAGTCACAGATTAACGGAGATTCCTTCCCAAATTTTTTTTAAAATTCATTCTTGAGATGTGGGCATCATTGGCTAGGCCAGCATTTTTGGCCCATCCCTAATTGCCCTTGAACTGGGTGGCTTACTCGGCCATTTCAGTGAGGGGCGCTTAAGAGACAACTGCATCGCTGTGTGGATCTGGAGTCACATGTAGGCCAGACTGGGTAAGGATGGCAGACTTCTTTCCCTGAAGGACATTAATGAACGTAATGGGTTTTTACGATAATCACCATTAGGCTTTTAATTCCAGATTTTTGTTTATTAAATTCAAATTTCAGCATCTGCCATGGTGGGATTTGAACCCAGGACCTCAGAGCATTTGTCTGGGTCTCTGCATTACTAGTCCAGTGACAATACTACAACGCACATGCTGTACTACACTACAAGATTCTTTAGAATAAGTGTTATCTGTCCTAATAAATTATTGTTCATAAATCCTCATCATTCATCTTCCCACAACAGATAGTTGTCGGAATTTTGCAGTCGTTGGGATTCACTTTTCCCGCTGGCAGTGCACCCCCGCTAGTGGATTTTGCAGTGGCGTGGGGTGGTTTCAATGGGAAATCCCATTGACACGCGGCAGGAGTATAGAATCCCTATGCCAGCGAATGGCAGGGCGCAGAGAAACACGCGGCGAGGGGACTGGAGAATTCCACCCAAAATAGTTTTTCAAAGTCTCTGCCATTTTCTTATTATCCAATATTAATTCTTCTCAGCCTCTTCTTGCCCCATCCACTAATGGACCCAAGCTCACTTTATCTGCTCCCTCCCTGTTTTTTTCTACACTTACAGAAGCTTTTAGAGTCTATTTTTATTTTTCTTGGTAGTTTTTTGTCTATTCCAATTGCTCCATTTTTCAACTATCCTTTGTTGGTTTTGAAAATGTCCTAACCTTTGTGGTATTCCATGTATTCCCTTTCAATCTGAAGTCATCAAAAAACCTCCTCAGCTAACCATGGATGGTGCAAGGATGGCAATTCTGCCTGCTGCCAATCAATGCTGCATTTTCAGCTCCACACTGATGTGTTGGGTACTCTGCTACACAGACGAACCAACACGGTTGCGAATGGTACAACTCAGTTTTATTGCTAACATTTATCTACAGTGGTAAACTGGTTACTGAGGTTCAATCATAACCCTAGAATCTGTGGACCTATTCCTAATATTATCTTGTAGTGGCATTCAGCACATGGTGGATGTCTGAGTGGCTTGCTATGAGCTCTGTGCCCTGAGCTGTCTCCTGCTGGAATGCCCAGGAAGTGTTGTGTTCCCTGTTTTGTACTGTGCATGCTCTTTCCTGTGATTGGCTGTGGTGTTGTGTGTGTGTTGATTGGTCCGTTGATCTGTCCATCAGTATGTATGTGCTATGATGTTTACCTGAATATCATGACACACATGTCTGCGCTCATCAACATCTGATGGCAAGGCTAGATTTGAGGGGGCTGTTGGCAGAAGCAATCTTCCGAGCTAGCAACGCTGTGATTGCGAGACAATGAGAGGGCTGGACTCAGCCCCTCGAAACCATTACTCGTGTAGAAGTTGACCCCCTACCTTTTGGCTAAAATTTTAGTCGCAGAAACTCAACATTTACAGTTTATATACACTATGTTCTTAATTTGCGTCATTTCTTCCTTCTACTCACTTCAGACTGTCTGGTTTTAGGAGTTGACCTTCTGCTGAAGTTTCTCAAAAGAAAACTGTAATGCTTTTTAATGAGCTTTGAAGAATCTAAATAATGTCATGCAACCCACAGAGAATTTAGTTCAATCTCAAAGAGATGTAACCATCAAAAATAACTTGACTCTCTGAGAATTCTACCAATATTATTTGCATAAGCAGAATTTTAAAATCGACGCAGCACCTGAACGCCTACATAGCACAATGGGAACAAAAGCAAATTCAAATAGGGGGCAGGATTCTCTCAGCCTGCGCCGGTTCGGAGAATCCCCGTTCCCGACGGTTTTTCACGCGACGTGGCCCGACGCCTTTTTGCGATTATCCCAACAAGTCAAAACGGCGTGGTCGTGATTGCCGCCGAGCGGCCCGGAGAATCGCCGGAGGGGTTCCGTTTAGCGATTCTGCAGCCCAGTTAGCCGAAGTGCCGACAGCATGACCCCAGGTCACGCCAGCGCCGTTCTAACATGCCTTTAAAAATCGTAAGCCAGTTGTGCTGGTTCACGATCCGGAGGCAGGAGATGAGGGGGTCAGCGTGGGGAGACCTCAGGGTGGCGGGACGGGCACGGATGTGGCTGGGGGGCGAGGGGGTGATGGGGGAGGATCTCCAGATTCGGGGGTGGGGTGGGGAGGACGGCCCCGCTGGCCGGTAACGGCCCACCATGGCAGGACGGTGCCTGAGCCACGGCCGCCATTACGGCGGCCAGGCTGATTGGCATCGACCCTGGGCGCTAGCTGAGAGCGAGCCCCAGGCCGTGCGGATGTGTGCCGGGCCCACCCGGGGGGGCAGGCCACCCAGCCGGCAGCACCCACTGTCGGGTAGGTGCAGGGCCGCACTCATGGCATCCCCCAGTGAGGGCACTGCCATCCAACGGTGGCGCTAGGGACGTGCCGCAGGAGTCGGGGCACAGAGGGTGCGGCCAGGTGTGGGTGTGCATGTGTGTGTGTGGCGCAAGCGTAGCGCAACCAGCCAACCAGGGCAGCCATGAAGCCCATGCCATATGGTTGTGGAGGTGGCCATGCGCCATGGTTAAACCTGTTGTCTATCCCCCTCACCCCCTGCAGATCATACTGTTTGGGCACCAGCCAGCGATGTTGACCGCCATGATGAGGGCCGCTACCCTGCATGCAACCCTGCGGCAGCGACGGCGCAGGCGGCTCAGAGAGGCGACGGCAGTGGCGGCTGCAGCAGAGGGATGGGCTGCAGAGGGCCAGGTGGCACCCGCTCAGGCTGTAGGGCCGCCCACCCGACAGGCGCAGGAGGAGGAGGACAATGACGGGGGTGAGGCACAGGATGAGGATACCGATGTGGATGGGGGGGGAGGAGGAGGTGGAGGAGGATGTGCCACGGTGCCAGAGGCGCCCGATGAGTCTACCGGCGCCGCATATCCTTTGAGGATTGTCATAATATACCCACAGCTATATGATGGTGCACAGACAGGCAGTGATTGACACACAGGATGACCAGTGAACACACAGAACACAGCAGCCAATCACCCAGACAGGTCACACTATAAAGCCAGTGGGCACTGTGGTGTTGGGTTCTCTGGTGCACAGATGAGCCAACACAGTTGTATGTGGTACAACTCTATTTTATTTTAACTCTTATATACAGTTCGTTCTGGATACTCTGCACGTGCTGTCTCCCTGAGTGTGTCGTGTAGAAGGTCTGTCCTGGTCCTCGTCTCCAGCTAATACTGACCACCAGGTGTCGTGTTTGTGCTTTTATATCTTTCTGTGATTGGTTGTGGTGTTGTGTGTTCTGATTTGTCTGTTGGTGTGTCTATCATGATGTGTGTGTTTGAATATCATGACAGGCACTAATTTTCCCATTCTCTTGGGATCCAGTCTCTGAGACAGTCAGAGCCCATGAGCAGCAACTAGAACATCCACCATGTGGTAGTAAGATAGTCTGGTCAGGTTAGCCTCAGGTCTCCAGTCAAGTCAGCATAGTGTCAACCCACAGTTAAAGTATGTATGATAGTTAAGAGTTCAATAAAATCAAGTTGCATTTCTTCAACTGTTGGAAGCCTGTCTCTCTCACTGCTGAAGTAAACGCAGTCCTCGCAGACCCGGCATACCCAACACATCATGGTACCAGTGAGTTATGTTTGAGTTTGACGGACCCACCTTGAGATAGTCTGCCTTTGGCCAGCGATCAGCCATCTGGTAACATGGACAGTGTCCGTCCTCCCCCGCAGCTCCGCATCGCCGGCAACCTCGGTGTGAACTGGAAGATTTTCAAGCAGAAGTTCCAGCTGTATCTTGACGCCACCGACCTTGAAACCACATTGGATGCCAGGAAGATCGCTCTCTTCCTCTCTACAGCCGGGGACCATGCTATCCACACCTTCAACTCCCTCACCTTTGCTGAAGGCGAGGACAAGACAAAGTTTAAATCAGTCCTGCTGAAGTTCGACAGCCACTGTGACATCGAAGTCAATGAGAGCTTTGAACGCTGTGTTCCAGCAGAGGCTGCAGGGTAAGGATGAACCATTCCAGTCCTTCTTAGCCCACCTCCGTATCCTCGCGCAGTCCTGCAACTGCGCCTCCACTTCCGACTCCATGGTCCGCGACCAGATCGTTTTCGGGGTCCACTCAGATCCCCTTTGCCAGCAGCTCCTTAAAGTTAAGCAGCTCACCCTTACCATCGCCATCGAAACCTGCGTCCTCCACGAGCACGCTAACAACTGGTACTCCCATATCAAGGCGGCAAAGATGGCGCGGCAAGGCCCCCACGATGCGGAGTGGGTGCAGGCCATAAAACAGCTCCAGGGCCTGAGTCTGGATGAGGGTGGCCATTTTCAGCGCTTTTCCCGGGCTCCTGCGCATGCGCGCCATGACCAACGGGACAGCGAGGCCGACGAGACCGACGACCGAACTTCGCCGGTGCGCACATCGTTTGATCACACCGCGCATGCGCGGTGGCGCACGGAGCATCCTGACGCCGGCGCCATGACGTGCAACAACTGTGGCTCCGCCCATTTAAAGCAGCAATGTCCAGCAAAATCTCGACACTGTTTCCAATGTGGCAAGCTTGGCCACTACGCAGCCCTGTGAAGATCTGCTCAACTGCCCAATACACAGCGATCCCAATCGCAACCAGTACAGCAACCCGTTGCAGACTCCGACTCTGACATGGTTCCAGATTCCAACACCGAGGGCTTCACATCCCCATTCCTGGTGGGCATCATCACCAAGCATACGATGCCTTCAGCAAAGAAGGTGAAACAACTGCCAGTGCTGAGCATTGATCCGGACGACGAGTGGTGTGCCACCCTCACGGTCAACAAGGCTCGCATACGCTTCAGGCTGGACACTGGCACTTCAGCAAACCTCATTTCAAAGTCTGACCTTGACACCATCTGCGTCAAGCCAAGCATTCTTCAACCGGCCTGCCAGCTCATCGACCACAATGGCAATGCCATTGCTGCCAGTGGCTCATGCCGGCACCCCTCAAGGACCACCTCAAGCAGCAGCTGCAAGACCTCCAGGACCAGGGTGTCATTTTTAAGGTCACTGAACCCACGGACTGGGTTAGTTCCATGGTCTATGTCAAAAAACCGTCAGGGGAACTTCTCATTTGCATCGACCCCAAAGATTTGAACAGTAACATCATGAGGGAACACTACCCTAAACCTAAGCGAGAAGAGCTCACCAGCTAAATGGCTCACGCCAAGCTTTTCACAAAGCTGGATGCCTCCAAGGGGTTTTGGCAAATACAGCTGGACGCGTCCTGTCGAAAGTTGTGCACATTTAACACCCCGTTCGGTCGCTACTGTTACAACCGGATGCCCTTTGGCACCATCTCCGTCTCGGAGGTGTTCCACCGCATAATGGAGCAAATGGTGGCGGGCAGTGAGGGGGTGCGAGTGTACGTCGATGATATTATTATCTGGTCCACAACTCCTCAGGAGCACATTGATCGCCTCAAGTGGGTATTCCACAGGATCCACGGGCATGGCCTCCGACTCAATAGGGCCAAATGCTCGTTCGGTCAAGCAGAAATAAAGTTTCTTGGCGACCATATTTTGCAGTTCGGTGTGCGGCCAGATGCAGACAAGGTGGCGGCGATCAACGCCATGAAGACCCCGGAGGACAAGAAGGCGCCCTCCGCTTCCTAGGGATGGTCAATTTCCTTGGGAAGTTTATCCCCAACCTTGCATCACACACCACAGCTCTCCGCAACCTTATCAAAAAAACTACGGACTTCCAGTGGCGCCCCGCTCATGAGCAAGAGTGGCGTGAACTCAGAGTGAAACTCACCAAGGCCCCGGTACTGGCATTTTTCGACTCCGCCAAGGACACCAAGATCTCCACCGACGTGGCATTGGAGCAGTACTCTTCCAGCGGGACGAATCCTCCTCCTGGGCACCAGTCACATATGCCTCTAGAGCCATGACGCCTACTGAGCAACGATATGCTCAGATTGAAAAAGAATGCCTGGGCCTCCTCACAGGGATTGACAAATTCCATGGTTACGTGTATGGACTCCCCAAATTCACAGTCGAGGCAGACCACAGGCCATTGGTTCACATCATCCAAAAAGACCTCAATGATATGACGCCACGGCTACAACGTATCCTCCTCAAACTCCACCGCTACGATTTCGACCTGATCTACACCCCGGGTAAAGAGCTCATTGTGGCCGACACACTCTCTAGATCCATCACCATGCCGTGTGAGCAATCGGACTTTGTCTGTCAGATAGACGCTCAGTGAAGTTTTGTGCATCCAACTTTCCGGCCATTGATGAAAGGGTCGTGCAAATTCGTCAGGAGACAGCCAGAGATCCTTTACTCCAGCGGGTGATGCGGCATCTCACGGAGGGTTGGCAAAAGGGGCAGTGCCCCCAGTTTTATAATATAAAGGACGATCTAGCGGTAGTGGACGGCATATTGATGAAGCTGGACAGGATAGTAATCCCACAGAGCATACAAGAGCTGGTTCTCGGCCAAATCCACGAGGGTCACCTGGGGGTCGAAAGTGTCGCCGTCGAGCCCGAGAGGCAGTGTATTGGCCAGGCATCAGTCAGGATATCGCCAACATGTTCCTCAGTTGCCCAACGTGTCAAAGGTTCCAGCCGGCTTGGCCCAAAGAGACTCGACAGCCGCATGAACTGGTGTCCTCCCAATGGTCCAAAATTGGTATTGACGTCTTTCATGCAAAGGGCCGAGACTATGTCCTCCTCGTGGACTACTTTTCCAACTACCCCGAGGTGGTAAGACTGACTGACTCACATCAGCAACGGTCATCAAGGCATGCAAAAGAGACTTTTGCCCGTCATGGCATTCCACTTACAGTTATGATTGATAATGGCCCTTGTTTTTTCAGCCAGGAGTGCATGGATTTTGCCCGGCGGTACAATTTCACGCACGTCACTTCAAGCCCCCACTACCCCCAGTCGAATGGGAAGGCTGAAAAGGGGGTTCACATTGTTAAAAGACTGTTGTGCAAAGCTGCTGACTCGTGTTCTGATTTTAACCTGGCGCTGTTAGCCTACCGGGCGACTCCTTTGTCCGCTGGCCTGTCCCCTGCACAGCTGCTATTGAACCACACACTACGGACGATGGTGCCGGCTATCCACATCCCGGACCGTGACAATTTTCCGGTCTTGCAGAGGATGCAACAGTCTTGGGATCAATGCAAGTTGGCGTACGACGCCCACGCCACAGATCTCCCTGCTCTGGCTCCTGTTGACCGAGTTCGTGTTCAGCTACCTGACGGTGGCTGGTCTACCACCGGTGGTTAAGCAAGTGGCCCCGAGATCGTTCCTCGTTCGCATGCATGATGGTTGCTTTCTTCAGCGTAATAGGCGGGCACTGCGGCTACTTCCACGCCCGCCACCTGAACGTGATGTCCCGCCTCGCATGCTGGTTCCTCAGGACGCACCTTTCCACGAGGCCACCGATCTGCCAGTTCTTTTACCAAGCTCTACATTGGAGGCAGTTCCACCCGTTCCAGTGCAGGTGGCCCCTGCCCCACCCTTGAGGCGGTCAACCAGAACTCGTCGCCCGCCACAGAGACTCAATTTATAGACTGAATGTTGCATTACCTTGTGATCCGTTTACACATCTGTACATATTTTTTCGTCCTAATTTGTTATCTGCCCTCTATCTGCACGAGACACCTTCCCATGTGAATATGCTAACATACTTTGTATATAGTCAGGCTCCTGTACACACACACACACACTATTTATTGACCCGCACACATTTTTATTTAGAAAAAAAAGGGGGGTGGAGATGTCATAATATACACACAGGTATATGATGGTGCACAGACAGGCAGTGATTGACACCAGGATGACCAGTGAACACACAGAACACAGCAGCCAATCACCAGACAAGACACGACCACTATAAAGCCAGAGGGCACTAGTTTTCCCACTCTCTTGGGATCCAGTCTCTGAGACAGTCAGAGCCCATGAGCAGCAACTAGAACATACACCATGTGGTAGTAAGATAGTCTGGTCAGGTTAGCCTCAGGTCTCCAGTCAAGTCAGCATAGTGTCAACCCACAGTTAAAGTATGTATGATAGTTAAGAGTTCAATAAAATCAAGTTGCATTTCTTCAAGTGTTGGAAGCCTGTCTCTCTCACTGCTGCAGCAAAGGCAGTCCTCACAGACCCGGCATACCCAACACATCAAGGACCTGACGGATAGGGCATGCAGGAGGGGACTCCGCATGAGCAGGGAGACCGTCGCCCACATCTGCCACCTGATGGCGCACCTGGCACCGCGTAGAACTAGGGGAGGACACACTATCTCGGTCGCCGTCAAGGTTACGGTGGCCCTGAACATTTATGCCACGGGGTCGTTTCAGTCGCCGAGTGGGGACCTCTCCGGCATCTCCCTGGCATTGGTGCACCGGTGCATCCGTGCAGTGACCTGCGCGACATCGCAGCCTGCTCTTTCCAGTTACCTGTGGACCGGGCCCACCACAATGCCTGGGCAGCAGGATTCGCAGGGATGGCCAGGATACCCATGATCCAGGGTGCGATCGATGGGGTGCACGTCGCCATGCGGCCGCCAGCGGACATCAGGGACGTGTTCATGAACAGGAAGGGGACCTACTCCATGTACATTCAGGTGGTCTGCGACCACCAGATGAAGATCCTGCACGTCTGCGCCCTGTACCCGAGCCGTGTACATGAAAATGAAATGAAAATCGCTTATTGTCACAAGTACCTTCAAATAAAGTTACTGGCACAATCATTCGTCCCTGCCATGTTCGAGGGACAGCTCCCCCGGCTGCGGGGCTGGTTGCTGGGCGACAAGGGTTACCCGTTGCGGTCAGGGCTGATGACGCCTATACGAAGGCCACAGTCCGATGCGGAGAACCGCTACAATGAGGCCCATGCAGCGACCAGAGGTGTGGTCGAGAGGTGCTTTGGGCTGCTGAAGGTGCGCTTCAGGTGCCTGGACCGCTCTGGGGGGGCCCTCCAGTACCCGTCAGAGTGGGTCGGCCGCATCGTTGTGGTCTGCTGCGTCCTGAACAATAAAGCCCAGCAGAGGGCCGATGTGCTGGAGGAGGAGAAGGAGGAGGAGGAGGAGGATGAGGGGGAGCCCGGGGAAGGGCATAGCTCTCCAGATGAGGAGGATGGAGAGGGGGGGGGAATCGACGGGACATGGGGGCTGGATATGGACGGGAGTCTGCACGGTGCCACCGGCTTGGCCAGCGAGCAGGGTTGATAGTCGCACGTTTCACCAACTAGGTGGTAGCGGCTCGCTGAGCATGGGCACTGACCCCACTGCACGGCACCACCTCACCACCCCACAGACCCCCCTCTCACAACACCCATGAGGCACACCTCCCACACCAGCCACCACCCTTAGTTTCCACACGACCTCATGCACCACACCCCCTCCATTACACATCCACCTGCGGCACAACGGGCTGGGCTCACACGGTTGCTTGTGGAAGCGGGTGTGCTCGATGCCATGGAGGATGATGACAACCCGCTCTGCGATGAGCTGTGAACTCAAAATCATTAGACAATGTTTGACTCATGGCCACATTTACGCCCTCCACCTGGGTGGTCTCTATATGCGTGCTGGACACTCTATTGCATGGCCTTGTCGAATCGCTGGGGGCGGGGTGGCATGTATGTCCGGGGGTGGGGGGCGCACATTACACCCACCAGAGCTCAAGTTCATTCACCACTCGACCACAGTGGCACTCAGTCCCCTACCCGACCCCGCAGGCATCGGACATAGCACAGAGGCAGGTTGCATTGGTGTAACAGTGAGTTTGATTAGAAAGGTTATATACGCGTGCCCTAGCCCCTATAACTAAACTGTGCCCTGCACCCATGCCAACTTACTAGGTGTCTAACTTCCTGGCCTTACGGGCCCTACCACTATGTCTCTGTGCCTCCCCAGACGGTCCAGCAGGAGTGGAGGTGGACTGCTGAGACTCCTGCCCTGTGACTTGGCTCCCCGTCGGCGCTCGTTTCCTGGGGAGGCCCAACTTGGATGGGCCAGGCTGCTCCTCGGCTGTCCTGAATGGCGTGGTGTCACCTTGTTCAGCCCGCTGCCCACCGACACCTGGCGCTGCCAGTCCTGGAGGCCCGCTGGGGCATCCAACAGGGCCTGAACATTAGCAGCGATGGAAGCTCAGGGAGTGGGCCATCCCTGTCTGGGCTTGTGCGATGCCACCCATCATCTGAGCAATGCCGCCGATGCTCTCAGCGATGGCCTGCTGAGACTCGGACAGACTGCGGAGCGTGGCTCCAATGTCCAGCTGGCTCTGGCACATGGCAGCCCTGTCCTGGGCCACGGATGGCGCATGCA
The DNA here is from genome assembly GCF_047496885.1 of Scyliorhinus torazame. Classification (NCBI taxonomy): domain Eukaryota; kingdom Metazoa; phylum Chordata; class Chondrichthyes; order Carcharhiniformes; family Scyliorhinidae; genus Scyliorhinus; species Scyliorhinus torazame. The sequence continues at coordinate 47,842,011 of NC_092724.1, forward strand.
CATGAAGCCCCACGCCTTGCATAACCTGACCCATAGCCGACACCGTTGCCCCAATTGCCTCCATCGCGAACGCCACCCGTGCGGTGTCGGCCTGGGTGGCAGCCATGACTGGCACAACTCCCTGCTCCTGGACGCGGTTGGACTCCTCCAACTGTGTCTTCAGCTGCTGGAAGTCGGCCGTCATCCCATTGTCTAGTCCCTGGGTGTCTTACTGCATCGGGTGTATGGGTGGTTCTGGTAAGTCCAGGAACCCGGGAACCGTCTGGTCGGCAGCTGGTTGACGGGGCTGGGCTGCCCTCCGACCGTCCGGCCCCTCGGCTGCTCCTACCTCCACCTGCTGTACCGGTACCAGTCAGTGTCCCAGAAGCCTCATCACTAAAATGCCCAACCGAGGTAATAGTCTCTGCGATGGTGGAGGATGTGGGTGACAGCAGTGCCGAGAAGTCAAGGTCGTCGTTGGAGCCAAAGTCCGGGGTCTCCTGTGTCGACCCCTGGCCTGATGGGCCCTGATTCGCCCGTGTCTGCATTTAACTATCTGGTCTGTCAGTCCTCTGGGTTGCCGTCCTCTGTGTGTCAGTCCTCTGGGTTGACGTGCTCTGGGTGTCTGTCGTCTGTGAGTCAGTGCCCTGGGTGTCAGTCCTCTGTGTGTCCGTTTCCAGGGTTTCACTCCTCTGTGTTTCAGTGTCCTCGGTGTCGTGTGCATCTGGATCCTGGGTGTCCATGCCCTGGCTTTCGGTATCCTGGGTGTCCGTCCTCTGTGTCTCAGTGTTCTGGGTCTCTGTGTCAGTGGAAGGGCATCCATGGCATCTGGCCTGCGTTCCTGGGGGCCACTGGGCCTGGCACTGGCTGTGGGCCTGCAACGCCAGATGGGCCGGGACCACAGGCGGCTGGCCCTGTAAGACACAAGACAGCACGTATCATTAGACAGGCGGATGGCGGTGAGGGGGGTGCAGTGGGGCATGGGGTGTGGGGGAGCAGTGGGCCATGGGGTAAGGGGGTGCAGTGGGCCATGGGGGTGGGGGGGAGGGGGGGAGTCAGGCGGGGGAGTCTCACTTGCTGGTTCGCCTCCGACATGACAGCCGGCAACCTCCCGGTCCTCGACTCCTCCTGCGAGGTCCAATGCCCTCTGCTCATGGACGGTGAGCGGGTGCAGTACGGGTGGACCCCTCCAGTTCTCTCCCGCTCCCTGTGATTGTGGGCAGTCTTATCCGGGGGGGGGGGGACAAACATCAGTGTTAGGCGGTCCGACGCAGGCAGCGCAGATGTTGGGTGAATGATGGCATGGCAGCACGAGGCACCCGGCCAAAGTACCTAGCATGGGTGGGTGCAGCCCATGTAGGTCAGGCAGGGGTTGTGCCGACCCCTGGGGGGGTGCCTTTCACATGTGTGGGTGGTATGCGCGGGTGGTGCCAGGGGCACGTCACTGTGAACGCACCCTGTCTGACCCCGTAAGGTAGTGCATCTTCTTCCGGCATTGGTCGCCGGTACGTGGGGTGTGCCCCACGGCGCTGACGGCATTGCCCACCTCCCTCCACATATGCCGGATGGTGATGCGCGGGTGGTGGTGTCTACGTCTGGGGCACAGTACCGCCCTCCTCTCCTCCACCGCGTTCAGCAGCATGTCCAGGTCGTGGTCCCTGAACCTCGGGGCGGCACGGTGGGCGGCGGCCATCTCAGGACTGAGCGTCGCTCGCGCACCTTAAGCGACGCGGGCCAGCGTCATTGACGCGTCGCGCCTATCCGACGCTGGTCTGGGGTCGCTCCTCCCCGCTTTTCACGGCGCCCATCCTAGCCTCTTTTGCGGGCCAGAATCGCTCCTGACAGCGGCCTGTTCACACCGTCCTAAAACTCTCTGGGTTTTACGACGGCGTCAACACTTGGCCGCTGGATCAGAGAATCCCACCCAGGATATTTACTCAAAATGTTGGACTGTGTAAGAGTGCGTTCAGTGTAAAATCCTGTTGCAATGTTACAATAGATGAGGGTCACTGCCAACGCTTCGTATAAGGCTTTATTCATTTCCATTAATTTGTTTGACAACATCCAGGTCAAACAAATCTGCTTGACCAGAAACGTATCCAGCTTACCCCTTCACTCCATCTACCACCTTAATTTTCGCCATTGACCATTTTCACATAACTGATGTTTCAGACCATGGATCTTTACCCACGCACAGGTCAGATGTTGGGGATCTGTAGCATCGCTAGAGATTCCTAATAATGGTAGGATTTGGAGTATGTCATAGTCTAGTCTCTGGAGAGGGTACAGAAGAGGTTTACAAGGTTGTTGCCTGGTATGGAGGGCATTAGCAATGAAGAGAGGTTGAATAATCTCGGTTTGGTCTCACTGGAACGACGGAGGTTGAGGGGTGACCTGATAGAAGTCTCCAAAATTATGAGGGGCATGGACAGAGCGGATAGTCAGAAGCTTTTTCCCAACGTGGAAGAGTCAATTACTAGGAGACATCGGTTGAAGGTGAGAGGGGCAAATTTTAGTGGAGATGTGCGAGTGAAGTTTTTTTACACAGAGGGTAATGGGTGCCTGAACTCGCTGCAGGAGGATGTGATGGAAGCAGGTACGATAGTGACATTTAAGGGGCACCTTGACAAATATATAAATAGGATGGGAATAGAGGGTTACGGATCCTGGAAGTGTAAAAGGTTTTAGGTAGACGGGCAGCATGGTCGACGCAAGCTTGAGGGCCGAAGGACCTGTTCCTGTGCTGTACTTTACTTTGTTCTTTGTTCTCTTTCCTATGCTACAGCAATGGGCTTGAACCTGCGTAAAACCCTTCGGGTGATGTGCACCAGAGAATGTGTGACATGTAATGTGAAGGTAAATTGTACAGATGGCCTGTAATTGTGGTAATTGTTGGGAGTGGCTCAGTGGTTAGCACTGCTGCCTCAGTGCATCAAGGACCCGGGTTCGATTCCACCTCCGGGTTACTGTCCATGTGGAGTTTTCACATTCTCCCCGTGACAGCAAGGGTCTCACCCCCACAACACAACCCAAAGATGTGCAGAGTAGGTGGATTGGCGACGCTAAATTGCCTCTAAATTGAAAAAGGTTTTCTAAAAAGTAATTGTGGTAATTATGATTGTACACATGAGACACTACCATGCACTGGATTGAAAAATATTGAACTGGCACTTTATGTCGTGCCATTTTTGAATTGTCATGTGATGTACTTCTTACAACTTGTAAGAATTAAGTGTACTTTTTAAATCAAACAAAGTGGGATTTGATTTATTTGGTCACTTTAAATCAGCAGCCCTAAGGTTGTGCCCAATTTGACAAAACGCCATAATTGTAATAAAACAGCAACTCTGACTCAACACGAGCAATATCAGGCAAGAACTTGTTAATAAGATTGAATGCTTGTGCAAGAAATGGCTCTGAACTTCATTGTTCGGAACTATATTAATATCCACAAAGCATAACAAAAGTATAATGACAACATCTGACCTGTATTGCGTGAATTGCCATGTCAGATGACAGGAGATCTCGTTCTCTCTATTAGCAGGCAGGTTGAAAATCAATTCCCAAAAATTCTGACTTTTAGACAATGCTGTCAATGTCCTGAAATATGGGTTGCAAATTCCTCGGAGCCTGTTATCTCAACGTGATGCAGAAAGGCTTCACGTAGAAGTGGCTCCGCAGAGACAAGGGGTATAAAAAGTTGGCAACTTTGTATTTGGAGTGGTAATTTAACACTCCTATCGGTGGCTTGATTCTTCCCTTTGTTCAGTCCCAGCAACATGTAACTAGAGCACTGCAGACACTCTGACGACTCGAGCTCATAATCTGGCTCATATTCCAGGCATTACAAGTGCCAACAAGTTGATGTATTTGACTGAAAATGTCAAACCTCCCTCCATGGCACTCAACCCCACCTCCAACATTCAGCCTCTACCAGGGAAGCTAGGGTTTGAAGCCCTGAACCCACCTCATATGAACGAGAATATATTCAATCTGAGAGCATTTTCCAATATATATATATATATATAAATGGCAAATTCTGACACCCTCAGTGGTGAGAAATGACATTAGAATGCAGAATCCAGCAGGTCTGAAGAATGTGAGGCTTGTAATTGAAGATAATTCCCAGTGCAGTACAGAGCCACAGAGATAAGAAGACTCCAGGGTTGTCTGTGCAATATAGTGGACTCAGCCAGGTCAGCAAATGAGAAATCACAACTGACCTCAGTGCACATGTTGCTACGAAGGTGGAACGATCAGATAGGGGATACTGTTCAATGCTGACTACCTATGTTGTGATATCATATGTGAATTTGAACTCCTTTTTTGAAGGCCTGTAGACAGCAACGATGGAGGCCACGCACTCAGAGGTAGGCAACAGAATGTTGATATCATGCAAGATGACACTATTGGAAAGAGAATCCTCCATATCTATAACCATGGTGGTGAAACGTCTTGGAGTGACTGTTGATATCTGATAACCCTGTTTATATCAGGCTAGCAGTTATCCTCTCAGTGCTGGGCTCCTTGGAGGCCATATCTTTGGTGTACTAGTTTTACTAGACTAATACCAGGAATGGGCGGTTGCCTTCTGAGCAAAGATTGGGGAGTATGTTTGTATCCATTAGAGTTTAGAAGAGTAAGAGGCGACTTGTTCGAACCCTTTGACATCCCGAAAGATATTGACAGGGTGGATGTGGTGAGGATGATTCCTAGGGAATCTAGAACTAGGGGTCACTGTTTAAAAATAGGGGTTGCTCATTTAAGGCAGGGACAAGGAGATTTTCTTTCTCTCAGAGGGTCATGTTTCTCTGGAACTCTCCTCCTCAAAAGGCGGTGGAAGCAGAGTTTAAATATTTTTATGGTAGAACGAGATAGATTCTGGATTAACAAAGGGGTGAAAGGTTATCAGGGGTTGGCAGAAATGTGTGGTTGAGGTTACAATCAGGTCAGCCACCATCTTTATTGACTGGCGAAGCAAGCTCAAGGGGCTGAGTGGCCCACTCCTGCCTCTAACTCTTATTTTTGTATGTTTTGTTTGTATGTAATAAAACTTCCCAAGATGCATTGCCGGAGCAAAAGCAAAAGAAAATGTGATGCTGATCCACAAAAGGAGGTGTGGGGACAAAAACCTTTGTCAAAGAGATAGGTTTTAAGGCATGTCTGAAAAGAGGAAAGAGGGAGAGAGAGAGACAGATGGGGAGCTTATCAGCCTTGGCAGCCCAATGATGAAACGATGAAAATTAGGAATGCTCAAGAGGCCAGGATTATCAGAGTTCAGAGACCTCAGGCAAGTTGTAAGACTGGAAGAGGTTACGGAGATAGGGAGGGGTTTATTTAATGGAATGCCACAGTAGGTCAATGAGCACAGGAGAGTTGGATGATTGAGACTTGGTGTGAGTAAGCACACAGGCAACAAAGTTCAGATCAGCTGAAGTTTGTGGAGGGTAGATGACGCTATGGGGATTTCAACAGCAGATCAGTTGAGTTAAGGGTGGAGTTGGGCAATGTCATTCAAGTGCAAAGAGTATTACGATCCCGGACCAGGCCATAATTTATGTTAGGAAACCGGATGAGACACCCTACAATTTTCCTTAATTTGTAAAACTGTGAGGAAAGAAATACTTTGCTCCAGGAGTGATTCCACATGCAAATAGGGATTTGGGGCAGGATTCTCCGACCCCCTGCCGGGTTGGAGAATCGCAGGGGGCGGCGTGAATCCCGCTCCGATGCCGGCTACCGATTTCTCCTGCGCCGGTTTTTTGGCAGGGATGGGGATCACGTCTCGCCGGTCGGGGGCCGTTGGCAGTGCCCCCCCCCCCCCCGGCGATTCTCCGGGCCCCGATGGGCCAAGCGGCCGCCCGTTTTCGGCCGGTCTCGGCGGCGTGAAATACACAAGGTCCATACCGGCGGGACCTGGCTCTGAGGGCGGTTAGCGGGTCCTCGGGGGAGCGCGGGGGAATCTGGCCCCGGGGAGGCCCCCACGGTGGCCTGGCCTGCGATCGGGGCCCACCGATCTGCGGGCGGGCTTGTGCCGTGGGAGCACTCTATCCCTCCGCGCCGGCCTCTGTAAAGCTCTGCCACGGCCGGCGCGAAGAAGAAACCCCTTGCGCATGCGCATGCACCAGAACACGTTGGCGCTCCCGCGCATGCGCCAACTCGTGTCGGCCGGCGGAGGCCCTTCGGCGCCAACCACTCCAGCGCCGCCCTAGCCCCTGGAAGTGCGGAGGATTCCGCAACTTCCGGGCGGCCCGATGCCAGAGTGGTTCATGCCACTCTTTGGCGCTGGTACGGCCTGCCCACCGGTTGGGGGAGAATCCCGGCCCTTGTGTCTGTGTAAAATTATTTCTTATCCTCACAGCATTTGGCAAAAGCTGCTGTTTGGCTCACTGCTTCTGGCAGAACTGACCGCAATACTCACTGCCACAGACTTGGCCCCTCCCGTTATTACATCATCTTTATCCCACTCAAATCCTATAATCTCATTAATTCAATTTTAAACACAATGGACGCAATCCAGAAAAATGACCAAGAGTGCACCACAGCGCCAGGGACCCGGGTTCAATTCCAGCCTCGGATCACTGTCTGTGTGGAGTTTGCCCTTTCTCCCCGTGTCTGCGTGGGTTTACTCCGGGTGCTCCGGTTTCATCCCACAGTCCAAAGATATGAACATTAGGTGGATTGGCTTTGCTAAATTGCCCCTTAGTGTCCAAAAGATTAGGTTGGGTTACCTACATTATGTGGATAGTGTCGGGGAATGGGCTTAAGTCAGATGCTCTTTCCAAGAGTCAGTGTAGACACGATGGGCCGAACGGCCTCCTTCTGCACAGTTGAGATTCTGTGATTCAATGATTCTAGCACGGTTTAACAGAAAACTTCCTCAGTGTCATTGTGGGTGGGTTTGGCAGGGTGTTTCGGGCCGGCTTTTTGGGTGACTCGAGACCTGGATTCACCCATACTTCGGGCACAATTTTACAGCTGTGTCACACTTAGGGGGGGGAGAATGTGGGCTGCAATCGGTGGGAGGGGGGGGGGGGGGGGTTGCCCCTGGGCTGGGGATTTGTTTCCCAGTGCCCGCCGGTCCGGTCTGCCACCCCTTGGATCGTGTACACACATAATGGGGACAAGCAGCAAGTCGGACATGCTGTCAAGGCGCTCAGCCATGGCCGTCACTGACTGAGCCACGCCTTGGCCGTCACCACTCATGCTGCTGATGTCATGCACCAGCCTCTCCACTGTGGTCACCACCCTATCAGTATTGGCCTCGGCCCCAAGCATTGCTGCCGCTATCTCCTGAGGCTGTAGCCTCTGGGCCTCCTTCAATCGGCTACAGACCTGCTGGAGTGTTGCTGACATTCCCCCTCTGAACATCATGGCTGCGCCCTAGCATCTGCATCAGCTCCAGGTAAACCTGGTCCAGAGGCTCTGCATCTGACTGGGAGCCAGCTGCATCCTGGGATGCAGCAGACCTCCGACTGCTGTCTTGCCTGGGCATTCCTGCCACCACCTGATGTTGTGCTCGTCAGAATATGCCCCAGAAGCCCACCGAGGTGCGTGTGCGTCTGGGCTGGGTGGGGTTCACAGTGAGCCATGAATATGATGCTCTCCTCGGAGCTCCACTTCGAGGTGTTCTCTTGGGAGGCAGGGGTGGGGTTAGCACCCCGGATGGGCCGGCACCATCAGATGGACATCCTGCAGGATAATGGATTCTTCATACCCTCCTTTACCCCCCATTTCATGGACATGGCCCCCCTTAGGCTTCGACTCTTGGCAGTGTCAACCTGGCACCCGGGCACCCTGACACTTCCAGCCCAGCACCCAGGCAGTGTGCCCAGCTGCCAGGGGCTGTGCCATTGTACTGCCCTGACCAGACCATGTTAGGGGGTTTGAATGGCCTCCAAGATATCTGAAGTGGCCATCACGCCTAGTCTCTGCTTGTGGAGACCAGTACTAATTGGGGTCCGGGTGAGGGGTCGCCAGTTCAGCCGATCACTCCAGGTGCCAGGAGAATTCTGCCTCAACCCAGCTGTGCATATTTAAATGAGCAGTGCAGGGGGAAATTCATGCCCAATGTCTCTCGTTTCTACTCCCCTGAAATCATAACAAAAACTCATTAGCCTCTTCTTTTAAACATAAATAAGTTTTGAAACAGAATGATCTCACTTTTATGATATCTTAATAACACCTTCTGTAGCCACAGTGTCTGCCTGTCTTTTAAACCAGGGTTTTTAAAACCATTACTGCACCAGCTATATATAATCCAATGGGCGGGGTTCTCTGTATCTAAGAAGCAGAATTTGTGGACTTTCACGACAGCAAAACTGGTGCTGCACCTGGACCGATTCCATCACTGTTAAGGGACCAGCACTGGCACCATGTGGAACACAATCAATTCCATTGAAAAATAGTGAGGGATTGGCACTCAGGAGGCTGACAAGCTGCAGCTGCATACATACAATTGACTCCCCACACACCATTCCACTCAACAAGATGACGGCAAGGCACGCGACCCCAAGATTCACCAAAGCTGAGCTGGAGATCCTTCTGGGTGCAGTGGAGGAGAGGAAGATGACCCTGTACCCCAGCCCTGGAAGGAGGCTGCCAGCCGCCGCTGTTCACCGTGCCTGGGCGCAGGTGGCAGAGGCGATCAGCACCACCAGCAACACCGTCCGGACCCACCAGTAGTGCTGGAAGAAACTGCATGATCTTCTCAGGGCAGCCAATGTGAAGAGGCAGCAATGTACCCCTGGCACCAACACCCTCCCACACACCCATGATCCACCCCCCCCCCCCCCCGGAGAGCGGCTGAACCCCCACACTGCCCCACATGCCGACACCCATACCGGCCGCCATGGCCTAATGCCCTGGCCACTGAGGCCAACAGCTACTCACCCCCTGGGCTGCACTGTCGTTTCCTGTTCTACCCCCTGAAGGTCGCGCTCGACTGCCGGGAGCGGGAGAAGACAGGAGGGGGACGGCTGAACCTGCAGCCTCTACCGTGACAGAGCAGAGAGCCCTGGATGTGGTCAGCGACCCGGAGGAACAGGAGGTTGCCATGGTGGAGCTAGGCCGTTGGCAAGGAATGAGACCCCGCTTAGTTGTGGTTCCACATGACATGTGTTCCAACCTCGCCCCCAATCCCCCCATTATCACCCTCACCCCCACACCAACCTCACCCCCACACCACCCTCACACCAACACCACTCTCACCCGAACACCATCCTCACACCCCCTCACACCCACACCACCCTCACCCCCACACCACCCTCACACTCACACCACCACCTGTGGAGGAGGGTGGGATGAGTGCGCTGGTAGATCGTGTTAGAGTGATTGTCGCAAAAGTAGATCTCAAATCACTAAAGACTGGGTGCCCCTGTTAACCATGTTGTACATGATGGTCCATGCACCATCCTAAACTTTAACTCCTTCCTCATCTGACACAGAGTGCCAGCAATGTGTGCCATGTACAACGTTAATGCTATTGTCTCTAGGGTGGCACGATGGCACAGTGGTTAGCACTAGCTGCCTCATGACACCGAAGGCATATGGACATTAGAACTAGGAGCAGGAGTAGGCCATCTGGCCCCTCGAGCCCGCACCGCCATTTAATAAGATCAGCTCCACTTACCAGCCTGCTCACCTTAATTACTTTACTGTTCAAAAATCTATCTACCTTTGCCTTAAAAACATTTAACGAGGTAGCCTCAATTGCTTCATTGGGCAGGGAGCTCCACAGATTTACAACACTTTCGGTGAAGAAGTTCCTCCTCAACTCAGTCCTAAATCTGCTCCCCCTTATTTTGAGGCTATTCCCCCGAGTTCTAGTTTCACCCGCCAATGGTAACAACCTCCCTGCTTCTATCCGATCTATTCACTTCATAATTTTATATGTTTCTATCAGATCCCCCCTCATTCTTTGAAATTCCAATGAATGTAGCCCCAGTCTACTCGGTCTCTCCTCATAAGCCAATCCTCTCAACTCCGGAATCAACCTAGTGAATCTCCTCTACACTCCCTCCAGTGCCAGTCCATCCTTTCTCAAGTAAGGAGACCAAGGGCGGGATTCTCCGACCCCCAGCATCGGAATCGTGCCTAGCGCGGTGGGCGGAGAATAGCCGTTCACGCCGGAAATCCGTCACAACGGCGCTTCTGTGATTCTCTGCGGACTCGTCAGTCCCACATGCGTGGTCTACGTGGTGCCGGTCGGGGGCCGTTGGAATAGGCCCCCACGGTGAGGTTTGCATCTGGTACCACTCGCCGGGAGCTCGGACCCACGGCTGCGGTGGCGATCCTGGTGGGGAGCTAGGGGTATCTGACTCTGGGGGGGGGGGGGGGGGGGCCTCAGCGGTGGCCAGGCCCGTGATCGGGGGCCACCAATCGGCGGGCCATCACGATCTGGGAGGGACCTACCTTACTCCGCGCGGGCCCGCTGTATAGCTCCGCCATGTCGGCGGCGCCCGCTCCGAGGTGGGCCGCCATGCGCATGCGCGGCCACGCGGTCTGGACAGCAGGGTCCCACCGGCATCCAGTGCCACGGGATGCACGCCGGGGCCCTGCTAGCCCTCTGGAAAACGGAGAATCACCCCGGACTTTCGAGGAAAAAATCCAGAGTGATTCTCACCCGTTTTCCGACGGGCGTGGGGACTTAGTCCCCAAAAGGGAGAATCCCCTCCCAAAACTGTACACAATACGCCAGGTGTGGCCCCATCAGCACCCTATACAGATGCAACATAACATCCCTGTTTTGAAACTCCATCCCTCTAGCGATGAAGGACAAAATTCCATTTGCCTTCTTAATTACCTGCAAACCAACTTCTTTGCGATTCATGTACAAGGACACCCTCTGCACAGCAACATGCTGCAATTTTTTACCATGTAAATAAATAGTCCATTTTGCTGTTATTCCTACCAAAATGGCGGACCCGGGTTTGATCCTGGGCCACTGTCCGTGTGGAGTTTGCAAATTTTCCCCGTGTCTACGTGGGTCTCACCCCCACACCCCAACAATGTGCAGGGTAGGTAAATTGGCCACGCTAAATTGCCCCTTTAATGGAAAATTTTTTAATACTCTATCGTCTCGCCCTCTACAGATGCTGCCTGGCCTGCTAGGTTTTTCCAACACTTATTGTTTTTGTTTCAGGTTTCCAGCATCCACTGCATTTTGCTATTATCTTATTTTTAATGTTCTTATGTCAAAGGAGCAAGCCAGTGGAGGTGCTCCCGGCACAGGAAGTGACAGGTTCAAATCCATCCCCCCTACCCACTGCCTTCCAGATACAGTCGCAGCAAAGGTTAACACAGGCTGGAGTGGCAATGAAATTTAGAAGCTTCTATTTTCCTTTGACGTTCAGACAAATTCTTTGAAGCAGTCAGGGAACTAAAATGCTAATATTCTTCACACCTTGATAGGTATTCACTTGGAACTGTCAGTTTCCCATCAAAGGAGCCTGGTTGCTTTAGCAGCAGATTCTAATTGGAAATGGCATTTTAGTATGAAAAAATGTGGCCTCATTAGCATTTTAAACATGCTACCAAACATCAAAGCACCTTTATCTTGACTGGTTCCTGATCAAAGGGAATTTCTCTGTTCCCTCGCTGTCACCTGTCTTACTTTTGTATCGACTAAGGGAAGCGGCTCCATGTTCAGCCCCAGTTGTTTGAATTGATGTAAACTGAAAGACAAATGTTTCAATTTTTGTCCTTCCACAACCTGGAGATGGAGGGGAAGAACAAAGGCGGGCGGGAGTCGGAGCATTGACACTCTAGCCACTGCCAACATATTTTTACATAAGAAGAGGTGGATTTCGTGCCATCGTCAGTGTCCAGAACCTGGGCCGGAATTCTCTGGTCGCCGGGATTCACCTTTCCTGCTGGCAGCGTATCCCCGTCCGTGGATTTCCCACGGCGCCGTGGGGTGGTTTGAATGGGAAATCCCATTGACAAGTGGCGGTAAGATAGAATCCTGCCACAGCCGAACGTCGCGCTGCTGAAAAACATGCGGCTGGGGGGGACTGGGGAATCCCGCCACCGATTTTGTTTTCAATCTCCTCAGCGGCACATGAATGGTAAGCTGGATTTCCTGCATGTGTGTAACTCTGGCCGAAAAGAGGTGGCTGCATTTACTTGATGCGTCCGTACCAATGAAAGAGGTTTCTTTTGGCAAGCAAGTATTCACTGCAACTGAGGAAAAGAACATGAAAATGCCTGAGGCCATTTAAATGAGACAGTTAGGTACTGGGTGTGCAGGGTTTTCTTTTTTTTTAATAATTTTAATTCAAATTTTCACAAAATATCAACAACCAAATACAGAAAGAAAAGAACAAACCCCGCCCCCCCCCATAAATTAACAACCTTCATCAACACAAAGGCAAAAATACACACCCACTCAAGAAAAACGAACCCACCCCTCCACCCCCCCTGCCAGGAAGTCTAGGACCGGTTGCCACCGCCTGAAGAACCCTTGTACCGATCCCCTTGAGGCGAATTTCACCCTCTCCAATTTAATAAACCCCGCCATATCGCTGATCCAGGATTCCACGCTTGGGGGCCTCGCATTCTTCCACTGAAGAAGAATCCTTCGCCGGGCTACCAGGGACGCAAGGGCCAGAATACCGGCCTCTTTCGCCTCCTGCACTCCCGGCTCCTCTGCCACCCCAAATATTGCGAGCCCCCAGCCCGGCTTGACCCTGGAGCCTACAACCCTCGACACCGCCCTCGCTACACCCTTCCAAAAGTCCTCCAGCGCTGGGCAGGCCCAGAACATGTGGGTGTGATTTGCTGGGCTCCCTGAGTACCTAGCACACCTGTCCTCGCATCCAAAGAACCGGCTTATCCTTGCCCCGGTCATGTGAGCCCTATGCAGCACCTTAAATTGTATGAGGCTGAGCCTCGCGCAAGAGGAGGAAGAGTTCACCCTCCCCAGGGTATTCGCCCACATCCCCTCATCAATCTCCTCACCCAGCTCCTCCTCCCACTTACCCTTTAGCTCCTCCACCGAGGCCTCCTCCTCCTCCTGCATCACCTGATACATTGCCGAGATCCTTCCCTCTCCAACCCACACCCCCAACAGCACCCTGTCCTGGACCCCGCATGGCGGCAACAGTGGGAACTCCACCACCTGCTGCCGAACAAACGCCCTTACCTGCATATATCTGAAGGTGCTCCCCGGGGGGAGCCCAAACTTCTACTCCAGCTCACCCAGGCTTGTGAACTTCCTGTCCACAAACAGGTCCCCCATCCTTCTATACCTACCCTGTGCCAGCTCTGACACCCTCTATCCATCCTCCCCGGGACAAACCGGTGGTTCCCCCGAATTGGGGACCACATCGGGGCCCCCACCACCCCCCTGTGACGTCTCCATTGCCCCCGATTTTTGAGGGTAGCTGCCACCACCGGACTTGCGGTGTACCTCGTTGGCGGAAGCGGCAGCGGCGCCGTCACCAGCGCCTCCAGGCTTGTGCCCACACAGGACGCCATCTCCAGCCTCTTCCATGCCGCCTCATCCTCCTCCGTCACCCACTTACGCACCATTGCCACGTTGGCGGCCCAATAATACCCACAGCGCCAACCCCTCCCCATCCCTGCACCGCTCCAGGAACACCCTTCTCACCCTCGGGGTCTTCTGCGCCCATACAAACCCCATAACGCTCCTGTTAACCCGCCTGAAGAAAGCCCTAGCGATCAGGATGGGGAGGCATTGGAACAGGAACAAAAACCTCGGGAGAACCGTCATTTTAACTGACAGCACTCTACCCGCCAGGGGGAGTGGCAGCACGTCCCACCTCTTAAACTCCTCCTCCATCTGCTCCACCAGCCTCGTGAAGTTAAGCTTATGCAGGGCCCCCCAGCTCCTAGCCACCTGGACCCCAGGTACCTGAAACTCCTCTCCGCCCTTTTTAGCGGGAGCTCGCCAATCCCCCTCTCCTGGTCCCCTGGGTGCACTACGAACAACTCGCTCTTCCCCATATTAAGCTTGTACCCGGAGAAATCTCCAAACTCCCTAAGGATCCTCATCACCTCCGGCATTCCCCCCACCGGGTCCGCCACATATAGCAGAAAATCATCCGCATAGAGCGACACCCGATGCTCCTCCCCACCCCGCACCAGCCCCCTCCAGAACCTCGACTCCCGCAACGCCATGGCCAGGGGTTCAATCGCCAGTGCAAAGAGCAGGGGGGACAGGGGACACCCCTGCCTCGTCCCCCGGAGTAGCCGGAAATACTCTGACCTTCTGTTCGTGGCCACACTCGCCACCGGGGCCTCATACAGCAGCCTCACCCACCTGACGAACCCCTCCCTGAACCGGAAACTTTCCAACACCTCCCACAGGTACCCCCCCTCCACCCTATCAAAGCCTTCTCGGCATCCACACTATCTCCGCCTCCCCTTCCATCGCCGGCATCATTATAACATTCAAGAGCCTCCGTCCATTGGTATTCAACTGCCTCCCTTTCACGAACCCTGTCTAATCCTCGTGTATGACCTGCGGCACACAGTCCTCTATCCTCATGGCCAAAATCTTTGCCAGCAACTTTGCATCTACATTTAAGAGTGAGATCGGCCTGTACGACCCACACTGTAGGGGATCCTTGTCCCACTTCAGGATCAGGGAAATCAGCGCTCTAGACATCGTCGGGGGCAGAGCCCCCCCCTTCCCTTGCCTCGTTAAAGGTCCTTACCAACAGCGGGCCCAGCAGGTCCGCATACCTCTTGTAAAATTCAACCGGGAACCCATCCGGCCCCGGTGCCTTCCCCGTCTGCATGTTCCCTATCCCTTTGACCAACTCCTCCAACCCAGCCGGCGCCCCCAACCCTGCCACCTGCCCCTCCGCCACCCTCGGAAACCTCAGCCGGTCCAGGAAGCGACCCATCCCTCCCTCTTCCAGCGGGGGCTCAGACCGGTACAGTGCCTCGTAGAAGTCCCTGAAGACCCCATTGATACCCACCGCACTTTGCACCCTGTCCCCACCTCCATCCCTAACTCCCCCGATCTCCCTAGCTGCCTCTCGCTTCCGAAGCTGGTGCGCCAGCATCCGGCTCGCCTTTTCTCTGTATTCATATACCACCCCCTGCGCTTTCCTCCACTGCGCCTCCGCCTTCCTGGTGGTCAACAAATCGAACTCAGCCTGGAGGCTACGCCGGTCCCTAAGCAATCCCTCCTCCGGGGCCTCCGCGTACCTCCTATCCACCCTCACCATCTCCCTGACCAATCTCTCCCTCTCTCTCCTCTCCCCCCTCTCCTTGTGTGGCCTAATGGAGATCAGCTCTCCTCTGACCACCGCCTTCAGTGCCTCCCAGACCACCCCTACTTGCACCTCCCCATTGTCATTAGCCTCCAGGTACCTCTCTATACACTTCCGTGTCATAATATACATCAGTACATTATGGTGCAATCACATACACACACTGATGGACATGCAGTGGGACCAACCAGCATACATAACACCGCAGCCAATCACCAGCGAGAGCACAAGCACTATAAAGACAGGGGACAGGAGTGTTCCCGCTCATTCTAGCAGCAGCCAGCTCAGAGCACAGAGCTCACAGCCTGCATCACAGACATTCA
Organism: Scyliorhinus torazame; assembly: GCF_047496885.1. NCBI lineage: Eukaryota > Metazoa > Chordata > Chondrichthyes > Carcharhiniformes > Scyliorhinidae > Scyliorhinus > Scyliorhinus torazame. Next base: position 47,857,558 of record NC_092724.1, read on the forward strand.
CCATGTGCTGAGTGCCTCACCTAGATAGTGATAGGAAAGGGTCCACAGTTAAGCTGGTATTGCTTATACCCACGTTTACAGTATGTTAGTTGAACAGTTAATAAAACAGCGTTACACCACTTCCAGCATTGTTAGCTTGTTTGTGAACCAGAACACCCAACACGACATGGTACAAGGAGTGGCCGCAATCCAGCACTTGTGAGACCTACCTGCAACTTCTCAGCATTCCGGCATCCTACAGCATGGAGAACATCAACCCGCCGCTGCCGCTCCGCATCGCTGGCAATCTCGGGGTAAATTGGAAGATATTTAAACAGCGCTTCCAGCTCTTCCTCGAGACCACAGATCAGGGAGAATGCATCGGATACCAGGACGATAGCCCTTCTTCTCGCCACGGCTGGGCAACATGCCATCCACATCTTTAACTCCCTGACATTCGCGGACGACGAGGACAAGACCAAGTACAAGACGGTGCTCCTCAAATTCGACACACACTTCAGTGTTGAAGTCAACGAAAGCTTCGAAAGGTCCCCCCCCCATCCCCGGCGCTACCCTCCCCTCCCCCGGTACACCCCACCGGAGCCCCCGCTCCAGGACAATTAGTCCTCCCTGATGTGTTGGGTACTCTGGATCTGTGGAGACTGCGTTTACCTTAGCAGTAACATAGACAGGCTACCAACACTTGTAATAGTACAACTCTATTTTATTTAACTAAGTGCTGTTAAACATACTTGCACTGTGGGTCGACACTATGTTAGATTGACTGAAGACCTATGCCTAACCTGACCAGCCTATACTGCTAGCACATGGTGGATGTTTGTGCTACTGACTGCAGGCTCTGTCTGTCTCAGAAGCTGCATCCCGAATCAGCGGGAAAACTAGTACCCTCTGTCTTTATAGTGACCGTGCCCTAACTGTTGATTGGTTGCTGTGTTGTGTGTGTTGATTGGTCTTGCAGTGTGTCAGTCAGTGTGTGTCGCTGCACCATCATATACTGATGTGTATATTATGACACTCCCCTTGCTCCCACCCGGGGATGAAGGGGATTTCGACACGCTCCCGGAGTCACCGAAGACCAAGCCAACACCTGAGTCACCACCAGCACTGCGGCGCTCTCAACGATAGATCAAGGTGCCCGATCGTCTAAATTTGTAACCTTCGCTGTAATTTTAAAACCAATCTATATGTATATAGTTTTCCACCCCCCCCGCTGGACTCATTTTTAACAGGGGGTGAATGTGGTAGTCACCACTGTTGTATTATATTGTATATATGGGTATTATGGTATGGCCCCTGTACTACAGGTAGTGGGGTAGATCCCTGCCTGCTGGCTCCGCCCAGGAGGCGGAGTATAAATGTGTGTGCCCTCCGAACAGCAGCAATTTCGTAAGCTGCTGTAGGAGGTCACACATCTCTGTGTAATAAAGCCTCGATTACATTCTACTCTTGTCTCGTCGTAATTGATAGTGCATCATTGGAATAAGGAGAAAGGTGATAGTAATTGTACAGACCTAGTTTTCCCCCTTTAATCTCTTTACTTACCCGGTATGCTCCCTAGCAGTGCAGTATAAATGGTATCATACAATAGTATACTCTCGATTCCCATCAGGTCCACAATATCAACCGGAGAGCTTATCTGACACCCATTTTGCTTTGGCAGTGGAGCGAGTTTGCCTTTGGCCGTCGGCAGGATCTTTTGGTCTCGCAGATGTCCACAACGTTTGTCATGGCTCACCAGCCATGCCGCCGGGGTACCTGCAGTGGGGTGGGGTAGCTTTCTGCGGGACAGGAACATCCCTTTGGCAAGAAGGGCAGGAAAATCCAACCCATTAGTGTCTTTGATCCCTGCTGGAAATTTCACTTCCTGGCGACCGACTCCCATCCTTCTCCCTGGCAACCCTCGGAGCTGAATTAGACTTGTCACAACCTGAGTGTCATATTTGAGATAGCTAACAAATGGCCACGCTGTCATTAAGACCACCTATTTCTACCTCTGTAACATTGTCCTGTTCCGCCTCTGCCTCAGCTCATCCGTTGCCTTACTCGTGCCTTTGCCGCCTATAAACTTGACGATTGCGACATACTCCACGCTGACCTCCCAAACCTTCCTTCAACTTGAGGTCACCCAGAACTCTTGTTGTCAGTGTTCTTACTGACTCCAGTAAAGTCTCACCCCAGTACTCATCGGCCCAAAACATCTAATTAAGCAACATCTTATATTTAAATTTCTCATCCTTGCTTTCGAATCCCAGAGTTGGCTGGTCCCTCCCTATCTCTATAATCTCGTTTAGCCCCACTCTGTTCCAAAATATCTGTGTTCCTCAAATTCAGACCTTGAAGCCTCCCCAAAAATAATTACCCCAATATTGGTGACCATGCCTTCAGCTGCCATACCCCTTAGCTCTGCAAGTCCCCTTCCTGTGCCTCTCCAAATCTCTAGCTCTCTTTTCTCCTTCAAGATATTCCTCTTTGACCAAAGTTCTGACTATCTGTCCCAACATCTCATTATGTTGCTCGGTGTCAGATTTTGCATTGTAACACTCCTCTGAGGCATCTTTGTTACATTAAGGGTGCTACATAAATTCAAGTAGTTGTTGTTGTGTGCATGAGCAAACATCAAATATGAAAAGGATCGGGTTCATCATGGTGGCACAATGGTTAGCACTGCTGCCTCACAGCACCAGGGACCCGGGTTTGATTCCGGCCTTGGGTAACAGAGGGCGTCATTCTCCGACCCCCCAGAGGGTCGGAGAATGGCCGTTGGCCGCCGTGAATCCCGCCCCCGCCCCCGCCGAAGTCTCCGAAGGGAGAAAAGTCGGCGGGGCGTTAATGGCGCCGCTGCCGCGGAGAATGTCACGGGTCTGCGCAAGGTAGCCGATTTTCGGCCTGCCGATATTCTCCCTCCCGGATGGGCCGAAGTCCCGTCGACGTGATGACCGTTCACGTCGACGTGAATCAAACCTCCTTTTCATCGGCGTGACCCGGTGCTCCAGGCTCACGCTGACCAGCGAGGAGGTGAGTGACGGCCTGGGGGGTTGGCTCTGGGCAGGAAATGGCGTGGCCGCAGACTGATTGCGTGAGGAGAGGTGTGTCTCGGCTTCTCGGCTTGTGTGTGTGTGTGTGTGCGGCCGGGGGGGGGGGGGGGGGTGTGTGGTTAGAGTAGGCTGGGCTCTGGGGGAGTGCGGGAGGCCGTCCGTGCCGGGGTGGAGGTTGGGGGTTGGGGGGGGTCCGTGCCGGGGTGGAGGTTGGGGGTTGGGGGGGGTCCGTGCTGGGGTGGAGGTTGGGGGTTGGGGGGGGGGTCCGTGCTGGGGTGGAGGTTGGGGAGGGGGTCCGTGCTGGGGTGGAGGTTGGGGGTTGGGGGGGTCCGTGCTGGGGTGGAGGTTGGAGGTTGGGGGGGGGTCCGTGCTGGGGTGGAGGTTGGGGAGGGAGTCCGTGCCGGGGTGGAGGTTGGGGGTTGGGGGGGGTCCGTGCCGGCGAGGAGGTTGGGGGTTGGGGGGGGTCCGTGCTGGGGTGGAGGTTGGGGAGGGGGTCCGTGCCGAGGAGGGTGATGGGAGGGCAAATGAGTTGGTCCACCTGGCCAGGTGCCAGCCTCCAACAGTTGGACCCATGCGGTCAATGCCACCTGGCTGGGGGGAGGAGGGGAAATGGGCAATGATGACATGTCGTCGTTCCCCTCCCCCCCACCAGGCCGTCATGTTTTCAGATCATCCAGCGATGTTGGCCGCCGTGGTGGCAGCCGCTCATGTCTATGTTGCCCTGGATGAGGAGGAGGAGCGTGCCAGAGAGGAGGCGCAGGCTGCCGCAGAGGGTCAGGCGGCAGCCGCCCAGGCTGGAGGGTCACCTGACCGACAGGACGAGGAGGGGGAGGAGGACGTCGCGGCCCCACGGCAACGGAGGCACCCGAGGGCGCCCCGTGTGTACCGGCCCCGGCAGTCATACCAGGACCTCACGGACCGGGAATGCAGGAGGAGACTCCGGATGAGCCGGGAAACCGTGGCACACATCTGCCACCTGCTGGCACACCTGTCACCGCGTGGCACTGGCGGGGGACACCCTCTCCCCGTGTCCGTCAAGGTTACGGTGGCCCTGAACTTTTATGCAACGGGGTCATTCCAGGCACCGAGTGGGGACCTGTCCGGCATTTCGCAGACATCGGTGCACCGGTGCATCCGGGCAGTGACAGATGCCCTTTATGCCATGGCGCACCGCTACATCCGCTTCCCCGTGGACCGGGCCAGCCAAGATGCCCGGGCCGTGGGCTTCTCTGCCGTGGCCGGGTTCCCCATGGTCCAGGGCGCGATCGATGGGATGCACGTCGCCGTGCGGCCACCTGCAGATAACAGGGCCGTGTTCACTAATAGGAAGGGGACCTATTCGATGAACGTACAGGTGGTCTGCGACCACCGCATGATGATCCTGCACGTCTGCGCCCGTCACCCAGGCAGTGTACACGACTCATTCGTGTTGTCGCGGTCATCCATCCCCGGCATGTACGAGGGACGCCATCCCCGGCTGAGGGGCTGGTTGCTGGGCGACAGGGGCTACCCATTGCGATCATGGCTGATGACGCCTATACGGAGGCCACGCAATGAGGCGGAGAACCGCTACAATGATGCCCATGTAGCGACAAGGGGAGTGATCGAGAGGTGCTTTGGCGTGCTGAAGATGCGTTTCAGGTGCCTGGACCTCTCTGGGGGCGCCCTCCAGTATCGGTCAGATAGGGTCGGCCGCATCATTGTGGTGTGCTGCGTCCTGCACAACATAGCCCAGCAGAGGGGCGGTGTGCCGCAGGCAGAGGAGGGCGGAGTGGAGGAGCAGCAGGAAGAGGCACAGTCCTCCCCAGATGAGGGGGATGGGGCAATGGTCAGGGCAGACGGGGTAGACACAGGCGGGTGGCTGTCCACCGTTACCGGCTGGCCCAGCGGGCACGGGACAGACTGATAGCCGCCCGCTTCACTGACTAGATGGGCGTGGGAATCGGGTAGTATGGCCACAGACCGCACACCATGGCAACAGCCGACCACCCATACCCCACACCCATCCACCCACCCAGCACCCTCACTCCCCTCCCCAACCCCACCCACCCCACCCGCATGCACACCACCACCCACCCCCATTGCCGATCCACCGGTGGCACAACGGGCCGGGCTCACACAGTTGCGGGAGGACGCGTGTCTATCGCAGGCCATGGAGGATGATGACAACCCGCCCTGCGATGAGCTCCTGGCTCTACATCGTTGGACTATGTCTGACCCATGGCCACAGTACCACAATCCACCCGGACCATCCCTGCATGCGGCTGTGACACTGCAGCGCACGGTCCTGTCCTCCGCCCGGGGGGATGTTGATGGCGGCCCAGGGGGAAGGGGGCAGACTAACCTGGGGCTGAGGTAAGACCACCCCTCACACACACACTTGCGCTCAACGTACATGACACGCCCGCACACTTTGGACAGAGCACAAAGGCAGCTTCGGTAGGTGTAACATTGACTTTAATAACCAAAGGAGTTCATGCACGTGCCCTAGCCCCTAAAACTCATCTGTGCCCTGCACCCGTGCCAACTTACTCAGTGTCTAATTGTTTGGCCTTACGGGCCCTTTGACTACGTCTACGTGGTTCCCCAGACGGTACAGCAGAACTGGAGGTGGACTCCTCATATTCCTGCCCTCTGACGCTGGATCCCTTTGGCGGCCGTTTCCTGGGGCGTCCTGGCCTAGATGGGCCAGGCTGCGGCCCGGGCGACTGGGATGGCGAGCTGCCAGCCTGTCCTGCCCGTTGCCCACCCGATGCACCTGGGACGGAAGGGGGGGAGTCCGAGGTGTCGCGGTGTACCGGGACCTCCCCTACAGAGGGAGCCGGGACGGACCACACCACCTCCTCCTCCCTCGGGGTGCCCGATGGCCCCCAGGCCTCTACATGGGTGGGGGATGCGAACGGACTGGCCATCCGACGCGCCCCCGACATCTGGCGCTGCCAGTCCTGGAGGCCCGTGCTGGTATCGACAGGGGTCTGCAGGTTTGCAGCCATGGAGCCCAGGGTGTTGGCCAACCCTGTCTGTGACAGTGCGACGCCGGCTCGCACATGGCCACTGGCGCCGATGCCCTCAGCGATGGCCTGCTGAGACTGGGCCATGGCCTGCAGAGACTGGGCCATGGCCTGCTGAGACTGGGCCATGGCCTGCAGAGACTGGGCTATGGCGTTGAGCGCCTCTGCCATCTGGCGCTGGCACTGGCTCATGGCCTCCTGTGAGAGGGCAGCCATTTCCTGGGCCACAGACGCCGCCTGCACGGAAGGCCCCAGGCCTCGCAAACCGTTCCCCATGTCTGACACCATCGCAACCATTGCCTCCACCGCGGACGCCACCCATGCGGTGTCAGCCTGGGTGGCACGCATGACCGGGACCACTCCCAGCTCCTGGACGCGGGTGGACTCCTCCATCTGCGACCGCAGCCGCCGCAAGCCGCCCGTCACCCTCTTCGCTCGTCTCCGGGTCGGTGGTTGCATCGGATCTATGTGTGGGTGTGGTAACTGCAGGAACCCGGGATCCATCTGGGCGGCAGATGCTCGCTTGGCCTGGGCTGCCCTCCGACCGCCCGGTCCCTCTGCTGCTCCTACCTCCACCTGCTGTACCGGGACGGCTGTGTTGTGCGCACCAGTGAGTATACCAGACGCCTCATCACTAAAGTGCCCAACCGTGGTGAGTGTTTCTGCGATGGTGGAGGGTGTTGGTGACAGCAGTGGCATTGTGTCGTGCTCTTCGTCCCACTCTGACTCCATGGCACTTTGGGGTGGGGGTTCGTCTCCACCCATCCACTCTGAGTCACTGTCCGGTATTTCGTCTTCCCGGGTAGGGGTGTCCTGGGTAGTGCTGTCCCGGGTAGGGGTGTCCTGGGTAGTGGTGTCCTGGGTAGTGGTGTCCTGGGTAGTGGTGTCCTGGCTCGGATGTGGTCTCCGAGGGGCATCCTGCGGGCGGTGTGCTTCTGCGGGGATGGGTGCCTGGACGTTTGGTCCTGCGATACACAATGAAGCATGCATGGTTAGACATCAGGCAGTGATCAGGTGATACGGGGGAGGGGGATATAGGGGAGGGGGGATATGGGGACGGGCTGTCGGTGGCTCACTTGCTGGTGGACCCCCGACCTCTGCATCAGCAACCTCCCGGTCCTCAGGTCCGCCAGCCAGTTCCAGGGCCCTTTCCTCGTGTACGGTCAGTGGCCTCTCATCAGCGGGCCCTCCTCCAGTCCTCACATGCTCCCTATTGTGTGCGCGCTTCTCCTGTGGCGGGGGGGGGGGGTGGTGGTGGCAGGGGTAAAAGGCAACAGTGTTAGGCAGGTATATGAATGCACGCCATCGGTTGCGCGTGCATTGCAGAGGTTAAGGTTAGGGCTGGATTCACTTGGGGATATGGGGGATATGGGGAGGGGGGATATGGGGGAGGGGGGATATGGGGGATATGGGGAGGAGGGATAGGGGGGATATGGGGGAGGGGGATATGGGGGATATGGGGGAGGGGGGATATGGGGAGGGGGGATATGGGGGATATGGGGGATATGGGGGGGATATGGGGGAGGGGGGATATGGGGGATATGGGGGAGGGGGGATATGGGGGAGGGGGATATGGGGGATATGGGGGAGGGGGGATATGGGGGAGGGGGATATGGGGGAGGGGGGATATGGGGGAGGGGGATATGTGGGATATGGGGGTGGGGGGGATATGGGGGAGGGGGGTTATGGGGTAGGGGGGATATGGGGGAGGGGGGATATGGGGGAGGTGGGGATATGGGGGAGGGGGGATATGGGGGAGGGAGATATGGGGGGGGGATATGGGGGAGGGGGATATGGGGAGGGGGGATATGGGGAATATGGGGGAGGGGGGATATGGGGAGGGGGGATATGGGGGATATGGGGAGGGGGGATATGGGGAGGGGGGATATGGGGGATATGGGGAGGGGGGATATGGGGAGGGGGGATATGGGGGAGGGAGGATATGGGGGATATGGGGGAGGGGGGATATGGGGGAGGGGGGGATATGGGGGATATGGGGGAGGGGGGATATTGGGGAGGGGGGATATGGGGAGGGGGGATATGGGGGAGGGGGATATGGGGGAGGGGGGATATGGGGAGGGGGGATATGGGGGAGGGGGATATGGGGGAGGGGGGGATATGGGGATGGGGGATATGGGGGAGGCTCACCCTGCCTGCTCTGACGAGGTAGTTCACCTTCTTGTGGCACTGGTTGCCTGTCCGTGGTGTCAGGGCCACAGCGGTGACGGCCTCTGCCACTTTCCTCCACAGACGCCGGCTGTGGCGTGGGGCAACTCTGTGCCGTGCCCGGGATACAGGGCGTCCCTCCTCTGCTCCACCGCGTCCAGGAGCGCCTCCACTTCGCGTGACTCGAACCTCGGGGCTGAGCGACGGCCAGCCATCCAGTCGGGTGTTGCGGTCGGGTGTTCCGGTCGGGTGGGGGGGAGCTGCGCGGCCTTATGAGCCTTCACGCCGTGCAGCGCGTATGACGCTGCACGGCGTGAACCACTGCGCAAGCGCGGATCCCGTTACGTCGCTGCGAGCCCATTTCGGGCCAGAGACTATCGTCCCATTTTTATGACGTGACGCAAGTGGGATTTGCGCCGTTTTTTGCGCCGATCGGCGGACTTTCCGCTGATAATGGAGAATTTCGCCCAGGATGTGTGGAGTTTGCGCATTCTCCCCGTTTCTGTATGGATTTCCTCCGGGTGTTCCGATTTCTTCTCACAGTCCAAAGATGTGCAGGTTAGGTCGATTGGCCATGATAAATTGCCCCTTAATGTCCAGGTTAGGTGGCGTCACGGGGATCAGGCTGGGGAGTGGGCCTAGGTGAGGTGTTCTTTCAGAGGATCGACGCACACTCGATGGGGCCAAATGGCCTCCTTCTGCACTGTAGGTATCCAATGACCTATGAACATGATCAAATTTGGTGCTGATTCTTACTCTCTCGGAATAATGAAGAATGGTCACTTGGGTGAGATACTGGAGATTGGTCAGGGCCCACGGATCGATACAACGTTAGCAGGAAAGCATTCAGCATTTCAACACAGAGCACAATGCAAAACCTGATACTTCAAATACCGATCAGTTTTTCCAGATGTCCTTCTTTTGGTGGTTTGTCCTGGAGATGTGGGTGATGTTGTCAAGGCCGGCATTATTGTCCACGCAAATCAGTTTGTGAAGGTGGTGGGTCTGCTGGAACCGTTACAATTGCTTGTTCGGCGAACGGCCGGAGAATCCATGTTTTCGACCAAATCGTGGCCGGCGTCGCTTTCGTGATTCTCTGTCCCGTCCAAAGCGGCGTACACGCAGGATGTTGCCTGAGGCCTGCCCCTGATGCTCCGCCCCTGACCGGCTGAGTTCCCGACGGCGTGGGTCGCGTGTGGTCTCATCCGTCGTGAAACCAGGGTGGCGGCTGCGGACTCAGTCCAGCGCCGCCACAGTCGGGGGAGGGCCGATCCGCGGGCAGGTGGGGGACCATTATTCGGGGCTGGAGGCACTGTGGGGGGGGGGTGGTCCGGGACACGCGAGTCGGCCGAAGGGGGGTCTATTTTGTGGGCCGGGTCCGCGGGCTGTGTCTGCCATGTTGCATGGTGCGGCTGCTGCAGGCTGCTGCTGTACGCATGCATGGCTACGGACACGGCAATTCCCTGGGAAATATCAATAGCAGGAGCCGAGTGCTCTACGCTGCCGTCCTGCTAGCCCCCAGCGAAACAGGGAATCGGTGGCTGTTTTGCGCCAGTTTTCAGGCATAAAACGCCACAGTTCCCACGCCGGCGTGGGGACATAGCCCCAGAATCGGAGAATCCAGCCAATGGTATCCCAATGGTAATCCACTAGGTCTCCTGACCCAATATCTCCTATGTGGCTCAGGATCATACTTTGTTTCATGATGCCCCTGTGATGTCCCTGAGGATGTTTCATTGTGTTTTAAGGTGTTTTTGATGCTATTGTCCTTCTTTATAGTAAAGATCACAGAGGATAAGATTGCTGTTGAGATATTGCAATGCATCCTTTGGAGAATACCATAGATTAGAATCCCTACAGTGCAGAAGAAGGTAATTGAGCCCATCAAGTCTGCACCAACGCAGGGCAGCACGGTGATGCAGTGGTTAGCATTGCTGTCTACGGTGCTGAGGACCTGGGTTTGAATCCTGGCCCTGGGTCACTGTCCATGTGGAGTTTGCACATTCTCCCCGTGTCTGCATGGGTTTCGCCGTGCTGCATATTGCTGCTACATTTTACTGATGCTACAGGAAGTGGATGCTGACTCGGGCATGTCATAAGTAAACTGCTCACTTCGCCCGGTGGAAGTTTTAAGGAAACTGAATCCCTTGAAACAGACAACTTTATCACCAGTTCTTGCACTGTGACTCAGAATCAAACAAAACACCAGCTGTATTCTTATTACAGTTCAAAATAGTTACCCATTGCAACAAAAATAAAAAACAAAATCTGATACTAAAGCGTTATTCAACTTTCCCATAATCTCAATACTTGTGGGAGGAAACCAGAGCACCCGGAAGAAACCCACGCAGACACAGGGAGAGCGTGCAGACTCCGCACAGACAGTGACCCAAGCTGTGAATTGAACCCGGGTCCCTGATGCTGTGAAGCAACAGTGCTAACCACTGAGCTACTGTGCCGCCCTAATCTATCAAAACCTTTCACAATTCATCCTTTATCATTCTCTGCTCTGAGGGGAACATTCTCAATTTCTTTGGTCTCTCCATTTAATCGAAGTCCCCTGTCTCTGGTATCATTATGAAAAATTTCCACTCCAAAGTTTATTATGTAAAGAGTTCTAGGATTTTGGCCTGGCAACGATGAAATAAACGGCAGGAGCTGTGAAAATCAGAATGATGTGTGACTTGGAGATGTTATGTTTACAGGCCTCTCTGCTGCCCCTGTCTTCGTGGGTGATGGGGGTCTTGGACTTAAGAGGTGTATCAAATAAATTCTAGTGAGTTGCTGAAGTCCATCCAGTAGCTGGTACACATTGCAGACACACTGGTTGATGGAGAGGATGTTTAAGCTGGTGGATGAGCTGTCTGTCAAGCAGTTTGCTTTCTCCTGAATGTCATTACGTATTCTTGCAGTTGCATCTATTTGGACCAATGGGGAATATTCCATCATATTTTGCCCTGGGCCTTATCTAGGTTTTGATGGGTCAGCACATGAGCTACTTAGTGCAGAATACCCAGCCTCTGATCTGCTCCAAAGCATTTATGTGGCTTGATCAGTTGAGTGTCTGGTCAATGATTATGATAGAATTTACAGTGCAGAAGGAGGCCATTCGGCCCATCGAGTCTGCACCGGCTCTTGGAAAGAGCACCCTACCCAAGGTCAACACTGCCACCCTATCCCCATAACCCAGTAACCCCACCCAACACTAAGGGCAATTTTGGACACGAAGGGCAATTTATCATGGCCAATCCACCTAACCCGCACATCTTTGGGCTGTGGGAGGAAACCGGAGCACCCGGAGGAAACCCACGCACACACGGGGAGGATGTGCAGACTCCGCACAGACAGTGACCCAAGCCGGAATCGAATATGGGACCCTGGAGCTGTGAAGCAATTGTGCTATCCACAATGCGACCCTGATGACCAATGTTCACACTAAAGTGTTGCCAGCAAGTAACAATAATCTGAAAGATACCAGGCAGGACTGATTACAAGATAAATTGTGCAAATTTTAAAAAGCTGCACATTGATAAAACAGCCTGGACTTAACAACTGAATTTTAAAGGGAACATTGATGGTGAGCCCTCGGGTGTTGACAGTTTCTTCATTGTGGTATTTGACCCTTTACTTACTCTTCTCAACAAAAAAATAACGGTATCAAACCCTTGCCCATCATAGTATTCAATGTAGCAAACCATTTTCCATCAAATTCCATTTCTGATCCATAGCTAACAGCTGAGTATATAGAGCTGACTCAAGCAAAATTGTTCCGAATTTGTGGTTCTGTCATTTCTCAGCAGATCGCATTTTGTCAAATCAGTGAGTGTCAGTCACCTTTCAGGAACGAACATCTTTTTGTCAAACATGTTGTCAACAATGAGGTAAGTTCATTTAGATTCACACACTGCAAGAGCACAATTCTATGGCGACTGACAATCTGAAATAAAAAATGAAGATATCAGAAATGTTCAGCCGATCAGGCAGTTTCTATGGCACTGCTTCCCAAACGTTTTCCCAATGTGACCCCATTTTAATGCCTCAGACTTTGGTGTAGCAGGGCTAGAGAGTTTTTCAACAGGCCAGAGGAGGATAGGGAAGATGTTGATGGTGGGGTTCAGGTGAGTGGCTGACCAGGAGGCGTGGGTTTAAAACCATTGGGCGGCAAGGTGGCACAGTGGTTAGCACTGCTGCTTCACAGCGCCAGGGACCCGGGTTCAATTCTGACTTTGGGTGACTGTCTGTGTGAAGTTTGCACTTTCTCCCTGTGGCTACATGGGTTTCCTCCGGGTGCTCTGGTTTCCTCCCACAGTCCAAAGATGTGCAGGTTAGGTGAACTGGCCATGCTAATATTGTCCAAGGCTAGGGTGGGGTTACGGGGATAGAGGTAGGGGATTGAGCCTAGGTAGGGAGCTCTATCGGAAGGGGCCAGTGCAGATTCAATGGGCCGAACGGCCTCCTTCTGCACCGTAGGGATTCTATGATTCTATGACCTTAGTAAAACCAAGAACCATCATTTTACAGGCTCTGATAATAGCAGCAATCAGGCCTCTCAAAACAGGCATTTAAGCCAAGCCCTCTGATAGATATAATGATTCTGGACCAGACCGCAACAGTGGCTTTTACTGGACCAAAACCCCAATATTTAATTTTAATTTTGTAAGACTGTGAGGAAAGGTTATCTCGCTCCAGGAGTGATTATACAAAGAAATAGGGATCTGGTATAATAAAACAAACTTTATTACTAACACAATATTAAAATATCCTTAGCATCACACAAAAAGTTTACCTACCCCTTAAACAATGCGTATCTGTACAGTGACACAATAACCCTCAACTGCTATCTTTATTTCCATTCAAATGACAAAATCATCTCAGATCCCAAACCACTTTTAAGTATAGTTAGCGTTCAGGAATATTTGCTGTGTAGAGATGTCTTGAATACTCCACTTTGAGAAAGAGAGCTCTTTGGAGACTTCTTAAAGAGACCTGACACCAGTCAGAATAATCTCTGGATGTATTTCTTCAGAGATTTTCTGAACTCATCTTCCAGCCAAAATACTAACAGCGGGATTCTCCGACCCCCCGCCGGGTCGGAGAATCCCCAAGGGGCGGCGCGAATCCTGCCCACCGCCCCGACGCCGGCTGCCGTATTCTCCGGTGCCAGTTTTCCGGCGGGGCAGGGGGCAGGGGCAGCGTTCACGCCACACCGGTCGGGGGCCATTGGCAGCGGCCACCCCGGCAATTCTCCGGGCCCCGATGGGCCGAGCGGACGTCCGCTTTTGGCCAGTCCCACCGGCTTGGGTTAGACATGGTTCCACATGGTGGGTCCTGTCAGGTAAGTTGGCTGGGGCTGTCCTCAGGGGGGCGCGGGGAGATCCGACCCCGGGGGCAGCCGTGGAGGCCACTCCTTCCTTCCGCGCCGGCCCCTGTAGAGCTCCGCCATGGCTGGCACGGAGAAGACAAACACCAGCGCATGCAGCAGAATACGCCGGCCGGTCTGTGCATGCGCGGAACCATGCCAACGGTTCTGCGCATGCGCGAGTTCACACCGGCCCTTCAGCGCATGCGCTAACTCAAGCCGTCCCTTCGGCGCCGGCTGGCGGGACGCCAACCCCTCCGGCATCCACCTAGCCCCTGGAAGTGCGGAGAATTCTGCACTTTCGGGGGCTGTTGATGCCGGAGTGGTTCACGCCAGTTTTCCCGCACTTAGTCCCCGGAAAGGAGAATCCCCTGATAAAACTCTGAAAAAACTTAACACCTGATTGATCGAACATTGGACAGGTTTCTCCGACCCCCCCCGCCAGGCCGGAGAATCGCCGGGGGGGTGGCGTGAATCCGGCGCATGTTTTTCGGCGAGGACGAGAAATGCATTGCGCCGGTCAGGGACCGTTGGCAGTGGACTCCCCGGCGATTCTCCGCTCCGCGATCGGCTGAGTGGCCGCAAGTCTTTGGCCAGTCCCACCGGCGTAAATCAAACAAGGTCCTTACCGGTGGGACGTGGCTCTGCGGGTGGCTTGCGGAGTCCTCAGGGGGGGGGGGGCGTGCGTGGATCTGGCCCCGGGGGGGCACTGTCCGCTGGCCGCTGTAACGGTCCGCCATGGCTGGTGCAGAGAAGCACCCCCCTGCGCATGCGCTGGGATCACGCCAGAACACGCTGGCGCTCCCGCGCATGCGGCAACTCGCGCCGGCCGGCGGAGGACCTTCGCCGCCAGTTGGCGAGTCGCCAACCCTGCTGGCCCCGGCCTAGCCCCTGAAGGTTCTCGCCACTCCTCGGCACCGGTACGGCCCACCCCGCCAGATAGCGGAGAATCCCGGCCATTAACTATAACATCTCACTAAATGGAACACAATGGGTGGGATTCTCCAGTTCCCCAGCAGCATGCTTCTTGGCGGCACACCATTCGCTGGCAGCAGGATTCTATCTTCCTGTTGCTTGTCAATGAGATTTCCCATTGTAACCAGCTGACACCACCAGGAAACCCGTGAGTGCGGGTACACTGCTGGTGGGAAAAGTGGCTCACAACGACCGGAGAATTCCACCCATTCTCCAATTAACTACTTTGCAGGGAACCCTCTTAATATGAATAAAATTCCATTAGCCCAAACTTTTATGATGCTTTAATTGCATCTCTGACACCAAAAAGCTTGCTGCCTTTCAAACCCGTATTTTTAAAAACACTACTGTAGGGGGGTTGGAGAATCCCGCCCGTGGATACTGACATTGGTGTCCTTGTGCAGCCGTTCCTGAAAGTAAGTGTGCAGGTACAGCAGGCAGTAGAGAAGGAAAATGGTATATTGGCCATCATAGCAAGAGGATTTGAGTATCGGAATCGGGATGTTTTACTGCAAATGTACAGAGCATTGGTGAGGCCACACCTGGAGTATTGTGTGCAGTTTTGATGTCCTTTGTGGGCAATTGCCATCATTGTACCGAAGGCATGATGGTAAAAGAGGAAAATGGTTAACATTGGACCGTGAAGCATGATGGTAAAGATGCCAAGAGACTGATCTGCGTGAAAATAACTGCTTCTCAGCAGAATGGTTTTTGTGGGAATGAGTTGAACAGTAACTTAGAACATAGAACATAGAACATTACAGCGCAGTACAGGCCCTTCAGTCCTCGATGTTGCGCCGACCTGTGAAACCACTCTAAAGCCCATCTACACTATTCCCTTATCGTCCAGATGTCTATCCAATGACCATTTGAATGCCCTTATTCCCTTATCGTCCAGATGTCTATCTAATGACCATTTGAATGCCCTTAGTGTTGGCGAGTCCACTAATGTTGCAGGCAGGGCATTCCACGTCCTTACTACTCTGAGTAAAGAACCTACCTCTGACATCTGTCGTATATCTATCTCCCCTCAATTTAAAGCTATGTCCCCTCGTGCTAGACATCACCATCCGAGGAAAAAGGCTCTCACTGTCCACCCTATCCAATCCTCTGATCATCTTGTATGGCTCAATTAAGTCACCTCTTAACCTTCTTCTCGCTAACGAAAACAGCCTCAAGTCCCTCAGCCTTTCCTCATAAGATCTTCCCTCCATACCAGGCAACATTCTGGTAAATCTCCTCTGCACCCTTTCCAATGCTTCCACATCCTTCCTATAATGCGGCGACCAGAATTGCACGCAATACTCCAAATGCAGCCGCACCAGAGTTTTGTACAGCTGCAACATGACCTCATGGCTCCGAAACTCAATCCCTCTACCTCGTACTGCAGTTGGACATTTCACTGATAATACCTTTGTGTTATACCTTTGTGGACTATGGAATGGTTATTACAGACTGGAGAGTAGCTAATATAACCCTATCATTCAAAAAGGGATGTAGAGAGAAAACAGAGAACTATGGATCAGTGAACCTAACATAAGGGAAGCAAGGGCAGCACGGTAGCATGGTGGTTAGCACAGTTGCTTCACAGCTCCAGGGTCCTAGGTTCGATTGCCGGCTTGGTTCACTGTCTGTGCGGAGTCTGCATGTTCTCCCCGTGTGTGCGTGGGTTTCATCTGGGTGCTCCGGTTTCCTCCCACAGACCAAAGATGTGCAGGTTAGGTGGATTGGTCATGCTAAAATTGCTCTTAGTGTCCAAAATTGCCCTTAATGTTGGGTCGGGTTACTGTGTTATGCGCATAGAGTGGAGGTGTGGGATTGGGTAGGGTGCTCTTTCAAAGAGCCGGTGCAGACTCGATGGGCCGAATGGCCTCCTTCTGCACTGTAAATTCTATGGTAAGTAGTAGGGGAGTTGCTAGAGTCCATTATTAAGGATTTCATAGCACAGCATTTGGAAAGCAGTGATATAATCAGACAAAGTCAGCATGGATTACAGATAGGAGATTTTGTGGGAGCGTGAGAGACTCACGTTTGATATGTTGCCTCCCAGGTGCAAGGGTACGTGATGTCTCGGATCGTGTTTTCCGGGTCCTTAAGGGGGAGGGGGAGCAGCCCCAAGTCGTGGTCCACATTGGCACTAACGACATAGGTAGGAAAGGGGACAAGGATGTCAGGCAGGCTTTCAGGGAGCTAGGATGGAAGCTCAGAACTAGAACAAACAGAGTTGTTATCTCTGGGTTGTTGCCCGTGCCACGTGATAGTGAGATGAGGAATAGGGAGAGAGAGCAATTAAACACGTGGCTACAGGGATGGTGCAGGCGGGAGGGATTCAGATTTCTGGATAACTGGGGCTCTTTCTGGGGAAGGTGGGACCTCTACAGACAGGATGGTCTACATCTGAACCTGAGGGGCACAAATATCCTGGGGGGGAGATTTGTTAGTGCTCTTTGGGGGGGTTTAAACTAATGCAGCAGGGGCATGGGAACTTGGATTGTAGTTTTAGGGTAAGGGAGAATGAGAGGATAGAGGTCAGGAGCACAGATTTGACGTCGCAGGAGGGGGCCAGTGTTCAGGTAGGTGGTTTGAAGTGTGTCTATTTCAATGCCAGGAGTATACGAAAATCTCCACATCATGTATACGAAATAAGGCAGGGGAACTGGCAGCATGGGTTGGTACCTGGGACTTCGATGTTGTGGCCATTTCGGAGACATGGATAGAGCAGGGACAGGAATGGATGTTGCAGGTTCCGGGGTTTAAGTGTTTTAGTAATCTCAGAGAAGGAGGCAAAAGAGGGGGAGGTGTGGCGCTGCTAGTCAAGAGCAGTATTACGGTGGCGGAGAGGATGCTAGATGGGGACTCATCTTCCGAGGTAGTATGGGCTGAGGTTAGAAACAGGAAAGGAGAGGTCACCCTGTTGGGAGTTTTCTATAGGCCTCCAAATAGTTCGAGGGATGTAGAGGAAAGGATGGCGAGGATGATCCTGGATAAGAGCGAAAGTAACAGGGTAGTTATTATGGGAGACTTTAACTTTCCAAATATTGACTGGAAAAGATATAGTTTGAGTACATTAGATGGGTCGTTTTTTGTACAGTGTGTGCAGGAGGGTTTCCTGACACAATATGTTGACAGGCCAACAAGAGGCGAGGCCACGTTGGATTTGGTTTTGGGTAATGAACCAGGCCAGGTGTTGGATTTGGAGGTAGGAGAGCACTTTGGGGACAGTGACCACAATTCGGTGACGTTTACGTTAATGATGGAAAGGGATAAGTACACACCGCAGGGCAAGACTTATAGCTGGGGGAAGGGCGATTATGATGCCATTAGATGTGACTTGGGGGGGGATAAGGTGGAGAAGTAGGCTACAAGTGTTGGGCACACTGGATAAGTGGAGCTTGTTCAAGGATCAGCTACTGCGTGTTCTTGATAAGTATGTACCGGTCAGGCAGGGAGGAAGGCGTAGAGCGAGGGAACCGTGGTTTACCAAAGAAGTGGAATCTCTTGTTAAGAGGAAGAAGGAGGCCTATGTGAAGATGAGGTGTGAAGTTTCAGTTGGGGCGATGGATAGTTACAAGGTAGCGAGGAAGGATCTAAAGAGAGAGCTAAGACGAGCAAGGAGGGGACATGAGAAATATTTGGCAGGTAAGATCAAGGAAAACCCAAAAGCTTTCTATAGGTATGTCAGGAATAAGCGAATGATTAGGGAAAGAGTAGGACCAGTCAAGGACAGGGATGGGAAGTTGTGCGTGGAGTCTGAAGAGATAGGAGAGATACTAAATGAATATTTTTCGTCAGTATTCACTCTGGAAAAAGATAATGTTGTGGAGGAGAATGCTGAGACCCAGGCTATTAGAATAGATGGCATTGAGGTACGTAGGGAAGAGGTGTTGGCAATTCTGGACAGGCTGAAAATAGATAAGTCCCCGGGGCCTGATGGGATTTATCCTAGGATTCTCTGGGAAGCCAGGGAAGAGATTGCTGGACCTTTGGCTTTGATTTTTATGTCATCATTGGCTACAGGAATAGTGCCAGAGGACTGGAGGATAGCAAATGTGGTCCCTTTGTTCAAAAAGGGGAGCAGAGACAACCCTGGCAACTATAGACCGGTGAGCCTCACGTCTGTAGTGGGTAAAGTCTTGGAGGGGATTATAAGAGACAAGATTTACAATCATCTAGATAGGAATAATATGACCAGGGATAGTCAGCATGGCTTTGTGAAGGGTAGGTCATGCCTCACAAACCTTATCGAGTTCTTTGAGAAGGTGACTGAACAGGTAGACGAGGGTAGAGCAGTTGATGTGGTGTATATGGATTTCAGTAAAGCATTTGATAAGGTTCCCCACGGTAGGCTATTGCAGAAAATACGGACGCTGGGGATTGAGGGAGATTTAGAGATGTGGATCAGAAATTGGCTAGCTGAAAGAAGACAGAGGGTGGTGGTTGATGGGAAATGTTCAGAATGGAGTTCAGTTACAAGTGGCGTACCACAAGGATCTGTTCTGGGGCCGTTGCTGTTTGTCATTTTTATCAATGACCTAGAGGAGGGCGCAGAAGGGTGGGTGAGTAAATTTGCAGACGATACTAAAGTCGGTGGTGTTGTCGACAGTGTGGAAGGATGTAGCAGGTTACAGAGGGATATAGATAAGCTGCAGAGCTGGGCTGAGAGGTGGCAAATGGAGTTTAATGTAGAGAAGTGTGAGGTGATTCACTTTGGAAGGAATAACAGGAATGCGGAATATTTGGCTAATGGTAAAGTTCTTGGAAGTGTGGATGAACAGAGGGATCTAGGTGTCCATGTACATAGATCCCTGAAAGTTGCCACCCAGGTTGATAGGGTTGTGAAGAAGGCCTATGGTGTGTTGGCCTTTATTGGTAGAGGGATTGAGTTCCGGAGTCAGGAGGTCATGTTGCAGCTGTACAAAACTCTGGTTCGGCCGCATTTGGAGTATTGCGTACAGTTCTGGTCACCGCATTATAGGAAGGACGTGGAGGCTTTGGAGCGGGTGCAGAGGAGATTTACCAGGATGTTGCCTGGTATGAAGGGAAAATCTTATGAGGAAATGCTGATGGACTTGAGGTTGTTTTCGTTGGAGAGAAGAAGGTTAAGAGGAGACTTAAAAGAGGCATACAAAATGATCAGGGGGTTAGATAGGGTGGACAGTGAGAGCCTTCTCCCGCGGATGGAAATGGCTGGCACGAGGGGACATAACTTTAAACTGAGGGGTAATAGATATAGGACAGAGGTCAGAGGTAGGTTCTTTACGCAAAAAGTAGTGAGGCCGTGGAATGCCCTACCTGCAACAGTAGTGAACTCGCCAACATTGAGGGCATTTAAAAGTTTATTGGATAAACATATGGATGATAATGGCATAGCGTAGGTTAGATGGCTTTTGTTTCGGTGCAACATCGTGGGCCAAAGGGCCTGTACTGCGCTGTATTGTTCTATGTTCTATGTTCTATGATTCATGAAAGGGAAATCATACTTGTCAGATCTACTAGAATTCGTTGAAGATGTAATTAGTAGAGTTGACAGGGGGCAGACCGGTTGATGTGGTTTATTTAGACTTTCAGAAGGCTTTCAACAAGGTCTCACATAGCAGATTACTATGTGAAGTTAAAGTGCATGAGATTGCAGGTAGTGTCTTGAGATGGATAGAAAGCTGGTTAGCAGACAGGAAGCAAAAATTTGGAATAAATGAGTCTTTTTCCGATTGACTAGGCAGTGACTAGTAGAGTACCGAAGGGATCTGTGCTAGGACCCCAACTGTTCACATTATATATTAATGATTTGGACCAGGGAACTAAATGTATTATTTCCAAATTTCCAGGCGATACAAAGTTTGATGGGAGGATATGCTGTGAGGAGGATGCAGAGATGCTTCAGCGGGATTTGGACAGGTTGAGTGAGTGGGCATGGCAGGTGCAGCATAATGTGGATTAATGTGATGTTATCCACTTTGGTAGCAAAAATAGGAAGGCAAATTATTATTTAAATGGGTGTAAATTGAAAGAGGTGGTTACTCAGCATGACCTTGGTATCTTCATTCATCAGTCACTGAAAATAAGCACGCAGGTACAGCAGCCAGTAGAGAAGACAAATGGTATGTTGGCCTTCATAGCGAGAGGATTTGAGTATAGGAATAGGGACGTTTTACTGCAATTGTACAGAGCATTGACGAGGCCACACCTGGAGTATTGTGTGCAGTTTTGGTGTTCTTATCTGAGGAAGGACGTTCTTGCTATGGAAGGAGTGCAGCGAAGGTTTATCAGGCTGATTCCTGGGATGGAAGGACTGTCATATGAGGAGAAGCTAAGTCGGTTAGGATTATATTCATTGGAGTTTAGAAGAGTGAGAGGGGATCACAAAGAGACGTATAAAATTCGACCAGGATTAGACTGGGTAGATTCAGAAACAATGTTCCCGATGGCGGGGGAGTCCAGAACTAGGGGGGGTCACAGTTTGAATATGGGGTAAACCTTTTAGGACTGAGGTGAGGAGAAATTTCTTCACCCAGAGAGTGGTGACTCTGTGGAATGCACTACCACAAAAAGTTGAGACAAAAACGTTGTGCAATTTCAAGAAGCAGTGAGAGATATATAGCTCATGGGGCTAAAGGGATCAAGGGGTATGGGGGGGAAGGCTGGGTCAGGGTATTGAACTTGATGATCAGCCGTGATCATAATGAATGGCAGAGCTGGCTCGAAGGGCCAATTGGCTTCCTCCTGCTTCTATTTTCTGTGTATGTTTTAATGTATGTTATGAAACATCAAGAACAAGGCTCTCTCTCTCCTCATTCACGAATAAGGCCTATGTGCGCTTTTGGAATATTTATATGAATTAAATATAAACTAAGAACTGAAACCGTATAAAACACAGCACCACTGAGATTCAACCTCGGGAAGGACATTTGCAAGAGTTTGAAGGCTCACAACGCATACCTCCAGAGAAAGCCTGGCCAAGTTCTCTCCATTGGGGTAGTATATATCTCCATTCAAGTCATGAAACTTATATAACTGTTTAAATAAATATATAGCTACAATAAGCTTGCATTAATTCAACTGGCAGTGGGAGTTCACTTTTGTCTGCGTTTGCCACCTGATGCCAGCAGAGGCACTAACATCACCAAGAAAAGAATGTGAACATTTAAAGGGGTCTCACAGCTGTCAAAACAGTCTAAGCTCCATGGCCGCTATTGCTGCCTTGGAGTTCGCAATGCCAAAATTTCATCCTGTAACCCTAATGGGAGTCACAACCCACAGCTTGGAACCCCTGATCTATGCAAAGGAAAACAGAGCAATCATCTGATTTATTTTGATGACTTTTTGCCACATGCACTTTCAGCATGAACCATCAATGTGAACCTCAAACACTGCATCACAAACAGATGTGCCTCACCAAATCACCCCCCCCCCCCCCCTCCCATCCTTAAAGTACTCAGTTATGTTGCAATGTATATTTTCAGTCACCTCGCTCAAAATATCAATATTCATTGTTAAGCCTAGACAGCAAGAACATTACAACCCAGCCTGATCCTGCCTTTACTCAATGTTTTACTGCATATATCCACTGAACGAGGTTATTGGACTACAATCTGTACTGGGGACTATGGCTGCTTCCTTTGCTTCCAGACTAGACCAAGAGGTAATGCATTTATGTGAAAACACTGGAGAGTTTCTTTAATCAAATACAAAAACTGTGCACATCATACACAAGCCAAGCATGTCTGCATAAATTGGTTATTAATTTATAATATTTGATTTACAGCAGTCTGCATGCAGAGCTGAATTCTTTTATACACGGGAGAGCTTTTTTGATGATTTATTAGGAATATCAAAGCTATAAGGAAGAGTTCTGTTCTTTGGGCTGCATTGCGGTGCCTCTGGGCACTGTTTCACCTATTCTGATGAAATATTCACTATGCAGATTTAAATTTACTGCTTCCATTTTGAAACTCTGAATACCCACCAGGGAGTCTGCCATGCATGAAGCTGCAGGATAGAGACTGTAGCTACTTCTTTCCAGCTTTCCAAAACCAATCGAGATTATAATAAAATGTCTTTGTCCAAGGAAATCTGAAGTGTACTTTATTCCCTACATTCCCTCCTCTCCTGCAGATGCTGCCTCACGCTGAGGTACAAGAAAGTTACAGATTTAAAACAGCCACTTAGCCTCATTCTCTCATTATATAATTCAGATCTACTTTCAACATCGACGAACATATGAATTAGGAACAGGAGTGGGTTGTTGCCCCCCTCAAGCCTCCTCCATTTGAAAAGATCATGGCTGATCTGATAAAAGTAAATTTCTGCGGATGCTGGAATCTGAAACCAAAGAGAAAATGCTGGAAAACCTCAGCAGGTCTGGCAGCATCTGTAGGGAGAGAAAAGAGTTAACGTTTCGAGACCAATGACCCTTTGTCAAGAGAAAGTGCTAATGGCAGTCCCCAGAGAGAACAAAAGGTGTGAAAGGTCAAACAGCAGAGAGGCTAACATCAGAGGGTAAACTGTAACAGATGTAGATGTGGTGGGAGGGGAAGGCGGAAGCAAAGGGGAGAAAAGTTAAGGAAATGGGGATAAGATGGGGGGGGGGGGGGTGTTAAATATATATAAAGAAAGACGAGAGAAAGAAATGGTAAAAGACAGTTAAAATGAAATGGGATGAAAACAAACGGGTCGAGGTGGGGTAGAGCTAATCATCTGAAGTTGTTGAATACGACGTTGAGACCGGAAGGCTGTAGCGTGCCAAACTGGAAGATGAGATGTTGTTCCTCCAGTTTGCGTTGAGCTTCACTGGAACATTGCAGCAGGCCAAGGAAAGACATGTGGGCATGGGAGCAGGGTCTTGTGTTAAAATGGCAAGCAACGGGAAGGCCAGGGTCCTGAATGCGCACAGACCAAAGGTGCTCAGCAAAGCAATCACCCAGTCTGCGTTTAGTCTCTAAAATATAGAGGAGACCACATTGGGAACAGTGAATGCAGTAGACCAAATTGAAAGAGGTGCAAGTGAAACGCTGCTTAACCTGGAATGAGTGTTTTGGGCCTGGGATGTTAAGCATGGCTGATCTGATTATGGCCTCCATAATCTGCCTATCATCGTAGAATCCCTACGGTGAAGAAAGATGCAATTTGGCCCATTGAGTCTGCACCGGCCCTTGGAAAGAGCACTCTACTTGAGCCCATGCCTCCACCTCGTAACCCAGTAACCCCACCTAACCTTTTGGACACTAACGGGCAATTTTAGCATGACCAATCCACCTAACCTGCACATCTTCAAACTGTGGGAGGAAACCGGAGCACCCACAGGAAGCCCACGCAGTTGTAAGCAGGAAGTGCAAACCCTACACAGACTGTCACACGAGGCTGGAATTGAACCCGGGTCCCTGGAGCTGTAAGGCTGCAGTGCTCAATAGCCTTCGACTCCACCGTTATTCAAGAATCTATCCACCTCTGCCTTAAAAATGGTCATTGACCCTGCTTACACTGCTCTCAGGAGAATAGATTCACCACCCTCTGAAAGAAAGAAAGTCATCTCATATCTGTCCAATATGGGAGATCCCTTATTTTCCACCCCATATTCCCACTCGAGAGGACTAACGCTCACTTTACTTATTGTTTTCCTTTTTGAATCCTCGTAGGAACTCTTACGATCTTTTTTAGCATTTCGAGCTTATTTTCTCGCTGTCATAACCCCCACGAGAATCATGGAGAAACGATCATTGATCTCCCTGGGGACCTGTAGAATATAAATGCCCCAGGTAGCTCGTCACCTGGTGTTCGTTATGAACAAGGTATAAAAACAGGCCCAGCTCAGGGCCTGGTAAGAGAACTCCTCCCAATTAGGATTGCACTGAGTGAGATGCTGCGTTATAACAATAATCTTTATTAGTGTCACACGCAGGTTTAATGAACACTGCAATGAAGTTACTATGAAAATCTCCTAGTCGCCACATTCCGGTGCCTGCTCGGGTCACTTAGGAAGAATTCAGAATGTCCAATTCACCTAACAAGCGCGTCTTTCAGGACATGTGGGAGGAAACCGGAGCACCTGGAGGAAACCCACGCAGACACAGGGAGAACATGCAGACTCCACACAGACAGTGACCAAACACAGATTATTGTAAATATGTAAATAAATCCTTCTTCGTTTATGACAGCTTTTCTATGGGTTATTGCACTCTCACACTCTCCCTCCTTATTAATCTTTTAAATATTCTATGTCGTTCTTCGTACTCTGTCTGATCTGGCAATCACCTTTGCAGAATTATACGCTTTTTCTTTCAATTTGATATTTCTTTACTTGCTTGGTTAGCTGTGTTTGGAATGTTTTTGCGTCCACTGTTTCTTCCTTCAGATTACTTCAGCTCTTTTCTCTTATTTGGAAGCAAAGTTCTTTCCAACATTTCATATGCATTTTCCACATGCCAGCAACACTCAACTACCTCAGTCACATGGCTACACTTAACGATTGAGTCTATAGACAATGAATATTCATCTTTAAGAGACATCTGGGGCATCATTCTCCGACCCCCCGCCGGGTCGGAGAATGGCCGTTGGCCGCCGTGAATCCCGCCCCCGCCCCCGCCGAAGTCTCCGCTCCCAGAGATTGGGCGGGGGCGGGAATCGGGCCGCGCCGGTTGGCGGGACCCCCGCTGGATTCTCCGGCCCGGATGGGCCGAAGTCCCGCCCAGGAATTGCCTGTCCCGCCGACGTAAATCAAACCTGGTATTTACCGGCGGGACCAGGCGGCGTGGGCGGGTTCCGGGGTCCTGAGGGGGGGGGCGCGGGGCGATCTGACCCCGGGGGGTGCCCCCACGGTGGCCTGGCCCGCGATCGGGGCCCACCAATCCGCGGGCGGGCGTGTGCCGTGGGGGCACTCTTTCCCTTCCGCCTCCGCTACGGCCTCCACCATGGCGGAGGCGGAAGAGACTCTCCCCACTGCGCATGCGCGGGAAACTGACAGCGGCCGCTGACGCTCCCGCGCATGTGCTGGGAAACTGACAGCGGCCGCTGACGCTCCCGCGCATGCGCCGCATTTCCGCACCTGCTGGCGGGGCAACAAACACCATTTCCGCCAGCTGGCAGGGCGGAAATCCCTCCGGCGTCGGCCTGGCCCCAACATTGAGGCACCTTTGGGATGGCGCGATGCCCGTCTGATTGGCGCCGGCTTTGGCACCAGTCGGCGGACATCCCGCCGTTGGGGGAGAATTTCACCCCATAGGTGGGATTCTCCGACGCCTCGCCGGGCCAGATAATCGCCGGCGGGGCGGCATGAATCCCGCCCCCGCCGGCTGCCGAATTCTCCGGCTCTGGGGTTTCGGTGGGAACGGGAATCGCGCCGCGCCGGTCGGCGGCCGCTGACAGCGGCCCCACCCCGGTGATTCTCCGGCCCGCGATGGGTCGAGCGGCCGCCCGTTTTAGGCCGTACCGGCCGGCGTAAATTAGACAAGGTACTTACCGGTGGGACCTGGCTCTGCAGGTGGCCTCCGAGGTCTTTGGGGGGGCGCGGGTGGATCTGGCCCCGGGGAGTCCCCCCATGGTGGCCTGGCCCACAATTTGGGCCCACCGATCCGCGGGCGGGCCTGTGCGGTGGGGGCACTCTTTCCCTCCGCACCGGCTGCTGTGGACCTCCGCCATGGCGGTGTGGAGACGAACCCCCCTGGGCATGTGCTGGGATGATGCCAGCACACGCTGGCACTCCCGCGCATGCGCCAACTCACGCCGGACGGCGGAGGCCTTTGACGGCGGGTGCCGCGGCGCCAACCCCGCCGGCGCCGGCCTAGCCCCTGAAGGTGCGGAGGATTCCGCACCTTCCGGGCGGCCTGACGCCGGAGTGGTTCATGCCTCTCCTCGGCGCCGGGACCGGCGGGTAGGGGAGAATCCCGCCCCATAGCTGAGCTTAATCCAGTCCTCCCTTACTTGATGCCAATACTGTTGTGTCTATTAGGGTGTCTTGGGAACGTAGTGTTAACAAAGAACATCAAGTTATGTTACTGAACAAAGCTGATTTATTTACACTACTTAAATAAGATTCGAACAAGTCAACAAGCTATAAGTTATTAAATTAAAATATACAATATCTCTAACGACAGAACTCTACACTGTGCAACTAATCTATCTAATGCCTAAACACCTTCTCTCAAAATTCCAGGAGTCACATGGGGCTGGATTCTTCACCGGTGGGATGCTCCGATTTGCCGGCAGCCCGGGAGTTTCCCGACAGCGTGGGGCTGCCCCACAATGGGAAACCCCATTGACCAGCCGGCGTAACGGAACATCCTGCCGGCGGGTCAAACAGAAATGTGGCGCGGCGGGACGGGGAATCCAACCCATTATATATATGACTGCTCCTTATCTCAATCTGGTGATGAGAAGTATTGGGCGAAATTCTCCCCCAACGGCGGGATGCCCGCCGACTGGCGCCAAAGCCGGCGCAAATCAGACGGGCATCGCGCCGGCAAAAAGGTGCGGAAGTCTCTGCATCTTTGGCGGCCTAGCCCCAACATTGAGGGGCTAGGCCAACGCCGGAGGGATTTCCGCCCCGCCAGCTGGCGGAAATGGCGTTTGTTGCCCCGCCAGCTGGCGCGGAAATGCGGCGCATGCGCGGGAGCGTCAGCGGCCGCTGTCAGTTTCCCAGCGCATGCGCAGTGGGGAGAGTCACTTCCGCCTCCGCCATGGTGGAGGCCGTGGCGGAGGCGGAAGGGAAAGAGTGCCCTCACGGCACAGGCCCGCCCGCGGATCGGTGGGCCCCGATCGCGGGCCAGGCCACCGTGGGGGCACCCCCCGGGGCCAGATCGCCCCGCGCCCCCCCCCCCAGGACCCCGGAGCCCGCCCACGCCGCCTGGTCCCGCCAGTAAATACCAGGTTTGATTTACGCCGGCGGGACAGGCAATTCCTGGGCGGGACTTCGGCCCATTCGGGCCGGAGAATCCAGCGGGGGGTCCCGCCAACCGGCGCGGCCGGATTCCCGCACCCGCCCAATCTCCGGGAGCGGAGACTTCGGCGGGGGCGGGATTCACGGCGGCCAACGGCCATTCTCCGACCCGGCGGGGGGTCGGAGAATGACGCCCATGAACATCATGGGCGCGATTCTCCGACCCCCCACCGGGTTGGAGAATCGCCGGGGACCGGCGTGAATCCCGCCCCCGCCGTGTCCCGAATCCTCCGCCACTGGAGATTCGGCGGGGGCGGGAATTGCGCCACGCCGGTCGGCAGAAATCGCGCCGGTCGGCGGGCCCACCCCCGGCGATTCTCCGGTCCGCGATGGGCCGAAGTCCCGCCGCTGTCAACCCACACCAGCCGGCGTGGATTGAACCACCTTTTGAACGGCGGGACAAGGTGGCGCCGGCGGGCTCTGGGGTCCTGGTGGGGGCGCAGGGCGATCTGGCCCCGGGGGGTGCCCCCACAGTGGCCTGGCCCGCGATCGGGGCCCACCGATCCGCGGGCGGGCCTGTGCCGTGGGGGCACTCTTTTACTTCCTCCTTCGCCATGGTCTTCACTATGGCGGAGGCGGAAGAGAACCCCTCCACTGCGCATGCGCGGGGATGCCGTGAGCGGCCGCTGACGCTCCCGCGCATGCATCGCCCAGCAAAGTCATTTCCGTGCCAGCTGGCGGGGCGCCAAAGGCCTTTCCCGCCAGCCGGCGGGGTGAAAGTCACTCCGGCGCAGGCCTAGCCCCTCAAGGTGAGGGCTCGGCCCCCCAAGATGCGCGATGCCGGACTGATTCGCGCCGTTTTTGGCGCCGGTCGGCGGACATCGCGCCAATTGCGGAGAATCCCGCCCCATATTGTTAACCCTTTGTATGCCTCATAATATACATATTGTTACAATCACTGGTTAGCAATGATATGTAATATAAATTAATTGAAACAAAAGCTGTTTAATTCTCAATCTCTTCAATTACACAGTGGACATGCTTAATAGTGTTTTCCGGTGTTGATCTACTTGAAATTGTAAGGTCACTGGGAGGGCATCTTATTTGCGTGGGCCAGTTGTCTACAAACACAACTTCAAGTGCATCTCTAATACTCCCCCTCTTCTAACCCCACTAATATTCCTTTAGACCCCCAATCAAGAGAGAGAATCTTGCTAAATTAAATAAAAGAAAGTGAGAACCTTTGGGAGTACAGGGACTCGCTGGGCCCACAGTGGTGGATGTTGTTATGCTCCCCTCCGACCCAGGCCATTGCAATGCCAAGACCTTGGGTGGGCCTGAAGATTGGAAACGCCTGGCAAAGTGAGTTGGTTATGCCACCACCCCCACCCTGGGTGTCATTTGTTTTAAGAGGAACAGATGGAAGTTGTGTTCCTTATAAGGCACCGCGGTAGCTCTTCGAAATGGCATGGAAAATTCTCCGGTGTTGGCGAGGGTTCTGCTCATCTCCCACTGGGAGTATTTCAGAAAACGAGAAAAATCACCATTTCATTCCCGGGCCAAACTGCGGGAATCTCCACCGGCGGAATCCTCCGCTTCGCTTCGCACCCACGCCAATGGGTTTCCTGAAGGTGTGGGATGGCCACAATGGGAAATCCCATTGGGCGGCTACCGGAATAGAGGATTCCGCTGCTGGGGCGGGGGGGGGGGGGGGGGGGGGGGGGCGCGGGGGGGGGGGGGGGGAAACAGGGCTGGAGGGACGGAGAATCCGGTACAAAATCTTCAGAACCATAGGCTTAAAAACTTGCCATTTATCCTGTTTTGTAAAGGACAGTCTGGATATCAGTGGGCTGTTTAGAAATGGTCTCTTTCACTCTATGTCACATCGTGGGGAGCCATTGGAAATAAAAAAAACAATTAATTTTAGTTACAATGAAAGCAAACTTCTCAATTTAGGCTCTGATTGCACCTGTGACCGGTCTTTGTTCATTCTGGATTTGACAGAAGTTGACAACCCGTTTAAGGGAGAGGAATTTTCCAAAAATTATGGGTCAGTTTTGCCCCAAGGCGCCTTGGAACTTTGTTCAAATCGTTTTAGTTCATTTTGAAGGTTGGCTTTTGTTGCTCTCGCACCGGTTGATGCAAGCAAAATAGATTTTCCTCAAATATAGCTGCTCCATGAACGTCATTTGTACATATTAGAAAGGAATTAAATGGCATTGACAGCTGTTCCCAAACTGTGGATCGCAACCCCAAATGGGGTCACAGAGACAACGATTGGATGATGAACTCCCCCTCCTCCCAGACTATACCTCACATTGAGGCTCACGCAGCATTTCTCTTGGGACCATTTTCCTCCTTCTCACGACGTTTAAACATTTTACCAGCCACACATCGGCTTGGGCTCAAACTGGGGTCAAGTCTGTCATCTGCCATGCCTCCCCAGTAGCTGCCACCGGCTGTCTAACCTGTGTATGTGTGGGGGAAGGGGAGAGGGGCTGATTACAGTATGTGTTCCTGAGTACAGAGAGGGAGCAGGTTACAATGTGTGTGTGTGTGTTACGGGGGGAGGAGCGAAGGGCTGATTACATCAGGTGCATTGGCATGGGAGAGAGGCTTCACTGAGTCTTCGATCACTGGGGACTATGGAGAGCTTGGTTGAAAGCTGCACGAGTGCATAAAATAATAACATTTTTATAAAGCAGATTAAAAACACAAGTTTTTCATAATTAGATGATGTATTATATATTGATCTATAAAAGGCAAACTTGAATAATCACATACCGAATGCTAATACGTTATTTTATCTAGTGCCTTGTTTTTGTTGGCATTGAGGTCATGATAATTTTCATGAGTTAAAATGGGGTCACATTGAAAAATTGTTGAAGCACTGCCCCATATTGTAGAACAATCCAGCAGAAAGGCAACACCCACAGTGATCCTAGCTGCTGAATCATGTGGCACCATTGTTCCTGATAATAGCTGCAAAAATCAAAGAACAAACTTGGATTTCAAAAGAAATCTCTAGATAGTGAGATAAATGGAAGACCTGTATAGATAAGAGGATGATTTTCTTTAAGAGCAATATCATTGCTGGAAGTCGGTGGAGGATGATATTTCTATGTGTTAGTCCACCTTGTTGTAACCCAACATATTTTCTGGGTCAGATCCATTATCTTTTCAGGGGCATTCGCAGTGCTATCAGTGAGTTCTCAGTTATATCTTTACACTGCAGATGGTGTCTACAGAATAAATGTTATATAAATTTTATGGTACTGCAGTCAGGCACTGCCAGTGGCCAACTGAGTTTAAAAGAATGGAAGCAAACTAACAGGAATGTTGCTTCAGAATGATTCCAATGGCAGAAGGGTCGGTGTTGGGAAAGGAAGAAATGTTTAAATAGTGTCTCTTTGATTCTTGAACATGATTCTTCCTGGCTGGAATTTCCTGCAGGAACATCCAACTACACTCCTGCTGCTTATTTGCTTGTTCATTTCCACTGACCCCTAATCCGATGGAGAGGCTGACCTCCTTTTTCTCATCCATGGGAAACAGCTCAGCACTTCAGTTCCTCAAATTTTGCAGCAGAATCTCCATGTAAAGTGTGAGGTCCAACCTTCATTCCTGTGGTTGCTGAAGCCTCAGGAATTAATGTAGAGTTCAGTCATTCTGACACCTGCGGGGTTCCCTCTCACTAGAAAGTCTTCTTGTGACAGAACGTGGGTCTTCATCAAGTTTGCTCTCTCTGATTCAGTAGAGAAACCCATGTTCGCAACACGGTTGAGTTAAGTCACAGCAAAAATCACTTCAATTACAAACGAGATCCTGACCTCTTCCGGTCTCCGCACTTCTTGCGCGGGCCCTGTTGTATTAAAGTAACACCTGTAGGATCCAGGTTAAACATAGAAACGCAGAAAATAGGAGCAGGAGTAGCCTATTCAGCCCCTTCAACCTGTTTCACCATTCAACATGATCATGGCTGATCTTCTATCTCAACACCATACTTGTAGTGATCGCATAAGGGGTTAATGTGTAATCAGTAGCACCAGATGATCACTAGAGGGCCAGACCAACAGGGGTATAAAAGCAACCGCATTGTGTGTGTCTCTCTCTCTCTTTCGGGTGTACTGTGACCAGGACCGGAGCTCAGGTGGTTAATGTAGTTAAGCATTGTTACTGTATTTAGATCTAGTTAACCTTATCACTAGTATCAATGTTAAAGTAAAGAATTCACACAATTATTGTTATAGTTACTCAATAAACCTTTTGTTACTACTGGGCGAGTTCGAGTCTTCATCGAGATTCAGAAAATTCATCAGCAACCAAGGTTTGAGTAACACATATTACACTCCGTAGTATATCAAAACACACAAAGAAGTGTAATAAAAGATGATACAGGAGTGTAATAAAAGAATACTCCTGCGCCCCCCCCCCCCCCACCCCCCGTACCCATTAACACCTTTAGAGCCTAGAAATCCATTTATTTTCTTCGGAAATATATTCAGGTTTTAGAAAAGCATGCGGCCTCAATTCCGTAAGAGCACTACCCAGTTGGAGGTCGCTGCGAAAATGCTATAGGGCCACTCAGCCACAAGAATACAGCAGGAAGTCTATCAGTAACACCACTTTAGCAAGCGAGAATAAACCTTAATAGGCGGGGTGCTGAGAAAATTGGATTTAAAAATAAATCTGAAAAAAATATAATTGGCTGAGGTTGTAAGTTCATCATCTGTAATATATGGACTAAGTGTTCAATTTCATGACAATTTCCTACATATTCAAAATAAATCTATTGCTGATCTTTATCATTGGAGATCAGGACCAGCACTACAAGTATTAAAAAATAGATAATTGGAATAAGAGATGCAATAAGCTCAGAACTCACATAGGGCATGACATACTACAATTCTTTGAGTCTTAAATCAATACAAGTATGTGATAAACAAGGGATAATGACTACTGCAAGGTCTTGTCAATCAGATTCGTCATCATATGTGCTTTAATATAAATTTATTGGGACTTAGAAAGGACAATTCACCGAAAATAGCCAATACCTGCACCGACTTGATGACTGCCCATATTCAAGGTCCAGGCGATTTTAAATGGGCCACATTCTGCTGTTCATGGCACGTCTGAATACAGCAGCCAGAATGACTCTGCCCCTTATAAACTGAAAAATAAGTAGCTACCTTTTTATACCCTGCAACAGTTTCTTTGTGTGTCTCTGGTCAGATTCTCTGCTCAGGCTCCAACTGGTTGCAGGGGTGAAGGCCAAATTTTTCTGGGAGCCCATCCAAATGCACAAACCCTGGGAAGAGCAGGAGAGCTAATCCTACCCCCCTCACCGCCCCCATTCACTTCCCAAAATAAAACCCATCCTTTTAACAACCAGATATGTCTAAGCATTTCTCAGTCAATGAAGTACTTTTGAACTGATGTCACTGATGTAATGTAGGATTGGATTGGATTGGATTTGTTTATTGTCACATGTACAGATCATGAAGTACATGGGAAGAAAAGGGAAGAAAAGAAAATACATAATAGGGCAACACAAGGTATACAATGTAACTACATAAGAACCGGCATCGAATGAAGCATACAGGGGTGTAGTGTTAATGAGGTCAGTCCATAAGGAAACGTAACAGTCAAACAACACACAGCAAGATCCCAGCAACAGCAATGTGATGACAGCCAAATAATCTATTTCTGTGATGATGATTGAAGGATCAATATTAGCCAGCGAGTCAGGGATCACCTGCTCTTCTTCCAAAATATTGTCATGGGTTCTGTTACAGCCACCCAGGCTGACAGACATCTTGGGCGTCATTCTCCGACCCCCCGCCGGGTCGGAGAATGGCCGTTGGCCGCCGTGAATCCCGCCCCCGCCAAAGTCTCCGGTACCGGAGATTGGGCGGGGGCGGGAATCGGGCCGCGCCGGTTGGCGGGACCCCC
This sequence comes from Scyliorhinus torazame, assembly GCF_047496885.1. Classification (NCBI taxonomy): domain Eukaryota; kingdom Metazoa; phylum Chordata; class Chondrichthyes; order Carcharhiniformes; family Scyliorhinidae; genus Scyliorhinus; species Scyliorhinus torazame. The sequence continues at coordinate 47,890,924 of NC_092724.1, forward strand.
CGCTCAATTCTCCGTCCCGAATGGGCCGAAGTCCCGCCCAGAAATTGCCTGTCCCGCCGACATAAATCAAAGCTGGTATTTACCGGCGGGACCAGGCGGCGTGGGCGGGCTCCGGGGTCCTGGGGGGGGCGCGGGGCGATCTGACCCCGGGGGGTGCCCCCACGGTGGCCTGGCCCACGATCGGGGCCCACTGATCCGCGGGCGGGCCTGTGCCGTGGGGGCACTTTCCCTTCCGCCTCCGCAACGGCCTCCACCATGGCGGAGGCGGAAGTGACTCTCCCCACTGCGCATGCGCGGGAAACTGTCAGCGGCCACTGACGCTCCCGCGCATGCGTCGCCCGGAGATGTCATTTCCGCGCCAGCTGGCGGGGCAACAAACGCCATTTCCGCCAGCTGGCGGGGCGGAAATCCCTCCGGCATCGGCCTAGCCCCTCAATGTTGGGGCTCAGCCCCCAAAGATGCGAAGCATTCCGCACCTTTGGGCCGGCGCGATGCCCGTCTGATTGGCGCCGTTTTTGGCGCCACTCGGCGGACATCGCGCCGTTGGGGGAGAATTTCGCCCCATGTGCGTGTCTGATTTTTAAAAGTATTGACTGAAAGCTCATAATATGACACAACAATACTGGATATTGCACTGGTCTTGTCCTTTTTAAACCCACCATGAAAACCAGAGAGCACTGAAGGAGTGATTTCATGCATTTAGAGAGAAGCGAAGGTTATTTGGATAGAAAATATAACTGCCAAAGGGCAGCACTGACAGACACTATCGCCAAGTGTACGTTTTCCCAGTGCAAAGTGAGGTGAAATAGTTATTTTCAGTTATTTATAAAATGAGAAGTCTGAAACAATTCAGGCTCAAACACTGCATAATAAATTCAACACAGAAGCATTTCTAGATTGAGAGACAGATTAGAAAGGGGAAGAAACTTTCAAATTGAAAAGAGCGGACAAAGGGTGTGAGTCATGATAGCTACCATCAACTCAATTGGAAACGAGCTGAGAAAAGACAAACTGAAACACATATGTGACTTAGAGCCATGTGCATGAACTGTCAGCTTTTATTTGGAGTAAACTCTGTTTGTCAGATCCCAATGCTTTCCCCCCAAAAAAACAAAGTTTCCTTTACACTGCGTGCATTGGCCGATGAAATATAATGCAGAGGTCCCTGTGAGAAATAGTTAATCAGATTTATTGAATCCAGTTTAGGTATTAAGGAACTGACAACTTGTCAGAATGCAGCTTTTGTTTCTGGCCAAGTAAAGTCCAATAAAAAGCTTCAGTTCTGAGCAGCAGGTAACAAAGCGCACCATCAGAATTCAGAAGCTGGTCTGTGCAATATCACTGCCACTTGGGAAGATAATGCCTATTAATTGAGGTAACTATGAGTCAGGTGGAACAAAGCCAGTGCCAATCACCTCCAACGTGCTTCATTTGACCTATATTTTATCTTTGCCTTGTATGGATTTCTATCTCAGGTTGGTTGACTAACCCACTGCTTAAGTACATCAAAGCAAAGTGAAATTTGAAATGCTCTTCCGATATCTCTCTGAAAGATGTATAATTATAAAATCATGGTTCCAGTTTGTCATTTATCGGGCTTCCCAGGGTCCCACCATTTACTGTCTCCTTGTTTCGGGAGATGTAGTGGGCAGCACAGTAGTACAGTGGTTAGCACTGCTGCCTCACAGTGCCAGTGACCTAGATTTGATTCCGTCCTCAGTCACTGTCTGTGTGGAGTTTGTACATTCTCCCCCTGTCTGCGTGGGTTTCCTCCGGGTGCACCGATTTCCTCCCACAGTTCAACGGTTAGGTGGATTTGCCATTCTAAATTGCCCCTAAATATCCAAAGGTTAGGTGGGGTTACGGAGTTACAGGGATAGGGCGGGGGATTGGACCTAGGTAGAGTGCTCTTTCAGAGGGTCAGTGCAGACCCGATAGGCTGAATGGCCTCCTTCTGCTCTGTAAGGATTCTATGATGAAGAGTCCCCAGCAGGCACTGTGTTTTCGGCAATCAGTTGACACCAAATCGACTTGGAGGTCAATGAAGGGACCCGCATACCTCACCCACTCATGTGTTAGTTGTCATGATATTCAAACACACACATCATGATGGACACACCAACAGACAAATCAAAACACACAACACCACAACCAATCACACACAAAGACAGGAACCATATAAAAGCACGAACACGACACCTGGTGGACAGTAGGTCTGGGGACAAGGACACGGACACGACCTGTTTTAACATCACAAACAGGGAATCCCCACGTGCAGAGTATCAAGACAAAACTGTACATAGAAAGTTTAAATAAAATAGCGTTGTACCATATACAACTGTGTTGGCTCATCTGTGTGTCAGAACGCCCAACACCACATGGTACAGGAGTGGATCGATACCTGCCAACTAACCTGCCATTCTGGACATGGACCGCACCGACAAACCGCAGCCGTTGCAAGTCGCGGGGAACCTTGGTACCAATTGGAAGCTCTTCAGGCAGCGATTTGACCTGTACATCCGAGCCAACGAGAAACAGAGTGCCTCGGATGAAACGAAGATTGCACTGCTCCTCTTCTACGCAGGGCAGCACGCCCTCGACGTCTTCAACTCACTGGTGTTCGAAGAAGGGGAAAACCAATCCAAGTATGACACGGTCATCCTCAAACTGGACCAGCACTTTAATGTTGAAGTGAATGAAAGTTTTGAAAGATACCTCTTTCAGCAACGCCTGCAAGGTAAGGAGCTTTTTCAACCCTTTTTGACGCACCTCCGAATTCTAAGGCAGTCCTGCGGTTACGGCAGCACCACAGAGTCCATGATCAGGGACCAGATTGTTTTTGGCATTGCCTCCAGTGGCCTACGCCAGCAGCTTCTTAAAATAAAAGGCCTCACCTTAGCGTCTGCTGTGGAAGCCCGTGTCCTCCACGAGAATGCAACCTGCCGTTTTGCCCGATTTCAGGCGTCCGAATTGGCACGGAGGGGGTCCCCTGCCGTCGAATCGGCAAGCCAGGCCGCACACGACGCCGAACGCATCCAGGCCGTCGATTACTTCCCGACCTGCGGCCCCGACGAGAGCGGCCGCTTCCCGCGCTTTTCGCAGTCTCTCGCGCTGGTGCGCGCCAAAAATAACGGCCACATCGAGGGACGCACTGTGCAGGCGCGCCCACCGCAATATCGCACTGCGCATGCGCAGTGGCGCAACGAACGCCGTGACGTCATGACGTGCGGCAATTGTGGAGCTGTACACTTAAAAGGGCAATGTCCTGCTAAAAACCGACAGTGCCTCAGATGTGGCAAGATGGGCCACTATGCTGCCCACTGTCGTGCGGCTCAACCCATGGATCCTGCACATCCCCGACAATCTCGCAGACATGTCAGGACCGTCCAGCCCACGCATCAAGACTTCCAGTTAAGTGATGCAGATGACCAGGATGCCTTCCGCGTTTCCGTCATCGATGTCAACAAGGTCAATGCCATCAATCCAGCTGATGAGTGGTGTGCCACCCTGACGGTCAACCCAAACTCGTCGCAAGCCCATTAGACTGGACTTATAACACCGTTCATATGTTCAAAAAGTTACACACTTCTGTATTATAACCTGTTGTCGTTTACCGTTCCAGATATCGTCTGACTGGACCACTGTTCAAGTTTTTTTTTCTCGTTCGCATTCATGTTCTGTTATGGTACAACCTTATTGATGTGACGCACCCGACATCGCCCCATGTAAATAGTTACGTCATATGCACATGCTGTACACAACACACACACACTCTTAGATGCACTCACAACACGATTATATTTATTACCACGTAGGCACATACCTTTGTAAAAAGGGGGGATGTCATGATATTCAAACACACACATCATGATGGACACACCAACAGACAAATCAGAACACACAACACCACAACCAATCACACAGAAAGACAGGAACCATATAAAAGCACGAACACGACACCTGGTGGACAGTAGGTCTGGGGACAAGGACACGGGCACGACCTGTTTTAACATCACAAACAGGGAATCCCCACGTGCAGAGTATCAAGACAAAACTGTACATAGAAAGTTTAAATAAAATAGCGTTGTACCATTTACAACTGTGTTGGCTCATCTGTGTGTCAGAACGCCCAACACCACATTAGTAACAGCTCGGGTGTTTGACTAGGGCAGTATGCCTGACACTCTTGTATGTTTTATATATCTCAACGCAATGCAGAGATTACACTATTTTCAAAGTGTGCCGCAGGTTTATGTATGAGAGTATTAAAAAAATTACCTAAAATCACCTGTAAAATTACCTGTAATCACAAAATGTTGGCACTTATTCTTACCGTTCAACTTCTTTGGCGCCTGTTTGCTTTGCTCAGTGCCAATACCCGGGCTTAACCAATTAAGCACAGTGAGCATAGATAGATCAGTTCCCAGACTCACACAATCAAGCACAGAATAATTGAATCATTGAACACTACTGTCACACTGTAACACAGGCGAGTTCACAGGCAACAGAAAACCAAACCCACTCTCATTGATGTCACCTGATTTTCTTTCTTATGACTGTCCACCTTGAGGGTGCCATGCACTTGGGACTTTAATCGCCAAACCTCAGGAATGTGTTCCCTTTTGCATCAATGTGACATTTGGCCATTTTCCACACAGTGGCTTCACTGGCTTAATTTAGTCAGTATTCACATTATTTTGTGTTACAGGCTCCACCCTATGTGTAATTGCATTGACTACCGCTATGATTGCCACTGGAGAGCCAGATCCCAAAGCACAACACTAGCTCAGTAGATCAGAACTTATATTTTTGTTAGAGAGTTGCGTGAACAGTCGCAGGACTGCCAATTAACTTTCAACAAAAGAATAAAACACTTATTCAACAATATCAGATTGACTATAATACGCAATTCCTTCACTCCCACTATAGCGCCACAGCTACAAACAGATCTATAAGGGTTACACAAATTACAAAGTATCTTATACACTAATGCTCTTAGTAAGTACACAGTCCATGTACATCAAGAGGTGAGTTGTGGTCAGACTCACCACACTCTGAAACTAAGTGACAGATACCATCCAATTCAATTTCTGTGGATTTCTCATCAAATCCCCACAGATGCTTGTTACACTGTGAGCCAACTGGCCTCACTGGGACTCTGGCTTCCACATGAGTGTTTTCAAACTCTACTTTCAAAGAACACACTTTGGAAACTTCTCCCACAGAAGGCTTTCTCTCAGACACCTTCACCAAGGTTCGACATCCAGGATTTCAACCTCTTCTGTCAGTATTCCTCTGCCCTGGATTGCCACATGTATTCAAGCAATCTCTTCGGTACCCAGCCATGCCAACAGAACACGGCTGCATCACATACTGCATCAACATGTCACCAAACTGAGGATTACTTCAGATGTCAGCCTTCACGCTAGCCGACTTGACCAAATCTGCACCTTGCAGCTTTATCTTCAACTAATCCCTCTCTCTGTCCCTTTCTATAACTTCAGTGAGCAGTACCTTGTTCAGGTTCCAGTTCTTTGTCTATTTGACTTCAGTCTTCCAGGGGCTTCTCTTTATTCCCTAGCTTTTCGCATTATCTGTCATTTAGCTTACAGGACTTGCTTTTTGCCCCTTACTCCATTGTCCTGCCTCAGCTGGAAGTTTCCGTGAGAACTGCTGGCTTCTCAGTTATTTGGTTCCAACTAAATCAAAAGTGATTCTGCTTTTCAGTGTGGTGCCCAGGTTGCTAAGCACCAGCTTAGTTTTTTTTTCCATCTCCATAATTGCTTTCATACTGTAAAACTTTAATTACAATGCAGGAGCAGTTTAAAATAAAGCCAAAACCCATAGACGTGCAGGCACCTTTGTTTAACATGATCTAACTGAAGTATTAACCCTTTCTCAGCACACAACCACAGAAACACAAATTAAACTCACTTAAAACTATACCATGGGCGCAATTCTGTGAGTCCGTTAGCCACAGGCACAAAATCTCACGAGTGGCTAAAAATGGGATTTGCGCTGGTGAGACCCAGATTGCGATGTTCCCGGGTCTCCTCAATGAGATGATCAGGTTCATGCTCAGGGAGGGCGAAAACCCAATTTCAATGAACTTTGAATCCATTTCAACATCATTAGCGGGCTTATAGTCGAATCTTCAGACTTGGGTGAATCTTCCTACCAACCAATGTAACATCATGATTCATTAATGCTATTGAATTGGGGGAACCAGGTGCTATGACCTCTGAGAGGGAAGAAGGGGATGAAAACCCTTTTCCACCTTGTTTTAGCATGTACAAAGGGACTGGATCTGCTGGGCTGCCGTAAAGGGCGGCTAGTTCAAGTGTGTTTGGTTAAGGGGAAGAGCTTTGAGGGTGAGGAGGAGTTTTCCGTGTCCTCCTTTGATATGGGGTCATGGCTGCTGTGTGCTGTTCTGAAGCCTACAGCCTGTCTGTTTTAAAAAGTGTACACAGCCCTGAATGAATCTGGAGCCTGTCTGTTTTACTAACTGCACAGTAAGAAGTCTTACAACACCAGGTTAAAGTCCAACAGGTTTGTTTTGATGTCACTAGTTACTGGCTAGTGACATCGAAACAAACCTGTTGGACTCTAACCTGGTGTTGTAAGACTTCTTACTGTGCTCACCCCAGTCCAACGCCGGCATCTCCACATCATTACTAACTGTGCAGAGCCCCTGAATGAGGCTTTTGCCTGTGTGATCAGGGGCGTCATTCTCCGACCCCCCGCCTGTGTCGGAGAATGGCCGTTGGCCGCCGTGAATCCCGCCCCCGCCGAAGTCTCCGGTACCGGAGATTGGGCGGGGGCGGGAATCGGGCTGCACCGGTTGGCGGGACCCCCCCCGCTCAATTCTCCGGCCCGGATGGACCGAAGTCCCGCCCAGAAATTGCCTGTCCCGCTGGCGTAAATTAAACCTGGTATTTACCGGCGGGACCAGGCGGCGTGGGCGGGCTCCGGGATCCTGGGGGGGCACAGGGCGATCTGACCCCGGGGGGTGCCCCCACGGTGGCCTGGCCCGCGATCGGGCCCACCGATCCGCAGGCGGGCCTGTGCCGTGGGGGCACTCTTTCCCTTCCGCCTCCGCCACGGCCTCCACCATGGCGGAGGCGGAAGTGACTCTCCCCACTGCGCATGCGCGGGAAACTGTCAGCGCCCGCTGATGCTCCCGCGCATGCGCCGGGAAACTGTCAGCTGACGCTCCCGCGCATGCGCCGCATTTCCGCGCCAGCTGGCGGGGCAACAAATGCCATTTCCGCCAGCTGGCGGGCAACAAACGCCATTTTCGCCAGCTGGCGGGGCGGAAATCCCTCCGGCGCCGGCCTAGCCCCTCAATGTTGGGGCTCGGCCCCCAAAGATGCGGAGCATTCCGCACCTTTGGGCCGGCGCGATGCCCGTCTGAACGGCGCCGGTTTTGGAGCCAGTCGGCGGACATCACGCCGTTGGGGGAGAATTTCGCCCCAGGAGGTGAAAATGAGCACTTAGTTTACAGATGTTAGTGGCATGGGTGTATGGGGCATCTATGGGTGGGGAAAGTGTGTGATGATACTGAAGTAGGCCAGCCTAAGGGGCTGGTTAGGCTGAGACCCGGTGACAGAGAGAAGGATGGACAGCAGTCTCGGCGGGAGGGTTGGGGGTGGGGTTTTGGTGGCCAAATATTTATCATAGAATTTACAGTGCAGAAGGAGGCCATTTGGCCCATCGAGTCTGCACCGGCCCTTGGAAAGAGCACTTTAGCCCACCCTATCCCCGTCACTCAGTAACTAACGTTCTGGACACTAAGGACAATTTACCATTGCCAATCCACCTAATCTGCATATCTTTGGACTGTGGGAGGAAACCGGAGCACCCGGAGGAAACCCACGCAGACACGGGGAGAATGTTCAGACTCCACACAGACAGTGAACCAAGCCGGAAAATGAACCTGAGACTCTGAAGCCGTGAAGCAACTGTGCTAACCACTGTGCTACCGTGCTGCCCCGGAGAGATAATACAATGGTTGCCAAGGAGTTTTAAGTGCAAAGGTATGTCAGCAAAGAGATCTCAGGATGACGCAGTTTGATTATGAATGATGCCTATCAGTGTTGCCTATCTAAGCTACCGAGAGTAATTGTGCCCTCTAACATTCCTGAGAGTCATGCTCGTCAAACTAATTGGCCATGAGTTGAGCCGTAATAATGTCAGCTGCCCACATTCTCAAAGTCAAGGAGATTGCCCCTTTAATAATTTATCCCTTAGATTGTTTACTTTAATTTAATTGGTTGAACTTCAAAAGAGTTCAAAGTCAAGGAGAGGGGTGAAAACTCATCAAGGATTAAAGGGTGAGTGCAGGGGATTGAGAGGGAATGTGTATGCATAATAGATGGAACCCAGTGCCTGCCATAGAGGAAACAACAGTCTCTCTATCTCTATCTGTTTGTCTCTATCTATTGGAGCTGTCGGAAAACATGTGCTGCCTCACAAGAGAGACGGTGCAGCACCTGTGCGACATCCTTTCAAACCTGGCACCACGTGGAGGATGAGGGCACTCACTCCCTGTGGCCATGAAGGTCATGACAGCCCACAATGCGTACGGCACTGGAACATTCCAGGGTTCAACGGGTGACCTTTGTGGCGCCTCACAGTTATCCTTGCAGAAATGCATCTGTGATGTAATGGATGCAATGGATGCACTCTACACCAGAGCTTCAGACCATATCAATTTCAACCTGGATCAGGATAAAAGGGCAGAGGGTTTTGTTTCTATTGCTGGTCTGTCACAGATGCAGGGGGTCATCGAAGGCCCCCATGTGGCTCTACATGCCCCTTGGCATCAGGGAGTCCCATTTATTAACAGAAAGGAATTCCACTCCCTTAATGTGTGACCACCAGATCGAGACCATGGGAGGGATTCTCCGACCCCCGCCGGGTCGCAGAATCCCCGGGGGACGGTGTGAATCCCGCCCTGCCGCTCCGACGCGGGGGGGGGCGTGCCAGTCGGGGGCCATTGGCAGCGGCCCCTCCCGGCAATTCTCTGGGTGCCGATGGGCCGAGCAGCCTTCGGTTTCCGGCCAGTCGCGCTGGCGCGGATTGGACATGGTCCCACACGGCGGGACCTGTCTGGTAGGCCGGCTGGTGCGGTCCTCGGGGGTGGGGGTGGGGAGGGGATCTGGCCCCTGGGGAGGCCCCCACGGTGGTCTGGCCCGCGATCGGGACCCACCAATCTGTGGGCGGGCCTGTGCCGTGGGGGCACTCCTTCCTTCCTTGTTGGCCGGCGCAGAGAAGACACCCCCTGTGCATGCGCTAACTCACGCCGGCCCTTCTCTGCCAGTTGGCGCGGCGCCAACCCCTCCGGCGCCGGCCTAGCCCCTGCAAGTGCGGAGGATTACGCAACTTCCAGTCGGCCCGACACCGGAGTGCGTCGCGACGCTTTTTACGCTGGCGCGGGCCATCGCGGCGATTCGGGAGAATCACGCTTCATGTATGTGTATGCACGTTTCCCAGGGACCGTGCATCAGGCTGCTAAAGATGCACTTCCGCTGCCTCTACAGGTCCAGTGGAGCCCTGCAGTCTTGTCCACAGAAGGTCTTTTGCGTCGCCGTGGTCTGCTGTGCCCTCTATAACCTAGCGCAACAGCGGGGCGAAATGCTCAACAATGAAGATGAGGAGAAATGGGCACCTTGGAGGATGCCCATTGTGCCCACCCGTAGGCTGGTCTTGAAGCATGAATCTCTGGAATGTCCAGATTTAATCCAGGGTCTTAAATAGTTCAACATAAGGAAAACCTACTTGAAAACAGCATTGTGGCAATACAATGGCTGTATTCTATGGAGAATTTGCACCTTTAATCCTCTCTATAGTTTATTTAAAAAATAAATATTACAAATGCAAAACACAATCAGTGGGTCACTTCTTTTGCCAAATAGATTTGAACACAAATAGAGAAAATGAATGCCACAGAATGCCAAGCAGAAACATTTTTAAATTACATTCTGATATTCTTGGATTTCAGCTCCCAGCAAGGGAAATCAGGAGTTTTGGACTGCATCATATATGCTGCACTGTCTCTGCTACTGCCAGACAAGTTTGAAAATACAGCCAATGACATTTAGCAATCTAATGCAAATGAGGGAGGCGTTAGATGCCTTATTATTCAACAGCGTATATTCTCAATTGAAATGCTAATTTACAAGTTTTTCAACAACAATAAAATACTCATCATGTCATTTATCTGCAGTTATGTGTCTCACATTCAATGTTCTCTATTCTCTAACCATAGCCTCATGTTTTTAAATTGAGGGAGTCGATGGCATTGTGATATTGTCGCTCAACTAGTAATCTGGAGAGCCAGAGTAATGCTCTGGAGACCCAGGTTCGAATCCCATGGCAGATGGTGAAATTTGAATTCAACTCAAAAGAAATCTGGGATTCAAAGTCTAATTACGATCATGAAACCACTGTTGATTGTTGCAAAATCCATCTGGTTGGATAATACCCAATTAGTGAAGGAAACCTGCCGTCCTTACCTGGTCTGGCCTACGTGTGACTCCAGACCCAGGCCCACTGTAAAGTGGCTGCCTTCTGAAATTAGGGATGGGCAATAAATGCTGGCCTAGCCAACGACATCCACATCCCATTAATGAACAATAAAATCTGTAGTTCCTTCCTAACTCTTACTGATGAACTACAGATTAAATCAGAACCATTCTGCGGGATTCTCCGTCGGTGGGATCCTCCGCTTCGCCGGCAGCGTACCCACGCCCGTGGGTTTCTCAACTGCGTAGGGTGGCCAAAATGGGAAACCCCATTGGCCGGATGCAGGAATGCAGAATCCCGCTGCCAGTGGGGGCGCACTGCGCCGGTAGACAGAGTTGGCGGTATGATGAATCCCGCCCATTACCTTTTGTTAACTTCCTTACTTGTCTGACGATTCTGACTCATGGTGGTTCTGGTTCCATGGGCAGGGGTAATTGGATTTGCCAGGATACCAAGCTTTCTGATGATGCAGGGCACCATCGATTCATGCAGCTCTGTACACTCCCTCATGTCAATGGGTGAATACCAGAACCACAAAGACAACAAATCTCTGAACGTGCAGTTGCTGTTCATTTTTGTGAAAGCCCGCTATCCTGGCAAAACCTGCATTTATCTCATGCCATTCCATATCACTTACCAATTTCAGGCCTGCAAGATACACCTGAGGATGGCTGCCTGTGAACAAGTGGGCCATCTGCCCTGAGGTCCTTATCTGAGTCTCTTATGGCAGAGTTCATTTGTGATCCCTCCAAAGAGTTCGCTGACCTATCCCCACTGGCCTCACTGTATAGAACCATAGAATTTCTACAGTGCAGAAGCAGGTTATTTGGCCTATCGAGTCTGCACCAACCCTCTAAAACAACACCCTACCTAGGCCCACTCCCCTGCCTTATTCTCAGGACGCTGCCTAACCTGCACAAGTTTGGACACTAAGGGGAAACTACCCAGGAAAACGAAATACTGGACAGTGACACAGAGTGGATGGGTGGAGACGAACCCCCACCCCAAAGTGCCATGGACTCAGAGTGGGACGAAGAGCACGACAAAACGCCATTGCTGTCACCAACACCCTCCACCATCGCAGAAACACTCACCTCGGTTGGGCACTTTAGTGATGAGGCGTCTGGTAAACTCACTGGTGCGCACAACACAGCTGTCCCGGTACAGCAGGTGGAGGTAGGAGCAGCAGAGGGGCCGGGCGGTCGGAGGGCAGCCCAGCCCAAGTGAACATCTGCCGCCCAGATGGATCCCAGGTTCCTGGAGTTACCACACCCACCCATAGATCCGATGCAACCACCGAACCGGAGACGAGCGAAGAGGGTGACGGCCGGCTTGCGGCGGCTGCAGTCGCAGGTGGATGAGTTCACCCGCGTCCAGGAGCTGGGAGTGGTGCCGGTCATGCGTGCCACCCAGGCCGACACCGCACGGGTGGCGTCCGAGGTGGAGGCAATGGGTGCGACGGTGTCAGACATGGGGAACGGTTTGCGAGAACAAAGAACAAAGAACAAAGAAATGTACAGCACAGGAACAGGCCCTTCGGCCCTCCAAGCCCGTGCCGACCATACTGCCCGACTCAACTACAATCTTCTACACTTCCTGGGTCCGTATCCTTCTATTCCCATCCTATTCATATATTTGTCAAGATGCCCCTTAAATGTCCCTATCGTCCCTGCTTCCACTACCTCCTCCGGTAGCGAGTTCCAGGCACCCACTACCCTCTGCGTAAAAAACTTGCCTCGTACATCTACTCTAAACCTTGCCCCTCTCACCTTAAACCTATGCCCCCTAGTAATTGACCCCTCTACCCTGGGGAAAAGCCTCTGACTATCCACTCTGTCTATGCCCCTCATAATTTTGTATACCTCTATCAGGTCGCCCCTCAACCTCCTTCATTCCAGTGAGAACAAACCGAGTTTATTCAATCGCTCCTCATAGCTTATGCCCTCCATACCAGGCAACATTCTGGTAAATCTCTTCTGCACCCTCTCTAAAGCCTCCACATCCTTCTGGTAGTGTGGCGACCAGAATTGAACACTATACTCCAAGTGTGGCCTAACTAAGGTTCTATACAGCTGCAACATGACTTGCCAATTCTTATACTCAATGCCCCGGCCAATGAAGGCAAGCATGCCGTATGCCTTCTTGACTACCTTCTCCACCTGTGTTGCCCCTTTCAATGACCTGTGGATCTGTACTCCTAGATCTCTTTGACTTTCAATACTCTTGAGGGTTCTACCATTCACTGTATATTCCCTACCTGCATTAGCCCTTCCAAAATGCATTACCTCACATTTGTCCGGATTAAACTCCATCTGCCATCTCTCCGCCCAAGTCTCCAGACAATCTAAATCCTGCTGTATCCTCAGACAGTCCTCATCGCTATCCGCAATTCCACCAACCTTTGTGTCGTCTGCAAACTTACTAATCAGACCAGTTACATTTTCCTCCAAATCATTTATATATACTACAAATAGCAAAGGTCCCAGCACTGATCCCTGCGGAACACCACTGGTCACAGCCCTCCAATTAGAAAAGCATCCCTCCATTGCTACCCTCTGCCTTCTATGGTCTAGCCAGTTCTGTATCCACCTTGCCAGTTCACCCCTGATCCCGTGTGACTTCACCTTTTGTACTAGTCTACCATGAGGGACCTTGTCAAAGGCCTTACTGAAGTCCATATAGACAACATCTACTGCCCTACCTGCATCAATCATCTTAGTGACCTCCTCGAAAAACTCTATCAAGTTAGTGAGACACGACCTCCCCTTCACAAAACCGTGCTGCCTCTCACTAATACGTCCATTTGCTTCCAAATGGGAGTAGATCTTGTCTCGAAGAATTCTCTCCAGTAATTTCCCTACCACTGAAGTAAGGCTCACCGGCCTGTAGTTCCCGGGATTATCCTTGCTACCCTTCTTAAACAGAGGAACAACATTGGCTATTCTCCAGTCCTCCAGGACATCCCCTGAAGACAGCGAGGATCCAAAGATTTCTGTCAAGGCCTCAGCAATTTCCTCTCCAGCCTCCTTCAGTATTCTGGGGTAGATCCCATCAGGCCCTGGGGACTTATCTACCTTAATATTTTTTAAGACACCCAACACCTCTTCTTTTTGGATCTCAATGTGACCCAGGCTATCTACACACACTTCTCCAGACTCAACATCTACCAATTTCTTCTCTTTGGTGAATACTGATGCAAAGTATTCATTTGGTACCTCGCCCATTTCCTCTGGCTCCACACATAGATTCCCTTGCCTATCCTTCAGTGGGCCAACCCTTTCCCTGGCTACCCTCTTGCATTTTATGTACGTGTAAAAAGCCTTGGGATTTTCCTTAACCCTATTTGCCAATGACTTTTCATAACCCCTTCTAGCCCTCCTGACTCCTTGCTTAAGTTCCTTCCTACTTTCCTTATATGCCACACAGGCTTCGTCTGTTCCCAGCCTTTTAGCCCTGACAAATGCCTCCTTTTTCTTTTTGACGAGGCCTACAATATCACTCGTCATCCAAGGTTCCCGAAAATTGCCGTATTTATCTTTCTTCCTCACAGGAACATGCCTGTCCTGTATTCCTTTCAACTGACACTTGAAAGCCTCCCACATGTCAGATGTTGATTTGTCCTCAAACATCCGCCCCCAATCTATGTTCTTCAGTTCCCGCCTAATATTGTTATAATTAGCCTTCCCCCAATTTAGCACATTCATCCTCGGACCACTCTTATCCTTGTCCACCAGTACTTTAAAACTTACTGAATTGTGGTCACTGTTACCAAAATGCTCCCCGACTGAAACATCTACCACCTGGCCGGGCTCATTCCCCAATACCAGGTCCAGTACCGCCCCTTCCCTAGTTGGACTGTTTACATATTGTTTTAAGAAGCCCTCCTGGATGCTCCTTACAAACTCCGCCCCGTCTAAGCCCCTGGCACTAAGTGAGTCCCAGTCAATATTGGGGAAGTTGCCACAACCCTGTTGTTTTTACTCTTTTCCAAAATCTGTCTACCTATCTGCTCCTCTATCTCCCGCTGGCTGTTGGGAGGCCTGTAGTATACCCCCAACATTGTGACTGCACCCTTCTTATTCCTGATCTCTACCCATATAGCCTCACTGCCCTCTGAGGTGTCCTCTCGCAGTATAGCTGTGATATTCTCCCGAACAAGTAGCGCAACTCCGCCTCCCCTTTTACATCCCCCTCTATCCCGCCTGAAACATCTAAATCCTGGAACGTTTAGCTGCCAATCCTGCCCTTCCCTCAACCAGGTCTCTGTAATGGCAACAACATCATAGTTCCAAGTAGTAATCCAAGCTCTAAGTTCATCTGCCTTACCCGTAATGCTCCTTGCATTAAAACATATGCACTTCAGGCCACCAGACCCGCTGTGTTCAGCAACTTTTCCCCGTCTGCTCTGCCTCAGAGCCACACTGTCCCTATTCCCTAGTTCTCCCTCAATGCCCTCACCTTCTGACCTATTGCTCCCGTGCCCACCCCCCTGCCATACTAGTTTAAACCCTCCCGTGTGACACTAGCAAACCTCGCGGCCAAACCTGGGGATTTCCGTGCAGGCGGCGTCTGTGGCCCAGGACATGGCTGCCCTCTCACAGGAGGCCATGAGCCAGCGCCAGCGGCAGATGGCAGAGGCGATCAACGCCATGGCCCAGTCTCAGCAGGCCATGGCCCAGTCTCTGCAGGCCATGGCACAGTCTCATCAGGCCATAGCCCAGTCTCAGCAGTCCATGGCCCAGTCTCAGCAGGCCATTGCTGAGGGCATCGGCGCCATTGGCCATGTGCGAGCCGGCGTCGCACAGTCACAGACAGGGTTTGCCAATCCCTTGAGCTCCATGGCTGCAAACCTGCAGACGCCTGTCGATACCAGCACGGGCCTCCAGGACTGGCAGCGCCAGATGTCGGGGGGGGCGTTGGATGGCCAGTCCGTTCGCAACCCCCACCCATGTAGAGGCCTGGAGGCCATCGGGCACCCCGAGGGAGGAGGAGGTGCTGTGGTCCGTCCCGGGTGCCCCTGTAGGGGAGGTCCGGGAACACCGCGACACCTCGGACTCCCCCCCCTTCCGTCCCAGGTGCATCGGGTGGGCAACGGGCAGGACAGGCTGGCAGCTCGCCATCCCAGTTGCCCGGGCCGCAGCCTGGCCCATCTCGGCCAGGACGCCCCAGGAAATGGCCGCCAAAGGGATCCCGTGTTAGAGGGCAGGAATCACAGGAGTCCACCTCCAGTTCTGCTGTGCCGTCTGGGGAACCACGTGGATGTAGTCAAAGGGCCCGTAAGGCCAAACAATTAGACACTGAGTAAGTTGGCACGGGTGCAGGGCACAGATGAGTTTTAGGGGCCAGGGCACGTGCATGAACTCCTTTGGTTATTAAAGTCAATGTTACACCTGCAGAAGCTGCCTTTGTGCTCTGTCCAAAGCGTGCGGGGATGTCATGTATGTTGAGCGCAAGTGTGTGTGTGTGTGAGGGGTGGTCTTACCTCAGCCCCAGGTGAGTCTGCCCCCTTCCCCCTGGGCCGCCATCGACATCCCCCGGGCAGAGGACGGGACCGTGCGCTGCAGTGTCACAGCCGCATGCAGGGATGGTCCGGGTGGATGGTGGTACTGTGGCCATGGGTCAGACAAGTCCAACGATGTAGAGCGAGGAGCTCATCGCAGGGCGGGTTGTCATCAACCTCCATGGCCTGCAATAGACACGCGTCCACCGGCAACTGTGTGAGCCCGGCCGTTGTGCCGCAGGTGGATCGGCAATGGGGGGGTGGTGTGCATGCGGGTGGGGTGAGTGTGGTTGGGGAGGAGGGGCGAGGGTGCTGGGTGGGTGGATGGGTGTGGGGTGTGGGTGGTCGGCTGTTGCCATGGTGTGCAGTCTGTGGCCATACTACCCGATTCCCACGCCCATCTAGTCAGTGAAGCGGGCGGCTATCAGTCTGTCCCGTGCCCGCTGGGCCAGCCGGTAACGGTGGACAGCCACCCGCCTGTGTCTACCCCGTCTGCCCTGACCATTACCCCCATCCCCCTCATCTGGGGAGGACTGCGCCTCTTCCTGCTGCTCCTCCAGTCCGCCCGCCTCTGCCTGCGGCACATCGCCCCTCTGCAGGGCTATATTGTGCAGGACGCAGCACACCACAATGATGCGGCCGACTCTATCTGACCGATACTGGAGGGCGCCCCCAGAGAGGTCCAGGCACCTGAAACGCATCTTCAGCACGCCAAAGCACCTCTCTATCACTCCCCTTGTCGCTACATGGGCATCATTGTAGCGGTTCCCCGCCTCATTGCGTGGCCTCCGTATAGGCGTCATCAGCCACGATCGCAATGGGTAGCCCCTGTCGCCCAGCAACCAGCCCCTCAGCCGGGGATGGCGTCCCTCGTACATGCCAGGGATGGATGACCGCGACAACACGTATGAGTCGTGTACACTGCCTGGGTAACGGGCGCAGACGTGCAGGATCATCTTGCGGTGGTCGCAGACCACCTGTATGTTCATCGAATAGGTCCCTTTCCTATTGGTGAACACGGCCCTGTTATCTGCAGGTGGCCGCACGGCGACGTGCATCCCATCGATCGCGCCCTGGACCATGGGGAACCCGGCCACGGCAGAGAAGCCCACGGCCCGGGCATCTTGGCTGGCCCGGTCCACGGGGAAGCGGATGTAGTGGTGCGCCATAGCATATAGGGCATCTGTCACTGCCCGGATGCACCGATGCACCGATGTCTGCGATATGCCGGACAGGTCCCCACTCGGTGCCTGGAATGACCCCGTTGCATAAAAGTTCAGGGCCACCGTAACCTTGACGGACACGGGGAGAGGGTGTCCCCCGCCAGTGCCACGCGGTGACAGGTGTGCCAGCAGGTGGCAGATGTGTGCCACGGTTTCCCGCCTCATCCGGAGTCTCCTCCTGCATTCCCGGTCCGTGAGGTCCTGGTATGACTGCCGGGCCGGTACACACGGGGCGCCCTCGGGTGCCTCCGTTGCCGTGGGGCCGCGACGTCCTCCTCCCCCTCCTCGTCCTGTCGGTCAGGTGTCCCTCCAGCCTGGGCAGCTGCCGCCTGTCCCTCTGCGGCAGCCTGCGCCGCCTCTCTGGCACGCTCCTCCTCCTCCTCCTCATCCAGGGCAACATAGACATGAGCGGCTGCCGCCATGGCAGCCAACATTGCTGGATGATCGGAAAACATGACGGCCTGGTGGGGGGGGAGGGGAACGACGACATGTCATCATTGCCCATATCCCCTCCCCCCCCCCAGCCAGGTGGCATGGACCGCATGGGTCCAACTGTTGGAGGCTGGCACCTGGCCAGGTGGATCAACTCACTTGCCCTCGCATCCCCCTCCCCGGCACGGACCACACCCCAACCTCCACCCCTGCACGGACCCCCCCACCAACCTCCACCCCGGCACGGACCCCCCCCAACCTCCACCCCGGCATGGACCCCCCATCCCCCTCCCCGACACGGACCACCCCCCAACCTCCACCCCGGCACGGACCTCCCCCCCCCCAACCTCCACCCCGGCACGGAACCCCCCCAACCTCCACCCCGGCACGGACCCCCCCCCAACCTCCACCCCGGCACGGACCCCCCATCCCCCTCCCCGGCACGGACCCCCCCCCCAACCTCCACCCTGGCATGGACCCCCCCCCCAACCTCCACCCCGGCACGTTACCCCTCCCAACCTCCACCCCGGCACGGACCCCCCCCCCAACCTCCACCCCAGCACGGACCCCCCATCCCCTCCCTGGCACGGACCCCCCCCCCCAACCTCCACCCCGGCACGGACCCCCCCCCCCAACCTCCACCCCGGCACGGACCCCCCCCCAACCTCCACCCCGGCACGGACCCCCTCCCGGCACTCCCCCGGAGCCCAGCCTACCCTAACCACCCCCCCCCCCCCCCGCCGCACACACACACACACAACCCGAGACACACCTCTCCTCACGCATTCAGACTGCGGCCACGCCATCGCCTGCCCAGAGCCAACCCCCCAGGCCGTCACTCACCTCCAAGCTGGTCGGCGTGAACCTGGAGCACCGGGTCACGCCGATGAAAAGGAGGTTTGATTCACGTCGACGTGAACGGTCATCACGTCGACGGGACTTCGGCCCATCCGGAAGGGAGAATATCGGCAGGCCCAAAATCGGCTGCCTTGCGCAGACCCGTGACATTCTCCGACGGCAGCGGCGACATTAACGCCCCGCCGACTTTTCTCCCTTCGTAGACTTCGGCGGGATTCACGGCGGCGGCGGGATTCACGGCGGCCAACAGCCATTCTCCGACCCGCTGGGGGGTCGGAGAATGACGCCCCATATTCCTGCCCTTGGCCCACATCCCTTAATATCGTTGCTGAACAAAAATCCAACTATCTCAGATTTAAACTTAACAATTGATCTCGCTTCAATTGTTGTTAGTGGGAGAGAGTTCCAACCCTCTTCCACCCCTTGAGTGAAGAAGTTATTCCTAACATCTCTCCTGAACGGCCTGGCCCTAATTTTTAGACTGTGCCCCCTGGTTTAGAATCTCCAACCAGTGGAAATAGTCTTTCCCTATATTTCCCCAGTAATATTTTGAATACTTCGATCAAATCACCCCTTAATCTCATAAATTCTTGTGAAAACAGGTCTAACTTGATTAATCTCGCCCCATATCTCAGCCCTTGTAAGCCAAGCATCATTTTTATTCTGTTCCTACATTTGCATATTCTGTTCATATGCCTTCTATTGCTGTGGTTCATAGTGAGCTGCCAAGGAGATGTTAGCTTGTAAGAAAATGATTCGTCTTTTTATTTAGAAGCAAACTTTGCTAATTAGATCCCAGCATCTTTGGAAGGCCTGGAAATGACAATTTAGCGGGTAAATTCATTTTTATTTGACGTCTTCAATTTTATTTGTTCTGGGTTGGAGGAGTTGAAGTTGAATAAAGTTTGGGAATTAAATTGTCCATTACATTTTGTTTGTAAATATATTCTTCTCCAAACCATGTGTGAGGTTCTCCATCCGCCGCAGCCACGTGCTTCTCGGCGGTGCACCATTCGCTGGCAGTGGGATTCTCTATTTCCACCATTTGTCAATGGGATTTTCCATTGAAACCACTCCACGCCACAGGCAGGGGGGTGGGGAGGGAGGGGGGGGGGGGGGGGGGGCACTGCCGACGGGAAAAGAGAATCTCGATGACCGGACAATTCCAGTCCACGTTTGAGGTTGATGGTATGACATGACATGATCGTCAAAGATTTTTGGTCCCTTCTGGAGGTTTCTCCAAAACGAAATTTCACTTTACCAGCTTCAAACTCAGATTACACTCTTTGTCGAGCGGTACAGAATTGCTTCAAGAAAAAGCAGTTAAGTAACACACTGGAGCCAGTAGTTCTGTGGTTTCTGTTCCATTTCCATTTATATGGGTTTGTCTCCAGTTCCATCAATCCTGCATCCTTTCACCCTTCTGAAACACAGACAATTAGCTCAAGAAGCTAACATTAGTTGCTTCAGTAATCTCCCATCATTGTACAAATATTTTGATCTAAGACTGTGAAAGTCTAGCTGAGTATATCTGAGGAGGCAGTAAGGGCTGGGATACGAGGAAAACATCAGCTAATGGCTCCTGTACCTAATTACAGCAGAGTGATCTTGCTGAAATGTGTGTGTGCGCTGGCATCAGGTAGCTGCCATGCCTGCTAGAGCTCACTATCTAGGTTCCTATTGGAAAATAACCTCTTGGACGCAGAGCAAATGTTGCCGCTATAATCAGCTTTTTAAAAATTAATTTACAAAGAAGAAAGAACGAAGAAAAGTACAGAACAGGAACAGACCCTTCAGCCTTTCTAGCCTGTGCCAATCATGATGCCCTAACTAAAAAAAAACTTTCAGAAGGTGGTGGTGGTGAGTTGCCTTCTTGAACCGTTGCAGTCCCTGAGGTGTAGGTACACCCATTATGCAGTTAGGGAGGGAGTTCCAGGATTTTGCCCCAGTGACAGTGAAGGAGTGGCGATATATTTCCAAGTCAGGGTGGTAAGTGACTTGGAGAGGAACCTCCAGGTGTTGGGGTTCCCTTGTATCTCTGTTCTTGTCCTTCCAGATGGTAATGGTCATGGGTTTGGAAGATGTTGCCTAAGGAACCTTGGTGAGTTACTGCAGTGCATCTTGTAGATGGTACAAACTGCTGCCACTGTTCGTCAGTGGTGGAGGGTTTGAATGTTTGTGGAAGGGAGAGCAATCAAGCGGGCTGTTTGGTCCTGGATGGTGTCGAGCTTCATGGGTGTTGTTGGAGCTGCACTCATCCAGGCCACTGGAGAGTATTCCATTACACTCCTGACTTGTGCCTTGTAGATGTTGGACAGTCTTTGGGGGAGTCAGAAGGTGAGTTACTCGCGGTAGGATTCTTAGCCTTTGACCTGTTCTGGTAGCCACAATATTAATGTAGCTAGTCCAGTTCAGTTTCTGATCAATGGTAACCCCCAGGAAGTTGATAGTGGGGGATTCAATGATTGTAATGCCATTGAATATCAAGGGGTGATGGTTAGATCCTCTCTTGTAGGAGATGGTCATTGCCTAGCACTTGTATGGCGCAAATGTAACTTATTGTCCTGGTCTTGCTGCATTTGGACATGGACTGCTTCATTATCTAAGGAGTCGAGAATGGTGCTGAACATTATGCAGCCATCCGCAAACATCCCCACGTCTGACCTGATAATGGAAAGGAGGTCATTGATGAAGCAACTGAAGATGGTTGGGCTTAGGACACTACCCTGAGGAACTCCCACAGTGATGACCTGGAGCTAAGATGATTGAAAAGTCAATACTTTTAAGGAGGAGAGAAAATTAGAAGTAAAAGTTAGAAGATGACACAAAAATAGTAAGTTGCAATAAGGGAATAAGAACCTTACAAATGGATGTAGATAGGTTAGGCGAGTGGGCCAAAATGTGGCAGATGGAGTTTAACGTGAATAAGTGTGAGGTCATGCATTTTGGTTGAAGAAATGGAAAGGCAACTTATTGTCTAAATGGGGCGAGACTTTGGGTGCTCCGATGCAGAGGGATCTGGGTGTCCTCATGCATGAGTCAGAGAAAACAAGCATGCAGATGTGGCAGATATTAAGGAAAGCAAATAGGACGCTGGCATTTATAGAAAAAGGAATTGATTATAAAGGTAAGTAAGTGTTGTAACAACTATTGAAGGCATTGGTAAGACCGCACCTGGAGTACTGTGCACAGTTTTGGTCCTTGGTATTTGAGGAAAGGTGTAGTGGCATTGGAGGCAGCTCAGAGGAGGTCCACGAGATTGATTCCAGAGCTGAGGGGTTTGTCGTATGAGGAGAGATTGAACAGTTTAGGCCTCTTCTCTCTGGACTTTAGAAGAATGAGGGGAGATCTAATTGAGGTATACAAGATGCTAAAAGGTATGGATAAATTGGAAGTGGAACTGATGCTTCCTTCCTGATGATTCTAAAATGAGAGGTCATAATCTTAAAATAAGAGGTATCAAATTTAAAACCGATTTTTGGGAAAACTACTTCTCCCAGAGGGTTGTGAATCTGTGGAATTTGCTATCCCGGAGTGCGGTGGATGCAAGGACAGTGAATACATTTAAGGAGGAGTTAGACAGACTTTTAATTGGGTGGAGTTGAGGCCAGGATGGGACCAGCCATGATTACATTGTTATGGGCCAGGGTTTAGAGAATCCCGAAGTGTATCATGGAGTTCACCTGACCCACAACTTTTAATAGATTGTGGTATGGGGGGCACACGGCCCACTCTACAGGTGTGGTACAGCAGGAATGGAAAAGTATTTTTTAAAGCAAAACAATGTTTATTCTATGAACTCAAGTTAACCTTTTTAAAACAGACAGTGAACATCTTAGCAACCATCAATTCAAATACAACCCCCAAACAGTACAACACTAAGTAATGCTTACACTGTCCTTTTTACATCCAGAAGACTTACAAAAAACATAACCTTTAACAGAAGCACATCAGGTTAAAGTCACTACTGAAAACATTTATAATTCTGAATTCACCAAATGATCAAGAGATAGTCTTTTCATGGCAGAGAGATCAACAGTACACCTGACCTGCTCTGTCTGACTTCAGCTCCAACACTGAAAACGAAACTAAAACACACCCTGCAGCAAACAGCCTAAAATGAAAGTAAAAAGCCAACAGACAGCCCAGCTCCAACCACACTCTGACATCACTGATAAACACCCATTTCTTAAAGGTACATTTCTTAAGCACCCATTCTTTAAAGGTACTCTCACATGACAACATTGAGGGTGTTAGGCTCGGGCGGCTAAATTGCCTCCTCTCCCTCCTAGGTCATGTGTTCTAGGGAGGAGATGCTCTGGCTGATTTCTCAATCCAGCTCTTGCTCTGTAACATTATAGGTAGCGGATGAGGAACATATCAGCCATGATAGAATGGCAGAGCAGACCCGATGGGCTGAATGGCCTAATTATGCTCCGATACCTTATGAACTTATGAACTTATGAGAACTCATGTAAAAACCTAAAATGCCTGCAACTCTACATAGCTCTGAGTTTGAAGGTTATGGACCCACTCCAGTCTCTTAAGCACATAAACTCAGTTGATTGCTGCAACATTGAATAAGAATGCTAAACTAATGCATCGTCCAATGGATATAAAAGTTTCCACAGCATTATTTGAAGAAGAGTTTTCCCTGTATACTGGCCAATATTTATCTCTTAACCACCAACAACAGATTACAGCTCAGTTATCTGATGCAGTTTGTGGAAACTTCCTGATTGCAAATTGGCTGCGACTGCTCATTCCATTACAACAAAGATGGCATTTCAAAAGTACTTCATTGAGAGGGAAGTGCTTTGTGAAAGCCTGGGGCCATAAAAATTGCTTTTTTAATGCAAGTCCTTTCTTTCAAACCAGCAATAGTAGAACTGGGATGGTGGCCCTCCAATAGAGGGATTTACCTGCATGCTACTGAAAGCTAAGATGAATTGCTCCTGCCTGTGGCACATATGTCAGCTGCCATATTTGGCCCTATCAAAAGGAGTTTATCCCAGAGCCCATTTGCAGAGGTCAGAAATTGACTTTCATTTAACATCGTGACGGGGTGAACCTTGCCTTGTTCTTGGTGAGATGTGACTTTCTGACAACTGTTATGGGCGAGGTGTTTTCAGAACCCCAAAATGTATCATGGAGTTCAACCAATCTCTCCCTTTAATGGATGTGTTGCTTTCCGAGCACGCGGCTTGTTCCCAAGGTGTGGGATTTCAATTATGGACACGTGGGTTTTTAAACACAAAACTGTTTATTCCATGAACTCAACTTAACATCTTAAATAAACAATGGATCTCTTAACACCCCTTACTTCAAAGATAACTCAGAAAATATTGCAACAGTAAATAATTCCTTAAAATGTTCCTTCAAACGTCCAAGAGACTTAACACCTTTAAACAGTATCACATCAGGTTAAAGGATATATATTTTTTCTGTAGAATGGCAGAGATATATATGCTTGGTTGACTTCAGCTCCAGCACCTTGCTTTCTTCCTGCAAACTCTCTGGAAAACACACAGACACACACAAACTGCTTTTTCCAACTGGCGTTCTCCCTTCCAGCAGATCATAGCAAACCAGAACTTCTCAAGCTGCTGTCTCAAACTGGCTTTCTACTTTTAAACTGCTCTCAACAAAACCAGCCAGGCACTTTTTAAAACTGCAAAATCAAAAAGGCAAAATTGCTGAACTGAGCTGAGCTCCACCCACTCTATGACATTGCTGTTTTCTTAAAGGTACATTGCTTAAACATCCATGTCTTAAAGGTACTCTCACATGACACCTCCCCCCAAGAAAAAAAAATAAACCATCAACTTCAAGATGGTTTGATTTTTCACTTTTGCACCATCCACTAAGAAATGTATACAGCAAATATACATTTTCATTTAAAGAAAACAACACATGCAAACAGGTATAATAATATAGTCCATTTTTCTTTGCTCTTCTTCCTCCAACCGAAATCCATCTCGATTGACAGTCTCTTTGAACAAAGTCTGCACGATCCATCCATTCCTCTACTCCTCAGCATTTCTCTTTAGAATCAGATACTTTAGTTCAATCTGACCACAGAGTCCCTTGCAATTCTCCAATACAAGAACATTGGTGATCACAGCTTTCAGGCAGTCAAATGACTGTTGAAAGTCTGCTGTCCATTGAAATTTTTTACGTTTCTTCAGCAATTCCATCAGTGGAGTAATCACGCCACAAAACATTTGCACAACTGTTCAATCAAATTCATTCATGCTCGGCGATCGCATTGCCTCCCTTCGTCTTGAGGGTATCGGAAACTCCTCAAGGAAAGTAATTCGGGCTTCTCCAAATTCACTTTCGGCTAGGTTCATCACCAAACACGCCACCTGAAGTCGATCGAAGAACTCCATACAATGTTTAAAATGTTCTTTCCATGTCTGGATGTTGGAAATAAAATCAGATTGTCCCACTTTCTCAATGCAATCCTTCAAATGTGGGATAGGATAGTCCGTTCTTGTAACTGCATTCACCTTTCTGTAGTCTGCACACAACCGTTGGGTACCGTCTGGTTTAGGCACCATCACTATGGGTGAGCTCCATTGGCTGCAACCCACTTCAATTATGCCATTCTTCAGCATATTCTCAATCTCTCTGTTAACCTGTACCAATTTTAAAGGGTTAAGTCGATATGGATGTTGTTTGATAGGAACAGCATTTCCCACATCTACATCATGTATAGCCATTTTAGTACTTCCCAATTTATCTCTACAAACTTGCCCATGTGATATCAATAATTCTTTCAGGTCAGTTTGTTTTTCCTCTGGAAGGTAACTTAACAATTCAACCCAATTTTTAAGAACATCCTCATTTTCCAATTTAATTTGAGGTATGTCAAATTCACAGTCATCTGGATTCGGTTCGTCACTTTGAGTTAGAATCCTTAAAACCTCCTTTTTTTCTCCTTCCCTTTCAAAGTACCTTTTAAGCATATTCACATGACACACTCAGTGAGTCTTCCTTCTATCTGGTGTTTTTACCACATAATTCACCTCACTTAATTTCCTTTCAATCTGATACGGTCCACAAAACCTAGCTTTTAAATGCTCCCCTACCATTGGTAACAACACTAAAACTTTATCCCCACTGGCAAAACTACGAACTTTGGATTTCTTGTCCGCGACCCGTTTCATCAAATTTTGTGCAACTTTCAAATGTTGTCTAGCCAATTCACCTGCTCTATTTAATCGTTCCCTAAAATTTGACACGTAATCCAATAGTGTAATTTCCGATTTCTCACCCACCAATTTTTCCTTAATCAATTTAAGTGGTCCTCTTACCTCATGACCAAAAATTAGTTCAAAAGGACTAAATTTGGTAGACTCATTAGGTGCATCCCTAATTGCAAACAATACGAATCATATCATAGATTATCATATCATAGGATTTACAGTGCAGAATGAGGCCATTCGGCCCATCGAGTCTGCACCGGCTCTTGGAAAGAGCACCCTACCCAAGGTCAACACCTCCACCCTAACCCCATAACACAGTAACCCCACCCAACACTAAGGGCAATTTTGGACACTAAGGGCAATTTATCATGGCCAATCCACCTAACCTGCACACCTTTGGACTGTGGATGTGCAGATTCCGCACAGACAGTGACCCAAGCCGGAATCGACCCTGGGACCCTGGAGCTGTGAAGCAATTGTGCTATCCACAATGCTACCGTGCTGCCCATGTTAAACCAATATCTTTGCATGATCACCGACGGCTTGGGACCATAGAGGTCCAAAAGCATTGCTACCAGTTTATCAAAATACCTGGAGCCCGGTGCAGTCAGGTACATCAAACGTTTACCGATCCTAAATATCTGGGTCCCAGAAGTGATCAGGAGGAGAGCCTTTTGTCAGTCTTCCCCCAATATTCTGTTCGCCTGGAAGGAGTATTGCATGCATTCCACATACTGATTCCAATCCTCCAGACCTGGATCGAAGGCATCCAATTTTCCAAATGGCATTTTAAGCAATACGATGTATCGTACCCAATGAAGTAACTTCCGCTGGCCTGGTGAATCAACGGGATTCCTTTATCCCAATCCTCTGGATAATCCTGACAATACGCCCTCAACATTGTCTTTAATGTCTGATGCCACCTTTCTAATGCTCTCTGCGATTCTGGATGGTACGCAGTTGATTTAAATTGTTTTATTCCTAAGCTATCCATAACTTCTTTGAATAACTTTGAAGTAAAATTTGTTC
The DNA here is from genome assembly GCF_047496885.1 of Scyliorhinus torazame. Lineage (NCBI taxonomy): Eukaryota > Metazoa > Chordata > Chondrichthyes > Carcharhiniformes > Scyliorhinidae > Scyliorhinus > Scyliorhinus torazame. The sequence goes on from NC_092724.1 coordinate 47,917,704, forward strand.
CTTGATCCGATTGAATTTCTGTGGGTAGTCCCTATCTAGTAAAGAATTTAAGTAACTCCTCCACAATCCTTTTAGCTGTAATATTACATACTGGAATGGCCTCTGGAAACCTAGTAGACACATCCATTACAGTCAAAAGATATTGATTCCCACTTTTTGTTTGAGGAAGCGGTCCTACACAATCGATTAGGACCCTTGTAAAAGGTTCCTCAAATGCTGGAATGGGTATTAAGGGTGCTGGTTTTATCACTGCTTGAGGTTTCCCTATCACTTGACATGTGTGACATGATTGACAAAATGTAACTACATCTTTATGTAGTCCAGGCCAATAAAAATGTTTCTGGATTTTAGCTTGAGTTTTCCTTATTCCCAAATGACCTCCCACTGGTCTCATGTGCAACTCGCAACACCTCCTTTCTATACCCTACCAGCAATACTACTTGATGAACCTCTGCCCACTTTTCGTCCGCCTGCATATGTACAGGTCTCCATTTTCTCATCAAGACATCATTTTTACGGTAATAACACTCTGGTATGCTCTTAGATTCCTCTTCCGTATATGCTTTCTGATTTATCCGTTTTATTTCTACATCTTTCTGTTGTAACTCCGCCAATTTCCTTGAACTAAAAATATCCGCCTCATCCTCCACCTGTTCTTGTTCTTTTTCAGCCATCTGATCAAAAATCATTTCTGATATTTGCACTTCAACTTCATCTTCACTCTTTGATTTCTCCTCTTGTCTTAACCTGTGATTTTGCGACCTTGTTACTACACAATCCGGAAAAATCCCAGGATATTCGGTCGTCAACACTTTAGTTGACTGATTTTCCAATGGCTTATCCACCACAGTAGGCATCACTCCCACCTGCGATCCAGCTATATCATTACCCAAGATAAACTGTATTCCTGGACAAGATAGTTTCTCTATTACTCCTACTACCACTTCACCACTCTTCACTGGACTTTCCAACCTTACCTTATATAATGGAACGTTACTCCTCTCATCCTGAATTCCACATATCACCACTTTTTCTGGCAACATTCTTCAAACTTCATAATTCCTCATCTCTTACTATTAAAGATTGACTCGCCCCTGTATCTCTTAAAATTGTGACTTCTTTACCTGCTCCTCCTGATACACATGAGTAAACTTTACCCACACAAGTAAATTCTTCAAAGACATCTGGCACATTCTTAACAATTACTTCTTGAACAGGCTGTACAATCATTTGAACCTCCTTCGCTTCCCTTGGGCTTTCCTTTACCACTCTAACAAACCCCACTGTCTTATCCTGTTTTACCACATCAGCCTTCCCAGTGCTTTTCTTCAACCACCAACACTGTGACTTTACATGGCCTAGTTAATTACAGTGAAAACATTTGAAACTTTTCATTTCTTTTCCACCCTCCTGGATTTCTTTTTTAATCTGAGGTACACTCTCTTTATTGTCTCCCATCAGATCACCTTTACCTTTACCACTTGAGTATTTCTCATGTCCCCAGTTTCTATCCCTCGCCGGCTGTAACTGATGTCGGAAACCAATCTTTGATTTATGAACTAATTCATAATCATCTGCCATTTCCGCTGCTAATCTCGCAGTTTTAACCCTCTGTTCTTCCACATGAGTTCTCACTACATCAGGAATTGAAATTTTAAACTCCTCCAAAAGTATAATTTCTCTGAGAGCTTCATACGTTTGGTCTATTTTCAAAGCCCTTATCCACCTGTCAAGATTACTCTGTTTGAGCCTTTCAAACTCCATGTATGTTTGACCAAATTCTTTCCTTAAATTTCTAAACCTTTGTCTGTAAGCTTCAGGCAGTAGCTCATATGCACTTACGATGGATTTTGTCACCTCCTCATACGTTCCAGATACCTCCTCTGGTAGTGATGCAAACACTTCACTAGCTCTACCTACCAGCTTTGTTTGAATCAGTAACACCCACATGTCCTGTGGCCATTTCATTTGTTTAGCTATCTTCTCAAATGAAATGAAAAAGGCTTCCACTTCCTTCTCGTCAAACCTTGGCAATGCTTGGACATATTTAAATAGATTCCCACCAAGCCTTTGACTATGACGCTCTTTCTCACTATCCTCATCACTATCATCCAACTGTACATTTCCCTTTACGTCTGCCAATTTTAACTGATTGTCATGTTTCATGGCCATTTTTTGAAGTTCAAACTCCCTCTCTTTATCTTTTTCCCTGATCTGTATCTCCCTTTCTTTTTATTTTTGTTCTGCTAGGGCTATTCTTTCTTTTCCCCTTTCTTCTCTCTCCTTTTCTTTTTCCTCTCTCTCTCTTTCTCTTTCTTTTTCCTCTCTCTCTCTTTCTCTTTCTTTTTCCTCTCTCACACTCTCGTATTCCAGCCGCTTTAATTCTTTCTCATGTTCCATTTGTTTAATTTGCAACTGAATGTTTGCCATTTCCAATGAGTCAAACTCTATCTCAGGCGACTTTAGATGCTTAACCACCGCCCATAATTACCTCATATTTTCGCATTTTGTCAGGTAATGTTAACTGCAATGTTCTAGCCAAATCTAACAGTCTGCTTTTTGTTTCTGTCTGTAAAGTACTACGTATGACATTCTCCACCCCTAAAAACTTCAGAGCCTCTGAAAGAGCCATTGTTCACAACACTATCCCCACTTAAACTAAAATACCACACCGGAAAAGCAACAATCCTTCACTGTCTTTAAGTTCAAAAAAGCCAATCCAATAGATAGACTTTTATCCCCCTCGAGCCCCCAGTTGTTATGGGCAAGGCGTTTTCAGAATCCCCAAATGTATCAGGGAGTTCAACCAACCTCACCTTTTAATGGATTTGTTGCTTTTCCGAGCACGCGGCTTGTTCCCTAGGTGTGGTATTTCAATTATGGACACGTGGGTTTTTAAACACAAAACTCTGTTTATTCCATGAACTCAACTTAACATCTTAAATAAACATTGGATCTCTTAACACCCCTTACTTCAAAGAGAACTCAGAAAATATTGCAACAGTAAATAATTCCTTAAAATGTTCCTTCAAACTTCCAAGAGACTTAACACCTTTAAACAGAATCACATCAGGTTAAAGGATATATATTTTTTCTGTAGAATGGCAGAGATATATATGCTTGGTTGACTTCAGCTCCAGCAACTTGCTTTCTTCCTGCAAACTCGCTGGAAAACACACAGACACACACAAACTGCTTTTTCCAACTGGCTTTCTCCCTTCCAGCAGATCACAGCAAACCAGAACTTCTCAAGCTGCTGTCTCAAACTGGCTTTCTACTTTTAAACTGCTCTCAGCAAAACCAGCCAGGCACTTTTTAAAACTGCAAAATCAAAACTGCAAAATGGCTGAACTGAGCTGAGCTCCACCCACTCTATGACATCACTGTTTTCTTAAAGGTACATTGCTTAAACATCCATGTCTTAAAGGTACTCTCACATGATACAACTGTGAATGCACATCACATGAACTTACTTTAATGTAACATTTGTAGCTTCAGCTTAATATGCACGGGCTGGAGGGGGAAATTGGAGGGGAGGAAGAGAAAAAGCTTGAAATGGGTTGGAGCATGAGAAGAGAGCCAAATTGAATTGAAGAGGGCGAAAGGTGTCAGTTTGCAGGGATGGTTGGTGAAAAGAGCAACTTTGTGAAAACACTGGCGAATTCAATGGAGGACAAAAAGGTCTCTGCAAACTGGATGGGAGACGTTAGCTGTTGTAGAGACTAACACTTAAGACAATATTGGGGAACTAGTGTTGTTGGCCTGTTGAAAATCCAAATACCATTCAGAGTAATTTTGACTTGGTGTCATAGCATAAACTGGATGTTCGATAATTGCAGAGTTTTTTTTTATATCTCTATGACTCTTATCTCTATGGAAATAAAAAATTGGAGAGGTGTACAAGTTTACCAATTCATGATCACCTGCTTTACACCATTGCACAGTTAAACTACACCCACTCTTGTTTTCTATTCATTTTTTAGATTAAAATGCTATCCATTGTGAAGTACAAATGTGCTTAAATTAATGAGAATGCATAATTCTATTTGCAGAAATGAGGTGGCTAAGAACAAAGAGGGAAATGAAGTAGAACATTTTCATACAAAGGGTAATATACTTGTAGAATTAATTGCTCGGTAAGGTCATTGAGACAGATGATATAAATAGGTTCAAGATGCACTTCTGGAGAGAAGGCATTGGAGAACATGGTGAGAATGTATTTAGGAAGATTAATCTACCAAAGGTAGATGGGCTTATTAAACCTAGTGACTTTGTTCCTAAGAACCTAAATGCTCTTAAACTTTGTGATTTGCTACAAACATTAAAATTAACATTGGATTTTATTCCATGCAATGCAGATGATATATTTTATTTCAATAAGTGACATTATATACAATATGTGAATATTAAGAATTATTGCAATCAATAATAAAAGCCCAAACCTGTAGTTCTCAGGAAGTTCTTGAACTTTAATGGGCATTCCTCTCGGGCATTTTCACTCCTTCGTCCAACAACACTGACTCAGGCTGGATTGCGCAGTTCCATTGAGCTGGCTTCCTTCCTGTACCTGGTTAAAATTGCTATTTTTTGTGTCTCCTTCTGGGAAGTGAGCATTTGGAGACCATTTGACAGTGAAAGGCATTACAGTTAAGTCTGGACTTCTTCTCACCTGACATCCACACATGTTAATGTTGGAACCATTCTGCACTGGAATCTATGCTTTAATTTAGTAACTTGAGGAGGTAGATATAGAACTCAGTGAAAGAGACTGTGAGGTTCTTGAGAAAATAGTCAGAGGGAGTGACAAGGCATTGGAGATGTTGGCAGGCTTAAAAGTGGACAAATCTCCAGATGCGGAGGAATTGTGTCCCAGGATGCCCTGGGAAGCGAGGGAGGAATCTGATCTAACATTTTAATTCCTCTCTGGCCTCTGGTGAGGTGCCAGAGGGCTGGAAACAGCTAATGTGGTCCTGTGGTAATCACCACTGTTGTATATATTAGGAGATGTGAAATGAATGAAATGATGTGTGGTAAGGCCCTGTACTACAGATACGGGAGTAGTCCCTGCCTGCTGGCTCCGCCCAGTAGGCAGAGTATAAATATGTGTGCTCCCCATACAGCAGCCATTTGGCCAGCTGCTGTAGGAGGCACACATCCTAGTTTAATAAAGCCGCAGTTGTATTCAACTCTCATCTTTGTGCAATTGATCGTGCATCAATTTATTACACTAAAGTTTTCAGAAGATGGACCTCCGCATCAAGACGGATCGTCTGCAGCTGGATCCGCAATCAAGCAACGCCAAAAAGGACTTTGAACATTGGCTAGCTTGTTTCGAAGCTTACATCAGGTCTGCACCAGACCCAATCCGGAAGCTCAGAAGATCCAGATCCTCTATTCACGGCTGAGCTCCAACGTTTTTCCGCTTATCCAGGACACGCCGACCTATGATGAAGCCATAGCGCGACTGAAAAAGAACTACGCCCAGAGAACGAACACGCTCCTCGCCAGACACATACTCTCTACTCGTAGTCAGCTCCCTGGTGAGTCCGTAGAAGATTTCTGGCGTGCTTTAATTCCCCTGGTCAGAGACTGTGATTGTCAGGCCGTCACGGCCACGGAACATTCAAACCTCCTCATTCGGGACGCTTTTGTCACAGGGATAGGGTCAGACCACATCCGCCAGCGACTTTTAGAGGGGGCCACGCTCGACCTCGTGGAAACCAAAAAGCTGCTGCTTTCGATGACAATCGCCTTGTGCAATATCCAAACCTACACCCCCAGGTCGCGCGGTCCACTCCTCCTACGCATCGTGGACTCCGCAGACGGCCGCCACACCGGGGACCCCACTCAGCCAATCCTACTGCCTGTGCCACACGCCAGCCATCCAACCCCGTGGGCCCCAGATGTTACTTCTGTGGGCAGCAAAAACACCCCCGCCAACGCTGCCCGGCCCGCAACGCCCTTTGCAAGGCTTGCGGCAAGAAGGGGCACTTCGCTGCGGTGTGCCAGGGCCTCTCAGTCGCTGCGATCGCTCTGACCCCTCCCCGCGTACGGACAGTGGGCGGCGCCACCTTCCCCTCCTCGGACCACCCGCGGCCAGTGGGCGCCGACATCTTCCCCTCCTCGGACCACGTGCAGCCCATGGGCGCTGCCATCTTTTTCAACCCCCGCCACGTGCGGCCCGTGGGCAGCGCCATCTTGTCCACCTCAGGATCCTCAGGCGGCGCCATCTTGTCTCCTCCACTGCACATGGGTGCCACCATCGTACCAGGACCCATGCCCCCCAGGCACCCCATCGTCCCGACACCAGCGACGACCAGCGGTCACCTTGGTCACGATTGACCAGTCTCGCCCACACAACCTAGCCACCGCCTCGACAAGCGTGAAGATCGATGGGCACGAGATCTCCTGTCTGCTGGACCCCGGGAGCACCGAAAGCTCCATCCATCCCGATATGGTAAGGCGCTGTTCCCTCGCGGTACACCCCACCAATCAGAGAATCTCCCTGGCTTCCGGGTCCCACTCCGTGACGATCCGGGGGTACTGCATAGCCACGCTCATGATCCAGGGCGTAGAATTGAGCGGCTTCCGCCTCTACGTCCTCCCCAACCTCTGCACTGCCCTGCTACTCAGCCTGGACTTCCAGTGTAACCTCCAGAGCCTAACATTGAAATTCGGCGGGCCCTTACCACCCCTTACTGTGTGCGGCCTTACGACCCTAAATGTCGACTCATCTTCCCTATTCGCAAACCTAACCCCAGTTTGCAAACCCGTCGCCACCAGGAGCAGACGGTACATCACCCAGGACAGGACGTTCATCAGGTCCGAGGTCCAGCGGCTGCTTCGGGAAGGCATCATCGAGGCTAGCAACAGCTACTGGAGAGCCCAAGTGGTAGCGGTGAAAACTGGGGAGAAACACCGAATGGTCGTGGACTACAGCCAGACCATAAATCGGTACACGCAGCTCGATGCGTACCCCCTCCCACGCATGTCTGATATGGTCAATCAGATTGCACAGTACCGGTCTTCTCAACTATAGACCTCAAATCCACCTACCATCAGCTCTGCATCCATTAGGCGGACCACCCATACACTGCCTTCGAGGCAGATGGCCGCCTCTACCATTTTCTCACGGTTCCCTTCGGCGTCACCAACGAGGTCTTGGTCTTCCAAAGGGAGATGGACCGAATGGTCGACCGGTACGGGCTGCGGGCCACTTTCCCGTACCTAGACAATGTCACCATCTGCGGCCACGATCAGCAGGACCATGATGCCAACCTTGCCAAATTTCTCCACACCGCCACTCTCCTAAACCTCACCTATAACAAGGAGACGTGCATATTCAGCACGAACCGCTTAGCCATCCTCGGCTATGTGGTCCAGAACGGAGTTCTGGGGCCTGACCCTGACCGCATGCGCCCCCTCATGGAACTCCCCCTTCCCTACTGCCCCAAGGCCCTCAAACGCTGCCTGGGGTTCTTTTTTACTACGCCCAGTGGGTCCCAAACTATGCGGACAAGGCCCGCCCACTCATCCAGTCCACTATTTTTCCCCTGACGAGGCTCAACAGGCCTTCAACCGTATTAGGGCTGACATCGCCAAGGCCGCGATGCACACAGTCGACGAAACGTTACCCTTTCACGTGGAGAGCGACGCATCAGAAGTCGCTCTAGCCGCCACCCTCAACCAGGCAGGCAGGCCCGTGGCATTCTTTTCACGAACCCTTCATGCCTCCGAAATTCGACACTCCTCCATCGAAAAAGAGGCCCAGTCCATCGTTGAAGCTGTTGCGGCATTGGAGGAATTACCTGACCGGCAGGAGATTCACTCTCCTCACTGACCAATGGTCGGTAGCCTTCATGTTTAACAACACACAGCGGGCCAAGATCAAAAACGATAAAATCTTGCGGTGGAGGATCGAGCTCTCCACCTACAACCACGAGATTTTGTATCGCCCCTGTAAGCTCAACGAGCCCCCCGGTGCCCTTTCCCGAGGTACATGTGTCAGCGCACAGGTGGGCCGTCTCCGGACTCTGCACGACAACCTTTGTCACCCGGGAGTCACACGGGTGTACCACTTCGTCGAGGCCCGCAATCTGCCCTACTCCGTCGAGGAAGTACGGGCAATCACCAGAGACTGCCAGGTCTGTGCGGAGTGCAAACCGCACTTTTACCAGCCGGGCCGCGTGAGCCTGGTGAATGCCTCCCGCCCTTTTAACGCCTCAGCGTGGATTTCAAAGGGCCTCTCCCCTCCACCGACCGTAACGTACTTCCTCAGTGTGGTCGATGAGTACTCCAGATTCCCCTTCGCCATCCCATGCCCCGACATGACATCTGCCACCGTCATCAAAGCCCTCAACACCATCTTCGCTCTGTTCGGCTTCCCCGCCTACATCCACAGCGACAGGGGATCCTCATTCATGAGTGATGAGCTGCGTCAGTTCCTGCTCAGTAGGGGTATCGCCTCCAGCAGGACGACCAGCTATAGCCCCGGGGGTAACGGGCAGGTGGAGAGGGAGAACGCGATGGTCTGGAGGGCCGTCCAGAAACTCCCAGCCTCCCGCTGGCAGGAGGTCCTCCCCGATGCACTGCACTCCATTCAGCCGCTCCTATGCACTGCGACTAATGACACACCCCATGAATGTCTCTTCGCCTTCCCCTTCAATGTGGGGGGGAAAAAAGTGGCGAAGGCCTTTAATTACATTATAATTTATTAAAATGAGATTCCTGACCTTCATGACCTTGTCACTGGCGAGATTCTCATTTTCTGACCCTCGCGATATTTTACGCCCACGTCGCTGTTTGCGCTCGCGGCAAACAGGGGTGCAAAATCGCGGCATATGTTTATAGTGATCAGAATCTGGAACTCTGGCTGATTTTCTTTGAAATCCTAACTCAGGGTTGCCAAGGCGATTTATAGGATATCCATAATTCAGATCAGTTTATACAGCTCAATCAGAAATTGAGGTTGGGATCTTAAGAATCCTTTAGTTTCTGGGTGGAATGCCGATGGGCTCCTTGCAGCTGATGTCCATTTCAATTAATTCAGCAAACGAGAAAACCAGAAGATCGCTTGTGTTTCATGAATGAAGTGAATATTTGATTTTAATTACGGGGGTTTAAAAATATTTTTACTAAATCATCCTGCCTACGAGATTAATTTTCAATTTTCGCATCAATCATTGAATTGTACTTTTTTTTATTGTTTGAAAGCATTGCTGTCACTCAGGACTTAAGCAAAGTGGAGTTGTGCATGTGTGCAATTTCGATATGGCACTCGTTAAATTGCAAAAAAGATCCAGCAATTGTGGGGTTTGTCTAGCTGGACTTCTGTCGTGTTCGAAGAGAGTGCTTTTGAATTGTACGATACCAGTAAGAAAATGCTTGTGTTTCTGGTGGGAGCCATTTAAGGCGATGAATTTAGACAATTGTACAGCATTAAAGCGTAATTTCCTCATATTGTATTGGTAACAATGCACAAAATAGGTTCAGGGACTACTTTGGAAAGCCTTGGGATAGTTTGTTACATATAAAGTGCGATAAAAGTGCTAGTTATTCTTGCTATCAAAAGAGCAACTTGGAAATCTATTATGTTCCGTGTTATGGGTGTGGTGAAGATCAACACAGAACATCTAGGGCAGGATTCTCGGACCGTGCGCCGGGCCGGAGAATCGCCGGCGGGCCGCACAAATCGCATCACGACGCCAGGACGCGATTCTCCGCAGAGCGGAGAATCGGCGCCATTGGGGCCGGCGTGGTCGGCACGGCGCCGATCGGGGGCCGCTCTACGCGCCCCCCCCGCGATTCTTCGGTCCGAATGGGCCGAGCGGCTGTAAAAAAAAAAACATGTCCCGCCGGCACCGTTCTAACCTGCTCTGAGCCGGCGGGACCTCGGCGTTGAAGGGTTGGGTGGCGGCCTGTGTGGGTGTAGTGGGGGTCCGACCCCAGGGAGGGCCTCCGATGTGGCCTAGCCCGTGATCGGGACCCACCGATCGTCGGGCCGGCCTCGCTGTCTCCCGGCCTCCTTTATTCCGCGCTGGCCCCTGTACTCCTGCGCAATGTTGGGTTGGGGCCGGCGCGGATAAGGGGGACACCGCGCATGCGCGGAAATCACGCCAGTGGGCCTGCGCATGCGCTGGTTCACGCCGGACCCACTGCGCATGTGCGCATCCCCGGCACCCATTCCACAGCCAGATCAGCAGCAGGAGCAGCGTGAACCGCTCCAGTGCCCTGCTGGCCCCCCGTAGGGGCCAGAATAGCTGATCCTGGGGCCGTGTTGACGCCATCGGGAAACGTGACCACGTTTCTGACGGCTTCAACACTTAGCCTCAGGATCAGAGGATCCCGCTCCTAATTCTTTGACTAGTAAGATAATTGATTAACAAGATTAACACGTGGAAAGATAACTAACGAACTATAATACAAATGGTTATTAATAAATTAATTCAGTGAATTCTCCTGTAAATACTTCTTAGTGCGACTATCCTCTCGTACGGCTCACTAAAACTGCCGAATCTCTCAAGTCACATGGCGGTTCTCTATCGCCACCTGCTGGTCGGAGGTCATGCTGATAACTAAATACATTGATAGATAACTATATACATTGATGTGCACATAGCGCCACAATCAACAAGCCCAATAAGGATATCGAGCTGAATCTTAAATCCCATATAAAGGGCCAGGGGCGGGGGGGGGGGGGGGGGGGGGGGGGGGGGGGGGGGCGAGGGGGGGGGGGGGGTGAGGCGGTGGCGAGGCAGTGGTTGGGGTTGTGTCAGAGGTTAAAATGTATAATTGGGGGAATGGGCGTGGAACCTACCCTCTTGGGGATAAAACTAAAGCCTTTAATTTCATCGAGTAGATGATCCTCCAGGCAGATCATATTTAAAGTGAAGTTTTAAAATATTCCTGGGACGTTTCACTGAAATCAATGTGAAGCTGAAGTGGTGATGTGAGACAATCAGGGCCCAGGAGAGAAATCATGGTCCTGTTCCTTCTCCTGCCACAAAGGGCCCCCTATTCCCCAGCACCCCTCACCCTCCCCCTTTAATTATTGAGGGTGAAGGGGAAAGGAGGAATAACGTGAGTCTGGAGAGAGTAATACTGGTCATTACACCAGGGGCCAATCTTCAGCTGAAGCAGCAGGGAAGGGATAGGTTGCTTGTTTTAGCGCCACATCTGTCCATGCAGCACTGAAGGTGGCTGGCCTTTAACCTGGAGGTACTCTAGTCTCTGAGAAAGAGGGGCTTTGAAGCCAGGGGCTTGCATACAAAAGAAGAGAGGTTATGCTTCAGTTATACAATAAGACAGGTTAAAATCCAACAGGTTTATTTGGAATCACTAGCTTTTGGATCTGCACTCTTCCTCAAAAGGCAATGGAAGCAGCGTCTTTGAATATTTTTAATGCAGAAGTAGGTGGTTTCTTGATCAGCAAGGGGTGAGAGATTAATGGAGTTGTGTTACAATCAAATCAGCCATGATCTTATTGAATGATGAAGCAGGCTTGAAGGGCCGAATGGCCTACTCCTGCTCCTAATTTGTTTGTAGGCCAACACCAACTGGAACCTTTGCAAGATCGAAAGCCCTGCCAGTGTAACCCACTCCCAGGGTGGCTGAATTGGAAACACATAGTTATCTATCAATGTTTAGGGTGACTGGTTTCAGAAAGTCAGCTCCCTACTTGCTCTTTGCTGCCCCCTCCATCACCCTTCACTGGCCAACAACCGACTCCCCTTCCCTCAAACACCGATGGCTCCCAAGGCCTCAGCGCAGCCAACATGTGACCCTCACCAGCTGTCAACCACCCCCTGCAAGGCACTCTACACATGACATCCATTACCACTAACCACAATCCACTGTCCTCGAAGACCTTGGGCGCGATTCTCCGCTCCCGCGACTAAGTGCCCACGCCGTCGTGAATGCCGTCGAGTTTCACGACGGCGCGAAACGGCCCCGATCGCGATCAATTCAAGGCCCGAAAATGGGCTAGGAGCGGGGCCGCGAGGAACTCCGGGGGCGTGTCGCAAAAGCAGCGGAGTCAGCGCGCGCCGGGCATTGCGGCGCCACGTAAATGATGTATAATATCTAATTTAATATTTTGAGCAGGCTGTGTTTACTGATTGAAAGCCTTTTTTGCGCTGATTGTTCCTGTTGATTTCTGGAAAATGTGTTTTTAAGCATTAACTCATCCAATGATAGTGTAAGTGTGCTTCTTCCTGTGTCAGAGCCAGCAGGTACTTTGCCCAGGTGAGTGTTAAAGCAGTGATTTTTTTTCGCTGTCTCTGTCTGGACTGCTCTCTAGCGTCCGGACAGGGGCCTTGATGTGTTGGGTGTTCTGGATCACAAACAGGTCACCAACACTGGAAGTGATGCAACTCGATTTTATTGTAAGGTTAACTATATTAACATACTTGAACTGTGGGTAAATGCAATACCAGCTTTAACTGTTAACCCTTGTCTAGTCCTAACCAGGTGAAGTACTCAGCACATGGTGAATGTCTGTGTTGAGGGCTGTGAGCTCTGTGCTCTGAGCTGGCTGCTACTAGAATGAACGGGAACTCTCCTGTTCCCTGTCTTTATAGTGCGTGTGCTCTCACTGGTGATTTGCTGCGGTGTTGTGTATGCTGATTGGTCCCACTGCATGTCCATCAGTGTGTGTGTGTGTGTCTGCACCATAATATACTGGTGTATATTATGACATCCCCCTTTTATATAAAGAACATGTGCCTGCGTGACAATAAATATCGTGTAGTGAATGTACCTGACTATGTGCATGAGGCTAACCTATTTACACGGGAAGGTGCCTGGTGCAGAGAAATAGGATGTCACACCAACAACAAAATGAACATTATATACAAACTACTGGAACGATGAAACAGGATAACAGAACAGATCAAAGAGTCCAACATTGTAAAACTCATAAGTCAAGTCTCTGAGGTGGGCGACAAATTCTGGTTGACCGTCAGGGTGGCACACCACTCGTCGTCTGGATCAATGCTGTGCACCGACAGCGGCTGGTAGTTTTGATTCGGGGACAGCCTGTTCTTTGTTATAACAGCGACTCGAAAAGGATCCCTCGGGTCCTCGGTGTCACTGATCTGCGGGAAGTCGGAATCGGACTCGGTGAACATGGGTTGAATTGCCCGAACGTTCCTGCGAGGCTGGCTGAAGCGATGCGAATTGGCAGGCTGAGCTGGTCGCCAGCAGGCAGCATAGTGGCCAAGTCTGCCACATCGTAGGCATTGTCGCGATTTTGCAGGACATTGCCGCTTTAAATGGGCGGAGCCACAGTTGTCGCACGTCGTGATGTCAGTACGCTCGTTGCACCTCCGCGCATGCATGGTGCAGTCAAGCGTGGTGCGCGCCTGCGCATCACGTTCCTCCACGTCACTGTCCCCTCGTTTGGCACGTACAAGTGCGGGAGGCCGCGAAAAGCGCGCAAAATGGCCGCCCTCATCCAGGCTACAGCCTTGGAGGTGTTCAATTGTTTGGACCCGTTCTGCCTCGTGGGGACCTTGCCGTGCCGTTTCAGCCGCCTGTATGTGGGAGTACCAGCTGGTGGCATTTTCATGCAGGACACAGGTCTCAATGGCAGTCGCTAGGGTGAGTTGCTTAATTTTGATGTTCTCCATACTTCAGGATGCCGGAATGCTGATTAGTTGCAGGTGGGTCTCATAAGTGCTAGTATGCAACCACTCCTTGTACCATGATGTGTTGGGTGTTCTGGATCACAAGCAGGTCACCAACACTGGAAGTGGTGCAACTCTATTTTATTATAAGGTTAACTATATTAACATACTTGAACTGTGGGTAAATGCAATACCAGCTTTAACTGTTGAAAAAGGCCTCTCTTCTGGGAGGCTTCCAGTTAGGGGTCTCTCTTCTGGGAGTCTCTGGTGGGGGGTTCTTTAATTAGGGATATGTTTAATTAGGAGTCTCTGGCGGGTGTCTTTTTAGTTAAGGGGTCTCTGGTGGAGGTGTAAAGGGAGTTTCTGGTGGGGGTGGGGTGGGCAGGTCTTGCATTATGGGGGAAGGATGGCCCCCGCAACGGACTTTGGGAGTAATTTCCTGAAGAGTTACCCCTTTGTCCCACTGTGAGATCCATCGTATCAGATACACGCTTGTCAAGACCTGCACCAATCCTCACCCAGGTGACTCCCAGCCCAGGGGACCAGAGAATCATGAGGGCCCAGAGAATATGCTCTCCGGCCCGTTAATTGGATGCAAATAGTTCTTAATGTCTCATTTGAATCCGCCTGCTAGCGTGGGACATGAACTTCGATCTCGATGCCAGCGACAGACCGGAGCATCGGAATGAGATCACAACCGGGCGCCGATCCCGCTTTCTCCGCCACCGGTCATTTATAAAAATGACAAACAGCAGTGGCCCTAAAACAGATCCTTGTGGTACACCACTAGTAACTGAACTCCAGTCTGAACATTTCCCATCAACCACCACCCTTTGTCTTCTTCCAGCTAGCCAATTTCTGATCCAAACTGCTAAATCACCCTGAATCCCATGTATCCGTATTTTCTGCTGTAGCCTACCGTGGGGAACCTTATCAAACGCTTTACTGAAATCCATATACACCACATCAACTGCTTTACCCTCATCCACCTGCTTGGTCACCTTCTCAAAGAACTCAATAAGGTTTGTGAGGCACGACCTACCCTTCACAAAACAGTGTTGACTATCTCTAATCAAATTATTCCTTTCCAGATGATTATACATCCTATCTCTTATAAACCTTTCCAAGATTTTGCCCACAACAGAAGTAAGGCTCACTGGTCTATAGTTACCCGGGTTGTCTCTACTCCCCTTCTTGAACAAGGGGACAACATTTGCTATCCTCCAGTCTTCTGGCACAATTCCTGTAGACAATGATGACGTAAAGATCAAAGCCAAAGGCTCAGCAATCTCCTCCCTAGCTTCCCAGAGAATCCTAGGATAAATCCCATCCGGCCCAGGGGACTTATCTATTTTCACACTTTCCAGAATCCGGCAGAGAATCCAGCCCATCATTCTCTGAACTAGTTTGAAAGACTCCTGACCGTGAAATGCCTGCTGTGAAAAGTAATTTTGACTTTTGAAAAGTAAATGTGCAGTTTTCACTCCAGCTGAGTTCCAGTAATAACTTAATCTGGAAACTCAGTCAGTTGTGAAAACATGCAACGGCAATCAGTGGAATATCTGAGTCACAACGTTCACCTTTTATGTTTTAAAAATGGAGAAAACCCTTGGATTAAGAAGAGATGAAATCCATTAGGTTTCCCACCCTTGAATTCTACATTACATAGAGGCAGATACCCTCTGCTGCCTCGATTGTAAATGTGTGTGTGTGGGTGTCAATTGGAGGCAGGATCAGGCTAACCTATGTTAACTTCCTCCACAATCAAGCTTTTTAAAAATATTTGTTCATAGATAGAACATTACAGCGCAGTACAGGCCCTTCGGCCCTCGCTGTTGCACCGACCTGTGAAACCACTCTAAAGCCCATCTACACTATTCCCTTTTTGTCCATATGTCTATCCAATGACCATTTGGATGCCCTTAGTGTTGGTGAGTCCACTACTGTTGCAGGCAGGGCATTCCACTCCCTTACTACTCTCTGAGTAAAGAACCTACCTCTGACATCTGTCCTATATCTATCTCCCCTCAATTTAAAGCTATGTCCCCTCGTGCTAGACATCACCATCCGAGGAAAAAGGCTCTCACTGTTCACCCTATCCAATCCTCTGATCATCTTGTATGCCTCAATTAAGTCACCTCTTAACCTTCTTCTCTCTAACGAAAACAACCTCAAGTCCCTCAGCCTTCCCTCATAAGATTTTTCCTCCATACCAGGCAACATTCTGGTAAATCTCCTCTGCACCCTTTCCAATGCTTCCACATCCTTCCTATAATGCGGCGACCAGAATTGCACGCAATACTCCAAATCCGGCCGCACCAGAGTTTTGTACAGCTGCAACATGACCTCATGGCTCCGAAACTCAATCCCCCTACCAATAAAAGCTAACACACCGTATGCCTTCTTAACAACCCTCTCAACCTGGGTGGCAACTTTCAGGGATCTATGTACATGGACACCGAGATCTCTCTGCTCATCCACACTACCAAGAATCTTACCATTAGCCCAGTACTCTGTCTTCCTGTTATTCCTTCCAAAATGAATCACCTCACACTTTTCTGCATTAAACTCCATTTGCCACCTCTCAGCCCAGCGCTGCAGCTTATCAATGGCCCTCTGTAACTTGTACATCCTTCTGCACTGTCCACAACTCCACCGACTTTAGTGTCATCTGCAAATTTACTCACCCATCCTTCTACGCCCTCCTCCAGGTCATTTATAAAAATGACAAACAGCAGTGGCCCTAAAACAGATCCTTGTGGTACACCACTAGTAACTGAACTCCAGTCTGAACATTTCCCATCAACCACCACCCTTTGTCTTCTTCCAGCTAGCCAATTTCTGATCCAAACTGCTAAATCACCCTGAATCCCATGTATCCGTATTTTCTGCTGTAGCCTACCGTGGGGAACCTTATCAAACGCTTTACTGAAATCCATATACACCACATCAACTGCTTTACCCTCATCCACCTGCTTGGTCACCTTCTCAAAGAACTCAATAAGGTTTGTGAGGCACGACCTACCCTTCACAAAACAGTGTTGACTATCTCTAATCAAATTATTCCTTTCCAGATGATTATACATCCTATCTCTTATAAACCTTTCCAAGATTTTGCCCACAACAGAAGTAAGGCTCACTGGTCTATAGTTACCCGGGTTGTCTCTACTCCCCTTCTTGAACAAGGGGACAACATTTGCTATCCTCCAGTCTTCTGGCACAATTCCTGTAGACAATGATGACGTAAAGATCAAAGCCAAAGGCTCAGCAATCTCCTCCCTAGCTTCCCAGAGAATCCTAGGATAAATCCCATCCGGCCCAGGGGACTTATCTATTTTCACACTTTCCAGAATTGCTAACACCTCCTCCTTATGAACCTCAAGCCCTTCTAGTCTAGTAGCCTGAATCTCAGTATTCTCTTCGACAACATTGTCTTTTTCCTGTGTGAATACTGACGAAAAATATTCATTTAGCACCTCTCCTATCTCCTTGGACTCCACGCACAACTTCCCACTACTGTCCTTGACTGGCCCTACTCTTACCCTAGTCATTCTGTTGTTCCTGACATATCTATAGAAAGCTTCAGGGTTATCCTTGATCCTACCTGCCAAAGATTTCTCATGTCCCCTCCTGGCTCTTCTTAGTTCTCTTTTTAGTTCCTTCCTAGCTAACTTGTAACTCTCGAGCGCCCAAACTGAACCTTCATGTCTCATCTTTACATAAGCCTCCTTCTTCTTCTTGACAAGTGTTTCGACTGCTTTAGTAAACCACGGTTCCCTCGCTCGACCACTTCCTCCCTGCCTGACAGGTACATACTTATCAAGGGCACGCAGCAGCTGTTCCTTGAACAAGCTCCACATTTCCATTGTGCCCATCCCCTGCAGTTTTCCTCTCCATCCGATGCACCCTAAGTCTTGCCTCATCGCATCATAATTGCCTTTCCCCCAGATATAACTCTTGCCCTGCGGTATATACCTATCCCTTTCCATCACTAAAGTAAACGTAATCGAATTGTGGTCACTATCACCAAATCTAACACCTGTCCTGGTTCATTACCCAGTACCAAATCCAATATGGCCTCGCCTCTCGTTGGCCTATCTACATACTGTGTCAGGAAACCCTCCTGCCCACATTGGACAAAAACGGACCCATCTAAAGTACTCGAACTATAGCAGGGCATATACAGGATTCCAGTCAATATTTGTAAAGTTAAAGTCCCTCATATCAACTACCCTGTTGCTTTCGCTCCTATTCAGAATCATCTTTGCAATCCTTTCCTCTACATCTCTGGAACTTTTCGGAGGCCTATAGAAAACCCCTAACAGAGTGATCTCTCCTTTCCTGTTTCTCACCTCAGCCCATACTACCTCAGTTGACGAGTCCCCATCAAACGTCCTTTCTGCCACCGTAATACGGTCCTTGACGAACAATGCAACCCATCCCCCTCTTTTGCCACCTTCCCTGACGTTACTGAAATATCTAAACCCCGGCACCTGCAACAACCATTCCTGTCCCTGCTCTATCCATGTCTCTGAAATGGCCACAACATTCGAAGTCCCAGGTACCAACCTATGCCGCAAGTTCACCCACCTTATGCCGGATGCTCCTGGCATTGAAGAAGACAAACTTTAAACCACCTTCCTGCCTGCCGGTACACTCCTGCAACTTTGAAAC
Source organism: Scyliorhinus torazame (assembly GCF_047496885.1). Taxonomy (NCBI): domain Eukaryota; kingdom Metazoa; phylum Chordata; class Chondrichthyes; order Carcharhiniformes; family Scyliorhinidae; genus Scyliorhinus; species Scyliorhinus torazame. The sequence goes on from NC_092724.1 coordinate 47,936,003, forward strand.
CTTACTCATGACCTCACTACTCTCAATCTCCTGTATACTGGAGCTACAATTCAGGTTCCCAATCCCCTGCTGACCTAGTTTAAACCCTCCCGAAGAGCATTAGCAAATCTCCTCCCCAAGATATTGGTACCCCTCTGGTCCAGGTGTAGACCATCCCGTTTGTAGAGGTCCCATCGACCCCAGAATGAGCCCCAATTATCCAGAAATCTGAAACCCTCCCTCCTGCACCACCGCTGTAGCCACGTGTTCAACTCCTCTCTCTCCCTATTCCTCATCTCGCTAGCACATGCCACGGGTAACAACCCAGAGATAATAACTCTGTTTGTCCTAGATCTAAGTTTCCAACCTAGCTCCCTGAATTCCTGCCTTACATCCCTATCCCTTTTCCTACCTATGTCATTGGTACCTATGTGGACCACGACCATGACCACATTCATGGGATGTGGGTATTGTTGGCTGGGCCATCATTTGTTGCCCAACCCTAATTGCCCTTGAACTGAGTGCTTTGCTCAGCCATTTCAGCGGGCATTTAATAGTCAACCACATTGCTATGGATCTGGAGTCACATGTAGGCCAGACCAGGTAAGAATGGCAGATTTCCTTTCCTAAAGGACATTAGAGAACCAGATGGGTTTTTACGACAATCGACTGTGATTTCATGGTCACCGTTAGACCTTTAAGTCCAGATTTTTATTGAATTCAAATTTCACCATCTGCCCTGGTGGGATTCGAACCTGGTCACCAGAGAATTACCCTGGGCCTCTGGATCACTGTCTAGTGACAATACCACAAGCCCCCGCCTCCTCGAATGGCCTTCTAATATCCAGGACTGGATTTTACCATGGGTTTCTGGACCCAGATGGCGGATCCAAATGGGGGTCCTGAGCGGACGCCAGCAACAAGACCTCCAGGTGCAATCTGCGCAGAGGCAACCTCTTAATAGTCTGCCTCTACTCTCACCGCCCAATTATGGATAGTAGGTGGGTTTCCGATGCTGCTCGTCCAATCAGAGGACCGTGAGCCCTGAAACCTCGGTAGTCCCATCGAGAGAGAGAGAGGTGGGTGCAACTGAGACAGGTTGCAGACCAAGGCGCCTCAACACAGAAGCACCCTCTGAGGTGCAGATATGGGGCGAAATTCTCCCCCAACGGCGCGATGTCCGCCGACTGGCGCCCAAATCGGCGCCAATCAGACGGGCATCGCACCGCCCCAAAGGTGCGGAATGCTCCGCATCTTTGGCGGCCTAGCCCCAACATTGAGGGGCTAGACCGACGCCGGAGGGATTTCCGCCCTGCCAGCTGGCGGAAATGGCGTTTGCTGCCCCGCCAGCTGGCGCGGAAATGCGGCGCATGCGCGGGAGCGCAGGCGGCCGCTGACAGTTTCCCGGTGCATGCGCGGGAGCGTCAGCGGCCGCTGAAAGTTTCCCGCGCATGCGCAGTGGGGAGAGTCTCTTCCGCCTCCGCCATGGTGGAGGCCGTGGCGGAGGCGGAAGGGAAAGAGTGCCCCCACGGCACAGGCCCGCCCGCGGATCGGTGGGCCCTGATCGCGGGCCAGGCCACCGTGGGGGCACCCCCCGGGGTCAGATCGCCCCGCGCCCCCCCCAGGACCCCGGAGCCCGCCCACGCCGCCTGGCCCCGCCGGTAAATACCAGGTTTAATTTACGCCGGCGGGACAGGCAATTTCTGGGTGGGACTTATGCCCATCCGGGCCGGAGAATTGAGCGGGGGGTCCCGCCAACCAGCGCGGCCCGATTCCCACCCCCGCCCAATCTCCGGTACCGGAGACTTCGGCGGGGGTGGGATTCACAGCGGCCAACGGCCATTCTCCGACCCGGCGGGGGGTCGGAGAATGACGCCCATGAATTCTAAATTACGAGGGGTGAAACCATTGGGGCCCACGGAATGGTGGGGTAACCCCTCTAAGTGGATCATTTGGGCTGCAGGTGTGGCCTTTCCTGTCAACAGCCCCCTTTTTGGGCCATGGCGTCTCTAGCCCTGATGGCTCCCTGATTGCCACAAGGAACGTTCTCCATTGATTTGTCAGGCACCACAGTCCGCCATTAGCCTACTTCCATCCCACCCTTGGAAAAGCGATCGCATTGGAAATGCTGGGCCGACGAGCCAAAGCAAGGCGATTCCTCTCTATTTTCCTGGCATACCCTCCACTTTCCCCAACTCCCACAACTGCCAGCAAGTCTGCTATTGCAGGGGTGGGAAAAATGAACCTTCGCTGTCTAAATTCACAAATGAAGAATACTTGAGGAAGGTAGATCATGGAGTGTCTTCTGCCTATTGAACCCGGCAAGAGTCAGCACCTTTAGGAGAAGTTATTAGAAAGTTTTCAACTAGTGTTAGAGATAGTGTCATTCTGTTTACCTAAATTCAACGGGAGCAAGTTTATACTTAAAACACTTTGCACTAATGCAACCTGGGCATGATAACACTGTTTCAAGCAGGTCCAGTCATAGTTCCAGGGAAGAGTTTACTGGATGCACCACAGTTCCTTGATGCTATTTTGAAGAAGGAATCTGCTGATGCTGAATCTGCTTGACCTGTATCGGTGTGGTCCCTTGCCAAATTGATGTCAGCAATGATAGCAATTATTACGACCCGAGTTCCAAAGGTACAACTTGAAGGTTCCTTGACAACAGAGACCAATTAAAGCATGTCTGGTATACATTATATTATAATAACATATATATGTCAGAGGGCTGTGAGGGAGGACTCAGGTTTTGTCAAACATCCAATCAAAATAGTTTCTGTTTGAATTTTAATGGGAAGAGGACAGGAAAGCGACACACATACATTTCGTTAGCTGCCTTCATATTCTTAAGATGTCACAAAGCGCCCCACAATCAATGAAGTGCATATGAAAAATAGTCACTGCTGTAATACAGGCAAACACGGCAACCGGTAAGTAAGGTTCTACAAACAGCAAAGAGTTAAATAACCAGATAATCTATTTTGGCGGTGTTGGCTGATGGGGTAAATCGTCACCAGAACATTGGGAGATAGTCCCTATTCTTCTTTAAGTATTGGTCTGGAATTCACAGGAAATGGAAAAGAAGGGGAAGGATTTTTTGGCTATTCTGGCTGGTGGGATATTCCTGTCCCACTGAAGGCGACCCCCACCCTGGTGGCAGGACGGGTAAACCACACAAAATGGTGTAAAGATCGGCGGTACTGGAAGATCCCGCCGGCTGGCAAACGGTGAGCCGCCTCGGCCTCCGGAAAACACATCACGGGGGGGAGCAAAAAACCCAGCCAGTGTGTCAGTTTTACATCACATCCAAAAGACGTAACTCCCTCTTGCGTAACCCCCTTCAACGGGCGCGATTCTCCGAGCCCCGCGCCGGGCCGGAGAATCGCCGCAATCGCGCCACGACGCCCTGACGCCCGCGCGCGATTCTCCGAGGTGCGGAGAATCGGCGCCATTTGCGCTGCCGGGTTTGACGCAGACCCGCCCGTGGGCCGCTGTACGCGGCGGGCCGCCAATTCTCTGGCCCGGATGGGCCGAGCGGCCGCGTGGAAAAAGCAGAGTCCCGCCGGCGCTCTACACCCCTGGTCGCTGCCGGCATGAACTCTGCGCGAAGGGTCGGGGGGCAGCCTGTGGGGCGGGGTAAAGCGTCCCTTCACCGGGGCGGGCCTCCACCAATCGGTGGGCCGGCCTCTCCCCCCTCGGGCCTACTTTGTTGCGCAGCCGGCCCCTACGCCATGTTGCTTAGGGGCCGGCGCGCTGAAGAAGTACCCCGCGCATGCGCAGGTTGGCGCGACACCCATTTGGCACTGGGAAGGGAGGCTGGAGCGGCGTGAACTGCTCCAGCACCGTGCTGGCCCCCTGTAGGGGACAGAATCGGTCATCCCCGTGCCCTTCACGACGGCGCAAACACTTACTCCTCCATTTTGGAGAATCGCCCCCAACATTTTTAAACTAAGTTGGCTACTAAAGATGATTTCATGGCTATCTTCGATTTCAGTTGAGGAAGAAACCATTTCATCACTAACCCTTTTTTGGGAGAATTGTTTATTTTTAGGGCTGCTCCTAAGTCAAAATTCAGTTCTGTACCATTTAAATTAAAAAGGATACAACAATACCTCAAATCTGTGGAAACCCTTACCTCCACAAAATTATGAGGGGCATAGACAGAGTAGACAGGAATAAAGTTGTCCGCTTTGTGGAGGGATCAATGACCAGGGTGCATATATTAAAGTTAAGGGGCAGGAGGTTTAGAGGGGATGTGAGGAGAACCTTTTTCGGGCGGCACGGTAGCATAGTGGTTAGCACTGTCACTTCACAGCGCCAGGGTCCCAGGTTCGATTCCCAGCTTGGGTAACTTCTGTGCGGAGTCTGCACGTTCTCCTCATGTCTGCGTGGGTTTCCTCCAGGTACTCCGGTTTGTTCCCACAGTCCACAGATGTACAGGATAGGTGGATTGGCCATGCTAAATTGCCCTTCGTGTCCAAAAGGGTTGGCTGGGGTTGTTGGGTTGCGGGGCTGGGGTGGAGGTGTGGGCTTAAGTGGGGTGCTCTTTCCAAGGGCCAGTGCAGAGTTGATGGGCTGAATGGCCTCCTTCTGAACTGTAAATTCTATGATTCATCCAGAGGGTGGTGGGAATCTGGAACTCGCTGCCTGAAAGGATGGTGGAGTCAAAGAGTTCAGAACATTTAAGAAGTATTTAGATGCGCGCGCACCTTCGATGCCATGGCATGCAAGGCCATAGGCCAAGTGCTGGAAAATGGGATGCTGGAAAATGGGATTAGAATACTTAGGTGGTTGCTTTTGACTGGCACAGATGCAATGGGCTGAAGGGCCTTTTCTGTGCTGTAGAATTGAATGGCTCAATGACTATATGACTCCATCAATCTTTCCCCCCTGCTGTAGCCCAAGCTTGGAATCATCAATCTGAGTCTTCTTTGCCTGATTCCTGATGGTGAAGCAGCAAAAAGTGAGGGAAATAAAATGTTCTACACAACAGCATAAGAAATAAGAGCAGGCGTAGACCACTCGGCCCATCGAGGCAGCTCTGCCATTCAGTATGATTCTGATCTTGGGCTCCACCTCCATTTTCTTGCCTGCTCCCTGTATCACTAGATTCCCTGCGAGTCTGAACCTCTACCCATCCTAGCCTAAAAATATATTCTCTGATGGAGCATCCGGAATCCTCTGGGGTAGAGAATTCCAAAGATTCACCACCCTCTGGGTGAAGTAATTTCTCCTCATCTCAGTCCTAAATGATGGGTCCATTATCCTGCGACTTTGCTCCCATGTTTTAGACCCCTGACCAGCAGAAGCAAACAGTTTTAAGGTCCTGGGAAAAAGTGAGGTAGAATAGGAGATAAGACATCTGAGTCTCCATTTCAATATAATGGGGATAAAGGGAAGTGGAAGAGTGAATAGGACCATATGCCTGGAACTGAGGAGGTAAAAGATAGCCAGCCTGGGCCTGAGTGGCAGCACGGGACACAGTGGTTAGCATTGCTGCCTCACAGCGCCAGGGACCCAGGTTCAATTCCGGCCTTGGGTGACTATGTGGAGTCTGCATGTTGTCCCGATGTCTGCGTGGATTTCCTCTGGGTGCTCCAGTTTCCTCCCGCAGTCCAAAGATGTGCTGATTAGGTGGATTTGCCATGCTAAATTGCCCGTTAGTGTCCAAAGATGTTCTAGTTAGGTGGGGTTACGGGGATAGGACATGGGAGTCAGCCTCGGTAGAATGCTCTTTCAGAGGGTCGGTGCAGACTTGATGGGCCGAATGGCCTCTTTTTGCACTGTTGCGATTCTATGATTCTATGAATGAGTTAACAGTTAAAGCCGAGAGACACAAAAGAAACCAGTTCTCGAAAGGTCAATAAATTTACAGTTTAATCTGAAAAGGCTGATTAAGTTTTACAAAATCTGAAGATCAAATACATTTTAATACCCTGTACCTTTCAGAAGGTACAGAGTTACTAAATTGATTTCTTACACCAGACCATTTATTCAGTGGCTATCATGGCAAAACCAATTGATCTGCAGCTTTCAAAAGAGATAGAATTAATGAAATATCTTGTGTATCATTTACGAGTTTCAAATTAAACCAGTTTTAAATTAAAGGCAGATGAAAAACAGGAGCAAAAACATTGGCCCGGAATTTACAATTTTGTAATCACAGTGGAACTGTCAGCAATTCAGCTGTTATTGCGCAGAAAATGACAACAACTTCTGGTGTTAACACAGACACAGTTAAATGCAGGAATCTGGAAGTTGCTGACAGTGATACTCAGCTTCCACATAAGGTGCACGATCTTTACGAATGGAATCAACCCAGAGTCAGGGATTTGACATGAGCTTCAATATTTTGTTCATTGTTCTCACTGTATGAGTTATTGAACAAGTCAAACCTATTGAATGCCATGGACCCGGGTTCAATTCCCGGCTTGGGTCACTGTCTGTGTGGAGTCTGCAAGTTCTTCCTGTGCCTGCGTGGGTTTCCTCCTGGTGCTCCGGTTTCCTCCCACAAGTCCCGAATGATGTGCTCGTTAGGTGAATTGAACATTCGGAATTCTCTCTCGGTGTACCCGAACAGGAGCCGGAGTGTGGCGACGAGAGGATTTTCACAGTAACTTCATTGCAATGTTAATGTAAGCCTACTTGTAACACTAATAAAGATTATAATAAAGATTACAAGATTATGAGGAGTAACTAAATTTTTAACAGTGTCCTCTATCATAGTTAACATAGAACAGAGAACATACGGTGCAGAAGGAGGCCATTCAGCCCATCGGGTCTGCACCGACCCACTTAAGCCCTCACTTCCACCCTATCCCCATAACCCAATAACCGCTTCTAACCTTTTTGGACACTAAGGGCAATTTAGCATGGCCAATCCACCTAACCTGCACATCTTTGGACTGTGGGAGGAAACCGGAGCACCCGGAGGAAACCCACGCAGACACGGGGAGAACGTGCAGGCTCCGCACAGACAGTGACCCAGCAGGGAATCAAACCTGGGATCCTGGCGCTGTGAAGCCACAGTGCTAGCCACGTGTGCTATCGTACTGCCCACATGGGTTACTACTGAACGACACACCGGCACTGAAACTTTGCAAGTGTGGAGTGACATTCTCTCACAATCGCTTACGGGTGGAATTCTCCGCTCCTGCGGCTATGTGCTGGCTCTAACAATGAATCCGTGGGAGGTTCATGTCACAATAATCGGCGCGAACACGTCACCGATTCCAGTACCGGTGAGGGCTAGCACCGGCGCCGCATGAAACGCCCGCAGATCGCCTCGAGAACAGCTAAAGAATGGCCGGGTCTCAGGCCGCATTGTGCACGCCTGACGACATGCACCGGTCGCATCGTACAACATGGTGCTGGCCATGCGCGTAACCTAACATGCCGACTGCGACTCCAAAGCCAATCCCCTGGCCACCCGATCGCTGATTATGATTTCGGTGTCAGGCAACAGACAATCCCGCCATATATTTTTTAATTATTAAAAATATTTTTAAACTGATTTTTGCTGATGATGTTGCAGCTGCTAGCATAACCCCACAGAATTATTAAAAACTGAGTTGTAATCCTTGCTTTTTACTTCCGGGCTTGCTGCCTGAGAATTCTTCAGCCTGATTGGATGATCAGTTCACTTGATGCTGCCACTGCTGCTGGACAAATAAATCCATTGACAGTGTCAGATTGAAAGCCATGTCAGAATGGAGGAAACTGATGCACGAGAACCTGCCCAATCTGGGTGGCAACATTCCGAGGTCATGAGTCCCTTCATCACTGACTACCAACCATGTACTAATAGATTCAATGAAATCTGCCATTGAACAAAAATACTTCTCCAATGGAGGTGATAAGATCATAACACCATAAGACATACAAGCAGAATTAGACCATTCAGCCCATCGAGTCTGCTCCACCATTCAATCATGACTGATATGTTTCTCATCCCCATTCTCCTGCCTGCTCCCCATAACGCCTGGTCCCCTTATTAATCAAGAACCCATCTATCTCTGTTTTAAAGACACTTCTGTGGCAAAGTGGTCCACAGATTAAACAACCTCTGGCTGAAGAAATTGCTCCTCATCTCAGTTTTAAAGGATCGTCCCTTCAGTCTGAGGCTATAGCGTCTAGTTTTTCCTACGATTGGAAACATGCTCTCCATGTTCATGCCACCTAGGCCTCTCAGTAACCTGTAAGTTTCAATAAGATCACCCTTCATCCTTCTAAACTTCAATGAGTACAGACCCAGACTCCTCAACCGCTCCTCATATGACAAGCTCTTCATTCCAGGGATCATTCTTGTGAACCTCCTGTGGACCCATTCCAAGCCAGCACATTCTTCCTTAGATACAGGGTCCAAAACTGCTCACAATACTCCAAATGGAGTATTGCTCTTGTATTATAGCTCTTAAGCAAAAGTGTAGCCATTACATAACAGTTTTCAGAATATGGAGTGCAATTAAAGAAGTGTACTGCTCTCCTTGTCATGCAGTTCCCGCTTAATCTCAAGCAGAGTGCTATTATCATATTTTTGCAATGCACAACTTTTATTTTGCTTGAAATCGCTTTATTTATCAAAGGTAGCAATATAATGGTACAGCCTGGCTGTGCCTGTATTGATTAGTTCTATTTCAATAGACATAGAAGTGAGTGGCATTACCATAGAAACCTTGCACAAGGACTACTGGGCCCTTCAGAATCTGTAGCAAAGTAACTGAAAATAAAAAGAGAACAAAGGGTTCAATCATAGTTGCCTCGCCATGAGGAGAATCATTGTTTCAATTATGGACACCTCAGAGGGCTCATACAACGAGGCAATATAGGTAGAGCTCAGGAATAGGGAGGGTGCAGTCACAATGTTGGGGGTTTACTCCAGGCCTCCCAACAGCCAGTGGGAGATAGAGGAGCAGATAAGTAGGCACATTTTGGAAAGGTGTAAAAGCAACAGGATTGTTGTGGTGGACGATTTTGACTTCCCCTATATTGACTGTTACTCACTTAGTGCTACGGATTTGGACGCGACAGAGTTTGTAAGGAGCATCTCGGAGTGCTTCTTGAAACAATATGTAGATAGTCTAACTGGGGAAGGGGCCGTACTGGATCTGGTATTGAGGAATGAGCCCGGCCAGGTAGTGGAATTTCAGTCGGGGGGCATTTCGGGGACTGTAACCATAATTCAGTAGGTTTTAAGGTATTATTGGATAAAGATGTAAGTAATTCCCGGGTGATGGTGCTAAATTGGGGGAAGGCTAATTATAACAATATTCGGCAGGAACTGAAGAATCTAGTTAGGGAGCAGCTGTGTGAGGGTAAATCAACAGCTGGCATGTGGGAGGCTTTCAAATGTCAGTTGATAGGAATTCAGGACCGGCATGTTCCTGTGAGAAAGATGGAAAGTACGGCAAGTTTCAGGAACCTTGGACATCGAGGGATATTGTGAGCCTAGTCCAAAAGGAAAAGAAAGCATTTGTAAGGGCTATAAGGCTGGGAACAGACAAAGCCTGTGAAGAATTTAAGGAAAGTAGGAAGGAACTTAAGCAAGGAGTCAGGAGGGCTAAACGGGATAACGAAAAGTCATTGGCAAACAGGATTAAGGAAAATCCCAAGGCTTTTTATACATATATAAAGAGCAAGAGGGTAGCCAGGGAAAGGGTTGGCCCACTCAAGGACAAGGGAAGGAATCTATGCATGGAACCAGAGGATATGGGCGAGGTACTGAATGAGTATTTGTATTAGTATTCACCAAAGAGACGGACCTGGTGGATGATGAGTCTGGGGAAAGGTGTGGGATAGTCTGGGTCACATTGAGATCAAAAAGGAGGTGGTGTTGGGCGTCTTGTAAAACATTAAGGTAGATAAGTCCGCAGGGCCTGATGGAATCTACTGCGGAATACTGAGGGAGGCAAGGGAGGAACAGCTGGGTCCTTGACAGAAATCTTTGTATCCTCACTGGCTGCAGGTGAGATCCCAGAGGACAGGAGAATAGCTAATGTTGTTCCTTTGTTTAAGAAGGGTAGCAAGGATAACCCAGAACATTACAGGCCGGTGAGCCTTACATCAGTGGTAGAGAAATTATTGGAGAGGATTGTTCAAGACAGGATTTACTCCCATTTGGAAGAAAATGGACGTATTAGCGAGAGGTAGCATGGTTTTGTGAAGGGAAGGTTCTGTCTCACTAACTTGATCAAGTTTATCGAGGAAGTTACAAAAATAATTAAGGTAGGGCAGTGGATGCTGTCTACATGGACTTCAGTAAGGCCTTTGACAAGGTCCCTCATACGGACCCCGGAAGTGTAGAAGGTTTTAGGTCAGCGCAGACTTGGAGGGCTGAAGGGCCTGTTCCTGTGCTGTACTTTTCTTTGTTTTTGTACTTTGTTTCCCCTCTCCACAGATGCTGCCAGACTTGCTGAGATTGTCCTGTACTTTCTGTTTTTGTGTTTGGATTGATGCTGGTCCAAAATATGCTGGAATCTTTTTGCAAGCCATTTAACGAGATATTTCTCCACACTTTGCAGCTCAAAATGTTTTTACAATGTGGCTTGTTGGAAATATGAACATAATGGTGATGCACGGGCATAAGGGTATCTGAAATCTGGCGGAAGGACTGGACCCAAATGTCTCCCCTTAACCAAAGACATTTGCAGAGTCAGTTAGCAAAAGTGGAACTGAGATAAAAGCAAGGTTAAATCAAACACAAAAAGGGAAATACAGGCTTGGATTTTCCCAGAGAGCCTAAGCAGGGGTTCCCTGGTGGAATTTGCCTGTGGCAGTGTCACCACCTTCACATCACCAACCCACTCTGCTACCCCTCCCTCCCCCTTTACGGACCTGCCTGACTGGGACCCCATTTCACTAGTCATGAGGGCGCACAGCCATCATTGCATCTTCCTCCTCCTCCTGTGCATCGCCAGCAATGGCCACCACCCCTGGTGGTGCGACTGAGGATGTTAAACTAGTGTCCATCAGGTCTCGATTGTGGATGGCCGTCTTTAATAGAAACACCAGCTTCAGCAGCAGACAGCTTATTGGCTGCCACTGCTGGGATGCGGTGCCAAATCCTGCTGGCCACTGTCGAATTTACACTTTCCCCCTCCTCACCCACCTCCCCACTGAATCGATATTATCTCTACAGTGCAGAAGAAGGCCATTTGGCACATCAAGTTTACACCGACCCTCCGAAAGAGCACTCTACCTAGCCTCACTACCCTGCCTCAACCCCACCACCCTGATTATTGATCACGGCCAATCCACCCAACCTGCACATCTTCGGCCTGTGGGAGGAAACTGGAGCACCCGGAGGAAACCCACACTGGCATGGAGAGAACGTGCAATCTCCACACGGACAGACACCCAAGGCTGGAATCGAATCCTGGTCCCTGCCGCTGTGAGGCAGTAGTGCTAACCACTTTGATACCGTGTCGCCCCATTCCTCCTTCTCCCACTCCCACCCCTTCCGCCCCAGCAGTGCGATCACTACTGTTACCATGGCATCCAGGCCAAAGAGAAGGAAATCAAGGTTAGCTGAAGAGAGAGCGAGAGAAGAGGCAGAAATAAGTTAAAATTAAATTTTGAAAAATCTCCTCCAATTTTCTGCCTGTAGGAATGAGACGCCTCAGTTTAAATTGTTCCCTCTATGGACCAGGAAGTTGTGTTGCATTGCAAGAATATCGATCTCATTGTCATGTACTTGTCCAAATTTGTTGCTGTGAGGTTCTTTGCTAATTAATGTGTTGACGCAGCGATTTTAAAAATTGTTTGAGAGTGAGCTGCCATTTTAACAAGGCCAAATCCTTAGGGCTGATTCACAATTTGCAGGTATCTCTTCCTTGTCACAAGTTGTTGGACAATTTACTCTTAATCAAGCATGGTATTAAACTCATCATTTAAACAGGCAGCAAATTCTGGCCCATTAAATTGTTCTATTTTTGTTTGGAAATCACTAAGTCAGGGCTAACACTCCGGTCGAGGTAAGAATTTGAGCACCATTTCTCTGTATCTAACTCTGTATATTTGATCTGGGAAAGATTGACACAGGAAAATTAGAATGGTGCTTTGTTCCGCAATGTTGTGACCCAATGTTTGGACCAAGCACAGATTTCAACAGGAATAAATCTGCTTTTTAAAATTCTTTCACAGGATGTGAATGTCTCTGGAAAGGCCAACATTTATCGCCCATCCCTAATTGCCCTTGAGAAGGAGGTGGTAGGCTACCTTCTTGAACCATCGCACTCCATGTGGCATGGGTACACCCGCCATGCTCTGAGGAAGGGAGTTTCAGGATTTGGATCGAGCGAAAGTGGAAGGACGGCGATAAATTTCCAAGTCAGGATGGTTTGTGGCTTGGAGGGTGTTATAACCCGCACGGGTCTTACGGAGTGGGAATGAGTAACTACCCCGTGGACCATGCAGAATACGAGCTCCCCTGATAAGGGGGCGGGGGACCTTTAGCGCGCTGCACCAGAAATCGGTAGCGACGGGACAGAGAGTCCCACCCCAGAAGTTCTTGGCCAATATGTGCTAAGAAATACTTCATGCTCCAAGTTTCCGAAACTGGAGCAGCAGCTTGAATTAGCTCAAGTCAGCCACGAGATTGAGACTTTCGTGGATAGCATGTTTCCAGACACTGCAGCATAAGGGTGCATGAGCAGAGGGTGACCACCAGATAATCAAGGAGGTTAGGTAGTTAGTTCAGGAGGCCCCCTGAGGGTATCTTACCCGTCAACCAGTCTTCAATCCTGAATTCTGGTGAGGAAAACTGTCCCTCTCGAGATACAGCCAGAGCCAGGTCCCTGGGGCAGGACAAAGATTGGGAAAGCAATCGTGGTAGAGGATTTGATGGGTGTAATTCAGCAACCCCACTGGGCGAGATCTAGATCTGCATACTAAAATTACCCTTACAATTCATTTAAATACCTGGACGCAGGATTCATCCGATGCCCGGGACGCTCTGGCCGTGCCTTGGAGACCTCTCTAGGACATTGTTTAGTCCTGGTCCACACAAGCGTGATAAACTTAGCAACCATGCATCAGTTGGTTTCATCTTGGTGTTGGGAAAACCTTCAGAAATGATCATCTGGGGCAACGTTAACAGTAATTGGACAAGTGCAGATTCATTAAGGAATGCCTGCACAGATGTATTAAAGGCAAATTGTGGCTAACTAACCTGGTCAACAAGGTAACAGAGAGGATAATGTGGTGCACATGGATTTCCGAAATGTGGGTGATAAAGTGCCACAAAATAGATATACCAGCAAAGTTGAAGCCTACTGAATTGAAGGAAAGGTGACAGCATGGATACAATGTTGGTGAAATGACTGGAAATTGAGAGTAGTGGACGTTTTTTTCAGACTGGTGGAAGGAATACAGCAAGGTTCTCCAGCAGTTGGCACCATTATTTCTTTTGATATCTATTAATGATCGAGATTTGGTTGTACTGGGGATTTCAAAATTTGGACGTTTTGTGAACTGTGAGGAGAATGTTGATCACATTCAAGAGGAAATGGACAGCTGGAGGAATGGGCGGATACATGATAGAGGAGGCAGTGGCACTGTGGTATTATCACTGGACTAGAAATACAGAGACCCAGGGTAAAGCTCTGGGGGTTCGAATCCTGCCTTGGCAGATGGTGAAATTTGAATTCAATAAAAATCTGACATTAAAAATCAAATGATGAGCATGATGCACGGTCAATTACACAAAGACGAGAGTTGAATGCAACTGAGGCTGTATTACACTAAGATGTGTCGCCTCCTACAGCAGCTGGTGGGCTGCTGTATGGGGAGCACACATATTTATACTCCGCCTACTGGCTGGAGCCAGCAGACAGGGAACTACCCCCGTACCTGTAGTACAGGGCCTTACCACAAATCACCTAATATATACATCAGTGGTGACTACCCCATTCACCCCCTGTTAAAATTGAGTCCGGCGGGGGTGGTGGAGAACTAAATACAAGTACATGTTTTAACTATAGAGAAAAAATGGAGTCCCGATCAAGTTACAGGTTCAGTCGGTCCGGAGCCTTGATCTGCCATTGGAACCGCCGCAGTGGTGGCGGCGATTCCGGTGTTTGTCTGGTCCTCGGTGGCTCCAGGAGCGTGCCGAAATCCTTGTCATCCTCGGGCGTGGGCAGGGGGAGGATGAATTGTCCTGGGGTGGGGGCTGCGGTGGGGAGCTCCGGGAAAGGGGAGGGTGGTGCTGGGTTGGAGGGGTGTGTGTGTGTGGAACCAGCTGGTGCCAGGTCCCTGAAGGAGACAATATCTTGGCGGCCGTTGAGGTACGCTATGTAGGCATACTGCGGGTTGGCGTGGAGTAGCTGTACCCTCTCAACCTACGGGTCCGTCTTGTGGAGTCGTACGTGCTTACGGAGGAGTACGGGTCCTGGATCTGCAAGCCAAGTCGGGAACGACACTCCGGAGCTGGACTTCCTGGGGAAGGCAAAGAGACGTTCATGGGGTGTGTCATTAGTTGCCGTGCATAGGAGCGACTGAATGGAGCTCAGTGCGTCGGGGAGGACCTTCTGCTAGCGGGAGGCCGGGAGATTTCTGGACGGTAGGGCCAGCTGGACGGCCCTCCAGACCGTCCCATTCTCCCTCTCCACCTGCCCGTTTCCCCGGGGGTTATAGCTGGTCGTTCTGCACGAGGCGATACCCTTGTTGAGCAGGAACCGACGCAGCTCATCACTGATGAATGAGGATCCCCTGTTGCTGTGGATGTAGGCGGGTAAGCCGAACAGAGCGAAGATGGTGTTGAGGGCTTTGATGATGGTGGCAGACGTCATATCAGGGCATGGGATGGCGAAGGGGAATCTGGAGCACTCATCGACCACACTGAGGAAGTACGTGTTACGGTCGGTGGAGGGGAGGGGCTCTTTGAAGTCCACGCTGAGGTGTTCAAAGGGGCGGGAGGCCGTCACCAGGCATGCACGGTCTGACTGGTAGAAGTGTGGTTTGCACTCCGCACAGACCTGGCAGTCTCTGGTGATTGCCCTGACTTCCTCGACGGAGTAGGGCAGATTGCGGGCCTTGATGAAGTGGTACAAACGTGTGACTCCCGGGTGACAAAGGTTGTCGTGCAGAGTCCGGAGTCAGTCCACCTGTGCGCTGGCACATGTACCTTGGGATAGGGCATCGGGGGGCTCGTTGAGCTTACCGGGGCGATCCAAAATCTCGTAGTTGTAGTTGGAGAGCTCGATTTTCCACCTCAAGGTTTTATCATTTTTGATCTTGCCCCGCTGTGTGTTGTAAATCACCTAATATATACATCAGTGGTGACTACCACAGAGCATAAAACCATTGCCATAACAAATCATCTGCTTTCACTATTGTCCTTTCAGGAAGGAAATCTGCTGTCCTTGCCTGGTCTGGCCTACCTGTGACTCCAGAGCCACAGCAATGTGGTTGATTCTTAAATTCCCTCTGAAGTGGCCCAGGAAACCTCTTAGTTCCGGGGAAATCCGGGGATTAAATGCTGGCCCTGCCAGCCGTGCCCACATCCCATGAATGAATGAATGAATAAAAGATTAAATTTAATGTAGAGATGTGTGAACTGATATGTTTTAGTCGGAAGAATGAGAAGAGACAATATAAAATAAAGAAAACAATTGTAAAGGAGGTGCAGGAGTGTGAGCTGGGGATGTGTGCAGAAATCATTGAAAGTGGCAGGGCAAATTGAGAAAATGGTTAAAAAACATACAGGATGCTGGGCTTTTTTAATGGAGGCACAGGGTACAAAAGAAATATTGAACTTGTATAAAACACTCTTTTGGCTTCAGTTGGAGCATTGTTTCCAATTTGGGTCACTGCAGTTTAAGGAAGCATGTAAAGACTTGAGGGAGGGGGCAGAAAAAAAACATTACAAGAATGATTTGAGGAATGAAGAGTGCCATTTGCATGAATACACAAGACAAGATGGGGTTATATGCCATAGAACCATAGAATCCCTACAGAAGGAGGCCATTCGACCCATCGAGTCTGCACTGACCCTCTGAAAGAGCATCCTACCTAGCCCCACTCCTCCGCCCTATCCCCTTAACCCCACCTAACCTGCACATCTCTTTAGAGGAGAGAAGGTTGCGAGGAAATTTCATGGAGGTGCTCAGAATTGTTAGGGGTCATGACAGTCTATATGGAAACTGATCCCATTGCGGCATGTCCACACAGACTCTTACCAGCTTTTACAGATGCACCATAGAAAGCATCCTATCTGGCTGCATCACAGCTTGGTATGGCAACTGCTTGGCCCAAGACCACAAGAAACTTCAGAGGGTCATGAACACTGTCCAGTCCATCACACAAACCTGCCTCCCATCCATTGACTCTGTCTACACCTACCGCTGCCTTGGGAAAGTGGGCAGCATAATCAAAGACCCCTCCCACCTGGCTTACTCACTCTTTCAACTTCTTCCATTGGTCCGGAGATACAAAAGTCTGAGAACACGCACAAACAGATTCAAAAACAGCTTCTACCCCATTGTTACCAGACTCCTAAATGACCGCCTTATGGACTGAACTGATTAATACTACACTCCTGTATGCTCCACTCGATGCCGGAGTTTATGTATTTACATTGCTTACCTTGTGTTGCCCTATTATGTATTTTCTTTCCATGTACTAAATGATCTGTTTGAGCTGCTCGCAGAAAAATACTTTTCATGTGACAATAAACAAATCCAATTCGTTGGTGAAAGAGTCGAGATCCAGGTGATGGACAAGGAATCAACGGAGGAATGAAGATCAGCTTTTTTGAGATGATGAGAAGGCGCTGCTTGAGAAGGTGAAGGGGGAAAATTCAACTGTGGCTTTCAAAAGAGAATTTGATAAGCAGCTGAAGAGAAAAAAATTGCTCGGCTCCGGGGAAAAGGCAGGGAAGAGGGACCAGCTAAATTGTTCTCACATAGAGCGCAATGTGCTGAAAGGCCTCCTTCTGTGCTGTATGAAGCTGAGTTCGCTGAAAAATGCAGAATGTTCCATTCAAAGCAAATCTAACATTAGAAAACAATTTTAAAAAGCAGCGTCTCCGAGTCTAAGGAGGGAGAACACCTAAAGTATGATTTACATGTGATGCCATGCACAAGCAGTCCAATGATTACATGCATCTGTGTGTTTCCCGAAGAAACTGTAAAGGTTTGTCAATCATGGCTCTTTCTTTTCACCAGCAGTTTTGTCACCATTCATTTCAAGCTGCGATCAGACTCATAAATCCCAGGTGGCCTGCACATTGTGAGCAACAATAGCTCGAAAGCCAGAAGAGTCTGATTCTGGTGTGCAGTTTGACTCATTACAAACTCATGTTCCCCTGTCTCCTCCTGAAGGCACTGACCCTTGCTGGACTACAGTTCCATGAACAGCAGATGCCTTTCTGTACCTGATCATTCCTCACGTATGGGCCTCCAGGTGCACAACACTTGAGAGCTATGCATGGTCTGGAAGGAATTGCTAAATAATGATTAGAATCAAGAAGCGTGGTTGATTGTTTTCGATTTCCCAGCTCACAGGCACTGAAGCAAATTTCAACGCACCTATCACCAACCTTGGCTGAGGTCAGCTATCTTGCCACCGGCCAATTTTCACACCACACAGCAGTTTTTCCAGTGTTGCACAGGCCCCCTCCCCCTTGTTTTGTCAGCACTCTGGCAAAGAAGAGAAAAGCTACTTCACAGTGGGCGTTGAAACGGAAGTTTTTACGGTTACCTACAAATGGGAAGACTGATGTCTTCCTGTGTCACAGCCTTGAGATTGATTACGGATTTCGTAAAGACCAATAGGTGGGATTCTCCATCCCGCCGCACCCGTTTTCTGGTGTGGCGCGCCCCTGCAGGCAGTGGCAACCGGCCAATGGGGTTTCCCATTGTGTGCACCCCCACGCCGTCAGGAAATCCGCGGGCTTGAGTGTGTTGCCGGCGAAACAGAGGATCCCGCCAATGGAGAATCCAGCCCAATGCTTTTGATCCTAATGGGACTAACACAGTAACCAATGCCACCCTTTCTAATTGGCTCTTATGGGTTACCTGTTACTTTTATCATTTTTGATATTTCTTAAGGACGGCTATTATAACTTGGGGAGCATCATTGTTGAGCTCAATCCGGCTTTTCCAGCCAAAGCTTATGAACAGCAATCAGCAGGAAATTTGGCTGCTACCTTGCTGTATTGGGACATTCAGGCCAATCATCCGACCTTTGCTGCAGTATGGTTTTCAGTCGAGTAGATCCACCAAAACCCAGCCTTTATAGAACAATGATGGCCTAGCTCCAAGTGTCGAAGAAGATGAAACTACTCATGTGGCAAAACCAGATTTCGCAAAGCCAATTGACAACACTCCTCACGAAAAGATCTTGTCCAAACTTCACTTATTAAATTGTAACCAGTGGTCTGTGAATCACCCTCTCCTAGAAATGTCCTCGCCAAGTCCCCTGGGAACTGTGTTGGGAACATTGCTCTTCTTCATATATATTAACACCCTTCCCAACAAGTTAAAAACAGGGTGTGACTATTTGCAGATGACTGCATTGGCTATGCATTAAGGAAAACTCAAGATCATTCACTGCAAGGTGATCTTCTGGAATTGCAAAAATGGAAGCACAAATAGGAGATGGCATCAATGCCAAAAATGCTATGTCATGTACACATTAAAATGATCCACCAACAGACCGCTTTAAGTCATTTGATCAAATTCAGATACATACATTACTATATCTGGGGGTTCATCTTAAAAAACAATTCTCAATGCAGATTTCGCATTCAGCAGATAACATCCAAAACAAACAGGTTTCTTGGATTCTGGGGGAAGGGAGGAATCTACACTGCAACAAAAATATCAGAGCTATACTTCACTAAACAGTTTTCATCCAATCCCGGAGTATGCAAGTTGCATGTGGGATCCCTATAGCGAGAGATAGAAATAAGATGGAAATGTACCAAAGACATCCTGCATGATTCTACATGAATCAGTATGGGAAATACACCAGTGCCACATCCTACAGCAAAGGAGGGAGAAAAATAGATTGACCATGTTCTATAAAATATAGAACGGATGGGAGTGAATGGGCAGAAACTTGGTGCTCTCCGTCAATGCCAAAACACAAGGTAGCCATCCACACAAACTACTAAGACCAGGGCCAAGATTCCGTATCAGAGATCCCCGTATCAGAAATCCCCCATATCAAAGACCCCCATATCAAAGACTCCTTATATCAGAGACACTCCTATCAGAGACCTCCCGTAACAGAGAACCCTCCATATCAGAGACCCCCCATTATTGTCCCCCCCCCCCATCATAGCCCCCCCCCAAGCAGAGACCCCCATATATCGGAGACCCCCATATCAGAGACCCCCTCCCCCCATATCAGATAGCCTCCCCATCAGTTACCCCTTCCGGGAAGCTAATGGTCAGTCCAGGCAGAAACAGTGAAAAATCACTGCTTTAACACTTTCCAATCCCTTACACCTTCGGCCTCAGACAGAGGTGTAGAAAGCAGCAGCTGTTACTTTGCAGACTGCCAAAACACAGAAGCTTCAAACACCCTCAGAGGTTTCTATTCACTTCCAAAGATAAATATTTTTATGAGGCTGCAATTGACAGGAGTCTGAATTGTTTATTCTCATTTCCCTTCACGCGTGAATGTATTTCAAGTACCCTGCTTTGAACCTAACCATAATGTTTTCTAAATATCTCGTAGTTCAGTGCTTTCACTTCCTCTTTTTCTCAGCAGAAAGCACTTAACTGTTTGTGATGTGGTCAGGAGCTGTCAATCACAGTGCCCATCTTCATGACCCATCTTTAAATTACTTCCATTTTCAAGTTTTTATTATTGTCATGAGAATGTCGCTTTAAGAAATGTTTGGCTGCTCATGTTACTGCAGTGATGTCAGAGTGTGGATGGAGCTGAGCTCTGATTCTGCTTTTTAGTTTCACTTTGAGAAAAACTTGGGTGTGACTCTGTCTTTTTGGTTTCGTTTTTCAGTGTGTTGCAGCTGAAGTTAGCCAAAGCAGCTGTATTGTTGATCTCTCTGCCATGAAGGACTATCTCTTGATCATTTGGTGAATTCAGAAATTTAAATGTTTTTAGTATTGAATGTAAACTCTGATGTGCTTCTGTTTAAAGGTTGTTAAAGGTGCGGCTCTGTGGCACACCGGATAGCGCGTTGGACTTCTAGTCGCTGTCGTGAAGAGACATTCAAAGGTTGTGGGTTCGAGTCCCATCAGAGTCGGATTTTCGGCAATGTTTGAAGAAATCAGTAACAGGTTTATCAATGTTCCCAGGTAAGTGAAACTGCCGTCCCAAACTTCCTTCTGAAAGGTGACTCCAGTCACTCTCCTCTTTCCCATCTGAGCAACGTCACAGAAAAAAACCCATTCTGGACAAAAATAAAATCTTTGTGGGCAGCACGGTAGCATTGTGGATAGCACAATTGCTTCACAGCTCCAGGGTCCCAGGTTCGATTCCAGCTTGGGCCACTGTCTGTGCGGAGTCTGCACATCCTCCCCGTGTGTGCGTGGGTTTCCTCCGGGTGCTCCGGTTTCCTCCCACAGTCCAAAAATATGCAGTTTAGGTGGATTGGCCATGATAAATTGCCCTTAGTGTCCAAAATTGCCCTTAGTGTCGGGTGGGGTTACTGGGTTATGGGGATAGGGTGGAGGTGTTGACCTTGGGTAGGGTGCTCTTTCCAAGAGCCGGTGCAGACTCGATGGGCCGAATGGCCTCCTTCTGCACTGTAAATTCTATGAAAAGAAAAGTCTTTTGGATGTTAAAAGGACAGCTTAAAGGATTACTTAGTGTTGTATTCTTTGGGGGTTATCTTTGAATTAATGGTTGCTAAGATATTCACTGTTTGTTTTAAAAAGGATAACTTGAGTTCATAGAATAAACATTGTTTTGTTTTTAAAAAAACGTTTCCATTTCTGCTGTACCACACCTCTCGAGTGGGCGGTGTGCCCCCCATACCACAATCTATTAAAAGTTGTGGGTCAGGTGAACTCCATGATACACTTCGGGGTTCTCTAAACCCTGCCCCATAACAATATCAAATCTACCATTTCAACAGGTAAAGTCTGGTTTAACGAGCAGCACCCAGTAAAATGTTGGCAGAATGCAGATATTAGTCTGTGATGTTGAAAGCATCTTCCAAACTCACAATCTCCAACACCAAGAAGGACAAGGGGCTGCGGACTCATGGGAACACCATCACCTACAATTGCCCTCCAAGCCACTCACGGTCCTGACTTGGAAATATATTGTTGTTCCTTCACTGTCTCTGGATCAAAATCCTGGAACTCTCCCCTAACAGCACAGTGAGTGTCCCTACACCACATGGATTGCAGCAGTTCAAGATGGCTGCTCACCACCTCTCATGGGCAATTAGTAATGGGCCCACATCCCATGAATAAATAAACACAAAATGTTGACACAATTAAAGCAGAAGTAAGGCTGAGGAATTAAATCTGTGATATTTTAGGTGATGCTTAGATAACTGAGCCACGGGTGTGAGTTTGGTGCTAGAGGGCTGAAAATCAAAGAGTCATTGAAGCAGAGCATGATTTACTTTTTCACATTCATCTTCTGATATTAAACATTCCCAGGCCCCTGTGGTACAATTAGGTACAGAGCAAAGGTTCCTCCACACTGCAGATCAGTCACATTAAGCAATTTGCAAAGTTCTCATTAGTTTCACCAGTTCCTAATATTGAGCCCTGAAAGCTGCATTCAGTAAGAATGCCAAGCTGAATAAACATTTGCAGGCGGTTCTGTTTGACTGGCTTCCATAACTAGGACATGGATCAATAACAGTGTTAAAGATTCATTAATTTTAACGATTAGAGATGTGAATACAATTTACTATTAATGTTTTCTCTCCCTCCAATTTTCTCTCCTCCTCAATTAAAGTTGCTGATGCATACTACTTCATGAGATGCTTGCAAGCCCTTTGGTAGCTTACTTTCAGCCAGAAAGTGAGTTTCAGCAGGTTGTTTAACTAAATTGGAGGTCACAGATGAGCCCATCCTGCCCTTATCCAACATGCTGACAAATACACTTTCCAGCATGGTCATTGAATGGCATCATAGCGTAAGGACCATCGTTGATTATCCGTAGTCCAGATAGTTAGACAAATTGTAGCTCCAGCCAATGTCAACCAGCTTGGCAGGAATGTAACTGGTCTTGTGGTACCGTAGGTATCATCTCTGCCTCTGTGCCAGAAGCTCTGGGTTTGAGTCCCACTCCAGGGCTGTATTGCCACGTCCGGTGCACGCTTACTTTAAAAAGCTCATTTCCACACCCACATTGTTTTTCCCTTTGGGCAATATTGGGGAAAGTGGTGGAAGGACACCCAAACTGATTATCAGCCCATTGAACCATGTTATTCTGTATACAGGTGCTTGGGGCTGAGTGTGTAATGGATTTTGCACTTGCATTGGAACTGTGCAAGTGCAGTGCGCGTTGGGAACTGTGAATGTGTGGAAAGTTGCGACCTGTCCATGTGCATTGCGCATTGGGAACTGCGCATGTGTGGCGCACATTCGGAACTGTGCATCGCGCAGGAGCTTTGTGGGATTTCCTATTCGTGACACCACGTCAGCGCGCAAAAAAAGTACAGATTTTGGAATTTTTTCCGGTTTTTGGAATTCTGGAAACGTGATGCTCAACCTCTGGTAACATTCCATATGGCATCTCATCAAATGTCTTTGACATCCAAGTAAACCACATCTCCAGGTTTCCCTCTATCCACATTACTCGTTGCTTCCTCAAAGAACTCTAATAAATTAGTCAAACATGATTTCCCTTTCACAAAACCACATTGACTGCCTGACCGTATTACGTTTTTTGAAGTACCTCACCATAACTAATAATAAATTTTAGAATTTCCCCATGACAGATGTTAGGCTAATTGATCTATAATTACCTGCTTTTTTCTCAATACTTTCTTGAATAGAGAGGCGGTATTAACTTTTATTCCCAAACTGATGGGTTCTTTCTATAATCTAGGAAAGTTTGAAAATTTACAACATATTTGGCGGGATTCTCCGTCCACCCGCCGGGTCGGAGAATCGCCGGGGGTCGGCATGAACCCCGCCCCCGCCGGCTGCCGAATTCTCCCGCCCCCAAACAATCCCGCTGACATGAATCGGGCCGCCAACCACGGAGAATGGCGAGGACCGGTGCGACGCTATGAGCCCCGGGGCTGCCCGAATTCTCCCGGCTGGATGGGCCGAAGTCCTGCCGACCTGACCGCGGGCCACGTCGGCGTCAATTAAACCACCTATTTAACGGCGCCAACCAGTTGTGACGATTGACGCCGGCCAGTGCGGAGGTAGGTCTTGGCGTGGGGTGGCCGCAGGAGAAGTGATGGCGCGGTCGCAGTTGGTGGGCAGGGGGGGTGAGTGTGGAGGGGGGGTGAGTGTGGAGGGGGGGTGTGTGGAAGGGGGGCTGTGGAGTGGGGGGGTGTGGAGGAGGGGTGTGTGGAGGGGGGGTGCGGAGGAGGGGTGGAGGGGGAGGTGGAGGGGGGGCGAGTGCCAGGGAGAGGGGGTGTGGGGGGGCCGGGGAGGTCGAGTGCCGGGGAGTGGGGGGGGGGGGGAGCCGGGGAGGTGAGGGTGCATGCCGGGGAGGAAGGTTGAATGCCAGGGAGGGAAGGGCGCGTGCCTGGGAGGGAGGGCGCTTGCCGGGAAGAGGGGTGCCAGGGAGGTGAGGGCGCGTGCCTGGGAGGGAGGTCGAGTGCCGGGGAGGGGGGGTGCCGGGGAGGTGAGGGCGCATGCCGGGGGGGCCGGGGAGGGAGGTTGAGTGCCGGGGAGGTGAGGTCGAGTGCTGGGGAGGGAGGTCGAGTGCCAGGGAGGAGAGGGCATGTGCCTGGGAGGGAGATCGAGTGCCGGGGAGGGGGGGAGCTGGGGAAGGGAGGGCGCATGCCGGCGAGGGAGGTCGAATGCCAGGGAGGTGAGGGCGCGTACCTGGGAGGGAGATCGAGTGCCGGGGAGGGGGCTCGAGTGCCAGGGAGGTGAGGTTGAGTGCTGGGGAGGGAGGTCGAGTGACAGGGAGGAGAGTGCGTGTGCCTGGGAGGGAGGTCGAGTGCCGGGGAGGGGGGGAGCCGGGGAGGTGAGGGCGCATGCCGGGGGGGCCGGGGAGGGAGGTTGAGCGCCGGGGAGGTGAGGTCGAGTGCCTGGGAGGGAGGTTGAGTGCCTGGGAGGGAGGTCGAGTGCCGGGGAGGGGGGACCGGGGAGGTGACGGCGCGTGCCGGGGGGGCCGGGGAGGGAGGTCGAGTGCCTGGGAGGGAGGTCGAGTGCTGGGGTAGGGGGGAGCCGGGGAGGAGGTCGAGTACCGGGGACGCCGGGGAGGGATGTCGAGTGCCGGGGAGGGAGGTCGAGTGCCAGGGAGGGGAGGGCGGTCGAGTGCCTGGGATGGAGGTCGACTGCCGGGCAGGGGGGGGGGGGGGGCCAGTGGGGTGAGGTCGAGTGCCGGGGAGGGAGGTCGAGTGCCGGAAGGTGAGGGGGCGGGGAGGTGAGGGCCAGTGCCAGGGAGGGAGGTCGAGTGCTGGTGAGGGGAGGGGAGGGCATGTGCCAGGGAGAGAGGGGCTAGGGAGGTCGAGTACCGGTGATGGAGGTCGAGTGCCGGGGAGGGGAGGGCGCGTGCCGGGGAGGAGGTCGAGTGCCGGGGCTGGGGAGGGCGCGTGCCGGGGATGGAGGTCGAGTGCCGGGGCTGGGAGGGCGCGTGCCGGGGGTGGAGGTTGAATGCCGGGGCTGGGGAGGGCATGTGCCGGGGCTGGAGGTCGAATGCCGGACTGGGGAGGGCGTGTGCCGGGGCTGTGGGGGGGGGGGGGGGGGGGGGGGGGGGGGGCGCATGCCTGGAGGAAGGTCAATTGCCGGGGAGGGGGGGCCGGGGAGGTGAGGACGCGTGCCGGGGAGGGAGGTCAAGAACCGGGATGGAGGGTGCATGCTGGTGAGGGTGGTCGAATGCTGGGGTGGGGGAGGGGGGGGGGGAGGTGAGGGCAAGTGTCGTGGAGGGAGGTCGAGTGTCGGGGAAGGGGGGGGAGGCGAGTGCCGGGGAGGAGTGGGCGAGTGCCGGGGAGGGAGGTCGAGTGTCGGGGAGGGGAGGGTGCCTGCCAGGGAGAGGGGGAGCTGTGGAGGTGAGGGCAAGTGCTGGGGAGGGAGTCGAGTGCCGGGGCGGGGGAGGGGGGGGGGAGGCGAGTGCCGGGGAGGAGTGGCCGAGTGCCGGGGAGGAGAGGGCGAGTGCCGGGAAGGGGGGGCGGTGAGTGCGGGGAGGGGGGCGGTGAGTGCCGGGGAGGGGTGGGTTTGGGGAGGTTGTCCGCCTGGCCAGTTGCCAGCTCCAACAGTCGCGACCATGCAGCCCATGGCACCTGGCTGCGGGGGGCGGGGTACGGGCAATGATTACATGTTGTCAATCCCCCCCACCTCCACCCCTCACCCCTTGCAGGCCGTTATGTTTGGTCATCACCCAGCGAAGTTGGCCGCCGTGGCGGGAGCCGCACTTCTACATGCTGCCCTGAGGGAGCTAGAGGAGGAGCGTGCCAGGGAGGCGGCAGAGGCTGCCGCATAGGAGTGTACTGCAGGGAGGCAGGTGGCAGCCGCCCAGGCTGGAGGGCCACCCGCCCGACAGGACGAGGAGGAGGAGGTGGTGGTGCCTGATGAGGCCCCGTGTGTACCGGCCCCACTCATCGTACCAGGACCTCACGGACCAGGCATGCAGGAGGAGACTCCGGATGAGCCAGGAAACCGTCGCTCATATCTGCCACCTGATGGCACACCTGGCACCGCCTGGCACTGGGGAGGGACACCCTCTCTTCGTGGCCGTCAAGGTTACGGTGGCCCTGAACTTTTATGCCACGGGGTCATTCCAGGCGCCGAGTGGGGACCATCCGGCATCTCGCAGGCATCGGTGCACCGGTGCATCCGTGCAGTGACAGACGCCCTATATGCCATTGCGGACCGCTACATCCAGTTCCTTGTGGACCAGGCCAGCCAGGATGCCCGGGCAGCGGGCTTTGCTGCGGTGGCCAGGATGCCCATGGTCCAGGGGGCGATCGATGGGATGCAGGTCGCTGTTCATGAATAGAAAGGGGTCCTATTCCATGAACATTCAGGTGGGCTGCGACCACCGCATGATGATCCTGCACGTCTGTGCCCCATACCAGGGCAGTGTACATGACTCATTCGAATTGTCGCAATCTTTCATCCCCGGCATGTTCGAGGGACCCCCCCTCGGCTGAGGGGCTGGTTGTTGGGCGACAGGGGTTACCCGTTGCGGTCGTGGCTGATGATGCCTATACGGAGGCCACAGACTGACGCGGAGAACCGCTACAACGATGCCCATGCAGCGACCAGAGGAGTGATCGAGAGGTGTTTTGGGGTGCTAAAGATGCGCTTCAGTTGCCTGGACCGCTCCAGTAGCCGTCAGATAGGGTTGGCCGCATCGTTGTGGTCTGCTGCGTCCTGCACAAAATAGCCCAACAGAGGGGTGATGTGCTGCAGGCAGAGGAGGGGGAAGGGGAGGAGCAGGAAGACGAGGCGCAGACCTCCCCAGATGAGGAGGATGGGGGCAATAGTCAGGACAGACGGGCTGGACATGGACGGAAGGCTGCCCAACATTACTAGCTGGGCCAGCGGGCACGGGACAGGCTGATAGCCGCCCGGTTCATGGACTAGTGGGGCATGGGAATCGCCGAGTATGGGCACAGACTGCACACCACGGCACCAGCCTACCACCTTCACCCCACCCACCCACCATCAACCACCCTCACCCCCCCCACCCATCAGCTAACCACCCTCACCCCACCCACCCATCACCAATCACCCTTACCCCACCCACCCACCAACAACCACCCTCACCCACCCGCATGCACACCACCCCTCCAATGCACATCCAATTGCGGCACAATGTGCCGGGCTCACGCGGCCGCCAGTGGAAGCGTGTCTATTGCAGGCCATGGAGGATGATGATAACCCGCTCTGCGATGAGCTCTGGGCTCTACATCGTTGGACAATGTCTGACCCATGGCCACAGTACCATCCTCCACCCAGACCTTCCCTGCATGCGGCCGTGACACTGCAGCGCACGGTCCCGTCGTCTGCCCGGGGGGGTGGCGAGGGTGACCAGGGGGGAGGGGGGGCACACTCACCTGAGGCCAATGTTCTATCACCCCTCGCACACCCACTGGCGCTCACCTCACACTACACCCCCGCATGCATCGGACAGAGCACAAAGACAGCTTCTGTAGGTGTGAAAGTGATTTTAATAACAAACAGTTCATACACGTGCCCTAGCCCTTTTAATAATCTGTGTCCTGCACCCGTGCCAACTTACTCAGTGTCTAATTGTTTGGCCTTACGGGCCCTTTGACTACGTCTAGTGGTTCCCCAGATGGTACAGGAGAACTGGAGGTGGACTCCTGTGATTCCTGCCCTGTGACCAGGGACCCCTTTGGCCGCTGTTTCCTGGGACGGCCCGTCCTAGATGCGCCAGGCTGCGGCTCTGGCGACAGGGATGGCGAGCTGCCATATCCCCCCTCCCCCATATCCCCCCTCCCCCATATCCCCCCTCCCCATATCCCCCCTCCCCCATATCCCCCATATCCCCCCCATATCCCCCATATCCCCCCCATATCCCCCTCCCCCATATCCCCCATATCCCCCCTCCCCATATCCCCCCTCCCCATATCCCCCCTCCCCATATCCCCCTCCCATATCCCCCCTCCCCCATATCCCCAAGTGAATCCAGCCCTAACCTTAACCTCGGCAATGCACGCGCAACCGATGGCGTGCATTCATATACCTGCCTAACAGTGTTGCTTTTTACCCCTGCCACCCCCCTCCCCCCACAGGAGAAGCGCGCACACAACAATAGGGAGCATGTGAGGACTGGAGGAGGCCCCAGGAGGCCCCGCTGATGAAAGGCCACTGACCGAACACGAGGAAAGGGCCCTGGAACTGGCTGGCGGACCTGAGGACCGGGAGGTTGCTGATGCAGAGGTCGGGGGCGTACTAGCAAGTGAGCCACCGACAGCCCGACCCCATATCCCCCCTCACCTATATCCCCCTCCCCCATACCACCTGATCACTGCCTGATGTCTAACCATGCATGCTTCATTGTGTATCGCAGGACCAAACGTCCAGGCACCCATCCCCGCAGATGCAGACCGCCCGCAGGATGCCCCTTGGAGGCCACGGGAGACAGAGAGACCCGGACCCTCCAGCATGCGACGCCCGCAGGATGCCCCTCGCACAACACGGGAGACAGAGAGGCCCGGACCCCTCCAGCATGCGACGCCCGCAGGATGCCCCTCGGAGGCCACGGGAGACGGAGAGACCCGGACCCTCCAGCATGCGGACGCCCGCAGGATGCCCCTTGGAGGCCACAGGAGACGGAGAGACCTGGAGCAACAGGGAGGCGACACCCCCGTCACGTGCGGGAGCGACCAACCAGCGACGAGGGGGGCAGCCACAGGCCCCCGTCACATCCGAGCCAGGACACCACTACCCAGGACACCACTACCCAGGACACCACTACCCGGGACAGTACTGCCCAGGACACCCCTACCCGGTACAGCACTACCCAGGAAGACGAAATACCGGACAGTGACTCGGAGTGGATGGGTGGAGACGAACCCCCACCCCAAAGTGCCATGGACTCAGAGTGGGACGAAGAGCACGACACAACGCCACTGCTGTCACCAACACCCTCCACCATCGCAGAAACACTCACCTCGGTTGGGCACTTTAGTGATGAGGCGTCTGGTACACTCACTGGTGCGCACAACACAGCCGTCCTGGTACAGCAGGTGGAGGTAGGAGCAGCAGAGGGGCCTGGCGGTCGGAGGGCAGCCCAGCCCAAGTGAACATCTGCCGCCCAGATGGATCCCGGGTTCCTGGAGTTACCACACCCACACATAGATCCGATGCAACCACCGACCCGGAGACGAGCGAAGAGGGTGACGGCCGGCTTGCGGCGGCTGCAGTCGCAGGTGGAGGAGTCCACCCGCGTCCAGGAGCTGGGAGTGGTGCCGGTCATGCGTGCCACCCAGGCTGACACCGCACGGGTGGCGTCCGCGGTGGAGGCAATGGGTGCGACGGTGTCATGTGTGAGCCGGCGTCGCACTGTCACAGACAGGGTTTGCCAACCCCCTGGGCTCCATGGCTGCAAACCTGCAGACCCCTGTCGATACCAGCATGGGCCTCCAGGACTGGCAGCGCCAGATGTCGGGGGGGCGTCGAATGGCCAGTCCGTTCGCATCCCCCACCCATGTAGAGGCCTGGGGGCCATCAGGCACCCCGAGGGAGGAGGAGGTGGTGTGGTCCGTCCCGGCTCCCCCTGTAGGGGAGGTCCCGGTACACCGCGACACCTCGGACTCCCCCCCTTCCGTCCCAGGTGCATCGGGTGGGCAACGGGCAGGACAGGCTGGCAGCTCACCATCCCAGTCGCTCGGGCCGCAGCCTGGCCCATCTAGGCCAGGACGCCCCAGGAAACGGCCGCCAAAGGGATCCAGTGTCCGAGGGCAGGAATCACAGGAGTCCACCTCCAGTTCTGCTGTACCGTCTGGGGAACCACGTAGACGTAGTCAATGGGCCCGTAAGGCCAAACAATTAGACACTGAGTAAGTGCAGGGCACAGGTGAGTTTTAGGGGCTAGGGCACGTGCATGAATTTGTTTGGTTATTAAAGTCAATGTTACACCTACAGAAGCTGCCTTTGTGCTCTGTCCAAAGCGTGCGGGGGTGTCATGTACGTTGAGCGCAAGTGTGTGTGTGAGGGGTGGTCTTACCTCAGCCCCAGGTGAGTCTGCCCCCTTCCCCCTGGGCCGCCATCAACATCCCCCGGGCAGAGGACGGGACCCGTGCGCTGCAGTGTCACAGCCGCATGCAGGGATGGTCCGGGTGGATGGTGGTACTGTGGCCATAGGTCAGACATAGTCCAACGATGTGGAGCCAGGAGCTCACCGCAGGGCGGGTTGTCATCATCCTCCATGGCCTGCAATAGACACGCGTCCACCCGCAACTGTGTGAGCCCGGCCCGTTGTGCCGCAGGTGGATCGGCAATGGGGGGGGGTGGTGTGCATGCGGGTGGAGTGGGTGGGGTTGGGGAGGGGGGTGAGGGTGCTGGGTGGGTGGATGGGTGGAGGGTGTGGGTGGTCGGCTGTTGCCATGGTGTGCGGTCTGTGGCCATACTATCCGATTCCCACGCCCATCTAGTCAGTGAAGCGGGCGGCTATCAGTCTGTCCCGTGCCCGCTGGGCCAGCCAGTAACGGTGGACAGCCACCCGCCTGTGTCTACCCCGTCTGCCCTGACCATTACCCCCATCCCCCTCATCTGGGGAGGACTGCGCCTCTTCCTGCTGCTCCTCCACTCCGTCCTCCTCTGCCTGCGGCACATCGCCCCCCCTGCTGGGCTATGTTGTGCAGGACGCAGCACACCACAATGATGCGGCCGACCCTATCTGACCGATACTGGAGGGCGCCCCCAGAGAGGTCCAGGCACCTGAAACGCATCTTCAGCACGCCAAAGCAACTCTCTATCACTCCCCTTGTCGCTACATGGGCATCATTGTAGCGGTTCTCCGCCTCATTGCGTGGCCTCCGTATAGGCGTCATCAGCCACGATCACAATGGGCAGCCCCTGTCGCCCAGCAACCAGCCCCTCAGCCGGAGATGGCGTCCCTCGTACATGCCGGGGATGGATGACCGCGACAACACGTATGAGTCGTGTACACTGCCTGGGTAACGGGCGCAGACGTGCAGGATCATCATGCGGTGGTCGCAGACCACCTGTATGTTCATCGAATAGGTCCCCTTCCTATTGGTGAACACGGCCCTGTTATCTGCAGGTGGCCGCACGGCGACGTGCATCCCATCGATCGCGCCCTGGACCATGGGGAACCCGGCCACGGCAGAGAAGCCCACGGCCCGGGCATCATGGCTGGCCCGGTCCACAGGGAAGCGGATGTAGCGGTGCGCCATGGCATATAGGGCATCTGTCACTGCCCGGATGCACCGATGCACCGATGTCTGCGATATGCCGGACAGGTCCCCACTCGGTGCCTGGAATGACCCCGTTGCATAAAAGTTCAGGGCCACCGTAACCTTGACGGACACGGGGAGAGGGTGTCCCCCGCCAGTGCCACGCGGTGACAGGTGTGCCAGCAGGTGGCAGATGTGTGCCACGGTTTCCCGCCTCATCCGGAGTCTCCTCCTGCATTCCCGGTCCGTGAGGTCCTGGTATGACTGCTGGGGCCGGTACACACGGGGCACCCTCGGGTGCCTCCGTAGCCGTGGGGCCGCGACGTCCTCCTCCCCCTCCTCGTCCTGTCGGTCAGGTGTCCCTCCAGCCTGGGCGGCTGCCGCCTGTCCACCTGCGGCAGCCTGCGCCGCCTCTCTGGCACGCTCCTCCTCCTCCTCCTCCTCATCCAGGGCAACATAGACATGAGCGGCTGCCACCACGGCGACCAACATCGCTGGATGATCGGAAAACATGACGGCCTGGTGGGGGGGAGGGGGACGACGACATGTCATCATTGCCCTTATTCCCTCCTCCCCCCAGCCAGGTGGCATGGACCGCATGGGTCCAACTGTTGGAGGCTGGCACCTGGCCAGGTGGGACCAACTCACTTGCCCTCGCATCCCCCTCCCCGGCACGGGACCCTCCCCCAACCTCCTCCCCGGCACGGACCCCAACCTCCTCCCCGGCACGAACCCCCCCCAACCTCCTCCCCGGCACGGACCCCAACCTCCTCCCCGGCACGGACCCCCCCCCAACCTCCTCCCCAGCACGGACCCCCCATTCCCCCTCCCCGGCACGGCCCCCCACCCAATCTCCACCCCAGCACGGACCCCCCCCCCCCCCATCCCCCTCCCCGGCATGGACCCCCCCCCCAACCTCCTCCCCGGCACGGACCCCAACCTCCTCCCCGGCACGGACCCCCCCAACCTCCTCCCCGGCACGGACCCCCCCCCCAACCTCCTCCCCGGCATGGACCCCCCATCCCCCTCCCCGGCACGGACCCCCCCCCCCAACCTCCACCCCGGCACGGACCCCTCCCATCCCCCTCCCCGGCACGGACCCCCCCCCAACCTTCTCCCCAGCACGGACCCCAACCTCCTCCCCGGCACGGACCCCCCCAACCTCCTCCCCGGCACGGACCCCCCCCATCCCCCTCCCCGGCACGGACCCCCCCCCCCAACCTCCTCCCCGGCACGGACCCCAACCTCCGACCCGGCACGGACCCCCCATCCCCCTCCCCGGCACGGACCCCCCCCAACCTCCACCCCGGCACGGACCCCCCCCATCCCCCTCCCCGGCACGGACCCCCCCCCAACCTCCTCCCCGGCACGGACCCTAACCTCCTCCCCGGCACGGACCCCCCATCCCCCTCCCCGGCACGGACCCCCCATCCCCCTCCCCGGCACGGACCCCCCCCCCAACCTCCTCCCCGGCACGGACCCCCCCAACCTCCTCCCCGGCACGGACCCCCCCCCCCCGCAACCTCCTCCCCGGCACGGACCCCAACCTCCTCCCTGGCACGGACCCCCCATCCCCCTCCCCGGCACGGACCCCCCTCCCGGCACTCCCCCGGAGCCCAGCCCACTCTAACCACCCCCCCCGCCGCACACACACACACACACAACCCGAGACACATCTCTCCTCACACATTCAGACTGCGGCCACGCCATCGCCTGCCCAGAGCCATCCCCCCAGGCCGTCACTCACCTCCACGGAGGTTTAATTTACGTCGACGTGAACGGTCATCACGTCGACGGGACTTTGGCCCATCCGGAAGGGAGAATATCGACAGGCCGAAAATCGGCTGCCTTGCGCAGACCCGTGCCATTCTCTGACGGCAGCGGCGACATTAACGCCCCGCCGACTTTTCTCCCTTCGGAGACTTCGGCAACCGGCGGGGGCGGGATTCACGGCGGCCAACGGCCATTCTCCGACCCTCTGGGGGGTCAGAGAATGACGCCCCTGTTTCTTGTTTGAATCTGTGTCCATTTTGCCTTATTCCACTGATGCAAAGAATCTTCGGATGAATTCCTACATTAAAGGTGCTATAAAATGGAAGTTGTTCCGTTTTCCTCTCTCTAGTCCAGGAGTTCTTTGACCGAATACTTAATTGTTGCCTGATTTGAGGCTAAGCAATGGATCTGGAAACTTCTGGTCCATATGGGTCAGTATTTCAAAATCTGCAGGATGTGAATGTGAGAATTGCCATTCAGTACAGTCGCCTGACATACATTGTCTAATTGATTTTCTTGCCAATACATGTGGTAACGCACAAATAAAAAACAGCAGAAATGAGAAAATATGCCCTTGAGGCAGAGTATATTGAAGAGAACAGAGGGACCAAATTATAAATATGCCAATACCTGTCTGGGAATAGTTTTTGGTTAAAGATATCAGTGTGCGTGGGAGCCTTGACGTTTCCTTGAGAAATAAATCTTGGCAGCCTAGTCAAATCAAGAATGACAGCACAGGCATTGTAAACATTCTTCTATAGAATCCAAAGAATCCTTACAGTGCAGAAAGAGGCCATTTGGCCCATTGAGTCTGCACCCACTCTCCAAAAGAACACCCTATTCAGGCCCACGCCCCCCCCCCCCCCCTCCCTAACGCTTTGGACGCTAAGGGGCAATTTAGCAATGCCAATCCACCTAAACTGCACATCTTTGGACTGCGGGAGGAAACCGGACCACCCAGACATGGGGAGAACATGCAAACTCATGTCACCCAAAGTCAGAATCGAACCCAGGTTCTTGACGCTATGTGGCAACAGTTTTAACCACTGTGCCATTGTGCTGCCCCTATTGTACCCTACTGAAAATGAGAGAAGCTTTATTGAGTGAATTAACCCTCTCGGTTGTCCTGGAAACTTCTGTGTCATCCCCTAGAATCATCAAAAACACAAGAACATCCGGATTTTGTCACGGCATTTATTTCGGAGAAGAGAGGAGATAACTGACATCTGGATGGGTGACTCATTCTGGTGTACAGTTCCTGCTGGGACCGCCAGGAATTCTGACAAGAATGAACTTTGATAGTGAAGAATACATATTACAAAATCATTTTGTAAGATTTGGGATGTAGTGTCAAATGCATGGTATTCCAATTTGGTTGCAGAGAGCCTCTCTGTTGGCAATATTGGGCACAGTATCGGGTGGAGAAATTCATTTATTGCAGGTTAAATTTTGCAGTATATAATTTTTGGAATGGGTCATAATGAGGCTGCGTTAGAACCTCATTTCAATTATATATTGAATTAAGTTAGATCCCACACTGAACAACTTGATGTACACAAATCACTAACATGAAATGAGTGCTGGAATGTGACCTGAACATGTACCTTCTTAAATAACTCTTTGAATTTGTGTTAAAAATGTTTTCGGCCGTTTTTGCAATTACATTTGTACATTAATTGGTTTTTGCTAGGTGCTCTACTGGTTTTGCACTTTTTTTATTATTCATTCTTCCCGTTTGTTGTTGTCATTCAGCCAGCATCGTGAAGGGGAGGAAGATGGGAATTCTGAGGGGATGCTATGCGATCCTAAGATGTGGTGTCACCGGTGGATCAGTTGGTAATATCCTCACTTTTGAGCCAGAAGGTTATGGTTTCAAGTCCTCCACCAAAGATGTGAATGTAGACGTGCTCCTACTCAGCAGTAACAGGGTACAATCCTGTCTTTTGGATGAGACATAGAAGTGAGGCACTGACGCAACGCACCCCATAGCAGTGTTTCAAAGAAGAGCTCTCCCTGGACTCTTGACCACTCTTTATCTTTCAATTCACCTTCATGAAAACAGTCTATCTGCCATGTTTACCATATTTCAACAGTGATCACACTTTTTTTTTAATTTAGAGTACCCAATTCATTTTTTCCAATTAAGGGGCAATTTAGCGTGGGCAATCCACCTACCTTGCACATCCCCACGCAAGCACGGGGAGAATTTGCAAACTCCACATAGACAGTGACCCAGAGCCGGGATTGTACCTGGGACCTTGGTGCCGTGAGGCAGCAGTGCTAACCACTGCGCCACCGTGCTGCCCAGCAGTGACCACACTTAAAGTGCATTGGGATGTTCTGTAAGGCACAACATAAATATGAGTCTTCGGGTGAGACTCTCCGGTCCCGCTGATGGTTCACCCCCGCCACTGGTTTCTCAATGTTGTGGGGTGGATTCAATGGGAAGTCCCATTGACAACAGCAGGACCATGAGATCCAGCCGCCAGCCAATGGTGGGCCACATCCCACCACCGCAAAACATGCTGCGCGGAGGCCAGAGAAGCTTGCCCTTTCTTTCCTTCTTTAGATTTTATGCTTCCCAGTCAAGTACAGTATAGTAGAGGCTCTTTGGACAAGATTTTCAAGTGTCAGGATCCTATTTCAATTCAGAGGAGGGAGTCCGATTGCCGACTGTGGCACAGACCACCCTCTGATCAATGCAGGGGAAGTCTGCACCATGGACGAGCTCATTCCCTCTTCTGCCTTTTTGCAAAACGGGGCTTTGTGTTACACTCCTCCCTGGTTAGGGCATTTATAGTTATCTCTATAATACTGTCCTGACTGAGATCAGATCACATAACACAGAGCGGTAACTGAACCTAACCCTTACTGTGCCACTTTACACACTAACCCACATGATGCCATCAGTAGAATGACAACTTAGCTCCAGTGTGAGGATTGTTTCTTTTCTCTCTCGCAGGACCATGTCACTCACATAATTTACTGGATTTGAAGATTGAAAAATAACCTATTGCTCGGGTGCTGCTCGTGATAAATCGTAACAAAGAATAGTTGGATGAAAGCCTCTTTTGGTTTTCACTGCTTCGCTGTAATAATATGACTCGGTACATTTGGCCTGGATCTTGTAAGTAGCGACAACGATGGTCAGATTGTCCCTGGGCTCGAAGGTTCCTCTGATTGACGCTGCTTCGTATTTCTTCTAGGATCTTCTGATCCTGGCTTCCATCAAAATGTGAAGCGCAGTGTCTCAGGAAACTCCAGTGAATTCGGGGAAATACAGAACATACACCCTTTCTTCAGAAATACCTGACAGACAGCATGTTTATAGGTCTCGGGCACGATTCTCCATTGGGGAGACTATGGGCAGGACTCTCTGGTCCTCCAGCCGTGTGTGTATCTATCTTCCCACCAGTTGTCAATGGGATTTCCCATTGTAACCACCCCACACTTCTGCAATACCCACTGGATTGTCTGCACTGCCGGCGGGAAAAGTGAATCACAATGACTAGAGAATTGCGACCTATATTCTCTCACTCGAGGAGAATTGCACCCGTTTTACAATCCCCCTGGGAGTGCAAATCAGGATGCAATTCAACATACCTTGCCATACAAATTTATGCATGGCGTGGAATATGAAGGATCCCTGAGAGAACCCCGCTGTTGCCCGCCATTTTGAGCAGGCAACAGCGGGATTGATATAACAACTATCGGGCTGATAGCGTGGCCCCGCAGCCAGCCACCACCCGCCACACCACAAATCAATCCTGAACAGCCACTAGACAGCGAAGCAAGCCCCCAACCCCGGATTGCTGGTTGAACACCCCTCCCTTCTCCCAGGTACGGGTGTGACCCGACCTGCCCCGTCTCAAGATCCTTGTGTTAGGGAGATCCCCTGACCAAAGGACCCTCCCCCACAGGGACTGGGGCAGTGAAAACATTACAGTTGTAACACTTATCTTGAAGCTCCATGTGTCTATTCATTGAAGGAGAGCAGCTGTGACCTGCATCTGGACCCCACAGATCCATTAGCTGCAAGCCATTCATAACTTTCTAGTAGTGGACTATGATTGACACTGGGGATCATCCAGGCCATTGTAGGACCCGGGTGATTAAAGACAGGGCTGGGTGCCACCTTGGAATGTCCCCTGGCGACTGATGCCCAACAGGCACTAATAGGTTGCCAGGCTGGCAGTGCCAGGGTGCCTGGTTGCCAGGTTGGCAATGCCAGGGGTTCGACCCAGAGGGGCCTTACCAAGAAGACAGAGGGTGAGGGGGGTGGGGGAATCCCTGAGACTACCCCAAGGTTCGATGATTGAGGTGGGGTCAAAAGGTGGGGGTGGGGGCCTGAAGGGGGGAAAATCTAGGCTGCCAGACAAAATGGCACCGTGGTCTAAGAGGAGCCTCTCCTGAGGCCGATCTAACGTCCGGCCTCAGCAGAGAGAATCTCCCTGAGGCAAAAGAAAACGCCAAAGTGCCGTTGGATAATGGGATACTTCTCGCCTCTGCAGTCGCCGATAAATATCCCACTAAACACACCGTTCAACAGATTTTAACTTCAGTCCACTGAATTGCACCCATTAACTCAAATAGGTTGTAATGAGACAAAATTAAAGTAACAATAGCAATGAGTCGAATAATCTCAAAACTCAGTAAAGGAAAACTCATTAGCTGTTCATTGGATATGTATGTTTGACAGGAACGGAAACGGAATAGTAGATTTGTACGGTGCATATGGGACGGCATGGTGGCACAGTGGTTAGCTCTGCTGTCTCACAGTGCCAGGGACCAGGGTTCGATTTTGACCTCGGGTAACTGTCCTGTGTGGAGTTTGTACGTTTTTCACGTGTCTGCGTGGGTTTCCTCCGGGTGCTCCAGTTTCCTCCCACAGTCCAAAGATGTAAGATGTGCAGCTTAGGTTGATTGGCCATGCTAAATTGCCCCACAGGGTGAGGGTGCAGGAATAGGATGGGGCTTGGGCCGAGGTAGGGTGGTCTTTCGAAGAGTTGGTGCAGACTCGATCGGCCGCATGGCCTCCTTCTGCAGTGTAGGGATTTTATGATAATGTGATATGTTTTTGTAATATTTTCTGTACAAAAGGCAGTATTCTCTGGGTTTTATTTCAAAGTGTTGCCTCAGGCGAGAAACGCGGTGTGCAGCTGCACTGCCGGTATTCAACCAAATAGTTTCCAACAGCCACACTGCGCCTGAAAAGCAGCAGTTCGATGGGCCGAATGGCCTCCTTCTGTATTTTAGGGATTCTATGGACTGTTGTAGCCATGTGTTCTAATATTAATAGAAAATGCATTACATTCTCTCTGACAATAAAGGTAAATGCATTTCGTATGAGCTTTGTTTTTCTGTATATTTACTAAACAAATATCCCAGCACTGTTAAGTGACCAACAAAGTACAATAATCAAAAACACACACACTCTGTTTTTTTCAACTTTCCAAACACACAGTGTGGTTAAAGTACATTAATTTAATGATTAGGATATTTCTGAACAAGAGTATTGAGACCAAATGCCCAACAATAACGCTTATCATTCAGTGTTTATTTGCTGACTAGAAATGCAACTTACCACATCCGGATGCCAAATACGCCAAAAGCAATTACTGGTAAGTGTACTCGCCGACTTGGCTCTTGTTCCTATTAAAAATATTTTTGTTGCTGTTAGATTTTTAATTGCTCTTTTCTTGTTGATGTTCAAAAAAGGATCAGCAATGTCACTAGTGAACTCCCTTTTGAATTACACATTGGGACCTGCTGCTCAACACGTTCTGCAAGAATCCTGTACACAGACCAGTCTTGAAGCTTTGCTTGCAGTGTAGCCGTCTCTCACATTATTTATCTCAATGTCACATTTAGGTGGTTATTTTATTATTTATTAGGCCGGCACAGTGACGCAGTGGTTAGCACTGCTGCCTCACAGCGCCGGGGACCCGGGTTCAATTCCGGCCTTGGGTGACTGTTCGGAATTTGCCCATTCTTCCCTTGGCTGCGTGGGTTTCCTCCGGGTGCTCCGGTTTATTCCCAAAGATGTGCAGGTGAGGTGGATTGGCCATGCTGGATTGCCCCTAAGTGTACAAAGGTTAGGTGGGGTTACAGGGATAGGGTTGGGGAGTGGGACTAGGTAGAGTGCCCTTTCGTAGGGTTGGTGGAGACTCGATGGGTCGAGTAGCATCCTTCAGCACTGTATGTATTCTTTGGAACTATGGATTTTCCTGGGCTCTATCTGCCACAAGCTATGGTCATCTGACCAGAGCCTGATCCATCGTGGCTCAGTTTCATTCTCTCTGACATTTTTCTGTGTTTCTTATGCTGCCCTCAGGAGATGACAACTGCTACAAAGTGGGTCTTATGAACCAAGTTGGATGTCCCAGAGTTGGAAGAGCGCAACGCACAATTGCTGAAGCCTGCACCTCTGTAGAAGATAGAAGCAGACTACAGCCTACTGAACATTGGGTGGTTAGGTCGTAAGATTTCATTAAAGGGCAAACTTAAAGGAATTCTGAATTTTATGGAATAGTTTCTTTAGGAATTGCCGTGGTTCCTTATATTGGAGATAAAGATGCCGGGTGGGATTGTCTGGCCATCACCAACCCCCACCACACACCGCTCACTCTGGGCAGTGTTTTGAAAGGGGTCCGCCAGTGACTAATCTAATGGCGGGGTCTCCTGGTCCACCGTTTTCAATGGGTTTTCTCGTTCTTCGCATCCTCCACCGCCGGGGAACCCACGGCGGGGAGTTGCCGTCGACGGGACTGGAAGATTCCGCTGGCGGGAAGGAGCAGAAAACTTTGGCTATCGGTGGGTGCGTGGAAGAAGAGAGGATGGCCCCTTGTACATCTATGTCTGGGCTACGAGGGACAGGGGATCGCATCTGGATTTCTCACATGGCATGTGTTTCCCACCAAGAGGCACAGATACGTTATGCTGCAGAATGCAGCCAATAACCACCAGGCCCACAGCTTTTAATTTCTATTCCATCTGTTCGATGCAAGTAGCTGCAGTGAAGGCCACAACATTTAGGTCTGCCTTAGCTATTAACTTGCCACTGGTCACTCCTGTAACTGTGTCTTAAATTCCAAAGTGCGGCAATGCTGCCCAATGCTAATTGTAAACAATTCTCACTTGTATTTCTCTGGTTTTTCGTTATATGTAGACTGACAATGCTACAGCTTACCATCCCAGACTAGACCCCAAGATTTGCTAGGACAACGGACAGAAACCCCAATATTTAATTTAATTTGCAAGACTGTGAGGAAAGGGTTCCTCATACAAAGAGGGATATGGTATATTAAAACAAATTTCATTACTAACACAGTATTCATGGCCGGGATTCTCCAATAATGGGGCTTTGCCCCACGTCTGCCAGAAAATGGGCGCGAATCACTCTGGACTTTTTTCAAAAATTCTGGAGTGATTTTCCGACGTTAAGAGGGCTTGCAGGGCCCCGACGTGCACCTTGCAGCTCCTGCTGCCGATACGGGGTCCTACTCTTCCGGCCGCATGCGACACCGGCCCCGCACGACATGACGGACCCACACAGCGGGCTGGCGTGGAAGAAGGTAGACCCCCCGCCCCCAGATCGCACGCACCCGCCAATCGGTGGCCCCCGATTGCAGGCCTGGCCATTGTGGAGCACCCCCGGGGACTAATCCCCCTGCTCCCCACCAGGACGGCCGCTGCAGCCAGTCCACACGACGTTGCCCCGGCGCTGACGGCCTCTCCCACCTGCGCTCAGTCACAGGCCAAGGAACAGGATCATCCACCTCTCCTCCACGGCGTCCAGGAGGGTGTCCAGTTCAGCGTCCTTGAACCACGGCATTGCTCTCCTTCCAGCTATCTTGTTGGCTGCGACGGTGTGTGTGTGTGTGTGTGGGGGGGGGGGGGGGGGGGGAGTTTAAGTGTGGCTTCGGCATATGAGCTTCATGTGTCCACAGGGCTGTTTAGCACAGGGCTAAATCGCTGGCTTTGAAAGCAGACCAAAGCAAGCCAGCAGCACGGTTCGATTCCCGTAACAACCTCCCTGAACAGGCGCCGGAATGTGGCGACTAGGGGCTTTTCACAGTAACTTCATTTGAAGCCTACTTGTGACAATAAGCGATTTTCATTTTCATGTGCAGCAGTCACGGACCCGGCGAATCCGCGCCATTTCACTTGGAACCGGTTGCATTCCACGTGGAATGCTGAATCGGTGCAGCTGTTGCGCCATTTTTGCTGTCGTGAAACACCGCTGTTTACACGCTGGCGTCAGCACTTAGTCTCAAAATCGGAGAATCCAGCCCAATGTATCTAACTATCTACTCCGCAGGGAATCCTCTTTATAAAAACAAAATTTCATTTGCCCAACTTTTTCGATACTTTAATTGCACCTCTGCCTCCAAGAGGTCTGTAGCCTTTCAAACCAGGATATATAAAAACATGACTGCAGCAGTCACATACTAACCAAGGCTTTTTAACCCTGTTAGATCCATTCAGAGTGATCACAGGGAAGCAATGAGGAAAGCTAAAAAAGGTTTCAATCTGTGGTGAATGTATTGCTGTAACAATTCACCATGTACATACCTGTATTACGCTGTTGCCCATGTGGGCTCCACCTATGGAATATTGTAAGTTATTACCTATGATGCAGCATGTTGGGGCCTGTGTGGGCTCTGCCCCTGACTCCTCCCCTTGAGGGGAGGTATAAGAGCAGTCGACCTGTCGGCGGCTCCCACTAACAGAACAATCGCAGGCAGGCACTGATCTAGTTGATTAAAGCCACAGTTTACTTCTACTCCTGGTTTCGTGTGAATTGATGGTCGCATCAATTTAATCAACCGCAATGCCACTATGGAATCGGCCCTCAAACCTGACCGACTGGACCTCGATCCGCAGGCCACGGAGGCGAAAGAGATTTTTTCGCACTGGCTCCGCTGTTTCAAGGCTTACCTCGCCGCCTCCTCCTCGTCTTACACCACTGACGAACAGAAGCTGAGCCTCCTCCACGCACGGGTGAGCCATCGCATCTCTGCTCAACTCGAGGAAGCCTCCACCTACGCAGACGTCCTTGCGATGCTAGAGCGCCTCTACGTAAGGCCCGTGAATGAGGTATACGCGCGGCATCTCCTCACCACTCACCGCCAGCGTCCCGGGGAATCGCTGGAAGAGTACCTACGCGACCTCAAAGTCCTTGCACAAAGCTGCAATTACCAGGCCGTTACGGCCACTCAACATATGAACCTCGCCATCCGGGACACCTACGTGGCTGGAGTCAGGTCCAACTACATGAGACAGTGCCTACTCGAATAAGGTGCCCTAGACCTGGAAGAGACGGTACAATTAGCCTCCTCTCTGGAAGTAGCGTTCCAAAGCCTTAACGCGTTCCCGTCCGATCACGCAACCCCCTTGTGGACCCCCGACCAAAGAATACCCCAGGCCTGTGCCGCGCGGCTGCCCGCCCACCATGGGGGTCTACCCTGTTATTTCTGCAGCCAGCCTCAACAACCCCGGCAGCGCTGCACGGCCCGGAACGCGAATTGCAGCGACTGCGGGAGAAAACGACATTTCGCTAAAGTTTGCCTCGCCAGGTCCAAAAACTCTAAATCGCAGGCCCGACCCTCAGACTCACAGGCCCTCAAATCCCGCAGTGTGGCTGCGTCTCTGCCGGCTCCGCCCCCCCCCTCCCCGTACGCGTCATTGGCCTTGTGTTGTCCGTGGGGACAGCCATCTTCCAGCCCACACAGCGCGTGCGATTCATGGGGGCCGCCATCTTCCTCACCGCCCGACACGTGCGACCGACGGGGGCCGCCACCTTGGCCGCCAGCTGCAATGCTGACCGACACGTGCGACCAACCGGGGCAGCCATCTTGGGACTGCCACAGCACCTCCGACGGGGGCCGCCATCTT
Organism: Scyliorhinus torazame; assembly: GCF_047496885.1. Taxonomy (NCBI): domain Eukaryota; kingdom Metazoa; phylum Chordata; class Chondrichthyes; order Carcharhiniformes; family Scyliorhinidae; genus Scyliorhinus; species Scyliorhinus torazame. The sequence continues at coordinate 47,978,610 of NC_092724.1, forward strand.
GGCGGCCATCTGCAATGCCGACCGACACGTGCGACCAACCGGGGCAGCCATCTTGGGACTGCCACAGCACCTCCGACCCACGCCGGCTACCCGCAACTCAGCGTGGTCACCCTTGACTAGCCGCGACCCAAACACCTCCGGAGCTCTATGATGACCGTCCGGGTAAACGGACACGAAACGCCCTGCCTCTTCGACTCCGGGAGCACGGAGAACTTCATTCCTCCAGACATGGTAAGACGCTGCTCGCTCCCAATCTTCCCGGCGCATCAAACCGTCTCCCTCGCCTCCGGGTCGCATTCGGTGCAGGTCCGGGGGTGCACTACCGCAACCCTCGCAATACAGGGCGCCGAGTACGCCAACTTTAAATTATATGTACTCCCCGACCTCTGCGCTCCTCTCCTATTGGGACTGGATTTTCAATGTAACCTCAAGAGCCTAACCCTGAAGTTCGGCGTACACTACCCCCACTCACCGTATGTAGCCTCATGACCCTAAAGGTCGACCCTCCCCCGCTCTTCGCAAATCTCACCGCTGACTGCAAACCAGTCGCCCCCAGAAGTAGGCGGTACAGCATCCAGTATAAGACCTTTATCAGGTCCGAGGTCCACGACTCTTGCGGGAGGGAATCGTCGAGGCTGGCAATAGCCCCTGGAGAGCCCAGGTGGTGGTCGTCAGGACCGGGGAAAAGAATCGGATGGTTGTAGATTACAGCCAAACCATAAACCGGTACACGCACCTCGATGCGTACCCCCTTCCCCGGATCGCAGACATGATTAATCAGATTGCACGCTACCGGGTGTTCTCCACGGTGGATCTGAAGTCTGCGTACCACCAGTTCCCAATCCGCCCGGGGGACCGCCACTACACGGCTTTTGAGGCAGACGGCCGCCTCTTCCACTTCCTCCGGGTCCCCTTTGGCGTCACAAACGGGGTCTTGGTCTTCCAAAGAACGATGGACCAAATGGTGGACCAGTACGGGCTGCGGGCCACATTTCCGTACTTGGACAACGTTACCATCTGTGGCCATGATCAGCAGGACCACGATGCCAATCTCCAGAGATTTCTCCAAACCGCCCGAACCCTTAACCTCACTTACAACAAGGAGAAATGCATTTTCCGCACAACCAGACTAGCCATCCTCGGCTACGTCATGGAGAATGGGGTTCTAGGACCCGACCTCGACCCTGTGCGCCCCCTCCTGCAACTCCCCCTTCCCCACTGCCCCAAGGCCCTGAAAAGGTGCCTTGGGTTCTTTTCATATTACGGCCAGTGGGTGCCCAACTTTGCGGACAAAGCCCGCCCACTAATCAAAGCCACCATCTTCCCACTGGTGGCTGAGGCCCGCCAGTCCTTCAGCTGCATCAAGGCCGATATCGCCAAAGCCGCGATGTGTGCCGTGGACGAGTCTGTCCCCTTCCAGGTGGAGAGCGACGCATCAGAGGTTGCCCTCGCCGCTACCCTCAATCAGGCAGGCAGGCCAGTAGCATTTTTTTCATGAACCCTCACCACCTCCGAAATTCGACACTCCTCAGTCGAAAAGGAAGCGCAAGCCATCGTGGAAGCCGTGCGGCACTGGAGGCACTACCTCTCTGGTAATAGGTTTATCCTCGTCACCGACCAACGATCGGTAGCCTTCATGTTTGATAATACGCTGCGGGGCAAGATCAAGAACGATAAGATCTTGAGGTGGAGGATCGAACTCTCCACCTATAACTACGATATAGTATATCGTCCAGGGAAGCTCAACGAACCCCCAGATGCCCTGTCTCTCGGCACATGTGCCAGCACGCAAGATGACCGACTACATGCTATCCACGATGACCTTTGCCACCCGGGGGGTCACCTGGCTTCTCCACTGCATCAAGGCCCGCAACCTGCCCTACTCCACCGTGGAGGTCAGGGCCATGACCAGGGACTGCAAAATCTGTGCAGAGTGTAAGCCGCACTTCTATCGACCGGATAAGGACCATCTGGTAAAGGCATCCCGGCCCTTTGAGCGCCTCAGTATCAATTTCAAAGGGCCCCTCCGACAACCGCAAAACATATTTCCTCAACATCATCGACAAGTTCTCCCGCTTCCCCTTTGCAATCCCTTGCCCCGACATGACCGCGGCCACCATCATTAAAGCCCTACATAGTATCTTCATCCTGATTGGTTTCCCCACGTATGTTCATAGTGACCGGGGCTCATCGTTCATGAGCGGCGAACTGCGTCAGTACCTGCTCAGTAAAGGCATCGCCTCGAGCAGGACTACCAGTTATAACCCCAGGGGAAACGGGCAGGTGGAGAGGGAGAACACGACGGTATGGATGGCCGCCCTCCTGTCCCTACGGTCTAGGAATCTCCCAGTTTCCCACTGGCAGGAGTTCCCCGACGCACTCCACTCTATTAGGTCCCTACTTTGCACGGCCACAAACGAGACCCCTCATGACCGCCTATTTGTTTTCCCCAGGAAATCCACCTCAGGGGCCTCGCTTCCGTCCTGGCTGAAGACACCAGGGCCCGTCCTGCTCCGCAAACACGTCAGGAGCCATAAGTCCGACCCCCTGGTCGAGAGGGGCCGGCTCCTACACTCCAACCCCCAGTACGCATACATCGAATACCCCGATGGCCGACAGAATACGGTCTCCCTCCGGGACCTGGCACCCGCAGGTTCCACTACCACCGCCACCCCATCTTACCCCGCCCAACCTACGCTGACCAGTGCCCCCGCCCCTACTTGGCACCCGCACCCCCTCCCACCTGCCATTCCCCCTTCACCGGCTCACAGGAATGAAGCCCCAGAAGACACGCTCCCAGAGTCCACGTCTGTGCCTGCACCGGCGACTTCACTACCGATGCCAGCACGGCCGAGTTTGACGGCCGGGCCAGCTGCGATACCAGTGCTTCGGCGATCACAGCGCACAATCCATGCGTCGGACAGGCTGAACTTATGATCTCTTCACCCCCGCCGGACTTCATTTTTTTAACAGGGGGTGAATGTGGTGAATGTATTGCTGTAACAATTCTCCATGTGTTACGCTGTTGCCCATGTGGGCTCCACCTATGTATCATTGTAAGGTATTACTTATGGTGCAGCATGTTGGGGCCTGTGTGGGCTCCGCCCCTGGCTCCTCCCCTTGAGGGGAGGTATAAGAGCAGTCGACCTGTAGGCGGCTCTCGCTAACAGATCAGTCGCAGGCAGGCATTGTTCTAGTTGATTAAAGCCAGTTTACTTCTACTCCTGGTTTCGTGTGAATTGATGGTCGCATCACAATCACACCATAAACTATAATATACAACTCCACTCCCGAGATGGTATCGCGCCCCGCCCCACATCCGGGTGGGGGTTTTTATGTTCGGCTGGCTTCCCTCGCAAGGGAAAGCTCCACCCCCTTAACAGGGAAGCTGGTATTCTTCCGAGATCACAGGGAACCTGACAGTCCATGCCCTGTGATTCTCGTGACGGTTGCAACAAACCCTTACTGCACGAACTACAGAAAATACAATAAATCTGAAATTCCTACATTTATCACAGCCACGCTGACCTTTTCAGAAGGCTGATTTAGCCCTTGTCTTGTTTAGTATTAAAGTTTTCATGTTAAAACTGACCATCTCTGCCAAGGCTCTGTCAGCTTCCTTTTAACCAGAAAAATCTATACAACCCTCTAACTCTCTTCCTTGTTTGGGAATTGGCCAGCAGGATGCCAATTGAATCATTTATCTCCCGCTGCTCTCACAATCTCAAATTTTGGTGTAATGTGCTCACAGAAACTTTGACAATAGAAGCAGGAGGAGGCCATTCGGCCCTTCGGGCCTGCTCCACCATTCATTCTGAGCATGGCTGATCATCAAGTTCGATACCCTAATCCTGCCTTCCCCCCCATTCCCCTTGATCCCTTTAGCCCCAAGAGCTATATCTAATTCCTTCTTGAAATTACGCAATATTTTGGCTTCAACTATTGTCTGTACTAGTGAATTCCACGGGTTCACCACTCTCTGAGTGAAGAAATTTCTTCTCACCTCAGTCCGAAAAGGTTTACCCCTCGTCCTCAAACTATGACCCCTAGTTCTGGACTCACCCACCATCAGGAATATTCTATCTGGGTGAATTGTAATCCCTCTGGGAATGCAGCCTCATGAATGGCTGGCCTACCAGGGGTAGAAGCAGGAGGGCCTGACCAACATTAACAGCCAGGCATTGTCAGCAGGCTGCTGGCCAATACCCTGACCAAAATTGGGTAGTAACTGGTCACTGGAGACGTAAGGGAACAGTTCCCAGGACCAAGTCTTCAGGTCCGACTGAAATTAAGGTCAAGAGAAGGAACGCAGGGCAAAATGGTTTTCCTCTAGGTTCTGAATGACTACTCCTGCCCTCTCAACCGCAAAAGAGACATAAAACATTCAAAGCAGCTTATCTTTTTGAAGCTCGTCTGGCCTAGAACCCACCACCTGCCAGCTTTGATGGATAGGTCACCATTGTTCTTCCACTCATTCCTTAGGTTAATATTACGGTCGGGTGGTTGTCAAGATGGGACAGGCAGTCAATGAGCTGCTTCCCTGCTCCATTTTTATTGCCCAAGTCCCAAAGTTCAGTTTTCACCTGGTGGGGCTGAAAATTCCTCTCAATGAGTCCGGAATAGTCAATTGACTCTTACTGTTTGTGTTCAAAATTACATGCACCGAAACGTTATCCAGGTTCTAGTGTCAGTGCATATCCTTTCACATGGACCCTGAAAAACAGAGGCATTGAGCATTTTCATCGAGCCTTTGGATTTTCTTCGGGTTCAGAGTGCTATTGATGGCATTAAAAGCTCCATTTAAACATCTCCTCAATCACAGTAACAAGAATGGTTATCATGAATCTAACGGTTATCATGAATCTAACGCCTGCACACTTGTGAACGCACACTAGTGTGGAAGCTGCAATAACGTTTTTGTTCTGTGGCAATCCATAATGCACATCACAACCAGAGCAATATGGCCCAGAGTAATCATTTGGAGAGAGGGCTATCCTTTGCAATCATGCATGGTGACCGCCCCCGCCCCCCCCCCCTCCCCCACCCACATTGGTCAATGGCACTTGGCAATCATAATAAAGCACTTGTGTTAGTGCTATCATTAAGGCGACAACTGGAATTTTAAAATGCCACTTCAGTCTCTTCAGTGGAAGCTCTGAGGCACAGTAAGTATATCACAAATTATAGGGGCTGCTGCATGCTACATAACTCAGCGATTCAAAGAGGATTGCTCTCTCTCTCTGCAGATGATGAGGAGGAAGAAGTATGGTGAACCACTGTAATAGGAGATGTAAGGTAGGACCTGCACTACAGGTTCGCCGGTAGCTCCTGCCGGCTGGCTCCGCCCACGGAGAACTGTATAAAAATGCATGACCTCCAGTGCCCTGCCATTTCGCCAGCTGCAGCAGGAGGCCACGCATCTGACTGTAATAAAGCCGCAGTTGTACCCAACTTTAGTCTTTGTGCAATTGATCGTGCATCAATTTATTACAGTCAAATTTTCCACAGAATGGATATCAGAATTAAGCCCGATCGCCTGCAGCTGGAACCGTACTCGCCCGACGCCAGAAAAGACTTTACTCACTGGCTAGCATGTTTTGAGGCCTACATCAAGGCTGCGGGCCCCGAGCCAACGGAGGCTCAGAAGATAAACGTCCTGTGCTCCAGACTGAGCTCCAGCGTGTTCCCGTTGATCCAAGACGCCACGAATTACGCAAAAGCAATGGAACTCCTCAAGGAACACTACGCGCAGAAGGCGAACACGCTCTTCGGCAGGCATGTACTCGCCACCCGCTCGCAACTACCTGGTGAGTCCATCGAAGACTTCTGGCGGGCCCTAATTCCACTCGTCCGGGACTGTGACTGTCAGGCCGTTACGGCCGCCAAACATTCAAATGTTTGCGGTGGCCCGCAAACCGGACTGGTCGACCATTCGGTCCATCTCTCTTTGGAGGACCGAGACCCCATTTGTGACACTGAAAGGGACCCTAAGGAAGTGGTAGGGGCGACCGTCCGCCTCGAAGGCAGTGTATGGCCGGTCCGACTTCCGGATGGGGAGCTGGTGGTAGGTCAATTGTTGAGAAGACCCGGTACTGCGCAATCTGACTGACCATATCAGATATGCGTGGGAAGGGGTACGCGTCGAGCTGCGTGCACCGATTCATGGTCTGGCTGTAGTCCACGACTATCCTGTGTTTTAACCACTACCACTTGGGCTCTCCAGGGGCTGTTGCTGGCCTCAATAATACCCTCCTTAAGCAGCCGCTGGACTTCGGACCTGATGAAGATCTTGTCCTGGGTGCTGTACCGTCAGCTCCTAGTGGCAATGGGCTTGCAATCCACAGTTAGATTGGCAAAAAGGGAGGGGGGATCGACCTTGAGCGTCGCGAGTCCGCAAACGGTAAGGGGGGGTAAGGACTCGCCGAATTTGAGAGTGAGGCTCTGGAGGTTGCACTGGAAGTCCAGGCCCAACAGGAGTGCAGCGCAGAGATTAGGAAGGACATAGAGGCAGAAGTTACTAAATTCTACGCCCTGGACTGTGAGGGTGACTGTACAAAAGCCTCGGATCGGGACGGAGTGGGATCAGGAGGCAAGGGAGATCCTTTGATTGGCAGGGTGGACCGCGATGGAGCAGCGCCTTACCATATCTGGGTGAACAAAGCTTTCGGTGCTCCCGGAGTCCAGCAGGCACGAGGTCACGTAGCCATTGATTTTAACCGTCGTCGATGCGGTGGCCAGGTTGTGCGGGCGAGATTGGTCCAGCGTCATTGAAGCGAGCGGCGGGTAGCCATCGGATGCTTCGGGTGGAGAGCGTGTGCGGTTCCGATGTCGGGATGTCCGGAGATCTGTGGGGGACAAGATGGCGGCGCCCATGGTGCGCACATTGCGGGGTCGGGACAAGATGGTGGTGCCCATGGGGCGCACGTGGCCGAAGGGGGACAAGATGGCAGCGCCCATTGGGCGCACATGGACCCGGGAGGTGAAGATGGCGGCTCCCATTGTGCGTCTGGCATGGGGGAGGTGGCGATAGCGGGCGCGATCGCAGCGACTGCGCGGGCCTGGCACACCGCCGCAAAGTGGCCCTTTTTACTACAGGCTTTACAAACTGCAGTGCGGGCCAGGCAGTGTTGGCGGGGGTGCTTCTGCTGACCGCAGAAATAGCAGCGGGGACCCCCGGGATGCGCAGATCGGCGTGCGGCGCAGGCGTATTGGGAAGGCAGGGCCCCGGCTGAGGAGGTCGTCGGTGGGGTCCCGGAGGGGTAGGAAGGAGTAGAAGGGTGGGCAGCGCGGCGGGAGGGGTACGATTGTACGTTACGGGATGCGACCATCATGGAGAGCGCCAAGGTTTTCGTCTCTGCCAGTTCGAGCGTGGCCCCTTCCAGTAATCATTCTCGGATGCGGTCTGACGCAATCCCCATCACGAAGGCATCGCGCATGAGGAGATTCGAATGTTTGCCGGCCGTAACGGCCTGACAGTCACAGTCCTTTCAGTGTCACAAATAGGGTCTCGGTCCTCCAAAGAGTGATGGACCGAATGGTCAACCAGTACGGTTTGCGGGCCACCTTTCCGTACGTAGATAATGTCACCATCTGCGGCCATGACCAGCAGGACCACGATGCCAACCTCGATAAATTCCTCCGCACTGCCACTCTTCTCAACCTGACCTACAACAAAGAGAAGTGTGTGTTCAGCACGACCCGGTTAGCCATTCCCGGCTATATAGTCTAAAACGGACTTCTCGGGCCGACACCGACCGCATGCCTCCCCCACTGCCCCAAGGCCCTGAAACGCTGCCTGGGGTTCTTTTCCTACTACGCTCAGTGGGTCCCAAACTATGCGGACAAGGCCCGCCCACTCATTCAGTCCACCCAATTCCCCCTTGTGGCCGAGGCGCAACATGCTTTCGCCCGCATCAGAGCAGACATCGCCAAGGCCGGGATGCGCACAATGGACGAGTCACTGCCTTTCCAAGTTGAAAGCGACGCTTCAGACGTCGCCCTTGCCGCCACTCTAAACCAGGCAGACAGACCCGTGGCATTGTTTTCCCACACCCTTCATGCCTCGGAAATTCGACACTCATCCGTCGAAAAGGAGGCCCAAGCTATCGTTGAAGCTGTGCGGAATTGGAGGCATTACCTGGCCGGTAAGAGATTCACTCTCCTTACGGACCAACGGTCGGTAGCCTTCATGTTCAATAACACACAGCGAGGCAAGATCAAAAATGAGAAAATCTTGCAGTGGAGAATTGAGCTCTCCACCTATAATTACGAGATCTTGTATCGCCCCGGTAAACTCAACGAGCCCCCAGACGCCCTCTCCCGAGGTGCATGTGCCAGCGCGCAGGTGGACAGACTCCGGGCCCTACACGACAGCCTTTGTCACCCGGGGGTCACTCGATTGTACCATCTGGTCAAAGCTCGCAATCTGCCCTACTCCGTCGAGGAAGTAAGGACAGTCACCAGGGACTGCCAGGTCTGTGCGGAGTGCAAACCGCACTTCTACCGGCCGGACCGTGCGCACCTGTTGAAGGCTTCCCACCCCTTTGAACGCCTCAGCGTGGATTTCAAAGGGCCCCTCCCCTCCACCGACCGTAACACGTACATTCTCAGTGTGGTCGATGAGTACTCCAGATTCCCCTTCGCCATCCCATGCCCCGATATGACGTCTGCCGCCGTCATCAAGGCCCTCAGCACCATCTTCGCTCTGTTCGGTTTCCCCGCCTACATCCACAGTGACAGGGGATCCTCAGTCATGAGCGCTGAGCTGCGTCAGTTCCTGCTCAGCATGGGTCTAGCCTCCAGCAGGACGACCAGCTACAACCCCCGGGGGAACGGGCAAGTAGAACAGGAGAATGGGACGGTTTGGAGGGCCGTCCAGCTGGCCCTATGGTCCAGGAACCTCCCAGCCTCTCGCTGGCAGGACGTCCTCCCTGACGCTTTGCACTCCATACGGTCACTATTGTGCACCGCCACTAATAACACACCCCACGAACGTGTTTTTACCTTCCCCAGGAAGTCCACATCCGGGGTGTCGCTCCCGACTTGGCTCGCTGCTCCAGGACCGGTCCATCTCCGTAGGCATGTCCGACTCCACAAGGCGGACCCCTTGGTGGACAGGGTGCACCTGCTCCATGCCAACCCTCAATATGCCTACATTGAGTTCCCCGACGGTTGCCAAGATACTGTCTCACTCAGGGACCTGGCACCGTCAGGTTCCACCCCAACACACACCCCCACCAATGCGCCCCCCACCCACCTCCCACCGTGCCGCCAATATTGACCCCACCAGACTACCCCCCCTCCCATTTTCCGCATAAGAGGACGAAGAGGACTTCTGCACGCTCCTGGAGTTCCCCAATGACTGGCCAGCATCAGCACCACCACCACTGCCATCGGTGCCACCTCCACCACCACCAGCACCAACTTCGCCACCACCATTATGCCGCTCCCAATGAAGCATCAAAGCACCGGACCGACTGAAACTTTGACGGTCTCCGGACCGTCAACATGGACTTTTCTTTCCCGACCACTGTACATAATTGCACTAATTGTATATAGTTTCACGTCACCCCCGCCGGACTCATTTTTAACAGGGGGTGAATGTGGTGAACCACTGTAATAGGAGATGTAAGGTAGGACCTGCACTACAGGTTCGCCGTAGCTCCTGCCGGCTGGCTCCGCCCTGCCATTTCGCCAGCTGCAGCAGGAGGCCACGCATCTGACTGTAATAAAGGCACAGTTGTACCCAACTTTAGTCTTTGTGCAATTGATCATGCATCAAGAAGTACCAGACCCTTCAACTTCAGAGTATGCAGGGGTCAAAGACGAGGAGGAGTAAGTGGCTCGATGCACCGCCTGCAGTTTGGGAGGTCTGACAGCAACCCACAACTGCTTTCACAAAATGTTAGGTACGCCTTGAACACAAAGCATCATTTTATGGAGGGGTCCTTCCAATTGCTCACCGCTCAATTGCTCACTGCTGGCTTCACACAATCAATACGTTGTAGGATTATTTGGGGACAAAATGCATTCAATCACAATTAACATGAGAAAAAGCAATAGAATTCCTCCAGGGCAGAAGGAGGCCATTTGGCCCATCGAGTCTGCGTCGACGCTCTGAAAGAGCAACCAACCTAGGCCCATTCTTTAGCCCTATTTCCTTAGCCCCACCTAACCCGCACTTCTTTTGACATGAAGGAGCTATTTAGCATGGCAAATCCACCTAACTTGCACACCTTTGGACCGTGGGAGGAAACTGGGGAACCCAAAGGAAACCCACACAGACACGGGGAGAAGGTGCAAACTGCACACAGACAGTTACCCAAGGCCGGAATTGAACCCGGGTCCCTGGCACTGTGAGGCAGCAGTGCTAACCACTGTGCCACCATGCCACCCCAGAACCCAGAAACCCAAATCAAAAAATGCACAAGCTCACAGATAGCCAGGATGTTTACAGTATTATTGATTTCCAGACTTTCCAAAAGTCTTCACCGAAGACTTCACCGACCTCCAAAAGAAACAGATCCTCCACGCACGGGTGAGCCCGCAAGTCTTTCTTCTCATCAAGGACGCCCCCTCGTATACGGAGGCGATAATGCTGCTGAAGGGACACTATGTTAAATCTGTGAACGAGGTGTACGCTAGGCACCTTCTTGCCACAAGCCGACAATGCCCTGGGGAGTCACTTGCAGAATTCCTGAGTGCCTTGCGGGTACTCTGCCGGAGCTGTGACTGCCAGGCGGTATCGGCTACCCAACACGCGGAGCTGTTGATCAGGGACGCTTATGTCGCGGGCATGAAATCGAGCTACATCCGCCAGCGATTGCGAGAAGGGGGTACACTCGGCCTCCCAGAGACAGTGCAGCTCTCAAACTCGCTGCAGGTGGCCTACCAGAACATGGAGGCCTACACCTCCGACCGCGCGGCACCCTCGTGGACCTCGTGGGTGCCGCCATCATCCGACCCGGGTGCGGTGCAAGCCTGTGCTTCGCAGCAGCCCGCCAATGCCGGAAGCCCCAAATGGTACTTTTGCGGCCAGGGTAATCATCCCCGACAATGGTGCCCTGCATGGAACGCGACTTGAAATGGGTGTGGGAGGAAGGGCCACTTCTGCCAGGCCCAATCTCTCCCTAAAGCTTCTAGGCCCAGCAGCGCTGCCTGCTGCCTGTCAGGGCCGCCCCCAGCTGCCGCGCCACCCACCATGTGCGACCAGTGGGCACCGTCATCTTCGCCGCCATCTTCGATTTTGGCTGCCACGTGCGACCCATGGGGGCCGCCATCTTTAACGCCATTTTGTACTCTAACCCCCACGTGCGACCCATGGGGGCCGCCATCTTTGACGCCATCTCCGATGCCACGCGCGACCCATGGGGGCTGCCATCTTGGGACCACTCCGCAGCCTCCCAGTATACCTGCTCACCCGATCGTATGCTGGCCGCAGCTACCTCCGACCGGCCTACCCATCACCTTCCGAAGCTCGCCTCCATCACGCTCGACCAGTCCCGGCCTCATCACCTCACCAAATCGACGATGACCGTCCGGATCAACGGGCACGAAACGGCCTGCCTTTTCGACTCCGGGAGCACAGACAGCTTCATTCACCCAGATACGGTAAGGCGCTGCTCCTTCCCAATCTTACCCACAACCCAGAAAATCTCCCTGGCTTCCGGATCAAATGCAGTAGAAATCCGGGGGTACTGTGTCGCGACCCTTACTGTACAAGGCGTAGAGTACACTAACTTCAAACTCTACGTCCTTCCCCATCTCTGCGCTCTCCTATTACTGGGGCTTGACTTCCAGTGCCACCTCCAAAGACTTACTTTAAAGTTTGGCGGACCCCTGCCCCCCTCACCGTCTGTAGCCTCGCGACCCTTAAGGTCGCCCCACCCTCACTCTTTGCTAACCTCACCCCGGACTGTAAGCCCGTCGCTACTAGGAGCAGGCGTTACAGTGCCCGGGATAGGACCTTTATCAGGTCGGAAGTCCAGCGACTCCTACGAGAGAGGATCATTGAGGCTAGTCACAGCCCCTGGAGAGCCCAAGTGGTGATCATCAAGACTGGGGAGAAGCACCGGATGGTCATCGACTACAGTCAGGCCATCAACTGGTACACACAGCTCGATGCGTACCCCCTCCCCCGCATATCTGACATGGTCAATCAGATTGCGCGGTATCGAGTCTTCTCCACAGTTGACTTGAAGTCTGCGTACCACCAGCTCCCTATCCACCCGGAAGACCGCCAATACACTGCCTTCGAGGCAGATGGCCGCCTCTACCACTTCCTCAGGGTTCCCTTCAGCGTCACCAATGGTGTCTCGGTCTTCCAACAGGAAATGTACCGAATGGTTGACCAGTTCAGGCTGCGGGCCACGTTCCCGTACTTAGATAATGTCACCATCTGCGGCCATGACCAGCAGGACCATGCGAAAACCTCCGGCACTTCCTCCACACCGCCAAACTCCTGACCAACCTTGCCTTCACGTTCAATAACACACAGCGGGGCAAGATCAAGAATGACAAGATTCTGAGGTGGAGGATCGAGCTCTCCACCTATAATTACAATATCTTGTTCGACCTGGGGAGCTCAATGAGCCCCCAGATGCCCTATCCCGTGGTACATGTGCCAGCGCACAAGTAGACCGGCTTCGGGCCCTTCACAATGACCTCTGTCACCCGGGGGTCACCCGTTTTTTTCACTTTATCAAGGCTCGCACCCTGCTTTACTCCATCGAGGAGGTCAAGATCATGACCAGGGACTGCCAGGTCTGCGCGGAGGGCAAACCGCACTTCTATCGGCCAGACAGAGCGCACCTGGTAAAGGCCTCTCGCCCCTTTGAGCGCCTCAGTGTCGATTTCAAAGGGCCCCTCTCCTCCACTGATCGTAACGTGTACTTCCTCAACATTGTTGACGAGTACTCAAGATTCCCCTTTGCCATCCCATGCCCTGACATGACCTCTGCCACCATCATCAAGGCCTTGCACAGTCTTTTCACCTTGTTCGGGTTCCCCACCTACATCCATAGTGATCGGGGTTCCTCCTTCATGAGCGATGAGTTGCGTCAGTTCCTGCTCAGCAAGGGCATCGCCTCCAGCAGGACGACCAGCTACAACCCCCGGGGCAACGGACAGGTGGAGAGGGAGAACGCGATGGTCTTTAAGGCCATCCTCCTGGCCCTACGGTCTAGAAGTCTCCCAGTCTTCCGCTGGCAGGAGGTCCTCTCCAATGCGCTCCACTCCATCTGGTCGCTCCTATGTACTGCACCGAGACTCCTCACAAGCGTACGTTTGCCTTCCCCAGGAAGTCCACCTCCGGGGTCTCGCTCCCTTCCTGGCTGACAGTCTCAGGGCCCGCCTTTCTCCGGAAGCATGGGAGGAGCCATAAATCAGATCCCCTCGTCGAGAAGGTCCTGCTCCTCCATGCCAATCCACAATATGCCTACTTGGCACATCAGGATAGGCGACAGGACATAGTCTCCCTTCAGGATTTGGCACCTGCAGGTTCCCCATCGACCATCATCACCACCCCCGCCCATACACCGTCTTCCCCCACCTCTACCCACCTACCTCAAGAATTGGCACCCGCAGGCTCACCGGCGACCATCACCACCACGCCCGCCCATTTCCCCCCCCCCCCTCCACTGACTCAACAACTGGGTGAAGAAGAAGACAACACGATCCCGGATGCGCAGATCTCGACACCGGTGCCCACACCACAGCCGGGGCTGAGGCGATCACGTCGGATGGCCAAGGCCCCCGACAGACTTGATCTTTATGTCCATTTCACCCCCGCTGGACTCTTTGAATTAAACAGGGAGTGAATGTGGTAAACCACTGTATTGTATTGTATTGTATTGTTACTTGCCTGGGCTTGTCCCTGCTGGCTCCGCCTATGGCTCCTCCCCTCGGGCTCATGTATAAAGGTGGCTGGTCTCCACCTCTGATCCAGTTCGGGATCAGGGGCCAGGAGGCTTTCTGTTTAGTGTATTAAAGCCTCAGTTACGTCCACCACTCGTCATGTGTTCATTGATGGCAGATCAGTGACGTTCGTTTTGTGATTTACATTACAAGAACAAAGTGGATATGGAAGTCATGCTGCTGACATTGAAAGTAACAACACTTCCAGTGAGATGTTATCACCTTATTCCTCAGAGGCCCCTAACAGCACTGTGGGTGTACCTACACCACATGGACTGCAGCAGTTCAAGAAGGTGGCCCACTAGCACATTCTCATGGGCGATTAGGCATGGGAATGAATGAATGCTGGCTTAGTCAGCAATGTCCACATCCCATGGAAGAATTTAAAAAGTAGATGATTAGAAATGTGAGTTCACAGGCACAAGGAGTAGGCATATCTCTAAGAAGTGGGGCAGAACTTTATGTCCCCCGGGCGGTGGGTTTTTAGGCAGGGTAGGGAGGTGGAGCGGGGGTGACTGTCAAATTTCTTGGATGGCCTTCCTATCAGTTTCCTGTCCGCCCCTGACCTCTCTGTAATTTTATGGTTGGGCCTTAGGTCGCCTAAAGGACAGGTCCCACTCAGCCTCAATTTTCAGGCTGGCAAGAGGCGTTCAGGGCAGGTATAAAGCTTGACAATGAACCGTGTTCAGGCCTTATGTGGGCAGGGGGTGGTGTCTTCTTCAGCAGCATCCTTTTAATATTGTGCTCTTCCCACACACCCCCACCGCCCACTACAAAAAGCTTGCCCCTGCAGGTCCTCCCTACTCCCCCTCTCCCTCCGGCCTCTCCATCAATACCTCCAAGTCCCATGCTCAACTCCCCGCCTCCCAGACTCACCTACCCTTCCCGGCCCGGCCTAAGAGCCCCAAAACTTACCAGGTCCTGCAAACCCACATCTTAGGCTCTGGAGACTGCTTGCAGTACCCGTCCTGTCCACTGCAGCTACTGGCGCTTCATGGTCTGGAGGGCTGCCAACTAATCTGATTGGCCGCAGCTCCCGAAGGCAGGACTGCCTCCTGACTGAGAGGCGGAAGTTCTGTCTCCATCCAATTAACGAATTTTGGAGCATTAAACAGCCACTGGGCAGGTAGTACCAGCGGGGATGTGTTCTCCGCTGCCTCTTCGGATGATGGGAAGGGAAACCCTCGCATCCTAAAAATCCTGACCATATTTTAGTTGGAGTGTTTGAGATTTACTTCCATTAAAGAACTGGATAGAAGCTGGGAAGTCGAGAAAAAAGAGAGCAAAGCGATTCTGGGTTAATGTTAGGAAACAATTATTCACAAACACAGCAGTGGAAATTTGGAACTCAACCCCAAAAAAGCTGGGGGCGATGTAAATCAATTAAATTTTTCAAAACGGAGTTTAATCTAATTTTGTTTGGCAGGAGAGTTAAGGGGCATGGGGCAAAGGTGAGTTAATGGGGTTAAGATGCATATCAACCATGACCTAGACTAGAATTTTCCAGCCCATCCGGTGGGATCTTCCACTACTACTGAAGTCAATGTTTAAATGGTTCGCTGCATTCACCTTGGGGAAACCCACCGTGGCAGGGCTGGGATTGAATGAGGAACAGATTTAAGGGTGTTGCTGGTCTACTGCTATTGCTATGGGCAGAATGATCCCTCTTTTGCTTCGAGTGCCAGCTCAGGGGAGAAAACCATCTTTCAGATCGGCAGCTGCAAAGCCAGTTTTCCTCTTCACATCTGTTTCAAATAAATCTGCAAGTGGAGCTCACAACATCATAATAATAATAATAATAATTGCTTATTGTCACAAGTAGGCTTCAATGAAATTACTGTGAAAAGCCCCTCGTCGCCACATACCGGCGCTGTTCGGGGAGGCTGGCACGGGAATTGAGCCCGCACTGCTGCATTGTTCTGCATTACAAGCCAGCTATTTAGCCCACTGTGCTAAACCAGCCCTATCATGCTGTCATGGCGGGGCCTCAAAAAGCCAGCAAGTCTGCACGTTTTCTCTGTGCCTGTATGGGTTTCCTCCGGGTGCTCCGGTTTCCTCTCACAAGTCCCAAAAGATGTGCTGTTAGGTTAGGTGAATTGGACATTCTGAATTCTCCCTCTGTGTACCCGAACAGGCGCCTGAATGTGGCGACTAGGGGTTTTCACAGTAACTTCACTGCAGTGTTAATGTAAGCCTACTTGTGACAATAAAGATTACTAAAAAAAAGAATCCCGAGTTCGAAGCGTGTCCTGATCTCCAATAAAAAAACAAAGGAATCAACCCCCACACATACATGGAGACCCCACAAGCACAAGGGGAACCCTCCCCACAGATAAGGGGAACCCCAACAATGAAGCTCCCCAGAGGGCCCCACCTTGGCACTGTCTACTGGCACTGCCCCCTACCAGTCCGGCATTGCCCCTGATACCCTGGCACCGTCCCCTGACACTACGCCTTGCACCCTGGTACTTCCCCCCCGACACTGTTGCCTGAGGGTTCAGTGCCATGGTGCCGATGGGCAGTGCCAGGGTACTGCCTGGACATGTCTCTCTCCCCCATGGCCCCGCCGGTTTCTCTTCACCTGGTTTGTGTTTTTGAAAACATGTTGTAAACTTCGCTGATGGGGGAGATCCCACTGTGAGGGTAGCATATGGTGGGGAAGCCCTTTAATGACATCGTAATTGATTTGCATGAGGTTCCTGACCTTTCCAGGTTTTTCTCTGGATTTGTCTCTGGATGGCTGACACTTAGTTTTTTGTCATTGAATCATGTCAGCCTTTAATAATGTAAGTCTTATTGAAACCCGAGGGAGGCTTTTACTTCAACATTCTTGTTCTATAAAGCTATCAACAGCCTGTCACTGCCTCCTTTCTCCTGCAGGAGAGTCCATCTCTCATGGTACCTCCTCTCTCCTGGGCAGCCTCCTCAAGATGTAGAGGCATCATTCTTCTTGTGCCTCCGGACATATTTCTGCGTGGTAATATTGTACAGCACACAATATGAAGCAGCATGTTGTTAGACACTTCGCTGGGGTCTGTACTGCAGGGCTCTGTCATTTTAACTCGTCTGATATCTGAAATAAGGCTTCAGATTGCTAAAGGTCTGTTCCAATACAATTCCTGTAGTCCATGAGCTTCATTGTGTCCAATGTTCCCCAATGTTCCAGAGGTCAGGAACCACTGGAGAATCTAACTCCAGATTAGGAATCATTGAACATGACTTTATTACCAGTTAGCCATCTTTATTCATGGTCTTGATCACCAGGGCTAGCATAGTGAATTGGAATCATGAGCATCAGTGTTTTGAGTGAGGTGTTTCCACGATATTACCCAAACATGGTAGAGGGCTCTTAAGACCATACGCATTGCTGTTAGTCTAATCCTATGGGGACCTTGTTAGTTTGTAAAATTGAACGGCTTGCTCTCATTGTTTTGTGGGATCCATTGAGAAATCAATAGATTGGGACACCAGCCTGACTAGCAGACAAGTGATCTACTTTGTGCCATGGTGAGCTCCTGAGCAAGACAAAGATCACTGTCGGGACAGATTCGATGGAAATAAAATTCAGTGCAGTGGTGACTGACTATAACAAGTAATTTTGTGCTCCTCCTAAATGCAGGTCATCGGCCACCATCCAAGGCATTATTCCCCAGGAGTCTCAGGAAGGGGTGACAAGTTGAGAATTCTGAGAGATGGTCAAGAAATTAATGTACAACATAAGAACATAAGAATCAGGAGTGGGCAATTCAGCCCTTGACCATTCACCATTCAATACGATCATGGCTGATCTCATCTCGGCCTCATCTCCACCTTTTTCTGCCCACTCCCATAACCTTTCATCCTGCCTCTAATTTAAAAAACTATCTATCTCTGTATCTCCTCCTTAAATCTGTTTAGTCTTCCAGCGTCCACTGCACTCTGGGGTAAAGAATTCCACAAATTCATGACCCTTTGAGTGAAGTAATTCCTCCTCATTTCTGTTTAAAATCTGGCGCCCCTTAGCCTTAGAAAACTATGACCTCACATTCTAGAATGTCCAAGGGGAAACATCTGCGCTACCTCAATTAGATCTCTTTTCATTCTTCTAAACACCAGCAAGTACAGTCTTAAATTTCTCAATCTCACTTCATAAGACAAGTCCTGGAATCAATCTAGTAAACCTTCTCTGAATTGCCTCGAATGCATTTAGGTCCTTCCTCGAGTAAAAGGATCAAAACTGTGGGCAGTATTCCAGATGAGGCCTCACAAATGCCTGATACAGTTGCAACAACCCTTCCCTACTTTTATACTCTATTCTATTAGCAATGAATGAGAAAATTCCATTTGCCTTCCTTATCGCCTGCTGCACCTGCCTGCTACCTTTCTGCGATTCGTGCACAAAGGCACTTACGGCACCCTGGGCTAATGCCAGGTAATCAATTCTAGCCCCACAGACCCCGGAGTCCCAACATAAGTGAATTAACCAATAATTTGCATACATTTTCTGAGATCTTTGACCCTTGACTGTTTTAATGACTTACAGGCACCAGATTTGTAAGTAAAACTTAATAACTGCTTATTTATAACACAAAAAGAAACAAACAATAAATGGTGATAATCGGACAATGGTCTGCAAATCTAATTATTCCCCCTTCAACATCCCACCCTCTATTCACACACACAACAGACTGAGACACAATGGGAAGGGAAGTATGAAAATAACAGGGATTAATCTGGAAATGAGAGATGAGTATCTTCGCTGCTGATGTTGTAGTCTTTGTAGTTGGCTCTCTTCCTGGGGCACACAGTATTGAAACCAACAGCTGGTTTGGAACTTCTGGACAGAACCATCAATTGGAACTCTCAGGCTGTAAGACTTCCTCTGGGGAGTCACCTTCACTTTTATTGACTTGGGCTTTCACACAGAAGATTCCCCTCAGGTCTGTTCAGCCTCACTTAAATCTAGAGTTCTTAACATGAGAATGTTAAATTGAGTTTTCAAACAGCCACTGCTGCCTGAAGGTGGCGCTGGACTGGATCCTACTGCAGGTTACAATCGCTGCAGAGAGACAGGTCTTTATCTTGAACCTTCAGAAAGAATCCATTAGACGTGAGAATTCAGAGCTCTAGCTTCACAGTTGCTCAATTAAAATAGAAATGACTACTTACCAATAGCTCACAGGCTATGCAGAAAGAGGAAAGTATTTAGTCACAAGTCATCAAATGAGAGAGAGAGATTTGAGCTGTTGCTCCCCCAGTTGATTGATCAGCACTGAAACTTTCATAGACTGCTGGAGATAAACTATTTGTAGCCTTTCAATCAGAAATTAAACTTTCAAAAACGACTGGTGAGAGTTTTAATCACCAGCCTTAGCTGAGAGAAAGAGTCGAAACCTGTGTCTTTGATGCTCTCCAGGCCTAAGAGTAGCCTTTCAATCAGAAATTAAACTTTTATAGACGACAGGTGAGAGTTTTAATCACCAGCCTTAGCTGAGAGAGAGAGTTGAAACCTGTGTCTTTGATGCTCTTCTGGCCTATGCAGATATGAACTCAAAATGGAATTTTCCGTCTACTTTCCAGAAGCTTCTGAAGTGCTCAATCAAAATCGAGAACCAAATAAGTCCCAGTATTCAAGAACAGGTGATTGGCTGCTAGCCAAGTCCATCAAACTGACATCACTGGACCATGCCAAATAGCACCCTAGACCGAGGGGAGTTCTTGGGCCAGTCCAAATAGCACCTTGTACCGGGGGATGGGGGGGGGGGGGGATGTTTCAGTAATTATCCAGATACAAAAGTTAAAAGCCAAAAGGACATAAATTTAAAAAGGAAAGAAGGGTCAGACAAGGTCTTACGAGAAGTTCCTTACAACACTCAGATCTCTCTGTACCAAAACATTTTAAAGTTTCTCTCCATTTAGTTAATAAGTTGCCTTTTTATTCCTCCGCCAAAATGGATAACTTCACACTTATCTATGTTAAATTCCACCTGACAAATTTTGGCCTACTTACCTAACCTATCCATATCCATTTGTATATTTCTTATGTCCTCATTCCAACTTGCCTTTCTAACTAGTTGAGTGTCATCTGCAAATTTGGCTATAATAAATTTTATCCCCGAGTCCAAGTCATTTATAAATTCTAAATAGTTCGGGCCCGAGAATCAAATCCTGTGGAACACACGAGTTACAGCTTTCAAACCAGAAAAAAAAATTTATACCCACTCTCTGCTTTCTGTTAGTTAGCCAATCCTCTGTCCAAACTAACATGTTACTTTCTGTATTAATCTTTTGTGCAGCACCTTACCAAATGCCTTCTGGAAGTCCAGATATACTACATCTACAGCACCACTATTATCCACTTTACTTGTTACATCTTTGAAGAACTCTAGCAAATTAGTCAAATGTGATTTACCCTTCATAAAACCATGCTGACTCTGATGGATTGCATTTTGACTTTCCAAATGTCCCATTCCTACTTCCTTAACAATGGATCCCAACAGTTTCCCAATGAAAGGCATTTATAGTTTCCTACGTTCTGTCCTTCTCCCTTTTTGAGTAGCCTTTTTAGCTATTAGCCTTTCTAATCTTATGGAATCTTTCCAGAATCCAGGGAATTTTGGAATATTATAATCATTGCATCACTATCTCTGCTGCCACTTCCTTGATGACCCCAGGATGTAGGCCATCGGGCCCTGGGGACTTGTCTGCCTATCCCAATAGTTTGCTCAGCAATTTTTCCCCAGTGATGGGGATTGTTTTAAGTTCCTCCTTGTCAACAACCTCTGTTACTATTAGAATGGTTCTAGTGCCCTCCATCAAAATATTGATTTGATGTCTCTGCCATTTTTCCCCAATATTAACTCCCCAGTCTCGTTCTCTAAGGGACCAATTTTGACCTCAGCTACTCTCTCCCTTTTTATACACTTATAGAATCTTTTGCAATCCATTTTTATATTTTGCACTAGATTTCTTTCATAATTTGCCTTTGCTTCTTTTATTACTTTTTTTAGCAATCCTTTGATGGCCTTTAAAAGTGTCCTGATCCTCCAGTCTGCCACTGGTCTTTGCAATGTGCTTTGCCTTAGTTTTTTCCTTTATGATATCTTAAACTCCTTGCTAGCGATGGGTGCATTTTCCTCCCCTTACAGCCTTTCTTCCTCTCTGGAACATATTTTAATTGGGAGGAATTGAATATCTCCTTAAATGTCTACCACTGTTCATCAACTGTCCTACCATTTAGTCTTTCTACCCAGTCCACTTGGGTCAAATCTGACCTCATGCCTATGTAATTGCCTTGGTTTAACACGAGAATACTAGTGGAGAACACTAGTGTGGGACTCAAGTTAAGTGCCCTCAAACTGAAATTCAAGCATGCAATGATCACTCTTTTCAAAATAATCCTTGACTACATGAAAGAAAGATTTGCATGTATGCAAAGCCATTTTGTGATCTTGGGACATTCCAAATATTTCACAGTCAGAAAAGTGCTTTTGAAGTGCAGTCACTATTGTAACGTAGGAAACACAGCAGCCAATTTATGCACAGCAAGCTCCTACAAACCACAATGTGATAATTACCAGGTAACCTGTTTTCTATTTTAATTACATGGTTGACAGGTACATTGTGGCAAGGACACCAAGGACAACTCCTCAAAAATAATGCTGTGGGGTTTTTATGTCCCTCCAAAAGAGCAGATGGAGCCACATTTTAACGTCTCATCTGAAAGATAGAACCACGGACAGTGCAGCACTCCCTCAGTAATGCACTGAAATGTTAGCCGAATTGTTTTGTATTGAAGTCTCTGACATGGAACTTGAACCCCCAAGCCTGCTCACTCAGCAAATTAGTTACAATGAGTTCTACTCATTCAGTTACGACTGACTTTCAAGATCATCCAGGTTCTTAACTGCAATGTTTTTGCCAAATCTAATAGTCTGCTTTTAGTCTCTGTCCGTAAGGTACTGCATGTGACCGTCTCAACCCCAAAAAACTTCAGAGCCATTGTCCCCAACACACTCCCTACTTAAACTAAAGTACCACACCTGAAAAGCAACCACAATATGATCATCCCTCACTGTCTTTAAGTTCACTAAGCCAATCCAATAGATAAACTTTTATCCCCCTCGAGCCCCCAATTTGTTATGGGCCAGGGTTTAGAGAACCCCAAAGTGTATCATGGAGTTCCCCTGACCCACAACTTTTAATAGATTGTGGTATGGGGAGCACACGGCCCACTCCACAGGTGTGATACAGCAGAGATGGAAAAGTATTTTTTAAAGCAAAACAATGTTTATTCTATGAACTCAAGGTAACCTTTTAAAAACATACAGTGAATATCTTAGCCACCATTAATTCAAATACAACCCCCAAAGAATACAACACTAAGTAATCCTTTAAGCTTTCCTTTTAACATCCATAAGACTTAAAACAACTTTTGCCAAAAGGACATCAGGTTAAAGTCATTACTGTTATTAGTTTTAAATCACCAGGATCAATTTACAGTCTTTAGATTACAGAGAGAAGCTTATACACCTTCTGGCTGTGGCTGCAGCTATCCAGCTCTGAAAACGAAGCCAAAACACACCCTGCAGCAAACAGCCTAAAATGAAAGTAAAAATCTGGCAGACAGCCCAGCTCCACCCACTCTCTGACATCACTGCAGTGGTAAACACCCATTTCTTAAAGGTACTCTCATTACAGATATTTATATACATACCCATTTATAAACACCCATTTCTTAAAGGCACTCTCACATGATACTATGTTGATCGTAGCCAAAAGCCCGGGTTTAGTAGTCAAGGAGAGTCAAACAATGGTTTATTTCCAAAAGGAAAGTATTACCTGTAGGGTGATCTCCCTGGTTGAAATGGCCCTTGTCCAACGGGCAGATTCTGATAGTGTTCGGGCCAGGATGGGGTTCCAATGGTCCCCTTCCCAGAGGGTACTGTTTGTCTGAATGAGGAGCATCCTCCATCCTTGCCACCCCCTGGACTTCCTGAACTCGCTTCTCTGCACTCTCCCATGAGAGGGAGATCTCAACAGGCTTTTTTAGGTCCAGCAACAGCTCGGCCAGCAATTTCCGCTGGGTTGCCATATTATTTTCTCCACATACAAGGTGACCCGGTTGCATTTCAGGTACAGAAGGCCCATTTGTGGAAAACTCTGCCAGTTTGCGCAGTCGCACCAAAAACATGGTAATGGACACCATGGGGTTCTCTCAGCCAATTTAAATCTGTACCTCTATAATGGCGGATGGCTTGGGGTCGTTGTGGTTTGTCACGAGTACCACTATTTCTTTGAACATCTTGGAGTCTGGGGCCACAGGGTATGTTAGGCTCTTTATGACACTAAAAATGGAGCCTCCCCGCAGGTGGTCAGAAGAATTACCATCTGCGATCATCCCCAATGATGGCATTCACATAAAGAAAATCTTACATAAGCTGCACGCACCGAGTCAAGTCCTCTACCACCACATCGAATTCATCAGCTCTGCCAACAAACGGCACTTTCAAAACAGTGCAAACCTTATTCCTTTGTGAGGAGCAGTGGCAGTGCTTCAAATGGCTAGCGGCATCGACTTTAGTTCTGTTTTATCCTCGTCGCCAATTTAGTAGTCAAAGAGGAGTCCGGAAAGGAAAGTCAAACAACGGTTTATTTCCAAAATGAAAGTATTTCCATACAACAGTCCAAGTCCCAGCTGGAACTACTCTGTAAGTCCACTCCTACCTTTGCGGACTTATATGGCAATGAGTTAAGGAGCCAGCTGGTGGACCTCCATTCCTCAGCGGGGGAGCTCATACTCCACGAGGCTCACTGGGAGATTAATCGGCTCCTCCCCATTGGTTTCGTGGGGGTTACAACACCAAGAATGATCAAGTTGACGGAATTGGATTGCAAAATCTGCGAAATTATTTGAAGAGCGTGGTCTCCCTACTGACTGCCTGTTCTACGTAGCACATTAAAGTCAGGACAGGTGGGAACCGAATATTCTTCTGGATGCTATTTTCTGACGTGGGATTGCTATGCTGAATGAAAACACCGGGCGGGATTCTCAGTCCCCGCCAGCCCCGTCTTCCCACCGACGGCGGGATTCTCCTTTCCCGCAGCCGGCTAATGGGGCTTCCCATTGTGGCCACTCCATGCCTTCGGGAAACCCGTGGGCGTGGGTATGCGGAGGATCCCGCGGACAGAGAAACCCACAGCAGATTTTACAGACTTTATAAACAGCCCGAACATTAGCAATTTAGGGATTGAAAATCCAGACTGCGAACTCCTGCTCCACCCTAGCTCAATAAAACTTTGGGTATCTCCCAGAATAAAGTCTGCAGAGGTATTTCTATTCCCTTTAAGTGCAACTTTCTCTTCAAATCTCACACAAGAATGTATCCACTCAATCAGTCTGTGCCGAGCATCTGCTGTGCATTGAATTGTGTTGAAACGGCTGACTCCAATTCAAATGCTAATTTGCTTCCTCAGCTCCATAAACACTGTTTAGAGGACACATATTGTACACATTTTTTCCTGAATCCACGGAAATATTTTGACAGACCGTTAGACTGACCAGAAAACTGTAAGGTGTGTTTCTATTTTTGGCTGTGCCATTTTTGACACATTGACGGAATTCTCATGTTTCCCTTTTTAACCAAGTCATCAATTGTTTTCACAAAAAACAGGCTGGCGGCCTATTAATAGCAAAACCACAGCAATTTGATCAGTGTGTTAAATAGCACACAGAGGAATTTCTAACCCTGTGTGTTTCTTCTGAACGAGAGCACCCTGACAAATAGGGTTCACATAACTGGCTATTTTATCAATGACTAACCTTTGCAGTTTTCAAAGTGTAAAGGAGTAAAGGGTAATCTAACT
Source organism: Scyliorhinus torazame (assembly GCF_047496885.1). NCBI lineage: Eukaryota > Metazoa > Chordata > Chondrichthyes > Carcharhiniformes > Scyliorhinidae > Scyliorhinus > Scyliorhinus torazame. Next base: position 48,003,369 of record NC_092724.1, read on the forward strand.
GAGGTGTTTTAAGTTAGTTAAATCATTAGATAAGGTAGCTGGAGAGGAACTATCTTCTCTAGGTGATGGAGTCCTGAGCAGGGAGCAATAGAAACTAAATGGTACCTGAGAGAACTTGTAAACAATTCTCCAGTCATTGCGATTCAATTTCCCTGCTGGCAGCGGACCTCCCATCAGTGGATTTCCAGGTGGTGTGGAGTGGCTTCAATGGGAAATCCCATTGACAAGCGGCAGGAAGATAGAATCCCACCACCAGTGAACAGCACACCACCGAGAAACACTCGGCTGGGGGACCAGAGAATCTCGCCGCTTGGAGTATACATAATCAATAGTTTGCAGGTGGCAACACTGACAAGTTGAGAAGACGGTCAGGATGACGTGTAGGATTCTTAGCTTCATCAATAAAAGCACAGATTAGAAAAGAAAAGGGGCTGCATGCTCTGCCGTCAGGATTCTCCGTTTTGCCAGCAGCCGGGGGTTTCCCGACGGCGTGGGGTTGCCCCACAATGGGAAACCCTATTGACCAGCCGGCAAAATGGAGACTCCCGACGGCGTGCTGACCCAGAAATCTGGTGCGGCGGGATGGAGAAACCCACCGAGGAAGTTTGTTTAACACAGGTAAAGCCTGTTCTGGACACCACACTGTGTGAAGGATGTGAACAATGTAGGAGTGTGTGCAGAGGGGATTTACCAGAATGTAACGAGAGGTGAAAGGCTTCAGTTCTGTGGAGAGACTGGAGGAGCTGGGATTGTCCTCTTCACAGCAGAGGTGAAGGGGAGGTTCGATACAAACGTTCAAAATCTTTAAGGGTTGCATTTTCCAATCCCTCCCACAACGAGAACCATCATGGGTGGAGCGGACAATTTAATGGACCATTAAAACGTCCTTTGACCTTGGGGGGGAATTTTCGGCACCTGGGTCGATGGGACCAGGAAATTCCACCCGAAGGATTTTGATAAGAGTAAATGATACAGTGACAGAAGGATCGGAAATTGGAGGATAAATATTTATGGTGATTGGCAATAGAACCAGAGGTGACATGCAGAAACATGTCTTTTAGTAGTGTTCCGAAACACATTGGGCGTCATTCTCCGACCCCCCGCCGGGTCGGAGAATGGCCGTTGGCCGCCGTGAATCCCGCCCCCGCCCCCGCCGAAGTCGGGAGATTGGGCGGGGGCGGGAATCGGGCCGCGCCGGTTGGCGGGACGCCCCGCTCAATTCTCCGGCCCGGATGGGCCGAAGTCCCGCCCAGAAATTGCCTGTCCCGCCGGCGTAAATCAAAGCTGGTATTTACCGGCGGGACCAGGCGGCGTGGGCGGGCTTCGGGGTCCTGGGGGGGGCGCGGGGCGATCTGACCCCGGGGGCTGCCCCCACGGTGGCCTGGCCCGCGATCGGGGCCCACCGATCCGCGGGCGGGCCTGTGCTGTGGGGGCACTCTTTCCCTTCCGCCTCCGCCACGGCCTCCACCATGGCGGAGGCGGAAGAGACTCTCCCCACTGCGCATGCGCGGGAAGCTGTCGGCGGCCGCGGACGCTCCCGCGCATGCGCCGCATTTCCACGCCAGCTGGCGGGGCACCAAACGCCATTTCCGCCAGCTGGCGGAAATGGCGTTTGGTGCCCCGCCAGCTGGCACGGAAATGGGGCGCAATCCCTCCGGTGTCGGCCTAGCCCCTCAATGTTGGGGCTCGGCCCCCAAAGATGCGGAGCATTCCGCACCTTTGGGCCGGCGCGATGCCTGTCTGATTGGCGTCGTTTTTGGCGCCAGTCAGCGGACATCGCGCCATTGGGGGAGAATTTCGCCCAATGTCTGAAAGGATGGTGGAAGGAGATCCAGTGATAACTATCTATGAAAACTTGCAAAGGAATAAAATGCTAGGCTATGGAGAAAGAGAAGAGGGTTGGAACGAATTGAATAGCTATCTCAAAGAGCTTTCACAAACAGAATGCGCTGAATGGCCTCCTGCTATGCTGTATCATTTTCTGACTGTAGGATAAAGGGTTAGTAAAGGAATATGCTAATGTATGACGTAGATGATGATATCACTGACATCAGTCAGTCATGTTTAGGTTGGAACATCATGCCTAGGAGGAACATGGCTACTCTGTAACCTGTTTGGATATAATACTGATAAACAAGTATTAAGCAAGTAACAGATTATGGCAGCAGTCTTTTCAGTAACCAAGATTCACGCCAAGATTCACAGATCAGAAGGACCATCTCAAACATGGTGGCAGCGGTGGCAACATCGACGTAAATAATACATCGATAGTATTGATGTAACCAGGAAGTAAAGAAAATTCTGATGACAGCTTTTACTTATGACTCGGTAGAAAGAGAAGGCACACTGGAGAGAGTTAATGATACCCATACTTGGTGAGTAGTCCCTGCTCTACCCCACCAATTTGACTGTCTCAGAGGCCTAAAGAGATAACAGCAGTGGGAGTTATAGAAACACCGTGCTGAATTCTTCACTTCGCGATGCCAGACGGACGATTTGCGATCGGGCGGAGAATCGCACAAAATTGAAAAATTGTGGTTTGCGGCCAGCACTGATTCCGGTGCTATGCTGCGGTCCCTCGTTGGTGTCAGAATCAAAGTTCATACCCCATGCCGGCGGGTCCATGCAAAACCGTCATTTGCATGAATTTTAATATGATTAACGGCTCAGGCATTTCATGCTCCACTCTTCTGCAATCCGCAAGTCTTGCTAGCATGAATTAGTGCAAGTATTTACAAGCGAGGACTGGGCACCATGGCTGCAGAGGCAGAGCGAGAGGCTAAAAACACTCTCAAAAAGCCTCAACAAGTTTGGGCTTGTTGAGGGGTGGCTGCCCAGGCCAAGGGCAGTAGTAGGGAACAACTTGGTGCCAGGTCCTTGGACGCGGGATGTTTTCCTCGGCATCGAGATAACCTGGCTCAGACAACCATTGCTGCGTTTTTTAAACACACCCATTTGGTGCTACTTACAGGCTCCTGGCTGCCACACAGCTGAATGCTGCCTGTGTCCTTTGAATGCTCAGAAGGCGTGACGGAGAAGCTGGCCAGTGTGGTACCACCTCGAGGATTAAAGCAGTGGTGAAATACTACTGCTGCTGTATATATAAAATTGTAAATAAAGTTATTATCTTTTGGCTCTACAAACTCGTGCTGGATTCTTCGTGGCACTCACAAAAGTCCCCCAGTAGTTGACATTTCCACCCGGTAAAAAATTGTCTGACTATCCACTCTGTCCATGTCAATAATAATTTTGTAAACCGCTATCAGGGAGCCCATCAACCTCTGTCGTTCCAGTGAAAACAATCTGAGTTTATCCAACTTCTCCTCATAGCTAATACCCTCCAGACCAGGGAATATCCTGGTGAACCTCTTCTGTACCCTCTCCAAAGCATCCTCTGGTAGGGTGGTGACCAGAATTGGCCGCAATTGGTAAAGATGCTGCAGCTGAATCTTTAGTGCTACTAAAGCTGTGGAACCCTGTGCAGCAAATTTATCTCCGAGTTATTTGCCTACAGGAAAATCATTTTCATTTGTCAGCTCAAGATGGTGCTGTCTTGTCTCCATATCTTCAGCAATTCATTCCGTTGCCTAGAGTGGAGCAACCTCACACAGAGAGATGTGTGGCTCTCTTACCACTGCCTACAGAAAGTAGAGTCTTTCCAACATACCACTGGGAGATCATCTCTTTTCTTTTCCTGAAATTCTTTCAGGAAATTTGTTGGATTTTCCTTCATCCTCCAGATTCATTGGAATCTCAGATCTTCGATCCTTGTCAGTCTTCGATAAAGTGGTGAATGACATCCATCAAAGGATCCATGGCTGTGACAGCCTTCCCTGGATTATTCATCTTCCCAAGGTATTTCCCTGTGTGCTGCTAGGGAGAAACAGGTTCCAAAAGAAGTCCTAATTCTTCTCTTCAATTGCGAGAGAGTCCAAAGGTTGATGTTCTTCACTCTTCTCTCTTGGACTAATCTTTTGTTGAGAAGCCTTGCAATTCAACCATCTGGAACCCCACGTGCCGCTGAACAGCAATATTGCTAAATTGCTGTCCCATTCTGCTAAGGATGATGTCCTCTGAGGCAAAGGAGAAACTTCACATGTCTCCACGACATTGTGCCTAAGGGCCGAGAATGGTGGTCCAAATCCCTCGGACCTGTGACTTGGAAAGGAGGGAAAGAGTTGGGTAGAAGATGTAGTTGTAAAAAAGGGAGTTACAGAAATGCAAATAGTTAAAGATATAGATCAATATTTTTGCTAGAAAGCAGGTAGTATACTTGAGAGGATTGACTTATGAGAGAGACTGAGTAGACTGAGACTATACTCATTTGAATTTCAAAGAATATGGGGGGATCTTATAGAAATATATAAAATTATGAAGGGAATAGATAAGATAAGAGCAGGGAGGTTGTTTCCACTGACGGGTGAAACTAGAACTCGGGGGCATAGCTTCAAAATAAGGAGCAGATTTAGGACTGAGTTGAGGAGGAACATCTTCACTCAAAGGGTTGTGAATCTGTGGAGTTCGCTGCCAGTGAAGCAGTTGTGGCTACCTCGTTGAATGGTTTTAAGGCAAAGATAGATACATTTTTGAACAGTAAAGGAATGAAGGGTTATGGTGAGGGTAAGTGGAGCTGAGTCTACAAAAATTTCAGCCATGATCTTATTGAATGGCGGAACAGGTTTGAGAAGCCAGATGGCCTACTACTGCTCCTAGTTCTTACGTTCTTATGTTCTTACTTGGGGAGAAGTGTAGTATAAAGGAGTAACAGAAGGAACTGTTTCTCCCAGAATTTCTAGAAGTGTGCCAACCTCACCACTCAATAACGATGTAAAGAATTATCGCACATGCTGATATATGACCAACATGATGATGATGTGGAGATGCCGGCGTTGGACTGGGGTGAGCACAGTCAGAAGTCTTACAACACCAGGTTAGAGTCCAACAGGTTTGTTTTGAATCACTAGCTTTCGGAGCGCAGCTTCTTCCTCTGTGCCTACATGATGATGATGCATCTCTATGTATTAGACTCTGTCGAGAGAGAGAAGTTGGAACATTATGCTCAGGAGAAATATGCCTACTCTGTGACAGATGTAGTACCAAGCAAGTACTGGAGTTACCAAGAACCATGTCTAGAGTCTACATCAAAAGGACCACCTCAAAACAATACTAATCTTCCAATTAGAGCTCAACCATTCAGGGGGGATGGAAGAAAGCCTTTTTATACATAGAGGGTAGCGGAACTGGAACTCACTCCCTCATAATCTGTCAAAATCCTGGAACTCCCTCCCTAACAGCACTGTGGGTCTACTTAGACCACATGGCCTGCAGCAGTTCAAGAAGGCAGTTCACCACCATCATCTCAAGGGCAATTAAGGATGGGCAACAACTGCTGGTCGAGGCAGCAATGCCCACATCCTGTGAAAGAATAATTTTTATAAAGCTGAAACTGCATCTATCAACCTGAACTCCAGTATGAAGGGAAAGATTTGTCTTCATGCCTGAAAGAGGGTCCTCTTTAAATGGAAGTGTTAGGATGCCGGATGAGAATCCAACTATTTGCAATTTATAAAACTGTGAAGAAAGATGACTGCACCTCAGGAGTGATAACACTGACCAATGGGTATCTGTTATATTAAAACAAACTTTAGTTTAAACACAGCATTAACCACATTAGCAAAAAAGAAATAACTTTACCGATAACAGTTGCAACAGTTCTTCAGTAAAAGGAAAAACTTTGGGCGAGATCTACTGGCTGCGTTATGCCCGAAAGGCAGCGTGACGCAATGTGACCGGTCGATGCTGGGTGATCCCTCTTCCAGGATCTAACCAGCTCGCCGCACCTCGCTAGATCCAGCGTGATCTCGCGAGACGTGCGACGTGAATCCTGCCCATTATGAACTGGATCACTTTTTGGCAAATCTGCATATTAAAGTAAGCCAGCAATTCGCATTGTAATATGCATTCCCACGATCTAGCCAAGGCATGAAATCTTGGACGAATGCTGTTCAGTGCCGGTCCCCATAAACTGGGTCGAGATAGAAAGGCACTTATGGGGATCTCCAAGGTGAACAGAGGCCCCCAGGTGCTTTCCCTTTGGACTGGGTGGAACCCTGGCACTTCTGGTGTCACATTGGCACTGTCAGCCATTCCCCTGGCAGTGCCTGCCTGGTACCCTGGCAGTACCACCTGGGTGTCAGCCTGGCACTGCAAGGTGCCCAGGTGACATTGCCAGCTGGCAGGGGTAATGCCATAGTGCCAGTCTGACACTGTCAAGGTACCCAGGTAGCATTGCCAGCTGGCTGGGGCACTGCCACGGTGCCAGGTTGGCATTTTTCCCGTGCTGCGGATCAGGCGCGAGTGGGTGCAGGGAGGTGTGGGAGAGCCTGAGGGCTCCCTTATCAGTGAGTTGGGCTTGGGAGGGTTCGGGGTGCGTGCCGGGGGGTTGAGAGATTGGGATACCATTTAAAAATGGCTTCACAATTTCTCCCTGTGCTGCGGAGTTCTGGCAAGCGGAGCTCGGCAGTGCAGAAAATGGGACCAAGTGCGGCCTCGACCACACGTTCCCCACTGAGGCCCCCAATCTACCCAAATGGCCATTCGATTACGTGGTGTTTCTTAACGCTCTGAGCGTCAGGAAACACGCGGCTAATCGCGCGCTACTGGACTGTGTTCACATTTGGGTAGATTGGGCCCTTTATCTTACTCCCTACACCTGGCATAGTCCAATTAACCAAACCAATATATTGTTCAAATACCACTTGTAAGTAAAGTTAACAATCAGGTTTACTTGCTTTTCTCTGAGCAGAGACCTTGGAGAAACCTTTCAGGGGCAAACTGAAAGACATTTCTTGGCAGAGTAAAATCCCATGGCAAACTGAAGCGCCAGACAAACCTGGCCTCACTTTCATAACCCCTTAATCACAGCTTTAGCAGGCATACTGGCTGTATGCATTGTAAACACATTTTAAAAATTACATTACTACAACAAATATAAAATATGACAATTTCTTACATTCATCACAGAAGTGAAAGGTAGAATTTTGAAGTCAGTCATGCAGAATCATACAGTACAAAAGGCAATCATTCACCCCACCATGCTGAGAATTATCCCATTATTTTGTGTCCCCTGCTCCTGCCCAGATAGTCCTTCCGTTTGGACATGTGAAATATTTTCTCATATTTTCATGAATCATATTGACTCTTGCACTCAGAGTGTTTATGAATGTTTTCTCTCTCAACAGATTTACAGCAGCTTTTGTTAGTGCAATTTATCATCTGCAATCCAGATGTTGTTTAATTAGGGATAATGTTGGGATCATAGTATAGCGAGCGTCACCTTTGTCCTAATATTTGCTACAAGTACAGAAATATGTTTACAGAATTAAACATAATCCTGAGCTGTGCTACAATTTTGAGTTGGTTAGGAACATTATGCTCGGGTTAGGGATTTTGTAGCCTGAAAATGCTTGAAATATCTCGTGGCAAATCCATGGAAAACGAGTCAGGAACAAACTTGACGGTGTGACAACCATATAATAATAAAACATAAATATACGGAACCATGTCTGTAATACCTGTTTCAGTAGCTTCTCTGGGAGTTCTCGGAAAGACGTTTAAAATAGCACAGCTTTCATTTACTGTAAATAACCAACGGAATTTGCCCTTTTGTTCCCTCATGGCGTCTGCATTAAGTTTGCACTTGATGCTCTGCACATTTGGTGTTTATAATGCCTGATTTTGCATTATGGACCTCCCTCTAACAATTTTGTACAACCTACAACATTGCAGTCAGAAAATATACAATCATTCCTTGAAAATTCTTTTTGATCTCAGGATTTATAGTCAAACTTGAAGTTGCATATCAAAGGGTCAATAGATCTTGTTAGACCTCTTGACACCGAAAAATAATGAGTAGAGGGCAAATTTAATGATTTAGTGCTTCTGACACAGAGCTTCATTGTAACTTATTGGGCAGAAATTGCACAGCGAAAGGGTCAAGCACATTCACCTCTACGTTTAAATTTGCAATATGTGGTCCCATTGTATGAAGGTCTGCAACTGAAATACTAGTTCATACTATTCATCTCCATTAAGAAGAGCTACTATTTATAGAGCCTCTTACCATGTCTCTCAAAAATATTTCAAAAGACTTTGCCTGCACTGAATTAATTCTTAGAAGTAGTTTTGGCTCAGGTTATTTAAGCGGACAAGGCAACTTGTGTACACAAAGAAAAATCCACATCAGCAACAACATTAATCTATTTTTTAGTGGAGACAGACATGTTCTCCAGGATGCCACTGCACTCCCTGATCATGCATGCATTAATACCTCAGTGAACAACCAGATTATGTGCCTTAATGTTTCAGCTGAAAACTGGCACCACTTGACTGCCATGTCAAGCAGGGGCAGCACGGTAGCATTGTGGATAGCACAATTGCTTCACAGCTCCAGGGTCCCAGGTTCGATTTCGGCTTGGGTCACTGTCTGTGTGGAGTCTGCACATCCTCCCCGTGTGTGTGTGGGTTTCCTCCGAGTGCTCCGGTTTCCTCCCACAGTCCAAAGATGTGCAGGTTAGGTGGATTGGCCATGCTAAATTGCCCTTAGTGTCCAAAATTGCCCTTAGTGTTGGGTGGGGTTACTGGGTTATGGGGATAGAATGGAGGTGTTGACCTTGGGTAGGGTGCTCTTTCCAAGAGCTGGTGCAGACTCGATGGGCCGACTAGCCTCCTTCTGCACTGTAAATTCTATGATCTATGTGTCAGCCTCTGTTATGGGGGGAGGAATTTAGCTTATTGCCACCTGTTTTACTAGCATTAAACCTCTGAATTTTGTGCCGCATTCTGACACTGGCCTGTGGCCAAACTGAATCAGAAGTGAATGAGAACCAGATTGGGCTCTGTGCCCCCCAGGATCGCTTCACTTTCACCAGGGTTGACCCGGCCTGATGGGCAGTTCAGCATGGAAACCAGTGGAACAGCCAGTCTCCAGAGCCAGCGACAAATGAGGCATGAGGTTGATGAGCTTCAGGCGGGCACGCACTGTCCTTCCCCCCCCTTAACATTGTGCCTGTTTCAAACACTAATCACATTTCTCTCCCATGTCTTTATATGAGGTTTAAATCCACAGATTTCTGACTCAGGTGTAAGAATGCTTCCAACTGTGCCAAGATGCCACTTGAAGTATGTCACCTAAACAGTACACTTGATAGGGTACAAATCTGTGAACCCGAAAACTGTAAGAAATAGGAGCAGGAGTAGTCCATTCATCCCCTTGAGCCTAACCGGTCATTCAATAAGAAGATGGTTTTCTAGCCTCTTCAGCCCAGGAAAACAGCTTCTCAGCATCTAGCCTTTCAAACCCTCTCAGAATCTTACAGGCTTCATTTTTCCAAGCTCGATTCCATTCAAAATAGATTAGAGGACATCAGTCACATTCACCAAAGGAAAACTTTCTTATTCCAAGATTCAATCAATCAGACTTTCACTGGGTGGCACAGTGATTAGCACTATTGCTTCACAGCGCCAGGGTCCCAGGTTCAATTCCGGCTTGGGTCACTGTCTGTGAGGAATCTGCATGTTCTCTTCGAGTCTGCGTGTGTTTCCTCCGGGTGCTCCTGTTTCCTCCCTTAAGTCCCAAAAGACAGGCTATTAGGTAATTTGGACATTCTGAATTCTCCCTCTGTGTACCCGAACAGGCGCCGGAATGTGGCGACTAGGGACTTCTCACGGTAACTTCATTGCAGTGCAATTGTAAGCATACTTGTGACAATAAAGATTATTAAATTATTAAATGTTCTACCTCAGCCCACATTATCCTCGTTTCCTCTGATTCCCCCAGTATCCCAAAACTCTATTGATCCCTGACTGCATATATACAATGTCTTGGGAAGTATAGGGCGATAGTGGGTGATAATTGATCCGGAGTCCATTTTGATCTAAACCCAATTTTATTTTCCATACAACCAGAGCTCTAGCAATTTAAGGTAACTTTCCGCACCCAGACACAACCAATGTTTAAGTAAAGTCTGCTTTGGGTGGAACAGGCAGCTCACAATCATAAACGTTTGAAAATACTCAGGATGGTTATAAGTTACTGGGGGCTCGGTGAACGCAGTTGGTGGATGGTTGCTAATTGATGCAGAGCGAAGCAAACTGCACAGGCTCAATTTCCATACTGGCTGAGGTTATCCATGAGGGCCCCACCTTCTCAACCTTGCCCCTCACCTGAGGTGTGGTTCCCCTCAGGTTAAATCACCACCAGTCTCTCAAACGGAGAGAGCAGCCTATGGTCCTGAGGGACAATAGCGACTTTCATTTCACTGTATAAAAATACTGTAAACTGATTAATGTAAATGCATGAATTGTCTAAATTAGAACTTCCATAAACACTTAATTGTGCTTGGCACCTGAACAACATTTCAAAGTAAGACCTGAACCTCTGAAGAAGAGAGGCTACTGTTATGTTTGTGGACAATGGTAAGAAATGAATCAGTGTACGACACAACATCTCGTTCAAAATCAGTTATTTAATGTTGAATAAACTGTGGGTAGATTAAACTATTGCTAACCAAACTGCGGAGCTTCTAACAATGCTATTAACAGCTCCTGTAACTCTGGTCAAGACTGGTTTTGTTCGGTTCCAGTGTCATGTTCCTCTTGCATGACACCTATTGGTCGGAGGCTATATAGACTTGCCATATACTCTGTTAGATACACTGTTACTGCATATCATTACAGCTCCAGGAAAAGAGTAATAATAATCTGGGGCAAGGGGATCAGTTTTGGGTTGTTCTAGGAAGAGCAGCCACAATGGGCTGAATGGGCACCTTGTTTTGCAAATCTCTAAGGTTCTACGGATCCCTCTGTTGAAATTCTATTTGTTATCAAGCGGCCATAACCCACTTTTAGCCTAGCATAGATGAGGGAGCTCAGTGTTGAGTGGCAATGAAGAATTATAAGACCATAAGGCCACAAGGAATAGGAATAGGAGTAGGCCATTCAGCCCTTCGAGCCCACTCCGCCATTTAATAAGATCATGGCTGATCTAACATTCACTAACGCCCACTATCCTGCCTTATCTCTGCAACTCTTAATTCCCCTGATTAATTAACTGATTAATAACCTATCCATTTCAGCCTTGAAAATGTTCAAGGATTCAACCTCCACTGCTTCCTGGGGTAAAGAATTCCAAAAAGTCACCAAGAAATTAACAATGTGTGCAGTAGTTTAATAAGCAGAGTAAATGCATTAAAAATACAATCTTAAGTCCTGGACTTTTGCTCCAAGGTCAGCAGTACAAAGTCAGGACATTTCCTAGCTCGGCGAACCTGATGCAGGAACGAAGTCAATCCTTAAGTGGGAATTTTCCATCCGGAAGGTGGTTGGGGCAGGCTGACCAGAAGGCCTGCCTCAGTGCCAAAGTTTAAAAAAAGACAATAAAATAAAAGAAATCCTCACCCTGGCACGGCCCCCCCCCACCGCCTCACACTCCTCATGCGCAACCAGGCCAACTCGTGCTACCTCATACCCTCCACCCACCCTCCCATAACCCCAATGCCTTCCATTCCCCTCCATGCCAACCCATGCCTCTGTATTCCCCCCATGCATAACCCTCAGAACCTCCAAGCCAATTTGTGCCACTTTACCCACAGCAAGTGGTGTTTTTTCACATTTTCCAAACATTTAAAGGGCAAGACCTTTTAATTCTTTGACAGCTCCCTGTGACTGCTGGTCTTGGCAGGTCCTCTTGGCAGCTTTGACAAGGCTCTTTGACAGGTGCTTCTAACAGTTTGGACATTCCATTTTAACATGTCTATTGACAGTTCCAATGAGCTTGACAGCAATAGGTTATGGACTTTTATGCACATGAATGCCTACTTTTAACAATTCCACAGGGCATCTGAACTCCACCAAAGATGCCCCAGGACCAGATCCAAATATGTATCTTATCTCTCCAAAGGTTTTCTAAGCAAATCTACAAATATTAGACTTGGGGGCGGGATTCTCCGGCGTTGTCCACCCGGCGACCGGAGAATCCCACCTGAGGTCAATGGACTTCTCCATTGTCCGCGGCTCGCCCAAGGCGTTCCTGTGGCAGGCGGGGTGGAAGAATGCAGCCCTTGCTCTTACCTGGTGTAATCTGCACACTCCTGGTTTTACATACAGGCATGCAGAAATCAGAATTGAATGGAGGAAGCTACTGATTTCAATGACTAGCTGCTTCTGTCATACAATGCTGAGTTTATCCAGCATTTTTGTTTTTTATTGAAGACTTGCTGCACAGACTCAGCATTGTTTTGGAGGCTTACCAAATGCACTCTGATATTACTGGTATCCTTGCAAAGAGTCCTATTGCATGCAAGACGATAAACCTCAACATGGCTCGTGCTAAAATTATTCTTCATAGGTGAATGTGGAGAGTGAGACTTGGAAAGTTATTTGACTGAGGAAGGCACCACAGCTCACAAAGTAACAACAATTTCTATTTCTGTGGTGAGCAGGATTCTACGTTTGGGAGACTGGGTGAGGTTCTCCAGTCACGTGTTCATCGGTGCTCTGTCCTGGCCGGCAGCGACATCCTCTGTTCCCGCCACCTGCCCATCATGGCCATCCCATAGCGCCGGATAAACTGCGGGCATGGATGCGCTGCCGACGGAAAAAAAAATCCCACCAGCGGCGAACCACCGTGCCCATCCGCAGACTCCCGACCAGAAGTGCAGGACCCCGTATCCGCAGCCAGAGCTGCGAGAACCGCTCCGTGGTCCTGCTAGCCCCCTGCAGGTTGGAGTGTATGTTCTCCCACCAGAGGAGAATTGCTATTGATTTGCACTCCCAATGGGAGCACAAATCTTGAAGCAATTAAGTATCCCTCACAATGCAAATCTATGCATGGGGAGGAATATGAGGGATTCCCGCTACCAGGTCACCATTTTGAGGGGGCAGCCCAATAGCCGTGTCCTGCGGCCGGCCAACTCCAACCCCTCACCACACATCGGCCTTGCAGCCCCCGCCGCGCATCACAAAGAAGCCCACTCACCCCCGAATTTTCGGAGTGCCCCCCCCCTCCCTAAGTGACCCGACCCCCCCCCCCCCCCCCCCTGCTCCCCGGGACCTCCCAAATAGGGAGCCCCCAAGAGGCCTCCAAAATAAGGAGATCCCCCTGCGAGCATCTGAATAATGAAACTCCTGAGGCACACCCTAAACAGGGAGACCCCCAGGGACCCCATAAGTAAGGCCCCCCCCCCAGAGATCCCCGAAATAGAGAGACACCCTACAGGGACCCTCTAATTAGTGGGAACCCCAGAGGGGCTTCTTAACTAGAAGGACCCTCTCCCCTCACAGACCCACTCAGAAAAGAGATCCCTGACTGTAAGCTGGAGAGTAATACAGACAGGGGCAGTGGAAGAAACTACAACTGTCAAACTCACCTGGAAGCAACACATGTCCATTCCTGGAAAGAGAGTAGCTCTGAACTGTGTTTAAACCCCTCAGAACCATGAGCTGCAAGCCATTCATTCATTTCTGGTAGTAGGCTGTGATTGACAGCTTGCTCAAAACAGCTGTTAGCCTTGCTTCATTTATCTTCTTCATGATAAGTAAGCCTAAGCGCCGAAACCACAATGTTCACAAACAACAAACACTTCAAAGAGAGTTAAGTGTATTCCAATCACTCCCCTTCACCTTGAGTGAGTTTGAAGTGCTGAGCTGGAAATTGACAGAACTTGGGCGGGATTCTTTAATAATGGGGCTATGTCCCCACGGCAGTACCAAAACGTGGGCGTTTCACTCTGGACTTTCCTTAAGAAAGTCCAGAGTGATTCTCCAACATGCAGGGGGCTAGCAGGACCACGGAGTGGTTCTCGCAGCTCTGGCTGCGGATACGGGGTCCTGCACTTCCGGTCGGGAGTCTGCGGATGGGCACGGTGGTGGCCTGCTGCGGCTGCGCCATGCGCGATGGGGGACTCAGAGCTGCACCAAAAATGTAGGCCTCCCCCGAGATCGTACGTGCCCACGGATCGGTACCACCCGATCGCCCCCCCCCCTAGCCATCTGTGAGGCTCCTCCCGGTGGAGGATCCTCCCAGCCCCCACCAGGGGACTGAGCCCGCAGCCGCCACCGGCCATTCCCGACAGGCAAAACATGGTTAGAACCACGCCTTTGGGAATCTGTCAATGGCCCCCTACCCGTGCCGCATAGACTGCGCACACGCAATTCACGGTGATTCTCTGGACACCGGAAAATCCCGGGAGCGGCGTCACACTGGATTTCGGTGTCAAGGCCCATTCTCCGCTGATCGCGATTTCGACGCGGAGGCTCGGAGAATACCACCCCTTAACTCTCTTTGAAGTGGTTGATGGAGTCCAAAGCTCCGGAATGGAGTTGTTTGCAAGGACCAAAGACAATGGGTGGAAATTTCCTGGATATCGGCAAAGGCCGATAGCAGGAAGGGAAATTGACTTTGAAGCCCCCAACAGTAATACCAGTTTTCTCTGCCGTATCATTCTGGATTTAGGCTTAAAAATATAAAAGGACGGGCCCCATGGCATAACGCCATCAACTTAGTCCCTTGAAGATTGGGAAACCATTTTTAAAGGTGGTCACTGCACACCATAGTTCACTTGAGACTCCTCTACCTACACCTCCGCATTCCCCTCTGGTGCTGCCCACTGGCACTGCCTATCCCATGACCCTCCTGCCCTGAGCAATGTGTGCTAGCGAGCGGGAATTGCCGTGAGCTTTCTGCCGCTCGGCCCAGCGAGGCCGGCAACGCTATTCAACGTTAATTGGTCCACTTAACGAGACCCCATGGGCTTCTCGCCCTCGCCCTCGCCCTCCCCCCACTAACAGGTTTGAGCAACACTTCAACAGCACTTGCACAGCCAACCCCAGCCAGCTCGCAGCCATGGCGCCGAGAAGATCGGCCCCAAGATTCAGTAATGTGGACCTGGTGAGGTTCCTAGATGTAGCCAAGGCCAGGAGGGATGTCCTGTTCCCCCGAGGGTCCTGGATAGTGAGTCACGGGGCAGCCAGTGCTGCCTGGGATGAGGTGACGGCCGCTGTGAGCTTAGGGAGTGTGACCAGGAGGACTGGCCTCCAGTGCAGTAAGAATGTCAATGACCTACACTGGGCAGCACAGGTAAGTTGACCCAACAACCCCCCCCTCCCCTCCCAACCCCCGTCCCCCCCCCACCGAGACCTTTCGTCTCCCAAGTGAGCATACACCCCTCCAACTCTCCATGCAGCCCCCAATCATCCCTTCACCCTCCCTCTCCTTTCAAACCCCCTCAACACTTTCTTCACACACACCCTCCTGCCACTGTGAACCACCCATGTGGCTAACGCTGCCCTCTCTGTGCCTTCATTGGCAAGCTCTTGCACAATCACTGGGAGAGGGCCCAAACTAGCAGAGGAGTGCCGGACTTAAGAATCCTCACCACCTTCGAGGAACGGGCCCTGGAGGTGACGGGGGTGGCCAAGGTCACCAACGCGGAGGTTGGTGGAAACCGCAGAGGTGAGGATCCACCGGGCCCTACTCGGAGATCCTGTCAAATCTAAGTTGTTATTGCCCCAGAGGATACCTACCAGTGGCAACGAAGGCCACAGGATGAGGTAAGCAGCTGGCTGCTCCACTTCAGATATGCATCCTGGGGACACACGTAACGCATCCTGGGGACACACCTAGATGTAGCAGTAGAGCAAGGAAGGCGAAGCATGTAGAGGATCACTGAGAGCACTGGCAGAGGAGGGAGAGGGGGAGAGGGTGCGGTGATAGGTAGGGGTGAGGGGGTGGTGGGGGAGTGCAGCGGCACCATCAGGAGTGGGGAATTGTATGACACAACTGTATGACGCCTCTGTCACTTTCTTCCGTAATACGGCCCGATGTCCGACCCCTTGGCCCATCTGTGCAGGCATCCCCCCCTCGCTGGGGACATATCCCAGAGCTGTGTCCCATCCCCTGGTTGTTTGGGTGTTTACTGCTGAATGTGCGGTGTTGCTTCCCGCAGTGTTGAGGCCCAGTGTCCATGCATCAAGGTGTCATTGGGGTGGCAAGCAATGAGTCCCAAATGCCCACCCACGGGAATTAACTTGGGTTGTGTGAAGTCCTCACTTAACCACGATTGCCAATTCCCTATTAGCGATAGCCTTCAGCTGCATGGCCAGAGGCCTCGGCAGTAGGTGGGGGTCATGGGTGGTCGATGGGGCAGACGGGCAGGCTCTAAGGTTGCTCCCGGAACGGGTAGACATGTCTATTGTCATTTCTCCCCCTCCTTCACCATCTCTGATTGAAGTGTCAATCACCGCCCCTATCCTTTGGCGTTCCCTTGACAAAACCCTTTGCCTTGCCACCTCCTTCTGATCTCTAAAAAAATATTATTTCGGTTGTAGGTCTGGTCACCTTCTCTATTCCCTGCCTGGTGATCAACGCTTTTCAAAGTAATGTTTTCTTGCTTGAAATGCACCATATAAATCTTGATGTTAATTAGGATGCTTTTTTATTGGGTGCCAATTTGAGCTCCATCAGGAGGTAGACAGCAGGAAGAATTGTAACGAGGGAGAAACAAGAGAGGCAACTTCAGTAGAGCAATGTATAATAATCTCTATTCGTGTCACAAGTAGGCTTACATTAACACTGCAATGAAGTTACTGTGAAAATCCCCTAGTCGCCACACTCCGGCGCCTGTTCAGATCACCTGAGAATTCAGAATGTCCAATTCACCTAACAAGCATGTTTTTCGGGACTTGTGGGAGGAAACCGGAGCACCCGGAGGAAACCCATGCAGACACGGGGAGAACGTGCCGACTCAGCAAAGACAGTGACCCAAGCCAGGTATCGAACCTGGGACCCTGGCGCTGTGAAGCAACAGTGCCAACCATTGTGCTACCATGCCACCCATATTTACTTATACATGAGGAGCTGAACATCAGTACAAGCATTTGATGTTCTGACAATAATAAAACATTGAGAAAGAGTGAGATAGACCAGAAAATAATGACGGAGTGCAAACGTTGAGACATTCGGTGTGAAAAAGGCACTGGAAAAAAAAAACATCCTAGATATTGAAGTCTTGGATGTTCTTGGCTCTATATAATGTTAAATGATTGAGTATAAAACTGTACTCAAAGCTTCATCAGTCTTGCATTAGCTTTTGACAATTTCAGCGAGTTAACTATTATTACAGTACGGCAGGGACTGGGCTAGACCCCCAGTTTATTGTGAGGCTATTTTAATAACCTAAAACAATATTTCTGTACAGTGCAATATTACTCTATGTATTTGAAACACTGTACTTGAGATTGCTCACTGTTATTTTATTAAAATTTTCACGAGAATTTATTTTCCGATTCACTTCTAAAACTTAATGACATTATCATTTGGACAAAGTAGTTCATAAAAATCAGACTTGCCAATTATCGCGTGTGATGAACGGTTACTGTAATACTGTACCCTTGTCATCATGTAAGGTGATGCCCCCTTTAAGACCGGGCTTGGAACCCTGGGGGACTCCGCCTCCAGCTCTGCCCATCTGGGAGCCGTATATAAGAGGCCGCATTGTGCGAGGCACCTCTCTTAGCACACGTCTCGGCACCAGGCTAGTTCTTAGCTTATTAAAGCCTTCTTTATCGTTTACAATCTAAACGTCGTTATTGAGGGTACAACAATTTAATAAGCTAAACTACATCAGGATGGACGCAGGCCTAAAACCAGAGCTCAACCTGGAAGCATGGACACCGGAGGCAAAGGAAATTTTTAAATACTGGCCCCGATGCTTCGAGGCCTACCTGGACTCCTCAGAGACTCACATCCTGGGGCCACGCAAGCTGCGCCTACTCCACGCCCGGGTGAGTCACAGAATCTCCGCCACTCTCGAAAAGGCGACGACTTATGAAGAGGCAGTCGAGTTACTTCGCAAGCGGTTCGTCAACCCCATCAACGAGGTACACGCCAGGCATCTGCTCTCTACCTGCCAGCAGCGCTCGGGGGAATCGGTAGACAAATTCTTTGAAAAACTCACGGTGTTTGCCAGGGACTGTGACCACCAGGATGTGACAGGGGAAACCCATATGAACCTGCACATCAGAGATGCTTTTGTGTCCGGCATCCGCTCGACCTACATCCGGCAGCGGCTACTCAAAAACGGGGCAAAAGACCTCCAGGACACGCTAACGCTCGCCTCCTCGCTGGAGGTGGCCCGACATAATTTGGGTATGTACCCCGCGGACTCTGCGAGCCTCCCTCGGACTTCCTCAGACTCAGCCACGTTACAGGGCTGCGCCGCGCGGCAACCAGTTCATCCTGGGGGCACACCATGCTACTTCTGCGGGCAGGGCCAGCATCCACGCCCACGCTGCCCAGCCCGCTCCGCGATCTGCAGTGACTGCGGAAAGAAGGGGCATTTTACGAGGGTTTGCCTGGCCAGGCCCAGGGGCCAGAAGAACAAAGAACAGCCAGCACGAAAATCAGGCTCTCAGGCCCACAGGCCTCGCAATGCAGCTGCGCACCGACCCGACACCCCCCCTTCTGACGCGCCATCAGCCTCGTGCGAATCATGGGAGCGGCCATCTTGTCGGCGGCCATCTTCTCGACCCGACACGTGCAACCGACGGCGGTAGCCATTTTACGAGTCCAACTTGGCTGAGGACTCGGACTATCCGCGAGTGGGAGCGATCACCCTCGGCCAAAGCATCTGCAAAACTCGATGATGAAGGTTCAAGTCAACGGGCGCGACATTGCATGCCTTTCCGACTCCGGGAACACGGAGAGCTTTATTCATCCAGAAACAGTAAGGCGCTGCTCCTTGCGCACCCATCCCGCATTCCAAACCATAACCCTCGCACCCGGGTCCCACTCAGTATAAATCAAGCGGTACTGTAGCGTGGATCTCTCGAACCAGGGCGCCAGGTACACCCGTTTCAAATTTTATATCCTCCCCCACCTCTGCGCCCCCCCTGCTGCTCGGACTAGATTTCCAGTGCAGCCACCGAAGCCTGACACTGAAGTTCGGCGGACCCTTGCCCCCCCTCACCGTATGCAGCCTTGCGACACTGAAAGTCGCACCCCCCTCGCTATTCGCGAACCTCACTCCCGACTGTAAGCCTGTCACCACCAGGAGCTGGCGGTACAGTGCCCAAGACATGACATTTATCAAGTCACAGGTCCAGCGTTTACTGGGAGAGGCTAGCAACAGCCCTTAGAGAGCACAAGTGGTGGTAGTCCGGTCCGGGGATAAGAAACGGATGGTCGTGGATTATAGCCAGACCATAAACCGCTTCACGCAGCTTGATGCGTACCCCCTTCCTCGCAAAGCAGAAATGGTCAATCGGATCGCCCAATACCGAGTATTTTCCACGGTCAACCTCAAATCTGCCTACCACCAGCTCCAGATCCGACCAAAAGACCGCCCCTATACTGCCTTCGAAGCAGCCGGCCGGCTCTTCCACTTCCTCAGGGTCCCCTTTGGCGTCACAAATGGGGTCTCCGTCTTTCAAAGGGCAATGGATCAAATGGTGGACCAGTATGGTTTGCGGGCTACATACCCATACTTGGACAATATCACCATCTGCGGCCTTGACCAGCAGGACCATGACGCAAACCTCGAAAAGTTCCTCCAGACCGCCCGAGCCCTTAACCTGACCTATAATGCAGAAAAATGTGTTTTCCACACAACCCGGCTAGCCATCCTCGACTATGTCGTGGAAAACGGGGTCCTAGGTCCCGACCGCATGCGCCCCTAAAGGAACTTCCCCTCCCCCGCAGGCTCAAGGCCCTCAAACGGTGCTTGGGGCTCATCTCCCACTACGCCCAGTGGGTCCCCATATATGCGGACAAAGCCTGCCCACCCATAAAGACCACTATATTTCCCCTCTCGGCTGAGGCTCGATTGGCCTTCAACCGCATCAAGGCCGATATCACCAAGGCCGCTATGCGCGCGGTGGACAAAACTATCCCCTTCCAGGTAGAGAGCGATGCGTCAGACATCGCCCTGGCTGCTACCCTCAATCAGGCAGGCAGACCAGTAGCGTTCTTCTCCCGGACCCTCACCGCCTCCGAGGTTCGACACTCTGCAGTCGAGAAGTAGGCACAAGCCATTGTGGAGGCTGTATGGCTTTGGAGGCACTACCTAGCCGGTAGGAGGTTCACCCTCGTCACCGACCAATGGTCGGTCGCCTATATGTTCGATAACACGCAACGGGGCAAAATAAAAAACGATAACATTTTGAGGCGGAGGATCGAACACTGCACCTACACGTACAATATTAAGTATCGTCCAAGGGAGCTCAACGAGCCCCCAGATGCCCTGTCCCACGGCACGTGCGCCAAAGTGCAAGAGGACTGCCTGCAAGCCATCCACAATGACCTCTGCCACCCAGGGGTTACCCGGCTCGTCCATTTTATCAAGTCCCGCAACCTACCTTACTCAACCAAGGAGGTCAAGGCCATGACCAGGGCCTGCCAGGTCTGTGCGGAGTGCAAACCGCACTTCTACCAGCCAGACAAGGCTCGTCTCGTGAAGGCCTCGGGGCCCTTTGAGCGACTGAGCGTGGACTTCAAGGGGCCCCTCCCATCCACCAATCGCAATGCCTAATTCCTCACCATTATCGATGAGTTCTCCCGCTTCCCATTCGCCATTCCTTGCCCCGACATGACTTCAGCCACCGTGATTAAGGCACTGCACAGCATCTTCACCCTGTTCGGTTTCCCCGCTTATATCCACAACGACTGGGGTACTTCGTTCATGAGCGATGAACTGCGTCAGTATCTGCTCAGCAAAGGCATCGCCTCGAGCAGAACGACCAGTTCTAACCCACGGGGAAACGGGCAGGTGGAGAGGAAGAATGCGACAATGTGGAAGACTGTCCTTCTGGCCCGACGGTCGAGAACTCTCCCAACTACCCACTGGCAGGAGGTCTTGCCCGACGCCCTACACTCCATTAGGTCGCTCCTGTGCACGGCCACAAATGAGACCCCTCACAACCGATTGTTTGTCTTCCTCAGGAAGTCTACCTCCGTGATCTCACTTCCACCTTGGCTGACGGCTCCGGACCTGTTCTTCTCCGGAGGCACACGAGGAGCCATAAAACAGACCCCCTGGTCGAGAAGGTCCGATTACTACACGGCAACCCTAGTTACGCCTGCGTCGAGTACCCCGACGGCAGGCAAGATACGGTTTCCCTCTGGGATCTGGCACCCGCTGGTTCCCCCACTACAGACGCCCCTTCCCGCGCCGCTCCCCTGCAGGACCCGGCACCCCCTACAACACACCCCCTCCTGGCCCCACTCCCCGTTGGCGAGCACCTACCGCGTGCACCCCCTAGCACCCCCCTCTACACACCCCGCCGATGCTGGCACCACTAACCCCGGCCCCACCTATTCCCCCTGCACCCCGTTCCCCTACCCCGACCCAGACCAAGGCTCCGACCACCGTGCTCTCGGACGTACCCTCAACTAAGACGTCCGTGTCCGCCACACCACTGCCCGAGCTGAGGAGGTAGATAAGGATGATCAGCCCACCGAGGCGAATGGACTTATGATGGCAACTCACCCCTGCCGGATCATTTTTAAACAGGGGGTGAATGTGATGAACGGTTACTGTAATACTGTACCCTTGTCATCACGTAAGGTGATGTCCCCTTTAAGACCGGGCTTGGAACCCTGGGGGACTCCGCCTCCAGCTCCGCCCATCTGGGAGCCGTATATAAGAGGCTGCCTTGTGGGCGGCACCTCTGTTAGAACACGTCTCGGCACCAGGCTAGTTCTTAGCTTATTAAAACCTTCTTTACCGTTTACACTCTAAGCGTCAGTGCCCTCGCCTTTCCACTGCGTCCCACATCTGCGTGACACTGTGATGCTCATCAGATTGTGATCCCAGGTCAGAACACAGTTGACTCCCCGCAATGCTGCTAGGTGTAGTGGAAAGATGTGCCTCTGCGCCCTCAGAGAAGTCGGGTCTGACTTCAGAGGAGGTGTGAAGTGGAAAATGGGCTGGCTATTCTCAACTCTGCAGCAGTCAACCCTGCAAATTAGGCACAAACACAATTGACTGAAGAATTAAGGGTCCACTTCTATCTATGGGTAGGGCAGGTTGTCACCATAGCCAGAGGTAAGAGATAAATACAACTCCTCCTCGCTGCACACCCACCTGTCCAAACGTAGCATCTGGTATGAACAATCCACTTTGACACATCCAAAGCTTCCAGCTCCACCGAGCTCAGCGTTCATATCGCTGGAACTCAAACCCTGGTGTTCGCCCTCTCCCTGACGTTATGGCCCATTTTGCCTGCAGGCATTAGGGGAGAGAAAGTGAGGTAACCAGTGATGTTGAGCAGATCCCCTTAACACCAAACTATCCCCTGGTGTCATGAGGTCTAAGGATGGCCAGCTGTCTGTCAATACTCACCTTCTCAGGAAATCTACTGAGGCAGTGAGGATGATGCAGATTCCAGTGACACATGCAGCCATTGAAACTATGGAAACTGTTGGGGGAACACTCTGCATGTCAAGGCTTGTCCTAGCTGAAATTAACCACATGACCCTTCTGTCTTCACCCACATTGCACCAACTTTTTGCCAGTCTGTCACTCTGACTCACCCTTACAGAGAAGGCCATTCATTGTCTTTCCGAATTAAACCCAGTCTCTTGGATGCATCCCAAGACCACTCACTCATGTGATAATTGTCATGATATCCATATTAACATATCATGGTGCAATCACACACACACTGATGGACAGGTAGACGGACCAATCAACACACACACAACATCGCAGCCAATCACCAGTGAGAGCACACGCACTATAAAACAGGGAACACCACAGTTCCCGCTCATTCCACCAGGAGATAGCTCAGAGCACAGAGCTCACAGCGTGCCACTCAGACATACACCATGTGCTGAGTGCCTCTCTAAGATAGTGCTAGGGCTGGGTCCACAGGTTAACTGGTGAAGTACGAACCACAGCCAGAAGTTAACAGTTGTTATTGTACAGAATAATAAAACAGAGTTGTACCATCTACAACCGTGTTGGTTCGTTTGTGTATCGGAACACCCAACACGACAATAATCTCCGCCAAAGCCTCCCTCCCCTGCCTCACCCCACCCCCTACCCCAGGCCGCCTTGCTTATTCAAGAGAGGCTTTTGTTATTGTCAGTATTTCTCTGCATTTTCAACTGACCCGGAGGAGGTCATGGAAACTTAGAAACATAGAAAATAGAAGGAGGGTAGACCATTCGGCCCTTCGAACCTCCTTCGCTATTCAATATGATCATGGATGATCCTTTAACTGAACACCAAGGACGAGATTCTACGACCCCCCGCCGGGTCGGAGAATCGCCGGGGGCTGGCGTGAATCCCGCCCCCGCCGGTTGCCGAAGTCTCCGGCACCGGAGATTCAGCGGGGGCGGGAATCGCGCCACGCCGGCTGGCGGGCGCCCCCGCGCGATTCTCCGGCCCAGATGGGCCAAAGTCCCGCCGCTAAAATGCCTGTCCCGCCGGCGTAAATTAAACCTTACCTTACCGGCGGGACAAGGCAGCGCGGGCGGGCTCCGGGGTCCTGGGGGGGGGGCGTGGGGCGATCTGGCCCCGGGGGGTGCCCCCACGGTGGCCTGGCCCGCGATCGGGGCCCACCGATCCGCGGGAGGGCCTGTGCCGTGGGGGCACTCTTTCCCTTCCGCCTCCGCCACGGTCTCCACCATGGCGGAGGCAGAAGAGACTCCCTTCACTGCGCATGCGTGGGAAGCTGTCAGCGGCCGCTGACGCTCCCGCGCATAGAACATAGAACAATACAGCGCAGTACAGGCCCTTCGGCCCACGATGTTGCACCGAAACAAAAGCCATCTAACCTACACTATGCCATTATCATCCATATGTTTATCCAATAAACTTTTAAATGCCCTCAATGTTGGCGAGTTCACTACTGTAGCAGGTAGGGCATTCCACGGCCTCACTACTCTTTGCGTAAAGAACCTACCTCTGACCTCTGTCCTATATCTATTACCCCTCAGTTTAAAGTTATGTCCCCTCGTGCCAGCCATATCCATCCGCGGGAGAAGGCTCTCACTGTCCACCCTATCCAACCCCCTGATCATTTTGTATGCCTCTATTAAGTCTCCTCTTAACCTTCTTCTCTCCAACGAAAACAACCTCAAGTCCATCAGCCTTTCCTCATAAGATTTTCCCTCCATACCAGGCAACATCCTGGTAAATCTCCTCTGCACCCGCTCCAAAGCCTCCACGTCCTTCCTATAATGCGGTGACCAGAACTGTACGCAATACTCCAAATGCGCCCGTACCAGAGTTCTGTACAGCTGCAACATGACCTCCCGACTCCGGAACTCAATCCCTCTACCAATAAAGGCCAACACTCCATAGGCCTTCTTCACAACCCTATCAACCTGGGTGGCAACTTTCAGGGATCTATGTACATGGACACCTAGATCCCTCTGCTCATC
Source organism: Scyliorhinus torazame (assembly GCF_047496885.1). Taxonomy (NCBI): domain Eukaryota; kingdom Metazoa; phylum Chordata; class Chondrichthyes; order Carcharhiniformes; family Scyliorhinidae; genus Scyliorhinus; species Scyliorhinus torazame. Next base: position 48,027,814 of record NC_092724.1, read on the forward strand.
CACACTTTCAAGAACTTTACCATTAGCCAAATATTCCGCATTCCTGTTATTCCTTCCAAAGTGAATCACCTCACACTTCTCTACATTAAACTCCATTTGCCACCTCTCAGCCCAGCTCTGCAGCTTATCTATATCCCTCTGTAACCTGCTACATCCTTCCACACTATCGACAACACCACCGACTTTAGTATCGTCTGCAAATTTACTCACCCACCCTTCTGCGCCTTCCTCTAGGTCATTGATAAAAATGACAAACAGCAACGGCCCCAGAACAGATCCTTGTGGTACTCCACTTGTGACTGTACTCCATTCTGAACATTTCCCATCAACCACCACCCTCTGTCTTCTTTCAGCTAGCCAATTTCTGATCCACATCTCTAAATCACCCTCAATCCCCAGCCTCCGTATTTTTTGCAATAGCCTACCGTGGGGAACCTTATCAAACGCTTTGCTGAAATCCATATACACCACATCAACTGCTCTGCCCTCGTCTACCTGTTCAGTCACCTTCTCAAAGAACTCAATAAGGTTTGTGAGGCATGACCTACCCTTCACAAAGCCATGCTGACTATCCCTGATTATATTATTCCTATCTAGATGATTATAAATCTTGTCTCTTATAATCCCCTCCAAGACTTTACCCACTACAGACGTGAGGCTCACCGGTCTATAGTTGCCGGGGTTGTCTCTGCTCCCCTTTTTGAACAAAGGGACCACATTTGCTGTCCTCCAGTCCTCTGGCACTATTCCTGTAGCCAATGATGACATAAAAATCAAAGCCAAAGGTCCAGCAATCTCTTCCCTGGCCTCCCATAGAATCCTAGAGTAAATCCCATCAGGTCCCGGGGACTTATCTATTTTCAGCCTGTCCAGAATTGCCAACACCTCTTCCCTACGTACCTCAATGCCATCTATTCTATTAGCCTGGGGCTCAGCATTCTCCTCCACAACATTATCTTTTTCCTGAGTGAATACTGACGAAAAATATTCATTTAGTATCTCGCCTATCTCTTCAGACTCCACACACAATTTCCCATCCCTGTCCTTGACTGGTCCTACTCTTTCCCTAGTCATTCGCTTATTCCTGACATACCTATAGAAAGCTTTTGGGTTTTCCTTGATCCTTCCTGCCAAATACTTCTCATGTCCCCTCCTTGCTCGTCTTAGCTCTCTCTTTAGAGGGCATGCGCCGCCCGGAGATGTCAATTCCGCGCCAGCTGGCGGGGCACCAAAAGCTTTTTCCGCCAGCTGGCGAGGCAGAAATTCATCCGGTGCCGACCTAGCCCCTCAAGGTTGGGGCTCGGCCCCCAAAGATGCGGCGCGATGCCCGTCTGATTTGCGCCGTTTTGGGCGCCAGTCGGCGGACATCACGCCGTTTCCGGGGAATTTCGCCCCATATTCCCGCTTTCTCCCCATACTCATTGAAGCCATTAAAACCTAAAAGAATATCTATCTCATTCTTGAATACATTCAGTGACTTGGTCTCCACAGCTTTCTGTGGTAGACAATTCCAATTCACTACCTTTTGCGTGAAGAAACATTTGCTCATCTCAGTCCTAAATGGTCTACTCTGTGTCTTGAGTCTGTGTCCCCTGTTTCTAGATTCCCCAATCAGGGAAAGCATCCTCCCTGAATTAAACCTGTCCAGCTCTTTTTCAAGTTTCATACGTTTCAGTCAGATAAACCATAGCGCAATGTATTGGCTGGACTGTGACATCTCAGATCTCAATTTCAGACGAGCTTGAGTGATGGGAGAGGACCTTGGAAAGTTTTTCCCGGAGCAACAGAAAATCAAATGCCGAAGACTTTCCAAGCTCAGAGCTCCCTCAGAGAACCCTGCAGGATGATTGTAGCTGACCTCTAAATATGTTGCAGGCTGTTACGTTCTAGTGCGTTGCAATGATTGAGTCAGTGCACCAAAGAACATCTTGTTCATGACTAGTTAAGATTTATTAAATTACAATAACGCGAGTAGAAAACAATACTAATATTACTAACGAACTGTAAACCATTAACAGCTAGCATAGAAGAGCTAATATTAAACACAACTATCCACGACGACTCATCACTCAGACTCTCGGAGGTTACAATGTCACGTGGTGTATTTCTACTACCACTTGCTGATTGGAGGTCTGACATATTAACATACAGAATTGATTATGCATATCATTGCACAGGCTTCCTGAAGTCATGGCTGTCTCTGGTGCATGATCTAGTGGTAAGCCCGGTGTCACCCGCATTCGTGAGCATGGTGCCACATAGAGTCATAGATGTTTACAGCATGGAAACAGGCCCTTCGGCCCAGCTTGTCCATGCCGCCCAGTTTCTATCACTAAGCTCGTCCCACCTGCCCATATTTGATCCAAATCCGCCGATACCCACACTGCCCATGTAACTGTCCAACTGCATTTTAAAATACAAAATCGTACCCGCCTCTACCACTGCCTCTGGCAGCCTGTTCCAGATGCTCACCACTGTCTGTGTGAAGAAATTTCCCCTCTGGTCTCATTTATATCTCTCCCCTCTCACCTTAAACCTATGCCCTCTAGTTCTAGACTCCTCTACCTTTAGGAAAAGATGTTGACTATCTACCTTATCTATGCTCCTTATTATTTTATAGACCTCTATAGGATCACCCCTAAGCCTCCTACGCTCCAGGGAAAAAAGTCCCAGTCTATCCAGCCTCTCCTTATAACTCAGACCATCAAGTCCTGGTAGCATCCTCGTAAATCTCTTCTGCACTCTTTCTAGTTTAATAATATCTTTCTTATAATAGGGTGCCAGAACTGAACACAGTATTCCATGTATGCTTTTACCAATGTCTTGTACAACTTCAACAAAACCTTCCAACTCCTGTATTCAATATTCTGACCAATAAAACCTAGCATGCTAAATGCTTTCTTCACAAACTAAATGGGTTCACCAGCTTCCCACGTCAGATCCCTGACTACATCCTGGCCCTGTGATGAGGTGGCGAGTTAGAGGCGTGGGGGGTAGGGGGGGTGGTGTCATGAGAGTAGAGTAAACCCAGCCACTGGGGAACCTCAAGGTGCCATATTTGATTTTGAGGTTCTGAAAAAGATTCTCAAAACAAACCTGCCAAATGGTTCACAGCAAAGCTTTCATATACCTGGAGACACAACTAAAAAATGGGAAGTTAATATTAAGAAGGCACCTCTGGTGAATTATTCTTTCCACAAAGAGTAATAGAGTTGTGAAAAATGATACCATAGGAAAGCAATTTTATCGGGAGAAGGAACTGAAGGATATGCTGAGAAGGCAACTTAAGATCTGTCAAAAAGGAACAAACATATTGAGCCTAATTAATAACAGAAATTTGATGCAGCGTAGCAGACTGCTGCTTTATCCATTATATTAAAGATTCATGGAGAATGTTTTGATCGCAAAATAAGGACAATTTATTAAGTGTGAGCTGGCGCCCTGCGTCCATTGAAACTATTTTGATGCCACGTGATTTCTGCTCAACTTCTCTCACAACCATTGTTCTCCATTCAGTTTATTTCTTTGGGCAGGATGTTGCCAGCCACTGGGAGGTGAATAGGGAGGCCGGGGGCCCAGTAACCTTACAAGAGTCAGAGTCAGAACAGTTCCTCAAAGTGATCCAGCTGTCAGGATGTTTCACCAACTCGGGGACCGGTATTTAGGGCAGCTAATATCTTCAATTAAAGGCAAAATTAGCCATTTTATGTCAGCATTTTGCTGATGGCAGGGTAGCCGCTCCACCCCTGGCCCTGCCACCCTGGGAAATTGCAAGCTCAATGGAGGTGATCTTCCAATGGTAAGGGGGTGGAGTTTTACTGGAATGAATGGGGAGCCGCAGTCAGGAAAGGCAGCCACTGCGGCTCAATAGTTACCCCAGAGAGCCTTCCTCTCCCACACTTGCCTGATAATTATTTTAAATATTCTTTAATCACCTGGAGTAAGCACGAGGGGCTAAATTCTCCATTTTTGGGACTATGTCCCCACATCGTCATGAAAGCTGTGGTCTTTTACGCCAGGTAAACTGGTGTCAAAAGGCCACAGATTCGCCATCTTGCTGGGGGCTAGCAGGCAGCTGTCATGGAGCTCACACCTCCAGCTGCCGATACGGCCCCCCGCACTTCCCGTCAGAGACCGCACATGCACTCAGCGGCGGCCTCCAGCAGCCGCGCCGTGCTCCATGGCAGATTCAGCACGCGGACCTGGACCGCCGATATAGTGCCCCGCATCGGCTGCTTGCCCGACCTGGACCGCCCGCACACATAGCCTCCAGTCTCAAATGAAGCACCCCCCCTGCCCTCCGATCGGCCCTCCCCCGACTGTGGCGGCCCCTGACGGAGTCCGCAGCCACCACACGAGGTTCCCGAATGGCAGGACCAGATTAGAACCACGCTGTCGGGCATTCGGCCAGCCGGGGACGGGGGGTAGCGGGGCGGGCCTCAGGCAATGGCCTGAGGCGGTGGATACTCGGCGCGTTGGGGGGGGGGGGGGGGATAGCGGAATCGGCGCTGGTCCCGCTTTCGTGCGGGAAAATGGATTCTCCGCCCCATCCCGAACGCGGTTTCGGCAGCAGGGTGCGAAGAATCCAGCCCCAGGACTCTTGAATTATCCAACAGTGCCCATCTCTCCCAGTTGCGCTGATACAGCCTGGGAGCTGCCAGTATGATTGGGCTGGTAACATCAGGACCCTGCCTATAATCCTTAATTGACCAAGCCCGTGGCGCTGCTGGCAAGTGAGGGCTTGGGAACTGCTTTTTACTCCAAATACTGCATCCCGACTCCCTCGTAATATTTTGCTGTTTTTCTCCAGTAGTTTGTGTCAGTATCTTTCTATATATTTGGCGAATTTCAGTCTCAACTGAAGGACTTCCACTTGTTTGGGAGGCTTGAGCAGGGCTGGGAAGGTTATGTTTAATTCTGAACCCTGATTACATTGATGATATCAAAGACTCGATTTTATCCCACCCCCACCCCTCCACTTGGTAGGAATGGACCACTCGGTTGGGTGAAGCTATCAGCGAGGCAACTCTCTGGGAGCCATGATGTGCACCCTGCGCCATATTAGCAGGCATGTTTTAGACAACACATGAGGTCTTTATTTGCCCCAAGTGGTTACGTTCACCCACCTATAAAAGCAGGATTTACAAGTTAATTAGTGTGGGATGGTGGTCCCATGTAGACCTTTCCAGAAGTTTCTTCCCTGAAAGACACGAGCAAATCAGATCAGATCAAATCTATCGCGATCCACTAAATTACTTGGCCTGCTTTTTGTGATGCAGGCCCACAAGTTCAATTTAACAGCTTGCCTTGGTGGGATTTGAACTTATTACGTCCGGATTTTAGCCCAGGGCCATAACAAATACATTGCCATTTTCTGGTCCATCTAGTTCATTGTGGGACCTGGCTCTCACTCATCCTCCCTGTTACAGGGTTCTATATTCTCATCGCTCAGCTTTCTGGCCAAACCAAACCTCAGGAGGGCTGATGTTCCATTTACCATGTTCCATGCTCCATGCTCCAGGTCAGTATTCCATTGGGTAACTTTGTGACTGAATCAGAGGCTGACACTGCTACAAATGATGGCTACAGGGCTATAATCCCAACCAAACTGTCCAATTTACCACCTTATGCAAATCCTTCTTGTCGCAACTCTTCTCTCGCTGTCAAAGGAAACTGAACAATTATTCGCAACAACTCAGCTCCTCATAAAGTCCAAGTCCGTTCTGTAAATACTTCCAATATCTGATATGGGGAGGGGATGCTTCCAGCATCTCTCTCACACTCCTTGATATGGCACAAGCTCAGCTGTCCGATCGTCAACCTCTCACCCCAACACTTATCTTTCTCAATTGCGTTCTTCCATACTCTCCATTTTATCAACATTACTGCACTCATTGCTTCTCGGAATTTTTCTTTAACCCGTTCGGGGCGGCACAGTAACACAGTGGTTAGCACTGCTGCTTCACAGCACCAACGACCCAGGCTCGATTCCTGGCTTGGGTCACTGTCTGGGCGGAGTCTGCACGTTCTCCCCATTTCTGCGTGGGTTTCCTCCGGGTGCTCCGATATCCTCCCACAAGTCCTGAAAGACCTACTTGTTAGGTGAATTGGACATTTTGAATTCTCCCTCTGTGTACCCGAACAGGTGCCATATTGTGGCAATGAGGGGATTTTCACAGTAAATTCATTGCTGTGTTAATGTAAGCCTACTTGTGACACTATTGAAGATTATTATTGTTCAAATGTGTCACAGTAGAAGCTCCTAAACAGGAATCATGATTCATCACCTCGTCAAACTTATTCTTCCATAAGACTTGAAACCGTGGGACTGAGTGTTCCTGCTTTTTCCCTTCTTCCTGGGATTACATCCTTTTAAGACCCAAGCTTTATGTCACATATGCGCTGCTCTTTGACTTATCTTTCTTTATCTTTACTCCTGCTGTTTTGAGCCTTTGTGGTATCATGCCTTCGTCTTTCATTTGGTTTCTTCAATAGAAGGAGCCCTCAATATTAGAGGATGCCTTCCGATCTTTGGGCTGTAACTTTAGTTAGGGCAAGCAATGAAGGAGTGAATTTCTGAATATATTATTCAACAGTGAAAGATGCTTAGCCTGGAGTTAAGCTTTGGTGTTATTTGTTCAGTTAGCATTTTGTTGTACCTCTATGAAAATAAGAAACTAAGATGGTCCACGTGCCATCGTTCCAATGATCGAACCAGGATTTGACATCATCGCGAATGGAGCAACGAATACAACAGGAGAATTAAGAGCAATATCTCCATTTGGCTGTCAGAAGATGTTTTCTGGTTCAACTCAAATTCCTTGACCTAATTAATATTCATAAAGGTTATGCACATCGTAATACATCCCCGATGAAAGGAGTTATTTTATTTTAATCTGTTCTTTAATTAAAGGATGGATATTAAAATTTAAACATAAATTGTGAGCAATGTTAACCAAGGTGCATTTTCAGTTATTTCGCGTCTGCCATTCAAAATAAGACTTTCCAAGAACTGCTGTATGAATATCTCCTGTAGTGTTGACATTGTGCCATCTTATATTCCTTTTTATTAACATTGAGAACCTTAGGTGAAGAGCCGAGGGGCAAATACAGGATTGAAAAGATGAGCCATTCACAATTTAATTTAAGTCAAACAGACTAGAAGGTTTGCTACGTGTTCTCCAGCGAGTGCTTCTCTCAGCTGGCTGGTTAAGAAATCTTGGTGCTCCTGGGGAAGATTCAGCTACAAATCCTATGCTTAAATGTAAAACAATGATGCGTCTGGAAAATCCATGGGCGGGATTCTCCCAAACTCCCGCCAATGGGTTTAATGGCTGTTGGGGTGGGGGGTTCTGTCATGATATGCAAACATGCAGACAATGATATACAGACAGGCAGCTAATGAACACACAGAACAGGACATGACCAATGAACAGGCAGGACACTCAGGGGTGGTATCTCACTATAAAAGGCATGAGGCACTCACACTCCGCCTCTTTCCACCGATGAACATCTACAGAATGAGTCAGGGTGTATTTACAGTATCACACCTCCAGCAAGTGGCTAAGAGCTAGTCTGGTCCAGTCAGACAGAGTAACCACACTTAGGTTAGCAGAGAGTTGAACTCATAGAGAACTGTGCTAACTGTGCTACTGGTTCAATAAATCAGATTGAACTAACTTCAAAGTCTGGAGTATCTTTTGGTCAAAGCTGCATCCAGTTGCAACCTGTGTTATCCCCGAGTACATAACACATCATGATACCAGGAGACTGCTAAATCAAGGTGGTTTACCTCAGTCCATTCCGTGATGACCAGCGAATGTATCCCGGCACCATTGAGAAGATTCAGGCTCCTCACCAGCTCAGGACCTCCGGCAATCTCAGTGCCAATTGGCGGACATTCAAGCAAAAGTTTCTGCTGTACAGCGAGGCTTCAGATCTCGTGGGTGCGTCTGATGCAAGGAAGATCGCGCTTCTCCTCTCAACAGCGGGTGATCAAGTCATCAAACTCTTCAACTCTTTGCACTTCACCGAAGACCAGGACAAGACAAAGTTTCAGACCATCCTGGACAAGTTTGACAGTCACTGTGAAGTGGACACCAATGAAATCTTCGAGCGCTACATATTTAAACAGTGTCTACAAGGTAAAGATGAATCTTTCAACTCCTTCTTAACTAACCTCCGCCTGCTAGCGCTGTCCTGCAACTTTGGTGATATTGCTGACTCCATGATCAGAGACCAAATCGTTTTGGAGTTCACTCTGATCCTCTGAGAAAGCAGCTACTGAAAATCAAGCATATGACCCTGCCAGTCACAATTGAAACATGCACAGTGCATGAGCACGCAAAAAATCACTATGCCCAGTACGAATCGGCTGAAAATGAGAAACTTGCCTCCCATGAGGCAGAGAGTGTGCAGACCATCTCCCGGATGCAGCGCCTCAGCATTGATGAAAGTGGCCATTTTGCACACTTTTCCCAGGGCCCAACGCATGCGCGATGCGAACGGGGTAACGAAGCTGCCGACACCCATACTGCGCATGTGCGACGACGCGCGGAGCGTCAGGACGCCGACACATGACATGCTCGACCTGCGGCAACGCCCACTTGAAGAAACACTGCCCTGCAAGAGGCAGACGATCTTTAAACTGCGGGAAGCCTGGACACTATGCAGCCTTGTGCAGGTCTGCACCACCAGTCAGGGGCCAGCGCTCCCAATTCCGACGACAGCGCGTTCAGAGTGTGCAACGACGATTACAGGATTCTGATCCTGGCAGCACAGCGGATCCAGAGGAAGAATGCCTGGACTCTGCCTACTGTGTGGGCATCATTCAATCTTCAGTCCATCTTCAATCCATCCTTTGCGGACGAATGGCGTGCCAGACAGGGCATCCCTACTTGGCGCGCACGCCTGCAAGCAACTGAACCTCGTGCAGCGGGTTGACACAACGACATCCTCCAATGTGGATCTTCAGGCCGGCATTGACGACATCCTCGCTCAATATCACATCCCGGTGCTGCAGAAGGTGCAACAGCTCCGAAACCAGCAAAAGCAGGGCTATGATGCTCATGCCACCGATTTGCCCGTGTTATCCCCGGCAGACACTGTCAGGATCAAGATACCGGATGGTGGCTGGTCTGCTCCAGCTGTTGTTGTTCAACAGGCTGTGCCCCACTCGTATGTTGTACGTATGGCTGATGGTTCTGTTGTGCGACGAAACAGACGGGCATTGCGCATTGTTGCCTGCCCGCACCCGCTTTCTTCTCCGTTTCTGTCCATTGGTTTACCACCTCCTGATACCTCGAACTACCAGGCCACCAGTCAGGCTTCCATCCCACCTGTCATGGCGCCGTCATCCCCACCACCACCTCTCCGGCAGTCGACAAGGATCAGACGCAAGCCCCAGCGACTGGACTTATGAACATTTGTTTTGTTTGCTATGTTCTGTTTTCTCGCATTAGACAGCTGTCTTCACATGTAAATACGTTCGCATATGCTACCGCTTGTACATATGTTAGTGTATGCCACCACATGTAAATACATTCCCAAATGACAACAGAACATACAAAAAAAATGGGGGAGATGTCATGAGATAATGATATACAGACAGGTAGCTAATGAACACAGTGAACAGGACTTGACAAATGAGCAGGCAGGACACTCAGGGGTGGTATCTCACTATAAAAGGCATGAGGCACTCACACTCCACCCCTTTCCACTGGTGAACATCTACAGAGTGAGTCAGGATGTACGTACAGTATCACACCTCCAGTACGTGGCTAAGAGCAAGTCTCATTCAGTCAGACAGAATAACCACACTTATGTTAGTAGAGAGTCAAGCTCATAAAGAACTGTGCTAACTGTGCTTCTGGTTCAATAAATCAAATTGAACTAACTTCAAGGCCTGGAGTATCTTTTGGTCAAAGCTGCATCCAGTTGCAGCCTGTGTTATCCCCGAGTATATAACACATCAGGTGCAAAAATATATTTCACGCTGGCGTGAAATTAAGACGGGCAGGGGAGGGGGGGGGAATTCTCCGCTGGTGGGATTCTCCGTATCGCCAACACCTCTGCCCATGGGTTTCCTTGCAGAGTGGGCTGGCCACATTGGGAAATCCCATTGGCCGGCAGCAGGAACGGAGAGTCCTGTTGCCGGCGATGGCGATGGGGAGGCAGAAAATTATCTTCCGCGACTGGTGGATTGCAATTCCCGGCAGAGGTTGGTCAGAAAAGATTTTGCCTCACACGAGTTAGATACGGTTGAATGCCCAACTGGAATTCCACCCCCTACACCAACATGCCGGATCAGACGCGACAGCAGGGGGAAATCACGTCAGTCCACAATGCGATAGGGCCAACATGGCGTGTAAAAGTTGGGACTTACAGATGGCTTTGGAGGCCTCTAGCGATCAGATCCTGGAGCATCATGTGCAGCATTGGGGATGTGGTGCAAAATCCAGAAGGTAGAGATTCACCGCAGAGCAATTTCGTCTGAGGATCAGACCTTCATCCACGGACTTCATCAAGGATTTAGATCTGCATCCCAGGAAAGGATCCTCCAGCTATAGGTGAAATGGGACTGGAGACACTGTTGGGTGGCAAGAGTCTGTTGGGACGGGGGGACATTGAAAGAAGGGTGGGAGTGAAATGAAGAGATGAAGAGTGAGCTAGGGGGGGGGGGGGGGATCAGGGCTAGGTGAGGGCTTGGGCAGTTGGAGATGATGGGGAATTAAGGTATCAGGTTGGTCTTTCAAGGCATCATAAAGAATGGAGCCGGGAGGGTGGGTAGGGCTTTGGTGGATGCAGACTGGGGTGTCTTCTGCACGTGTTAAGGACCATGGGGCAGGTGCATTTAGATGGCCGCATGTGGTCTGGGGGGGGGATGGCGGCGCCCATTGTCCATGACCGAGGGGGGTGGGGGCGATAGCAATTACTGAGCGGGCCTGGCACACCGCGGCGAAGTGGCCCTTCTTCCCACAGGCTTTACAAAGGGCAGCGCGGGCCGGGCAGCGTTGGCGGGTGTTCTTCTGTTGGCCGCAAAAATAGCATTGGGGGCCCCCGGGGTTCGCTGGCTGCCGTGCAACGCAGGCATATTGGGTGGGCAGCGCCCCCGCTGGGGCGGCTGTCTGTGGGGTCCACGAAGTGTAGGAGGGGTGGGCCACGCGGCTGGGGGTGTCGGACTAGATGGTGCGCAGGGTGACCATCATGGAGAGCGCTAGCGTTTTAATCTCTGCGAGGTCGTGCGTGGCCCCTTCTAGGAGTCGCTGGCGTATGAGATCTGACCCGATTCCAGTCACAAAAGCGTCCCGCATAAGGAGGTCTGAGTGTTCCGTGGCCGTAACGGCCTGACAGTCACAGTCCCGGACTAGTGGGTTTAGGGCCCGCCAGAAGTCTTCTATGGACTCACCAGGGAGTTGAGAGCGAGTAGCGAGTGTGTGCCTGGCGAAGAGCGTGTTCGTTTTCAGTGCGTGGTTGTCCTTGAATAGAGTCATGGCTTCATCGTAGTTCGGCGCGTCCTGGATTAACGGAAAGACTTTGGAGCTCAACCTGGAATATAAAATCTGAATCTTCTGAGCCTCCGGAGCAGGGGTTGGTGCCGCATTGATATACGCTTTGAAGCAAGCTAGCCAGTGCTGGAAGTCATTTCTGGTGTCGCTTGAGTGAGGATCAAGCTGCAGGCGATCCGGTTTTATACGGAGGTCCATCCTTAGAAACTGATAGTAATGAATTGAGACACGATCAATTGGACAAAAGACGATAGTTGAATCCAACTGAGGCTTTATTGCTATCAGATGTGTGGCCTCCCACAGCAGCTGGCGAAATGGCTGCTGGTTGGAGGACACGCATATTTATACAGGCAGTGACAACCGGCGAACCTGTAGTACAAGTCCTACCGCACATCACCTAATACAGGTGAAACAGTAGTTTACCACGCTTGTCCTGCTCAAAGAGAGGATAGAGGCTGATTACTTGTATTTAGCATGCATTTGTACATAGCAATTTCATGTTTTTTTCTATATTCCTAGTCTTAGAGATAACTCACTGAATTGTGTGGCATTTCATTAACGCACTGAATGTTATCCAAAAGGGTTCTGGGCCAGTACCCTCCAGACCTGTGAGCCCATCCTTTACACAGTTTGCTGGTGCTCTCTGCCAACCCCTTCCCTCTTCTGCCCACCCCTTATCACCACCACCAATTATCGCCCCCCACCCCACATCCCACCCACCCCTTCCAGACAGCGTTGTGAGCGCTTAGTGTGGAAGGGTGAAGGAGGCACAGTGGTCAATCAACTGATGGGCTGCACTGGGGCTATGAGGCATCCATTATGATGTAGCCTCTGAGGGCTTTGTCTCTGACAGACTCATTATAGTAACTGTGAGTAGCTGAGGCATATTTACCCTGGCGGATTGGTTGAGGTTATTCATTCTCTACTGGCATTGTATGACTGACCTGCACTGGGTAACCTGGGCACTGACAGATTGGAGACCTGCGCTCAGTGTCTCCCTGCTCAACTTTGATCACCAATCAGTGGGGAGCACCGCAGCCTCACAGCACCCAGGTCCCAGGTTCGATCCCGGCTCTGGGTCACTGTCCGTGTGGAGTTTGCACATTCTCCCAGTGTTTGCGTGGGTTTCTCCCCCACAACCCAAAGATGTGCAGGGTAGGTGGATTGGCCACGCTAATTTGCCCCTTAATTGGAAAAATGAATTGGGTACTCTAAATTTATATTAAAAAAAAGAAAAAGAAAAAAGAAAAAAAATCAGCCAGGTACAGGACATTCTTTCTGACCTCCACCTAATCGCGGAGGACACCTAGGGATGAGTCACTGAACTTCGGAGCAGGAGGTCCCTTTCTTTTTCCTGCTATCTCTAAGGGCCTTGTTAGTAAGGGTGATGTCCGAATTCCATTTAAATATGCTGCACATATGATGGCACTGCCTGCGCCATCCAGCCTGCTCTGCCACGCAACAAGTCAGGAAAACCCCGACTGTGTAATTAATGAAGCCAGGGTCACATGATAGCGCAGGAATTCCCATCAATCTCCTTGGTGTTACCACACCCTGGGTCAGTGCACGGTCAATATTAACCCTATTTGGCCCGGAGTCACAACACGGTTGAAATTAACTTTTATTTTTGAATATCCGGGGTCTTCAGCTGTCCAATAACTACACCAGGTTTGTAAACTTAAACACAATTAACTTTTTATTATTACCAATAACTAGAATTAAATAGGCAACAAGTACAACTGGTTAACTACTATCTAATCTCTAATTCCATCCCACCCCCATTTTTAACTCACCTACACACACACAAAAACAAACAGAGAGGGGTACAAGGGGTGATTAAAGTAAAAGGATAAAAGTCTTTGTTTCAGATGAATGTCTTCCAGTTAGTTTCTTCTTCAGTCTACGCTTTCAGATGGATGTTAGCTTTTCTTTTAGCTTCTAATTGTTTTCACTAAAGACTCAAAGAAATAGAGTAAAGTACTGGAAGATTAATGCAAGTCATAGAGCCAGGTCCAATTAAGACTCAAGTTGTCCTCAGGGCAGAAGAAGCTGGGGAGGAAAATCGTAGACAAGATAAGATAAGAAGTGATGATGGTGATGGTCAAAATTAGGCTTTAAAAGCTGGTTGAAGAACAGTAAGGAAGCTTTGCAATTGTCCATGTGATTCAGCGCAGGGAGGTAGAACAATGTGCAGGAGGATATATTTAAAGCCTAAAAAGGAAAAAGGGGGAAATACCATGGGCTGGATTCTCCGTTTTTGGGACTATGTCTCCACGCCATTGTGAAAGCAGTGGTCTTCAACGCTAGGAAAACTGGCCTCAAAAGGCCACAGAATCTCGGTTTTGCTGGGGGCTAGCAGGCAGCCGTCGCAGAGCTCACAGCTCTGGCTGCCGATACGGCCCCCAGCACTTCCAGGTCAGAGGCCATGCATGCGCATAGTGGCGGCCTGCAGCAGCTGCACCATGCTCCATGGCGGACTCAGCCCAAGGACCTGGACCGGCAAAATAGTGCCCTGCATCGGCCGCTCACGCACCCCGGATCGCCCGCCCACATTGCCCCCAGCCCCGAATGAAGCTCCTCCTGCCCTCAGCCGCCACACGAGGATCCCGGATGGTGAGACCACACAAGTCCCACGCCGTCGGGAATTTGGCCAGTCGGCAACGGATCATCGCGGGGCGGGCCTCAGGCATTGGCCTGAGGCGGTGGATACTCGGCGCGGAGTACGCCGATTTTCGGGGGGCGGAGAATTTAAAAACCAGCGCCGCTCTCGATTTCGGCGCCGAAACGGATTCTCGACCCTGTCGCCGAACACGATTTTGGCGCCGGGGAGCGAAGAATCGAGCCCCACATTTAAAATGCTGAGGGTCGGTGACACTTTACCCCCCTCCCCCCACAGCAATATGTCTCAGAAAATACGCCAACAATTCTATTAGTGATAATGACAACTAATGTTTCCTCTAAACGGCACAGCCTCGTCGGTGCCCAGCAACCAGAAAGTCTCTGCACAGGCCGCTCACAAGCCTGCCCCTTTAAATGACCATGCAAAAAGGTTTAAAGGGGCTACACACTTCAACAAATCACCAGCACATTCCCCCCAAAAATAATTAGGGTGAGAGTTGCAGACAACAGAATATCAAATTAAGGGTAATCTTCTGTTCTAGTGCGGAGGCCACTGGGAACTAGGTTGAGACGAATCCAGCATGTTTCACATTGACCCTTTACAACCAGCATGAAAAGAGGATTTTCACACCCACCAGTCTGGGCTGGCCATAGAGGCGAAAAGTCAAAGTGCTACAGGGTGACCAACTCACGGTGCAAAACGTAAGGACCACTTTGACATGGCAGCAAGCCTGTGAAAGTGGAACAGCAGGGGTAGCTGAGAGGAGGTGGCATGCTGAAAATCTGAAGCAACTTGGGGATGAAGGGGTGGGGGTGGGGTTAGTGTAGAGTGGATAATGCTGCCGAGCACCGTTAACATTCCCACCGGAAACGCGCTCTGAACCCTAGAGCGCAGATTGCGGCACTTCCGAGGCTGAGGCTGTGTAATTGGCCAAGGCATGTGCAGATAAAAGACTGGCCAAAGCAGGGTGAATTCTGGGACAGGAAGGTATGACCTGAGAAGCAGGATAAAAGGCCTAATTATGGGACAGTGTCAGGAAATCCGGGACAGTTGATCAGCCTGATATGTTTCCCCACTGCACACCTTAATTTCTAAGAACCATTACTTTAGTCAATGTAAAGTGGCTCCAATTTGCACAATAATCTAAAGTGACTACTATCTGTACCATAATCCATTGTTATTGTGCTGTTACATCATGGTACGTTTCCAGGAATTAAGTTGCACAGAGAAAATTGCCCATAAATGATTAATTTAATTAATTTGAACAAACAGTTAATCTCCCAACAGCCTGGGGCAACAAGTATGTCACTTCCTTCACCAACTCATTCAGCCATTTAGGTAGAATGTAACTGCAAGTGGTTTGCTATTTGGTTAAATAATTAATAGCAATTTGTACTTCTTCAATATTACAGCATTGCCTCTAGTAAAAATGTGATATGTTGGAGCTCCCTGTAGTGTGCAGATTTCCCTATTTTATTCCTCCTACCAATTGCATTGTGAGATGTGAGACTTACATTAGAACAGTGGGATGATAGGATAATCAGACCTATGCACTCAAACCTGCAATATGTACATCTCAAACTTGCAATTCCCACTTGGATTGCTGGTTCCTTACCTATCCCGATATCGGAGGATAATAATAGGAACATAGGAGCAAGAGTAGGCCATTCAGCCCATCATGACTGCTCCACCATTCAGTATGATCATGGTTGATCATCCACTTTGATGCCTTTTTCGCCCCCATTATCCTGATATCCCTTTACATCATTGGCATTTAGAAATCTGTCAATCTCTATTTTAAACGTACTCAATGACTGAACTCCCACAGCCCCCTAGGTTGAGAATTCCAAAGATTCATAACCCTCTGGCTAAAATCATTTCTCCTCATCGCGGTCATCGATTCCCCATTCACTACAGTTGGAGGCCATTTGGCCCATCAAATGCACCGACCCTCTGACAGAGCATCCCTACCTCGGTCCACTCCCCACACGACCCCCTTAACCCAACCTAACCTTTGGACACTAAGGGGCAATTTAGCATGGTCAGTCCACCTAACATGCACATCTTTGGACTGTGGGAGGAAACCAGAGCACCCGAAGGAAACCCATGCAGACATCGGGACAATGAGCACAATTCAGACAGTCACCTGAGGTCGGAATCAAACCCAGATCCCTGGCGTTGTGAGGCACCAGTGCTAACCACTGTGCCACCGTGCTGCCATTCCTAAGTGGCATCTCCCTTTATTTCAAAATTGTATCCCCTGGGTCGAGACGTCGCAGCGAGGGGAAACATCTTATCTGCATCTACCCTGTTTATCCCTTTAAGTATATTGTAAGTTTCAATGAGATCACCTCTGGATTACAGAAGAATTGAACACTTAGCCCACGCACCTGGAGATAAAATGATGGCTGACATAGGCAATGTTTCTGTTATAACCCTACAGGATTTCCGGGGATCAGAGTCCCTGCGCCCTCACCTGAATATAATCGACCCAGATGAGGGGTCGGGCTAACCGCTCTGTTCAAAGGACTGTTGGGATATAAATACCCCAGCCCAGGTGAGGGCCGGGTATGGGAGACCATTTGGAGAGCAGGAGGACTGTATAGTGACATGAATAAAACCAAATGTTTTGCTACAGTCTTTGCTTCCGAGTGGTTGCTTGCCTAAGAATTTACACTGGCGATGAGGATCAAGTGGAACTGCAGGAGGTGCCATTTCCTCCAGACCGGGCCCACCTCGATTAGGCCGCAGGAGGCCTCTACTCAGGCGACAGAGATGTCACTAACTGGAAAGCTTGAGGCGTTTGACGCTGAGTCTGGGAATTGGACCCAGCATATAGAAAGGATGGTCTACTTCTTTCGTCTGAACAACTTGTCAGGACGACAGACAGATGGTGACACTTGCGGTTTGCGGTGCGGAGACATACCACATTATCAAAAGTTTAACTTTTCCTGACTCGTTTGACAACTGCCAATTCGCGAAGCTCGTTATACTGGTCAGCGATCATTTCAACCCTAAAACGCCACTTGTCGATCGACGTTTCTGCTTCCACATGGCTCCTCAAAGCCAGGACAAACCTATAACGGAATTCCTGGGCCGGATGTGTAAACTCGCGAGATTTGCGAGTTCGGGCCTGTGAGAGGCGCTGTGAGACCGGTTGGTTTGCAGAATCAAAGATGGGGGCGACCCGAGAACGTCTATTGATTGAGACTGAAAAAGCAACCGAGATCACGCAGAGGGTGGTGTCCAGGAACTCCGAGGGATGGCTATCCTGAACCTCGGATGCCTGGCAAGGTGCGGGGTGCACCCCTCGGGGAAATTTCAGACTCCTGCCGTTGGGGGTGCACTCCAGGGGACCAGACCTGCGGTACCAATTTGCCGCCGATGAATGCCATGCACCCCATACACCGGAGTTTCCTGATGTATGGAATGAGAGCCCTGGTACCAGAGGGAGATGGTGGGACAGATGCCAACAGGATTCTTTGTCCACCCACCATTGCTGCACCGACGACCACCCCAGAACGCGCACACATTTCATAGATGAACCGGAGGTCGCCCACCGCCTTTACTGCATTTCAGCACCACGGATGGCACTTACCCAGGTCACGGTCCAGATCAATAGTTTCCCAATTACGATGAAGCTTGAAGCCGGAGATGCGGTCTCTATGATCAGTCGCTGCATGTAAAACAAAGTCGCTCCGGGGCACGCACCTTAGCAGTGCAGGACACCGACAGCCTATACAGGGAAACCGTTGGAGATTGTGGGCACCTCGGAAGTCCCCGTGGAATACGGATCCCAGTCTGCAAACCTACCACTAGTGGTGGTGAAAGTATCCGGCCCACGTTTGCTGGGGAGCAACTGTCTGAAACGCCTCCATCTAAACTAGCAGCAAGTATGCAGAATGTACCCCGATGGACGTGTTGGCACGTTTCGTGGCAGTTTTTTAGTAAGGCCTCGGCACCATTCGGGCCCTCTGCCAGAAAATCAGTGGACATGGAGGCCCAACCACGCTATTTTCAGGCCTGACCTGGTCCTTACACTTTGAGGCAGAAGGTGGATGCCGAACTGGACCGCTTGGAAAATCTGGGAATCATCCGCCCAGTGCAATTTGCAGATTGGGCCCCGCCAGTCGTGCCAGATATAAAGCCCAATGGGTCCGTCCACCTTTGTGGGGATTACAAAATGACGGTCAACCGGGCGTCCCATCTGGATCGCTACCCATGCCGAAGATTGAAGACTTATACGCGAGGCTCAGTGGCCAGCAGACTTTTAGCAAGCTCTACATGAGCCATGCCTATCTCCAGTTAATATTGGATCCATCCTCTCAAAAGTACACGACCATCAACATGCAAAGGGGGTTGTACGAATATACCAGTTTGGGGTCTCATTGGCGTGTGCCATATTTCAGAGGGTGATGGAACATATCCTCCGATGGTTGCTGCAAGTGGCAGTTTACCTGGACGATGAGCTAATCACTGATTCCTCAGACCAAGAACACCTAAATAATCTGGAGGACCTGCTGCACGCCATTTCGAGGTGGCCAGGGTCCATCTGCAGTGCAAAAAATGCTTGGTCCATGCAACCGTGGTGGTCTATTTTGGCTCAGAGTTGACAGGCATGGGCTACACCCGGTCGACGATAAAGTTTGGGCCATCCGACAGGCCGTACCAAGAGATCCCACGGAGCTCCGTTCATATTTGGGCCTGGTCAACTATTACGGGAAGTTCATCCCGAATTTGGTGACAGTTTTGACCCCGCTGCACCTGCTGTTGAAGAAGGGCCAGTGGTGGATTTGGGCAATGCCGCAGCAGGGGGTGTTTGCCGAGATAAATCGGTGATTGTCGTCTTCCCACTTACTGACGCACTTTGACGATCTGGCGGAGCCCTTGGTGCTCACGTGTGATGCCTCGCCCTATGGGATCGGGGCCATTTTGGCACACAGGATGGATGATGGTACCAAGCGGCCCACTGTGGTTGCACATTGGCGGTGGCAGAGCGAACTTATGCCCAAATGGAAAAGGAAGGGTTGATATTGGTGTTCGTCATTCGGCGATTCCATCAATACGGCTATGGCCAAGCGTTCATGGCTTCTACCGACCATAAACCACTTTTGGGGTCATTCAACGAGGACAAGGCAATTCCCATGGTGGCGTCCGCCCACATTCAGCATTGGGCTCTCCTTCTGGCAGCATACGAGTAAACCTTGGAGTATCGCGCAGGGACGAAGATTCCCCATGCGGACGCCCTCAGTCACCTGCCGCGCGCCAACGCTAGTCGGCGAGGTAGTCGCAACTTTGCATTTTATGGACTCGCTGCCGGTAATGGAGGCCCAAGTAAAGGCTTGGACAAAGAGGGACCTGCTGCTGACCAGGGTCCACCACATTGTGCTGAACAGGCCCCAGCACCGTGCTCTCTTGGAGAACCTGCGGGCTTTTACCACAGAGATGGAGGAACTCAGCATAGTGGAAGGCTTTTTACTGTGGAGTCCCCAGGTTGTCATCCACGAACAAGGCCCGGGGACAATTTTGCAGGGCCTCCTCAGCGGCCCGGAGCTACGTGTAGTGGCCTGGCATTGAGACAGCGATCGAGAACTTGGCGAGTGTACTCAATGCCAGGAGCACCAGAAGCTCCCACTGCAGCCCCACTTCACCCATGGGAATGGCTGACCTGATCATGGTCCCGCCTTCATGTGGATTTTGTAGACCCCTACAGGGGTCAATGTACCTACTGATGGTGGATACATACTCTAAATGGTTGGACATACACAGAATGACAACGACCACGTTCGCGTCAGTCGACTCCAGTAGACCTTTAACGTTCACAAACTCCCAGTTGTCCTTGTGTCGGACAATGGCACCACCTTCACTAGTTTGGAGTTTGCGGATTTTAAAAAACAAAATCGAGTTTGTCACGTCCGCACCGCGTCCGATTCCCCCGCCCTCGAATGGGTTGGCAGAACTTGCCGTACTGATTTTCAAACTGGGGATGAGGAAACAGACTGCAGGCTCACCAGAAACCCGCCTCGCCCACTTTTTATTCTACTATAGGACCACGCCGCATGCTAACATCGGGGTGATGCCAATGGAGCTCTTGACTCATGCTTGCGCATGCGGTTGAGCCTCATTTCGCCAGACATCGGGGATAAGGTCCATGGCCAGCAGGAACGGACTGGAGTGCAGCGAGTTAGACACGTGAGAGAATTTGCCACTGGAGCCTCTGTTCACATCCAGAATTTTACTGATAGGGCATTATGGATTCCGGAAACAGACGTGCAGGCCGGTCTCATATCTGGTGCGGGTGCAAAAGAAGAACTCAAATTGACACGTGGGTGTGTAGATAGCCTGGGTCACATTGAGATGCAAAAAGACGAGGTGTTGGGCGTCTTGAAAAATATTATGGTAGATAAGTCTCCAGGGCCTGATGGAATCTACCCCAGAATACTGAAGGAGGCAAGATAGGAAATTGCTGAGGCCTGGACAGAAATCTTTGGATCCTCACTGACTTCAGGTGATGTCCCAGAGTACTGGAGAATAGCCAATGTTGTTCCTTTGTTTAAGAAGGGTAGCAAGGATAATCCAGGGAATTACAGGCCGGCGAGCCTTACGTCAGTGGTAGAGAAATTACTGGGGAGAATTCTTCGAGACAGGATCTACTCCCATTTGGAAGCAAATGGACATATTAGCGAGAGGCAGCACGGTTTTGTGAAGGGGAGGTCGTGTCTCACTAACTTGATAGAGTTTTTCGAGGAGGTCACAAAGATGATTGATGCAAGTAGGGCAGTAGATGTTGTCTATATGGACTTCAGTAAGGTCTTTGACAAGGTCCCTCATGGCAGACTGGTACAAAAGGTGAAGTCACACGGGATCAGAGGTGAACAGGCAAGATGGATACAGAACTGGCTAGGTCATAGAAGGCAGAGAGTAGCAATAGAAGGGTGCCTTTCTGATTGGAGGGCTGTGACTAGTGGTGTTCCGCAGGGATCAGTGCTGGGACCTTTGCTGTTCGTAGTATATATAAATGATTTGGAGGAAAATGTAACTGGTCTGATTAGTAAGTTTGCAGACAACACAAAGGTTTGTGGAATTGCGACTGTCAGAGGATACAGCAGGATTTAGATCATTTGGAGACTTGGGCGGAGAGATGGCAGCTGGAGTGTAATCCGGACAAATGTGAGGTAATGCATTTTGGAAAGTCTAATGCAAGTAGGGAATATACAGTGAATGGTAGAACCCTCAAGAGTATTGACAGTCAGAGAGATCTAGGTGTACAGGTCCACAGGTCACTGAAAGGGGCAACACAGGTGGAGAAGGTAGCCAAGAAGGCATACGGCATGCTTACCTTCATTGGCCGGGGCATTGAGTATAAAATTGGCAAGTCATGTTGCAGCTGTATAGAACTTTAGTTAGGCCACACTTGGAGTATAGTGTTCAATTCTGGTCGCCACATTACCAGAAAGATGTGGAGGCTTTAGAGAGGGTGCAGAAGAGATTTACCAGGATGTTGCCTGGTATGGAGGGCATTAGCTACGAGAAGCGGTTGAATAAACTTGGTTTGTTCTCACTGGAACGACGGAGGTTGAGGGGCAACCTGATAGAGGTCTACAAAATTATGAGGGACATAGACAGGGTGGATAGTCAGAGACTTTTTCCCAGGGTAGAGGGGTCCATTACTAGGGGGCATAGGTTTAAAGTGCGAAGGGCAAGGTTTAGAGGAGATGTACGAGACAAGTTTTTTTACACAGAGGGTAGTGGGTGCCTGAAACTCGCTGCCGGAGGAGGTGGTGGAACCAGGGACGATAGTGACGTTTAAAGGGCATCTTGACAAATACATGACTAGGATGGTAATAGAGGGATACGGACCCCGGAAGTGTAGAAGATTTTGGTTTAGACGGGCAGCATGGGCGGCACAGGCTTGGAGGGCCGAAGGGTCTGTTCCTGTGCTGTACTTTTCTTAGTTCTTTGTTCTTTGACCATCTCCGTAGCCGGTTGGAACAGGAACCCGAGGACCGACCACAGAACCCAAGACCGGTGGCGTCCCTCCCTCCGGAGCAGTTGTCAGTGGTACCCAGTGAGGCAGATGGGTCCGGTGACTCAGAAATACGAGGCGCAGGTCGACCATTCCGACCAGGAGTCGGACATAGAGCGTTTTGCCAACGGACATCGACGCAGGTCCAGGGGTGACCGCTGCGCAACAGGCAACAGAACCTCCCAGGTGGTCAACCAGGAAGCATCACTCCCCAGTCCGTTATACCCCTCTGGATTCAGAGCGGTGGGTGCCAGATAATCAGCTTATAGCAATAATAATCTTTATTAGTGTCACATGGAGGCTTACATTAACACCTTAATGACGTTACCGTGAAAAGCCCCTTGTCGCCACATTCCGGCGCCTGTTGGGGTACACTGAGGAATAATTCAGAACGTCAAATTCACCTAACAAGTATGTCTTTCGGGACTTGTGGGAGGAAACTGGAGCACCTGAAGGAAACCCACGCAGACACGGGGAGAACGTGCAGACTCCACACAGACAGTGACCCAAGCCGGGGAATGAACCCGGGACCCTGGCGCTGTTAAGCAACAGTGCTAACCATTGTGACACCGTACCACCTATAGTGAAGAGGGCAAAGGATATCCCCCCTTCCACACAGACGGCGTTTCAGACTGGGGTGGGGGGGGGGTGGAAGGTGTGAACGGGAGCTATAACCCGACAGGAGGCGCAGGTATCTGCAACATCAGAGTCCCTGCCGCCTCACCTGAATATGATCTACCCAGATGAGGGGGCAAGGCTCACCCCTCTGGTCAAAGGACTGCTGGGTTATAAATATCCCAGCGAGGGCCGGGTGTGGGAGACCCTCCAAGGAATAGCAGGAGTGTATAGTAATATGAATAAAACCAATTGTTTTGCTACAGACATTGCTTCCGAGTTGTCGCTTGCCTGAGACTTTACAGTTTGTAACTGCCACCTTTGCTGTTCTGGAGGTAACAAGAGGCAAGCATGTTGTCCCCTTTACATGTAACCCTGCTGCTGCTGCCTGAGCTCTATCAGGGGTAGCGCCATAATGCAGGATTGGAAGGCCGCTGTGTCATCACCCCTGCAAAATATTGTGACACGCTATCAGCACAGCAACAGGGCACCGGTAATTTCAAGAGCAAAGAGTTATTAAAGAGCTATTAATGTTCCAGCAGGTCTAGAATTCCTTATTCCACAGCACCCTAACCTTTCTGGTCATTACTGCTTCATTACAGTGTTTCATGCCTTCAATATACACTGAGGGAAGGAACCTTGCTAATTACTTTTTCTTAATTAGACTGAGATATACCCTCAGTCTCCAAACACGGAATGAGTAATAATTGTACAACAGGCATTCCCAATTAACCACAGATGGTCACGGCTGATGTTTCATTGATGACCATAAATCCTTCTGTCAGCATAATGTTTTTTAACTAACTTATCAGGATGTTCTGTTTTGTGCTTTTTGCCATCGTGTGTCAGTGCCAATGTTTCAATGTGAACGTAACATGCAAGCAATACAACAGAAATAGGTGTAAGCAGGAAGGATGTTCCCGATGGTGGAGGTGTCCAGATACATAACACCCCTTCATTAGTGCATTGACAACAGTTAACATTTATACGACAAATCCACTTCTGCACTATTTCTAGACATACATACAGTTCAACAATGCAGTCTCTGTGGTGGACGTCTATTTCTTTTTTGGCAGAATATGATGTTCTTGACCTTGGCTATGTGAGACCTTGGAAGTGTCCTCATTCCGTTCTGTAGATGGTACTTCATGAGTAGTTATTTCAGTATCTCTCCATATAGATACTGAAAAGTCCACAGAAACAGAATATGAACTCGTCACTGTCTTCCGGTCTTTGTTCCGAAATATTACTCTCTAAATTTTCCAAGGGTAGAACCTCTTGAGAAGTTTCTGTGAGCTCACTTTGTGCAGCAAGTAACCGATCAGCATGACATCGCCAAACTCCTTCATCATCTGTCTGTACAGTGTATGATAGTGGACCAGCCTTTGCTCAGATCATAGCAGGTACCCATTTCTCATCAATTGTGTAGCTCCGAGCTAACACTCTCTCACCCTGATTTAGAGTTTTTCTACCTCCTGGCAAGTTGTTGTTTTTTGACAATCTCTGAAATATCAAGTAGAGTTAACAAATCAAGCTGTGTTCATAGTTTCCTCTTGGACAACAGCATTGCCATTGAACGCTGCATGGTAGTATGTTCAGTGTTCCTGTAAGCTATTAGGAATTATTTACTGTTCTTGTCAATGTCACCTGTTCCTTCCACGCTTTGATAGACTGCTTTAATAATTGCACTGCTTTAATAATTGCACAAAACATTTGGACAATTCATTCATTCTTAGATGATATGGAGCTGACTTGATATGGTATATACAGTTCCCCTTCAAATAGTCCTCAATTGTTTCAAAGTAAACTGCGTGCCATTATCACTGACAATCTGCTCTGTTGTTCCAAATCTTGTGAATATTTTGTCTAGTTTCTCAATGGTCTGTTCAGTTGTCATTGACTTCTGATCATTTCGAGTGCGTGTCCACAAACACTAAGAACATGTGACTCTGGGTGGAATAGCGTAACCAATGTGTATTCTCTGTCATGGCTGTGTTGGCCATGTTGGTAAGTGTGTGCCAACATTATCAATGACCAATTTTGCAATCTTCAAGTTGCCAAAGAAGGTATAACTTTATATGGCCCAAAAATTGTAGCCAATGATCCAACAGAGCAAAATGACGCCCATAAAGGTAATGGTGGAATCTTCTTACACCAGAAATGATGCTCAAAGCTTCTTTTTCTTGCTGAGCGTAATTTATTTCTGTGCTAGTAAGAGTGCATGAAGCAAATGCTATCGTTTGTTCCGCTCCTGGAGGCATTATGTGCAAGATGACTGTACCAACCTCATAGGGTGAGGCATCATTGGAGGACAAAGCAGTCCAGTTGATTGCTCCGCCTTCCAGATACAGTCAAACCCTCCACCACCCCAGATACATTCAAACACTCCACCACCAACAAACAGTGGCAACCATGTGTACCATCTACAAGATGCATTGCAGTAACTCGCCAAGGTTCCTTCTGTAGCAGCTATCCAAACCCACAACCATCACCATCTAGAAGGACAAGAACAGCAGATACCTGGGAACGTTACCACTTGGAGGTCCCCCTCCAATTCACTCACCACCTCAACTTGGATATATATCGCTGTTCCTTCACTGTTGCTGGGTCGAAATCCTGGAACTCCCCCCCCTAACAGCACTGTGGGTGTATTTATGGATGAGTTGAAAAAGTCCCACTTTTCCTTTTTAACTCTCCAGTTGTGGCTCTGTAAATGCTTCAGGGTAGCTTCCAAATTACCGAAGTGTTCCTTTTCACTTGAACCGGTGATGAATATGTAATCAAAATAACATTTCATTCCATTAAACCCACTTAGAATTTGATCCATGGACTTTTGAAAAAGTAGTCACAGATGCTGAAAGAAAGTGTTCTGTAACAAAACAGACCTTTTGTGCATTACGATGGTGAGTAGTGGCTGGGATTCGGCAGCCAAATTAATCTGCAGGTATGCCTGTGAAAGATCCATTTTACTGAATTTTTACCCTTCAGAAAGTCCAGCAAACAAGTATTCAATCAGCTGTAGTGGATATTGATTTGCACATAATACTGGGTTAATAGTTGTTTTTTAAATCTCCACAAATTCTCATTGAGCCATCATGTTTTAATACAGGAAATATTGGTGTTGCCCTATTACTTGTAGAAACATGTTCAATGACTCCTGTTCATACAAGCCTGATGGTGTATGGTATGGTTCTATTTTTGAGACATTTGGGTGTACTGTCTGGTTTGATTTTTAGGTACACCTTAATTCCAGTCATAGAGCCGAGTAAATCTTCAAACACCTTCTCATACTTCTTCAAATCTTGCTGGAAGTTGCTCTTTGAATCCACAAATTGAATGATTGTTTCCCAGTTAAGCCTAATCTTAGCCAAGCATGCACTGCCAATAGAGCAAGAACATTTCCACAGATACCTTGAAGAGGCAACTTCACCGTCTGTTCATTTGCTTCTACTTTTGCCATAATGCATCCTTTTAATAGTATGACCTCTTTAGTGTACATCCTTAGGATCACATTTAATGGCTTTAAAGGCAGATACTTCAGCTTTTGATGATAAACTGTTTCGGGTATTAACGATACTGTTGCACCCTGCATCCACTTCCATTTTAATTTCATGACCTTCAAGTTTTGTATATGCCCAAAACATTGTTGCTCGCCCTGCATTGACAGGACGCCTAGCTTTAGCTCCTGCAATGGTTTGGTTAAATTTGTCTTTCGAGTGATCTTGAGCTTCATCCACTAATTGGTAGACATGAATAGATTGTTTAACTGTGATTTTTTTCTTGCACCTTCTTGGTGTAGGAGAAAACTTTTTGAGCCCAACATGCCTTGGCAATGTAGCTTTTCTTGCCACAGTCTTGCATGTATTCAATTTACTCCAGCATTTCCCTGCTGAGTGTCCAACCCGTGATATGGTTGCACCGTTGCGGCCTTGTTCCTTGAGGTATGCATTTTGTGGATGTTCGCTCCAGCCCCTCTCTGTGAAGCTCCATAGGTGTGGCAATTTCCACAGCAGTTTTAGAGTTAAATCACTTACAATAAGCAGCTTTCTCTAAATAGCTTCCCTGCAGAGTCCACAAACCAGCCTGTCACAAAGAGTATCATCAAGTGTTGTACCAAATTCATAATATTTAGCTAACTTTCTTAAAGTTGCTACCAAATGTAAAATGCTTTCATCTTCTTCCGGACTACGGTGGCGGAACTGAAACATCTCTGCAATCAAATGCGGCCTAGCAGAGAAATGTCCCTCCAGGATTTTTATCAATGACTTATCTCCTTTTTATGCTGAGTAAACTAAATTCTGTAGCAGCATAAATGCTTTACGCCAGTGAGCTGAGAAATGTTGCAACCTTGCTCTGAAAGATAATTAGAATCTTTCCTCATGTGAATTCCAAATCTCATAATCCTCATCAAACACATTCATGACACCTGTTTTTCCCACCATTTCTGGATCCTGGCTCCTAGGGTCTACACTTCCTCACTTTCAATTTTTAATAGAAAGTATAGGCAAACACTCCCCTTTACAAGCAACAAGGAATTATTTTCCATTTTGCCTGACTATAGTTTGACCTTTTCCACTGTGTAGTGGCTTGTGCGGAGTCAGCAACTGTCGGAATCCCCATTCCCCCAACCCGTTTAGCTTCACCATATGTGCAGTCCTTGCAGCCTAGACTCCACTCAATTCAACGCAAGCAAGTCTTCCAACTGACAGAGTTCTTACTCACATTTGCAATCAAAACCTTTATAAACCTTCTATATCTGCGAAAGCACATTGCATGATGTCTGTGCGTGTATGAGTCTGGCCCCGAGAGTCTTCCATTGCTCCCAATGCCGCCCCACCATTAGCCAACAAATTCTTATTTTTCAGCAACTTTCCTTCCTCAATCCTCGTCGCCAGTTTTCTCTTCTGTTTTATTTCTTTGTTGCAACATAGAGAAAAGGTATGGAGGTGCCCACACTCTAGATTCTTGAAAAACACATTGAGAAGTTTCTTAAGAGGTGTTAATATACAATCGGCCGAAAGGCCAAACGGACGTCATTAGCCATCACATGGTGCTAAACCAGCAGGAATGTACTCTGATAAAGTAACATTTTCTCTACATTCTTTGGGTGGTTAAGAACAGTGATTGTAACCACCAAGCCTTTGAAACTTGGTTGATTCCCTCTTCTGCCTAGGGCAATTTGACAAATTCACAAATGGAAAAATCGGTCTTACCACTGAAACCAGGTTGATACATCGAAGGAGTGCTGAACGCATGTTTCTCTGGTGGAGGGGCCGCCTTTCAGATGAGGCATTAAACTAAAGTCCCTTCTCCCCCTCCCCCCCCCCCACCCAGGTGGGCTAAACAAAAAGAGCCATGATGCTGTGCGAACAAGAGTAGAGGGGTTCCCCTCATGTCCAGCCCAATCATTATCCCTAAACCAACATCAATATAATTCTTCCCATTGCTGTTTCTGGAACCTTGCCGCATGCAGATTATTTGTCAAGATTCATACATTACAACAGTAATTATGATTGAAACGTTAATAGGTTGTGGAGCACTTTGAGTCATCCTAAAGATATGCAAACTGTTACACAAATGCAAATAATCTTTGCCTGGAGGCATCCCTCAATTGTCAATTTTGCAATAGATGGGTCATTGTCCAAGTATGCAAGGGGAAGCCTTGACACTGACAAGCCATCCATTCCCTTGGATAGACTCCCTAAAAAATAAAATCAGAGATGTCAGACATACTGAGGATTAAGGCAAGGCAAGTTCCAGCTGTCCAGGCAATGAACATAGGAACCATATGCTACCATTTCGCTCCTCAAGCCTGTTTTGTGCCATTCACTGAGAAAATAGCTGATTTGCAACATAACTCGCCATACCTACCTTTGGCCCATATCTCTTCATAATTTTGGTTATTGTCAAAAAAAGAGAGACGCTGTTGAAGTTTTTTGCCTTGCACTCATCTGGACAGATTCAGAAGAATACCAAATTTTAAAGGGGCACAACAATTTATACTGCATGATAAGTGGGTGCTGATAGTTGGCAAGTGGATTCTGATTAGTCGCTGCATTGTGATGAAGAATGCACCAGGGAACAGTTAACTGTCAAACTTTTGTTTAAATTCAAACCAGGCAGGTCAACTCTGGTCAAGGCACTGCCATGAGCAATGAAACAGGTAATGGCTGTCCTCCAGATTTTTATTCAGTTGAAAAACATGCATTCCTTGGACATGTTCTTTCTATTTGCAAAGCACAGGACCCTGTGTGTGAATAAATGTAGCTTAGTAGCATGTAAAAGAACAATCAATATACTTCCAGATCTTTACCATTGCTTCTTACTACTGTTTGTACTTACACTTGACAGCCTAGAATACCAGTTCATGCTTTCCAACATGGGGCACTAGATAATGATGAGCTGCCAGAATGCTGGTTGTTTTTCTTCTTCCCTGGTGGGGACAGGGGCAATCAAGCAATGGACCATAGGAATTTGTTGAAACATCACTACATGAGTAATGTGGTTGAGAACAAGTTAGCAGACGGTTAGCAGTTAGGTAGAGAGGGTGGTATAGTAGTAATATTGTACATAGTATAGCAGTCACTGTGGCAATAATCCAGAAGCCTAGGTTCTAGGTCTGGGCGGGAGAGAAGGGGGGGTTGCATGGGTTCAAATCCCACCATGGCATCTAGAATTTAAATTCAATTCATATATCTGGGATTGAAAACTTGTTTCAGACCATGACAACTATCATTGATTGTTGTAAAAATTCATCTGGTTCACCAATACCTTTAGAGAGGGAAATGTGCGATACCTAGCTTACATGTAACTCCAGACCCACTGGTTGACTCTTAACTGCCCTCTTGAACGGCCTTGCAAGTCATTCAGTTCAAAGGCAATTAGCCATGAAAGGATTAAAGAAAGACGACATGTACTACACAGAATCAAACATTGCCTTTGTGTATTGTTCCTACCATGATGGTCCCATGTCCCCAAAGATAGCTGTGTGTTACTAAACAGCAATTCAACCAGATAAAGAAAGTTTCTCAATAAATTAACAAAGTTATGAGGAAAATAATGTTTGGTCTTACCAATTATGCAGAGTGTTCACGTTCAAATCTATCATAGAATTTCAATTATAGACGATTGCATTTGCATTTGCTCAGAATTCTTCTGTGATTTGCAATTTCACATTACTAACAACATGCTGTGGACCTGCTAGAATTGCCTGGTGCCAGTAATACCCGACTGTGATACTGTAATGTATTTCATTTTTCAAACTCTGACAGGTATGAAACACTCTTCTCACTCTGTTTGGGGAATATTGCAACAAAATAAGTGTTCAATGGCTTCTCAAATGTGTCTGCTTCTACTTCACATTAGAAAATTAGACGAGAGTTTTAAATTGGATATTTTACCAGAGATAGCTGTCCAGGTGACTTGAGTGCTGGTCCTCCCGGAGGGATGGTTATTGCTCAGTACATGTCACCAGAACATTATCAGAGGAAACGCATTGCGTATTACCACTCACAGTGGGATGTCCCAGCATTGAACTGTACAGGATCTCAGGCCTGGGAGCATTCAAGAGTTTTGAGGCCACTGGTAGAATTTGGAGGAGGTGAAATTAGAGTCACTGGGGTTTGGAATTGTGACCTGGTAGCTCTGCAAAGGAAGCTAAGGGAATGGAATAAGTGGCTTTGATCTGGTACCAATGGGAAGGTGAATATGTCCTGATAGGATTTGGAGGTGTTCTGTGTTGAGTGAACTGGGAAGGCTGAGGCAGAAGGGGGTTAGGGGCAGGAGAGAGCGTCATGTAAAGGTCCATCGAAATGCTTCAGTTTTGGTCTCTGATCTGACCTGAATTTCATTATTGCAGTTGGGACAACAGATTAAGTTCTCCTGTCAGCCTCCAGACTCTGGATGGGCTCATAGAGGGCTGACTGCAGTTGTGGAACAGTATCGCAACATGTGCTAGTGGCGTGAGGATAGCGGGCAATTACACTTTATTGATAAAATTCCAGTCACTACTTTATACGCATTTATATGGGCGGCACGGTGGCACAGTGGTTAGCACTGTTGCTTCACAGCGCCAGGGTGCCAGGTTCGATTCCCGTCTTAGGTCACTGTGTGTGCGGAGTCTGCACGTTCCCCCCTTGTCTGCGTGGGTTTCCTCCGGGTCTTCCGGTTTCCTCCCACAAGTTCCAAAAAACATGTTGTTAGGTAATTTGGGCATTCTGAATTCTCCCTCCGTGTATCCGAACAGGCGCCGGAATGTGGCAACTGGGGGCTTTTCACGGTAACTTCATTGCAGTGTTAATGTAAGCCTACTTGTGACAATAAAGATTATTTTTTAAAAATTAAAAGCTTCTGTCGTGTTATTCACCCTGGGGTAACACTGACTGCAACACGATGCAGTTAAATGATCAAGCATACACCAAACGTAGGCGTTGGTTCAATAAGATTTATTGAACTTCAGTAACGAAGCTTACAGCTGCCTGTGGGTTGACTCGCTACTACTCTAAGTAAACTAACATTAACTATCTAGACCAGGCTAGCTCTGATCCATGTGTAGAAGGTGTTGAATGATTTGTATACCCTGACTGTCACTACAGTTGTCACCAGTGGAAAGAGGCAGAGTGCTGATGCCTCGTGTGTTTTATAGTTGGAAGCCCCCCTCTGGTGTTCTGTCTGGTGATTGGTCGTGTTCTGTTCTGTATGTTGATTGGCTCACCTGGGTGTCTGTCACTGCCTGCTTTTACCTCATGATGTGCATGGGTGCATATTATGACAGCTTCTGCAAAAGCAATTCACTCCTTAAAAATTGCTTGTAAATTACCTAACATCGGTTAACCCAGTACATCCCCAGTGGAACTCCAATTTAATTCAATTGTATGGACACACACCCACCTAAACTCTGCTTAAATTTCTATGAATATTCTGCTGTGCCATTATCTATTATGTGATTCTTATACATCAGAGAATTGTGGTTGTTTATTGAGAAGCCTCTGTGATTCTGCGGCTTACTTTTAAATTTGTTCTGAAACACATTGCACATTGAGTGTTAATTAACTTAATTTTCACTGCAGTTAATTATCATGTTCCTGGACCTGTGGAACTATCACCAACACCAAGAGAATAATGTACATTCAAATATGTGGGGATTTTTTGGAACTGAAAAATCTTAGTGAAGGTCCCATTTAAGCATGTCGAGTTTTGCTCATTTAGAATGATACTTTCTCATTTTTGGTTTAAAAATGTGACCTATTTACCCCCATGCACTCTGAAAAAGCTGTGGCATATATTTAAACAGATTTGCAATCTGTCTCATTCACTTGATGCCGAATCTCAGCCCCAGCATTTCCTAAATTGTTGACAGCTTTGATGCATAGTGCACTACAATACCATATTTGGAAAGTATATTGGGCTAGTTGGTCTTTCAAGCCTTTTTTTTGAGATAAAGGAGATGGCAAGGTTAGGAGACAACAACAACGTGTGTGTATATCGTACCTATAATATATTAAAATATCCCAGGCTGCTTCACAGGAGCATTATTTAGTAAAGATTGACATCGAGCCATTCAAGGAGCTAATATGGCAAATGTTGGTCAAAGACATGGAATCATAGAATCCTTGCAGTGCAAAAGGAGCCTATTGAGTCTGCACCAATCCTCCTAAAGAGCACCCTACCGTGGCCCACACCCTTGCCCTATCCTCGTTACCCCACCCAACCCAAGGGGAAATTTAGCTTGGCCAAACCACCTAACCTGCACATCTTTGGACTGTGGCAGTAAACCGGAGAACCTGGAGGAAACCAATGCAGACACAGGGAGAAAGTACAAACTCCACACAGTCGGTGACCCAAGGCTGGAATTGAACCCGGGTCCTGGCACTGTGAGGGAGCAATGCTCACCACTGTGTCACCATGCCGCCCTTAGGTGTGCCTTTAAGGAAAGATGGTAGCCATGATGTGGAGATGCCGGTGTTGAACTGGGGTGTTGAACACTAGCTTTCGGAGCGCAGCTCCTTCCTCAGGTGAATCATTCACCTGAGGAAGGAGCTTTGCTCCGAAAGCTATTGATTCAAAACAAACCTGTTGGACTTTAACCTGGTGTTGTAAGACTTTTTACTTTAAAGAAAGAAGTCAAAGAAGATTAAGGAGGAATTCCAGAGCTTAGGACGATAGTAGTTGGAGACGCGGCCACCGATGATGGAGCAATTCAAATTGGAGAGACACAAGAGGCCAGAATAGAAGAGAGCAGACATCTCAGAGGGTTGTGGGGCTGCAGGAGGTTAGAGGTGTTACATTACTTATTGTAATATATGGTACTCACTTGCTACTTACCAAGATGCCCTTAAACTCGATGTTGATTAACACTCGTAGTCGTCCAAGGAAAGCAAATACTTTAATGAGTAACTTAAACAAATAAACTGTGAGTTTGTTCCATCACCAATACTTTTACTAGATATTAAATAAACAAGATTGAATAAGAATAAACTATGATTAACTACACTTGCACTCTGAGCTAACTCTCTCTACCTCTGGTCACTAGTCACAATACACACAAAGTCACTAGACATAATACACACGAAGAGGCGGGAACTCAGATTGAGTCTGTCTTTTATACCCCATGTTAGTGCTGCCATCTAGTGATCACTTAGCTGTTATGACTATACATTAACCCCTTGTGTATATACAGATATGCAGATCACTACAAGAGGTAGAGAAGGCAAGTCCACGGAGGGATTTAGAAACAAGGATGAGAATTTTAAAGCTGAACCATTGCTTAAAGAATCAACATGGGTCAGCAAACACAGTGTCAATGCAGGAAAATGGAACAACATAGAGGATGGCACACATTGGAAAGTTGGAGAGCAAGTCAAGTAGCTGAAGCAGCATTAATTTATTTTGTCCTTTACTTAGTTTAAAAATAAATCTCAATTTTGTCAACCTGTATTTGAAGTTTCAGGAACTGATCCATGACACCCCAAATAATGAGTGGGGCACATCAGCTTAATTTTCTGCAAATAAAGCTCATGAGGAAATAGGTATGATCCAGCAACTATTTCCAGCCAATTGTAAAAATAGATAATTGAATACTATAAAAACAAATTTTAAGGCTGACCAGGGTAGAATATCTTGGGCACGATTTAACAGAAATATAAGAGTCCCGTATCGAACGCGTTTAGCCGAGTGTTTCCCGGCACTCACAGTGCCGAGAAGGACCACGCTATCTAATGGTATTCTGCTTAATTTTGGGTTCGTGGCGAGGAACACCCTGATGACGCCACACTCAGTCCCATTTCCTGCACTAATCAGCTCTGTTCGCTGGTGCAGGAAGAGATCGGGACACAATTTAAAAATGCCGCTCCAAACTCGAGATCCCGCCCAAGCCCTAGCTCACCTATAAGGAGGTTCTTGAAACCCCCCACACCCTTCTCATAAGGCCAGGGCATCCCTGGGCCCGAAACGCAGTGCAGACAAAATGCCAGGTGGCACTGCCAGGGTGCCAGGCTGACAGTGCCACGGTGGCATTGGGGGTGGGAGACCAGATCCCCATTTGTGGAGACCAGTACAAATCCATGCTCGCATACAGTCTCCAAGGCATGGGTTAGATCCTCCGCCTTGGGTAACTCCGGCGAGTGCATATTAAAATGATGCTTACAGCATCTCATAAGATCTCATAAGGTGTGGCGAGCTGGGTAAATCTCATGAGACTCCTGTTGCGAGATATTCCAGCCATGTTGCGGCCCGTGTTGGGCACAATGCGGCCATTAGGTCACGCCCTTTGTCTTTAGAGACTTTAACTAAGCTAGTTAAGGAGGTGCAAAATTGCACATGGTAGGACGATTCAATAACTCTGTTGTGCCTGGCACAGAGCCGGGCGCAACAGGTGAATCTTGCGAGAGCCCCAAATTAGTCTCCGTGCCAGGCACTGAGCCAATCGTGAGTCACCCGATTCTCTAAGCAAGGCACAATCTGGATCTTGCCCTCGCTGGCCGAGTTCCAGATCTGAATATTTAAATGAGGTCAATGGTTCTCTTAAATACCCGGACACATGATTCATTTGGCGCCCAGGAGTCAACAGCTGTGCCTGGGAGACCTCACCAGGGCGCTGTTTAGTTCTCGGCCACACAAACGTGGACCAGGGCGGTCTTTCAGGCCATTAGAGATCCCTGGGATGTCAGGGACAGGGCAGAGTGGAACCCTGGCACTCCCTCTGGCACCTGGGCACCATGGCATTCCCAACCTGGCACCTTGACAGTGCCACCCAAGCACTGCCAAGGTGCCAGGCTGTCCAGGTGACAGGTTGGCACTGCCAGGGTTCAGGCCCGGGTGTGGGCCTTGCTACTTGGAGGATAGTGAGGGGGATTCCCAGGGGCCTCCCTATGGTTGGTGGGGTGAGGGGGCTTAATAAAGCCGGGTAAGGGGTCATGCCTGAAAGCAGGGGGCTAGATCAGGGCTGTCAGTCAAAATGGTGCAGATTGCCTATCCTGCTTCAGCTCGCCAGCAGGAAATCACTTCTAAGTGCAATGTCGGCAGGGGGTAGCTCCCCGAGGCTAAAGGAAATTACAAAGTGCCATTGAATAGCAGGGCGTTTCTCTGTGCTGCAGCCACTGAGAAACACTCCGCTCAACGCACTCGACAGCGGACTTAGTTTGAAGTCTGCCGAATCGCACCCGGCGTCTCTGAATCACATCATGCAATACTATCAACAATCAGAGCAGATAGAGAAAATAGCGTTTTGACTGATATCAAAAATAATTCATCAGCTTGCCCAGTGGCAATATTTTTTCAATGCGTTCCCCTGGGTTACAACAAATCATTCGGACCCAAGAAGGTCACCACTCCATCTGCAAGCAGTGGTATAAAGTCTAAGATTGAATTCAGAGCCCCTGGGCTAGGAACAGAAAAATCAGATAGGAATATTCAGTGTTGACTCCTACTAGACAGTGAGTATTAGCATTATGTTCAATTGTGAGACATACAAATACCCATCACCTACACCCCAACCCCAGACTACCTCCCCTCCCACACACCAAGATTAAATACTTTACGAATACCCACTATTTAGGCTTGTACATGGTTTGGAACTTCAAGCGAAGAGAGAAAAAACTGGAGGAGAAAGTAAAAAGCATGTTTGCAGAAATCACCCATGTTCCCTGTAAATGAAGGGGACAGGAGATCACTGGGGTTGTCATCTGGAAGAAAAATATCATTGTGAAAAAGAACAGGAAACTCAAGCTCACTGTAACAAAGACAGATTTCACCATGAAGGAAATGCTAAGATGCTGATCCACATTGAGACATGCCAAACCAGAGGCTGTCTTTTTTTTCTTCATTCATGGGATGCGGACGTCACTGGCAAGACCAGCATTTGTTACCCACCCCTAATTGCCCTTGAGAAGGTGGTGGCGAGACAGCTTTCTGAACCACTGCAGTCCATTTGGTGAGGTGCACACACTGTGATCTTGGGCAGGGAGCTCCAAGATTTGACCTAGCGAAATCAAGGAGTGCTGATGTAGGTCCAACATTAGCGTGACGCGTGGCTTGGAGGGGAACTTCAGCTGTTCAGGTGTTCCCATGCATTTGTCACCTTGTTCTTATGGGTGGGACGGTGCTGTCAAAAGCTATAATAAATGGGGGGCTTGAAGGCCATGCAGTCGGGTAAATCCCCGGGGCCGGATTGATACCCAGTGGAGTTCTACAAAAAGTTCTCGGAGATAGTGGGGCCGGTGCTGACTCGGGTATTTAACAAGGCGAGGGACAGAGGGACGCTACCCCCGACGATGTCACAGGCTACCATTTCGCTGATATTAAAACGGGATCGTGTGGGTCATATAGACCAATCTCCCAGACGAACGTCGACACCAAACCCCTGGCTCAGGTCTTGGCACTTAGAATTGAGGACTGTGTCCCGGAGGTGGTCGGGGAAGACCAAGCAGGGTTTGTGAAAGACAGACAGCTGGTAGCCAATTTGAGAAGACTACTCAATGTGATCATGATGCCCCCGGAGGGCAGATAGGTAGAGGCAGTGGTGGCAATGGATGCCGAGAAGGCCTTTGACTGGGTGGAGTGGGACTATTTGTGGGAGGTACTCGGACGGTTTGGGTTCGGGGAGGGCTTTGTTGACTGGGTTAGACTATTGTACCAGGCCCCAAAAGCTAGCGTGAGGATGAATAAGACAACATCAGAGTACTTTAGACTACACCGGGGGACCAGACAGGGATGCCCACTCTCCCCGTTGCTGTTTGCACTGGCCATAGAGCCGCTGGCGATTGCCCTGAGAGCTGCGAGGGGGTGGAAGGGAATGATTAGGGGAGGGGTGGAACACAGGGTATCGCTGTACGCGGATGACCTGCTCCTGTACGTATCGGACCAGCTGGCTGGGATGGACAGTGTACTAGGAATATTGAGAGAATTTGGCAGGTTTTCAGGGTACAAACTGAACATGGCTAAGAGTGAGATGTTTGTAGTGCAGGCGAGGAGCCAGGGGAACAGGTTGAAGGAGCTTCTATTTAGGATGGTCGGAGAAAGTTTCCGATACTTAGGGATACAGGTGGCACGAGACTGGGGCAGGCTGCATAAGCTAAATTTGACTAGAGTGGTGGAACAAATGAAGAGCGAGTTCAGGAGATGGGATGCACTCCCACTATCACTTGTGGGGAGAGTGCAGTCGGTAAAGATGACAATCCTCCCAAGGTTCCTGTTTATAGGCTAAGAAAGGGGTGGGTAGGGCAGGTTTTCCATTCGGGGTTGGACGCAAAGAATCGAGGGGTGGCGATTTTGGTGGGGAAGCGGGTGTCGTTTGAGGCGCTGACCATCGTAGCAGACAATGGAGGTAGGTACGTGATGGTGAGTGGTAAGCTGCAGGGGGTGCGGGTGGTCTTGGTGAATATGCATGCCTCGAATTGGGACGATGCCGGATTTAGGACCTGGAGGCAGGGAGATTGATAATGGGGACGACGACTTTAATACGGTATTGGATCCAGCATTGGACCGCTTTAGGTCCAGGACGGGTCAGAGGCCGGAGACGGCCAAGATGTTGAGGGGGTTTATGATGGGAAGAGTGGACCCATGGAGGTTTGTTAGGCCGGGGGCCAGGGAATTCTCTTTCTTTTCCCACGTCCATAAAGCCTACTCCCGGATTGACTTCTTCGTTTTGAGCAGGGCGCTGATCCCGATGGTGGAGGGCACGGAGTATTCGGCCATAGCCCTCTCAGACCATGCCCCACACTGGGTGAAGCTCGAGGCGGATGAGCAGGTGAGCTGGCAGATCCGGGGGTGCATTGAAAGATACCTAGAGGTTAACGATAATGGGGAGGTACAGGTAGGGGTGGTCTGGGAGGGGCTGAAGGCGGTGATTAGGGGTGAGCTAATCTCCACTAGGGCCCACAAGGAGGGGAAGGAGAGGAGAGAGAGGGAGAAGTTGGTGGGGGAGATTTTAAGGGTAGATAGGAGGTATGCGGAGGTCCCCAAGGAGGGATTACTCAAGGAGCGACGAAGCCTCCAGGCCGAGTTCGACCTGTTGACTACCAAGAAGGCGGAGGTGTAGTGGAGGAAGGCGCAAGGGGCGGTGTATGAATACGGGAGAAGGCTAGCCGGATGCTGGCACACCAGCTTCGGAAGTGGGAGGCAGCGAGGGAGATTGGGGGAGTTAGGAATAAAGGGGGGAACACGGTGCGGAGTGTGGTGGGAATAAATGGAGTATTTAAAGACTTCTATGAGGGGCTATGTAGGTCTGAGCCCTGGAAGGAGGAGGGGGGGATGCGTCGTTTTCTGGACCGGATGAGGTTCCCGAGGGTAGAGGAGGGGCAGGTGGCGGGGCTTGGGGCACCGGTAGGGCTGGAGGAGCTGACTACGGGAGTATGCAGGCGGGGAAGGCACCGGGACCAAATGGGTTCCCGGTGGAATTTTACAGGAAGTATATGGACCTGCTGGGCCCACTACTATTGAGGACTTTCAATGAGGCAAGGGGGGGGGACCCCCGACGATGTCCAGGGCGCGGATCTCGCTGATCTTGAAGCGGGACAAGGACCCTTTACAGCATGGGTCGTATAGGCCAATCTCGCTCCTCAACGTGGATGCGAAGCTGTTAGCGAAGGTGTTGGCTACCAGAATTGAGGACTGTGACCCGGGGGTGATCCACGAGGACCAGACGGGTTTTGTGAAGGGAAGGCAGCTAAACACTAATGTGCGGAGGCTCCTAAATGTAATCATGATGCCTGCAGTGGAGGGGGAATCGGAGATAGTAGCGGCTATGGATGCGGAGAAGGCCTTCGATAGGGAGGAGTGGGGGTACCTGTGGGAGGTGTTGAGGAGGTTCGGGTTCAGAGAGGGGTTCGTTAGTTGGGTTAGGTTACTGTATGAAGCCCCGGTGGCAAGCGTGGCCACGAATCGGAGGAGGTCGGAATACTTTTGGCTGTATCGGGGGACGAGGCAGGGGTGACCCCTATCCCCCCTGCTATTTGCATTGGCAATTGAGCCTTTGGTGATGGCTTTGAGGGAGTCCAGGAACTGGAGGGGGCTGGTGCGGTGGGGGGGGGGGGGGGTGCGGAACACCGGGTATCACTGTATGCCGATGACCTGTTATTGTATGTGGCGGACCCGGTGGGGGGGATGCCGAAGGTGATGCGGATCCTCAGGGAGTTTGGAGACTTTTCCGGGTATAAGCTCAACATGGGGAAGAGTGAGCTATTTGTGATACACCCAGGGGACCAGGGAAGGGGGATAGACGAGCTTCCACTGAAGAGGGCGGAAAGGAGTTTTCGGTACCGAGGGATCCAGGTGGCCAGGAGCTGGGGGGCCCCACACAAGCTCAACTTGACGAGGCTGGTGGAGCAGATGGAGGAGGAGTTTAAAAGGTGGGATATGCTGCCACTCGCCCTGGCAGGTAGGGTACAGTCGGTGAAGGTGACGGTGCTCCCGAGGTTCCTCTTTATATTCGAGTGCCTCCCCATCCTGATCCCTAAGGCCTTTTTTAAGCGGGTCAGCAGGAGCATCATGGGGTTTGTATGGGCGAAAAAGACCCCAAGGGTGAGAAGGGTGTTTCTGGAACGGAGCAGGGAGAGAGGAGGGCTAGCGTTGCCTAATCTGTGTAGATACTACTGGGCTGCCAACGTGGCGATGATACGCAAGTGGGTAATGGAGGGGGAGGGGGCGGCGTGGAAGAGGCTGGAGATGGGGTCGTGTGTGGGCACGAGCCTGAGAGCGCTGGTGACGGTACCGCTGCTGCTCCCGCCGGCAAAGTACACCACGAGTCCAGTGGTGGCGGCGACCCTCAAAATTTGGGGGGGAGGCAGAGGCTTCGGTGTGGTCCCCGATCCGAAAGAACCATCGGTTTGTCCCGGGGAGAATGGATGGGAGGTTCCTGAGCTGGCACAGGGCAGGTATTTGAAGGATGGGGGACCTGTTTATAGATGGGACGTTTGCAAGCCTTAGAGCGTTGGAGGAAAAATTTGGGCTCCCCCCTGGAAATGCCTTCAGGTACATGCAGGTAAGGGCGTTTGTAAGACGGCAGGTGAGGGAATTCCCATTGCTGCCAGCACGTAGGATCCAGGATAGGGTTTCTCGGGGGTATGGGTTGGAGAAGGCAAGGTCTCGGCGATCTACCTGGAGATGCAGGAGGAGGAGGAGGCCTCGGTGGAGGAGCTGAAAGGTAAATGGGAGGAGGAGCTGGGGGAGGAGATAGACGAGGGTACGTAGGTGGACGCCCTGGGTAGGGTAAATTCTTCCTCCTCTTGCGTCAGGTTTAGTCTGATATAATTTAAGGTTCTGCACAGGGCGCACATGACTGGGACAAGGCTGAGTCGGTTTTTTGGAGTAGAGGACAGGTGTGTGAGGTGTTCGGGGAGCCCAGCAAATCACGGCCACATGTTCTGGGCATGCCCAGCGCTGGATGGGTTCTGGAGGGGCGTTGCGAGGATGATGTCTAAGGTGGTAAACACCCGGGTTAAGACGAGTTGGGGGCTCGCACTATTTGGGGTATTGGACGAGCCGGGAGTGCAGGAGGCGAAAGAGGCCGGTATTCTGGCCTTTGCGTCCCTGGTAGCCCGGCGGAGGATTCTGCTACAGTGGAAGGATGCAAGGCCCCCAAGTGTGGAAGCCTGGATCAGCGACAGGGCAGGGTTCATTAAATTGGAGAGGGTAAAATTTGCCTTAAGAGGATCTGTGCAAGATTTCTTCAGGCGGTGGCAACTGTTCCTAGACTTTCTAGAGGAGCGTTAGGAGGTGGACAGCAGCAGCAGCAACCCCGGGGGGGGGGGGGGGGGGGGGGACTTTGTATTTACTACTGTGTTTATTATCGTTTAATGGGGGGCTTGTATATTGGGGGAATACGTGACATAGCTATCAGATGTTTATTTATTTGTTCTTTGTTTTTTTTTATTTCTGTAAGGGGGGGGTTTGTTGAAAATATGTAAAAATTTGAATAAAAAAATATATTTTTTTAAATTAAAAAAAATCCTGTTTATTTTTCAGTGCCTCCCGATTTTCATCCCGCAGTCCTTCTTCAAAAGGGTCAACAAGATTATTATGGGCTTTGTCTGGGCGGGAAAGCCCCCGCGGGTGAAGAAAGCGATATTTGAGAGGAACCGTAGCGAGGGGGGGCTGACGCTGCCGAACCTCAGCAACTACTACTGGGCGGCGAACATAGCCATGGTAAGGAGTTGGATGGTGGGTACGGGGTCTATTTGGGGGCGAGTGGAGGCGGCATCGTGCTGGGGCACCAGTTTGGCAGCCCTGGTCACGGCCTCCCTACCGCTCCCGCCGGCCAGGTACTCCACCAGACCGGTAGTGGTGGCAGCCCTGCGGATCTGGGGCCAGTGGAGGAAGCATGTAGGGGAGGTGGGAGCATCGGTCTGGTCTCCAATATGCGACAACCACCGATTTGCCCCTGGGAGTATGGATGGTGGATTCCGAGCGTGGCGGCGGGCGGAGGTGGGAAGGATGGGCGATATGTTCTTGGGGGGAGCTTCTCGAGCATGAGGGCCTTGGAGGAGAAATTCAGACTAGTCAGAGGGAATGACTTGCGGTACTTGCAAGCGCGTGACTTCATACGTAGCCAGGTCCCATCCTTCCCGCGCCTCCCGCCAAATGGCATCCAGGACAGAGTAGTGTCTAGGGGAGAGTAGGAGAGGGGAAAGTCTTGGATATTTACCGTGAACTTATGAAAGGGGAGGAGTCCCAGACAGAGGAACTGAAGCTCAAGTGGGAGGAGGAACTCGGCGAGGAGATGGAGGAGGGGGTATGGGCGGAAGCCCTGAGTAGGGTGAATTCAACTGCAACATGTGCTAGGCTCAGCCTGATTCAGTTCAAGGTCGTCCACCGGGCCCACATGACGGTGGCCCGGATGAGTACATTTTTTGGGGTGGAGGATAAATGCGCTAGGTGTGCGGGAGGGCCAGCGAATCACGTCCACATGTTCTGGGCATGCCCAAAACCTAGGAGATACTGGGATGGATTTGCAGACATCATGTCCCAGGTACTGAAAACTAGGGTGGTGATCAGTTCAGTGGTGGCAATTTTTGGGGTCTCGGAAGACCCTGGGGTCCAGGAGGAGAGGGAGGCTGACGTCTTGGCCTTTGCTTCCCTGGTAGCCCAGCGACGTATACTGCTGGCATGGAGGGACTCAAAGTCCTCAAAGACCGAAGCATGGCTCTCGGACATGTCGAGCTTTTTAGGGCTGGAAAAAAATCAAGTTCGCCTTAAGAGGATCAGTATTAGGGTTCGCCCGAAGGTGGCAACCATTCATCGACTTCTTCGCGGGGAATTAAATGTCAGCAGGGGGGGGGGGGGGGGGGGTAGATTAGAGTAGAATAGGAGGGATAAATAAGCGGGTATTGTTTGTGAGAGAGGAGTGGTCTTTTGCACTATGTTTCTACTTTGTGTTGATATTTGCACATTACTGTACACTGTAACTGTTTACAATGCCAAAAATACCTCAATAAAATTGTTTATTAAAAAGCTACAATAAAGCTATAATAGGGGCTGGTTTAGCACGGGGCTAAATCGCTGGCTTTGAAAGCAGACCAAGGCAGGCCAGCAGCACGAGCACGGTTCAATTCCCGTAACAGCCTCCCCGAACAGGCGCCGGAATGTGGCGACTAGGGGCTTTTCACAGTAACTTCATTTGAAGCCTACTTGTGACAATAAGCGATTTTCATTTCATTTCATGACAAGTATAGCAGGCAATAAAAAAGTGTAAGGGTCCTTCCTGTTTATTCCCCATTCTTTTATTTTGCTGTTGCATTTTGATCTATGGATGATTAATGGACATATTTCACTTTAAGGCAAGTAGCCCTTAAGTTGCCTGTACATTTAATTCACATAGAAGAATCCGGAAGACTGTGCTGGTTTAAACTGGTGATTGCAGACTGGCCGGTATCAGTGAGGACTTGGTTTGATTGATTGGCTGATGGCAAAAGAATTGGCCCTGAAATTTGGTTTCAGTTTTGATTCTGGTAACCCAGTGAAGAGATCCATCTCTTTGCAAAAAAGATCCAGCTAATTCCTTCCAGAAGGCCACTGTGACGGCTGACTCTCTCTCCAGCAAGTCTCTGGGTACTGCTCTCTTGAGACTGCAGAAGCCGAACCATGAGCTGAAAGCAAAGTTGGATGTGAGATAAAGTGATTCTCCAGAAAGATAGAGGCCTGATTCACCTTTCCCCGATGGCGATTTCATAAATCGGCTATTGGGCAGAGACTCCCTTTTGATGCCAAAATCGGGGGGGGACGCCTGTTTGACGCAGGTTTTGTATGCTCCACCCCTCTGAAATAGGGTCATTGTGTCACGCGTCGCATGTCGTTGGGACGGCCTTAGCGCATCACCTGAAGTCCCTCCCCTGATGGGCCGAGTTCCCGACCGCGCGGTTGACGTGTGTCAGGTGGGAGCCGTACTGCTGGCTGAGGGGGCTTCCGCAAGGACTGGGGGGGTGGCCAGGGGGTGACTAGGTGGCACTCTCCGTTGGGTTGGGTCTGCGCATGGCCGGCACCATGTTTTACGGCGAGGCCACTGCAGGTCATCGCCATGCGCATGCGTGGCCACGGACCCGGCCATTCTCCAACCGTTTTTATCATGGGAGCACGGCTGCTAGCCCCTCACAGGTCCCAGGATTGGTGAAGAGGCGATACCGATTTTTTTGACGTAAAACAGATCCTCCGCACTTCGGCTCAAAAACGGTGAATACAGCCCAAGGGGTCTCTCCAGAAACCCAGCTGCCTGTGAGTACTGCGTTTTCTAAACTACAGGGACCCTGAATGAATGAATCTACAAAGAAGATTATTACTGGTGGCAAACCAAGGACTCAAATCTGCAAGTTTGCTGTGAAGATGGCTTGCGAA
Source organism: Scyliorhinus torazame (assembly GCF_047496885.1). NCBI lineage: Eukaryota > Metazoa > Chordata > Chondrichthyes > Carcharhiniformes > Scyliorhinidae > Scyliorhinus > Scyliorhinus torazame. Next base: position 48,071,903 of record NC_092724.1, read on the forward strand.
AAGAACCACCTTCTGAAGCAAAGACTCGTATCATTTGACTTTCATCCTTATTGTTTTTAACCCTTTTTCCCCCCTCTGTTTTTATCTGTCTTGTGTGTGTGCGTAGAGGGTGGGGCCGTTAAAGTGGGTAGTAGGTATTAGTTTGTCATTAAGCATTTGTATTTACTGCATATTTCATGATAGTCCTTGCTATAAATAAACAGTAATTGTGTTTAAACTTACAAACCTGGTGACGACAATTATTGGGCAGTCAAGGGGCGAAGATGTCAAGTATTTTTATAAGAATTATTGGTTAATTCATTTGTGTTGAGACTCCAGGGCACATGAGGCTGGAATTGACTGCATTCTAGCACAGGGTGTTGCAACAGAAGGCAAATGGAATTTTGGCCTTTGTAGTTAAAGAAATAGAGTATAAAAGTAGGGATATGTTGCTGCAACTGTACAAGGCATTGGTGAGACAGCACCTGGAGTACTGTGTACAGTTTTGGTTGCCTTATTTGAGGAGAGATGTCATTGCATTAGAGGCAGTTCAGAGGGGGTTCACAAGGGCAGCACGCGGCGCAGTGGTTAGCACTGGGACTACGCCACTGAGGACCCGGATTTGAATCCCAGCCCTGAGTCACTGTCCGTGTGGAGTTTGCACATTCTTCCCGTGTCTGCATGGGTTTCACCCCCAGAACCCAAAGATGTGCAGGTTAGGTGGATTGGCATGCTAAATTGCCCCTTAATTGGAAAAGAAAAATAATTGGCTACTCTAAATTTATATAATAAAAGAGGAGGTTCACTCGGTTGATTCCAGAGATGAGAGGCCTGTCTTATGAAGAGAGATGGAAGAGCTTAGGCCTATACTCTCTCAAGTTCAAGAATCAGAGGAGATCTAATAGAGAGATATATGAGATGATAAAAGGTATTGACAAAGTAGACATAGAGCCAATGTTGTCTCTTGTGGTGCATTCTAGAATGAGATGTCATGGTTTTAGGATAAGGAGTAGCAGATTTCAAACAGAGATGAGGAGAAATTACTTCTCTCAAAGGGTCAAGAATCTGTGGAATTCATTACCTCCGAGTACGGTAGATGCCGGGACATTGAGTAAATTTAAAGGGCAGATAGACAGATTGTTCATTAGTAATGGGTTGAAGGGTTGTGGAGAATGGGCAGGAAAGTGGAGTTGAGGCCGAGAGGAGAATAGCCATAATTGTATTGATTGCTGGAGCAGGCTCGAACGGCTGAATTGTCTACTCCCGCTCCCGTTTTTGTGTTTGCATGTGCTATGTTCTAAAAGGATCCTTGATGGGTTGCTGCAGTGCAGTTGTAGGTGATACACGCTGCTGCCACTGTGCACTAGTGCTGGAGGGACTGAACATTTAAGATGGAGTGCTGGTCAAACGGTTTCATAAGTTCATAAGATACAGCAGCAGAATTAGGCCATTCGGCCCATCGAGTCTGCTCCCCCATTCTATCATGGCTGATATGTTTCTCATCTGCGACCTACAATGTTACAGACCAAGAGCTGGATGGCGAAATCAGCCAGAACACCTCCTCCCTAGAACACATGATCTAGGAGCGGGAGGAGACAATTTAGCCTTCCGAGCCTAAACACCCTCAATGTGATCATGGCTGATCCCATCCTGGCCTCAAATCCACCATCCTGCTAGTTCTCCATGACCCTTCAACCAATGTCTAGATTGCCATCTCCCTAAAAGGTACAGCCCAACAAGGAAGATGTATTTTTCTTTTCACATATAGACGAGTTGCCAGTCCCAGCAAATGATATTGGTAGAATAACTCGCGGGCATAACCTGTAGTGGCAAGGGTGTGTGCAAGAATGAGTTTCCATTGATTAAGGTTGTGGGGAGCCACATTTCTAATTTCAGAAAGGTTGAGTTCACAGTTGCTGCCTGATCTTCATGATCCACACTGAGGAGGTGAGCTTGACAAAAAGTCTAGTGATAAGCTAATCTTTGACAGGTAGGGCTAAGATGACAGAGAAAGCACAGTGAAACATATTCAATGAAGAGTGCAGGAAAGTGTGCCAGGAGAAGCACCAGGCATACTTAAAAATTAGGTGTCAACCTGGTAGAGCTACAACACAGGACGACTTGCATGGCAAACAGCTGAAGCAATATGCAATAGACAGAGCTAAGTGAGCTCACAACCAACAGATCAGATCTAACCTCTGCAGGTCAACTATGAATGGTGGTGGACAATTAAATAACTCCGTGGATGAGGAGGATCCACAAAGATCCCCATCCTCTATGTTGGGGGAAGCCAGCATATCTATGCAAAAGAAAGACCTAAAACATTTGCAGCATTCTTCAGCCCGAAGTGCAGGGTGGATGATTCATCTTGGTCTCCTCCGGAGGTCCCCAACATCACAGATGTCAGTCTTCCGCCAATTCAATTCACTCCACATGATATCAAGAAACAGCTGAAGGCATTGGACACTGCAAAGGCTAACAACCCTTTCAATAATCCAGCAACAATACTGAAGACATGTGCTCCAGTACTTTGAGCCCAGTACAACAACAACACTGGCATCTACTCGGCAATGTGGAAAATTACCCAGGTATGCCCTTCACACAAAAGGCAGGATAAATCCAAACTGGCCAATAATTGCCCCATCAGTCTACTCTCGATCACCAGTAAAATGATGGGAAGGATCATCAATAGTGCTATCAAGCAGTACTTACTTAGCAATAATCTATTCGCTGACGCTCAGTTTGGGTTCTACCTGGACCACTCAGCTCCTGACCTCGTTACAGCCTTGGTTCAAACAAGGACAAAGAGCTGAATTCCAGAGGTGAGGTGGGAATGATTGCCCTTGGCATCAAGGCAGTATCTGACTGAGAATGGCATCAAGGAGTCCCAGGAAAACTAGAGTCAATGAGTATTAGGGGAAACATTCACTATTGGTTGGAGTCATACCTAGCACAAAAGGAAAATGGTTATGGTTGTTGGAGGTCAATCATCTCAGTTCCAGGGCAACATCGTAGGAATTCCTCTCAGCAATGATTGCACAGTGTTCAGCACCATTCGTGATTTCTCAGGTACTGAAGCAGTCCATGCCCAAATGCAGCAAAACCTGGACAATATCCAAGCTTGAGTTGATTAGTGGCAAATAACATTCATACCACACAAGTGCCAAGTGATGACCATCCCCAGCAAGAGACAATCTAACCATTACCTTTGACATTTACTGGTGTTACCATGACTGAATCGCCCACTATCAACATCCTGGGGGTGACATTGATGAGTACAGCTCCCACAACACAAGGCGTTTGACGCCATCCATGACACAGCAGCCCACATGATGGAGGTTTTTATTCCTTAAGCCACATTTAACATAGTCAGTAAAAGAGAAATAAACCAGATAAAAAGAGTCATGATAGGGGTGGAGTGAGAGAAAGAAGTCTGAAGTTGAACCAGAAGGGTCAGATGAAAGAACATCATTATCAGTGGTTGAAGGGGTTATCAGGAAGAGTCATGAAGATGTGTGGTCTTTGCACATGTTTGGTCAGGAGGTTTGGTAATGGGAAGATTGGGTTTGTCCATATAGATCACGTGTTATCTGCAGAGGTTCACAAAGGGAATCGAGAAGAATCAAATGAGTCTGATGAATTAGATAGTTATGATATGTGTATCCATTGAATCCATAGCATTCTCACAGTGCAGAAGGAGGCCATTCGATCTAACCAGTTTGTATTAGCCCTCTGAAAGAGCACCCCACCTTGGTCAACTCCCCCATCCCATCCCCGTAACCTGCACATCTTTGGCTACTAAGATGCAATTTAGCACAGCCAATCCACCTAATTGCACATCTTTGGACTGAGTACCAATAGTTACTCCAAAGCAACTTGTGCCTGAAACCAGTTCAGATCTGAGTCAGTGTCAGACATGTCTGATGAAGTGGAAAATTCAATTAAAGTGGCAAAATCAGTTTTGATAGTTTGGGTCAAGAAAGGAAGTATCCTGTTAGGAATACAAAACCAGTGGTTTGTTGGATTTGTAAATAAATTAAAGATAAGGAATGTATATAAACTTTATGTGGCAGGATTCTCCGTGAACCGGCGGGGTGGGCCACTCCGGCGCCGAGGAGTGGCATGAACCACTCTGGCGTTGGGCCACCCCGAAGGTACAGAATCTGCCGCACCTTCAGGGGCTAGGCCGTCACTTTTGGCCAGCCAGCAGGGACAGAATCTGCCGCACCTTCAGGGGCTAGGCCGGCACTTTTGGCCAGCCAGCAGAGATGGGCTTGGCGCCAACCAGCGCCGAAGGGCCTCTGCCGGCCAGCGCGAGTCGGCGCATACGCGAGAGCGCCAGCGTGTGCTGGCGCCATCCCAGCGCATGCTCAGGGGGGTTCTTCTCCGCACCGGCCATGGCGGAGGTTGACAGCAGCCGGTGCGGAGGGAAAGAGTGCCCCCACGGATTGGTGGGCCCTGATCGCGGGCCAGGCCACCGTGGGGACACCCCCCGGGGCCAGATCCCTCTGCGCCCCCCCCCCCGAGGACTCTGCAGGCTGCCCGTGGAGTCAGGTCCCGCCGGTAAGGACCTGTTGTGATTTACGCCGGCGGGACCCGCCGAAAACGGGCGGCCATACGGCCCATCGCGGGCTGGAAAATCACTGGGGAGCCACTGGCAGCAGCCGCCGACCGGCGCACCGCGATTCCCGCCCCCGCCAAAACTCCGGTGCCGGAGAATTCAGCAGCTGGCGGGGGCGGGATTCACGCCCATGGAATTTGAAGATTTTATACCTTTTTCATTAAGGAGAAAGGTGTGCAATACTCCCCTCTTTTGGCCATTTGTGTATGTTTTTATATAAATCAAAACCAGAATAAATCAGTTCAGTTGGGTACTTGATCATCATTTGCATGCAACAGTTATTTTGTGCTGCATGGTTTCACATTGGTATTGATGCCTTCTTGCACAATATTTGAAGATGTTCTGAGGAATACAGTCTCTGCAGTGTGCTGACATTCATCCCTTGAGTGATATCATGAAGCAACATTTGTCTGAACTGCCGTCTATCGTTGATTTGAGGATTGGAGGTGTAAAGTGTGCAACCAATCAGTCCAATAGGAATATGTCTCATGAATGATTCCACTTTTACTGTACAGACTTTGGGATTCAAATTCTAATTTGCACTCATGGCTTCAACTTGTCTTGAGAATGGTTGCAGACAATCTGAGATATTAAAATCCCATCATTTTAACTTCACATATAGCTGTAGCCATCATGAGGAGATTTGAGTAACATGTGTGGCACCAGGCGACAACAATATTCAGATTCAGAAAGCCAAAGTGGCCAGCTCTTGGATGTTACGTCAGCATAAACGCTAAGGCTATGGTCTTTGCTGCTATTGGTATTCCATGGCAGGTGACTGGTTGTCCACTGGAAACGCTTGTGGGTCAAATGGCACATCTTAGTAATAGGCTTCTTGATGAGTCTGGTTTCCTCAGACTTCCTTAAGCTGATTGCTCCAGTTCATTTGAAAGCGCAGCATGCTGTGCTTGCATAATTCTCCACCATCACATGGTTGAAGCAAACATAAAACGGGTTTTTTTTCCCCCACTTTTCGATCCGATTAGATGAACTGTCCATCCACCTTTTTGTCAACATTAGCATACGGAACACGATATGGCTCTGAATCATTTTGAGTCCATGCCTAGTGAACACATTCTTCACTAAATCCAACTTACATTTTCATTTTAATGCTGATGTTAAAAAAAAAACACATAAGTATTGCTTAAGTGAGAGGAGTGTGTGAAAAATGTGTTTTGCTATATCTGGGAAAATATTTTTATACTGCAAGTGTAATTATCTGAGGTTTTGCAGTGTTGTCAAGAATTATGGAAAAGATCAATATCAATGGTGAATGTGAACAGTTTCCCTCAAAGAAACCCTTGAGGCCCCAGGCTGCTTCGTTCCGTCAATGTTAATAAATGTATGATTGGATTATGTTGTCTCTCATTTACTTGGCAACAAAGATAACTCTTGACACATCACTCAACTGTACAAATTCTGCTCTGAACGATCTATAGTCATACTATCCTGCATGGCTGTAACAAATAGTTTGCAAATCCTATCAAGGGACTATGATAAGAGCATGCCCCAACCTCTCTTGTTGGTTCAAAGCTCCAGTACTTCATCACTAACCAGTATTCACACTAAACTGAAATGATGGCTCTAAGTCAATCTTTTCTCGGCCCAGAAACCACGGTGCCTCATCTTCCTGCAGCAATCTAAAGACTTTAAAATCAAAGTTTGTAACCTAACCACTAGCTCAACATCCCCACATTTCACCTATGCTTATGTTCTGTACTACAGGGTGACGTAAATAGGGTGGGGGAGTGGGCCTAAGTAGAATGCTCTTTCGGAGGGTGGGTGCAGACTCACTGAATGGTCTCCTTCCGCACTATCGGGATTCTGTGCATTCTATGGATACAAGATTCTCGCTCCGAAAGTTGCTAAATTTTAGTTTGCAAACTTGCAAGATCGGAAGCATACCTTTGAGCATGCCATTCGCGTTCCTTAACTGCACGGATGGGTTTTATATGTTTAATGATATCGATGCCTGAAAGAACCAGAGGAAATAATTAAGGGAGTAATGAGCCTTGCATTCAATGCTTACCCTTGGTTGCCCAGCAGGCAACCCTGCAGTCTGCTATATCTTCCTCGCGTAATCAGGTTACGGATGAATGAAGCAGAATGAGGAGTGAGCCAGGGAGCCTAGCTAATTGGCATAAACATGTGCAATGACATTTTGGGCATTACACACCAGTTGCACATCGCTGAAATCGAATCCCTTTGAAATGAGGTGTGTCTTATGTTTGGGTTCCCATCTTGGCATGTGTACAATGATCAGCTCCATCAAAATGCAATGATGGGGTAAAGTCCGGATTTAACTTATAGAACGTATTTTGTATCTACGCGCTTTACTTAAAAAGATTTTTGTACCTCACGTACAGGATTTGCGATGGATTATTAATGAATTTCTCAAATCATAATTTCCCTCAGTTTTGACCGGTATGACAGTAAACAGAGATTAGAGGTTCACTCCATCCTAACAAAATGGCAGAGAAATGTGTTTACAACACACCCATGGGCTTCAACTGGGAACCTAACCATCCAAAATGGAGGCAGCACGTGAACATTCCGTGCAGAAGTGCAAGAGCACAAGGAAGAGGAGGATAAATAGGAGAGGACATGGAAGAGGAGGAAGGGGTAAATGAGGAAGTGAAAATGAATCAGTTCGAGAATGAAGAAGAGGATGATGAGGAGGAAGAGCAGGGAAGTGGCGAACCAGAGAATCCTTTCTGCACTGGCACTGTGTGAAGTACTAGTTTGAGTGGCAAACCAGTCACAGCAGCCTGAATTCCTCATTCAGCAACAGTCCACACTCAGTCCCTTTCCTCTGACCATCACATTGTCCTCTTGGCCACAAAGCAAAAATATAAATTAACACAAAACAAACACTCCAAACTAAATTTACCAATTAAATCATTTTACTTACAAATGTAAACCAATCATAATGTACACTTAGCATTCGCTTAGTGCCTGAATTTCATGTAACTTTACCTGTCCCGGTGCTCCTAACACAGCCCTAACTACTCCTCTGGCTAACCCATATCTGCATTAATGCGAACATTAATTCACTCAAAGTCACGAGTAGAAGTAAACTGTGGTTTTAATCAGCTTAGAACAGTGCCTGCCTGCGACTGGTACAATACTGTGAACCGCCTACAGGTCAACTGCTCTTTATAGTTCCTTTCAAGGGGAGGAGCCATGGGCGGAGCCCGTACATGCCCCAACATAACCCCCTGTGGGTGATGCCACACAATGGCCCATAGGTGGGGCCCACAAGGTCAACAACATAACACAGCTGTAACACAATGGCAGAACATGATGCTAATACACTGGTGAATTACTAGTACTATACATTCACCACATTCACCACCCTGTTAAAAAAATGAAGTCCGGCGGGGGTGATGGGCTCATATGTTCAGCCGGTCCAGCGCACGGATTGTGCACTGAGATCGCCGAAGCACTGGTGTTGCTGCTGGTCCGGGTGACGGGTTCATCCATGCTGGCAGCGGAAGTGGGGCCGGTGCGGGTACAGGCGTGGACTCCGGGAGCGGCTCTTCTGGAGCTTCATTCCTGTGGACCGGTGTGGTGGGCGGGAGGGAGCATGGGAGCCATATAGGGGCGGGGGAGCTGGACTTGGTTGGTTGGGCGGGATATAGTGGGGGGTGGTGGTGGTGGAGCTTGCGGGCGCCAGGTCCCAGAGTGAGGCGGTATCTTGTCGGCCATCGGGGTGTTCACCATAAGCGTACTGGGGGTTGGAGTGTAGGAGCTGGACCCTCTCTACCAGGGGGTCGGTCTTATGGCTCCTGACGTGTTTTCTGAGGAGGACTAGTCCCGGTGTCTTCAGCCAGGACGGATGCGAGGCCCCTGAGGTAGCTCCCCCCTAGGGAAAACAAACAAGCGGTCATGAGGAGTCTCGTTTGTGGCCGTGCAAAGGAGGGTCCTGATAGAGTGGAGCACATCGGGGAGGACCTCCTGCCAGTGAGAAACTGGGAGATTCCTGGACTGCAGGGTCAGTAGGATGGTCTTCCAGACTGTCGCGTTCTCCCTCTCCATCTGCCCGTTTCCCCTGGAGTTATAACTGGTACTCCTGCTCGAGGCAATGCCCTTACTGAGCAGGTACTGACACAGTTCGCCGTTCGTGAATGACAAGCTCCGGTCGCTGTGGACATAACTGGGGAAGCCAAACAGGGTGAAGACACTATGCAGGGCTCTAATGACAGTGGACGTGGTTATATCGGGGCAGGGGATTGCAAATGGGAAGCGGGAGAACTCATCTTTGATGTTGAGGAAATATGTATTGCAGTTATTGGAGGGGAGGGGCCCTTTGAAATCGATACTGAGGCGTTCAAAGGGCCGGGATGCCTTTACCAGGTGGGCCTTATCCGGTCGATAGAAGTGCGGTTTACACTCAGCACAGATTTTGCAGTCCCTGGTCATAGCTCTGACCTCTTTGGGTGGAGTAGGGCAGGTTGCGGGCCTTGATATAATGGACGAGCCGGGTGACCCCCGGGTGCAGAGGTCATCGTGGATAGCCCGTAGTCGGTCATCTTGCGCGCTGGCGCATGTGCCACGGGACAGGGCATCTGGGGGCTCGTTGAGCTTCCCATGACGATATACTATATCGTAGTTATAGGTGGAGAGTTCGATCCTCCACCTCAAGATCTTATCGTTCTTGATTTTGCTCTGCTGTGTATTGTCAAACATGAAGGCTACTGATCATTGGTCGGTGACGAGGGTAAACCTCCTACCAGCGAGGTAGTGCCTCCAGTGCCGCACGGCTTCCACGATGGCTTGGGCTTCTTTTTCGACCAAGGAGGTGAGGGTGCGTGAAAAGAACATTACCGGTCTGCCTGCTTGGTTGAGGGTGGCGGCGAGAGCGACCTCTGATGCATCGCTCTCCACCTGGAAGGGGATGGACTCGTCCACCGCGCGCACCGCAGCTTTAGCGGGTCCGCCTTGATGCAGCTGAAGGCCTGGCGGGCCTCAGATGCCAATGGAAAAATGGTGGCCATAATTAGTGGGCGGGCTTTTTCCGCATAAATGGGGACCCACTGGGTGTAATACGAAGAGAACCCGAGGCACCTCTTCAGGGCCTTGGGGCAGTGAGGGAGAGGGAGTTGCAGGAGGGGGGGCTTACGGTCAGGGTCAGGCCCTCGGACCCCGTTCTCCACGACGTAGCCGGGGATGGCTAGTCTGGTTGTGCGGAAAACACATTTCTCCTTGGAGGTGAGATTGAGGGTTTGGATGGTTTGGAGAAATCGGTGGAGGTTGGCGTCGTGGTCCTGCTGATCATGGCCGCAGATGGTGACATTGTCCAAGTACGGAAATGTGGCCCGCAGCCCGTACTGGTCCATCATTCAGTCCATTGCTCGTTGGAACACCAAAACCCCATTTGTGACGCCAAAGGGGACCCGGAGGAAATGGAAAAGGCGGCCGTCTGCCTCAAAAGCCGTGTAGTGGCGTCCTCCGGGCGGATTGGGAGCTGGTGGTATGCAGACTTCAGATCCACCGTGGAGAACACCCGGTAGTGTGCGATCTGGTTTACCATGTCTGCAATCCAGAGAAGGGGGTACGCATTGAGTTGCATATACTGGTTAATGGTTTGGCTGTAATCAACCACCATCCGCAACTTTTCCCCAGTCTTGACGACAACCACCTGAGCTCTCCAGGGGCTATTGCTGGCCTCAATGACTCCCTCCCGCAAGAGACACTGGACCTCGGACCTAATGAACGTCCTGTATGCTATACCGCCTGCTTGTGGTGGCGACTGGCTTGCAGTCAGCGGTGAGGTTTGCGAAGAGAGGGGGAAGGTCGACTTTTAGGGTTGCGAGGCTGCATATGGGCGTGGGGGCAGGGGCCCCACGAACTTCAGGGTTAGGCTCCTGAGGTTACATTGGAAGTCGAGTCCCAATAGGAGAGGAGCGCAGAGGTCTGGGAGCACATATAATTTAAAGTTAGCACACTCAGTACCCTGTATTGCACCCTTGGATTTGCACCGAGTGCGACCCAGAGGCGAGGGAGATGGTTTGGTGCGCCGGGAAAATTGGGAGCAAGCATCGTCTTACCATGTCCGGGTGTATGAATCTCTCTGTGCTCCCGGAGTCTGAGAGGCAAGGCGTCTCATGCCCGTTAACCCGGACGATCATCATGGAGCTCCGGAGGTGCTTGGGCCGTGACTGGTCCAGGGTGACCACACTGAGCTGCGGGTAGCCGGCGGTGTGATCGAAGGTGCTGGGCCGGTTCCACAATGACTGCCCATACTGATCATATGCGTCGAGCAGCATAGCAGATGGTGGCCAAGATGGCGGTCCCCATTGGTCGAGCGTAGCGGGCGGTGAGGAAGATGGCGTCCAAGATGGCAGACCCCATGGATCGCACGTGGCCGGTCACGTGGGGGAGGGTGGCCAAGATGGCGGCCCCCCTGAGTCGCACGTGCTGTGTGGGCTGGAAGATGGCTGCCCCACTGATAGCACAAGGCTGAGGCATCTGCAGGGGGCGGAGTCGGCAGACACGCTGCCACCCTGCGAGGTCTATGGGCCTGTGAGTCTGAGGATCGGGCCTGTGATTTAGAGTTCTTAGACCTGGCCAGGCAGACTTTGGCGAAATGTCCTTTTCTCCCGCAGCTGCTGCAGTTCACGTTGCGGGCCGGGCAGTGCTGTCGGGGGTGTTGAGACTGCCTGCAGAAATAGCAGGGTATCCCCCCATGATGGGCGGGCAGCCGCGCAGTACAGGCCTGGGGTAGTCTTTGATTGGGGGCCCACAAGGGGGTCGCATGGTCAGCCGGGAACGCAGTAAGGCTCTGAAACGCAACCTCCAGAAAGGTGGCTAACTTTAACGTCTCGTCCGGGTCCTGGGCCCCCTTTTTGAGCAGGCGCTGTCTCACATAATTCGACCGGACCCGCGCCATGTAGACGTCTTGGACGGCGAGTTCCATGTGCTGAGTGGCCCTAACGGCCTGGTAATTACAGTTGCGTGTGAGGGCTTTGAGGTTGTGTAGGTAATCATCTAGCAACTCCCAGGGGCGCTGGCGGCGAGTGGTGAAGATCTGTCACGCGTAGACGTCGTTCATGGGCCATACGTAGAGGCGTTCGAGAATCTCGAGGGCATCTGCATAGGAGGAGGCCTTGTCGAGCTGAACAGAAATGCGATGGCTCACCCGTGCGTGGAGGAGGCTCAGCTTCTGTTCAACGGTGATGGAAGGTGTGGAAGAGGCAGCGAGATAGGCCTTGAAGCATCGAAGCCAGTGCAAAAAAATTTATTTCGCCTCCGCAGCGAGTTCCATAGTTGTGTTTAAGCTGATTAAATTGATGCGACCATCAATTCACTCAAAGACACGAGTAGAAGTAAACCGTGGTTTTAATCAGCTTAGAACAGTGCCTGCCTGCGACTGGTACAATACTGTGAACCGCCTACAGGTCAACTGCTCTTTATACTTCCTTTCAAGGGGAGGAGCCATGGGCGGTGCCCGTACATGCCCCGACATATCCCCTGTGGGTGAAGCCACACAATGGCCCATAGGTGGAGCCCACAAGGTCAACAACATAACACAGCTGTAAGACAATGGCAGAACATGATACTAATACATTGGTGAATTACTAGTACTATACATTCACCACAACTTACAAATGTAAACCAATCATAATGTACACTTAGCATTCGCTTAGTGCCTGAATTTCATGTAACTTTACCTGTCCCGGTGCTCTTAACACAGCCCTAACTACTCCTCTGGCTGACCCAGGTCTGCATTTATATGCTCCTGTTGAGTGTTTGTTCAGTAGGGGTGGGATTGTAAAATAGGGCGGGTACTCACTCTGCGGTACTGGAGCCAGGATGACAAAGAATAAAAGACATGTAGGCTGTTAACAGGAACTACCAAATAAGGCCCTGGCTGAAATCAATATTGGCTGTATGCCAGACCACCCAAGTCAGCACAAAAAACTCATTATCGCTAAAGGAACTTTATGATCACCAATTACAGTATTTATCACGTTAACACAAAAGGACAAAGAGATCATGCTATAAATATGGAACTAACTTCAAGACAGTAGAGATCAACTTTGCAACAGGAAGAACGATAATCAAAGAGGCCACTAGACTCCATAATTGGCAAATAGCTGATCAAACAAGAGTGTTTTGGAGGATAATGGATCTTGATTAAACCACCCTGGTTAAGCGGGAATATCCTGTTTGAGTTTACGACTTGATGAGACAATAGAACTCAGGCTAGGTGCGCATGTGAATCATGGTTCAGCACGAGCAGAATCCGGATAAAAGAAGGAACATCGGAACACATCACCAGTGACAACCTGGGAACCCCAGGGAGCAGCCATTACAGAGGAGGAACTCTGAGCTCAGAGAAGAGGATAGCAACATCAAGTGATTTTAGCCTGGCCAGCCCCCTTCACTAGTAGAGGTAACAGCTAGAGCTCAGCTGAATCATATTCTGTGTGATGGATTTTGAAGATTGTAATACTCAATTAAAATGGAGTTACAGTGGACAGTGTGTGATTTCTTATGTCTGTCTAAGCCAATCGAACAAGGTCTCAGTCAACAATTTTACAACTTTCCCACCCACTGCTGAGCTCATCCATAATATAGGGAAGTGGATGGGCACAAAAATCAGCAGCCTGCCCAGCATATTTTAATTAATAGTCAAGGGCCTTGTTAACAAGCCCATTGACCCTAATAATACATTGCCCAAACCATAGTATAGTTGGCATAGGCAGTTGGTAAGGGCCAGAAGGAAGGGGGAGCACTGATTTACAGCCTGCCTTTTGTGGATTGGGAGGCAGACTCCCTAAGATAGACCCACCCCCCACCCCTGCCTTTCTCCTGCCCACTTGCTCCAATAGACACACTATCCCCATGGTCTTCTGTTCCCCCTCCATAAACTGACCAAACCTACCCTGCTCAAAATCTCAGACTTACCTTGTGGGTGAAGTTGGGCAGGGGGCGGGGAGGCATCTTCTGGGCTCTGGTTTCACTGACACTCGCAGTCTTACATCATGCACTGAGAACCTGGAATTCATTAGAATATTTAAATGAGTTGTCTTTGTGTGAAAAGTTGAATTAAAATGTGTGCCCTTTAGATGTAAATGAAAACTTCAAAGGACTTCCATTATCTATTTTACGCCAAACTTCCAGAACCAATTTAAACTGTAAATTCCTCTGATTTGAATGTTTCTTCCTTGTTGGCCACCCTGCGGTGATTTATGTTTCCCATTCTTCATGTGCAAATCTAGGCAGTGGATGGAACTGACAATATCAGCAAGGATGTAAAATAAGTGGTCCTGAATCGGCAGCCTGTGTGTTAAACATCCACCTGATCTGCATTTCCAATGCCTTCCGTATCATTTTACACCCCAATCAAAGTTGAAAGCTCTGCCCAGTGAACTGACTTTTTGATCTAGAAAGGGGAGCATAGGACCACTTTCTAAGTGAGCTGGACACTTTCCCCCATCTGGGGCGCGATTCTGTGGGTCTGTTAGCCGCAGGCTCAAATAATGCAATGGCTGCAAACTCTCACAAAAGGCCATAAATGGGATTTGTGCCGGCGGATTTCCGATGGCGATGTTTCTGGGCCCTCCTCGATGATGGAATCAGATTCATGCCCTGGAAGGGGCGCTGGGTGCCTGGACGGGCTGATTGGGAAGCACTCTGAGATGATACAGTGGCTGCCCAGGAGTCTTCAGTGCAAAGAAATCTCGGTATGACACAGCCTGACTATGACCAGTGCCTATTAATGTTGCCAAACTCCGCTACATAGAGTAATTGTGCCCTCTAACATTCCAGAGACTCATGCTGGTCAAACTAATTGGCCAGCATGAGTTCAGCCTTAACAATGTCAGCTGCCACATACTCGAAACCAAGTAGAGGAGTGCAAACGCATTTGTCAAGGTTTATACTGTCGGTGTAGGGGCTCGAGAGGGGATGTATGGGCATAACAGCCAGAATGCAGGACCTTCCATAGAGGAAGCTATGGCCTTCAATGGTGTCCAGCTGACCCTGTACATGAGGGCGATGTTGCGAATTCTTTCGGGACCAAGGATTGTGCTTCATCCAATTCCCTCTGTCCACAGCTGAATATGAATTCCCCCAGTAATTGGGGGCAGGGTTTCCTCTTAACAAGGGGCAAGTCCTCAGTATATATACGCTGACCTGGGTGCAGGTCAGGGAAGGTGGCCCTTTGGGGAGAGGAGTTATAGTTTTGTTATTTTGTGGATACCGTAATAAACCTGTTGCTCATTTCTACCCTACCGAGCGGTTCTGTTGTTTCTACCGTTTGGATTCTACCGGCGACTATTGATACCTAGCAGAATCCTCTATGATGTAAATATTAAGTGAGGCAACATTAATAATATTCATTGTGTCACAAGTAGGCTTACATTAACACTGTAATGAAGTTACTGTGAAAATCCCCTAATCGCCACACTCCGGTGCCTGTTCGGCTACACAGGGAGAATATAGAATGTCCAACAAGCACATCTTTTCGGGACTTGTGGGCAGAAAGCGGAGCATCCGGAGGAAATCCATTCAGACATGGGGAGAATGTGCAGATTCCGCACAAATGGTGACCCAAGCCGGGAATTGAATCTGGGTCCCTGGCGCTGTGAAGCAACAGTGCTAACCACTGTATAACCGTGCCGTCCCGACCGGGTTAAAGAAAAATTCAGGGAAGCAATGAGTGCAGTAATGTTGATAAAATGGAGAGTAAGGAAGAATGCAATTGAGAAAGATGAGTGTTGGGGTGAGAGGTTGATGATCGGACAGCTGACTTTGTGCCATATCAAGGAGTGTGAGAGAGATGCTGGAAGCATCCCCTCCCCATATCAGATATTGGAAGTATTTACAGAACGGACTTGGACTTTATGAGGAGCTGAGTTGTTGGGAATAATTCAGTTTTCAGGACCCAAGTGTCCTTCATGGAGTTGTTGGACAACATGTGCATGAGACTCCGTCTCACAATGAAGACAGTGCGGCACATGTGCGACCATTTTTCAAACCTGCCACTCGTAGAGGAGGAGGGCATCCCTTTCCTGCGGCTGTGAAGGTCACGGCAATGCTCAACTTTTATGCCACGGGATCGTACCAGGGCTCAACGGGTAACCTCTGTGGCATCTCACAGACATCCATGACGTTACGAATGCACTCTGTACCAGAGCTTCAGACTACTTTCATTTTGATCTGAACCAGACCCATCGGGACGAGAGGGCTGTGAGATTCGTTGCCATCCCTGGTATACCACAGGTGCAGGGGGGCATCAATGACACACATGTGGCGTTACGTGTCCCACGGGATCAGGTAGTCCTGTGTATAAGCAGAAAGGGGTTCCATGCCTTTAATGTGCAGCTTGCATGTGACCACGGTGACCAGGGCGGCACGGTGGCATAGTGGTTAGCACTGCTGCCTCACAGCGCCAGGGACCTGGGTTCAATTCAGGCCTTGGCCGACTGTCTGTGTGGAGTTTGCATTTTCTCCCCATGTCTGCATGGGTTTCCAACGGATGCTTGGGTTTCCCCCCCAGTTCATAGATGTGCAGATTAGGTTGATTAGTCATACTAACTTGCCCCTTGTGCAGGTTAGGTGGGGTTATGGATGTGAGCCTGGATTGGATGCTCCTTTGGAGGGTGAGCACACTTGATGGGCTGAATGGCCTCCTTCTGTACTGTAGAGATTCCATGATTCGATGAGATGAAGATCATCCTCTGTGTGCACATTTTGCAGGGGGCGTGTATGGCAGTTTTGTCCTTTGGGCAGTCTTAAACCTTTGGGATTTTAAGGGTCATCCCAGACTGCAGGGATAACTCATTGAGGATAAGAGGTATCTGCTGAGGTCTTGGCTGATGACCTGTTAAGGCCTGACACAGAGGCAGACTCCTGGTACAATGGGGTTCACAGCGACACCAGGTCTGTGTGGAACCTTGCATCGAGCTGCTGAAGATGCGATTCTGCTGCCTTGATAGGTCTGGTGGGGCCCTTCAATACAGTCCACAGAGGGTCTCCCGCATCTTTGTGCCATGCTGTTCCCTCCTTAACATAGTGCAAAAGGGGGACAATGTCCTCAATGAAGAAGACCAGGAGGAGTGGAAAGTCTCCTCTGATGAGGAGGAAGTCCAGGAGGGAGTGGAGGGAGGGCCAGAAGAGAAGTCGGAGAATGGAGGTTTGCGGGGGGTGGGTTTGGCGAGTGTTCACAGGGACACGAGGACGGGGGGTGCCATCATCACGTCTCAGTTCACATAACACCATCATGTTATCTGCCAGCTCTACAAACTCCACCAATCCCCCAAGACCTTCATGACCCCCTCCGCAACCAAGGAAGTCCGCAACAAAAACATCTCATTGGGGGAGTCCTTGTCCACGCTTAGCCTGTCAATGCAGGAGGGTGATGACGACTCGCAATGGGGAAATCTTAAGTTCGGGGCCACATTCCTTTGCTCTAGAGGGGGATAAGGGGTTCAAGTCTAGGGTTCACTGGCAGAGTCCTTCCAGGATGTCTCCCACCTCCTGTTGCCTGAGATGCCACTGGTGGCCATCCTCTGGAGGGCCTGGACCCAGAGCATCCCAGCTGAGATTCTACTATCACTGATGTAGTTGCTTCACCCTGTTCTGCTCACTGCTCCTGAGGAACTCCCGTATTAGGAAGAAAGGAATCAGAAGGCATGGTCGCTACCATGATCTTCTGGGAGTAAGGTCCCGGGATATGCTCCAGCGCTTCCTCCTACATCCAAGTGCTCGTGGGTCCTTAGGATTTTTATAGAATTTTTCAGTGCAGAAGGAAGCCATTTGGCCCATCGAGTCTGCACTGGCCCTTGGAAAGAGCACCCTACTTAAGCTCATGCCTCCACCCTATCCCCGTAACCCAGCAACCCCACCTAACCTGAGGGCAATTTACCATGGCCAATCCACCTAACCTGCACATCTTTGGATTGTGGGAGGAAACTGGAGCACCCGGAGGAAACCCACGCAGACACGGGGAGAACGTGCAGCCTCCGCACAGACAGTGACCCCAAGCCGGGAATCGAACCTGGGACCCTGCAGCTGTGAAGCAACTGTGCTAACCACTGTGCTACCGCGCTGCCCAAATGTTACTGCATAGGATGCAGAGGCACCTGGAGTGAGCTCTAGAAGCCTCAAAGTTATCTGGCGCCACCAGTCCTGGAGGCCGACCAGTGTCCGCACCATGATATTGAACCCCTTTCCAATGGCCCTCTGTTGCTGCACCATGCTGTCGAAGCCCTCATCCATGGTCCTCAGGGACTGAGCCACGCTTTGGCGTTTACCAATCATGGCTCTGACACCTTGCCCAGGATTTCTCAACGGACGCCACCCTTGCACTGTTGGCCTGGGTGCCACACAATGCCGGCAACATTCCCTGAGGCAGAAAGCTTTGGGACTATTCCATTCGGACTTGCAGTCTCAGGAATGTCGCTGACAACCCCTCCTGGTGTTCTCGGCTCTGCCTTTGCATCCCCAGAAGCTGAGGGGTGAACATGTCCAGAGGCACGGCACCTGGCTGGGGCAAAGCTAAGTCCTGGTATCCAGCAGACCTCCCACTGTCCAACTCCTGGGATGGTCCTGCCTCCATCTGATGTGCATCAGAAGTTATGTGGTGCTCACCAGATAGTGACCCAAAAGCCTTTCTGCTAAGGTCACCCACCGAGGTGATAATTGTGATGCGTCATCCATGTCATAGAATCATAGAATTTACAGTGCAGAAGGAGGCCATTCGGCCCATCAAGTCTACACCAGCTCTTGGAAAGAGCACCTTACCCAAGGTCAACACCTCCACCCTATCCCCATAACCCAGTAACCCCACCCAACACTAAGGGCAATTTTGGACACTAAGGGCAATTTATCATGGCCAATCCACCTAACCTGCACATCTTTAGACTGTGGGAGGAAACCGGAGCACCCGGAGGAAACCCACGCACACACGGGGAGGATGTGCAGACTCCGCACAGACAGTGACCCAAGCCGGAATCGAACCTGGGACCCTGGAGCTGTGAAGCAATTGTGCTATCCACAATGCTACCGTGCTGTCCTCCTCGGAATTATCATTTCAAGTGCTGTCAAGAGTGGAAGGGCGGGGGGGGGGGGGGGGTGCTTTACTTGTTCCTGCAAGGCAAGGGACTTGGTTTTAATACATGGTCTCGTCAAGGGTTTAGACAACTTGAGACTGGTCATCTAGATGAAGGTGCAATGGTTCCTCACTTTTCTGTCACAGGCCAACCCCGGTATCTGTGCAGGCCCACTCCTGATCCTCCTCTACGGACTCTTCAAAAGGAATCAGGATCCTTAGTTCGGACATTCCTCTGCCCATCCTCACTCTTTCTCTCTCTCCGGTTGTGGGCTAACCTCTCCTGCAGAGACATAAAAGGGGATATTGATAGCAGCACGCCTAATGGGTCAGAGGTCAACTAGCATGTATGGGTACTGCATCTAAGCAGAAAGGGAGGGGTTCTGATGAGGAGTGCCAGGGCTGGATTTGAGGATGATGCTGGGAGATCGGGAGCTGGGGTCCTGCGAAATGGCGGCTTGTGGGTTCAAGATGATATTTTGGGGGGTGACGGAAGGGTGGAATGCTAAGGTAAGACAGGGGCCACTTACCCTTGCAGATCGCAGTAGGTCATTCATTGTTTTCCTACATTGAACCCCCATCCTCTTGGTCAGGCTGCTGGTACTGATCAGTGCTGCCACCGTCTCCCAGATGGGATTGGTGACCTCGCTGCAGGGCCTTCTGCCAATACGAGAGTAAACTGTGGCCCATCTCTCCTCCACAGCATCCTGCAATCCAATCAGAGACCCCTCTGAGAATCTGAGCTGGTCTTCTAGTGGCCATCCACCTGGCTTGAATGAGAGTGAGTTCTGTGGAACCGTTTAAATTCATTGAAGTGCTCAGATAACCCCTTGGGTACGGAAATCAGATGCTTTGCATCTCAGGCACGGTGTTCGTCACATGGGAAAATAAAGGTGCCAAAAGATTGCATTCCAGGTCATGCCGCCAGTGCCAGCGGGATTTGCCCCGGTGTTTGTGCTGAAAATGACACTTTGCAGGTATTCTTTGGAAAATTGCGCCCCTGATAACCACACATGTAATTTCCAGCAGGGGCCACAAGGTGGCGATCAGGGGCAGACAGTCCAAAGGGTACGGCGCCATATTGTGATGCCCACACCATTGCTCCAAACAATGGGTGGGATTCTCCGATAATGGGGCCAAGTGTTGACGACGTCGTAAACGCCGGAGCGTTTTATGACAGCGTCATCTGGCCGCTAGGAGCAGCGATCCTGCGCCGCACAGGGGGCCAGCACGGCTCTGGAGCGCTTCACGCACCTCCAGCTGCCGATACGGGCGCCAGCAGGGGAGGCGCGGGTCCGCGCATGCGTCCCGGGCAACATGGCGAAGTCCTACAGGGGCCCGGCGCGGAGGATCATAGGCCCCCCCCCCCCGCCGGAATTACCCTGCCTGCTGATCAGTAGCCTCTGATCGTGAGCCTGGCCACAGTGGAGACCCCCCCCCCCCCGTCCGGAGTCGTATCCCCCCTCCCCCCCCAACCAGGATGGCCCCCACAGCCAGAACGCAGAGGTCCCACTGGGTAGGACCACATGCGAACGGCGGGACTCGGCAGGCATTCGGCCCATCAAGCGCGGAGAATCGCCGGGGTGGCCATGTTGAGCGGCCCCCGACCGGCGGCGCGGCACCCGCGCTGGCGCCATTGCCGCCGATTCTCCAGTCGCCGGAGAATCGACGGCGCGGCTTCAGAGCGTCGCCACAGGGTTCGCGCCGCCCCCCCCCCCCCACCCCCCCCCACCCCCACCCCCGGCGAATCTCCAACCCCGCGCGGGATCGGAGAATCCAGCCCAACCCATCCATCCAGCTCGTCAAGCGCCACTTGCCCTGCCTGCGGCAGAGTCTGCAGATTGCACTTTGGACTTAGAAGGCATTATGGATCCCGCTGAAACAGAGTGGATGCACTTCACCCTCCAGCTTGAGGAAAGGCCAGAAAAGGAGAAGCCAGTCACCAGTGAGAGCACACGCACTATCATTGTGCCAGCTGACAAGAGCCACCCAAAGGCACAGCAGGGATTGAGTCTAGGACAATCTGGGTCTGTGTGGTTCTGTAAGCCACTGGATTGCTTCACTCAGAATCTATTGGAATTGCAAAGCAAATAATGTTATATATGTTATAGTAATAAATGTTGTATTTTTAATATGTTATCTAATATTGATAATATTAATATAATGTTAATATTAATAATAGGATGGCTAATACGTTTTCCTCATTGCTCAAATTTCCACTGAATTTGAACTATACTTTTTTTTGCATTCTTAATTTGATTTCTGATATCACAACCAGAAACCAAATAACGGAGAAATAAAAGTGTGAAGCTATTTACATTTGTTAAGTCTCTTCCATTTACAAATAACACAGGTAACCTTAATACAGAACAGTGTAATATTTCACTCTGAATTCTAGATAAACCATCCTTAAATGTGAACGGAATTGCGTGAAAAGCAATGCATAATCAACAAATTTAGCACGATAGTGATATTTAATGCGGTAATAGGAGAGTTAAATTACTTCTTTCTTCAGACAGGCGCATGAACTCACAATCTTCTTCTCTGTAATATCTAATAATCAAGAATGTTTGCACTCTCTACAATGAGAAGCCAGGAACCTTGCAATGATAACTCACCTCCTGACCCCCAAAAGCATGTCCTCCATCCACAATGATGTGGAGATGCCGGCGTTGGATTGGGGTGAGCACAGTAAGAAGTCTTACAACACCAGGTTAAAGTCCAACAGGTTTGTTTCAAATCACTAGCTTTCGGAGCACTGATCCTGCCTCAGGTGAATGAAGAGGTAGGTTCCAGAAACATACATATAGACAAAGTCAAAGATGCAAGACGATACTTGCAAGAGAGCATTGGCAGGTAATTAAGTCTTTACAAATCCAGAGAGAGGGGTAATCCCAGGTTAAAGAGGTGTGAATTGTCTCAAGGCTGGACAGTTGGGAGGATTTTGCAAGGCCAGACCAGGTGGTGGGGGCTGAATGTAATCTGACATGAATCCAAGGTCCCGGTTGAGGCCGTACTCATGTCAGCAGCTCCTCAAAGTTAAGCAACTCACCCTAGCGACTGCCATCGAGACCTGTGTCCTGCATGAAAATGCCACCAGCCGGTACTCCCACATACAGGCGGCTGAAATGGCACGGCAAGGTCCCCACAAGGCGGAACGGGTCCAAACAATTGAACACCTCCAAGGCTTCAGCCTGGATGAGGGCGGCCATTTTGCACACTTTTCGCGGCCTCCCGCGCTTGTACGTGTCAAACGAGGGGACGGTGACGTGGAGGAACGCGATGTGCAGGCGCGCACCACGCAGGACCTCACCGCGCATGCGCAGTGGTGCAACGAGCGTACTGACGTCACAACGTGCGGCAACTGTGGCTCCGCCCATTTAAAGCGGCAAAGTCCTGCAAAATCGCGACAATGCCTACGATGTGGTAGACTTGGTCACTATGCTGCCTGCTATCAAGCAGCTCAGCCTGCCAATTCGCATCGCTTCAGCCAGCCTCGCAGGAATGTTCGGGCAATTCAACCCACGTTCACCGAGTCCGATTCCGACTTCCCGCAGACCAGTGACACCGAGGACCCGAGGGAGCCTTTTTGAGTTGCTGTTATAACAAAGAACAGGCTGTCCCCAAATCAAAACCACCAGCCGCTGTCGGTGCACAGCATTGATCCAGACGACGAGTGGTGTGCCACCCTGACGGTCAACCAGAATTTGTCGCCCACCTCAGAGACTTGACTTATGAGTTTTACAATGTTGGACTCTTTGATCTGTTCTGTTATCCTGTTTCATTGTTCCAGTAGTTTGTATATAATGTTCATTTCATTGTTGGTGTGACATCCTATTTCTCTGCACCAGGCACCTTCCCGTGTAAATAGATTAGCCTCATGTACATAGTCATGTAAATAACATGCACACACAGAGTCAGGTACATTCACTCCACAATATTTATTGTCACGCAGGCATATGTTCTTTATATAAAAGGGGGGATGTCATAATATACACCAGTATATTATGGTGCAGACACACACACACGCTGATGGACATGCAGTGGGACCAATCAGCATACACAACACTGCAGCCAATCACCAGTGAGAGCACACGCATTATAAAGACAGGGGTCAGGAGAGTTCCCGCTCATTCTAGTAGCAGCCAGCTCGGAGCACAGAGCTCACAACCTGCAACACAGACATTCACCATGTGCTGAGTGCATCACCTGGTTAGGACCAGGCAAGGGTCAACAGTTAAAGCTGGTATTGCATTTACCCACAGTTCAAGGATGTTAATATAATAAAATAGAGTTGTACCACTTCCAGTGTTGGTGACCTGTTTGTGATCCAGAACACCCAACACATCAGATGGCTGTTTGGCTGCCTTCTTTCTTCCTCCTCTTCTTCCTGCATCTCCTGCCCCTCAAGTGCTCTTTGTATCATTGGTGGCAAGAGCTTTGCCCTCACAATGGTGCAGTTGTGCAGCATGTAACATGGTTCTTGATGTGCGTTTTGCAGAGTATTGCAGGGCTCCTCCAGAGCAGTCCAAGCAGCACGTGCATTGTTTTAGCACGCCAGGGATCTGCTCCATCAAATTTTATGTGGCAGAAATGTCTTTGTTTCAAGGCATACTGCCCACAAGTTTGTGGTCTGGAGTCATTAATGGATATCCCTGTCACCAAACAGCCACCCTTTAGGTTCCTGAAGTAAAACTCAAAAAAGCAGATTGTCACAGAAGGAAGGCATAACTACTGATGCCAAGAGACTGGGCATTGACTGTAAAATCTGCCAATTTCACCCCAGGTAGACACTGATGAAGAGGCTCTGACAAATCTCACAGTTGTAATGTAGGTTCCCAAAAAGCATGCAGTGAATGGCACTCTTCACCCTGGGGAAGCTTGTGATCCTCGTGAAGGGATGCACTCATTCTGCCTGTCGTTCTCCGACAAGTGTATGCAGCTCTTTTGGAACAGTGAATGGAAAAGTCAGAGATATCGCAATAGTCGCCTTACCAAACCTGCAAGAAGCCCAATACATAAATGTTCATGCCCATCATGGTCACCAGCAATGCCACCATCACCGTAAGGCTGCAGTTGAGGCCACAGCAGGTGGCAAATTTCATTGAGGATATCCTTAGTAAAGGGCAGCTGTCGAACACACTTGATGCGCAACTGTAGCCTTGCCTACCAACTGGAAATCATGCACTTAACTGGGTATTGGGGGGGGAGGGGCAGGAAGAGGGGGGTGGTTCTTCTGGAATAAGTAGGGGGGGGGGGAAATTTCCCCTGGATTAAGGGCCTTGGCGCAGCCCCAAAGAGAAGCCTTAATAATCTGAGGCTGGAAGCTCCTCAATGCTCAGCAGTGCCACCAGTAGGGGTGGGGGAAGGGTGGGCAAAGTGGCTGCTGCCATTAATGCACGCACCTGAGGGCCAAGGTCACGAGGGACCCAGATGAGTGATATCGGAGGGATTATGTGGTTGGCGACCAGCAGCAAGGGCAGAGATAGCTCTCAACAGCCTCCCCTTCTCAGAACTATGTGCCTTGATCAGGCACCGAGTGCCTTTCAACGAGAATAATCAGTTGAGCTTGTAATATTATTATTATTATTAATGTGGCTCACTGACACTTGCTAGAAGCAACATACATTCACACACAAGGACCAGGATTCGAAAGCCCTGCCATAGCGTGTTTTGATGAATGCAAGAAATGTTAATACATAATGTGTGATATATATGTCTGTTGCAGTAATATTATTTTTAAAAATTAGGTCAGAGTATCCAGATGATATGTCTGCTAAAACTGTGCTTTAAAGGGATATCAGCTAAACAGGCTGTGATGTTACTCATGGGAGAGGCTGGATCTGTTTTTTAGTTGTGTTATCAGCCCGACCCTTTGTCTGCTTTTAGATTCATTTTGGACTTCTGGGGCGTCATTCTCCGACCCCCCAGCGGCCATTGGCCGCCGTGAATCCCGCCCCCGCCGGTTGCCGAAGTCTCCGAAGGGAGAAAAGTCGGCGGGGCGTTAATGGCGCCGCTGACGTCGGAGAATGGCACGGGTCTGCGCAAGGCAGCCGATTTTCGGCCTGCCAATATTCTCCCTTCCGGATGGGCCAAAGTCCCGTCGACGTGATGACCGTTCACGTCGACGTAAATCAAACCTCCTTTTCATCGACGTGAACCTGTGCTCCAGGTTCACGCCGACCAGCGTGGAGGTGAGTGACGGCCTGGGGGGTTGGCCGCTGGGCAGGCGATGGCATGGCCGCAGTCTGAATGTGTGAGGAGAGGTGTGTCTCGGGTTGTGTGTGTGTGTGTGCGGCGGATGGGGGGCGGGGGGGGGGGGGCGGGGGGTTAGAGTGGGCTGGGCTCCGGGGGAGTGCCGGGAGGGGGGTCCGTGCCGGGGAGGAGGATGGGGGGTCCGTGCCGGGGAGGGGGATGGGGGTCCGTACCGGGGTGTGGGATGGGGGGGGGGTCCGTGCCGGGGAGGGGGGGGTCCGTGCCGGGGGGGATGGGGGGGTCCGTACCGGGGAGGGGGGGATCCGTGCCGGGGAGGAGGATGGGGGGGGGGGCCCGTGCCGGGGAGGAGGTTGGGGTCCGTGCCAGGGAGGGGGATGGGGGGTCCGTACCAGGGAGGGGGATGGGGGGGTCCGTGCCGGGGAGGGGGATGCGGGGTCCGTGCCGGGGAGGGGGATGGGGGGGTGTCCGTGCCAGGGAGGGGGGGGTCCGTGCCGGGGAGGAGGATGGGGTCTGTGCCGGGGAGAGGGATGGGGGGTCCGTGCCGGGGAGGGGGATGGGGGGTCCGTGCCGGGGAGGGGGATGGGGGTGGGTCCGTGCCGGGGAGGGGGGGGTCCGTGCCGGGGAGGAGGATGGGGGGGGCGTGCCGGGGAGGAGGTTGGGGTCCGTGCCGGGGAGGGGGATGGGGGGTCCGTGCCGGGGAGGGGGATGGGGGGGGGGGGTGTCCGTGCCGGGGAGAGAGTTGTGAGGGCAAGTGAGTTGGTCCACCTGGCCAGGTGCCAGCCTCCAACAGTTGGACCCATGCGGTCCATGCCACCTGGCTGGGGGGAGGAGGGGATATGGGCAATGATGACATGTCGTCGTTTCCCCCCTCCCCGCCCCCACCAGGCCGTCATGTTTTCCGATCATCCAGCGATGTTGGCCGCCGTGGCGGCAGCCGCTAATGTCCATGTTGCCCTAGATGAGGAGGAGGAGCATGCCAGAGAGGCGGCGCAGGCTGCCGCAGAGGGGCAGGCGGCAGCCGCCCAGGCTGGAGGGACACCTGACCGACAGGACGAGGAGGGGGAGGAGGACGTCGCGGCCCCACGGCAACGGAGGCACCCGAGGGCGTCCCGTGTGTACCGGCCCCGGCAGTCATACCAGGACCTCACGGACCGGGAATGCAGGAGGAGACTCCGGATGAGGCGGGAAACCGTGGCACACATCTGCCACCTGCTGGCACACCTGTCACCGCGTGGCACTGGCGGGGGACACCTTCTCCCCGTGTCCGTCAAGGTTACGGTGGCCCTGAACTTTTATGCAACGGGGTCATTCCAGGCACCGAGTGGGGACCTGTCCGGCATATCGCAGACATCGGTGCATCGGTGCATCCGGGCAGTGACAGATGCCCTATATGCCATGGCGCACCGCTACATCCGCTTCCCTGTGGACCGGGCCAGCCAAGATGCCCGGGCCGTGGGCTTCTCTGCCGTGGCTGGGTTCCCCATGGTCCAGGGCGCGATTGATGGGATGCACGTCGCCGTGCGGCCACCTGCAGATAACAGGCCGTGTTCACCAATAGGAAGGGGACCTATTCGATGAACGTACAGGTGGTCTGCGACCACCGCATGATGATCCTGCAAGTCTGCGCCCGTTACCCAGGCAGTGTACACGACTCATACGTGTTGTCGCGGTCATCCATCCCCAGCATGTACGAGGGACGCCATCCCCGGCTGAGGGCCTGGTTGCTAGGCGACAGGGGCTACCCATTGCGATCGTGGCTGATGACGCCGATACGGAGGCCACGCAATGAGGCGGGGAACCGCTACAATGATGCCCATGTAGCGACAAGGGGAGTGATAGAGAGGTGCTTTGGCGTGCTGAAGATGCGTTTCAGGTGCCTGGACCTCTCTGGGGGCGCCCTCCAGTATCGGTCAGATAGGGTCGGCCGCATCATTGTGGTGTGCTGCGTCCTGCACAACATAGCCCAGCAGAGGGGCGATGTGCCGCAGGCAGAGGAGGGCGGAGTGGAGGAGCAGCAGGAAGAGGCCCAGTCCTCCCCAGATGAGGGGGATGGGGGCAATGGTCAGGGCAGACGGGGTAGACACAGGCGCTGGCCCAGGGGGCACGGGACTGACTGATAGCCGCCCGCTTCACTGACTAGATGGGCGTGGGAATCGGGTAGTATGGCCACAGACCGCACACCATGGCAACAGCCGACCACCCACACCCCCCACCCATCCACCCACCCAGCACCCTCACCCCCCTCCCCAACCCCACCCACCCCACCCGCATGCACACCCCCCCCCCCCCCCATTGCCGATCCACCTGCGGCACAACGGGCCGGGCTCACACAGTTGCGGGTGGACGCGTGTCTATTGCAGGCCATGGAGGATGGTGACAACCCGCCCTGCGATGAGCTCCCGGCTCCACATCGTTGGACTATGTCTGACCCATGGCCACAGTACCACCATCCACCCGGACCATCCCTGCATGCGGCTTGTGACACTGCAGCGCATAGTCCTGTCCTCTGCCCGGGGGAATGTTGATGGCGGCCCAGGGGGAAGGGGGCAGACTCACCTGGGGCTGAGGTAAGACCACCCCTCACACACACACTTGCGCTCAACGTACATGACACCCCCGCACGCTTTGGACAGAGTACAAAGGCAGCTTCTGTAGGTGTAACATTGACTTTAATAACCAAACGAGTTCATGCACGTGCCCGAGCCCCTAAATCTCATCTGTGCCCTGCACCCATGCCAACTTACTCAGTGTCTAATTGTTTGACCTTACGGGCCCTTTGACTACGTCTACGTGGTTCCCCAGACGGGACAGCAGAACTGGAGGTGGACTCCTGTGATTCCTGCCCTCTGACACTGGATCCCTTTGGCGGCCGTTTCCTGGGGCGTCCTGGCCTAGATGGGCCAGGCTGCGGCCCGGGCGACTGGGATGGAAGGGGGGGAGTCCGAGGTGTCGCGGTGTACCGGGACCTCCCCTACAGGGGGAGCCACGACGGACCACACCACCTCCTTCTCCCTCGGGGTGCCCGATGGCCCCCAGGCCTCTACATGGGTGGGGGATGCGAACGGACTGGCCATCCGACGCCCCCCCGACATCTGGCGCTGCCAGTCCTGGAGGCCCGTGCTGGTATCGACAGGGGTCTGCCGATTTGCAGCCATGGAGCCCAGGGGGTTGGCAAACCCTGTCTGTGACAGTGCGACGCCGGCTCGCACATGGCCACTGGCGCCGATGCCCTCAGCGATGGCCTGCTGAGACTGGGCCATGGCCTGCAGAGACTGGGCCATGGCCTGCAGAGACTGGGCTATGGCCTGCTGAGACTGGGCTATGGTGTTGAGCGCCTCTGCCATCTGGCGCTGGCACTGGCTCCTGGCCTCCTGTGAGAGAGCAGCCGTGTCCTGGGCCACAGACGCCACCTGCACGGAAAGCTCCAGGCCTCGCAAACCGTTCCCCATGTCTGACACAGTCGCACCCATTGCCTCCACCGCGGACGCCACCCGTGCGGTGTCGGCCTGGGTCGCACGCATGACCGGCACCACTTCCAGCTCCTGGACGCGGGTGGACTCCTCCACCTGCGACTGCAACCGCCGCAAGCCGGCCGCCACCCTCTTCGCTCGTCTCCGGGTCGGTGGTTGCATCGGATCTATGTGTGGGTGTGGAAATTCCAGGAACCCGGGATCCATCTGGGCGGCAGATGTTCGCTTGGGCTGGGCTGCCCTCCGACCACCCGGCCCCTCTGCTGCTCCTACCTCCACCTGCTGTACCGGGACGGCTGTGTTGTGCGCACCAGTGAGTGTACCAGACGCCTCATCACTAAAGTGCCCAACCGAGGTGAGTGTTTCTGCGATGGTGGAGGATGTTGGTGACAGCAGTGGCGTTGTGTCGTGCTCTTCGTCCCACTCTGAGTCCATGGCACTTTGGGGTGGGGGTTCGTCTCCACCCATCCACTCTGAGTAACTGTCCGGTATTTCGTCTTCCTGGGTAGTGCTGCCCCAGGTAGGGGTGTCCTGGGCAATGCTGTCCCCGGTAGTGGTGTCCTGGGTAGTGGTGTCCTGGGTAGTGGTGTCCCGGGTAGTGGTGTCCTGGCTCGGATGTGACGGGGGCCTGTGGCTGCCCCCCTCGTCGCTGGGTGGTCGCTCCCGCACGAGATGGGGGTGTCGTCTCCCTGTTGCTCCAGGTCTCTCCGTCTCCCGTGGTGTGTGAGGGGCATCCTGCGGGCGTCGCATGCTGGAGGGTCCGGGTCTCTCTGTCTCCCATGGCCTCCGAGGGGCATCCTGCGGGCGTCGCATGCTGGAGGGTCCGGGTCTCTCTGTCTCCCGTGGCCTCCGAGGGGCATCCTGCGGGTGGTCTGCATCTGCGGGGATGGGTGCCTGGACGTTTGGTTCTGCGATACACAATGAAGCATGCATGGTTAGACACGCAGGCAGTGATCAGGTGATATGGGGGAGGGGGGGTATGGGGACGGGCTGTCGGTGGCTCACTTGCTCGTCCGCCCCCGACCTCTGCATCAGCAACCTCCCGGTCGTCAGGTCCGCCAGCCAGTTCCAGGGCCCTTTCCTCGTGTTCGGTCAGTGGCCTCTCATCAGCGGGCCCTCCTCCAGTCCTCACATGCTCCCTATTGTTGTGGGCGCGCTTCTCCTGTGGGGGGGGGGGGGGGTGGTGGCAGGGGTAAAAGGCAACAGTGTTAGGCAGGTATATGAATGCACGCCATCGGTTGCGCGTGCATTGCAGAGGTTAAGGTTAGGGCTGGATTCACTTGGGGATATGGGGGAGGGGGGATATGGGGGAGGGGTGGATATGGGGGATATGGGGGGATATGGAGGAGGGGTGGATATGGGGGATATGGGGAGGGGGGATATGGGGGAGGGGGATATGGGGGAGGGATGGATATGGGGGATATGGGGATATGGGGGATATGGGAGAGGGGGGATATGGGGGCTAAGGGGGAGGGGGGATATGGGGAGGGGGATATGGGGGAGGGGGATATGGGGATATGGGGATATGGGGGATATGGGGAGGGGGGATATGGGGGATATGGTGGAGGGGGATATGGGGGATATGGTGGAGGGGGATATGGGGGATGGGGATATGGTGGAGGGGGGATATGGGGGAAGGGGGATATGGGGGAGGGGGATATGGGGGTGGGGGGATATGGAGGAGGGGTGGATATGGGGGATATGGGGGATATGGGGGAGGGGGATATGGGGGAGGGGGGATATGGGGAGGGGGGATATGGGGAGGGGTGGATATGTGGGAGGGGGATATGGGGGAGGGGGGATATGGGGGATATGGGGAGGGGGGATATGGGGAGGGGGATATGGGGAGGAGGGATATGGGGGATGGGGATATGGGGAGGGGGGATATGGGAGAGGGGGGATGTGGGGGATATTGGGGAGGGGGATATGAGGAGGGGGATATGGGGGAGGGGGATATGGGGGAGGGGGGATATGGGGATGGGGGACATGGGAGATATGGGGGATATGGGGGAGGGGGTGTTATGGGGAGGGGGATATGGGGAGGGGGATATGGGGAGGGGGGATATGGGGGAGTGGGATATGGGGAGGGGGGTATATGGGGAGGGGTATGGGGGAGGGGTGGATATGGGGATATGGGGGATATGGGGGAGGTGGGATCTGGGGGATATGGGGGAGGGGGATATGGGGGAGGGGGGATATGGGGGAGGAGGAGATATGGGGGAGGGGGGGATATGGGGGAGGGGGGATATGGGGAGGGGGATATGGGGGAGGCTCACCCTGCCTGCTCTGACGAGGTTGTTCACCTTCTTGTGGCACTGGGTGCCTGTCCGTGGTGTCAGGGCCACAGCGGTGACGGCCTCTGCCACTTCCCTCCACAGACGCCGGCTGTGGTGTGGGGCAACTCTGCGGCCGTGCCCGGGATACAGGGCGTCCCTCCTCTGCTCCACCGCGTCCAGGAGCGCCTCCACATCGCGTGACTCGCACCTCGGGGCTGAGCGGCGGCCAGCCATCCAGTCGCGTGTTCCGGTCGGGTGTTCCGGTCGGGTGGGGGGGAGCAGCGCGGCCTTATGAGCCGTCACGCCGTGCGGCGCGTATGACTCTGCACGGCGTGAACCACGTGCGCAAGCGCGGATCCCGTTACCTCGCTGCTAGCCCATTTCGGACCGGAGACGTTTGACCCATTTTTCCGGCATGACGCAAGTTGGATTTGCGCCGTTTTTTGCGCCGATCGGCGGACTTTGCGCCGATAACGGAGAATTTCGCCCCTGATCTGGGTTCTGACTAGAGGAAGTGTGTTTCTCAGACTGACTTCCGAAAGCTTCTTTCCAAGGGCTTTATGAATACATCTGTAAGCCACTAAGTGCTAACTTTATTAATAAATGGCATTTGACCTGTATGTGGATTATATATAATTGAAATTTCAGAAGTAGATTGGAAAGTAAGCTCAAAGACCTTGGCCGGGATTCTCCGGTATCCGGCGGGCGGGCCGTACCGATGCCAAAGAGTGGCGTGCCCCACTCTGGCGTCGGGCCACCCGGAAGGTGCAGAATCCTCCGCACCTTCGGGGGCTAGGCCGGCGCTGCAGTGGTTGGCGCCGCGCCAACCAGCACCGAAGGGCCTCCGCTGGCCGGCGCGAGTTGGCGCATGCGCAGGAGCACCAGTGTGTTCCAAGAACCGCTGGCATGATTGCTGCGCATGCGCAGGGGGTTTCCTCTCCGCGCCGGCCATGGCAGCGCTTTACACAGACCGGCGCGGAGGGAAAGAGTGCCCCCACGGCACAGGTCCGCCCGCAGATCGGTGGGCCCCAATCGCGGGCCAGGCCACCGTGGGGATCCCCCCCTGGGCCGGATCGCCCCCCCCCCCCCGAGGACTCCGCAGACCACCCTCAGAGCCAGGTCCCGCCAGTACAGACCTTGTGTAATTCACGCCTGCGGGACTGGCCAAAAACGGGTGGCCGCTCGGCCCATCGGGGACCGGAGAATCGCCGGGGGGGCCACTGCCAACAGCCCCGCACCGTTGCGGCACGATCCCCGCCCCCGCCAGAAAACCGGCGCCGGAGAATTCGGCAGCCGGCATTGGAGCGGCAGGGAGGGATTCACGCCACCCCCCCCCCCCCCCCCCCCCCCGCCGATTCGCCCACCCGGCGGGGGGTCGGAGTATCCCGCCCCTTTCGTTTAGAAGAACGGTTTAATTGTTAATTGACAAGCTACTTTTTTGTTGGATGTAAATTCAATTAATCCTGTGTTAATAATAAAGTTTGTTTTAATATTAATAAAACTCCATATTTGTCAGTAGAATCACTTTTGGGGTTGAAGTATCCTCACAGTTTGCAAATTGAAAAAGTGTTGAGGTTTCTTATCCGGTTTCCTAATATAAATTGGTGCCTAGTCTGGTACCATAATACTGTGTACCCCTCGGCGGATGTAGTGGGCCATTTAATTCACCATTGACCTCAGCGGGATGATAATATACCATTGGGCGGGAGATGCTGTAAAATCCTGGCTGGGGACCCATTGTCTGCAAACAAAAGAAATATCTTCAAGCCTTGTACCATTTTTTAATTACAGAGGACATGGGAGCCTTGATCGTCCTGTTATTGTCTCCATGATAACGCCTTGGCCAATCAGAGTTTACTTGCCAACCAATCAGCATCCATTCTTCCTGTAGTATAAATTGTGATTGTTTGAAATTTGGTATTCTTGTATTTGTCCTGCTAAGTACAAGATGATAAGCTCCACTGACATGCCTCTCTTTTCAGCAATACTATGAGAGTTTGAAACAGCTAAATGCTTGAATTCATTTTAAGCTTTGTCCACAAAGTGTGACTGAATGGTGGCGAGCAGTATAAACCTTGGCAGATTTTACACTGACTAATGAAGGAGCACCAAGGCCGGTTATAAAGATTGATGTATCTATGTGGAATTATGCCTGAACAGCAGTGATAGCCACAGTGTTTTTCCTCAATATGGTGAATAATTATAATTCTGCTGTGCACTGGGGTTAATGACAACAGTCACAACCATCGACCAGTTTTAACATTCGGGCCAATTGACAATATCAGTGGACAGACTCGGTCACCAGTATGACATGTCAGGAAACCTCAGAGCCGGAAGGCAGCAGCGTAGGCCGGAGGCAGGATCCCATGTGCAGGGTGCTGAAGACCCGGCCACCAGTCAGGTTGAGGAGAAACCCAGAGGAGGACGTCAGCGACAGACTAAGGCTTTATTGGTCTTTCGATGAGGTGATGACAGCATGTGCCGCAGGAGACTGCTTCTCACCTGTGCCACATCCTCGCGGACTTGTCACCTCGTGCAGGAGGAGGAGGACACCCCCTTCCGGTGGCCATGAAGGTCATTGCAGCTCTGAATCTCGCAACCAGATAATTCCAAGGCTCGAGCTGGAACTTGTGGAGTATACCAGTGAAATTCCAGCGTTGGTCTTCCGACATTGGACGGTGGTCCTCCTTGTCATGCTGCCTGCACTGACAGCCGCTGCCACTGTTTCCCAGGTGGTATTGGCAACCCTGCGGCTGGTCCTCCACCCCCTCGGGGGAACAGGATGTCCCATCTCACATCGACAGTGTTCAGAAGCCTGTCCAGGTCAGCATCGCCAAAGAGAAGAGCAGGTCTGTGTGCTGCCAAGCTCTTGTGTTGACTGGGGGTGAGTGGTGAGGGAGCATTTAAAAGCAGCTCCCTCTTGTTAGCAGTGAGACGCTGAGGCATGAGTCCAGCAAATCAGATGGCGAGACAGCCAGTAATGGCAAGAAGCTCGCTTCCAGCATTAAGTGCCATTAAATATGGGCTGCGATCTCGCCAACGTGGTCGTCGAGAAACATTGTGCCAAATGCGCCCAAGATGACACTTAGAAATGTTTCTGTTAAATTGCACCCTAAATCTTACCATGTTTGAGAGTTTAAGTTCAGCTCTAAAACTACCTAGGAATGAAATTTTGGTCTTAGTCTTACCTCCATGGCATCTTTGTCAATCTCTCCTTAGCTCCGACCTATCCCTGTCCTTGTATTCTGCGCCACTTCCTCCACCCACCTCTATCATTCATTACATTTCTGTCCCCCTTCAGTTCTGTCGAAAGTTCGCAAGGACACTAAACGTTAACTCTGTTTCCTCCTCCACAGATGCTTCCAGACCTGCTGGGTTTATCCAGCATTTTCTGTTTTCATTTTTGGTATGAGGATATGTGACTCCAATCCACAACAACATAGCTGACTTTGAAGTGGCCTAGCAAGTGACTCACTTGCATCAAACTGTTACATCTAAACCAGTGGTTTACAAAGTAATTGGAGAAGAATTGGCCCATCCATAGAACATAGAACACACAGTGCAGAAGGAGGCCATTCAGTCTATCGACCCACTTAAGCCCTCACTTCCATCCTATCCCCGTAACCCAATAATCCCTCCTAACCTTTTCTGGTCACTAAGGGCAATTTATCATGGCCAATCCACCTAACCTGCACATCTTTGGACTGTGGGAGGAAACCGGAGCACCCGGAGGAAACCCACGCAGACACGGGGAGAACGTGCAGACTCCGCACAGACAGTGACCCAGCAGGGAATCGAACCTGGTACCCTGGCGCTGTGAAACCACAGTGCTATTCACTTGTGCTACAGTGCTGCCCCTAAATATTTAAGCCACCCAAGTATGGATAGCAACTATCAGCCTTGCCAGCAAGACCCACACTCTGGGTATATTCTTTCAATTACTTTATCATTAATGTCTATAAATTTGATGAAGGATTCTTAAATATTCTAAACTAGTGAAAAAGGCTCCAATTTCTCAAACATATTCGGCGGGATTCTCAGTTTCTGAGACTGAGGGCTGGATTCTCCGATTCTGCGGCTATGTCCACAACATCCGTCTGGTCTGCCAAAATCTGCCCCCCTGTAACCTCTCTCGCCACCCCCATACCAGCCCCACCAGTCCCCCCAGCCCCTGCCGAAGTCCCCTCGGCCAGCGGAATGGCTCCCCCCCCCCCCCCCCCCCCCCCCGACTGTGGTGGCGCTGGACACAGTCTGCAGCCGCCACGCGAGGTCCCCGAAAGGTGAGAGGATACGTGTTCCACGCCGTCGGGTTCTTGGCCCATCGGGGGCGGAGCTTCGGGGGAGGGCCTCAGGTGACGTCCTGAGGCCGTTCCAACGGCGTGCGGTGTACTCCTTGAGTATGCCGTTTTTGAGGGGGCGGAGCATCGGAAAACGGCGCCGCCCCAGATTTCGGCGTAAAAATGGATTCTCCGGCCGATTGTCAAATGCGATGTTGGCGTCCCGATCGGACAATCCCGCCCTAAGTGTTGACGCCAATGCAGAATTTGTGGACTTTCACGACAGCAAAACTGGCTCCATGCCTGGACTGATTCCGTTACTGTTAAGGGGCTAGCACAATCGACTCCAATGAAAAACAGTGCGGGATTCACCGGGTCCATGACACTCGGGAGGCTGACAAGCTGCAGCCATGTATACACATAACAATCCCCACACACACATCCCAGCCAACCAGATGACACTGTTTGTGGTGGAGCCCACCCATCCCACTGATGGGTCTGCAGGAGCCAGAGGGCACCAAAGAGGGCCCTGCGGAGACACCTTAACGACCCGTAGCTCTAAGTTCACAGGGGGCAGTCAGTAGCATGCCCAGCTGCATGGCCGCCTTGCTGGCTGCAGCAATGGTGTTCCATGCCCATCCACCCCTACCCCACAGAGGGTGACCTTCTGGCCACCCTCTGCTCTTCCCCCTCCAGCCCTGGCAGAAGCCCTCCAGCCAGCGGCACAACTGTCAGCAAATGATGGCAATGTTGGACACTCTCCGTGCTCCCTCTCTCTCCCTCAGCAGCCACGACGCCGGTTTCACGATTTTTAAAAGCACAAGTGAACCGCACTGTCAGGAACTCAGCCCATCGGAGAAGGAGAATCGTGGAGGCCCCGGAGAATACCGGGTCAGGCCCACTGGTGATATGCAAACGGTGTCTACTGTACCTGTGTTATGCATTGACGCTGCTGTCGAGGTGACGGAGAATCGCGATTTGGTGTCAAATTGTGCCCACTGCGATTTTGGCATTAGACCCTATTCTCCGCCCAATCGCGTTCACGATTCTGGTGTCGGGACATGGAGATTCCCGCCCATTGTCCATCGTCCCTTAACATCTTAGTGAATCCTATGCTCGACATCACTTCCATTGCTGTTACATCCTTCCAATAATGAGGGCCTTAAAACCACACACAACATAACTATAGTTTAATATTGAACCGAATTTCGACTCTGACTCCGACCTCTCCGCTCTCAGTCACCAGCACCATTCTTGTGAAGTTCAACAGAGGCTGAAGGAAAAGCATCTTTCAGTTCGATACTTCACTGCCTTTCAGACTCAACACTGAGTTCAACAATTTTGGATCATTTCTGCCGCCATATTTTCAGCATTTTCAGTTCTTTGTGATGATTCTGTCATGTCTGGCCATGCCTCCTCCAGACGATCTTCTGTTTCTTTACTTGTCCCATTTCCATTTGCCTTGTACCATAATCCCTTTATTACTTAGGCCAAAATTACCCAGCTATTTCGACCAACGGAGTCTTCCGGTCCGGCTGGTGGGCACTCCCGCCACCCCTCAGCCCTGTTGTGGGTTCCCCAGACAGAGGGTGCAAGCAACTGGAAAAACTGTTAACAGCAGCAGGACTGGGAGATCCAACCACCAGCCATTGGCAGGCCGTCTCCGCCGCTGCAAAATACGCAGTGGGAGGGGCGGAAAATCCCACCCTAATTAATTTCTCCTTCCTTTCACCTCATCGCAGACTTTCTCTTTTGTGTTTTTCCGCCAGCAACAATACCCCACTTTCCCTGCCTCTGCATTGGCTTTAAACATGGTTCATTTCAAACCTTTTCTAGTTCTAACAAAACGTCCCTGCCGTTAACTCTGTTTCTATCTCTACAGTTGCACCCAGATCTGCTGAGAATTTCCAGCATTTTCTGGTTTTATTTCAATAATATTTCAGCGAGAGGACACCTCAGAGGGCAGTGAGGCTATATGGGTAGAGATCAGGAATAAGAAGGGTGCAGTCACAATGTTGGGGGTATACTACAGGCCTCCCAACAGCCAGCGGGAGATAGAGGAGCAGATAGGTAGACAGATTTTGGAAAAGAGTAAAAACAACAGGGTTGTGATGATGGGAGACTTCAACTTCCCCAATATTGACTGGGACTCACTTAGTGCCAGGGGCTTAGACGGGGCAGAGTTTGTAAGGAGCATCCAGGAGGGCTTCTTAAAACAATATGTAAACAGTCCAACTAGGGAAGGGGCGGTACTGGACCTGGTATTGGGGAATGAGCCCGGTCAGGTGGTAGATGTTTCAGTAGGGGAGCATTTCGGTAACAGTGACCACAATTCAGTAAGTTTTAAAGTACTGGTGGACAAGGATAAGAATGGTCCGAGGATGAATGTGCTAAATTGGGGGAAGGCTAATTATAACAATATTAGGCGGGAACTGAAGAACATAGATTGGGGGCGGATGTTTGAGGGCAAATCAACATCTGACATGTGGGAGGCTTTCAAGTGTCAGTTGAAAGGAATACAGGACAGGCATGTTCCTGTGAGGAAGAAAGATAAATACGGCAATTTTCGGGAACCTTGGATGACGAATGATATTGTAGGCCTCGTCAAAAAGAAAAAGGAGGCATTTGTCAGGGCTAAAAGGCTGGGAACAGACGAAGCCTGTGTGGCATATAAGGAAAGTAGGAAGGAACTTAAGCAAGGAGTCAGGAGGGCTAGAAGGGGTCATGAAAAGTCATTGGCAAATAGGGTTAAGGAAAATCCCAAGGCTTTTTACACTTACATAAAAAGCAAGAGGGTAGCCAGGGAAAGGGTTGGCCCACTGAAGGATAGGCAAGGGAATCTATGTGTGGAGCCAGAGGAAATGGGCGAGGTACTAAATGAATACTTTGCATCAGTATTCACCAAAGAGAAGGAATTGGTAGATGTTGAGTCTGGAGAAGGGGGTGTAGATAGCCTGGGTCACATTGTGATCCAAAAAGACGAGGTGTTGGGTGTCTTAAAAAATATTAAGGTAGATAAGTCCCCAGGGCCGGATGGGATCTACCCCAGAATACTGAAGGAGGCTGGAGAGGAAATTGCTGAGGCCTTGACAGAAATCTTTGGATCCTCGCTGTCTTCAGGGGATGTCCCGGAGGACTGGAGAATAGCCAATGTTGTTCCTCTGTTTAAGAAGGGTGGCAGGGATAATCCCGGGAACTACAGGCCGGTGAGCCTTACTTCAGTGGTAGGGAAATTACTGGAGAGAATTCTTCGAGACAGGATCTACTCCCATTTGGAAGCAAATGGACGTATTAGTGAGAGGCAGCACGGTTTTGTGAAGGGGAGGTCGTGTCTCACTAACTTGATAGAGTTTTTCGAGGAGGTCACTAAGATGATTGATGCAGGTAGGGCAGTAGATGTTGTCTATATGGACTTCAGTAAGGCCTTTGACAAGGTCCCTCATGGTAGACTAGTACAAAAGGTGAAGTCACACGGGATCAGGGGTGAACTGGCAAGGTGGATACAGAACTGGCTAGGCCATAGAAGGCAGAGGGTAGCAATGGAGGGATGCTTTTCTAATTGGAGGGCTGTGACCAGTGGTGTTCCACAGGGATCAGTGCTGGGACCTTTGCTCTTTGTAGTATATATAAATGATTTGGAGGAAAATGTAACTGGTCTGATTAGTAAGTTTGCAGATGACACAAAGGTTGGTGGAATTGCGGATAGCGATGAGGACTGTCTGAGGATACAGCAGGATTTAGATTGTCTGGAGACTTGGGCGGAGAGATGGCAGATGGAGTTTAACCTGGACAAATGTGAGGTAATGCATTTTGGAAGGGCTAATGCAGGTAGGGAATATACAGTGAATGGTAGAACCCTCAAGAGTATTGAAAGTCAAAGAGATCTAGGAGTACAGGTCCACAGATCACTGAAAGGGGCTACACAGGTGGAGAAGGTAGTCAAGAAGGCATACGGCATGCTTGCCTTCATTGGCCGGGGCATTGAGTATAAGAATTGGCAAGTCATGTTGCAGCTGTATAGAACCTTAGTTAGGCCACACTTGGAGTATAGTGTTCAATTCTGGTCGCCACACTACCAGAAGGATTTGGAGGCTTTAGAGAGGGTGCAGAAGAGATTTACCAAAATGTTGCCTGGTATGGAGGGCATAAGCTATGAGGAGCGATTGAATAAACTCGGTTTGTTCTCACTGGAACGAAGGAGGTTGAGGGGCGACCTGATAGAGGTATACAAAATTATGAGGGGCATAGACAGAGTGGATAGTCAGAGGCTTTTCCCCAGGGTAGAGGGGTCAATTACTAGGGGGCATAGGTTTAAGGTGAGAGGGGCAAAGTTTAGAGTAGATGTACGAGGCAAGTTTTTTACGCAGAGGGTAGTGGGTGCCTGGAACTCACTACCGGAGGAGGTAGTGGAGGCAGGGACGATAGGGACATTTAAGGGGCATCTTGACAAATATATGAATAGGATGGGAATAGAAGGATACGGACCCAGGAAGTGTAGAAGATTGTAGTTTAGTCGGGCAGTATGGTCGGCACGGGCTTGGAGGGCCGAAGGGCCTGTTCCTGTGCTGTACATTTCTTTGTTCTTTGTTTAATACTTCCTTACTTCTGTATTTGTCCAACTGGATGCAATTTTTAAAATTAAGAAGAATAGCTAATTTACAGGATGTGGGCATTGCTGGCAAGTCCAGCAGTTATTGCCCATCCCTAATTGCCCTTGGGAAGGTAATGGTGAGCTGTCTTCTTGCAACACTGCAGTCCCTGAGGTGCCATGAGGGAGGGAATTCCAGGATTTTGACCCAGCGACAGTGAAGGAACGACGATACATTTCCAAACCAGGATGGTGAGTGACTTGAAGGGGAACCTCCATGTGGTGGTGTTCCCAGGTATCTGCTTTCCTAGTTCTTACAGGGAGCAGTGACTGTGGGCTTGGAAAGTGCTGCCTAAGGAGCCTTGGTGAGTTCCGGCAGTGCATTTTGTAGATGGTACACACTGCTGTTACTGTTCATCGGTGCTGGAGGGAGTGAATGATTGTGGAAGGGGTAACAATCAAGCGGGGCTGCGTTGTCCTGGATGGCGTCAAGCTTCTTGAGTGTTGTTACATCCTTCTGATAATGAGGTCCATTCATTTGCAGTGTTGACTATCCGGCTGGTCCATCGATGTTCTCCTGTTATCTTTAACAATTCTTGTCACAATTTGTCACACTCAGTGCAATCATTCATATTTCAGTACTGTTAGCTCAATTCTGAAGCCCTTACCGGTTATGGTAAGTAAATAGGAGGAGCCCCAACATGAACTCGTGCTCTGTACCACATAACACATCATTTCATCCTAAGAAGCTTCCTTTTACCCCTTCCCTCTGCTTTCTGCACTTTTACCATCTGTACCATTGACCTTTGTCATAAATCTCTTGTGTGGTACCTTAGCAAGTATAT
The DNA here is from genome assembly GCF_047496885.1 of Scyliorhinus torazame. Classification (NCBI taxonomy): domain Eukaryota; kingdom Metazoa; phylum Chordata; class Chondrichthyes; order Carcharhiniformes; family Scyliorhinidae; genus Scyliorhinus; species Scyliorhinus torazame. The sequence continues at coordinate 48,112,237 of NC_092724.1, forward strand.
TTTACAAATGGGATGTACTGCATGCATTGCAGGCATTTGATTTCCCTTGTCTATCCTCTGCTATTTTTGAAAGAATTCTATAATGTTGGTCAATTACAGTCTGCCTGCCCATTAGAAATTGTTATTGATTGCCCAAGTTAATGCACATACTTTAGAATCTCCGATAATATACATTCAATCCACAGGAATCCTGTTTGGAGCACTTCTCTATGTAAATCCTTATGTTCTAGTGCTATGGAATAGTCCCTTCTGAATACCACTATCCATCTGGAAGTTTCCTTCGTTCTTGAAACATTTATATTCAAAAATATTTCTCAATCTCATGCAGTTGCATTCACTTTTCATGTCTTGTTTCAATGTCATGATTCTCTGTTTTAAGCATTAATTCTCATTCCAGTTCCGTTTCTTACATCCTGGACATCGATTAAATATTTGTTCTGAGGTGGAAATGATGCATTAAGCAGGAGACAGGTTGTGAATGGCACTCAATTAGTTTGCAGACTGTTAATGCCCGAGTGCCAGTTCCCAACAGCTGTCCACTGGTAAGGGTGCCAAATAAGACAGTCCTTCTCACACTCACTTCACGCACCCATCAGTTTGTCAGCCGCCAAACAGACAGTCCTCACATACTCTAGTGGGTGCCTATCACAGTGGTGGGATTCTCCATCCAGCGATGCTGGAATCGCAATCGGGCAGAGAATCACACGTTAGCTGAAAATCCAGGTCAGCGGCAGACACCCAATGGAACATCATATACCAGTGCCTCGATAGCGGCGTGAATGTGCTCCACACTGTGAGCCGGCATGGGCATGCAAATTGTACTGTAACAGCCTTTAGAATATCATTCAGGGGCCCGACCCAGTATTCTCTGGCCTCCCGCGATGCTACGCCTCTGCCAGGAGGAAGTGATGACTGTGCGGTTCACTTGTGGTATTTAAAATCGTGAAACTGGCACGGTGGTCGATAAGAGAGAGAGAGGAGGTAAGCCAAGTTACCACAGGCGCAATGGTGGGCTGCCAGCTGTGCTGCTGGCCAGGGTTCGTCTGCCAGGGCCGGGGTGAGTGGCAGGGGGTGACCAGGAGATGAGCCGTGGTGTTGGGGTGTTCCCCTGGGACTGGTATGTCCGGGTACGGACCATATTGGCACAGCCTGCAAGGCAGCCATTTAGCTACGCACCCCACTGACTGCCCACTGTGGCCCGTAGATGTGCATACCCCAGCTGACACATCTACTGGATGCCACCCTGCTGATGGGGTATCACATGGCCCAACCATGGTTGACCTCACAGTAGACCCCACAGGGGCTGCAGAGCGTACCGCAGGCATGTGTAGCGCCAGCCACTGGTACTCCTGCTGGCAGGGATGGGTGGTGGGATTAGAGACCACCCAGTGCCAGGCACCGATGGGGCCAGGGGTGTGGTGTGGAGGGCAAAGTGCCAGGGGGAACAGGTGGGGTTGGGAATTGGGCGGCGGAGAGGGCGGGGTAGCCCATTGGACCTGGTTGGGCATGGGAGTACTCACCATGCTAACATGTCTGCCATTTACCCCCTGCAAACAATGGACTTTGGTATTGAATCATGAGCATTGGCATCTACCTAACCGCTGAACCCTAACAGTTGCACTGAGGCTGCATGAGCAGGAGCTGTTTGGGGTGGACCCTGTGGAACAGGACTCGTGTGTATCGACAGCGCCTATCGTACGAGTACCTGCTGGACCGAGCATACAGCCAACGACTGCAGCTGACTAGGGAGATCGTGAGACATCTCTGCTGTGTCATGGTCAATCTGGAGCCACAGGAGTATGGGGGAGGACACCTACTCCCGGTTTCCGTCAAGGTAATGATCGCCTTGAACTTTTTTTGCAACAGGGTCCTTTCAGACGCTGAGTGGAGACCTGTCTGGGATCTGCCAGACCTCCATGCACAGGCGCATCCGTACCGTTACGGAGCTTATCTGTGCCCGGAATATATATCCACCTGGATATGAAACGAGCCCACCAGGTTACACGGGCAGCTGGATTCGTCACCATTGCTGGGATGCCCAAGGTCCAGGAGGTGATTGACGGGATGCATGCACATGAGAAGGTGGTCTTCATGAACCGAAAGGGGTTCCACTCACTAAACGTATAGTTAGTGTGTAACCACCCGCTGCACATTCTCGAGGAATTAAGGGCTATGGAGAGAGAGCGGGTAAATGGAGTTGAAATCAGCCATGATTGAGTGGTGGAGTGTACTCGATGGGCCGAATGGCCTTACTTCCGCTCCTATGTCTTATGGTCTTATCATGCACATCTGCGCCCGATCGCCGGGCAGCATGCATGAGGCCTTCAACCTGGCACACTCAACATATCCGAGGCGCTCCCCCGGGTGAGGCATTGGCTCCTGGGTGACAGGGGTTATCCACTGCAGTCATGGCTGATGACACCTATCTGGGGGTCACAGACTAACGTGGCGAACCCCTATAACGATACCCATGCAGCGACCAGGTGCGTGATTGAGCGTTGCGTCAGCATGCTGACGATGTGGTTCAGGTGCCTGAACCGCCCTGGTGGGGCCCTCCAGTACACCCCTAGGAGGGTCTCCCACATCGTGGTGGCTTGCTACATCCTCCACAACATCGTGCAGCAGAGGGACAACATTTAGATTTAGATGTAATGTCACGTGTACCGAGGTACAGTGAAAAGTATTGTTCTGCTTACAGTCCAGTCAGATTGTACGATATATAAAAAACATAGGACATACAAAGTAAATACATCGACATAGATATCAGGTGAAGCATACGGAGTGTTGTGCTACTTAGTGGAGAAGATGCAGGAGAGATCAATTCAGTCCACACGAGAGTCATTCAGGAATCTGGTAGCAGTGGTGAAGAAGCTGTTTGTGAATCTGCCAGTCCATGTTCTCAGACTGTTGTACCTTTGGCCTGATGGAAGAGGTTGGGAGAGAGAGTAGCCCGAATGGGAGGGGTCTTTGATTGTGTTGTCCGCTTTCCATGGCAGTGGTAGATAGAGACAGAGTCAATGGATAGGAGGCGGGTTCGTGTAATGGACTGGGCTGTGTACGCGACTCTCTGTAGTGCTGGAGGATGAGCGCCAGGCCTCGTCCGATGAGCCCTGGGTGGGCAGGACATGTGCAGCCACAGGAGGCTGCACACTTTGTGTGCCAGGGCCGCAGCTGACGGGACATTTGATCATTTCCAAGTTCACCGATTTAAGGGGCCTGGTAACCAGTAGCTCGAACATCCCATCCCGTTCTGTCCCAACCCATCCCGTCCCAACCCCTGCATGTCTCCCGCACCCACGTCCCATTCACCGCCCCCCTGTCCCACCACCCCTCCGCACCTGCACCCCCTCCGTGCTTCCCAGCTGCCTCACTAGAGGGTGCTGGCCCTGGGTTGGCAGTATCAGCAGGTCTAGTCCACAGGATGGAGGATGACGACGACCTGCTCCGGATGAGCTCTGGTGTTCTGCCTCATTTGACGAGGTGTGACTCCTGCCCTCGGGTGCTCCTTTCCACCATCCGCCCGGGTGATCTCTGCATGTGAGCTGGCCATTCCATCTCACGGTCCCATCAAACCCCTGGAGTGGTGGGGGTGGGGACAAGGTCAGGGATGGGGAACAGCGTCCGAGGAGTGTATAGATGGGTACCGGGGCGGTGTGCAATGATGGCTCACTCACCGGGTAAGGCCCAACCATATGGCGCCCCTACATATCTGGCCCCGTCTCCCGCCACCTCCAAGGCAGACCCCGGAGGGTGGCCTCCGACTGACGAGGGTTCCTGGCCCATGTGGCCAATAGCTGCGCCACACACCTCTGACCTCTCACCAGTGCCCCTTCCCCCGGCACACCCTGTTCTCTCAGCTCAGCCCATTCCTCGCACCCTTCAGACAGAGGACTGAGGTAATTCTGGATGTCGGTGAACAAATGTTTATTGTGAAATAATCAAGTATTGTGCCCTAGTCCCTATTGCTAACCTATGTGTTTCACCTCTACCAACTTAACTGGTGTCTAGCTGTCTAAACTTACGTGCCCTAACTCTCTTTCTAGTGTGTCCACCAAGCGGCACATCAAAAGCAGAGGCAGTCTGCTGCGTATCTCACCCTATGATCAGGGTCCTCTTTGGAGGCTGTCTTCTGGAGCTTTAGAAGCTTTGTCATCACCTGGCCCTTCCAGTCCCGGAGGCCACTTTCGTCTCGACCAGGGTCTCAATGTTCACAGCCATGGAGCATAGGGACAGGGCCACCTCCCTCTGGAACTGTGCTATGTCTCCTGGGACTGTGCCACATCTGCTGGGAATGTGCCATGTCCTCTGATACTGTGCCACATCACTCAACGACCAGGCCAGGTCCCACTGTGACTGGCTCAGGTCAACCAGCACCAGGCCATTGCCCTCGATGCCCACAGCCATGCCCCGTTGTGACTGGGCCAAGCTCTAGAGTGCCGCTGCAATGTCCATGTTGCTCTTCTACATGGTTGGCTGTGACATGGCCGCCCTGTCTTGTGCCTCAGCACAAAGTGTTCCAGGCCTTAGACATTTTTACCCATGGACGATGTCTTCGCCCCAAGGCCTCCACCGCGGACGCCACTCATGCGGTGTTGGCCTGCATGGCACGAATTATCAGTATCTCCTCCTACTCTTGCAGGCAGTTGGACTCCTCCAACTGCACCGGCAGGCACTGGATGGTTGCTGACACCTCCTTATGTGGTCCCCAGCCCTGCGTCTGCATCTCCAGCATTGATGGGGTTGTCCTTGACAAACACGCCCAAAAGCGGACTTTAACTGTTGTCCGCTGAATCACACCCACTACCTTCTGAATAATTCTGAATCAACCATCGGTCCCAGAGCTAGCAACACGACATGCTAATCCACTATGCTTTCCTATCAGAGAGAGGAGACCTCCATCACATATGGCTTTGCCTGGCTGCAAACCTAGGCCAAGAGTCATTGAAGAACAGTGACAATAGCAATCCGTTATTATGCACATGAATTGTTTGGGAGTGGTCCAAGAGAGACAAATCTATGTTTTGAGTATTGTTCTTTATTGTTCTAAAATACAACTGCAGATCGAGGTAAAAATATAGCTAAGCTCCTAATTTGAAGTAGTGAGTAAATTAAGGTGACATTTGCTACTTATTGTTTAGATGCGTTCAGGATGGAGATGATGTTACAAAGGGTCTATTTATTGCTTATCGTTGGTTGCTCTCCGAAGGTGATGGTGGGCCTTCCTCATCGACCTTTATAGTTTTTGTGGTAACAGTACTTCCATGATGGTCTTTGGTAAAGAGATCCAAGAGATGATGGCATAGTGATAATGTTAGTGGACTACTAATCCAGAGGCCCAGTTTAATTCTCTGGGGACATGCTTTCAAATCCCACCATGGCAACTAGTGGAATTTGAATTCTATGAATAAAATGTGGAATATAAAAGTTAGTCCCAGTAATGGGATTGTTGGAGAAAAAATCCATCTGGTTCACTAATGCCTTTCCGTGAAGGATATCTGTCGCCCTTACCTAATCTGGTTTACGTGTAACTTCAGACCAACAGCAATGTGGCTGATTCATAACTGCCCTCTGAAAGCCTCTCATGTCAAGGATGAGCAACAAATGTCGGCCTTGCCACCAATGCCCAGATGCCATAATAGAATTAAACAAAAAAACAGAGTCCAAGGAGTCAGGCAACTGTTAAGATGCTTTAAATGGGTATTCATTGGAACGTAACCATGCCCGAACAGACCTTTGTTTTCTTGGTTTACAAGAGGGGTATAATCGTCCCAATATTCCCCGTCTATACTGACAAAAAAAAGACCATTTGGCTGAAGCACCATTGACCCTCGATAACTGTGAAGATGCAATCCTGCAAGAGTCAACAATATCAGAAGAACAGAAGGGGAAAAAAGAGAGGAATTGCAAGAATGGTTTCATTAAATTTAAAATACTGACATGTTTAATGATCTTTTTCACTGATGCAATTTTTTAAGGAGCTGGCTGTGGCTCAGTCTGGCTGAGGTTCACTGGAGTGCTCATTAGGAATCACACATCAAAACCCGACTCCAAAGAAGATGTTCAATTTACAGGTTGTTGTACAACACATCCAGATATCACATCGACCCACCCTCTGTGTTTTTGATCTTCTAAAAGCAATCTTTTCTGTTACGAAGCTGTAATCTTTGATTGGTTTGGCTAATTTTGGACACCACCTCAAAGGGGACAATTTTTTATTTAATTTGCCTGAGAAATTACAGGGATAATTATAACCCCCAAAAAAGGGTGGTTGAGGGGAAGTGAAATAGAACTATGAAGACCCAGGAGGCCCTTGTAGGTAAATAAACGTGGGTTTATTGCAGACATAGTAAACGTCCTCCACGGCGGCTTTTACACACAGTCAGACCCCGTCGGGACTATCAGAATGCCAGTCCCTGTCTAGGCCGGTTTTTAATGACTTCCAGCTGGGCGGACCTCCGCCCACTAACGGGGAAGCTCGTATTCCACGAGACCCATGAGGGGATCGATTAGGGTATCCTCGTGGTCCTTGTGAGTAAGTAATTTTCTTCATAGGACAGCTTATGGGTCAGGTTGAATAGTGCAACTACCCTTCCCTTACCACCCCCCAAAGCGTACTTGATTTTGTAACATATCCCTCCTGTGCATTGAACCCCCATCCCTCCCCTATCCGCACCCAGCCTCCCCACCTCACGTATCAAAAGACCCACCAGAGGTTGAACTACCCACAGCACTGGGGTTGATCTGATTTTTGCGGGGGGTGAAGGGGGCAGTGAATACTCCACTTGCGACTGTAGGTTGAATATCTTGGAATTGAACCCTCACTGACCATGGACCCTCAACCTAGTAACCTGCCACTCCCCCAGGATTCAGGAATCGCCACTGCCTCTCGGAGTCAGACACTTACTGGGACTGGATCTTCAGCCCAGGTTGCAGAGCACCACCCGGGTTTGGAAATCATCCCTCTGGATTGAATCCACCCCCCCCCCCCCCCCCCCCCCCCCCCCCATCGATAAGACCAACATTGCCGCCAAGCCCCAATGTAATTGGTGATCAAATCCTCTCCTGCCAGCCACACTTGCACCAGCCAATAGCAGGTACATTACCAGCCGCCTCATCCCGATGGGTTCCCACCCAACATGGTGCCAAGCCACTCATTCCGGCTGCCGTCTGCGGGCGAGATGCCTGGGGTGAAATAGTACTGTGGTATGAAGTTAAAATTGCGGGGATTCACAGACTCTGTTTTATCGAACAAATTGTCTCCATTCCCACTTCCTGCTTACAAAACCTATCTCTGTTAGTATTGAGGCTTATGTATAAGCAGTTTTTTCAATCATGAAAGTCCTCCCAACCTAACCTGTCATGTCCTCACCCAGTGTCTCCAGCAAGATTCACTAGGAAGTGATTAGTGTTGTAGAAATGTCATAGTGTTTTAATTAATAATAATCTTTATTGTCACAAGCAGGCTTACATTAACACTGCAATGAAGTTACTGTGAAAAGCCCCTAGTCGCCACATTCCGGCACCTGTTCGGGTACACAGAGGGAGAACTCAGAATGTCCAAATTACCTAACAAGCCCGTCTTTGTGGGAATTGTGGGAGGAAACTGGAGCACCAGGAGGAAATCCACGCAGACACTGGGAGAACGTACAGACTCCGCACAGACAGTGACCCAAGCCGGGAACCTGGGACCCTGGCGCTGTGAAGCAACAGTGCTAACCACTGTGCTACCCGGCCGCCCCTCCTCCAATCCCACCTTCCACAGTACTTTAGCTATGGCCTAACGTGCGTTTCATACAGCTCCATCATAATCTCCCTGCTCTTATATTCTATGCCTCAGTTAATAAAGGCAAGTATCCCATAAGCCTTCTTAACCACCATATCTGCCTGAACTTCTGCCTTCAGGGATCTTTGGACATGCACCCAAGTTCCCCCTGGTCCTCTGTATTTCCTAGAATCCTTCCATTCACCGTATACTCCTTTGCCTTCGTAATCCTCCCGAAATGCATCACATCACACTTTTCAGGGTTAAATTTCATTTGCCACTGTTTAGCCCATCTGACTTGTCTGTCTATATCATTCTGTAATCTGAGGCTTTTCTCCTCGCTATTTACCACACCACCAATTTTCATGTCATATCGAACTTACTGATCATACCCACCCTCCCACATTCACAGCTAGATTATTAACATACACTACAAACAGCAAGGGTCCCAATGGTACACCACTGGACACAGGCTTCCATCACTAAAACATGCTTCGACCATCACCCTCTGCCTCCTGCCACAAAGCCAACTTGGGATCCAATTTGCCCTGGGGCCCATGGGCTCTTTACCTCCATGATAAATCTCCCATGTGATGTGTTGGCTGTTCTGGATCACAAACAGGTCACCAACACAGGAAGTGGTGCAACTCCATTTTATTATAAGGTTAACTATATTAACATTCTTGAACTGTGGGTAAATGCAATACCAGCTTTAACTGTTGGCCCTTGCCTCGTCCTAACCAGGTGATGCACTCAACACATGGTGAATGTATGTGTTGCAGGCTGTGAGCTCTGTGCTCCGAGCTGGCTGCTACTAGAATGAGCGGGAACTCTCCTGTCCCCTGTCTTTATAGTGCGTGTGCACTCACTGGTGATTGGCTGCGGTGTTGTGTATGCTGATTGGTCCCACTGCATGTCCATCAGTGTGTGGTACTGAAGTCCATGTCGACTACAGCAACTGCACTGCTCTCATCTACAGACATGGACACCTACTCAAGAAGTTCAATCAAATTTGTCAGACATGATCACCCCTGGTCTTGCACATATAGAGTTAATGTGGGACTGAAAACAGTACAGTGATGTAAGGGGGCACATGACCCCGACCCAGGGTCAGTGTGTTGTCGGCCAGAGACACGTTAAGATTTAGATGTGGGGCTAGCTCCTTACCTTTCCTGTTTATTTGCATATAGTTGCAAGCAGTTAATACAGATTTGCTGTTAACATACAGAAGATTATGAAGACTTCTTTAACAGACAGGTTCTGCAATCAACACATCCCAACAATTAGGAGGGGGAACCCTGACTCGTTTTACCCCTTCTTGCTTCTAGGGTGTTGAAGGTAATGGAACCATCCCAACAGGCGACCCAAAATGCCTTAAATTAGCACAGGCTGGTTTAAACCTCTCTAGGTTCCTAGGCTGGGATTTCTCGTTTTCTACCATTGTCACAAGAGGCACAGGAAAACTTGTGGAGCTGTTAAAAGTCAATGACTCTCCAAATGTTACCATCCGGCCTGCGACAATGCGGGCTGGTGGCAAGGCTGGAAAATCCCAGCCCCAGTCTGCATTACTCAGCAGCTTCTGTGCCTCGAGGAGGTGACTATAGTGTCTGCGTACTTACTTCCCGTAGCATTAGGATCTTGAGATTGATAAGTGAAATTCTGCAAAACCCTAAATTTCATTGTTCATTGTTATTTGACGAAGTTGAGATCGAAAGCTGCCTGCGTCATTTACTGTATTCGCAATAAGCAGTTGGACTGAATTCTGGAGCAGACTGACAGTTATCACCTTTCTTTTTTAAAATTCTGTTTCAAAGTATCAAAATATTTGACAACGCCATGCAGCCCATCAGGTCTGTTTTCCACTTCTGGCACACACAGAAATTGGCATTAAAATATGATAAAAGCTCTCGCAAGATTGTTTAGTAGCTTCAGCACAGTTGCCCATAAAAATTGACTTATTAGCGCATCAGCCAAGCTTATGAATATTAGTTAAGTGCTTGTCAAGGGATCCTAATGCTGAATGGTGCTGTTATGTGTGAAGTGTAATATATCCCCAACTTGTGCTCATTGCTCCCGAACAAAGTTAGAATGAATAGACTAAAAGGTCCAGCCTGTGGGAGAGAGTGGGGGCGGGGGGTGGAAGTAAAGTAGACTTGTATTGATATAGGGGAATGAATGCTCTGGTTGAGAGCCTAAGTGCTTACGCCGGGACTGAATAACAAATGTTCTATGTTGGCAAAAGCGGTGTCGGTCCCGGAGTAATTCAGGACTCATTAATGGTCCAGCATTGGCGGCACGTGGGACTAGTGCAATCCCAATGCATGACGGCGGCTGATTTGCCGGGGTAGGGACTGGCACTCGAGAGTTTGACAAGCTGCAGTCGCATTTTAGCACTCCGCTCCCCGCACACGCTCATTCCAGCCAACAGGATGGCACCCCGAAGAGTGGCACTCCATTGTCTGCTGCAGAGCTTGTGACCCTGCTGGACGCCATGGAGGAGAGACGGGGCACCTTGTTCCCCAGGGTTGGAAGGCGGCTTCCACCCTTGAACGTCAACCGGGCCTGGGCGCAGGTGGCACAAGACTGCAAATACCGTGGGCCCCACCACCAGGACCGGCCAGCTGTGTGACAAGAAACTGCTCGACCTCCTCAGCTAGGGTGAGTAACCAACCTTGCGCGCCTGGCAGCAGCCCCATCCCACAACCCCCACAAACATAGCGGCCCTCAGCCCTCTCCAGGCGGACCGCTAGACAGCGCTGGGAGTGGGTGGGCCACCACCACCACTGTGCTCCTGGCACCAACTCACGTCCCACACACAGGTAGCCACACCCCCTCCCCCAGAGGGTGCTCAAACTCCACCCACTGGCAGGCCGCCCACACCCCACCAGGTGCCAACAACCATATTGCCCGCACACACAGGCCACCAGCCCCTGTGCCTCACACTGCCTTATCTGTGCCCAGGATGAGGCAGCCCACAACCCCACAGAGAGACAGCAGATTGGAGGGGCCCGCCGAACCTGTGACCCCCTCAACGCCGCTGAGTGGAGTGCGTTGGACCTGGTCGATGGTGCCGGAGAGCGGGCAGCACCGAGGCAGAGGTCAGCACCAGGGAAGCAAGTGAGTCCCTGATGGATTGCAATGTCCCCATGGTACATGCTGGCATCGCGAGCCCCAGCTGTCGTCCTGTGACATCCTGGAGGACACGTCCAGGACAACACCAACTCCGCATCACAGTTGTCACCAACACCATCCCAGAGAACTCACCTCGGCTGGTTATGTTAATGAGGAGGTACCTAGGGCCTATCCGGTGTGCACCATACAGCTGCTCCGGTACACCAGATGGAAGTGGGAACCCACAAAGGGGCGGTCAGTCAGAGGGCAGCCCAACACCAAGGACTAGCTACCATCCAAAAGGATCTCGGGCTTCTGGAAATGGCGGTCCCATTGATGCTGGAGATGCAGAGGCAGAGCCGGGGACTACATGAGAGGTTGTCCCCAACCATCCAGCGCTTAAAGATGCAGTTGGAAGAGTCCAACTGCCTGCAGGGGCAGGAGGCGGTACCGACAATGCATGCCATCCAGGCCAACATAGCACGGATGACGTCCACGGTGGAGGCCTTGAAGGCGAAGGTATCGGCCAAGGGTGAAGATATCCAAGGCCTGGGGCACTCTGTGCGGGGGAGAGGCTGAGGCACACACAGGGCAGCCCTGTCACAGGCAGCCATGTAGCAGGCCATCTGGACATTGCTGTGGCACTCCAGAGCTGGGCCCAGTCACAGTGGGCTATGGCTGCGGGCATCAACAGCATTGGCATCACACTAGTTGATCTGAGCCAGTCACAGAGAGACTTGCCATGATCACTGAGTGACGTGGCACAGTCCCAGAAGAACGTGGCACAATCCCTGTGCACTATGGCCACAAGCATTGAGATCCTGGTCAAGCCGAGAGCGAGCCTCCAGAACAGGGGGTTGGATAGGGTGGACAGTGAGAGCCTTCTCCCGCGGATGGAAATGGCTGGCATGAGGGGACATAGCTTTAAACTGAGGGGTAATAGATATAGGACAGAGGTCAGAGGTAGGTTCTCTACGCAAAGAGTGGTGAGGCCGTGGAATGCCCTACCTGCAACAGTAGTGAACTCGCCAACATTGAGGGCATTTAAAAGTTTATTGGATAAGCATATGGATGATAATGGCATAGTGTAGGCTAGATGGCTTTTGTTTCGGTGCAACATCGTGGGCCGAAGGGCCTGTACTGCGCTGTATCGTTCTATGTTCTATTAACTGGCAGCGCTGGGTTGCTGGGAGCTCTACTCCACCACATCCCTGTCCCCAGGAGTAGCCTGGGGGCTATCTGGCACCCCGATGGTGGTGGAGGTGTTGGGGCCAGTACCGGTCACTCCCGCAGGCGTATCCATGCAGCCGGTGTCGCTCTGCGCAATCACAGGCCACGGTGGGCAGTCAGTGGGGTGCACAGCGAGATGGCTGTCTTGCAGGTTGAGGCAACGGCGGCCTGTTCCTGGATTCCCAGTCCCAAGGGGGTGGTGGTCACCCTGACCCCCATAGCCCAACCCTGATCACCCCTCGCTACTTCCCTTGGCCCTGGCAGGCACTCCCCCACCCAGTGGTCGCACTGGCAGCCCACGGTTGTGCCTTTGGGAACATGTCCTACCTCCTCTCTCTCCCTCAGCAGCCACAGTGCCTGCTTAATGATTTTATATCCCACAAGTGAATCTCGCCGTCGGTAATTCCTCCTGGCGGAGGCGGAGCATCGTTGAAGGCCAGGGGAATACCGGGGTGAGCCCTTTTATAATATGTCAAATGGCATTTACTGTACAATTTTCATGGCCACGTTGACATGCACCGTAGAACGCGTTCACGCCGCTGTCGAGGGGCGGGAGCATGGCATTCAGATTTGCACCTACCGCCCACCACGATTTTCAGCTGACGCGCGATTATCCACCCAATCGTGTTTCCCAATTCCAGCGTCAGCCGAAGAAGAATCCCACCCAGGGCCTTTCACAACCTCAGGAGACTCCAAAACATTTCACAGCCAATGAAGTATTTTTGAAGCCCAGTTGTAATGTAAGAAACATGGCAGTCAAGTTGAGCACTGCAAGCTCCCAACAACAGCCTTATTATGACCAGAGCATATTTTTTTTGTGATGTTGACTACAGGATAAATGTTAACCAGGACACCGGGATTGGTTCCCTGTTTTTTTTGAAAGTAGTGTCATAGGATTGATCACCTACCCCTGACTAGGCCCCAGTTCCATCCAGGAGACCAAACCTCAAACACTGCCTCCGCACTGCACAGGAGCATCAGCCTCATTTGTTTGTCCTCAGTTCTGGAGTGGGATTGAACCCACAATGTTATGACTGAGAGTGTGCTACCAACTGAGCCATGGCAGGGTGGTGGATCTGCCAGCATGATTACGATTGGGGATTAAGGCAAAATTTGGCCCAAAGACTGAGATCCACCAGAGTATCCCCACCTGGCATATTCCTCAAAGAGAGGAACAGGAAGGAAGGAGGGTAGGAGTGTGTTTGATTCATCCTTGTTATCCACCCTTGTTACCCAGCATTGGAGGCACGTTTTAAAGGGTGCTCCCAGGAATTCCATACAGACCAACCCTAAAATGCCCAGTTGAAGTTGACACCTACTAAGAGGAGGCTTAGGTCCCACATTCTGAGTCTATACAGAGAGATAGTTTCCTCTCTCTCCTACCTGGTGAATAATAAGCAGTAAAGAGAGCATTCAGTTAGTTCTGTTCTTCCTGTGCCAAAGTTAACAGCAGGTTTCATAACACTGAAAATTTCCAAGTTCCAACAGAGGGCGGCACAGAATAAGATGCTAATCACTGAACTGAGCTCTCAAACAGGTGGCTGATGCATTGTTTGACCGTGCTCAAAAGTACATCAATTCATCATGAAGCAGTGCCTATCTATAATCTCAAACGACAGAGGACTTCCTCTAACTCACAGGTCCAAAGTACAATTGGCTGCGTCAACATTGCTCTCCAGTCATAACTTAGTTAAATTATAAAGGGTTGTCACACTCTTAATGTGCAGATGGTACGTCACCTCCAATTGATGACCATGTATGTATCGGCAACCTCCATCCGAGCAGCCATGACTCACACATCATGGACTGGATTTAGTGCAGTCTGCTGGAGTAGCAGAGGTGGCAGGCAGGCCTGAATAATCGCAGGGAGGGTCAGGCATCCCATTCTCGCCATCAGGAAAACTGATGGGAATGGGCTGATGCAGGGAATCCACTCGATGGCTCACGAGACTCATGAACAAGACACATAAAGATCATTATCCCTGAACCCACCGGGATTCAGTGTTGGCTCAGGGATTCGCCCATGGTTTTCCTGAGCCAGCTGTAGGCCACCCAGCAAATCCTGTCAGGTTTAACAGTGGCCTCCCAGGGATAGTTATTATTTCAAAGGCATTTTAATGTCCGATTGAGGTACCTGACAAAGGGAAGGGGAGTGACCATTGACAACCAGCCCCCTGAGATCATCTTATCTCCATCTCACTGGCAATCGATCTCCGCCACGGAACCCCAACATGTCCCACTCACCTCTCTCCAGGGATCCCATGATGACTGTTTTGTTACCTGTGTGGTAGGTAACATGTGCTACTCAATCCTTGGTTAGTGATGAGGTATTCTGAATCTCAATGAGGAAGATTCAAACTCGTCCAGTAGTAACAAAAGCTTTATTGAGTAACTACAACAATATTTACATGAGTTCTTTACTTTAACTTTGATACTAGTGATAAGGTTAACAAGATCTAACTACGGTAACTATACGTAACTCCACGAGCCATCTGAACTAGTCTGCTATTGCCCTGATCACAGTGCACCCAAGAGAGAGAGAGAGACCCAATGTGGCTGCCTTTTATACCCCTGTTGGTCCGGCCCTCTAGTGATCATGTGGTGCTACTGATTACACATTAACCCCTTGTGTACATGCACATATAGAGATCACTATAATGACCTCTGGTGAAGACCTCAATGCATTACTACTGGCAACCACAATTACTGGTGGCTCTCTTAGTAACGGAGAGCTGCAAGCCTCTGATTGGCCAGCAACTCTTGGTGGTTGGGATTTCTAAATTCCTAAATTCCAGGGAAGGCTGGATGCTAGCCAGTTAAGTGCTTAAGAGGCATTTAATTTGGTTGGACCTTCCCCACAGAAGCAAAGCATGTTTCCCTACACTTCTCTAACCAGTTGGTAGGACCCATGTCAGGGACATTAAATCAGGCCTCATGTGTCAATCCAATGTCTCCTGAGGAGAGAGAAGGCCTCGGATGAAGAACTATATTGGCTGGTTCACAATTATAACCACATTTCATGACCCTTTTTGAGGAAAGACTTGCAGTTATGACCTGCCTTTCATAATGGCAGGACATTCCAAAGTTCTTTACAAGCCAACAAATCAAAATCATGTCCCATGACAACAGTACGAGTCTTATTTGGCCATTCTCTAACAGTACTTTAGATGCCTGCATCACTTTTGAGGACTGCATCCACTGAAAAAGTGGCCCAAGTATAGACAATGCTCTGCCCAATGTTAGCACTGAAAAGGAAAGGGCAGTCACCTATTTTTAGTCAGTGCCAAAGTAGAATAAGTCAGAGCATCTGTCTCCTGGTAAGGAACTACTGGCTTAAGGACAATTGATCAATGCCCTCTTCAACTGAGTTGTTGTAATGGGACATTTGTTTATGGTGGTTGCAATGATACATCTGTTTGTCTGTTGTTTCCCTGTATTTACCAGTACCTCAACAATACGAGGTTGTGCTGAAAGTCCTTGTTGTTTGCAGATAACTTTAGGAAGACTAATGTTTTAATCTGAGGCAACATTCATTAAATTGTACTGTGCATGGCACTGTAGTTCCAGTATGTGTTCCAAGTGTTCCTCTACTTTACTGGAACATTCGTACAAAACTTATGTGCAAAACATAATATGTGCAAAAGAATGTTTCTTTGCAAAAATTGTCATGTAACGTCGGGCAAATTGAACAGTGCTGAATTTGCTGCTCGACCTACAGGTTCTGGTTGGGTACAAAACAGTCTGAATTCCTGAAATCACTCCTTAAGATTGGTCTGCAGTGTCATTAAAAATGATTGAAAGCATTTTAGTGTCCTTCATATTGTCATCCATATAGAATTGTGAGGGTCACAGATTTTCTACATTGTCAAAACCCTCACGCGGACCCCGGGGGATTGCTAATTGATCTCCCTGTGGGCTTCATAGAATATAAGTTCCTGTGTTGAGCGGGAGGAGGCCCACCTCATAGAGGCTCACCAACAGAGCCTTAAATATCGACCTTCAGACCTGGACCGGCAGTTCCCAAAACTCCCGGGCTGGGACACTGATCTTGTACGCCACAAATGCGGCTTTTCTTGTGTTGGAGAATGAACCTGCTTTGACTTTAAGCCTGTGCCTCCTGAATTGTTACATTGACGACGAAGATTAAGCACAGGATCCTGATCAGCTTTTTCAAAAACTTCTGAAGACAACTCTGGTAAGAAAAATAACCAAACCAAGAAATGCCTTTCTTTGGAAGACTTTAGCCCGATGATGCAAACGTGGAGGACTGGACCCTGTTTGTCGAGTGCATGCGCAGTTTGTCTTGTGCCAATGGCATTTAAGGGGATGAAAGACAGAAGGTAATCCTCCTAACATCATCCAGGGCCCCGAAGTTTGGTATTATCAAATATTATCAACCTATCCAGTAAAGCAGACAGACAGCCAAGGCCTATCCAAGGCCTCTGCCACTAAAACATTCAACAAGATCGTGGACCTGGTAAGAAACCATTACAACCCAAAGCCTTCTATCGTCCTTCAATTCTACCATTTTAACACAGCTGGGAGGACTGGGGAAAGGTATTACGGAATTACTTGCTAGATTGTGGAAGTTGACAGAGTACTGCAATTTGGCCCGTCTCTAACTGAGATGCTACGCGATAGGCTAGTGTGTGGGATTAACAACATTACCATCCGGAATAGGTTACTGGTGGAGTCCAACCTAGACCTCAAAAAGGTTATAGAAGTAGCTTTGTCCCTGGAAAAGGCTGAGAAGTCCCTTCAAAGGATGACAGATAGTAGCGTGCTCAGATTGGGGAAGGGTCCTCACATAGAGGAGCAGAATATCCGGTAAAGTCACCCACATGCCTTGCCCACCATCAACCAACATTCAAAAGGGTATTTTCAAAAATGGCCGGAGAACTCCAGAAGTATGCAAAATTTCCCTGGAGGATCACAAGTGTCAGGCGCAGGGCTGCTGTAGGTCAAAGGGCACGACCAAGGCAAGCTGCCAGAATCACCAGTACGCATGCCACCCAGGCCAGAAGCCAAAGCCATCTCAGGCCCGGGCCTTGCAAGTATACAAGCCCTCAGAGGATGAAATGATGAAGTTAAACTGCATTGCCACTACCAATGTCACCCCGATAAGGATAAGGCTGCTTGTCAACGGTTATTTCTTCGAGATGGAGGTGGATACGCAAGCTGCCGTCTCCATCATTTGGAACAGACATTTCAACATCTACGAATAGGTATTCTACCCTTAAGCCTCAGGGACACTAGTGTCAGACTAGCCACATACATGGGAGAAGCTTTGAAGATTATGGGACCACCACAATCCCAGTAATTTATGGTCAGCAGTCGGCACGACTCCCATTCAGAGTCATGCAAGAATCAGGACCTAGTCTCTTGGGCATGGATTGGCGCCAGAAGATCTGACTGGACTAGCTGGAAATTTTTAGACAAAGGATCCGTGGATTGTATGGGGTTATTAACAAATACCCTGAAGAGTGCCTGGGTAAAATAAAAGAGTGAGGGCCAAGATCTATGTGGATCCCAACACCTCACCAAATTATTTTAGGGCTCCGCAAGTCCCATACTCATTGCTTCTGAAGGTAGAGCCAGAAACCTAGTGGTTGGAAGGCTTCGGGATAATACTGTCATGTAAGAGTACCTTTAAGAAATGGGTGTTTAAGAAATGGGGATTTATAAAATAGCTGTACTGGATGTACCTTTAAGAAATGGGTGTTTATTAGAGAGCTGCAGTGATGTCAGAGAATGGGTGGAGCTGGGCTGTCTGTCTGCTTTACTTTTGTTTTAGGCTGTTTGCTACAGGATGTGGTTAGTTTTGTTTTGAGAGCTGGATAGCTGCGGGCAAAGCAAGGAGCTGCATAAGGATCTCTCTCTGCAAACTAAGGACTGTCTCCAAATGAATTGGGTGATTTCAAAGTGCTGACTGCTCTCAATAGTGAATTTAAACCTGATTGTTGTGTTTAAAAAGGGTCTTTTGTCTTCTGGATGTTGTTTGGGAATTTATTAAGGGCTGTCTGTCGAGTACTGTATTTTGGGGGGATTTATTGGTGTTGATAGTTGTAAAGATGTTTACTGTGGGTTTATAAAGTGTTAACTGGTTTCATAAATAAACATTGTTTTAATTTAAAAGTACTGTAGATTTCTGTTTGCATCACACCTGCAGAGTAAGCCAGTGTGCTCCCCAAAACCACAATCTATTAAAAGTTGTGGGTCAGGTGAACTCCATGATACACTTTGGGGTTCAGTAAACCCTGGTCCATAACAATATGGCCAGTACAGTTCATGGAGTGGGCTGCATTAGTGGTCCCCGTTCTCAAGCCCGTCAAGTCAGTCTGCTTTACGATCAACGAAACCTCACAACTGGATTTGTACCCCATGCCATGTATCGATGGGTATGCTAAATTGGCAGATATCAAACCTTCACAAAACTGGATATGAGCTATGCCTACCTCCAGCTCGAACTGGATGAAGTATCCAGAAAGTATGTCACAATTAACAGCCATAAGGGCCTGCCCTTTGAAGTCTTGTTGACATGTGCCATCTTTCAGTGTGACATGGAAAATATTCTCCAAGGGTTGCGTAGGGTGGCAGTATATCTCAACGGCATATTAATGGGTAGGATGGGTATGGAGGGATACAGCACAAGGAAATGCTGAGGGTTTTGGCAAAGGTTGGAATCATGACCGGTACAGGCTTGGCAGGCCGAAGGGCCTGCTCCTGTGCTGTATTGTTCTTTGTTCTTTGTAATCAGAAGGGACACTGAACAGGAGCGCCTAGTGAACTTGGAGGAAATCTTGAGGCTATTTTCCTATGCAGCCATTCATCTCAAGAGAGAGAAACGTGTATCCCAGGCAGGTAAAGCAATCTACCTAGGGTACTGGGTAGATAAGAAAGGCCAAACACCATGGAGGATAAAGTCAAGGCCACCAAGGAGGAGTTGACCCTACGAAATACAACAGAATTAAGAAATTCATCCCAAGTTTGGCCACTTTATTATCACCCCTGCACTGAGACTGAAAAAACATCAAAGGTTGGCAAGCACCAAAGGATGAAACCTTCACAAACGTAAAACAGCAACTGCCATCCTTTAATGTACTGACACATTATGACTCCAGAACTAATACTGGCGTGTAATGCCTCTCCTGTGGTTTGGTGCAAACCTCTCACCTTGATTGGAAGATGGCCTGGAGTAGCTCCTTGCCTATGTGTCCAGGTCCTTGGCAGATGCTGAGCGCCATTATTCACAGATTGAAAAGGAAGGGTTGATTTTTATTTTTAGTGTGAAACATTTCCACCAGTATGTCTGTGGCCAACACTTTATAATCATAACAGACCACAAGCCTTTTTTGGGCTTTTTTTCAAAGGTGGTGCCCATTTCTGATAGAGTTACCCAACAGACACCCCGGGGTATCCAAGATGAATATGCTCGCGAGGAGCTACGTTTGGTGTCCTAGCGCCCGATGCAGATATTGAGGACTTGGTGAACCAATGTCCTTGTGCCAGGGAAATCAGAGGCTCCCATCTTTGGCCTCCTTACACCCTTGGGAATGTCACGGAAGACTGTGGGTATAGGTGCATGTGGATTTCTTTGGTCCGTTCGTAGGGTCAATATTCCTCATTCAGGTTAATGCCCATTCTAAATTGTTGAAAGTGCATCCACTTTTCACACGACAATAGAAAAACTCCAGAAAAGTTTTTGTACCCATGGCAAACCTCAGGTCCTTTTATCCGATAATGGTACCATTTTACCAGTGGAGCGTTCCAGCCATACTTGAAGTCAAATGACACCAGGTATATCCGGATGGCGTTTTACCACCCACCGTCAATGGTCTGGCAGAGCGGCGGTACAGACATTCAAGAATAGAATGAAGAAACAGCCAGCAGTTTCCATGGACACAAGGTGGGCTTGATTTAGGGTGATACAATAGCACAGTGGTTAGCACTGTTGCTTCCCAGCGCCAGAGACCCGGTTCGATTCCCAGCTTGGGCCACTGTCTGTGCGGAGTCTGTAATTTCTCCCTGTGTCTGTGTGGGTTTCCTCCCACAGTTCAAAGATGTGCGGGTTAGGTGAATTGGTCACGCTTAATTGCTCTGTCGTGTCCAAAAGGTTAGGTGGGGTTGCTGGGTTACGGGGATTGGGTGAAGGTGTGCACTTAGGTACGGTGCTCTTTCAGGGGCCGGTGCAGACTCAATAGGCCGAATGGCTTCCTTCTGCACTGTAAATTCTATGAAATCTATAATTTCTGTTTGACTACCAAACCACGCTACACATTACAACGGGAGTCTTCCCGGTGAAATTATTGATGAGCGATGGCTGCACGTGCTATTTCCCAATTTCTCAGGGAAGGTGGGGTCCAAGCAGGAGAGACAAATGAGGAATTATGACGCCAGGAGGCTCGAGAGGGAGAACATTTAAAACAGGAGATGCCGAATTTGTGCAGAAATTCAGTAATCATCCCAGGAGTCGAATCTGAGAAGACAGGACCTGTCTCCTATAAAGTCAAGGTCCAAGGAAAGTCTGTGAAGAAGCACCTGGGCCACCTGAGGAATACGGAGCCCACTCCCGTGGAAACCATGTCCCAATGCCAGTCGCAGCCACCTCCAGCACAGGGTCTCAGCTCATGGGAGACCCTTGGGTTGTTCCCCTCGACAGTGAAGACTCAGAATCCAAGATGGAGGCTCAGGAGATTGGTTTGCCTGCAGAGGCCAGCACCGAGGACAAGCACCCTTCCATAACCCTCAGGCACTTATCGCGAAAGCAGAGGTCCCCAGTCCACTTATAGAACATAGAACACAGATTTGACGTCGCAGGAGGGGGCCAGTGTTCAGGTAGGTGGTTTGAAGTGTGTCTACTTCAATGCCAGGAGTATACGAAACAAGGTAGGGGAACTGGCAGCATGGGTTGGTACCTGGGACTTTGATGTTGTGGCCATTTCGGAGACATGGATAGAGCAGGGACAGGAATGGATGTTGCAGGTTCCGGGGTTTAGGTGTTTTAGTAAGCTCAGAGAAGGAGGCAAAAGAGGGGGAGGTGTGGCGCTGCTAGTCAAGAGCAGTATTACGGTGGCGGAGAGGATGCTAGATGGGGACTCTTCTTCCGAGGTAGTATGGGCTGAAGTTAGAAACAGGAAAGGAGAGGTCACCCTGTTGGGAGTTTTTTATAGGCCTCCTAATAGTTCTAGGGATGTAGAGGAAAGGATGGCGAAGATGATTCTGGATAAGAGCGAAAGTAACAGGGTAGTTATTATGGGAGACTTTAACTTTCCAAATATTGACTGGAAAAGATATAGTTCGAGTACAATAGATGGGTCGTTTTTTGTACAGTGTGTGCAGGAGGGTTTCCTGAAACAATATGTTGACAGGCCAACAAGAGGCGAGGCCACGTTGGATTTGGTTTTGGGTAATGAACCAGGCCAGGTGTTGGATTTGGAGGTAGGTGAGCACTTTGGGGACAGTGACCACAATTCGGTGACGTTTACGTTAATGATGGAAAGGGATAAGTATACACCACAGGGCAAGAGTTATAGCTGGGGGAAGGGCAATTATGATGCCATTAGACGTGACTTGGGGGGGATAAGGTGGAGAAGTAGGCTGCAAGTGTTGGGCACACTGGATAAGTGGGGCTTGTTCAAGGATCAGCTACTGCGTGTTCTTGATAAGTATGTACCGGTCAGACAGGGAGGAAGGCATCGAGCGAGGGAACTGTGGTTTACCAAGGAAGTGGAATCTCTTGTTAAGAGGAAGAAGGAGGCCTATGTGAAGATGAGGTGTGAAGTTTCGGTTGGGGCGATGGATAGTTACAAGGTAGCGAGGAAGGATCTAAAGAGAGAGCTAAGACGAGCAAGGAGGGGACATGAGAAGTATTTGGCAGGAAGGATCAAGGAAAACCCAAAAGCTTTCTATAGGTATGTCAGGAATAAGCGAATGACTAGGGAAAGAGTAGGACCAGTCAAGGACAGGGATGGGAAATTGTGTGTGGAGTCTGAAGAGATAGGCGAGATACTAAATGAATATTTTTCGTCAGTATTCACTCAGGAAAAAGATAATGTTGTGGAGGAGAATGCTGAGCCCCAGGCTAATAGAATAGATGGCATTGAGGTACGTAGGGAAGAGGTGTTGGCAATTCTGGACAGGCTGAAAATAGATAAGTCCCCGGGACCTGATGGGATTTATCCTAGGATTCTCTGGGAGGCCAGGGAAGAGATTGCTGGACCTTTGGCTTTGATTTTTATGTCATCATTGGCTACAGGAATAGTGCCAGAGGACTGGAGGACAGCAAATGTGGTCCCTTTGTTCAAAAAGGGGAGCAGAGACAACCCCGGCAACTATAGACCGGTGAGCCTCACGTCTGTAGTGGGTAAAGTCTTGGAGGGGATTATAAGAGACAAGATTTATAATCATCTAGATAGGAATAATATGATCAGGGATAGTCAGCATGGCTTTGTGAAGGGTAGGTCATGCCTCACAAACCTTATTGAGTTCTTTGAGAAGGTGACTGAACAGGTAGACAAGGGTAGAGCAGTTGATGTGGTGTATATGGATTTCAGCAAAGCGTTTGATAAGGTTCCCCACGGTAGGCTATTGCAAAAAATACGGAGGCTGGGGATTGAGGGTGATTTAGAGATGTGGATCAGAAATTGGCTAGCTGAAAGAAGACAGAGGGTGGTGGTTGATGGGAAATGTTCAGAATGGAGTACAGTCACAAGTGGAGTACCACAAGGATCTGTTCTGGGGCCGTTGCTGTTTGTCATTTTTATCAATGACCTAGAGGAAGGCGCATAAGGGTGGATGAGTAAATTTGCAGACGATACTAAAGTCGGTGGTGTTGTCGATAGTGTGGAAGGATGTAGCAGGTTACAGAGGGATATAGATAAGCTGCTTAATGATCTGTGGAGCTGTTTGCAGAAAAATACTTTTCACGGTACCTCGGTACACGTGACAATAAATAAAAATCCAAATCCAAAAAAATTTATTGAGTACTTTAAAAAAAGTTTTTTGAAAAGGCAAATGCCATGTTTGCCTTCATCAGCCGGGGCATTGATTACAGGAGTTTGGAAATCATGTTGCAGCTATATAAAACCTTGGTTAGGCCGCGTTTGGAGTATTGCGTGCAGCTCTGGTCACCACATTATCAGAAGGATGTGGAAGTTTTGGAGAGAGCGCAAAGAAGGTTCACCGGGATGTTGCCGGGTCTCGAGGATGTTGGCTATGAGGAGAGGCTGAATAAACTAGGATTGTTTTCATTGGAAAGACGGAGGCTGAGGGGAGACCTTATAGAGGTCTACAAAATCATGAGAGGCATAGACAGGGTGGATAGTGAGAGACTTTTTCCAAGGGTGGAAGTGTCAATTACAAGAGAGCACAGATTCAAGGTGAGAGGGGGAAAGGTTGAGGGAGATGTGCGAGAAAAGTTTTTCATGCAGAGAGTGGTAGAAGCAGGCACATTAGCAACATTTAAGAGGCATCTGGATGGGTACATGAATAGGGAGGAAACAGAAGGAAACGGACCGAGTAAGGGCAGAAGTTTTTTTTTTTAGTTGGGTAATCATGATCGACACAGGCTTGGAGGGCCGAAGGGCCTGTTCCTGTGCTGTATTTTGCTTTGTTCTTTGTTCTTTTGTTTCACTTAGACCAGAGGAGGCTAAGGGGCACCTAAATGAGGTGTACAGAATTATGAGGGGCCTAGACAGGGTAGGCAGGAAAGACTTGTTTCTCTCAGCTGAGGGATCAATTACCAGAGAGCATCAATTTAAGGTGATTGGTGGAAGGATTATTGGGGGCCTGGTGAAAACCTTTTTCAACCAGCGGGTGGTGGGCATCTGGGATTCACTGCCTAAGTTGGTCGTTAAGGCTGAAACACACAATTTATTTAAAAGGTACCTGGATCTGTATCTAAAGTTTTGTAATCTGTGGACCAGATGCTGGAAAGTGGGATTAAAATGAGCGGCTAGTTTCTTTGTCTCTTTTTAGGTTGGTCCATACACGCTGGGCTGAATGGCCATTTTCTGCACGGTAATGTTTCTATGCTTCTAGCTGGCACTTGGTGCAGTTTATGCCTCAGGACAGTACAGGCTACCTCTGTCATTTTACTCCAATCATAGTACTCCAATTTCTTGAGATGTTGCTGAGGGGTTTGGAGGGTGAGGTGTTTGTCACAGAGTACTGAGAGGAGGCCTCAATAGAGTGAACGTAGAGAGGATATTTCACTAGGAGGAGAAACTAGAACCGAAGGGCACAGCCTCAGACTGAAGGTGCGATTCTTTAAAACTGAGATTAGGAGGAATTTCTTCAGCCAGAAGGTGGTGAATCTGTGTAACACATTGTCGCAGAAGGGTATGGAGGCCAAGCACTGAGTGTTTTTAAGACAGAGATAGATAGATTCTTGATTAATAAGGGGATCGCGGATTATGCGGAGATGGCAGGAGAATGGGGATGGAACATATCAGCCATGATTGAATGGTGGAGCAGACTCGATGGGCCGAATGGCCTAATTCTGCTCCTATGTCATATGGTCTTATGGTCCCCTTTATGGGGTGATCTACGGCCCAGGTAACCAATCAGGGACCAGGGTGGGGGATTACCCCAGCAAGCGTGGGTTTCTGTATCAGTTCGATCCTGGAAGCTGAACCTCTGCATTATAGTTATACATAAATAAACTTTGCAGTTGTATTTACCTAACTGGTGAATGTGCAATATGATGGAGAGGAGAGTGGTAAACCAGCCAGGATACCTCCCTCTGCATTTATCCTCCGATTCCCTCCTAAGAAGTACCCATTTTTGTTATGCTCTTGTCGTAGCATAAGCTGCTTCCTTGATGTGCACTCTGACAAAGGAAGGTTCAGACTTGGAGATAGATTTAACACGTTTATTAAACTATTAACAATTCTCCTACTTGGATTCGACGCTACTGTTAATCCTGCTATCGCTACTCAGGCTGACGAACCAGTCTGCTACAATCCATGTGGTGGGAGTGATGTTCAATCAACCCTGTGTCTGTACTCACTGAGAGTCTCCACTGGAAAGAGGAAGATCATGTGTGCAGTGTCCTTATATATGGGTTGGTGTAATGGCCCCCCTGTGGTAGTGTCACCTCTGTGTGTATCATGAATGGTCATGTCCTATCTTACTGACCTATTGGTTGAATGTCTGTGTGTCATGTCTCTGGTGTTCCCTCTGGTGTCTAGCTAGGTGTAGTGTATGTACATTAACCCTTTGTGTACTTGCAGTGATGTATTTCACCACATCCTCCTTTTTTTGTGTTACATATTTTCTGTACAGTGTTAAAGAAAATTGAACAAACTAGGCAGCACGGTGGCATTGTGGATAGCACAATTGCTTCACAGCTCCAGGGTCCCAGGTTCGATTCCGGCTTGGGTCACTGTCTGTGCGGAGTCTGCACATTCTCCCCGTGTGTGCGTGGGTTTCCTCCAGGTGCTCCGGTTTCCTCCCACAGTCCAAAGATGTGCAGGTTAGGTGGATTGGCCATGATAAATTGCCCTTAGTGTCCAAAATTGCCCTTAGTGTTGGGTGGGGTTACTGGGTTATGGGGATAGGGTGGAGGCGTGGGCTTGGGTAGGGTGCTCTTTCCAAGAGCCGGTGCAGACTCAATGGGCCGAATGGCCTCCTTCTGCACTGTAAATTCTATGATACTCTGTACAAGTTATGATAACCGTAATCATTAAACAATAAGTCCAAATCATATGCATGAGTCCAAAGTGCATTAATTATTATGGTCAAGTGGCTTTCTTGTTTGGTTGGTGAGTTGGTGATGTTGATGGTGGCATTGCATTGTAAACGCCATCAGTGTCCCTGTGCTGAAGGAACCAAGAAGTGGTCAAATCACTTCGTTGTCGGATTTGGACTCTTCTTGTCTTTCAATGCTTGTGATGGTAATTCTTGATGGCATCTGTCCTGAAAGCTAGGTTGCCTGTTGATAGTGCAGCAAACGTGAATTGGTAAGATGCATCGTCCTGCCATGGTATGTCATTGTACTGAGCTGAGCAGTAACAGTGTCCCTCATTTGCAGAGTTGTACCATGTCGTACCAGTCGTAGTTCCATTGGTGTTGTTTTTGTCGTGCTTGTTGTCGACGTTGTTGCCTTTGGTACACTTCTTGTATTGTCTTTGATGTTGTTGTTGTGTTGGTTGGTTTTGTTGCCGTGTTTGCTGTGCTCAAAGACCACACTCTGTGGATAATACGAGTCCTTCACACAGTTACTCGTGTCAGCATGCTTTGTGGCGTCTGCTGTTTCCTTGAGCGTGCCGTCACTGAGTTCGCGGCGCTCCCCGTTTGGAGTTATGTCCGGCTTACTTGAATCAGCTTTGGCTTGTCGATGCTCCCCGTCTGGAGTCATTTCAGGTTCACTTGCATCTTCTGAGGTTTATTGATGCTCCACGTCCGGAGTCAAAACATTCAGGAATGCATTTGCTTGTGGAGAGGCTCGAGCGAATGAGGTTTGAAGTGGTGTCACCGGAGTCACCAGTAGTCTCACTGTGATTGTCGGGTGCCTCTGTACATTCTAGCTGAGGTCGGTCACATTGCACATCTGGTATGGGAAGTGGGATGCCGTTGTCACTTGTCTCACATACAGTGGGTTGAGCCTCAGTGTCTTCTTGTCGTTCACTTGAGCGGGGTAGACTGTCATAGTCTTCTTCTTGTTCAGTGGAGCGTGGCAGACTGTCATAGTCTTTCTGTTCACTTGAGCGTGGCAGACTTGCATTGTCTGCTGCTGGTTGCTCAGAGGAGGTTGCTAGACCCTCATGGTCTTGTTCATGCAAGGACTGCGCTTTGGAGTCTTGCATTGCTTCTATCGTGGAGGCTGTCCATTGAGCTCGCTGTGGAGGCTTGTGTCACTCCCTCTGTGGAGTCTTGCAGGGTTCCTTGTGTGGAATCGTGCATTGGTCTCTCTGTGGAAACTGTCATCACTTCTTGTTCATGCAAGGACTGCACTATGGAGTCTTGCGTCACTCGAGTCACTTCTTGTTCATGCAAGGACTGCGCTGTGGAGTCTTGCATTGCTTCTATCGTGGAGTCTGTCCACGAGCTCACAGTGGAGTCTTTCATCGCTTTCTGTGTGGAGGCTGGGACCCTTTGTGGTGCGTGGACCACTCTCTGTGTGGCAGCAGGCCGCTCTCTGTGGGCTTGTACCGCTCTCTGTCTCTTGGTGTCAGGCCGCAGCATAATCCTGCACTCACGAGTCGGGATGTCATATCTGCTGGGCTGAAGATCCTCAAATCCGAAGAACTCGTCGTCGGGGTTGTCAATGTGCAACAAGTCTAGTTGCGGTTCGGATTTGGTACTGGGGTAGCCTCCCAAGGTGGAAGCTTCGTCTGAGTCGTTGTCTTCCAAGACAATATCATCACGTTTTGTGTCGGAGCTGACATTGGGCTTGCGATGTCCAAAGAAGAATTCAAGGTCTGAGTCATAGTCTTCAAGGACTGTATCGTCTCTTTGGGCGGTGCTAACTGCGTGTTGCAGGGTTCTGCAGAGGTTACTTTCAACTACTGGTCGAATTGCAGGCATTGTGCCATCGTTCCAAGTGAAAGAATCCAGTTTTGAGGCTTTAAATTTTTTTTCCGTGTTTTGGGACATTTTCCCTTTAAGTGGGCATGGTCTGGGGCCTCTGACATCATGACACTTGTGACGTAGAGCGTAGGAAGCGATTGCGCATGCGCAGATCGCTGTTCCTTTACTTGGGGCCTTTTCCGCAATTGCGCATGTGCAGCACCTTTTCCAAGATGGCTGCAATTCAAAACTGCCGTTTGTTGCTGGAAGCCTACCTCACGGTGAGTTTTGACGCCTCTTTTACCTTTTCTTCTTGTATGTTCCTCGCAGAATTCTTGGAATTTGTCCAGGATGGCCTGGAAGTCGCTCTTGTTTTGCCCCTTTGAGTATTTGAAGGTCTGGAAGATTTCAGCTGCTTCTGGACCCACGATGGTAAATAGAAGCTTTATTTTCTCTGCATCCGCCATGCCATCTAGGTCGGACGCTACCAGGTAGATCTCGAACCTCTGCCTAAACCAACGCCAGTTTTCACTGAGATTGCCTTGGTACCTGAGCTGCTGTGGGACCGGAATCTCGAACATCATCTTGCCTGGCTGCTGTTGCTGGTAGTCACTGTTTGCTGAGTTTTAACTATATGGATTGAAATAGTTCACTCCTGGAACCATGTTTTGTTATGCTCTTGTCGTAGCATAAGCTGCTTCCTTGATGTGCACTTTGACAAAGGAAGGTTCAGACTCGGAGATAGCTTTAACACATTTATTAAACTATTAACAATTCTCCTACTTGGATTCGATGCTACTGTTAATCCTGCTATAGCTTCAGGCTGACGAACCAGTCTGCTACAATCCATGTAGTGGGAGTGATGTTCAATCAACCCTGTGTCTGCACTCACTGAGAGTCTCCACTAAAAGAGGAAGATCATGTGTGCAGTGTCCTTATATATGAGTTGGTGTAATGCCCCCCTATGGTAGCGTCACCTCTGTGTGTATCGTAAATGCCCATTGGGCGTGTCCTATCTTACTTTGGTTGACCGTCTGTGTGTCATGTCTCTGGTGACCCTCTAGTGTCTAGCTAGGTGTAGTGTATGTACATTAACCCTTTGTGTACTTGCAGTGATGTATATCACCACACCCATGTGGACATTGGCAAGAATAGGCTTGGTGTTGGATGTTTCTCCTCCCTCGGTCGAATAGCCTCTTTTTGACCTACAGGCTAGGCTGCTAAGATTCGATGCTAATTCCTGCAAATCGTAGTTATTTTCACACTGTGTTCAAAGTAGATGATGAGAGAGGCAGATGGTAGATTTTAATATAGATGATTGAATAGAAAATATAACCCTGATTTTGCAAGAATGGTAAAATTGAGATTAAACTGATGTGCACCACAGGCTCACTCACATCAGTGACTCAAGGACATTCCAAATTTTGTGATAGAAATCACTCCCCTTAATTTGAAAAGTGGCAGCTGAAAATCTTGCCCAGTGAGCTTAGGTGACACACTGCCTGGTGAGTGTAAAATCCCAATTGTACATTGCTTCCTTTGTTAGTGATGAGCTGGAGATCCCAATGCAGGTTCTGCTGCTAGAGGTGTTCCAAATAAGGAGGTCCTGTATGGGGTTCTCTTCAATAAAGTACGACACATACAACACCAGCCAAGTTACAGCAGTCAGCCAGGACACGCGTACAGGGGTTCTAAATGAGGAACAATTTTGCTGAAATTAAGTGGCAGGTAAAGGTAAGTATGGTCCTAATGTTTTCACATATTTATCGCAGGGCCCACTAAGCTTGGGACAAGCCGAAGTTGGGAATTCCTGTGCTCCCCCTGTGGGTCACACATCACATGAGGTTGATATGGAGGGTGTTGTGTTCAGTGTTCATTGTGTTATGGGAGAGGTGTTTTCAGAACCCCAAAATGTATCATGGAGTTCAACCAACCTCCCCCTTTAATGTTATTGTTGCTTTTCCGAGCACACGGCTTGTTCTCCAGGTGTGATACAGCAATTATGGACAAATGGTTTTTAAACACAAAACAATGTTTATTCCATGAACTCAACTTAACCCTTTTAAATAAACATTTGATCTCTTAACACCCCTTACTTCAAAGATAACCCCGAAAACATTCCAACACTCAATAATCCTTCAGTTATTCCTTTCAACAGCCAAGAGAGACTTAACACCTTTAAACAGAAACACATCAGGTTAAAGGCTTTACTATTATGAGTTTAAATCACCCAAATGATCCAGAGATAGCCTTTCATATCAGAGATCACAGCAAATCCAGCTCACTGCAAACACAGACACACACCCAAGCTCTTTTCATCAAAACTGAAACTCCAAAATGGCTGAACTGAGCTCAGCTCCACCCACTCTGACATCACTGTTTTCTTAAAGGTACATTGCTTAAACATCCATTTCTTAAAGGTACTCTCACATGACACCTCCCCCACCCCCAAGAAAAAAAAATAAACCATCAACTTCAAGATGTTTTCATTTTTGCACCATCCACTAAGAAATGTACACAGTAAATATACCTTTTCGTTTTTTTTTAAAAAACAACACACGCAAACAGGCATAATAATATAGTCCATTTCTCTTTGTTCTTCTTCCCCAACCGAAATCCTTCTCGATTGACAGTCTCTTTGAGCAAAGTCTCTGCACGATCCATCCATTCCTCTACTCCTCGGCATTTCTCTTTAGAATCAGATACTTTAGTTCAATCTGACCACAGAGTCCCTTACAATTCTCCAATACAGGAACATTGGTTACCACAGCTTTCAGGCAGTCAAATGCCTGTTGAAAGTCCGCTGTCCATCAAAATTTTTGACCTTTCTTTAGCAAGTCCATCAGTGGAGCAACCACGCTACAAATCTTTTGCACAAACGGTCGATCAAATTCATTCATGCTAAGAGATTGCATTATTTTCCTTCATCTTGAAGGTATTGGAAGATCCGCAAGGAAATGTCATGATATTCAAACACACACATCATGATGGACACACCAACAGACAAACCAGAGCACACAACACCACAACCAATCACACACAAGGACAGCAACCACATAAAAGCACGAGCACGACACCTAGTGGACAGTAGGTCTGGGGACAAAGACACGGACAAGACCTGTTACAAGATCACAAACAGGGAATCCCCACGTGCAGAGTATCAAGACAAAACTGTACATAGAAAGTTTAAATAAAATAGCGTTGTACCATATACAACCGTGTTGGCTCATCTGTGTGTCAGAACGCCCAACACCACATGGTACAGGAGTGGATCGATACCTGCCAACTAACCTGCCATTCTGGACATGGACCGCACCGACAAACCGCAGCCGTTGCAAGTCGCGGGGAACCTAGGTACCAATTGGAAGCTCTTCAGGCAGCGATTTGACCTGTACATCCGAGCCAACGAAAAACAGAGTGCCTCGGATGAAACGAAGATTGCAATGCTCCTCTTCTACGCAGGTCAGCACGCCCTCGACGTTTTCAACTCACTGGTGGTCGAAGAAGGCAAAAACCAATCCAAGTATGACACGGTCATCCTCAAACTGGACCAGCACTTTAAGGTTGAAGTGAATGAAAGTTTTGAAAGATACCTCTTTCAGCAACGCCTGCAAGGTAAGGAGGAGCTTTTTCAACCCTTTCTGACGCACCTCCGAATTCTAGCGCAGTCCTGCGGTTACGGCAGCACCACAGAGTCCATGATCAGGGACCAGATTGTTTTTGGTGTTGCCTCTAGTGGCCTACGCCAGCAGCTTCTTAAAATAAAAAGCCTCACCTTAGCGTCTGCTGTGGAAGCCCATGTCCTCCACGAGAATGCAACCTGCCGTTTTGCCCGATTTCAGGCGTCCGAGTTGGCACGGAGGGGGTCCCCAGCCGTCGAAACGGCAAGCCAGGCCGCCCACGACGCCAAACGCATCCAGGCCGTCGATTACTTCCCGACCCACGGCCCGGACGACAGCGGCCGCTTCCCGCGCTTTTCGCGGTCTCCCGCGTTGGTGCGCGCCAAAAATAACGGCCACATGGAGGGACGCACTGCGCAGGCGCGCCCACCGCAAGATCGCACTGCGCATGCACAGTGGCGCAACGAACGCCGTGACGTCATGACGTGCGGCAATTGTGGAGCTGTACACTTAAAAGGGCAATGTCCTGCTAAAAACCGACAGTGCCTCAGATGTGGCAAGATGGGCCACTATGCTGCCCACTGTCGTTCGGCTCAACCCATGGATCCTGCACATCCCCGACAATCTCGCAGACAAGTCAGGACCGTCCAGCCCACCCATCAAGACTTCCAGTTAAGTGATGCAGATGACCAGGATGCCTTCCGCGTTTCCGTCATCGATGTCAACAAGGTCAATGCCATCAATCCAGCCGATGAGTGGTGTGCCACCCTGACGGTCAACCCGAACTCGTCGCAAGCCCAATAGACTGGACTTATAACACCGTTCATATGTCTAACAAGTTACACAATTTTATATGATAACCTATTGTTGTTTATCGTTCCAGATATCGTCTGACTGGACCACTGTTCAAGTTTTTTTTCTCGTTCGCATTCATGTTCTGTTATGG
Organism: Scyliorhinus torazame; assembly: GCF_047496885.1. Classification (NCBI taxonomy): domain Eukaryota; kingdom Metazoa; phylum Chordata; class Chondrichthyes; order Carcharhiniformes; family Scyliorhinidae; genus Scyliorhinus; species Scyliorhinus torazame. The sequence continues at coordinate 48,144,416 of NC_092724.1, forward strand.
TACAACCTTGTTCATGTGACGCACCCGACATCGCCCCATGTAAATAGTTACGTCATATGCACATGCTGTACACAACACACACACACTCTTAGATGCACTCACGACGCGATCATATTTATTACCACGTAGGCACATATCTTTGTAAAAAGGGGGGATGTCATGATATTCAAACACACACATCATGATGGACACACCAACAGACAAATCAGAGCACACAACACCACAACCAATCACACACAAGGACAGCAACCACATAAAAGCACGGGCACGACACCTAGTGGACAGTAGGTCTGGGGACAAAGACACGGACAAGACCTGTTACAAGATCACAAACAGGGAATCCCCACGTGCAGAGTATCAAGACAAAACTGTACATAGAAAGTTTAAATAAAATAGCGTTGTACCATATACAACCGTGTTGGCTCATCTGTGTGTCAGAACGCCCAACACCACAGGAAAGTGATTGGGGGTTCTCCAAATTCACTTTCGGCTAGGTTCATCACCAAACCCGCCTCCTGAAGTCGATCGAAGAACTCCATACAATGTTTAAAATGTTCTTTCCATGACTTCCGGTTGCGGCTATGCCTAGGTAGGTCGCACGTTTGGCAGCTCCCGCCGGGAACGGACGTTTGGGCTCTCCAGAGGGGCCCCAACGGCAATTGTTCGACGGCTTCCAGTGTGGGAAGGTGACAGCAAGGTCCGCCCGACATTATATGGATTGGACCAGGAGTGGATCAGTGGAAAAAGTGATCTTGGGGCAGCGAAAAGTGCGAGGGAGGAACAGCAAGATGCCGACGGGTGGCGACCAAGCAGCATGAGCGCAGTGGTCGCAGGACCAGCAGGAGTTTCTTAAACGCTGCTTTGAGGAGCTGAAGACAGGAATGCTGGCGCCAATGAAGGCGGCGATTGAGAAGCTTGTGGAGACCCAGAAGGCCCAAGGGGCAGCGATCCGGGAGGTGCGGCAAAAAGCCTCGGAGAACGAGGATGAGATCTTGGGCCTGGCGGTGAAGGTGGAGGTGCACGAGGCGCTGCACAAGAGGTGGGCGGAAAAATTCGAGGACTTGGAGAATAGGTCGAGGAGGAAGAATCTTCGGATTCTGGGTCTCCCTGAAGGAGTGGAGGGGCCCGATGCTGGGGCATATATGAGCACGATGCTCAATTCGCTGATGGGCGCGGGAGCTTTTCCGAGTCCCCTGGACCTAGATGGGGCTTATTGGGTCCTGGCAAGGAGACCCAAAGCCAACGAGCCGCCAAGGGCTGTAGTGGTGAGGTTCCACCGCTTTATGGACAGAGAGTGTGTCCTGAGATGGGCCAAAAAAGAGCGGAGCAGCAGGTGGGAGAACACGGAGGTCCGAATTTACCAGGACTGGAGTGCGGAGGTGGCTAAGAAGAGGGCTGGCTTTAACCGGGCTAAGGCGGTGCTCCATCGGAAGGGGGTGAAGTTCGGGATGCTGCAGCCAGCGCCATTGTGGGTCACATTCCAAGATCGGCACCACTATTTTGAAACGCCCGATGAGGCATGGAACTTTATACAAACTGAAAAGTTGGACTCAAATTGAGGGTTGGTCATGGGGGGATGTTTACTGTGTTTATTACGTTTGGGGAATGTTCTCTGGGTTTGAGTGCTGGGTGGGGATGGGTGAATGGATTTGATGTGGGGGCTGTGGGAGAGTGTGGCTGTCGGTGTTGGAGGGGCAGGGCCCCACGGATGAAGAGGGGGAGTGGAGGCCCGGGGATGGGGAGTTGGGGTAAGGCCGCAAAAAGGAGCTGCGCCAGAGGGGGGCGGGGCCGGCTCAGGAAGGCACGGGCTTTTTCCCGCGGTAGGGAAGGATGGGGGTGGGGCCGGGGGGGAAGGGCGGTGCTGGAGAGGAGCGCACACAGACTGCCAAGGGATGGGGGGATTCTCACACTGGGGGGTCGATGGAATGGCGAGAGAGCCCAGGGTCAGCAGGAGTCAGCTGACTTACGGGAGTGTCATGGGGGGAGCAAAATGGCTAGATGAGGATCTAGCGGGGGAGGGGGTTGCTGCTGCATTGGCCAAAAGGGAGCTGGAAGTAGGAGAGGTAGCCGGGCTGGGGGTCCGCCTGGGGGACTGGAGGGTGCGGGAGGCGCGGGCACGTGGCTGGCCTAGAAAAGGAGATGGCTAGTCAGCATGGGGGGGTGGCAAGTAGCCCCCCAATCCGGCTGATAACTTGGAATGTGAGGGGCCTGAACTGGCCGGTCAAGAGGGCCCGGGTGTTCGCGCACTTAAAGGGACTGAAGGCAGATGTGGTTATGCTCCACGTGACACATCTGAAGGTGGCAGATCAGGTTAGGCTGAGAAAGGGATGGGTAGGACAGGTTTTTCATTCAGGGCTGGATGTGAAGAACAGAGGGGTTGCAATACTGGTGGGGAAGCGAGTGTTGTTTGAGGCAATGAATATTGTGGCGGATAATGGAGGTCGATATGTGGGTTGCAGGGGGTGCGGGTGGTGCTGAACGTATATGCCCCGAATTGGGATGATGCCGGATTTATGAAACGCATGCTGGGTTGGATTCCGGATCTGGAGGTAGGAAGCTTGATAATGGGGAGGACTTCAACACGGTGCTGGACCCAGCACTGGACCGCTCTAGGTCCAGGGCGGGTAAGAGGCCGGCTGCGGCCAAGGTGCTCAGGGGGTTTATGGACCAGATGGGGGGAGTGGATCCATGGAGGTTTGTCAGGCCGCTGGCCAGGGAATTTTCCTTCTTTTCCCAAGTCCATAGAGCCTACTCCCGGATAGATTTTTTCATTTTGAGTAGGGCGCTAATCCTGAAAGTGGAGGGAACGGAATATTCAGCCATAGCCATCTCGGACCACGCCCCGCATTGGGTGGAGCTGGAGTTGGGGGAGGAGAGAGACCAGCGCCCGCTGTGGCACCTTGATGTGGGACTATTGCCGGATGAGGAGGTATGCGGGCGGGTGCGGGGGTGCATTGAAAGATATTTGGAGGCCAACGACAACGGGGAGGTGCAGGTGGGGGTAGTCTGGGAGGCGCTGAAGGCGGTGGTCAGGGGAGAGCTAATCTCCATTAGGGCCCAGAGGGAGAAGAGAGAGGGGAGGGAGAGGGAGAGGTTGGTGGGGGAGAGTTTAAGGGTGGACAGGAGATATGCAGAGGCCCCCTAGGAGGGGCTAGTCAGGGAGCGACGGAACCTCCAGACGGAGTTCGACCTGTTGACCACAGGGAAAGCAGAGGCACAGTGGAGGAAAGCGCAGGGGACGACATATGAGTATGGGGAGAAGGCGAGTCGGATGCTGGCACACCAGCTTCGGAAGAGGGAGTCAGCGAGGGAGATTGGTGGAGTTAAGGATAGAGGGTGGAATACGGTGCGGAGTGCGGTGAGAATAAACAAGGTATTTAGGGACTTCTATGGGGATCTGTACAGGTCTGAGCCCCCAGCGGGGGAGGAGGAGATGCGACGATTCTTAGATCAGCTGAGGTTCCCGAGGGTGGAGTAGGAGGAGGTGGCTGGTTTGGGGGCACCGATTGGGCTGGAGGAGCTGGTTAAAGGATTGGGGAGCATGCAGGCGGAGAAGGCCCCGGGGCCGGATGGGTTCCCGGTTTAATTCTACAGGAAATACGTGGACCTGCTGGGCCCGTTGCTAGTGAGGACTTTCAATCAGGCGAGGGAGTGGGGGACCCTGCCCCCGACAATGTCTAGGGCGCTGATTTCTTTGATCCTGAAGCGGGACAAGGATCCACTGCAATGTGGGTCATATAGACCGATCTCGCTCCTCAATGTTGGTGCTACGTTTTTGGCAAAGGTGCTGGCTACGAGAATTGAGGACTGTGTCCCCGGGGGTGATTCATGAGGACCAGACGGATTTTCATAGAATTTACAGTGCAGAAGGAGGCCACTCGGCCCATCAAGTCTGCACCGGCTCTTGGAAAGAGCACCCTACCCAAGGTCAACACCTCCACCCTATCCCCACAACGCAGCAACCCCACCCAACACCAAGGGCAATTTTGGACACTAAGGGCAATTTATCATGGCCAATCCACCTAACCTGCACATCTTTGGACTGTGGGAGGAAACCGGAGCACCCGGAGGAAACCCACGCACACACGGGCAGGATGTGCAAACTCCGCACAGACAGTGACCCAAGCCGGAATCGAACCTGGGACCCTGGAGCTGTGAAGCAATTGTGCTATCCACAATGCTACCGTGCTGATTTGTGAAGGGTCGGCAAATAAATACAAATGTGCGGAGGCCCCTCAATGTGATTATGATGCAGCCGGTGGAGGGGGAAGCGGAGGTAGTGGCAGCTATGGCCGCGGAGAAGGCCTTTGACCGGGTGGAGTGGGAGTATCTTTGGAAAGTGTTATGGAGGTTTGGGTTCGGGGAGGGGTTCATCAGTTGTGTTAGGCTGTTATATAGAGCCCCGGTGGCGAGTGTGGCTACGAATCGGCGGAGGTCGGAGTACTTTCGGCTGTACCGGGGGACGAGGCAGGGGTGCCCCCTGTCCCCCTTGTTGTTTGCACTGGCAATTGAGCCTCTGGCCATGGCACTAAGGGAGTCCACGAAATGGAGGGGACTGGTCCGGTGGGGAGAGGAACACCGGGTGTCGTTGTATGCTGACGACCTGTTGCTGTATGTGGCAGATCCAGTGGAGGGGATGGCGGAGGTCATGCAAATCCTAAGGGTGTTTGGGGACTTTTCGGGGTATAAACTCAACATAGGGAAGAGTGAGCTCTTTGTGGTGCGTTCAGGGGACCAGGGAAGGGGGGTAGACGAGCTACCGCTGAAGAGGGCGGAAAGGAGCTTTTGGTACCTGGGGATCCAAGTAGCTAGGAGTTGGGGGGCCCTGCACAAGCCCAATTTGACGCGGTTGGTGTAGCAGATGGAGGAGGATTTTAAAAGATGGGATCTGCTGCCACTCTCACTAGCGGGTAGGGTGCAGTCGGTCAAAATGACGGTCCTCCCGAGGTTTCTCTTTGTGTTCCAGTGCCTTCCCATTATGATCCCCAAGGCCTTTTTCAAATGGATAAGTAGGAGCATCATGGGTTTTGTGTGGGCGAATAAGACCCCGAGGGTGAAGAGAGTGTTTCTGGAGGGCTGGTGCTGCCGAATTTGTGCGGCTATTATTGGGCAGCCAATGTGGCGATGATCCGTAAGTGGGTAATGGAGGGAGAGTGGGCGGCGTGGAAGCAGTTAGAGATGGTGTCCTGTGTGTGCACGAGCCTGAGGGCGCTGGCGACCGCACCATTGCCGCTCTCGCCGACAAGGTACACCACAAGTCCGGTGGTGGCGGCAACGTTGAAGATCTGGGGGCAGTGAAGGCAACACAGGGGCGAGGTGGGAGCCTCGGTTTGGTCCCCGATTCGGGAGAATCATCTGTTCGTCCCGGGAAGGATGGATGGGGGGTTTCGGAGCTGGCATCGGGCAGGGATTAGAAGAATGGGGGACCTGTTCATCGATGGGACGTTTGCGAGCCTAGGTGTGCTGGAGGAGAAGTTTGGTTACCCCCGGGAAACGCTTTCAGGTACATGCAAGTGAGGGCGTTTGTGAGGCGGCAGGTGAGGGAATTCCCACTGCACCCGGCACAGGGGATTCAGGACAGGGTGATTTTCGGTGTACGGGTTGGAGAAGGCAAAGTTTCGGCGATTTACCAGGAGCTGCAGGAAGAGGAGAAGGCCTCAGTGGAGGAGTTAAAGGGCAAGTGGGAGGAGGAGCTTGGGGAGGAGATCGATGAGGGTCTGTGGGCTGATGCCCTGAGTAGGGTTAATTCTTCCTCCTCTTGCGCCAGGCTCAGCCTAATACAGTTCAAAGTTACTCACAGAGAGCATTTGACAGGGGCGAGGTTGAGTAGGTTCTTTGGGGTGGAGGACAGATGTGGGAGGTGCTCGGGAAGCCCGGCAAATCACGTCCATATGTTCTGATCATGCCCGGCACTGGATGGGTTTTGAAGGGGTTTTGCGAGGACTATGTCCAAGGTGGTGAAAGCCCGGGTCAAGTCGAGCTGGGGGTTCGTATTATTTGGGGTAATGGACGAGCCGGGAGTGCAGGAGGCGAAAGAGGCCGGTATTCTGGCCTTTGCATCCCTTGTAGCCCGGCGGAGGATTTTGCTATTATGGAAAGATGCAAAGTGTGGAAGCTTGGATCAATGACATGGCAGGGTTCATCAAGCTGGAGAGGATAAAGTTTGCCTTGCGAGGGTCTGTGCAGGGGTTCCTCAGGTGGTGGCAACCATTCCTAGACTATCTCACAGAGCGTTAGGAGGAGGTCAGCAGCAGCAGCGCAGGGGCGGGGGGAGGGGTTCTTTTGAGGGGGTGTTTGGGTGGGTGGGGGGGGCTTCCCTATTGGTGCTTTTAAATGTCATATGGGGGGTTATTGTATATGGGGGCAATCCAATGTCTAATTTTTGTATAATTTTTGATTGTTGTGTTCGTGTTTCTTTCTTCTTGTTGGCGGGGGGGGGGGGGGTTTGTTGAAAATCTGTTGAAACATTTGAATAAATATATATATATTTTTTAATGTTCTTTCCATGTCTGGAACTTGGAAATAAAAGCAGATTGTCCCAATTTCTCAATGCAACCCTTCAAACGCGAGATAGGATAAGAGTCCGTTCTTGTGACTGCATTCATCTTTCGATAGTCCACACACAACCGTTGGGTACCATCTGGTTTAGGTACCATCACTATGGGTGAGCTTCATTGGCTGCAACCCACTTCAATTATGCCATTTGTAAGCATACTCTCAATCTCTTTGTTAACCTGTGCCAATTTTAAAGGATTAAGTCTATATGGATGTTGTTTGATAGGAACAGCATTTCCCACATCTACATCATGTATAGCCATTTTAGTACTTCCCAATTTATCTCTACAAACGTGCCCATGTGATATTAATAACTCTTTCAGGTCAGTTCGTTTTTCCTCTGGAAGGTAACTTAACAATTCATCCCAATTTTTAAGAACATCCTCATTTTCCAATTTAATTTGAGTTATGTCAAATCCACAGTCATCTGGATTTGGTCCGTCGCTTTGAGTTAGAATCATGAAAACCTCCTTTTTCTCTCCTTCCCTTTCAAAGTACCTTTTAAGCATATTCACATGAAACACTCGGTGAGTCTTCCTTCTATCTGGTGTTTTTACCACATAATTCACCTCACTTAATTTTCTTTCAATCTGATACGGTCCACAAAACCTATCTTTAAAGCCTCCCCTACCACTGGTAACAACACTAAAACTTTATCCCCACTGGCAAAACTACAAACTTTGGATTTCTTGTCCTCTACCCGTTCATCACATTTTGTGCAACTTTCAAATGTTGTCTAGCCAATTCACCTGCTCTATTTAATCGTTCCCTAAAATTTGACACGTAATCCAATAGTGTGATTTCCGATTTCTCACCCACCAATTTTTCCTTAATCAATTTAAGTGGTCCTCTTACCTCATGACCAAAAATTAGTTCAAAAGGACTCATTTGGTAGACTCATGAGGTGCATCCCTAATTGCAAACAATACGAATGAGATTCCTTTATCCCAATCCTCTGGATAACCTTGACAATAAGCCCTCAACATTGTCTTTAATGTCTGATGCCACCTTTCTAACGCTCCCTGCGATTCTGGATGGTACGCAGTTGATTTAAATTGTTTTATTCCTAAGCTATCCATAACTTCTTTGAATAACTTTGAAGTAAAATTTGACCCTTGATCCGATTGAATTTATGTTGGTAGTCCATATCTAGTAAAGAATTCAAGTAACTCCTCCACAATCCTTTTAGCTGTAATATTATGTACTGGAATGGCCTCTGGAAACCTAGTAGACACATCCATTATAGTCAAAAGATATTGATTTCCACTTTTTGTTTTAGGAAGCGGTCCTACACAATCGATTAGGACCCTCGTAAAAGGTTCCTGAAATGCTGGAATGAGTATTAAGGGCACTGGTTTTATAACTGCTTGAGGTTTCCCTATCACTTGACGTGTGACATGATTGACAACATTTAACTCCATCTTTCTGTAGTCCAGGCCAATAAAAATGTTTCTGGATTTTAGCTTGCGTTTTCCCAAATGACCTCCCACTGGTACCTCATGTGTAACTCACAACACCTACTTTCTATACCCTACCGGCAATACTACTTGATGAACTTCTGCCCACTTCTCATCCACCTACATATGTACAGGTCTCCATTTTCTCATCAAGACATCACTTTTACGATAATAACACTCTGGTATACTCTCAGATTCCTCTTCCGTATATGCTTTCTGATGTATCCGTTTTATTTCTACGTCTTTCCTTTGTAACTCTGCCAATTTTCCTGAGCTAACAATATCCGCCTCTTCCTCCACCTGTTCTTGTTCTTTTTCAACCATCTGATCAAAAATCGTTTCTGATAATTGCACTTCAACTTCATCTTCATCTTCACTCTTTGATTTCTCCTCTTGTCTTAACCTGTGATTTTGTGACCTTGTTACTACACAATCCGGAAAAATCCCAGGATATTCGTCCTTCAACACTTCAGTTGACTGATTTTCCACTGGCTTATCAACCACAGTAGGCATGACTCCCACCTACGATCCAGCTATATCATTACCCAAGGTAAACTGTATTCCTGGACAAGATAGTTTATCTATTACTCCTACTACCACTTCACCACTCTTCACTGGACTTTCCAACCTTACCTTATATAATGGAACGCTACTCCTCTCACCCTGAATTCAACATATCACCACCTTTTCTGGCAACATTCTTGCCAAACTACATAATTCCTCATCTCTTACCATTAAAGATTGACTAGCCCTGTATCTGTTAAAATTGTGACTTCTTTACCTGCTCCTCCTGATACACATGAGTAAACTTTACCCACACAAGTAAATTCTTTAAAGACATCAGACACCTTCTTAACAATTACTTCTTGAACAGGCTGTACAATCGTTTGCACCTCCTTCGTTTCCCTTGGGCTTTCCTTTACCACTCTAACACGTACAGGAGCAGGTCGTCTGCATAGAGAGAGCCCCTATGTTCCACCCCCCCCTAGTCATTCCCTTCCACCCCTTCGCAGCTCTCAACGCCATCGCCAACGGCTCTATGGCCAGCGCGAACAGCAACGGGGAGAGTGGGCACCCCTGTCTGGTCCCGCAGTGTCGTCTGAAATAATCTGACATTATCCTGTTCGTCCTAACGCTAGCTTTTGGGGCTGGTACAATAGTCTGACCCAATTAACCAGTCCCTCCCTGAACCCAAACTGTCCAAGCACCTCCCACAAATAGCCCCACTCCACCCGGTCGAAGGCTTCTCAGCGTCCATTGCCACCACTACCTCCACCTCCTTGCCCGTCGGGGGCATCATGATCACATTATGCAATTTTCTCAAGTTAGCTGTCAGCTGCCTGCCTTTCACAAACCCTGTATGATTGTCCCCAATCACCTCCGGTACGCAGTCCTCAATTCTAATCGCCAGGATCTTGGCCAGGAGCTTGGCATCCACATTGATCAGGGAGATTGACCTCCATGACCCGCAGGATTCCGTGTCTTTGTCCCGCTTCAGTATCAGCGAGATGGTGGCTTGCAACATCGTCGGTGGCAGGGTCCCTCTGTCCCTTGCCTCATTAAAAACCCTTGTCAGGACCGGTCCCACTATCTCCGAGAACTTTTTGTAAAACTCTACTGGGTATCCATCCGGTCCCGGGGCTTTCCCCGACTGCATGGCCTTTAGGCCCCCCAATACCTCCTCCGCTCTAATCGGGCCCCCCAGCCCGTCCCCTCGTCCACAGCCTACTTTTGGGAAGGTTAGTCCATCCAGGAACCTTTTCATCTCCTCCGGCTCTTCCGGGGGTTTAGAAGTGTACAGCTTACTATCGAAGTCCCGAAATACCTTATTCAGTCCTGCCGGGTCCTCCATTCTGCTCCCCTCCCCATCAACCACCCTATTTATTTCCCTGGCCGCCTCCCTCGTCCTGAGTTGCTGCGCTAGCAATCTACTCGCTTTCTCCCCATGCTCATACACCACTCCCCTCGCCTTCCTAAGTTGTTCCACGGCCCAACTCGTGGATAACACCCCCAGTTCCACCTGCAATCTCCGTCTCTCCCGGAGTAGGTCCTCCCCCGCGGACCCCGCATGCTCCTCGTCTATCCGGTGAATTTCCCTAACCAATCTGTCCATTTCTGCTCTGTCCGCCCTGACCCTGTGAGCCCGAATTGAGATCAGCTCCCCCCTCACTACTGCCTTCAGCGCCTCCCACAGGGTCGCTGCTGAAACCTCCCCCGTATCGTTCACGTGCAAGTAATTTTGCATACACTTCCGAAGACTCTCACATATCCCCTCCTCTGACAACAGTCCTACGTCTAACTTCCATTGCGGGCGTTGATAATTCGCCCCCCCGACCTGCAGGTCCACCCAGTGGGGGGCATGGTCCGAGATAGTGATTGCCGAGTATTCCGTATTCTTTACCTCCCCTACACAGTCCCTGCTCAATAGTGGGGATAAAAAAATCAATCCTAGAATATTCTTTATGAACATGCAAATAAAACGAGTAGCCCCATCCCGCCGGCTGTCTGTCTCTACATGGGTCCACAGCCCCCATTTGCTCCATGAACCCTTTCAGCTCCCTTGCCATTGCTGGGAGTCTGCCCGTTCTGGGACATGACCGGTCCAGCCCCGGGTCAAGGACCATATTAAAGTCCCCCCCCATTATCAACTTACGTGAGTCTAGGTCCGGGATCTTCCCCAGCACTCTTTTGATAAAGTCAACGTCGTCCCAGTTCGGCGCATATATGTTCACCAGCACCACTCTTCTCCCCTTCAGCTTGCCCCTTACCATAAGGAATCAGCCCCCGCCGTCTGCAACTACGCCCTCCGCCTCAAATTGAACCCGCTTATTGATCATAATTGCTACCCCCTGGACTTAGAATCCAAGACTGAGTGGAAGACCTGACTGATCCAGCCCTTCCTTAGCCTAGTCTGGTCAGACACTTTCAAATGTGTCTCCTGCAACTTAATTACGTCTGTCTTTAGAGCCCGCAAGTGCGCGAACACACGTGCCCTTTTAACTTGCCCATTTAGTCCCCTGACATTCCAGGTGATCAGCCTGGTTGGGGGGCACAACCCCCCCCCCCCCACCACCCCCTGCCGGTCAGCCATAAGCTTTCTTGGGCCCGCCCCCGGCCCATGCGCCGTGCCATTCCTGGCTCGCCTCTTGGCTGCCTCCACCCCCGACCTTATCATCACCTACTTCAGATCCCCCCCCACGTCAGCAAAATAAGTTCCCCCCCCCCCCCCACTTCCCCCCCAAGCAACATCCCCCGATAACCCCACCCCTGCCATTCACTGGCTGTATTCTCCCCCCCCACCTGACTCCCTTGACTAGCCAATCTGCTAGCCCGGTGACTCATCGCTCCGGCGTCCCCTTGTCTCACTTCCATTGTTTCCCCGACCTCATCTCCCCACTCCCCAGCACACCATCCCCCACTCCGACCCACTGGAGCAGTCTCACTAAAATGGGAAAGATCAAACAAGATGTAAACATCAAACAACAACGCGAGGCTGCTCCAGGTACAATACAGGTCCAGCTGTGTACACAGAAAAGTGTTAACCCACGTCCCTTTCTGAGCACCAAAAAATATATATATATAACAAAGCAATAACCCAGTACCCGTACATCCCCCATCCGAAACAAACATAAAAACCATAGACATAAATGAAATAAAAGACCCCAACCAACATCTTTAATCCCCATTGCTGACCGGCCACCCTTTTGTTACAATACAGGCTCCAGCGCACTCAGAGAGCCCAACAAAAGGTACCCACCACAACAGAAGAAAAAAAAAGGAGAGAAAACAAAACAACAGAAAAATGGAAAAAGACCATTCAAAAGGGGGGGGGGATGCCCTCCCCCCACATCCCCTACAGGCAAATACTGCCCACAAACAATACACCACAAGGCACCTTTAAAGCAGTAAACAGTCGACCTGCAGTCCAGGCACAGTAGGCGTCCCTTCAACCAGTAATTCTCAGACCCTAGCTTGCGTCCGTGGGTCCTTTTTTCGAGACCAGCCCCTGATCCCTCACAAAGTCCATCACTTCCTCGGGCTCGGAGAAGTCGTGGTGTTGGCCCTGATGCGTAACCCAAAGACGGGCCGGGAAGAGCAGACCAAACTTCACGTGCTTTTTGAACAACACCTCCTTAACTTGTTTAAAGGCTGCTCACCGCCTGGCCACCTCCTGGCTTAGGTCCTGGTAAATGCAAAGGACTCTGTTATTCCACTTGCTGCTCTTAGAGCTCTTTGCCCACTGCAGCACCCGCTCCTTCTCCACAAACCTGTGGAACCTAATCACCATCGGACGGGGAGGGACCCCCCCGGACGCATCTGCCTCGCCTGTACTCTGTGTGCCCTCTCCAGCTCCAGCGGTCACAGACAGGCTTCAGCCCCCATCAGCTGCATCAACAGGTCCGCCATGGACACTGTGGCATCAGCTCCCTCCGCCCTTCCGGGAGGCCGATGATCCTCAGATTTTGTCTACAGGCTCTATTTTCCAGCTCCTCTACTCTGTCCAGCAGTCTTCTCTGTCTCTCCTTCCACCCGTCGACTTCTAGCGCAGCAATCGTCTGCGCGTCCGCCTGCTCCTCCATCGCCTCCCCCGGCTCTTTAACTTTTTCATCCTGGGCATCCAGTCTCTGGTTCAGCTGATCCACTGCTCCAAGTTATTCCGCTTCAATGACTCAAAACTGCTCTTTATCACCTGCAGCATGTTTTCCAGTGCCTGCTGGATCGCCGGGTCCGAGGTCCGCAGGTCCGCCATCTTTGCTCCCGGGTTGCCTTTGTCCCTTCCTCTCCCATTTGCGCTGCTTTCTGCTCTCCCGCAGTTCCATGCAGCTCTGCTCACTCCTTAGCCCCCTGTGGCCGTCCTTTCAGCGCTCCACAGCCCCGCAAAACCGGGGAACCAGGTCCTCAAATCCCGCCGGAGTGAGAGCCCCCGAATGTGCGGTTCACTCACTCATTGCCGCCACCGGAAGTCTCTTGCATCATTGAATTTGTCTATGTATGTATTTGTGGAACCCATCTCTTCATTCACCTGAGGAAGGGGTTACGCTCCGAAAGCTAGTGATTCCAAACAAACCTGTTGGACTTTAACCTGGTGTTGTAAGACTTCTTACTGTGCCGATAGCTAGCAAAGCACTCCCGTGAGACAGGGACACAAATCCCCTTGTCCCCTTTGTAGCACACTCCACATCTTACAAACTGGTGACAGCAACTCCTGGTTGACTGCAAACACCAGCAACTTGGTAAAAACCCTGAGTGGTGAAGTCCCAGCTTTCAACCTTCTACGGAAAATCTGGACAAATCTCAACCGCTTGAGGACGGCCCAGGGAACACGTGGCCACTCGCTCCACAAGTGGAACATGAGGAATTGTTCAAATTGTGACCATGATCCTCCAGGTCAGACCACTGAACCTCTGCCCTGAGACATCCATTCCTGGTAGCATCACAACCATTCACCCTGCCTCAGCCGAAGCCACTGAATTGATTGTTAATCCTTTTTAAAAATAAATTTAGAGTACCCAATTATTTTTTTCCAATTAAGGGGCAATTTAGCGTGGGCAACCCACCTAACTTGCACATCTTTGGGTTGTGGGGGTGAAACCCATGCAGACGCGCAGAGAACGTGCAAACTCCACACGGACAGTGGCCCAGGGCTGGGATTCGAACCCGGGTCCTCTGTGCCGTAGGCAGCAATGCTAATCACTGAGCCACCGCGCTGCCCTACGATAGTTAATCTTGACCATCAAGCGATAACTGCTTCCCCAGGCACACAAATGAAAACAAACATCAGGTTTTGAGCCAATGTCCTCAGACAGATGCTGAAGTCAATGGTGACTCCACAGCCCGGGGACACTCAGACCAATCGTAGCAACTAACCACCCCGCCCTCCCGCTGAGATCAATCAGCTTGACTCAAGGGCACTGATCGAACCATGAACTGTAACTGGTCTGTTTAAAACTGCCTCAGTTTCACCCTATGTAATGCAATTACTAGCTGATACCTTGGAAGAGCAACTAAAAATGAAAGCAATCATACACGAGGTGAAAAGTGCTGCTTTTCAGTCTTGGCACTCAGTTGAGTTTGCCAGCCAATTACCAGTCAAAATTAATTTCCAGAAGCCTTTGTTTGGAATGTTAAACTGCAGTTGAGTCTATCATTTCACACTGAGTCACATTTCAAAGGTAGAGCTTTGTACTCAACAGTCGGATTTCAATAACACACTGACGCTATCCATAAGTCATCCAGTAACTGGAGTTCCCTTGCAGAACAGGTTTATCTTTTTCTTCAACATCAAGCTGGTGGCAATGATTAAACGCGAGAAGCTAGCAGAGTAAACTTAGGAAATCGGAATAAGTAGGCAATTATCTGAATTCTTTTTTATGAATTTCAGTTTGTTTTTGGCTAATGATTCCGCCAAGGATTCAATGCATTTCCGTACCTTTTTTATGCAAATGATTGACAAAAGAGCAGCGAGAGCGGGAGAGAGAAATTCCAGCAGACCACCACTCCAAAGGCCAATTATCACTAATGAGGGGGAGCATGTCTTTGTAGAGTGCGTATCAATCACTCACTATAAAGCGACCAGCAGTGTGATCCGTTGTTCTACTCCACAAGCACTCTTGTGGTTGCTTTGTCTCATGTGAAACAAACTCTAGCTGTGAAGCTGAATGAATGGGTCATCCGCTGGGAAGAAAATCTGGACTGGATTACACGGAACTGGCACATTCTTTCCTGAAAAGGTCTTTGCTGAAGAAAAGCCAACATGGGCTAAAATTCCATGGAACGGGGAGAGTGCAACCCCGAGTGCATTTCCTGCTGCATGAGCCGAAATGTGCGGGGCAGAACCCGGATCTGTGTGGTTTCTGCCTCAGTTGCATCGCATCTGAAATTCTGGTTGGGCTGGAGGGTCAGGGGTGGGTGGCCAGTGGCTTGAGTCTGGGTTGGGCAATCTTCCATCAGAATTATCCTTCTCACCAACTTCGGGGAAAGAGTTCTCGGGGACGTTCTCAGGCTTTCCTGTTCTAATTGTGTACATGTTGCATATAATCATTTAAATATCATTTCAGGCTCAGGGGCTGGATTCTCCATTTTGAAGACGAAGTCCCCACGCCGTTGTGAAAACTGTGGTCTTTTACACCAGGAAAACTGGCGTCAAAGGGCCACCGATTCCCTGTTTTGCTGGGGGCTAGCAGGGAGCCGGCGTAGAGCTCGCAGCTCGAGCTGCCAATATGGTCCCCAGCATTTCCAGTTCAGAGGCGACGCATGCGCACGGTGGCGGCCTGCAGCGGCCACACCGTGCTCCTTGGTGGACTCAGCTCGCGGATCTGGACTGCCGAAGTAGTGCCCCCCCCCCCCACCCCCCATCGGCCGCTCGCACGCCGTGGACCGCCCGCCCACATTGCCCTTCACCTCGAATGAAGCCCCCCCCCCCAACCCCTGTATGCCAATCGGCCCTCCCCCGACTGTGGTGGCCCCAGGCTGAGTCCGCCGCCGCCACGTGAGATTCCTGGACAGTATGAGCACATGTAAGCCACGCCGTTGGGAATTCGGCAGGTCGGGGACGGAGCATCGCGGGGCGGGCCTCAGGCAATGGCCTGAGGCGGTGGATACTCGGCGCGGCGTACTCCACGGAGACGCCGATTTTAAGAGGACGGAGACGTTTTAAAACGGCGCCGTTCCCGATTTCGGCGCCGCTCCCGATTTCGGCGCCAAAACGGATTCTCCGCTCCGTCGCAAACACGATTTCAGCGTCGGGGAGCAGAGGATCCAGCCCCAGATGTCTCTCACTGCAAGAAGCGGTGTAATATCACATGATTCCTTTCCCTTAAACAGCATTTGTAAGCGGAAGCAACAACACACCTCCGTTACAGCTCTGTATTCACCCAGCTGCCTAACCTTCAGCTTTGTTTGTATTCATGTTGAAATAGGTAATACTGTGCTTTCAGGACTTAACCATTGTGCTGAGCAATAGTGTGATTCTGTGACTGGACAACACTTGCTAAATGACACTGAAAACCAATTTAAGATTATCAGTCGGACTCCCTGTTGGACTCCCCTTACCCATGCTAGAAGCCATAAATATTCACAAAGAGGATCCTGTACTTTGCAGACAGAAGGAGCATGTATATGCATTGCACCTTTGCAACTAAACAAAGCTTGGGAGGCAGCCAATTCTTGGTTCATTTCCCATAGCAATGCCTTGAACAATCAGAGTTGATTGGTTTGAATTTAAACAAAAGCTCAGCAGTTAACTGTTCCCTGCTGCATTCCCCACAGCAACACCTCTACCAACCAGAGACCACCTGCCAACCAAACAGCACTCTCTTCTCATGCAGTGTAAATTGTTTCTTCCTTCACTGTTGATAATCTTGTGACCTGGTTCTGATGAGCGCAGAATGAAAAATAGTGGGCATGATCTAACGGCTACGTCCGGTAGATCTTGTGAAGGCTTCTCACAAGAGTTGCCCTGCTCGCCATGCTTCACGAGATCTAACAAATTTGCATATTAAAGTAAGCAGCTAGTCTTACTTTATTATGCACTTCCTGGATCTACACAAGGTGTTGGGATCTAATCCATATTCCTCGGAGACCCCCGGTGAGTGTCATTTGCCACTGGTCTCCACAAACAGGTACTGAGCAGAACAGCACTTAGACTAAGTGCGGCTTCGGCAGGGCGTTCCCCGCTGAGGCCCTGAAATAAAACCGAGTCCAGTTAGGTGGCGGCGTCTTTCTCGATGCTGCGAGCATCGGGAAGCATTCGGGCTAAACGCGCTCGATGCAGGACTCTTTTCATTCCCGTTAGATCACGCCCAGCAAGTCTTTTTTTTCAGCAATACTCAAATAGAGAAGACAACAAACCTTGACATTTTGGTCAGTTTGGCCTTGTTAGGCTGATGCAAGTACTGGGTGAAGACATGAGTTCCAGAAATATGACCAAGATCCAACTAGTTTGCTTTTTATTGAGTCACGCGCTACATTGATAATGAAATTGTTGGTTAATCACATCAAACAATTTTATCAATGAACCTATGACAAGCTTATATGTGAGAAGAAAGGCCCCAATCATAGAATCATAGAACCACTACAGTGCAGAGGGAGGCCATTCGGCCCATCAAGTCTGCACCAACTGTTGAAAGAGCACCCTATCTAGGCCCACGCCCCGGCCTTATCCCCATAACCCCACGGAACCTTTGGACACTAAGGGGAAATTTAGCATGGCCAATCCACCTAACCTGCACATCTTTGGACTGTGGAAGGAAACTGGAGCACCCGGAAGAAACCCACGCAGGCACGGGGAGAACGTGCAAACCCCACACAGACAATCAGCAAGCCCGGAATTGAACCTGGGTCCCTGGCGCTGTGAGACAGCAGTGCTAACCACTGTGCCACCATGCTGCCCCAATGATGGAGAACCTTGGGAATCATTGGTCCAAAGTGCCCTCCTCCCTCCCAAGCATTGCTACGTTTACACATAACCTGTTTAAAATCACCCATTAACTGAACTTCCGCCCTGATTGACCCAGTCCAGGTGACATCGCAATTATTCATAATGCTTCAACTGAAACCACTAAACAGCTTATTAACCGCGACATCAAACAAAATCTGATTCACAGCCATACAAGTTGAAAGAAAATCAGGTTTTTATCCAATATCGTCAGACACCCGTCAAAGTCAGTGATGACTTCACAGCCCAGGGACACTCAGGCCAATTGTTAACCCAGAACTGTACTGTATCTCAAAATTATATATTATGAAAGGAATTGATCTAATTTACCTTTGAATTTGAGCCAAGCAATACCATTTGCTTCCATTGTCTCCCTGGTGTCTGTTCCGTAGATTCGTTCTGAAGTTAACCTCCTTCAAACACGATTTTACCGCTCGAGACAAGGTGGAGTGATATCTCTTGGTCTGTATTGCGAAGTCCCTTTAGAATCCTCAAAGCAACAAAGGTATCATATCCCAAACAATTTTTTTCCCAGTAAGAACATACCTAATATACATAATTGAGAATGAAAAGAAAGGAAATTTGGATTTATATGACTCCTTTCATAGGAACAGGTGTAGGCCCTTCAGCCCCTTGAGCCTATCCCGCCATTCAATAAGATCATGGCTGATCTGTGATCTAACTCCATATGCCTGCCTTTGTCTCATATCCCTTAATATCTTTGCTTAACAAAATTCTATCTCGGATTTAAAATTATCAACTGATCTAGCTTCAACTGTTGTTTGTGGGAGAGAGTTCCAAACCTCTACCACCATTTCAGTGTTTCCAGGCATCTCTCCTGAATGGCTTAGCCCTAATTCTTAGACTATGCCTCCTCAGTTTTAGAATCTCCAACCAGTAGAAATAGTTTATCTTTATCTACCCTGTCTTTTCCTGTTAATATCTTCAATACTTCAATCAGATCACCCCTTAACCTTCTAAATTCTAGCAAAAGCATGATCACTGGACACCCCAAAGTATTTTACAACCACTGAAGTGTTGTCCTGGAGAAACATTTGCCTCAAACAATGCACTGAAGCATTTTTTTTAGATCAAAATGATTGCCGTGACCTTTCTAACTGGTGTCGTCACTGGAGATACTCCCGCTTAGAGAAACCGGCTGAGATTCCTGATAGTCTGCTCTAAAAATATAGTGAAATTGCACCGAAAGAAATTGGGCTGGTTTTCGATGGAGTTACACCGACTGGCAGAAGCACAGGTCTGTTGCAAGTTTGTTAGTAAATCCAGGCCCCTCATGTATCCAAGTTGAATTGACCAACAATAGAGCTCAAACCTGGCATCTTCTTGGTTGCTGTAGTTCAGATCCACCTGTTTATTCCTGAAGCTTTCGCTGTGCTATTCTTTACCGAAAGGTGGGGAAATCAAAGATGGTGATTTATGTTTTAACCGCAGAATTAGTGTCTTTAGAGAATAATAATTTTTTTTTGTAGATAAAATCCTCTCCCAGAACAGACCCAAGTCTGTCTGAAAATTAACAAGTCTCTTTGAAACGAAGGATGACAAACGTATGGAGACTTTTATAGGTTAAAAGAACATCTGCTGGTGAAAATTGCCTTTTTTAATGATCGACCTTTCAGGGCAATGATAAGGCGTTTGCAAAGAAATGAAATATACATATTTAATATAAAGCAGGATTGCTTTTCAGAAAAAAATTCTACTTTGATTACTTGGCATGGTCAATTTTTTTTGGAAACCATTTTCTTTAATAGTATTTTTTGATATCAGAAATTGATGCTGTTTCTAAAGTGATGCTGTTCCATGAGATTGAACCGTTCAAGGAGATGAGTCTCAAATGATTTATGAATATGTGTGCAAAATTCATAATTATCCAATAGGCAAACATTCCTGTAACGTAATCAATCCCGTTGTTTTAGATCACAAACTTTAGATCACAAACTTTAGAAGGACTGTGCTTTATTTTACTTTGCCCCCTTCCCCCACCACTGCCCCCCAGCCCATCTTGCTCTCCATGTTCTGGGGTGTAAAGGAGTCTTTAAGCAGGTACTAAACAGACCAAAAAGACAAAGGTTTGATTTTTCTGTAGGGTGGCCTGGTGGCTCTGTGGTGAGCACTGTTGCCTCACAAAGCCAGGGTCCCGGGTTCAATTCTGACTTTGGGTGACTGTGTGGAGTTTGCACATTCTCCCTGTGTTTGCATGGGTTTCCTCCGGGTGTTCCGATTTCCGCCCACAGTCCCAAAATATGCAGGTTATGCGGATTGGCCATGCAAAATTGTCTCTTAGCGTCCAAAGGTTAAGTGGGCTTATTGGGTTACAGGAATAGGGAGGGTGAGTGGTCCTAGGTAGGTGTTCTTTCGAAGGGTCGATACAGACTTGATGGACCAAATGGCCTCCTTCTACACTGTAGGGATTCTGTGGGATTCTGTGATTAGGAGTCAGGCTGCTGTCATTCACATTAGCCTGCTTGGTTCAGTGGACGGGCAAATACACCAGGTCTTTCTGCCCATGATCTTGAACGGGTTTTTGTTCCTGAAGGTGTCCATGTGTGGATGTTGGATGTGGACAGGATCGGGCTTAGCAAAGTCTCCCAAAACTCTGTGACCATGCAGCGTCAGAATGGCCAATTTGGTGGGGGATGGGTGGGGGTGGTGTGGTGAAGCCAGTACCCAGAGTGTGAATCAACCACTTCTGGGCAAGAGCGGCAAAGGCGAGATATTTTTTGAAGGTGTTATTGGAAGAAAGTATTTTTGATAAAAGCTGGTGCTTTCACCCTGCTTAAATCACCGAACAGATATGCGTAGGGTGTCATGGGAATCTACCAGGTCTGTGGAGCCCTTTTGATCTATGTAGCTCCATTATTAAAACACCCCTTCTTTTGATTAACATCAAATTCAGACAAAATTCACATCAGCCATCAAGCTCCAGTCCTGGATTGAAAATAATTGGGCAAATTGGGGAAATGAGGAGGCATTCGTTTTGCAGAATTTTGTAATGCTATGAAAAGGCATCCTCAGAAAAGCATTTTTAATCAAATTCTACAGAGACATTCAGAAGGGAAGTAGATGCGAAAATATATTTAAAGAGAAATAAATTGAAGGATTGAAAGGCTAGGTTGTGGGAACGTTTCCAAGAGCTAGCTTAGGCACTTCTGTAAGGAGCAACAAAAGGAGTCCACACCGAGTTGTAGAGAAAAACAAAACTTATTTTATTTAACACGTTAATGATCATATACAGCTCCAGTAGTTCCCTGCTGGGTCTTCTCTAGTCGGTGCCTGACTGGTCGACTCAATTAATACAAAGACGCATGGGCTTTGTTAAGGGTCCCCCGCCCCCTTATCAGGGGAGCTCATGTTCTGCAAACTCCCTTGGAGAGTGGACCATCCCTACCCCGTAAGACCCAGGGTGGTTATAACAGGCATGGTGAGTTGAATGGCTTCCTTCTAAGCTCTCAGAGTGTATGGCATCACCGGGCACTCCTGCTGTCCTACATAGGGCACACACACACCCAGTCCCCCATCCCCATTGACTTCAAACTATCGACCTGGCTTGCCATCAGTTTCAGGCGTGAAGTTGGAGAATACCCACACAGCTGAAGTTCAAAGGTAACATCTCCTAGATTTAATACTGAAGAGGCCAGAACAGTTTGCCTCTGCTCTTGGCTTTTGTCTGAGCACTGCTGCCCCATTTAAAATCAGGGTTTTTTAAAAAAATCAATTTTTACGGGATGCCGGCTTCGCTGGCTGGGTCAGCATTTGTTGCCCATCTCAAATTGCCATTGAGAAGGTGGTGGTGAGCTGCCTTCTTGAACTGCTGCAGTCCGTGTGGTGTAGGTAAACCCCCTGTGCAATTAGCGAGGGAGTTCCAGGATTTTGACCCAGTGACAATGAAGTAATGGAAAGATAGTGCCAAGTCATGATGGTGAATGACTTGGAGGAGAACATCTAGGTGGTGGTGTTCCAATGTGTCAGCTTCCCTTGTCCTTCCAGATGGTAGTGGCCATGGGTTTGGAAGGTGCTGTTGAAGGATACTTCGCTGAAGAACTCATAGCTGGGATCGGTTATTTTTATGAAATGGAGTTCAAAGAATTTAAAGTCTCAGTTCTAAATTCAATGAAATATTATTATAGTGAGCACCCTGTTATAAAATAATTAATTTAATTATGTTTCCCATTTAGAATAATTACGCTTTTGCTTAATAATTATTTAGCTGTAAAAGTGATTAATTTTCTCATTAACAATGCATTGGGATAGAGTGAACACGTGTATCCATGGCGTACTTCCTGTGTGAGCTTCAAGCATCGATCTAAAGAGCAATTACAGTATTAAAGATTTAGGATGGAAAACAAATGAGTGTTCCCAATTAAAAAGCATGCTTAAAACAGCTATTGAAGGACCCATTTGTGATGTGCCCTTGGCCTGAATATAGATGTTTGAAAGTATTACAATGAAAGGCTCGTATTTGTCACAAACCTTCAATTAGGTTTCCACCAAGTCTACTTTTTCCAAAGAAAGTAAATCCAAATGCTTTAACTTTCCCTCATGCATTGAATTCCTCAGACTCTGATATCTGAGAAAATTGACTGCTTTAAGCAGATAAATATTTGGGTGTGAGATTACAGGTTACAGGGATAAGCACAGACTGAGCTAATTAGTAGCGCCTTACTCATAAGTGAAAGGCCACAATGATTCCTGTGTTTCTTAGACTAAGATGAATGATGTCTGTGGAGGGTAGCTTACCAGGGTTGAGTGATGGTCATGTAGGGCTGAATTCTCCGTTTAGGAGATTAAAGCCTGAATTCTCCGGCCATTGGGATTCTCACTTCCCACCGGCAGTACACCCCAACCTTCGGGTTTCTGGGGACATGGGCTGGCTTCAATGGGAAAGCCCATTGCCAAGTGGTAGGACTCTCTACTCCCACCTCAAACAAAAGGCGCGCCACCGAGAAACAAGCGGATCAACTTGAAAATCCTGCCAACATACACCAACGGGAGGGCGTAAAAACAGAAGAGATTCCTGGTCAGCCGCATGATGGAAGGAAATTTGAGCCTCTATCATCATTATCCTTAGCATGTGAAAGTGCCACTGCAACGCAGACTCCTTCGGGGTCCTGGTTGGTTCAGTTGGCTGGATGGCCCATGTGGATAAAATTAATTCTAGGAGCAAGCGATTCAATCCCCAATCTAGCTGGGGAGGATTGGGGACCTGCCTCTTTGTCCTATCCACTGGAAGCCATGCTGTGGAGATGCCGGAGATGGACTTGGGTGGGCACAGTAAGAAGTCTTACAACACCAGGTTAAAGTCCAACAGGTTTGTATCAATTCACTAGTCTTTAGAGCGCAGTTCCTTCCTCAGGTGAATCACCTGAGGAAGGCGCTGCGCTCTGAAAGCTAGTGATTTGAAACAAACCTGTTGTTTTTTAAGCTGGTGTTGTAAGACTTCTTACTATCCACTGGAAGTCATGGCACTGTGGATCATACCTGCCTTTGGGCAGCTGAAGAAGTAGACTCCATGATAGGACGTATCATATGTGGTCAATGGATGGAGCCTGTGACATTCCATTTTGGTCACTCACAGATCGAACAACACATGAATTAGCATAATCTGTGGCATATTAATAATTTCAGTCTGTACCTGCCCTTGTAGTCTCCAATTCCTCTCTCCACTCTTTAATAAGGATACTGGGAGTCCACACCGAATAAAATATGAAACAAAGTTTAATTCACACAAACGATAGATACACTACCCGGTAGAACCCTATCGGGTTCCTAGTCTGGTTGATTCCTTGCTGGCCGACCTTCTATACATCAATTGTGATACCCTGCCCCTGGCGTGGGAGCTCCTACTTCACAAGGAATATTGGGAAAGCAAACATTCCCACCCCATAGTTCCATGTGGGATATTACACACTCAATGCTCAGGCACGGTATAAGTTGTGGGTATTAACACCAATAAGGAAAACAAGTTGTGTATCTTTTGTCTTCAAAAACGTTCATGGCATTTTGAAATAAAATGTTGCCAGTTCTATCACATTCCACTGCAAAGAATGAAAACATTGTGTACACAATGTACTTTAGTAAAAAAGGCAACACACTCCATTAAGTCTACCATTTAATGTAAAAGCCTTTGTACTTGCTTTGTCCTCGGTATTTATTGATTGCTCCATTTGGCCTACATATTTGGCACCAGAACCTCTTTTCCACTTCCTCCACTGCACAAATCTGCGGTGAATGGGGTGTGCTCAGATCTTGCTCTTTCATCTCTGGGACCTGAATTCTATTTCAGCTGAGAATGGGTCACCAATTTGGGTTGGAAAGCGATGGCAGAAAATTGAGGAAGCCGACACCTTTACTCAAATACCCAACATAGGCTCCTATTGCAGTGCTCAGAAAACCATGTGCCAAGAATACTAACTCATGGAAACTACCCCCATAATACAGAAATTACTGACAACATCAGATTTTCTGCCCATTAACTATTATGGATGGGTGATAAATCTAGGAGTGAGACTTTAAGGTGCTTTTAGAATCCTCCAAAATCATCTTGTGGCTTTAAAAATTATCTGTGAAACTTTTACTATGTAATTGCCTCTTTGCAAAATAGTGAAATGCAGCCATTCTTTTTCATTTAGTTCATATTTTAGGTGCATTAATATCATTAATTTCCTCAGTGTCGAGCAGGTCTGTGGCTGCATTCAGCTGTTAATGTGACCAAGAATCCCTACCTAATAGGAAAGGACAGTTTCGGCAATGTAAAATGTGATCCTTTTGTACATCACAATGAGGTGGGAAAATGTTCATGTAATCAGTTTTAAATGCAATAATGGAAATCTGAGGTATTGCAGAATATGTTCGGGCGTGATAAGCCATTCTGCAGCATTTTTGCTAATAAACACTTCCTGTGTGTGAAATTGGAATTATCATTGAAATAGCTAGGAATGGTAGAGTGGATTATTCTTTAACTCTCCTGTGTTGCTGAGTATGTGCTTACTGGGTTTTAGGCTGTGCAGCCTGCAGTTTAGACTAAAAATGGCTATAGTGAACCACATATTTAGAGGAGAAAGCATGACAGACTTGGGTTTAAGCAGCATCTTTTTTTGACCTCACGCTGTCCTTTACAGTCAGTGTGTTTTAAATGTCGCCATTGTTGTATCATGGAAAATATGGCATCAGAGCCAAGTCCCACAGATAGATCATCTCGTTTATGCTGTTTGTTGGAATTATATCATTGTCGTTGGATGAAAATCCCAGAACTTACTACCTGACAACAATCTGGGAGTACTCTCACTTCAGACTGAAGAGGTTCAAGGCAGCTATCATCACCTTTCCAAGGACAATTACAGAAGGTAATTAAATGCTCACCTTTCCAGGGGAATATCCTTCAATAAATAAAAGAACACATTTTAACATGGGGATGATGCAAGTAGAGCAAGTGGGAAGAGATATTTGGAATTATCTCTGGCCACTTGAGCATCTAAACAGGTCATAGCTGATGCACTATGTGTTGTCAACAAACATGAAAACATAAAGATTACTTGACATCCTATACTGCAAATGCTGCATTTCAACAGATCAAATTCCTCAATAGGTTTAAATTATCATTTTTTCACTTGAGCTATTTATGTTGTGTGCCAAAATGTTAAAAAACAAAGTTGGTTTGGTTTCCACTTTGAATGGTGTTTCGATCTCTCTTCGGGTAACTTGTGGCCTGATCTGGATTGGGAAGGTTTCCCACCATTTATGATTGACTCAGGTCCAACTCCAGTGGGTTTCTTCAGCAGTTCCTATATTGATACTGCAATACATTCTCAGCTCCAATATAAGTACATCTCTTTCTTGTACAGACAACTCCATCGGACTCTTGCACATGACTGCTGATGTTACATCATGATACACATCGCTAGCTCACTAATAACTATTAACCCATTACTCTGTGCCCGGGATTTTTCGGCCTTTCCCACCAGCAGGATCTTTCCCACCAGAAGGCGCTATCCATGGCAGCGCGGCCGATGGTCAATGCAAATTGCTATTGTCTTCAGCGGGACTGGAAGATCCTTTCGGCATCCAATGATGAGCCACTTCCACCGATGGAAAACCCGCCACCATGGGGGCTAGGAAATCCTTGGCGACACCTCCCCGCAAAAATAATCTCCATTTTGTTTTAATAACAATTTTAAACTGTCTGCATTACATTTTCAAACCTCTTTTAAGCCTTCTGTGCTGTTACAGATTTGATCCAACTCCTACCAGTTCCTCCCCCTCCAAGTTAGTCTCACTCTTTAATCTCCCACAGTGTTCTCCATTCTCTGGGAGGACTTTGTGGAGATTTACTGTCGCTCGTCTGTTCCCTGGAAGTCAAATCCATTGGCAGAGCAGCTTTCCATGGCTGCTGGTAACTGAGCTGTGATCTCTAAGACGACTGACGTGTAAGAGCCGAGAATTTTCTTTCCCTGAATCATAGAATCATGGAATCATAGAATTTACAGTGCAGAAGGAGACCATTTGGCCCATCGCACCTGCACCGGCCCTTGGAAAGAGCATCCTACTAAAGCCCACGCCTCCACCCTATCCCCGTAACCCAGTAACCCCACCTAATCATTTGGACACTAAAGGGTAATTAAGCATGGCCAATCCACCTAACCTGTACATCTTTGGACTGTGTGAGGAATCCGGGGCACCCGGAGGAAACCCACACAGACACGGGGAGAAAGTGCAAACTCCACAGGAGAGAAGGCTGTAGGACATAGGCAATCACACTCTCTTCAACATGAAGAGGACAAGCCAGCACCCTCGCTGAAATCCTCTGCCCCCTCTTTGCACACCGAGGAAAAGCCTGAGGAGGTGAAGTATCTTCAACTTCAACGAAGAATCGCACAGTTGCATCATTCACCGCGGCATTGAGGACGACGGAAAAGGTATTCCGCAATTGAGATTTGAATAAATCTGGAATATGAAAAGAATGATAAAATGGAAACGTAGCAGGATATGAAGAAAATATAATTCCCCCACTACATTTGCAGTGCTACTTTCACTTTCCATTGGTAGTGATAATGTAGTCAACTCGCTTCGGCATGAGGCTGCTCCGCTGCAGGCAATGGGCTGATGGTATCGTCATAAGAAAGTAAAACTCCACCATCATCAATAATGGAGTGAATCTAGATAAAAGATAGAGGACTGTTCAGATGGTGGGTTGCATCTGAACTGGAGGGGGACCAATATCCTGGGGGGCTGATTTGCTAATGCTACAAGGGAGAGTTTAAACTAGACTGGCAGGGGGTAGGATCCTCAGCAGCAGAGAAGCAAATGACGGGCTGAAAGGCAATGCAGTACTCAGCAAGGGCAAGCTGTATAGGCAGGAGCACGGCACAAAGCGTGGAAAACCTGTTGGATTAAATTGCATCTATTTCAATGCAAGAAGGTTGACAGGTAAGGCTGATGAACTCAGGGCAGGGATAGGTACATGGAACTGGGATATTATAGCCATAACTGAAACATGACTTAGGGAGGGACAGGACTGGCAGCTTAATGTTCCAGGGTACAGGTGCTTTAGGCGGGACAGAGGTGGAGGAAAGAAAGGAGGAGGAGGAATTGCATTTTTGATTATGAGGAGCATCACGACACTGGCACTGTGAAGCAACAGTGCTAACCACTGTGCATCTGTGCTGCCCAATGTATGAAGGTGGATAAATCTCCAAGGAAACTGCGTGAGGCTAGAGGCAAAATTGTGGGAGTTCTGGCTGAGATATTTGCATCATTGTTAGCCACGGGTGAGGTGCCAGAAGACTGGAGGGTAGCAAATGTTGTGCCCTTATTTAAGAAAGATCGCAAAGAAAAACCTGGAAATTATAGTCAGCCTAACATCTGTGGTGGGTAAGTTACTGTCGTGTTGGGTGTTCTGATGTACAAACGATCCAACACGGCTGGAGATGGTGTAACTCAATTTTATCAACTACTCAACTGTAACAGCACACTGCTAACTTGGGTACGTGCATTACCAGCTAATCTGTGGACCCTGTCCTATCACTATCTGGGTGAGGCACTCAGCACATGGTGAATGTCTGAGTGGCAGGCTCTGAGCTCGGTGCTCTGAGCTGGCTGCTGCTGTAACGAGCGGGAACTGTAGTGTCCCCTGTTTTTATAGTGTGTGTGCTCTCACTGTGATTGGCTGCGATGTTGTGTGTGTGTTGGTTGGTCCTACTGCATGTCCATCAGTGTGTGTGTCATTGCACCATGATATGCTGATCTAAATATCATGACATCCCCCCTTTTCACAAAGAATATGTGCCTACATGATAATAAATAAAGAAGTGTAGTGAGTGCATCTAATCATGTGTGTGCAATATTTACAACAATATGTACATGTGGCTAAACTATATACACAGGAAGGTGCCAGGTGCAGAAACTAACTATGTTACACCAAGAACAAAACCAATGTTATTAACAAACAATAACAAAATCTTAAACAGTATGGCAAAAAGTCTGAAACAGTATGTCAGAACAAGTCAGTGAGTCCAATATGAAAAGGTTCATAAATGAAGTCTCTCAGGTGGGCGACTTATTTGGGTTGACCGTCAGGGTGGCACACCACTCGTCGTCCGGATCAATGCTGTGCACTGACAGCGGCTGGTGCTTTCGACACGGGGACAGCTTGTTCTTGTTGATGACAGCAACGCGGAAGGGCTCCCTGTCCTCAGTGTCATCCCTGTGTGATGTCGGGATCAGACTCGGTGAATGTGGGTTGAATTGCCCGAACGTTTCTGCGAGGCTGGTTAAACGGGTACGAGTTGGCAGGCTGAGCTGCTCGACAGCAGGCAGCATAGTGGCCCAACCTGCCATAGCGTAGCCATTGTCGCGCTTTGGCAGGACATTGCCGCTTTAAATGGGCAGAGCCACAGTTGCCGCACGCTGTGACGTCAGTGCGTTCGTTGCGCCACTGCGCATGCGCGGTGCGGTCTTGCGTAGTGCGCGCCTGCGCATTGCATTCCTCTGCGTCAGCGTCCACTCTTTTGGCGCGTACGAGCGCGGGAGGCCTCGGAAAGCGCGCGAAATGGCCGGCCTCCTCCAGGCCGCGGCCCGGGAGGTACTCGATCGTCTGGATCCGCTCCACCTCGTGGGGCCCGTGCCGTGCCGTTTCGGCCGCCTGGGTGTGTGAGTACCGGCTGGTGGCATTCTCATGCTGGATGCAGGTCTCGACGGCAGTTGCCAGGCTGAGTTTCTTGACCAGAAGGAGCTGCTGACGCAGGGTGTCCGACATGACTCCGAAAACTATCTGGTCGCGTATCATGGAGTCAGAGGTGGTCCCATAGCCGCAGGACTGCGCGAGGATGCGGAGGTGTGTTAAATAAGACTGGAAAGGTTCATCCTTACCTTGCAGGTGCTGCTGGAACAGGTACCTCTCGAAGCTCATGTTTACTTCAACACTGAAGTGTTCGTCGAACTTCAGGAGCACCGTCTTGTATTTGGTTTTGTCCTCGCTGTCCGCAAATGTAAGGGAGTTAAAGATGTGGATGGCATGTTGCCCCACCGTGGAGAGAAGAAGGGCAATCTTCCTGCTGTCCGATGCATTCTCCCTGTCTGTGGCCTCGAGGAAGAGCTGGAAGCACTGCTTGAACAGTTTCCAATTGACCCCGAGATTGCCAGCGATTCGGAGCGGCGGCGGCAGGTTGATGTTCTCCATGGTGCAGGACGGCGGACTGCTGATACGTTGGTCTCACAGGCGCACGTTTGCGTCCACTTCTGGTATCATGTCGTGTTGGGTGTTCTGATGTACAAACGATCCAACACGGCTGGAGATGGTGTAACTCAATTTTATTAACTACTTAACTATAACAGCACACTGCTAACTTGGGTACGTGCATTACCAGCTAATCTGTGGGCCCTGTCCTATCACTATCTGGGTGAGGCACACAGCACATGGTGAATGTCTGAGTGGCAGGTTCTGAGCTCGGTGCTCTGAGCTGGCTGCTGCTGGAATGAGCGGGAACTGTAGTGTCCCCTGTTTTTATAGTGTGTGTGCTCTCACTGTGATTGGCTGCGATGTTGTGTGTGTGTTGGTTGGTCCTACTGCATGTCCATCAGTGTGTGTGTGATTGCACCATGATATGCTGATCTAAATATCATGACAATTACCAGAAAGGATTCTGAGGGATGAGGTATAAAGACATTTGGAAAGACAAGGAGCTGGATTCTCCGCAACCCCACACCATAATCGTGCCAGGCGCCGGTTTGGCGATTCTCTGGGACCCGAAAATCCATTGACAGGTGTCCGCCCAGCAATCCTCCGCTCCTGACAGGCCAAGTTCCCGACGGCATGGAACCACCCACCTTTTGCTGGTCAGGATGCTGGCGTGGCGGCTGCGGACTCAGTCGGGGGCGGGGGGGGGATCGGACACCGGGGGTGGGCCTTATAGGCGGCCGGGGGTTAGATTCACGCAGTTTGATGCTCGGCCACATGGCCTATCGGGGGGGTCTCCTTTCTGTGTGTAGCTCCGCGGTCTGAGTCCCCCATGGAGCTTGGCGCAGACTACAAACCGGAACTGCGGGAGTCTGTATCCGCAGCTAAAGATGCGAGATGTAGGCCAGGTCTCTGCTAGCCACCTGCAGTGCATTGAATTAGGTCAACTTGTTTCTCGGAATTTCTGGAATAAAACTCCACCGTGTTTACCTCGGCCTGGGGACATAGTCCCATTTTGGAAGAATCCAGCCCAGGTTTTGATTAGGAGTACTCAGCACGGCTTTGTGCATGGGAGATAATTCCTTACAAATTTGTTAGAATTCTTTGATGGTAGCATTGTGGTTAGCACAATTGCTTCACAGCTCCAGGGTCCCAGGTTCGATTCCGGCTTGGGTCACTGTCTGTGCGGAATCTGCACATCCTCCCCGTGTGTGCGTGGGTTTCCTCCGGGAGCTCTGGTTTCCTCCCACAGTCCAAAGATGTGCAAGTTAGGTGGATTGGCCATGATAAATTGCCCTTAGTGTCCAAAATTGCCCTTAGTGTTGGGTGGGGTTACTGCGTTATGGGGATAGGGTGGAGGTGTTGACCTTGGGTAGGGTGCTCTTTCCAAGGGCCGGTGCAGACTCGATGGGCCGAATGGCCTCCTTCTGCACCGTAAATTTTACGATAATCTATGAAGTGACCAAGAAGGTTGATGAGGGGCAGCACAGTAGCCTAGTGGTTAGCACGATGGCTTCACAGCGGCAGGGTCCCAGCGTTCGATTCCCGCTTGGGTCATTGCCTGTGTGGAGTCTGCATGTTCTTCCTGTATCTGCGTGGGTTTCCTCCGGGTGCACCGGTTTCCTCCCACAATTCAAAGACGTGCAGGTTAGGTGGATTGGCTATGTTAAATTGTCCTTAGGTTCGATGGGATTACTGGGTTACGGGGATAGGGTGGAGGTGTGGGCTTAAGTAGGGTGCTCTTTCGAAGAGCCGGTGCAGACTCGATGGGCCGAATGGCCTTCTGCACTGTAAATTCTATGATCTGAGGGCAGGGCAGTAGACAGAGTCTCTATGGACTTCAGTAAGGCCTTTCATAAAGTTCCCCGCTGCAGACTTCTTTGGAAGGTTAGATTACATAGGATACAGGGAGAGCTGGCAAATTGGATATACAATTGGCTTGATGGTAGGAAGCAGAGGGTAATGGTGGAAGGATGCTTGTCGAACTGGAGATCTGTGACTAGTAGTGTGCCTCAGGGGTCAGTGCTGGGCCCATCGCTGTTTGTTATCCATATCAACGATTTAGATGAGAATGTACAAGGCATCATCAGTAAGTTTGCAGATGACACTAAAATAGGTGGTATTGTAGGCAGTGAAGAATGTTTCAAAAATTGCAGCAGGATCTTGATCAGATGGGGAAGTGGGCCGAAAAATGGCACATGGAGTTCAATATAGATAAGTGTGAAGTGTTGCATTTTGGAAAGTCAAATCAAGGTAGGACTTTCACGGTGAATGGTAGGACCTTAGGGAGTATTGGAACAGAGGGATCTTGGAGTTCATGTGCACAGTTCTCTAAAGGTGGAGTCACAGATAGATAGGGCAGTGAAGAAGGCTTTTGGCATGCTGGCCTTCATCAGTCAGTGCATTGAGCATAGAACTTGGGAAGTTATTACAGGACATTGGTGAGGCCAAACCTGGAGTACTATTTTCAGTTTTGGTCGCTTTGCTATAGGAAAGATGTTACTAAACTGGAGAGAGTGCAGAAGAGATTTACAACGATGTTGCCAGGACTCAAGGGACTGAGTTATAGGGAGAGATTGGATAGGCTATGACCTATTTCTTTGGAGAAGAAAACTGGAGAACGAGGGGTGATTTTATAGAGGTGTATAAGATCATGAGAGGCACGGACAGAGTGAATGCACTCAGTCTTTTTCCCAGGGTTGGGGAAACAAGAACTAGAGGGCTTAGGTTTAAGTTAAGAAGGGAAAGAATTAATGGGAACCTGAGGAGCAACTTTTTTACACAGAGCATGGTACGTATGTGGAATGAGCTGCTGGAGAAAGTGGTTGAGGTAGGGACATTGACAACATTTAAAGGGTGTTTGGACAGATACCAGGGGCGAAATTCTCCTACCCGCCCCACCACATTTCTGTGCCGACCGGCCGGCGGGAGTCTCCGTAACACCGACCGGTCAATGGGGTTTCCCATTGTGGGGCAGCCCCACGCCGTCGGGAAACCCCCCGGTGCCGGCAGAACGGAGACTCCCGCCGGCGGAGAATGACGCCCATGGATAGGAAAGGTTTAGAGCGATATGTGCCTAATGCAGGCAAATGAGGTTAGCTTAGATGGGATTTTGGTTGGCATGGACCAGTTTGGGCTGAAGTGCCTGTCGCTGTGCCATAGATTCTATTCTATGTAGAAGCTCTGTAGTTTAAGCCACTGTTTTAGTGCTGAAGGTGAACCTTTGTGAAAGGAGATCTTGCTGCGGAGCTTGAAGTTTCGGCATCAAATTACTTTCACGCAAACTAATAGGCTTTACATTTAATCTGGCAGTTTGATCCATCTTGGAGTCAAGCATTTTGTTCTCCCTGAACAGCTCAGGGCGGCCAGCCAACGATATGCAATGCATTTCATGGTGGGTCCAGTGAAAGAGAAATACAAATTCAACTCTTTGGCAGCAAATGGAGCCAACTCCACAAAAGAGACATCAGAAAATTCATGGGCGAGATTCTCCGTTCATGAAAATTGGTGTTGACACCAGGACAGAATTCACGGACTTCCACGACAGCAAAACTGGCACCGCGCCTGGACCGATTCGGCAAACGCTTTTGGGGCTGGCACCAGCGCCACGTGCAACACAATCGATTCCAATGAGAAATGGTGCCGGATTCACCGGGTCCATGATTGACATCAGGAGGCTGGGACAAGCTGCAGCCGCATATACACACTTTACTCCCAGCCAACAAGATGGCACTGATTGTGCTGGAACACGCCCATCCAGCTATCGGTCAGCGGGACACAGAGGGCACCTAGGGGGATGCCCTGGGGGGGGGGAGACCCTTGTGAACTGTGGCCCTAAGTTCACAGTCGCTAGTCAGCGGTGTGCACAGCTGCATGGCTGCTTTGGAGGCTGCGGCAATGGTGTTACGTGCCCGTCCATCCCACCCCCACAGCCGTCTCCTGGCCATCCCCTGCTATTCCCCCCGGCCCTGGCAAATGCCCTCCCACTCCGGCCAATGGCACGACTGTCTGTAAACTATGGCAATGTTGAACACTTTCCGTTCCTCTCTCCCCCTGACCAACCATGCGCCTCTTTCATGATTTTTAAAAGCACAAGCAAACCTCACTGTCGGGAATTTGCCCCAGTGGAAGCGGAGAATCGCGAAGGCCCCAGAGAATACCGGGTCAGGCAAGTTAATGATATGCCAATGGTGTTTCCTGTATGTGCATTCTGTGACGCATTGACGCCACTGTCGAGGCACTGGAGAATTGCAATTTGCGTGAAACCGCTGCCCGCCACAATTCGGCATCAAAACCAATTTTCCGCCCAATCGCGATTCCCAATTCCACGGAAGCCAATGGAGAATCCCGTTCCATGTGTTTTGGCAGTAGATTGACAGAGCGTACCAATCTCTAGAACCTCATCCTTCAGTGGATCACCCATTGCGACAACAGTCTCTTCCTTATAACCTCCTTCAGGTTAAGAGCCAACCTAGGGCTCGAAGTTCCTCCAGTGAATGGTCGCTGATTTCTGGATTGCCTTCTATTTCTGTGTCTTCTAGACTGTCTACAAAAATAACTGAGGGATCTACAATCTCCTCCTGGGGTTCAGCGGATGGTGCTTCTGTAATAAAGAATGACTTACTATTCAGTGAATAAACCACTTTAGTGAAGGTGAGAAAATTTCATAATTTAAGGCTGTATTGAGTATTTTTGCTGTGATTACAAAGGGAGAGAATCATTGATTTGTGAAGCCACCGTGCTAACCACTGTGCTGCCATGCTGCCCACAAAAGCTGCCAGTGGAGCTTCAGGACAACTACAAAGTCTTCCCTCGGGGAATTGAACCCTGGTCTCCCATGTTCCAGGCGGGGATACTAACCACTTTATTAAATGATTATATGTATAAATTTATATATATATATATATATACATAGAGAGAGAGGCAGAGTTAGAAAGTAAAATGTTATAACTGTTAAATGTAAGCCTTTTCTTTGTTGCTAATGTAGTTTGTGTCATAATATACACCAGTATATCATGGTGCAGACACACACTGATGGACATACAGTGGGACCAATCAACATAAACAACACTGCAGCCAATCACCAGTGAGAGCACACGCACTATAAAGACAGGGGGCATCAGAGTTCCCGCTCATTCGAGTAGCAGCTAGCTCAGAGCACAGAGCTCACAGCCTGCAACACAGACATTCACCATGTGCTGAGTGCATCGACTGGTTAGGTCAAGGCAAAGGTCTTTGGTTAAAGCTAGTATCGTATTAACCCACAGTCTGAGTATGTTTAAACAGTTAATGGTTTAATAAAATAATGTTGCACTATTTCAAGTGTTGGTGACCTGTATGTGATCCAGAACATCCAACACATCATGATACCAGGTGTGGCGGGATACTAGCACTTCTTAGACCTACCTGCAAGTGATCTGCCTTCCGCCAGCATTCCGTCATCCTGCAACATGGACAACGTCAGCCCGCCGCTGCTCCGCATCGCCGGCAACCTCGGGGCCAACTGGAAGATATTCAAACAGCGCTTCCAGCTCTTCCTCGAAGCCACAGGCAGGGAGGGCACCTCGGACACCAGAAAGATTGCTCTTCTCCTCTCCACGGCCGGGGACCATGCCATCCACATTTTCAACTCTCTCACCTTTGCAGATGACGAAGATAAGATGAAGTTCCATACGGTCCACCTCAAGTTTGACATTCACTGCAGCGTAGAGGTGAATGAAAGTTTTGAACGCTACGTGTTCCAGCAGCGTTTGTAGGGTAAGGATGAACCTGTCCAATCCTTTCTAACGCACATCCGCATCCTTGCGCAATCTTGCAGCTACGGGCCCACCTCCGACTCCATGATATGCAACCAGATCGTTTTCGGTGTTCAGTCGGACCCCCTACGTCAGCAGCTCCTCAAAGTAAAGCAACTCACCCTAGCGACCGCCATCGAGATCTGTGTCCTACATGAAAATGCCACCAGTCGGTATTCCCATATACAAGCGGTTGAAACGGCGCGGCAAGGTCCCCACGAGGCGGAATGGGTCCAAGTGATTGAGCACCTCCAGGGCCTCAGCCTGGATGAGGGCAGCCATTTCGCGCACTTTTCGCGGACTCCTGCGCTTGTACGCACCAAACGAGGGGACGGCGATGCTGAGGAACGTAATGCGCAGGCGTGCACCACGCACGGCCACACCGCTCATGCGCGGTGGCGCAGCGAACGTGCTGACATCACGACGTGCGGCAACTGTGGCTCCGCCCATTTAAAGCGGCAATGCCCCACAAAATCTCGACAATGCCTACGATGTGGAAGACTTGGCCACTATGCTGCCTGCTGTCGAGCAGCTCAGTCTACCAACTCATATCGCTTCAGCCAGCCTCGCAGGAATGTTCGGGCAATTCAACCCACGGTCACCGAGTCCGATGCGGACCTCCCACACAGCAGTGACACCGAGGACCCGAAGGCGCCTTTTCGAGTCGGTGTTGTGACGAAAAACAGGCTGTCCGCGAAGCAACGAAACCAGCTGCTGTCGGTATACAGCATCGATCCAGACGATAAGTGGTGTGCCACCCTGACGGTCAACCGGTCCTAAATACGATTCCGCCTGGACACTGGTGCCTCCGCCAATCTCATGAC
This sequence comes from Scyliorhinus torazame, assembly GCF_047496885.1. Lineage (NCBI taxonomy): Eukaryota > Metazoa > Chordata > Chondrichthyes > Carcharhiniformes > Scyliorhinidae > Scyliorhinus > Scyliorhinus torazame. The sequence goes on from NC_092724.1 coordinate 48,180,172, forward strand.
GTGGTCTGCTTTCCAAAGCCTTCGTGTCAACCAACCATTCTCCCATCGGCCTGCCAGCTATTGGACTACAATGGCAACATCATTCCTGCTACCGGCTTGTGCCAACTTGAAGTGACGCACAAGTCACGAAAAGCCATCCTTCCTTTCGAGATTGTGGGCTCCTCGAAGGACTCCCTGCTTGGCGCACAGGCGTGCAAGCTGCTGAACCTCGTTCAAAGAGTCCACTCTCTCTCTCCTGATGACACGTCTGCCTCCCAGGATGCTGACTTCATGGCGCAACTCGACGCCATCATCGACCAGCACCGCAACGTCTTTGAAGGCATGGGCACACTCCCATATACTTACAAGATCCTACTCAAACAGAACGCCACACCTGTGGTGCATGCACCTCGCAGAGTCCCAGCACCCCTTAAGGACCGCCTCAAGCAACAGCTGCAGGACCTCTAAGACCAAGGAGTGATCTCCAGAGTTACGGAACCAACCGACTGGATCAGTTCCATGGTGTGCGTAAAAAAGCCTTCCGGCGAGCTCAGAATTTGTATTGATCCCAAGGATCTGAATCGCAACATCATGAAGGAGCATTACCCAATCCCCAAGAGATCACATGCGAGATGGCTCGCACCAAGCTCTTCAACAAATTGATGCCTTGAAAGGATTCTGGCAAATCCAGCTCGACAAATCCGGCAGGAAACTGTGTACCTTCAACAGCCCCTTTGGCAGATATTGTTACAACAGGATGCCGTTTGGGATCGTATCGGCTTCAGAAGTGTTCCACAGGATCATGGAACAAATGATGGAAGACATTGAAGGTGTTCGCGTCTATGTCGACGACATAATCATTTGGTCCACCACCCCTCAGGAGCATGTCAGTCGCCTCCAGCGCGTGTTCAAACGCATACGGGCGCAGGGCCTATGCCTCAACAGAGCCAAATGCTCTTTTGGCCAGATGGAACTCAAGTTCCTAGGGGACCACATCTCCCAGTTGGGTGTGCGGCCGGATGCGGACAAGGTGGCTGCTATCACAGCCATGAAAATGCCAGAGGACAAGAAGGTGGTGCTCCGATTTCTGGGCATGGTCAACTTCCTAGGGAAGTTCTTCCCTAACCTCGCCCCTCATACCACTGCTCTCAGGAACCTGGTCAGGAAGACAACAGACTTCCAATGGCTTCCTGCCCACGAGTGCGAATGGAGAGAACTCAAAACAAAACTCACCACGGCCCCGGTCTTAGCTTTCTTTGATCCCGCGAAAGAGAGCACAATTTCAATCGATGCCAGCCAATCTGGCATTGGGGCAGTGCTCCTGCAACGCGATGGGGCCTCATCATCGGCCCCCGTTGCATATGCGTCACACGCCATGACCCCCACGGAACAGCGCTACGCGCAAATAGAAAAGGAGTGCCTGGGCCTGATGACCGTTGTCGTCAAGTTTCATGATTATGTGTACGGCCTTCCCCAATTCATCGTCGCGACCGAACATCGCCCGCTGGTCAATATAATACAAAAAGACTTGAACGACATGACGCCTCGCCTCCAGCGCATTCTGCTCAAGCTCCGGCTATACGACTTCCAGCTGGTATACACCCCGGGCAAAGACCTGATCATAGCCGACACTCTCTCCAGGTCAGTCAACACTCCGTGTGACCCAGCGGGATTCGTCTGCCAAGTTGACGCCCATGTGGCCTTCGTGGCCTCCAATTTACCTGCCACGGACGAACGCCTCGTCCAAATTCGCCGCGAGACAGCGGCTGACCCCCTGCTATAGCGTGTTATGCGCCACCTAACAGATGTGTGGCTCAATGGCCAATGCCCTCAGTTCTATAATATCAGAGATGATCTGGCGGTAGTCGATGGTGTTCTCCTGAAACTGGACCGCATTGTCATCCCGCACAGCATGCGCCAGTTCATCTTGGAACAGCTACACGAGGGCCAACTTGGCGTGGAGAAGTGCCGCTGAGCCCGAGAGGCAGTGTACTGGCCCGGCATCAATGACGACATCGCCAACACAGTGCTCAACTGCCCTACTTGTCAGCATTTCCAGCAGGCCCAACCACGTGAGACCCTACAGCCCCATGAGTTGGTCACGACCACTTGGTCCAAGGTCGGCATCGACCTCTTCAACGCGCTGGGCAGGGACTATATTCTGACTGTAGACTATTTTTCTAACTACCCGGAGGTGGTACGTTTACACAACATCACATCGTCTGCAGTCATCCGTGCCTGTTCGGACACCTTTGCTCGACACGGCATCCCACTCACTGTGATGTCGGACAATGGCCCCTGCTTCGCAAGCCAGGAATGGTCCAACTTTGCCAGGAGGTACAACTTTGTGCATGTGACATCCAGTCCCCTGTACCCCCAATCCAACGGCAAAGCGGAGAAGGTCGTCCACATAATAAAATGGCTACTTTGCAAGGCTGCTGATGCTGGGTCTGATTTCTACCTTGCCCTGCTGGCCTATCGCTCAGCCCCACTGTCCACTGGCCTGTCGCCAGCCCAGCTGCTCATGGGTCGCACCCTGAGGACGATGGTGTCGTCCATTCACGTCCCAGACCTCGACCATGTTCTGGTCCTTCAACGACTGCAACTGTCCCGTGCACAGCACAAGGCGACTCATGACTCCCGTGCAGCTGATCTCCCTGCTCTGGCTCCAGATGACAACGTCCGCATCCATCTTCCGGATGGTGGCTGGTCTGCAACCGCTGTGGTTCTTCGGCAGGTGGCTCCCCGCTCGTTCCTGGCTGATCTGCAGGACGGCTCCATTCTGCGCCGCAATCGACGTGCCCTTCATCTCGTTCCGTGCTCGCTACGTGATCCTCCACCATTGCCACGCCCTCCTGTTGCCCCTGACCTGGACTATGCAGAGATTCCAGTCACTCTTCATCCTCCTCACTCTGACGCAGTCCAGGTCGCTCCTCAGCCGGCAGCTCCCGACCCACCCTTGAGGCGGTCAACCAGAATTCGTCGCCCATCTCAGAGACTTAATTTGTGAACTTTGTGGACTTATGGACTTTATGATCTGTTCTGTTCTTCCGTTTAATCGTTCAAGTGGTTTGTACATAGCGTTCATCTCGTTATTCTTGTGACACACTGTTTTTCTGCACCAGGCACCTTACCATGTAAATAGCTTAGTTTTTCTGTGCATAGTCCTGTAAATATTTCGCACACACGTAGTCAGGAACATTCACCACACACTATTTATTGTCACGCAGGTACATTTTTTTATAAAAGGGGTGATGTCATAATATACACCAGTATATCATGGTGTAGACACACACTGATGGACACACAGTGGGACCAATCAACATACACAACACCGCAGCCAATCACCAGTGAGAGCACACTCACTATAAAGACAGGGGGCATCAGAGTTCCCGCTCGTTCGAGTAGCAGCTAGCTCGGAGCACAGAGCTCACAGCCTGCAACACAGACATTCACCATGTGCTGAGTGCATTGACTGGTTAGGACAAGGCAAAGGTCTTTAGTTAAAGCTAGTATCATATTAACCCACAGTCTGAGTATGTTTAAACAGTTAATGGTTTAATAAAATAGTGTTGCACTATTTCAAGTGTTGGTGACCTGTATGTGATCCAGAACACCCAACACATCAGTTTGTTTTCTCATAAAAGCTGTCAGCTAGTCAGTGTTATCACTCCTGTGGTCCTGTAACATTTTCTCACAGTATTCCAAAGTAAAAAGTTGGGTTCTCATCCGGGATCCCATAACAGATTGGGATTCTGGTCCAGACCCATAACAGTTGGGGGCTCTTGTGGCAGGATTTCAAAATTATAATTCCTTGTTTGGCTTGGGATTATTGAATCTAAAGACAGCAAGTGTGGGAAACAGTTGCTTTCAGGTGTTGATACTCCATCAGTTTAATAGGGATTGACTTGTAAAATGTCTCTTTCAGAGGCTAAGAGTTTCCTGGGTATGGAAAAAAGGACCAGGGGTGAGATTCTCCCCTACCCGGTGGGGTGGGGGATTCCGATGTAATGGAGTGGCGGGAACCACTCCGTCGTCGGGCTGCCCGAAAGGTGCGGAGGTCTCCGCACCTTTAGGGGCCAAGCCCTCACCTTGAGGGGCTAGGCCCGCGCCGGAGTGGTTTACGCTCTGCCGGCTGGCAGGAAAGGCCTTTGGCACCACGCCAGCTGGGGCCGAAAGGTCTTCGCCGGGCGACACATGCACGGGAGCGTCAGCGGCTGCTGACGTCATCCCCGCGCATGCGCAGGGCAGAGGGTCTCTTCCGCCTCTGCCATAGTGAAGAACATGGTGAAGGCGGAAGAAAAATAGGCTAATAGAATAGATGGCATTGAGGTACGTAGGGAAGAGGTGTTGGCAATTCTGGACAGGCTGAAAATAGATAAGTCCCCGGGACCTGATGGGATTTATCCTAGGATTCTATGGGAGGCCAGGGAAGAGATTGCTGGACCTTTGGCTTTGATTTTTATGTCATCATTGGCTACAGGAATAGTGCCAGAGGACTGGAGGACAGCAAATGTGGTCCCTTTGTTCAAAAAGGGGAGCAGAGACAACCCCGGCAACTATAGACCGGTGAGCCTCACGTCTGTAGTGGGTAAAGTCTTGGAGGGGATTATAAGGGACAAGATTTATAATCATCTAGATAGGAATAATATGATCAGGGATAGTCAGCATGGCTTTGTGAAGGGTAGGTCATGCCTCACAAACCTTATTGAGTTCTTTGAGAAGGTGACTGAACAGGTAGACGAGGGTAGAGCAGTTGATGTGGTGTATATGGATTTCAGCAAAGCGTTTGATAAGGTTCCCCACGGTAGGCTATTGCAAAAAATACGGAGGCTGGGGATTGAGGGTGATTTAGAGATGTGGATCAGAAATTGGCTAGCTGAAAGAAGACAGAGGGTGGTGGTTGATGGGAAATGTTCAGAATGGAGTACAGTCACAAGTGGAGTACCACAAGGATCTGTTCTGGGGCCGTTGCTGTTTGTCATTTTTATCAATGACCTAGAGGAAGGCGCAGAAGGGTGGGTGAGTAAATTTGCAGACGATACTAAAGTCGGTGGTGTTGTCGATAGTGTGGAAGGATGTAGCAGGTTACAGAGGGATATAGATAAGCTGCAGAGCTGGGCTGAGAGGTGGCAAATGGAGTTTAATGTAGAGAAGTGTGAGGTGATTCACTTTGGAAGGAATAACAGGAATGCGGAATATTTGGCTAATGGTAAAGTTCTTGAAAGTGTGGATGAGCAGAGGGATCTAGGTGTCCATGTACATAGATCCCTGAAAGTTGCCACCCAGGTTGATAGGGTTGTGAAGAAGGCCTATGGAGTGTTGGCCTTTATTGGTAGAGGGATTGAGTTCCGGAGTCGGGAGGTCATGTTGCAGCTGTACAGAACTCTGGTACGGCCGCATTTGGAGTATTGCGTACAGTTCTGGTCACCGCATTATAGGAAGGACATGGAGGCTTTGGAGCGGGTGCAGAGGAGATTTACCAGGATGTTGCCTGGTATGGAGGGAAAATCTTATGAGGAAAGGCTGACGGACTTGAGGTTGTTTTCGTTGGAGAGAAGAAGGTTAAGAGGAGACTTAATAGAGGCATACAAAATGATCAGGGGGTTGGATAGGGTGGACAGTGAGAGCCTTCTCCCGCGGATGGATATGGCTGGCACGAGGGGACATAACTTTAAACTGAGGGGTAATAGATATAGGACAGAGGTCAGAGGTAGGTTCTTTACGCAAAGAGTAGTGAGGCCGTGGAATGCCCTACCTGCTACAGTAGTGAACTCGCCAACATTGAGGGCATTTAAAAGTTTATTGGATAAACATATGGATGATAATGGCATAGTGTAGGTTAGATGGCTTTTGTTTCGGTGCAACATCGTGGGCCGAAGGGCCTGTACTGCGCTGTATTGTTCTATGTTCTATGTTCTATAAAAAGAGTGCCCCCACGGCGCAGGCCTGCCCACCGATCGGTGGGCCCTGATCGCGGGCCAGGCCACCGTGGGGGCACCCCCCAGGGCCAGATCGCCCCGCGCCCCCCCCCCAGGACCCCGGAGCCTGCCCGCGCCGCCTTGCCCCGCCATACGAAAGATGGTTTAATCCACGCTGGCGGGACAGGCATTCCAGCAGCAGGACTTCGGCCCATCGCAGGCCGGAGAATCTTCGGGGGTGGGCCCGCCGACCGGCGCGGCACAATTCCCGCCCCCGCCGAATCTCTGGTGGCGGAGACTTCGGGACACAGCAGGGGCGGGATTCACGCCAGCCCCCGGCGAATCTCCGACCCAGCATGGGGTCGGAGAATCCTGCCCCAGGAGTGAGTTCCAAAAAGTGGTTAAAACAAAACTTTTGGAATTGGCAGTTGAGGTTATCTGCAGGAGCGAGGAAAGTAGAGATAATTGAGGGGGTGTAAACAACCATACAGCGCAGGTGCAGTTCGAGGAGCATGCATGCCACCCAGGCCAACACCACGCAGGTAATGTCTGCAGTGGCAGCCTTGGGGGTGAAGTTATCGGCCATGGGTTAGGATATCTAAGGCTGGGGACGCTGTGTACATGGTGACCAAGGCATAGGACAGGGTTGCGCTGTCACAGGCAGCTATGTACGAGGGACAGCTGAACATTGCAGTGGCGCTCCAGAACTTGATCCAGTCACAACAGGTGGGTGCGACGGCATTGCCCAGTCACTGGTTGACCTGAGCCAGTCACAGAGGGAGGTGGCCCAGTCATTGTGCTCCATGGCCACGAGCATTGAGACCCTACCGAGACAGGAGCGGGCCATTCAAGGTGGACACAGCTCCGCTCACCACCCTGGTACCTAGCCTCACCCCCATTCCTCCCCCGCCCCCCACTGCACCCTATCCCCACCTCCGCCACCCCAAGGATTATGTGGGACCTGTGATCTAATGGCCAGCTTGAATGCAGGGATCAACCAGGTGAACAATGGAAAATGGTACCATGGGGAGGAGTCAGACGTTGTCAAATGATGCGGCGCATCAGAGCGCATCTCAAAGCGGGTCGTCGTCATCCTCCATACCATGGGTCAGACCCGCTGTTACTCCCAACCCACGGCCTGCAACCCGTAGTGAGGCAGGTAGGAATCACGGAGGGGGTTGCAGGTGTCGTGGGGTGGTTTGGTGCAGGGAGGGTGGCTGGGGATGGTAGGGGGTGGGTCGGTTTGGGTGAGGGGGGTGTGGGGTGGGACAGGATGTTCGTGTCGCCATTGGCCAGGCCCGTGTGTCGATGAACGTAGAGCATCCCAGGCATGGCGGCTCAGGCGCTCGCGTTGTGCGGCCTCATCTGGCTGCCCGTGCACCCTCCTTGTCGGACAAGGCCAGAGGTTCAATTCCCTCCTCCAGCAAATCGTCCCTCTGCTGCGGGATGTTGTGGAGGATGCAGCAGGTCACCGCGATGTTGGAGACTCTCTTAGTGCTATACTGGAGGGCCCCTACAGAGCGGTCCAGGCACCTGAACTGCATCTTCAGGATGCCGATGCATCTCTCGACCACGGCCCTGGTTGCGGCATGGGTGTCATTGTAGAGGGTCTATGACCTCCGGATATGCATCATCAGCCATGACTGCAGAGGATAAGCCCTGTAGCCCAGGAGCCAACCCCTCACCCGGAGGCGAGCCTCAAAGATGTCGGAAACCATTGGGTGTGCCAGGGTGAGGCGTCGGGCACACTGCCTGGATGGTCACACACCAGCTGCACATTCATTGAATAGAACCCCTTTCAGATCATGAAGGCCAACCCCTTATGTGCCGGTGCTCATAGGGGTACATGCAACCCGTTGATCATGCCACCGATGTCGGTGAACCCCACTGCCTGGGCATCCTAGTGGGCTCGGACCACAAAGCTGATATATCGTGCCGAATGGGGATATTGGGCCTCCGTTACAGTGTGGTTCCACTGTGCACTGAGTTTGCAGACAGGTCCCCACTCGGTGCCTGGAAGGGCCCCATGGCATAAAGTTTCAGGGCAACCATCACCTTGATGACCAGAAGGACAGGATGTCTTGCCCCATACCCCCACGGTTTCAGTATGCCATGATCTGGTAGAGATGCCGTACGGTCCCCTTGCTCAGCCGAATCTTCGATGGCATGCCCGGTCCAGCAGGTCCTCGAAGTACAGGCACTGCCGGAACACACAAGGCCTAACATGGAGCCTCCTTCACACCACCTCCTCTGCTTGTTGGGCTCTCCATCCTCACTGCCTGGCTCCTGTTCCTCTGGGCCAAACTCCGCTGCTGCAGAGCCATCCCTGAGCAGCTCCTGCTCGTATAGCCTCAGTGCATTCCCCAAGGCTCCGGCAGCAGACAGATGGAAACCATTACTGGTTGGATTCTGAAATCCATTGTCTGCAGAGGGTGAAAGGCAGACATGTTAGCAAGGTGCGGACCCCCTGTCCTGACCAGCTCCAATGGGCTACAAAGTGGCCCCAGCCTTCACTGCAGCCCCTGCCCCTGCATGTCTTCCTCCCCCCATCCCTCCTCCCCCATCCTCACAACTACCCCAGCCATTACCCCTGGCAGACTGCCCTCAGCTCTGCATCTCATCCCTGGCCCCGTCGATGCCATGGCAGAATGTGAATTCAATGAAAATCTGGAATTAGAAACCATTATCGATTGTCGGAAAAATCCATCTGGTTCACTAATGTCCTTTAGGAAAGGAAATCTGTCGTCCTTGCCTGGTCTGGCCTACATGTGACTCCAGACCCAGAGCACTGTGGTTGACTCTTAAATGATCTCAGGGATGGGCAATAAATGCTGACCCAGGACAGCGACGCCCACATCCCATGAACAACTAATAAAAAATGCCGGAACTCATACCACTGGCCACTGAGGTCACCAGCTACCCACCTCCTGGGCTGCGTGTGTCTGACTGTCCGACACTGTGCGTTTTTTGTTCCCTCGTCCCCTCCCCCCCCACCCGCGGAAGGAGAAGGCCACCTATAACTGACAGGAGCGGGCAAAGACAGGAGGGGGACCGCCATACCTGCGGCCCCTCACCGAGGCTGAGCAGAGCGTCCTGGACGTGGTCAATGGGCCCGAGGAAAGGGAATTCGCCATGGTGGTGGTCAGCCGAAGGCAAAGGAGTGGTCCCTGCTGAGTTGTGGTTCCCCGTGAAACTCCACCTACACCACCCTCACCCTCATCTTCACACCCACCCTCACCACCACCCTCACCATCCCTACCTCACCCCCCCCCCCCCCCCCGACCCGCAATCTAATCATTCACCTTGTCTTGTGTCTGGCAGGACCTGCTGGTGATGAGCGGGCCTATCTGGTGAACCAAGCCCCCAGCCTGTGCCACAGCCGAGGCACCCCTCTGAGCTGTGCAGTGATGAGGACAGCAGCACGGACGGGAGCCCTCGACATGAGAACCATGACACCCTGGAGCTCAGTTCCGGGACGACACGGATTTCCCGTCACAGCTGTCTCCCACACCCTTCACCGTCACCTCGGTTGGGCACTTTAGTGAAGAGGCTCCTGGGACACTCTCCAGTGGACACCACACAACTGCTCCGGCACATCAGGTGGAAGTAGGAACACCTGAGGGGGTGGACGGTCGGAAGGCGGGCAGATCCCAGGAATTATCAGCCATCCAGACAGGTTTCGGGGTTCTGGAATGGACAGTACCATCTATAGTGGAAATGTAGTCGCAGAGCCAGGGACTACATGAGGGGTTGGCGGCGAGCATCCAGTACATGCAGGGGCAATTGAATGAGTCTAACAGTGTGCAAGAGCAGGAGATAGGGTCAACCATAGAACATAGAACATAGAACAATACAGCGCAGTACAGGCCCTTCGGCCCACGATGTTGCACCGAAACAAAAGCCATCTAACCTACACTATGCCATTATCATCCATATGTTTATCCAATAAACTTTTAAATGCCCTCAATGTTGGTGAGTTCACTACTGTAGCAGGTAGGGCATTCCACGGCCTCACTACTCTTTGCGTACCATGCGTACCAACCAGGCCAACACTCCATGGGTGGCATCCACGGTTGAGTTACTTGGGGGTGAGGGCTTTGGCTCTGGATCAGCATGACCAAGGCATGCGGCATTCTGTTCAGGCGCTGCCCGAGGCCCAGGGCAGGGTTGCCGACTCACAAGCAGCCAAGTGCCAGAGCCACCTGGAAATCGCAGCAGCGCTCCTGAGCGTGGCCCAGTCACAGCCGGCCATGGCTGACATCGCTGGTGGCACTGCCCAGGCACTGGCCAACATGGCACAGACACAAAGGGAGGTGGTGCAGTCCTAGAGAGAGATGGCACAGTCACTGGCTGAAATGACATAGAACCAGAAGGTGGCGGCACAGTCCAAGACTGCGATGGTCCACTCCCTGTGCTCCGTGGCCGCGAGCATGCAGACCAGAGTGGGCCTCCAGGACTGGCAGCACCAGATGGTGGGTGAGCCTCAGGGGATAGCTCCGCTCACACCCCCATTCCATGGAGTAGCCCAGGGGTCATCGGACACCCCGAGGGTGGAGGAGGTGATGGTGCCCGTGCCGGTAACTCCCGGATGGAACACCGCAGCACCTCAGACTCCCCCCACTCCTGTTTCTGGTGCATCTGGTGGGCAGCAGGCAGAACAGGGTGGCACCACACCACCTGGGACACACGAGCAACAGGGTCAGTCACACCAAAAGATGGCAGCCAACGGGGACCCATGTCACAGGGTGGGATTTGCAGCATGCCGCCTCCACTCCTGCTGTACCATCTGGGCATAGCATTGGCACGAGTTAAGATGGCACGGGTGTAGGGCACAGTTTAGCGATAGGGGCTAGGGCACGTATATGTACATATTTGTCCATATTAAACAACTGTTAACAGTGTTACAACCTGCCTTGGTGCTCTGATAGATGGGTGTGCTGGATAGGCAGGTCTGGGCTGGGCTGGCCAGAGAAGGGGGGTGGGGTTGGGGGGAGGGGAATGGGCAGACATTGTGGGTGGCCTGGGCTCCCCACCCTCCCCGCAGACCGTCCCCACTCCAGGGATCTGATGGCACGTGTGATGGAATTGCCAGCTCGCATGCAGAAATCACCCAGGTTGGCGATGGAAAGTTCTACCGTGGTCAGGAGTCAGACGTTGTCATACAATACGGAAAACCAGAGCTCATTGCAGAGCAGGTTGTCATTGACCTCCATCCCATGAATCATACCCGGTGTTACTGCCAACGCAGGGCCCGCACCCTGTCGTACGGCAGGTATGTATTACGGAGGGGGTTGCTGGTAGGGGTGTGGCTGGGGGTGGGGGGGGGGAGCGGGTATGGGTTGAATGCAGTGTCCATGACCCTGGACAGATCCCCCCCACCTCGCACCCAAGTCGATGAACCTGGAGGTGATAAGAGTACCCTGTGCGTGTTTACCCTGATGCAGACATGCCGCGATTTTGGTGTAAATGGAGAATCCCGCCCTTTATTTTTGACCTTTCACTTCTCCTAGGAAATCTGTAGTCTCATTTCTTTTCTTATTCTCGATTGCCTGGATTGTGTGCTTTTTATAGACATTCACTTGCTTTCTGCCTTTCAGTGCATATTTAGATTTACAGAACTGTTTGAAGCGTCCTGTCTTTCCCCATTGGAAACATTCTGCACACCCTGCTGGGAAATCTTGCCATCTGTGTTGCTTTTCAGCTCCTCAGCTTGGGCACTTTAAGTTGGCTGCTGCAGGGTTTCCCAATCTTTCTCCTATTTTGGCAGGTTTTTCAGTGGGCATGGCTGCCACGTTTGGTTCCACCCAAATAACTGACTCATCCGAAGCCTCGGTATATCCATGTACAACTGCCTGATTCTGCTCTCTCAGCTTAGTCTATCCAACGTATCAAACCGCATGTTCAAGTGTTTGGTTGCCATTTATAGAATCATAGAATTTACAGTGCAGAAGGAGGTAATTTGGCCCATCGACTCTACAGCGGCCCTTGAAAAGAGCACCCCATTTAAGCCCACTCCGTCCCTGTAGCCCAATAACCCTACCTAACCTTTTTGGACACTGAGGACAATTTTCCATGGCCAATCCACTTAACCTGCACATCTTTGGACTGGACAGCCTTTTGAAAACATCGGACAGCTTTTCATCGCAGATTCAGAAACAGGGCAGTCGCAAATATGTTTGGCCTTTCAACGTCTGCAACAACTGGCTAGCTGAATACAGGGGCGTCATTCTCCGACCCCCCGCCGGGTCGGAGAATGGCCGTTGGCCGCCGTGAATCCCGCCCCCGCCCCCGCCGAAGTCTCCGAAGGGAGAAAAGTCGGCGGGGCGTTAATGGCGCCGCTGCCGCGGAGAATGTCACGGGTCTGCGCAAGGCAGACGATTTTCGGCCTGCCGATATTCTCCCTTCCGGATGGGCCGAAGTCCCGTCGACGTGATGACCGTTCACGTCGACGTGAATCAAACCTCCTTTTCATCGGCGTGACCCGGTGCTCCAGGCTCACGCCGACCAGCGAGGAGGTGAGTGACGGCCTGGGGGGTTGGCTCTGGGCAGGAAATGGCGTGGCCGCAGACTGATTGCCTGAGGAGAGGTGTGTCTCGGCTTGTGTGTGTGTGCGGCGGGGGGGGGTTAGAGTAGGCTGGGCTCCGGGGGAGTGCCGGGAGGGGGTCCGTGCCGGGATAGAGGTTGGGGGTTGTGGAGGGGGTCCGTGCCGGTGTGGAGGTTGGGGAGGGGGTCCGTGCCGGGGTGGAGGTTGGGGGTTGGGGGAGGGGTCCGTACTGGGGTGGAGGTTGGGGGTTGGGGAGGGGCTCCGTGCCGGGGTGGAGGTTGGGGGGGGTCCGTGCTGGGGTGGAGGTTGGGTGTTGGGGAGGGGGTCCGTGCCGGGGTGGAGGTTGGGGGGGGGTCCGTGCCGGGGTGGAGGTTGGGTGTTGGGGAGGGGGTCCGTGCCGGGGTGGAGGTTGGGGGAGGGGTCCGTACTGGGGTGGAGGTTGGGGGTTGGGGAGGGGCTCCGTGCCGGGGTGGAGGTTGGGGGGGGGTCCGTGCTGGGGTGGAGGTTGGGTGTTGGGGAGGGGGTCCGTGCCGGGGTGGAGGTTGGGGGGGGGTCCGTGCCGGGGTGGAGGTTGGGGGGGGGTCCGTGCTGGGGTGGAGGTTGGGGGTTGGGGAGGGGGTCCGTGCCGGGGTGGAGGTTGGGGGGGGTCCGTGCTGGGGTGGAGGTTGGGGGTTGTGGAGGGGACCGTGCCGGGGTGGAGGTTGGGGGGGTCCGTGCTGGGGTGGAGGTTGGGGGTTGGGGAGGGGGCCGTGCCGGGGTGGAGGTTGGGGGGGTCCGTGCTGGGGTGGAGGTTGGGGGTTGGGGAGGGGGTCCGTGCCGGGGTGGAGGTTGGGGAGGGGGTCCGTGCCGGGGTGGAGGTTGGGGAGGGGGTCCGTGTCGGGGTGGAGGTTGGGGGGGGGGGGTCCGTGCTGGGGTGGAGGTTGGGGAGGGGGCCGTGCCGGGGTGGGTGATGGGAGGGCAAATGAGTTGGTCCACCTGGCCAGGTGCCAGCCTCCAACAGTTGGACCCATGCGGTCCATGCCACCTGGCTGGGGGGAGGAGGGGATTTGGGCAATGATGACATGTCGTCGTTCCCCTCCCCCCCACCAGGCCGTCATGTTTTCAGACCATCCAGCGATGTTGGCCGCCGTGGTGGCAGCCGCTCATGTCTATGTTGCCCTGGATGAGGAGGAGGAGGAGGAGGAGGAGGAGGAGCGTGCCAGAGAGGCGGCGCAGGCTGCCGCAGAGGGGCAGGCGGCAGCCGCCCAGGCTGGAGGGACACCTGACCGACAGGACGAGGAGGGGGAGGAGGACGTCGCGGCCCCACGGCAACGGAGGCACCCGAGGGCGCCCCGTGTGTACCGGCCCCGGCAGTCATACCAGGACCTCACGGACCGGGAATGCAGGAGGAGACTCCGGATGAGCCGGGAAACCGTGGCACACATCTGCCACCTGCTGGCACACCTGTCACCGCGTGGCACTGGCGGGGGACACCCTCTCCCCGTGTCCGTCAAGGTTACGGTGGCCCTGAACTTTTATGCAACGGGGTCATTCCAGGCACCGAGTGGGGACCTGTCCGGCATATCGCAGACATCGGTGCATCGGTGCATCCGGGCAGTGACAGATGCCCTTTATGCCATGGCGCACCGCTACATCCGCTTCCCCGTGGACCGGGCCAGCCAAGATGCCCGGGCCGTGGGCTTCTCTGCCATTGCCGGGTTCCCCATGGTCCAGGGCGCGATCGATGGGATGCACGTCGCCGTGCGGCCACCTGCAGAGAACAGGGCCGTGTTCACTAATAGGAAGGGGACCTATTCAATGAACGTACAGGTGGTCTGCGACCACCGCATGATGATCCTGCACGTCTGCGCCCGTCGCCCAGGCAGTGTACACGACTCATTCGTGTTGTCGCGGTCATCCATCCCCGGCATGTACGAGGGACGCCATCCCCGGCTGAGGGGCTGGTTGCTGGGCGACAGGGGCTACCCATTGCGATCGTGGCTGATGACGCCTATACGGAGGCCACGCAATGAGGCGGAGAACCGCTACAATGATGCCCATGTAGCGACAAGGGGAGTGATCGAGAGGTGCTTTGGCGTGCTGAAGATGCGTTTCAGGTGCCTGGACCTCTCTGGGGGCGCCCTCCAGTATCGGTCAGATAGGGTCGGCCGCATCATTGTGGTGTGCTGCGTCCTGCACAACATAGCCCAGCAGAGGGGCGATGTGCCGCAGGCAGAGGAGGGCGGAGTGGAGGAGCAGCAGGAAGAGGCCCAGTCCTCCCCAGATGAGGGGGATGGGGGCAATGGTCAGGGCAGACGGGGTAGACACAGACGGGTGGCTGTCCACCGTTACCGGCTGACCCAGCGGGCACGGGACAGACTGATAGACGCCCGCTTCACTGACTAGATGGGCGTGGGAATCGGGTAGTATGGCCACAGACCGCACACCATGACAACAGCCGACCACCCACACCCCCCACCCATCCACCCACCCAGCACCCTCACCCCCCTCCCCAACCCCACACACCCCACCCGCATGCACACCACCCCCCCACCCCCAATTGCCGATCCACCGGCGGCACAACGGGCCGGGCTCACCCAGTTGCGGGTGGACGCGTGTCTATCGCAGGCCATGGAGAATGATGACAACCCGCCTCCGATGAGCTCCTGGCTCTACATCGTTGGACTATGTCTGACCCATGGCCACAGTACCACCATCCACCTGGACCATCCCTGCATGCGGCTGTGACACTGCAGCGCACGGTCCCGTCCTCTGCCCGGGGGATGTTGATGGCGGCCCAGGGGGAAGGGGGCAGACTCACCTGGGGCTGAGGTAAGACCACCCCTCACACACACACTTGCGCTCAACGTACATGACACCCCCGCACACTTTGGACAGAGCACAAAGGCAGCTTCGGTAGGTGTAACATTGACTTTAATAACCAAAGGAGTTCATGCACGTGCCCTAGCGCCTAAAACTCATCTGTGCCCTGCACCCGTGCCAACTTACTCAGTGTCTAATTGTTTGGCCTTACGGGCCCTTTGACTACGTCTACGTGGTTCCCCAGACGGTACAGCAGAACTGGAGGTGGACTCCTGTGATTCCTGCCCTCTGACACTGGATCCCTTTGGCGGCCGTTTCCTGGGGCGTCCTGGCCTAGATGGGCCAGGCTGCGGCCCGGGCGACTGGGATGGCGAGCTGCCAGCCTGTCCTGCCCGTTGCCCACCCGATGCACCTGGGACGGAAGGGGGGGAGTCCGAGGTGTCGCGGTGTACCGGGACCTCCCCTACAGAGGGAGCCGGGACGGACCACACCACCTCCTCCTCCCTCGGGGTGCCCGATGGCCCCCAGGCCTCTACATGGGTGGGGGATGCGAACGGACTGGCCATCCGACGCGCCCCCGACATCTGGCGCTGCCAGTCCTGGAGGCCCGTGCTGGTATCGACAGGGGTCTGCAGGTTTGCAGCCATGGAGCCCAGGGGGTTGTCGAACCCTGTCTGCGACAGTGCGACGCCAGCTCGCACATGGCCACTGGCGCCGATGCCCTCAGCGATGGCCTGCTGAGACTGGGCCATGGCCTGCAGAGACTGGGCCATGGCCTGCAGAGACTGGGCTATGGCCTGCTGAGACTGGGCCATGGCCTGCTGAGACTGGGCCATGGCCTGCTGAGACTGGGCTATGGCGTTGAGCGCCTCTGCCATCTGGCGCTGGCACTGGCTCATGGCCTCCTGTGAGAGGGCAGCCATTTCCTGGGCCACAGACGCCGCCTGCACGGAAGGCCCCAGGCCTCGCAAACCGTTCCCCATGTCTGACACCGTCGCACCCATTGCCTCCACCGCGGACGCCACCCGTGCGGTGTCAGCCTGGGTGGCACGCATGACTGGGACCACTCCCAGCTCCTGGACGCGGGTGGACTCCTCCACCTGCGACCGCAGCCGCCGCAAGCCACCCGTCACCCTATTCGCTCGTCTCCGTGTCGGTGGTTGCATCGGATCTATGTGTGGGTGTGGTAACTGCAGGAACCCGGGATCCATCTGGGCGGCAGATGTTCGCTTGGCCTGGGCTGCCCTCCGACCGCCCGGTCCCTCTGCTGCTCCTACCTCCACCTGCTGTACCGGGACGGCTGTGTTGTGCGCACCAGTGAGTGTACCAGACGCCTCATCACTAAAGTGCCCAACCGTGGTGAGTGTTTCTGCGATGGTGGAGGGTGTTGGTGACAGCAGTGGCGTTGTGTCGTGCTCTTCGTCCCACTCTGAGTCCATGGCACTTTGGGGTGGGGGTTCGTCTCCACCCATCCACTCTGAGTCACTGTCCGGTATTTCGTCTTCCCGGGTAGGGGTGTCCTGGGTAGTTCTGTCCCGGGTAGTGCTGTCCCGGGTAGTGCTGTCCCGGGTAGTGCTGTCCCGGGTAGCGGTGTCCCGGGTAGGGGTGTCCTGGGTAGTGGTGTCCCGGGTAGGGGTGTCCTGGATAGTGGTGTCCTGGGTAGTGGTGTCCTGGCTCGGATGTGACGGGGGCCTGTGGCTGCCCCCCTCATCGCTGGGTGGTCGCTCCCGCACGTGACGGGGGTGTCGTCTCCCTGTTGCTCCAGGTCTCTCCGTCTCCCGTGGTGTGCGAGAGGCATCCTGCGGGCGTCGCATGCTGGAGGGTCCGGATCTCTCCGTCTCCCGTGGTGTGCGAGAGGCATCCTGCGGGCGTCGCATGCTGGAGGGTCCGGGTCTCTCCGTCTCCCGTGGTCTCCGAGGGGCATCCTGCGGGCGTCGCATGCTGGAGGGTCCGGGTCTCTCCGTCTCCCGTGGTGTGCGAGAGGCATCCTGCGGGCGTCGCATGCTGGAGGGTCCGGGTCTCTCCGTCTCCCGTGGTCTCCAAGGGGCATCCTGCGGGCGTCGCATGCTGGAGGGTGCGGGTCTCTCTGTCTCCCGTGGTCTCCGAGGGGCATCCTGCGGGCGTCGCATGCTGGAGGGTGCGTGTCTCTCCGTCTCCCGTGGTCTCCGAGGGGCATCCTGCGGGCGGTCTGCATCTGCGGGGATGGGTGCCTGGACGTTTGGTCCTGCGATACACAATGAAGCATGCATGGTTAGACATCAGGCAGTGATCAGGTGATACGGGAGAGGGGGATATAGGGGAGGGGGGATATGGGGACGGGCTGTTGGTGGCTCACTTGCTCGTGGGGCCCCGACCTCTGCATCAGCAACCTCCCGGTCCTCAGGTCCGCCAGCCAGTTCCAGGGCCCTTTCCTCGTGTACGGTCAGTGGCCTCTCATCAGCGGGCCCTCCTCCAGTCCTCACATGCTCCCTATTGTTGTGTGCGCGCTTCTCCTGTGGGGGGGGGGGTGGTGGCAGGGGTAAAAGGCAACAGTGTTAGGCAGGTATATGAATGCACGCCATCGGTTGCGCGTGCATTGCAGAGGTTAAGGTTAGGGCTGGATTCACTTGGGGATATGGGGGATATGGGGGAGGGGGGGATATGGGGGAGGGGGTGATATGGGGGATATGGGGGAGGGGGGATATGGGGGAGGGGGGAATATGGGGGATATGGTGGAGGGGGGATATGGGGGAGGGGGGAATATGGGGGATATGGGGGGGATATGGGGGAGGGGGGATATGGGGGATATGGGGGAGGGGGGATATGGGGGATATGGGGGAGGGGGGATATGGGGGATATGGGGGAGGGGGGATATGGGGGATATGGGGAGGGGGGATATGGGGGATATGGGGGAGGGGGGATATGGGGGAGGGGGGATATGGGGGAGGGGGAATATGGGGGATATGGGGGAGGGGGGATATGGGGAATATGGGGGAGGGGGGATATGGGGGATATGGGGGAGGGGGGATATGGGGGAGGGGGATATGGGGGAGGGGGGATATGGGGGATATGGGGGAGGGGGGATATGGGGGTGGGGGGATATGGGGGAGGGGTGATATGGGGGATATGGGGGAGGGGGATATGGGGGAGGGGGGATATGGGGGAGGGGGGATATGGGGGATATGGGGGAGGGGGGATATGGGGGAGGGGGGATATGGGGGAGGGGGGAATATGGGGGATATGGGGGAGGGGGGATATGGGTGTTATGGGGGTGGGGGGATATGGGGGAGGGGGGAGTATGGGGGATATGGGGGAGGGGGGATATGGGGGATATGGGGGAGGGGGGGATATGGGGGAGGGGGGATATGGGGGATATGGGGGATATGGGGGAGGGGGGATATGGGGGAGGGGGGGGTTTGGGGGAGAGGGTATATGGGGGATATGGGGAGGCTCACCCTGCCTGCTCTGACGAGGTCGTTCACCTTCTTGTGGCACTGGGTGCCTGTCCGTGGTGTTAGGGCCACAGCGGTGACGGCCTCTGCCACCTCCCTCCACAGACGCCGGCTGTGGCGTGGGGCAACTCTGCGGCCGTGCCCGGGATACAGGGCGTCCCTCCTCTGCTCCACCGCATCCAGGAGCGCCTCCACATCGCGTGACTCGAACCTCGGGGCTGAGCGACGGCCAGCCATCAAGTCGGGTGTTGCGGTCGGCTGTTCCGGTCGGGTGGGGGGGAGCTGCGCGGCCTTATGAGCCGTCACGCCGTGCAGCGCGTATGACGCTGCACGGCGTGAACCACTGCGCAAGCGCGGATCCCGTTACGTCGCTGCTAGCCCATTTCGGGCCGCAGACTATCGGCCCATTTTTATGACGTGACGCAAGTGGGATTTGCGCCGTTTTTTGCGCCGATCGGCGGAGTTTCCGCCGATAACGGAGAATTTCGCCCCAGATCTGTAAGTATCAATTCAATGGATTTCCCCAATCTTTGGGATCTCTGATTTAATTGCTTTTGCTCAATCAATTGTGAGGTTCGATTATGGGCTGAAGTGCACATCGAATATTTTCAAGATGGTTTCAAAACCCACAGAGGTCTCTTCTACCGACGTCACTGGAGGACGTTATCAGCAATGGGTCCCACTGCATGCAGAAATAAATTAACCTGGTGCTTCTGCTTCTTGGCATACAAACCCGACACTGCTCGATGCCTCAGGAAGTGCTTTTCCCACAACTCTCAATGCTGGTTTCTGTCTGGACCTTTGTGTTTTCAAACAGTTGTGGAAGGAGCAATAACTGCCCTGCTGTTGCTGACGTTGCTACAGGATCTCAGTGTGCTTCTCACCAAGGTAAGTCTTCTGGTTCTTCCTTTGAAGAAGTCCTCCGATATCTCAACAGGTCTGACAGCGTCTGTGGAGAGAGAAGTGAGATAACCTTTCAAGTCTGCATGACTCTTTGTCTAAACTACAGAGAAAAGTTTCCTCCAGCTTTCACAAAGAGTTATCCACACTCAAAATATTAGCACCCTTCTCACTCCACAGATGCTGTCAGACCTACTGAGATTGTCCAATATTTAAGGCTTTTGTTTCAGATTCCAGCATCCGCAATAATCTCCCTGTGGCTGTGCTACTGGTGGGTACCAAGTTATTGTCAGATTGCTGTCACCATTACTGCTACCATGGTTTCTGCCTTATCATATTTGGATCTCTCTTCAGGTGACTTGCAGCCTGTTCTGGATTGGGAAGGTCTCCACTGCACATGAGTGACCAAGGTCTAAGTCCGTTAGGTTTCTTCAATTACTCCCTTCTCTACACCAAAGTACAATCTAAGCTTTTAGGTAAGTACATCTCTCTCGTACAAACTATTCCATCAGTCTCTTGCCCGTGATTGCTAATCCCACTGCTACATCAGGATATATATACACACCATTACCTCATTACCTTAGCGATTAACCTATTCCTCTACTAAAGTGGGAAGCAATTCACGCACAAGATCCCATAAACTGTTTGTAGAGCCAGCACACCAGGACAACTTCATTGGATTCCTGCTCGATCAGATGACCTGGAAAGCGCTCAAAAAACAGAGTCCCATTTTGGAAACGGGAGCTATCCCATTATCTAAAGGGACTCTACCATTTTTTACCGGTCGAGAAAGCCTGCCGAGGTCACACTTACCTCATTTCCTGCACCAAGCTCAGCTTGTCAGGGCAGAAAGATTCTGGGCCACCATTTTTAAATGCCACCTAATCTTTCGACCTCCTCGGCATCCTCACCGCGGCCTCCAGACCCCGCCACTGCTCCAACTTACCTCTTAGAGAATCCTCAAGCCCCCACCTCACCCTAGCTCTTAAGGACAGGTCACTGCCAATGTTCCAGGGTGCCAATGCAAGTGCCAGGGTACCACCCTGCACAAAACCTGACCACAAGGGGGCCTCCGATAGCCTGAGAGAACCCATCAGGTGTCATTACGCCAGGTAATGTTTGTGTGGACCAGTGCTAAATGCCGCCATGGTGAGTTCTCCCAGGCTCGGGCGTTAGCTCCTGGGCCTTGGGACAATCCCACACAGACTAATGGCTCACTTAAATATGTTAATCTGGGTCACACCCAGTGAGGATGCCAGACCGCGACGTCTCTCATTGGATTTTGGGTGGTGAGAATATGGAACTCGCTACCACAGTGAGTAGTTGAGGTGAGTAGGCATAAACATATTTGAAGACAGCTTAGATAAGCTTATGAGGTAGAAGGGAATAGAGGATTATGTTGATAGAATTAGATGAGGAGGGATGGAATTGAACGGACCATAAATGCGAGCATGAACTGGCAGGGCTGGATGGCCTGTTTCTCTGCTGTATATTTCTAAGTAATGCTATGTACAGGTTCATGTAATACAGCAAAATCTCAAAACAAACACAAATTTGTTCTGACGCATTTTGCCTTCGAAGGCCTTTTCTGTGCAAATATATGACTTGAGCTCAAATACAAACCAGATCCATGAGATAGTCGTCTCCTCTAGCTGTTCTATATGAAATGTGTTTGGGCAGCTCAACGCAATTTCTAGTGGTGTTACGACCCCCTGGGCAAGTGCGTGGTCAATTCCTGCCCCATTTGACCAGGAATTGCAACACAAATGAAATTAACAAATAATTCTTTAAAAATGCCCAAAATCTTTGGTCCTTGGCTGCCCAATAACTACAGTCACCAGGTTTGTAAATTTGAACACAATTACTTTTTATTAACAGCAGTAACTATAATTAAGTATGCAGCAAGTACAACTGGTTAACTGTTGTCTAATTCCTCTTTAATTCGCTCCACCCTCTACACATACACGAGACAGGCAAACACAGAGGGGGACAAAGGGTGTAAAAATAAGAAGGAAAGTAAAAGGATAAGAGTCTTTGTTTCAGATGGACATCTTCCACTTTTCTTCAATTTAGGCCTTCATTTGGAGATTATTGTTTTCATATTTTCACTGTAGATTCATCCAGGTCTCAAAGACATCACTGCAGGTTCAAAATGCAACAGCTACACAGCATTTCTAGAGGAAGAGGGAGAGAGAGATGGGCATGCACAGCTACTCCTCGCAGTGTCCAGGATCCGACTCTCACTTCCTGCGTCCTCTGAAAACCATCCTACTCAGGTAGGACCCAATCACTACCTGTCGCTGGGAGGAATATGGCCTTTTGGCAATTCATTAACCACCAACCAACCAATTACACTGAATCCACCGATCTCTTGGGTGCCAAAACGTTTGACTACTACTGTTCAAAAAGCTCCATCTCCAAAAGCACAGTGTACTTACTACTTTGCAAATTTTGAGTTCCTCACTTCCTCTGCTCAACTTAAAGGTATATGTCCATTAAATATCCATGGATCAAAATGATGACAACAAAGTAAAAAAAATGGGAAATAAGGGAATCAACTGGAAGGCCCTTAAAGTGGGCATGGGTTGACAGAAGAAAACCATTCCCAACTTATGACAGAGTGGCACTAAATTTATAATCTCAATCCCAAAATTCCACAGGATGGGTGGAAATGAAATCAATATCCTCTCCTGGGACAGAGTTTTGGGACACTGCAATAAAATATACAGTGGCTATGTTTCGACACTGTGAGTTTGAAATATGAAGGGCCCCGTCATTCAGTGTTAAGACCCTTCAACCTCAGCACAGAAGTTACCCACAAATAACCTTTAAGAAGTCAAATTTGCTGAGATAGCCTGCAATGCAAAAAAACTCTGATCCTGAAAACTAGGCACAATGCTGTCTGTCACACTAGAAATCAACCACTGAGAACACACAATGGCCGGAGCATGCGGAGGACTGAAGAGTTGAACCGTCATCTTACCAGTGGTGAGCACATCCAGTGCCCCTGCCAAAGTGTAACCTCAATACCCAACAGTCCCAGATTGAACTTGTTCAGCTCTTTCAAACTCTTCTTGACCACTATGGGCGAACCTTTAACGAGCATTTGCAAAGATTATGATCAATTTCAATACTCTTTGCTTTTGTATACATTCCCATTCATTTGAAAATGGTGTTATTATGTACTTGAATAGTGAGTGCTCATAAATGGAATAACCAATTTGCAAAGAATTACCAAGCGTGATAGTCATTAACCTCAGGATCAATGATCTTGTAATTTCATCTGTTTATAATAATGCAGCTTCCTCACAGTAGCAAGCTGATTCTGTGCCTGTCCTCGTCCAATGTCTATACCACATAAATGCAGATGAGATTTTTCAGCTCAGTCACTTATAAGTGATCGGAATTGGGAAATGTGGCTTATTTTTACACCCTTGAAGCAACAACAGCATTGAGGTCAATTGTAACAGCCACACCATCACCAGGGCTGAGATCATTGAATGAACACACACCAGTGATGGAGCAAACCTGAGGCCTTCCTGCTCTGGGTGGCTTCGTACTACACTGGATGACACATTAACACCTACCCAACTGTGGCTTTACCAGCAGTGGGGAAAGCTTTGGGCAGCCGCTCACCCATGGGCCAGTTGAAGCCTTTGAGTGGCCCATGAATGAACCTAAGGGCTTCTTCCTGCCACCACTGGGATTTTGCCACTGGCAAGGGACCTCGCCACCAAACGTCCTGCCCACTAGATGAAACATAGCGGACGACTGGCCAGGCCATGGGAGGGAGTAGGGAGTATGTGTGGTGTGGGGAAGTGCCCCCTTTTCAGGTCCTTGTGTCAATCCAAGGCCTCCGTCAAGGTAATTCACTCCCCTACCCAAGGTTCTCCCCTCCCCCTCCCAGCTACCCACTCCGCCTCATGGAACCCTACCAGCTCGGTCCCAGCGACACCCTGGACTTATCTATAAGTTTCCCCTTCGGGACTGCTTGCAGTCTCAGCAGTGGCCACTTCTCCAGGTTGCGCGACAGGGAAAAAGAGCTGTCCATCCTCTGATCAGCCGACAGGTCTCAGAGGCAGGGCCTCCTCCCCAATGGGTATTGAAGTCTCACCTGAAGTAAATTATCAGCCCACCGCCATTAAATGGCTGAAGGGCGAGTCAGCCAGGCTGAAACAACCTCACCCCCAACTTTTACATGCTGGGCAGGTGTGTGTGTGTGTGTGTGGGGGGGGGGGGGGGGGGGATGGGACACCACCCCAGCATAAAATTCAACCACATAATATATGTATATAACTAGAGAGTGAAACATCTCTTATGTCCTAATTATTTGAGATTGTAGAATGAATCGTTCTTCAGCTTCTACTCAGTGGGAATGGTATATTGCCACCCCACTGGAGTTCCACAAGGATTAACAAATGTGTGATTGGTGTTTCAAACATGGGGATAATTCTCCCCTTCAGTGATCTGGTAGGATGAATTGTCAACCAGTTGTAGACGCCCCCAATCTTCATACAAGCAATTCTGCTAAATTGTAACCCAGACGGTGATGGTGAATATTACCCCCGATCGATTGAAACTCTGGCCTTATGATGGCGGAAGATTCAGCCTCTGTTCTAGTTGTACTGTATCCAATGAATATTCTGTTTGAAAGGTCACAATAGGAGCTGGAATGACTAATGTCCAAAAAAAGGTGTCAGGTAACGTGTCAACATTCACTGTCTTAGTTCATATGGAAAGGATAGCTATCCAGAGAGTACCCAGCACCCAGGGGACTGTATACTAGCAAGAGTTAACATCTTCAAGAGAAACTGGGAGACAAAAATAAATTTTAAATTCTGGATTTCAGTCTGCAGTGTTGATGCTATTATGTTCCTTCTGCTATTCCTCACTGGAGTAGCTAGAGGTAGTGCAAAGTCAACCAATCAGAATATTGTTTAAAGATTTGTGTCGCGAGCCGAGGAAGTTCCAGTGCTGGCAAGCTACTTGTGGGAGTGAGTGTTGTGCCAGCTTCAAAAATGTTAACGTCTTCACAAAGGTAGGTGGGCAGGCAAGTGGTGAGGGTGGCATAAAGAGTCTACAAAGGGATATAAACAGATTAGGTGCGTGGGAAAAAACTTGGTCGATGGAATATAAAGTAGGAAAAGTTATGCACTTTGGTAGGAAGAATAAAGGAGCTGAATATTATTTAAATTGAGAAAGACTGCAGCACAGATAAATTTTGGGGTCCTCGAGCATGAATCACAAAATGCTATCATGCAAGTTCAGCAGGTAATTGGGAAGACAAATGGAATGATGGCCTTTATTTCAAAGTGAATGGAGTAGAACAATAGGAAGGTCCTTCTAACTATACAAGGCACTAGTTCGACCATACCTGAAATACTGTGAACAGTTTTGGTTCCCTTATCTGAGGAGAGATATATTGGCATTGGAGGCAGCCAGAGAAGGCTAATTAGGTTGATCTCAGGTATGGAGGGATCTTCTTATGAGAAGAGGTTGAGTAGGTTGGGCCTGTACTCATTGGAGTTTAGAAGAATGAGAGGTGACCTTATTGAGACGTATAGGATTCTCAGGAGGGATTGACAGGGTAGATGCCGAGAGGATGTTTCCTCTTGTAGGAGAATCTGGGACCAGAGGGCATAAGCTCAGAGTAAGGGGTCGCCCATTTAAGACAGAGATGAGTGGGAATTTCTTCTCTCAGAGGGTAGTGAATCTGTGGAATTCTTTACCGCAGCGAGCTGTGGAGGTTGGGTCACTAAGCGTGTCCATGGCTGAGCCAGACAGAAATTTAATCAGTAAGGAAAATAAGGGTTATTGGAATAAGGCGGGAAAGTGGAGTTGAGGATCATATCAAATCAGCTATGATCTCATTGAATGGAGCAAACTCGATGGGCCAAGTGGCCTGCTTCTGTTCCTACGTTTTATGGTCTAATGCGACTCGCTTATAAGAGGGTAGATTTTCAAGACACTGGACACTCTGGTCAGCCCTCCTTTGCCTCCTGTGTAGATTTGAAATGTAGAAACATAAGTGGAGGCTGGAAACCCAGTATCCTGAGACAGTGACTCTTTGTTCTGGATGCCTCCCCCTAGCCAATGGAAACTACATCCCTGCATCAAATCTAGGTCCCAGGTTCAATTCTCCGCTGGGTCACTGTCTGTGCGGAGTCTGCACGTTCTCCCCGTGTCTGTGTGGGTTTCCCCTGGGTGCTCCGGTTTCCTCCCACAGTCCAAAGACGTGCAGGTTAGGTGGCTTGGCCATGATAAATTTCCCTTAGTGACCAAAAAAAGGTTAGGCGGGGTTATTGGGTTACAGGGATAGGGTGGAAGTGAGGGCTTAAGTGGGTCGGTGCAGAGTCGATGGGTCGAATGGCCTCCTTCTGCACTGTATGTTCTATGTTCTATCCAGCCCGGTCAGAATTCTATACATTTCAATTAGATCTCCTCTCATTCTTCTAAATTCCAGTGTTAGTATGGAAGAGGGGCTTTTCACAGTAACTCCATTGCAGTGTTAATGTAAGCCTACTTGTGACAATTAAGATTATTTTTAAAAAGTATGAATTTGCAAAATGTCAAGGAGCGAGGCACAATTTTAAAATAATTTAGTCATTGTAAGATTCTGATTTGTGGAAGCGGTGGGAAGAAACATCAATCTGTGAGAAAAGCATAGCAAAGTATTCTGACCTTGGCCGATTGGAAGCTTGGATAAGCATTTTCCTCTGCTGAATTCTATAACAAGACATTAATAAAGGTAAAGATTTATATTACGTTTTTTAAAAATAAAGTTAGAGTATCCGATTCATTTTTTCCAATTTAAGGTCAATTTAGCATTGCAAATCCACCTACCCTGCACATCTTTGGGTTGTGGGGGCGAAACCCACGCAAACACGGGGAGAATGTGCAAACTCCACACAGACAGTGACCCAGAGCCGGGATTGAACCTGGGACCTCGGCGCCCTGAGGCAGCAATGCTAATCACTGCGCCACCGTGCTGCCCTTGATCTATGTTATGTTAACTATGTGAGCTGAAGGGTGTCCTGCTTAATAAACAAAAATGGCATGCATGAGGGACATGTAAGTTTACATAGATACATAGATACGTAGGAGCAGGAGGAGGCCTTTTGGCCCTTCGAGGCTGCTCCACCATTTATCACGATCATGGCTGATCATCCAACTCAATAGCCTAATCCTGCTTTCTCCCCATAGCCTTTGATCCCATTCTACCCAAGTGCTATAATACAGCAATGGGCAACTAATAAAATAATGGTTAACTAATTAGGTTGACTCGGGCAGCATGGTGATGCAGTGGTTAGCACTGCTGCCTCACAGAGTCAAGGTTTGATCCCGGCCCCGGGTCACTGTCCGTGTGGAGTTTGCACATTCGCCCCATGTCTGCGTGGGTCTCACCTCCACAACCCAAAGATGTGCAGGGTAGGTAGATTGGCCACGCTAAACTGTCCTTAATTATTTTTAAACTACTTAGGTTGGCTAAGGTGGGGTTTCACCCTCCTCAAGGATAAACTAATCAGTTACTGAATACATGCAAGGCTGGACTTAAAAAGGTGAAGAGCTCTGTGACCCTCGGCACACAACCAAGAGAAGATAGACTATCATCAAAAAGGGCAGAGTAGTAACGAGAACAAAGCAGGAGACAGTGTGTCAATCAATGGAGAGCCCAGAACAGATTGTGACCATCACCTTGCCAAGTACCATTTTATTACACTGCTTCCACGTCTTCTTAATAACCTTACTACTGCTTGTACCACATGCCTTGCCCCGAGACTGTACAGTGACTATAGGTCCCAAACATTGACTCGAATTTACACCTGCATAGATCTGAATTGTTTCCAGCCTCCACAGCTGTGGATACAAAGGAGGCAGAAACAGAGGAAATCCTGGGGAGACAAATGAGAGAAACCATCTGATAGTATCGTGGCCTTCTATGATGAGGCAGACAGAACTTCCACGCACATCAGAAACAGAACAGCCATGCACATCAGGACCCAGAAGAAACTGGCTTGGTTGCTCTTCTGGGTGGAGCCAATATGTTTCCAGGTCCCGTTCAATTTTTTTTTACCCCCTTCAACTACACTCAAGAACATTTACTGCCAGGGTTGGTCCTCTAGGCCTCAAATAAATTATGCCCCATGTCCTGTGACATTCAGATCTTGTTCATAGGTAAACTACTTTTACTAAAGTAATTATCAATTATAATCACCCCAAAAATCTTAATTCAAATTGAAAGTTTCTCAATAAAGTCCATCTTTGGTGAAAGGCAGAGACTTATTTAAGATTGAGAAGAAGAAACCAAATTGAAGACAGTTAAGTGCTCTCACTCCCTCTTTTTCCTTTAACTGCCTTTGGTGTGGCCCTTGAGCTGTCAGTCATAGCTAGATATTTATAAGCATTGTGGTTAGTTTCACAACTGATTATTTGAAATCTACTCAAGCGTGAAGGGAAATGAGACTAAACAACCCAGACAGCTGGCTGTGTGTGGATGCTGTCAATCACAACCTAGGAAAACCAATTTCACATTGATATGAATGAATGCATTGAAGATCAAAAACCTGAAGGTTTTAAATAAAGCTGATGTGGTTTTCTCTTTCTGGGAATTTACAGATGCTGCTTCTTCTACCTGAACCAGTGGGTGTATTGCACAGTTGAGTTTTAAAGTAGTGATTTATTTCACTATCTCTGTATAGACTGCTCTGTAGCTTCCAGGTAGGGGTTTCTGCAATGGGGGGTTTCCAGGCAGGGGTCTCTGTAATGGGAGGGCATCCAGACAGGGGTCATTGTAATGTTGGCTTCCAGGCAGGGGTAAATGTAATAGGGGCTTCCAGGCAGGGGTCACTGTAATGGGGGCGTCCAGGCAGGGGTCACTGGAATGGGGGCTTTGAGGCTGGGGTGCCTGTAATGGAGGGGGGGGGGGAGATTCCTGGTGGAGGTCTCTGTAATGGGGGGCTTTTAGGCAAGGGTCTGTCTTATGGGGGTCTTCCTGATGGAGATCTCTCTTATGGGGGAGGGTGTCTGGGGGGGAGTCTCCCCTGTGGTGGACTTCCTGATTGGGGTCTTTCTTTTGGGGGTTCTCTGGTGGGGTACCCTCTTATGAGGGTTCTCTAGTGGGGGCCTCTCTTATGGGGATCTCGTCTAGTCATCTCTCTTATGGGCGTCTCTGGGGGGGGGGTCTCTGCTGGGGGTGTCTGTAATGGGATCTCTGGTGAGAGGTCAGTGGGGGGGCCGGGTTACTGGCATACTGTGGGAAGAGGGGTGTGACCGAGAAAATCTTATGGTGGGGACTTGCATTGCGAGGGGGGCCAGCAGCCAGACCTCACTATCGGGCCTTCACCTCGAAATGGCGGCCCGATAACGGGATTCAAGTGGAATCCCTCACAATCTCTACCATACATAGGATTGAATGGCAAAAGGAGTGAATCGCGTCTGGATTTGTCCTCATGCTGGGAGCGCAAATCAGAGGCGATTCATCTCCAGTGGGAGAACATAAAGTGGAATTCTCCGATTGCTGACGCCGAGATCGCATTCAGCAATTGGGCGGAGAATCCCTTTTGATGCCAAAATCAGGGGTGGAGCCTGTTTCCAGATGCTCCGCCCCCTCCAAAACGGCATCACCGGTGAGTATCACCTGGAGGCCCCCCGCCCCCCCCCCCCACCTCCCCCACCCGACGCTCCGCCTCCGATGGGCCGACTTCCCAATGGCGTGGTCACTTGTGGTCTGATGTTTTGTCAACCTCGCTTGCTGGCTGCGGACTGTGTCCAACATCGCCGCAGCCAGGGGGGAAACCATTCCACTGGACGGGGGGGCTTCGGCGGAGGCAGGGGGTACTGGTGGGGGGTGGTCCGGGGTGGTGAGTGGGGTTACAGGGGGGAACTATGTGGTAGGCACGTGGCCAGTGGCATGTTGTACGGCGCGATGGCTGCAGGTCACCGCCGTGTGCATGCTCAGCCATGGACCCACCAATTCCCCAGCCGTATCTGCAGGGAACACCAGGGTTCTACGTGACACAGCTGCTAGACCCCCCCCCCCCCCCCCACCGGGCGGAGCATCGGTGCGGTGGCGGCGCCGACTTTTCCGCCGTGAGACTAGACACATGCTCCGGACATAGCCTCAGAATCGGAGAATCCAGCCCTTAGTCTCCCAAACAGAGAATCCCAGCCGGTAAATTGATGCCAAGCTTGGGGGAGGCATGATTGTAAGAAGCCGTAATATCCTTGACTCACTTGAGGAGGCAAGAGTAAGTGATGTGAGGAGGTCCATAGTTCGGAGGTCCTGAAAAAAATGAGTTAGGATCGGAGCCAGTGTATGCATGAGGTTAGATAGTGCCAGACTGTCACTGTCATCGTATTAGTAATTCAGAGATCCAGGGTCTGGAGATCCAGGTTCGAATTCCCCCATGGCAGATGGTAAAATGTAAATCAAAAAAAAATCTGCAAATAAAAGGCCCTTAAACCATTTTTGATTGTCGTAAAAACCCACCTCATTTACCAACCCTTACCTGGCCTGGCCTACATTTAACTCTAGATCCACAGCAATATGATTCACTCTGAAATGCAATCTACTGTTGTGATGGTTGATGCACTGTAGAAAGCAAAGTATGAAAAAAAATTAGGTTAAATTTAATACTCCAAAGGCTGCATTTTAATATATCAAATCCAAAATGGATTTAAATTATATTTTTTCACTTGAGCTACTTATTTGGGCAAGTGTTATTAAGTTGAACAAAATAATTATCGTATTTGTGAAATCAGCACTCAGATTTAGCCTATGCATAATGTACATTATTTTTTACTTAGAGATCAAAGATGATAAGATCTACAGTTTGAAATTTTCCTGGCAGTTCTTGTCCATCACAAAGAAATCAATCTAGGAATACAGCCAGTGCATATGGAAGAAGTATGAAAACTCCTTCACCCTCGGCCTCCCAAACCTCACCGGTCTCCCCCCACCCACGCACTCCATGAACCCCCTCGGCTCGTGGGCCACTGCCGGGCACCCTCAACGACTTAAGACTCAACCGGTCCAGACCCAGGTCCAGATCCATATTGAAATCACCCCCCGCCCCCCCACAATCAACTGATGCGTGTCCAGGTCCGGAATCATCCCCAACACCCGCCTCATAAAATCCAGGTTGTCCCAATCTGGGGCAGAAATGTTTACCACGACCACCGGCATCCCCTCCAGCTTTCCACTGACCAGCACGGTAACACAGTGGTTTGCATTGTTGCTTCATAGCGCCAGGGACTTGGGTTCAATTCCCTGCTGGGTCACTGACTGTGTGGAGTCTGCACATTCTCCCCGTGTCTGCGTGGGTTTCCTCCGGGTACTCCGGTTTCCTCCCACAGCCCAAAGATGTGCAGGTTAGGTGGACTGGTCATGCTAAATTGCCCTTAGTGTCCAAAAAGGTTAGATAGGGTTACTGGGTTACGGAGATCGGGTGGAAGTGTGAGCTTAAGTGGGGTGCTTTTTCCAAGGGCTGGTGCAGACTTGATGGGCTAAATGGCCTCCTTCTGCACTGTAAATTATGATTCTATGATCACATCCCTACTGCCCAGATTGGCTACAATGCTCCTCACCTCAAACGCTACCGTCTTGTTAATCAACACCTGCCCCACCCATCCTTTCCTCAGCCCAGCCTTGACTGATCCCCCAACTTCAGGTGTGTCTCCTGTAAAATCAACACATCCGTCTTCAGACTCCTCAGACACGTGAACACATGCGATCGTTTAACCGGCCCATTTAACCGTCGCACGTCCCCCGTCCCCTCCCCCTGCCAATCAGCCATATCCCTTTTTGAGTCAGCCCCTAGCTCGGGTCACGTACCCTCCAGGCCCGCCCTTGGATGTCGGCCTCCATCTCTCCCTTGTCAACTGTGCCACACCACCCACACCCATGTCAGCAGCACTCTCCCCACACTTAAACAAAACCACTCAACCCCATCTCCCCCCCATGCCTTCCTCCTGAAATCCCCTTACCTCACTGCCGTTTACTAGCCCGCCCACCTAGCATGGTGGCACCGACCCAAGACCTCTGACTCCCCCTCACCCCTCCTGTCCATCCCTCCCCCCCAGTTCTCCCAATCGCCCACAAACAAAGAGAAACAAAAGGCACACTCATCGCCACTCACCCGTTGAAACCCACCCCAAACTCCCCATCCTGTACCCTTTACAATGAGCACTCAGCTCCTCTCCAAAGTTCACTGTCCTCACACTCCTCCCAGTCCTTGGTCCCTCATAAAGTCCATCACCTCCTCTGGAGAGTCAAAATAAATCTCCTGTTTCTGAAGTGACACCCACAAGCGGGCAGAGCACAAGACCCCAAACCTCACCCCCTTCTTAAAGTGGGCAGCCTTTATCCGCTTGAATCCTTTTCGCCAGCTCCACTTACAGGTCTTGTTTTACCCGCAGCTCCTCCATTCCCAGGTGCTTTTCCTGGTCAGCCTTGCCCATTTCAAGATCTCTTCTTTGTCTAAACATCGATGCAACTGCACCACGATCGCCCTCGGCGGCTCCACCACCTGTTGCCTCCTCTTCAGTGCCTTGAGCGTTCATCTTCTTCATCTTCTCCAGCATGCTCATAACATATTTAAACCTGGAATGAGGATGCTTTAATTCTACTCTGGAGACCTCAATCCTAGCCTCAGAATAGCACGCACCACTGCAGCAGTGTAACATTTTCCATTTCTGACATTAATCATCCTGTGGCTCCTTTCAATGGGATTTCCTATATCTGTTGTGAGATAACTCCTATTTAGAAGTGGATTAAGTCTACAATACCTCACTTCACACATCACAGTTAAATACATCGGACAATGGAGATTTTTACCCCAAATACTTGGGCTGGATTTTGACCCACATCATAAAGGTAAAAATCCAATGTCTCACACAATTCACTGGCCAATCCCTCCACTAGTGAATGAATGAAAATTGCTTATTATCACAAGTAGGCTTCAAATGAAGTTACTGTGAAAAGCCCCTAGTCGCCACATTCCAGCGGCGGTTCGGGGAGGCTGGTACGGGAATTGAACCGTGCTGCTGGCCTGCCTTGGTC
The DNA here is from genome assembly GCF_047496885.1 of Scyliorhinus torazame. Lineage (NCBI taxonomy): Eukaryota > Metazoa > Chordata > Chondrichthyes > Carcharhiniformes > Scyliorhinidae > Scyliorhinus > Scyliorhinus torazame. The sequence goes on from NC_092724.1 coordinate 48,212,809, forward strand.
TGCTTTCAAAGCCAGCGATTTAGCCATGTGCTAAACCAGCACCACAGTAGTGCCAGATTGGACAAGTGTCCAGAGCGAAATGGAAACTTCCATTATGTTGGAAACTTTTATACGGTTAGAATATTAAATCAACAGCATGCATTCATTTGTTATCGGTCTGAAATTGAAAGAGAAAGAATGGTAAACTCCAAGAGGTAAACTTTGTCAGATGGATTTGACAGCTTACAAGTGATGCCAAACAGCTGGCCTGCCACTTTAATAATGGATGAGGAAAGAGATTTTATGACATATCAATGTAAATGAATCTAGTGGTTGCCAAATAGCCACTTCCAGTGTGTGTAACATACGCTTGTTTTGGAAAATATGTAATATAAACACAAAGTAGTTGAGGTGTTCAATTAACTGTACTAATGGCACGCACGCAGAAACAGTGGCCACCTAGACACCTGGAGACTGCTGATGTGCATGGAGCTTTACCCCAAAACTGGTCAATACCTTCAGGAGGACAGAGGTCGGTGGGGGTTGTGGGAGAGGGGAAGCTGGAAAGGGAAATACTGATGAACCTTCGGGATTAGTATTTCCACCAGTCCAGGTTTGGACCACACCTAGAAAGAAGTGCTTGTTAGGTGAATTGAACAGTCTGAGTTCTCCCTCAGTGTACCTGAACAGGTGCCAAAGATTATTATTATTATGTTTAAGCTGTAAACCAAGATCCCCAAAAATAAATTTTGAATGTATTCAGAGTGGGCTCCCAGGTCTTTGATTACTGGAGGGAACACACCTCAGCGAATCATGGAATTCACCCACTGAGCTGAAACAGTTGACTATGGAGGACGGTTTTGGTCCCGCGTTAGCTGTTATCGTAAATGGTCGTAGGCCCAAATTCGAGAATCTCATCGAGGTCTCATTTCCTGATTTTTCCATACCACTCACCCGTGACATAATGAAGTTCCCACCCAGAAAAGGAAGGTTGGCACTGCCAGACTGGTAGTGCCAGGCCTGGGACCTCTGGGGATCCCCATGGCGGATGGTGGGGTGTGGATTCTTCTTATGAGAGGTGCACCCCAATGATGTGGAATAGAGGAGGCCCACATGGATGCTTGTGGAGTGGAGAGGACATACAGCGATGCTTGTGTAATAATAATCTTTATTATTGTCACATGTAGCTTACATTAACACTGCAGTGAAGTTACTGTGAAAATCCCCTAGTCGCCACACTCCGGCGCCTGTTCGGGTACACTGAGGGAGAATTCAGAATGTCCAATTCACCCAGCAAGCACGTCTTTCAGGATTTGTGGGTGCCGTGTTATTCACCCTGGGGTAACACGGACTGCAACTGGATGCAGTTGTACTGTAAAGTAGACACCAAACTTAGACATTAGTTCAATACGATTTATTGAACTTCTGTAACAGTGCACACAGCTTGCTGTGGGTTGACACTCTACTAATATAAGCATGCTAACTGTAACTAACTAGACCAGACTAGCTTTGATCCACGTGTAGAAGGTGCTAACTGATATATACACCCTGACTGTCACTACAATTGTCACCAGTGGAAAGAGGCAGAGTGCTGATGCCTCGTGTGTTTTATAGTGAGAAACCCCCCGCTAGTGTTCTGCCTGGTGATTGGTTGTGTTCTGTCCTGTGTGTTGATTGGCTGTACTGAGTGTCTGTCACTGCCTGTCTGTATCTCATTATGTGCATGAGTGCATATCATGACATCCACCTTTTTTTTTTAAAATGTGTCGGTTGCTTAGAGCATATGCGACTGTATGTACATGTATAACTATTTAGATTAAATGGCGAGTGAATGAATATGTACATGAAAGGTGCCTAGCATGCAGAGACAGAACAGTATTTACAAGATAAATGTCTCTGCCCACCTCAATCTTTGGGACTGGCGTCTGATCCTTGTTGACCACCTGAGAGATGGAGGTGGGGATGACGGCGCCTTGACAGGCGGGATTGCTGCCAGATTGGTGGCCTCGTGGTGCGAGGTATCCGGAGGAGGCATAACAACATCCGGAAAGGTGAGATTTGGTGGTGGGCAGGCACGTTTGCGTAGTGCCCTTCTGTTGCGCCTGGCAATGGAGCCATCAGCCATACAAACCACAAATGATCTGGGAGCAGCCTGTCGAAGAACAACAGCTGGGGCTGACCAGCCTCCATCAGGTAGCTTGATGCGAACAGCATCTTCCGGAGATAGCACAGGCAAATCGGTGGCATGAGCATTGTATGTCAGCTTTTGATGATTCTTGAGTTGCTGCACCTTTTGCAGCACTGGGAGGTGATCCAGGTCTGGTAAGTGTATGGCCGGAACAGTCGTCCGCAGGTCTCTATTCATGAGGAGTTGTGCCGGAGACATACCGGTGGACAGAGGGGTCGCCCTGTACGCCAACAGAGCAAGGTTGATGTCAGAAGCAGAGTCCGCAGCCTTGCAGAGCAGTTACTTCACTATATAGACCCCTTTCTCGACCTTCTCGTTGGACTGCGGGTAGTGTGGGCTTGAAGTAGTGTGTTTGAATTGGTACGACTTGGTGAAATTGGATCACTCTTGGTTGTGGAAGCAGGGACCATTGTCACTCATGACAGTGAGTGGAATACCGTGCCTGGCAAATGTCTCCTTGCAGGCCTTGATGACTGTCCTTGATGTGAGGTCTGACAGCTTCACAACTTCCGGGTAACTTGAGAAGTAGTCTATGATGAGCACATAGTCATGCTCATCGGCGTGAAAAAGGTCGATTCCCACCTTGGACCACGGAGAGGTCACGATCTTGTGTTGCTGGAGTGTTTCTTTCCCCTGAGCAGGCTGGAAGCGCTGGCAGGTCGCACAATTGAGGACCGTGTTGGATATGTCCTGGTTGATTCCAGGCCAATAGACAGCCTGCCAGGCCCTGCGCCTACACTTTCCGACACCGAGGTGTCCCTCGTGGATTTGTTTGAGCACTAAGCTCTGCCACACTCCGGCGCCTGTTCGGGTACACTGAGGGAGAATTCAGAATGTCCAATTCACCCAGCAAGCACGTCTTTCAGGATTTGTGGGTGTCGTGTTATTCACCCTGGGGTAACACGGACTGCAACTGGATGCAGTTGTACTGTAAAGTAGACACCAAACTTAGACGTTAGTGCAATACGTTTTATTGAACTTCTGGAGCAGTGCACACAGCTTGCTGTGGGTTGACACTCTACTAATATAAGTGTGCTAACTGTAACTAACTAGACCAGACTAGCACTGAGCCACGTGTAGAAGGTGCTTTCTGATATATACACCCTGACTGTCACTACAGTTGTCACCAGTGGAAAGAGGCAGAGTGCTGATGCCTCGTGTGTTTTATAGTGAGAAACCCCCCTCTAGTGTTCTGTCTGGTGATTGGTTGTGTTCTGTCCTGTGTGTTGATTGGCTGTACTGGGTGTCTGTCACTGCCTGTCTGTATCTCATTATGTGCATGAGTACTTATCATGACAGTGGGAGGAAACAAGAGCACCCGGAAGAAACCCACGCAGACATGGGGAGAATGTGTAGACTCCACACAAACAGTGACCCAAGCCAGGAATTGAACCTGGGTCCCTGGCGCTGTGAAGCAACAATGCTAGCCACTGTGCTACCATGCCACCCACTAGCCCGATGTTTGTGCAATGATTGGGGGGGGGGGTGGTGCTTGTTTGTGGGGAGGGGAGGCGCCCAATACATGTGTGGTGGGGGTGTCTCCCTGATGATTGTTAGGGGGGGTGGGGGAACCGCGTGCCTGTGAGGGGGTGGGAATGAGTTTACTTTTATCGCAGACCATGTAGCTCTTTAAGGATGCCGCCCCGATCTCTATGGAGCTGGTGTTTCCGGCTCTATCAGACCCTGCCTCACCAGAGTGATGCCGAAAACCAGGCCCCCAGGTTTCTTCTGCATAGAGGGCACTAAATTCTGCAGAGAAAACTCGCATCTACAGCTGGTTCTCTCACCTCAGCCAGAACTCTGTGTACTGAGGGGAAGATGCCGCCTGTATGTCTGGACACAAGAACCCAGTTGAAAGTCATCCCAGCCTCTCGACACAATGGGAGGGATTTTCCAGCCCTTTTCGCTGGTGGGATTTTTCCGTCCCTCTGAAGGTGACTTCTTGTGGTGGGTCTTATATAGTTGTCAATTTAGCTCCCTCTAGTGGTTGATTTAGACATTACATTAACCCTTGCCGTTCTTTACATTTATGATAATGTCACAGTGGGTTCCCCACTGGCGAGCAACGCAAATGAACATTGACTTTGGCAGGACTGGAGAATCCCACTGGCGGCCAACGGCAAGCCGCTGTGTTGCCGGAAAACCCGCCCTGGAGGGTGTGGGGGATGAAAATCCCAGTCAAAGGGTAGAATGTTCTGCACGTAGTCCCTGCCAGAATGACGGGACCATTTGTGAGCTGGGTGAATGGTAAAGGAGCAGGCTTTGCTGAGGCTCTTTCCCAGAGCCACAACATTGGCATCCCTCCGCCAGGTTCTCCGACCAATTAGGGAGGGCAGGCCAGTTGGTGCATCCATTCTGTCAAAGGATGTATTTCTAAAGGCACCATGGCATATGTTGCAAGGGCTCACGAGTGGCTTGATTTTTAGATTGCAGTGGGCAGGAGACCTGAGATGTCTCCTCCCTGCCCTCCCCCTGGCCTGATCCCTTACACTCCTGCCTGGGGAGCCCACTGCAAAACCTGAGGTGAGTTGAGCTCTCCCAAGGATGGGAGGAAGAGGAGAACTACTCCAATCAGCCACATATAGATGCAAATGGCTGAAGAAATTAGCAGCAGGAGCGTGGTTCCTCAAACCTGCAGATTGTGCACCAAGAGGGGAACTCAGGAAGACAGAAACGTTGAGTGACATAGCAATTTTAGATGCCAAACCCTAACCTCTGATTTCCCAGCATTCCCTTGCACAGCACCATTCAGAACAACACACCTTGCAACTCCAGGCAACTCATATCCCCTGTCTGCAAAGCCAACACTCACACCCTCAGCCCTATGGTCCTTTGGACCCATCCCTCACTGTCTCTCTTCACAAATATCGTCCACTCCTCCCATATAAGCTGTTAGGGACAATAACATCTCTTTGCTTTGTCTCCTTCCAACAGAAGGATGAACATAACTTACTGAGAGATAGAGACCTGGACAGGACTGAGGAGTGGCAGGGGTGGAGGGGGCGAAGGGTGGTGGTGCATGGTTGGCCTTCTAGTGACAGGCAACTTATCAGCCATAGGCAACACTTTTCTGGTCCACAGGGAAAGAGAATTTGTTTCAAGGTTGCCACAGATGTTGGCAGGGCCCTGCCATGAGAGCCTGAGTGCCCAGAGGCACTGGCACTCAGATATGTTGAGAGAGCTGATCCTCTGCCTGCAGAATCCTATGTTGAGTGTCTCACCTTCTTCCAGCTCAATCCTGATGTCCATTCCCTCTGCCCCGTGGAGGGATGTGTGACTGAGGAGGAGGCAACGTGCAGTGCTGCTGGTGTTGCTCTTGTTGCTGCTGGAGCTGTTGGTAAAGGTGTTGCCTCTGTGCTTGGCCCTCATCGGGGATGCAAGATGGGGCTGCATAAGCTGCTCCCATGGTGCGGTCAAGGTCGACAGCAGAAAAGTGCACCTGAAAGTGAATGAAGTTCTTGAGAGGTGCACTGCCTTATGATAAATTGGCATTCACCTATCGAGCAGTGAGAGCAGTCCCCAAGATGCTTTCAGGAGCAGCCTCTTACATGGTCATGGCTGAAGCTCTTCAGTTTCACTGATCAAAAGCTTCCCAGCCTGTCACTTTCATTGAAGACGCTCTTTGCAACTCACCAAAGTGACACTGGCAAATAGTTGACAGATTGGGAAACAATGGGCTGGATTCTCTGGTCGAAGACGGCAAAATCGCTTTCAGTGAATGGCTGGAGAATCCAAATTCCTGATAAAATCGGGGGCAGCGCCTCTTTCGCGATGCTCCGACCCCTCCAAAGCCACATATCGACAGCCTCAGGACATTGCCTGAGTCTCGCCCCCCAATGCCCCCCCCCCCCCCCCCCCCAACCCCAACCGGCCAAGTTCCCGACGGTGTGGGACACGTGTGGTCTCAACCATCGGGAACTCGGCGTGGCGTCTGCGGACTCAATCCAGAGCAGCCACAGTCGGGGGAGGGCCAATCCGTGAGCAGGGGGGGACTTTAATAGGGGCAGAGGGCACTGCAGAGGGGGTGGTCCGGGGCACGCGAGCCGGCCGAAGGGGAGGGACTGTTTCGCGGGCCAGGTCCGCGAGAGGCTTCCACCATGAAGCATGCTGCTGTAGGCCGCCACCGTGCATATGCGCGGCCACGGACCCGGTAATTCTCCGGGCCATATCGGCAACGAGAGTCGGGTGCTCTACGCTGCAGTCCTGCTAGCCCCCAGCAAAACGGGGAATCGGTGGCCAATTTGCGGCAGTTTTCGGCTTGGGAACATAGCCCCAGAATTGGAGAATCCAGTCCAGTGTGGCGGCTTGAAAATGCGGAATCGAAGGTTGAAAAGTTCTTAAATGGCTCATTAATTACCTTAGTTACTTGGCTGACAGATTAGGGGGGGGGGGGGGGGGGGGTAAACTTTCCCGTTTGACTTCAATCTGCCATGTTGAAAGTTAGAAGATGGGCTACATGTTGTCAAAATCCTCACCCAGCCTCAATTTCAGGGAATTTAATTCCCAACCTGGAATCAAACCTGCCTACCAGTTCCTGGGGAAAGTTCCTCTCAATATTTTAGTCTTTGTCTGGAATTGGATGGACCCTCTCCTGCCAAATCAGAATGAGTTTTTCCGTTAACATCTGTGTTTGCGATGTTGAGGTACTCGTTTTCAATAACTTGCCGCAGGGACTGAAACGCAGACTACTATCCGACACCACCGTGTCCCTCTCCTCTCCACTGAATGTTTTTGGTCATGGCAAAAGCAGACATTGTGATGCAAGGAGGTAAAAGAATAGGATTGGGATTGCCTTTTTTCCCTGAATTTTTCTTTCTTAAGGTCAATCAAACCCTACTCAGGTTATTTTCTTTTATTTGCATCTCAGAAAATGGTAAATTAAATATCTCCTGACTTATCCAGCTTTACAGGGCTTGTAATAAGAACAACACTTAGAACATAGAACATTACAGCTCAGAACAGGCCCTTCGGCCCTCGATGTTGTGCTGAGCATTTGAAAACTATACTCCAAATAGGCCGGGGGGGGGGGGCAACACCCTTTCCCTCTTTACGAAGTGAAGAGCAAAGGATCTAAACAGAATGCAAGAAGCCTCTGTCTGTTTTGCTTCATTTCCAATCTTCCTTTATTAATGATTTCTTAGTTGCTTGCTAGATTTAATCCCTTTCATCTCTTCTGCTGGCTGCCTTCTCAACTGTGCCAGAAAAAAATCTATTTTATTCTATTTTAGAATGCATTTCACCTCGTTCAAGTTGCTGCTCCACGCCTCGAATGCAGCCTAAGGCCTTTCTAACTAAATGAATTGGTGACAACTCATGGCGTTTTCCGTGAAGTAGAGATATTTTTCAAGAGTTTGCGGATGATGATTTAAAAGAGATAAGTAAAAATCTAACATATCGCAAAATCGAATGTGGGTTGCATGTCGGTTCCTTCATATCTAACTGATGGGATGACAATCCATTCTGACTGTGGGCTGTAACATTGAAATTGGGAAATGCAGAACCAATTGCTGGGCAGGTAACGGCCCAGAGCACAAATTGAGAATAAATAGGTTACCTCTGTCAGTGGGGAAACTGTTATATATTTGGGGTTGTTGTAGTGCTGTTGCACCATCACTTTGAAGAGCCTAGTCATGTGATAGTTCGCAACATCATTGGCTGCTTCACAAGCTTTGCCTCAGTCTTGATCAAGCCTTTGAAGACAATCCCTACAGTGCAGAATGAAGCCATTCGGCCCATTGAATCTGCACCCTCTGAAAGAGCACCCTACCTAGGCTCACTCCCCCGTCCTATCCCTGTAACCCTACCTAACCTGCACAACTTTGGACACTAAGGGACAATTTAGCATGGTCAATCCACCTAACCAGTTAACAACTGTTCAATAAACCTGCCTTTGTAAGGGCGATGAAAAGACCACACCGAGTTGGTTGAGAAATTAAACTTACTTTACACTTAACTGTAATGTACAGCTCCAGTAGTTCCCTACTGGGTCTTCTCGAGTGGGTGCCTGACTGGCTGACTCTATTTATATAAAGTGAACACTGTTAAGGGTCCCCCGCCCCCTCATTTGGCGAGCTCATATTCTACAAGCTCCACGGGGTAGTGAATCATCCCCACCCCATATGACCTGGGCGGGTTATAACACCTGCTTTGTTATTTACATTCAACCCCACGTGCTTGAACATCACATTCTATTGTCCAGAGAGCACAGAATATAACAGAAACAAGATGGCTTCCATTGCAAACACCACACAGGTACAACTGGCGATGTGCCTGTCGTGTAGACAAAGCTCTACTTTGCACCTGATCTGTGCTGTGTTCCCAGAACAGAATCATACAACAAGGTTAATTCATTGGACCTGCCCTGACTCTTTGGTAGAGCAAAATATGTGTGATGCAGGCAATATTAGATATTATTCTCTACCCCAAGGCTACTCCCCACCCCCCCCACCCCCCCCGCATTTACATCAACATGCACAAAACATAGGGCGACATGGGGTATGAGACTTGGGAGGAATTTTCCATTCTCTGCACCGAGTGCTGGCTGAGGCAAGAAAACCAGCATGCAGCTCACAGGCCTTTCTCTCCAGATAACCCAACACACTGTGCACAACAAATCTGGAGGCATTGCCCACAACACCCCGCTGGCAGTGCCAGAAAAAGCCAGCAACCGGAAATCAGCATGTGTTCAGGAAAGAATCATAGAATTTACAGTGCAGAAGGAGGCCATTCGGCCCATCGAATCTGCACCGGCTCTTTGAAAGAGCACCCTACTCAAGCCCACACCTCCACCCTATCCCCATAACCCAGTAACCCCACCCAACACGAAGGACAATTTTAGACACGAAGGGCAATTTAGCATGGCCAATCCACCTAACCTACACATCTTTGGACTGTGGGAAGAAACCGGAGCAGCCGGAGGAAACCCATGCACACACGGGGAGGATGTGCAGACTCCGCACAGACAGTGACCCAAGCCGGGAATCGAACCTGGGACCCTGGAGCTGTGAAGCAATTGTGCTAACCATCATGCTACCGTGCTGCCCACGGAGGAGAAAAAGCCAAGTGCGACCTGTTAATGATATGCTAATGACTGTTACTGTACAATTTGTATGCCCACGCACGGGGGGCATGGAACGAATTCACGCCGCTATCGGGGTGCCGGATCATGATGTTCCATTGGACACCTAACGCCGACCTTGATTTTCGGCTGACCCACGATTCTCCTCCCGATCGCAATTCCGGCATTGCTGGGCTGGACCGAGAATCCCTCCCATATTCTCCCAAACGGTGAATCCCTGTCGATGTCTAAGTACAAACAAATCGGCAATCCTTTTTGAAGTGGCTGCACTGTGTTTGTGCACGTACTGCGAGATGTTTCTTCCACAGATTTAATCCAATTTCATATTCTATCCTAACAAATGTTACTTGGTCAGAATTTCATTACTGTTGAATGAATAAAAGCTTGCTGGGATGATAATTTATTAATCCTTATGATTATGTTTTAGCCGCTACTTTTTGGAGACAGGATATAAACTTATCATCAATGTTATGAAGAAATATTGAAATTGTTCACATCGTTCCTGTGGGTGCACTAGTGCCTGACTTTTTGGTTTCAATCTCTGTGGTACAATATTGATGTACTAGGCAGAAGCTTTGGACTAGAAATCATTTTATTTTATCTCCGCATTTAGCTTTCTCTCCTCCTTTCCTGAATGCATGCTGAGTATAGTTAGATACCTCACCAAGGAGGAGGAGGCCATTCAGCCCTTTGAGCCTGCTCCCTCATTCATTATGATCATGGCGGATCAGCCAACTCAATAGCCTAATCCCACTTTTCCTCCAAATCCTTTGATCCCCTTTGCCATCTGTGCTACATCTAACTATTTCTTGAACACATACAGAACGGGATTTTCCGTCAGCGGGTTTCCCAGGGGCGTGGTCACAATGGGAAATCCATTGGCAGGTGACGGGAACGGCGAATCCCGCTGCCGGCGAGGGCTCGCCACCGAGCACCATGCAGCGGGAGGACTGGGGAATCCTGCCCACAATGGTTTGGCCTCAACTACTTCCTGTTGTAACGAATTCCACAGGTTCACCACTCTCTGGGTGAAGACATTTCTCCTCATCTTTGTCCTAAGTGGTCGACCCCGTATCCTCAGACTCTGACCCCTGGTTCTGGACACACCCACCATTGGGAACATCCTTCTTGTATCTACCCTGTCTAGTCCTGTTAGAATTTCATAGGTTTGTATGAGATCCCTCCGTCATTCTTCAGTCTGGTAAACCTTTGCTGCACTCCCTCTAGAGCAAGAACATCTTTCCTCAGATAAGGAGACCAAAACTGCACATACTATTCCAGGTATGGCCTCACCAAGGCTCTGTATAATTGCAACAAGACATCCCTGTTCCTGTACTCGTATCCTCTCGCTATGAAGGCCTACATACCATTTTAGTTGCCAATTCAAGCATGAGGCATCTGGTATACACCTGGTTATTCAGCTACAGGGTGATGCAACCATCAATTCACTCCAGACAAGAGTAAAGTAAACCGTGGCTTTAATCAACTGAGAACAGTGCCTGCCTGTGACTGATACAATGCTGTGTGCCGCCTACAGGTCGACTGCTCTTTATACCCCCCCTCAAGGGGAGGAGCCATGGGCGGAGCCCATACGTGCCCAACATGTTCCCCTATGGATGATGCCATACAATGGCCCACAGGTGGAACCCACAAGGGCAACAGCATAGCATAGATGCAAATACAAAGGCAAAGCATGGTACTGATACAATGGTGGATTATTGGTATAATACATTCACCACATTCATCCCCTGTAAAAAAACTGAAGTCCGGCAGGGTGACGGGTTCATAAGTTCAGCCGGGCCGGCGCACGGATTGTGCGCTGTGATCACCGAAGCTCTGGCATCGGTGCTGGCCCAGGTGTCGAGCTCATCCATGCTGGCATCGGTAGTGGGGCGCCGGTGCGGGTACAGACGTGGACTCCGGGAGCGTCTCTTCTGGAGATTCATTCCTGTGGGCCGGTGAAGGGGGAATGTCGGGTGGGAGCTATAAAGGGGCGCTGATCATGGTAGGTTGGGCGGGATATAATGGCGGGGTGGTGGTGGTAGTGGTGGTCGTGGTGGAACCGGCAGGCACCAGGTCCCGGAGGGAGACCGTATCTTGTCGGCCATCGGGGTGTTCGATATAAGCGTACTGGGGGTTTGAGTGTCGGAGCTGGACCCTCTCTACCAGAGGATCGGCCTTATGGCTCCTGACGTGTTTTCTGAGTAGGACTAGCCCTGGTGTCTTCAGCCAGGATGGAAGCGAGGCCCCTGAGGTGGATCTCCTGGGGAAAACAAATAGGCGGTCATGAGGGGTCTCGTTTGTGGCCATGCAAAGTAGGGACCTAATAGAGTGGAGCGCATCAGGGAGGACCTCCTGCCAGTGAGAAACTGGGAGATTCCCGGGCCGCAGGGTCAGTAGGACGGTCTTCTAGACCGTCGCGTTCTCCCTCTCCACCTGCCCATTTCCCCTGGGGTTATAACTGGTAGTCCTGCTCGAGGCAATGCCCTTACTGATCAGGTACTGGTGCAGTTCGTCGCTCATAAACAACAAGCCCCTGTCGCTGTGGACAAAACCCGGGAAACCAAACAGGGTGAAGACACTATGCAGGGCTTTAATGACGGTGGACGTGGTCATATCGGGGCAAGGAATTGCAAATGGGAAGCGGGAGAACTCATCAATAATATTGAGGAAATATGTATTGCAGTTATTGGAGGGGAGGGGCCCTTTGAAATCGATACTGAGGCACTCAAAGGGCCGGGATGCCTTTACCAGGTGGGCCTTATCTGGTCGATAGAAGTGCGGTTTACACTCCGCACAGATCTGGCAGTCACTGGTCATGGCTCTGACCTCCTCGGTGGAGATGGGCAGGTTGTGGACCTTGATATAGTGGATAAGCCGAGTGACCCCCGGGTGCAGAGGTCATCGTGGATAGCCCGTAGTCAGTCATCTTGCGCGCTGGCGCATGTGCCGGGGTCAGGGCATCTGGGGGCTCGTTGAGCTTCCCAGCACGATATACTGTATCGTAGTTATAGGTGGAGAGTTCGATCCTCCACCTCAAAATCTTATTGTTCTTGATTTTGCCCCGCTGCGTATTGTCGAACATGAAGGCTACCGATCGTTGGTCGGTGACGAGGGTAAACCTCCTACCAGCGAGGTAGTGCCTTCAGTGCCGTATGGCTTCCACGATGGCTTGGGCTTCTTTTTCAACCGAGGAGTGTCGAATTTCAGAGGTGGTGAGGTTGTGTGAAAAAAACGCCACCTGTCTGCCTACTTGATTGAGGGTGGCGGCGAGAGCGACTTCTGATGCGTCGCTCTCCACCTGGAAGGGGACGGACTCGTCCACCGCACGCATCGCGGCTTTGGCTATGTCCGCCTTGATGCAGCTGAAGGCCTGGCGGGCCTCAGTTGCCAGTGGAAAGATGGTGGCCTTGATTAATGGGCAGGCTTTGTCCGCATAGTTGGGGACCCACTGGGTGAAATACGAAAAGAACCCGAGGCACCTCTTCAGGGCCTTGGGGCAGTGAGGGAGAGGGAGTTGCAGGAGGGGGCACATAAGGTCAGGGTCGGGCCCTAGGACCCCGTTCTCCACGACGTAGCCAAGGATGGCTAGTCTGGTCGTGCGGAAAACGCATTTCTCCTTGTTGTAGGTGAGATTTAGGGTTTGGGTGGTTTGGAGAAATCGGTGGAGATTGGCGTCGTGGTCCTGCTGATCATGGCCGCAGATGGTGACATTGTCCAAGTACGTAAATGTGGCCCGCAGCCCGTACTGGTCCACCATTCGGTCCATTGTTCTTTGGAACACCGAAACCCCGTTCGTGATGCCAAAGGGGACCCGGAGGAAGTGGAAAAGGCGGCCGTCTGCCTCAAAAGCCATGTAGTGGCAGTCCTCCGGGCGGATTGGGAGCTGGTGATATGCAGAATTCAGATCCACCGTAGAGAACACCCGTAGTGTGCGATCTGATTTACCATGTCTGCAATCCGGGGAAGGGGGTACGCATCGAGTTGCGTGTACCGGTTTATGGTTTGGCTGTAATCAACAACCATCCGGAAGTTTTCCCCGGTCTTGACGACCACCACCTGGGCTCTCCAGGGGCGATTGCTGGCCTCGATGACTCCCTCCCGCAAGAGACACTGGACCTCGGACCTAATAAAAGTCCTGTCCTATATGCTATACCGCCTGCTTCTGGTGGCGACTGGTTTGCAGTCGGCGGTGAGGTTTGCGAAGAGTGAGGAAGGGTCGACTTTTAGGGTCGCGAGGCTGCATATGGTGAGTGAGGGCAGGAGCCCCCCGAATTTCAGGGTTAGGCTCCTGAGGTTGCATTGGAAATCGAGTCCCAATAGGAGAGGAGCGCAGAGGTCTGGGAGCACATATAATTTAAAGTTTGCGTACTCGGCGCCCTGTATTGCTACGGTTGCGGTAGTCCACCCTTGGATTTGCACCGAGTGTGACCCAGAGGCGAGGGAGATGGTTTGGTGCGCCGGGAAAATTGGGAGCGTGCAGCGTCTTACCATGTCCGGGTGAATGAAGCTCTCTGTGCTCCCGGAGTCGAAGAGGCAAGGCGTCTCGTGCCCGTTAACCCGGACGGTCATCATGGAGCTCCGGAGGTGCTTGGGTCGCGACTGGTCCAGGGTGACCGCGCTGAGTTGCGGGTAGCCAGCATGGTCGGAGGTGCTGGGGCGGCTCTGCGATGGCTGCCCATGTTGATCGTACGTGTCGAGCGGCGTAGCAGATGGCGGCCAAGATGGCGGCCCCCGTTGGTCAAGTGTGGCAGGCGGCGAGGAAGATAGCATCCAAGATGGCGACCCCCATGGATTGCACGTGGCTGGCCGCGTGGGGGAGGATGGCCAAGATGGCGGCCCCCGTGAGTCGCACCTGCTGTGAGGACTGGAAGATGGCTGCTCCCACTGATAGCACAAGGCTGATGAGGGGGGCGGAGTCGGCAGACACGCTGCCACGCTGCGGGGTCTGCGGGCCTGTGAGTTAGAGTTCTTAGACCTGGCCAGGCAGACTTTGGCGAAATGTCCTTTTCTCCCGCAGCTGTTGCAGTTCGCGTTGCGTGTCGGGCAGTGCTGCCGGGGGTGTTGGGACTGGCCGCAGAAATAGCAGGGTAGCCCCCCATGATGGTAGGGGGGGGCGCGTGGCACAGGCCTGGGGTAGTCTGTGGTCAGGGGTCCACGAGGGGGTCGCGTGGTCAGCCGGGTACGCGGTAAGGATCTGGAACGCTACTTCCAGAGAGGAGGCTAACTTTACCGTCTCATTCAGGTCCAGGGCCCCCTTTTCGAGTAGGCGCTGTCACATGTAATTAGACCGGACTCCCACCACGTAGACGTCTCAGATGGTGTGTTCCATATGCTGAGTGGCCGTAACAGCCTGGTAATTACAGTTACGTGCGAGAGCTTTGAGGTCGCGTAGGTAGTCATCTAGTGACTCCCCGGGACGCTGGCGGTGAGTGGTGAGGATGTGTCGTGCGTAGACCTCATTCACGGGCCCTGCATAGAGGCGTTCGAGCATCGCGAGGGCATCTGTATAGGAGGAGGCTTCGTCGAGTTGAACAGAGATTCGATGGCTCACCCGTGCGTGGAGGAGGCTCAGCTTCTGTTCGGCAGTGACGGAAGGCGTGGAGGCGGCTGCGAGATAAGCCTTGAAGCATCGAAGGCAGTGCGAAAAAATGTATTTTGCCTCCGTGGCCTGAGGATCGAGTTCCAGTCGGTCAGGTTTGAGGGCCGATTCCATAGTTGCGTTTAAGTTGATTAAATTGATGCGACCATCAATTCACTCAAGACAAGAGTAAAGTAAACCGTGGCTTTAATCAACTTAGAACAGTGCCTGCCTGCGACTGAGACAATACTGTGCGCCGCCTACAGCTCGACTGCTCTTTATACCCTCCCCTCGAGGGGAGGAGCCATGGGCAGAGCCCATACATGTCCCAACATGTTACCCTATGTATGATGCCATACAATGGCCCATAGATGGAGCCCACAAGGGCAACAGCATAGCATAGATGCAAATACAAAGGCAAAGCACTGATACAATGGTGGATTATTGGTATAATACATTCACCTCACAGGCGGAATCAAAATCATGCCCGGTTTTCACACAATGACTCCTCGTGCACTTTCCAGCAATAGTTACTTGATAATGATCATGTAGAAGCAGGGAGCTTGGCTCTTTCTCCCCACCCCCACAAGACGGAATGCTGCAATCGGTTAACTTAGCACTGAGTGGGAAGCAAGAGAGTGCTACAAGATTTTTTTTAAAAACAAGAGATAATAATCAGTACAAAGTGGTTATCATTAGTGTGCAGTCACAATAAAGGTTTGTTAGTCATGCAACAATACGCATGGTTCAGCCCAAGCGATTTCAAACAAGAAGCTTTAATATACATTTACCAAGAACAGTATTGCTCCTATACAACAGTTCTGCAGTAGTACATTAAACGGCAAGTATTTAGTACAACTGTTTTCTCCACAACTTCCAAGCTGAGCAGACTTTCAGGGCCTTCCATTAGAGCAAAAGGACGTCTGGCTGACCACAAGGGCTCTTACCTCTGAGGGACCGGATTCTAATCCTATAAATATTCAGCCACCTTCGGCTTCATGTGCTCATAACAGTATCCTGCCAGGCTGGGGCCTTGCTGAGCTGTTATCAACAGGTCATAATCACTTCTCCTACTCCATCTTACAAACTGGGTTATTGTTATTGCTCTCTCTTCTTATCTGTAAGTCCCTGGCTCTTTCATGTATCAAAATACTCGTGGAATTATGGCCTCACACGTTAGTTATATGGGTCTCCTAGCAACCGGTCCCTTATCTAGGTAGGAGCCAGTTTCTGGCTTGTATATGTAACACATTCTGCAATTTCAGCATTCTCTGTCTCTGAGTTTCCAAACTCTGCCGTTTGCTCACAGACTGAGAGGTGGCTCAACTGATTTTTGACCAAAATGCTGGCGCAAAGCAAGCCAGGACCCCTCGAGCATTCATACTTTGGTCACTTTAAAATATTCTTGCACAATCGCTCCATCACTGTGGACATGTTTAGGGACTCTCTTTCAATTATTGGAGTTGCCCATGTTCCTATGAAAACAGGACTGTGAGATCAGGATTTGGCCCATTGAGCCTGCTTCAACGAGATCAGGGCTAATTATAGATCGTACCTCTGCCCAATAATCCCTTATACTTCTGATCAACAAATACCTATCAATCTCAGTTTCATATTGAACAAATGATCCAGCCTTGATACCTTTTGCAGATGACATTTCCATTTTTTAACACACTTTGCTTCTGGTTCTAATTCTTGGAACATGGCTCCTGGGGCGAAATTCTCCCCAAACGGCGCGATGTCCGCCGACTGGCGCCCAAAACGGCGCCAATCAGACGGGCCACTCTTGATCCCATTTACCACATTCTAACAGAGAGTCCCTAATGTTGCTTTTTTGGACTGGGTTCCATCCCAGCAGTGGTGACTGTTTCCGATGATGCTACTAGGGTTGAAGAGCTTCCAGCCCTCTGATTGGCCATTCTTAGGTGCAGAGTCTCAATCTTTAAAGGGACAGGAGCCCCCACAGGCAAATCATTAGCTGCACGATGATCAGGGATCCCTGAAAAAGCAAAGGCAGGATTGGCTGCGGCTTAAGTGCCCACTATCAGGGTCATTTCCACCTGGCAAAATCCCAACCTTGGAGTCCTCGTATCATTCTGGTGAATCTACAATACACTGTGTTGTCAGCTGTGCCATCAAACGGCACTTACTTAGCAATAACCTGCCCACGGACGCTCAGTTTGGGTCTAAATCAAAACGGAACAGGAAAGCAATGGAGTCATGGATTGAGTTCAATCCAGAAGGCGCTATTGGAGTAGGCAGTTGTGGGTAAGGGCAGCAACTTCCACCCTGCCATCAACCTGAATTCCTGAATGAGGAGGGCTGCCAACCTATGAGCCCTCAGAATGCTCCCAGCATGCATCAGGAAGTCTTTCCCCGTGTCAGTGACGTCACCCCTACAGGTATAATGTCAGTGACCATGTGAAGAGGCCCTTAAATGGCCACCTAGGTGGCTCAATTAGCCTCTGTGTGCAGGGGACATCTGACTCCATCCCAGCACATGTGCCATATTGGCAGGAATGTGAAGGGCACGCTACCTCTGCCCTCCCTTCTGATTTTTCATCCCACCCCCTCACCTCCTATCCTGCTCCTGCAGGTCCTCAAAAGCAGGTCCTCTAAAGTCACACCTCATAAATTAAATTATGAGTTAAGATTGAAGAAACCAGTGTTAGTAATCAGTAGCATTTAAAAGGTTAAGGGGTGATTTGATCAAAGTTTTCCAGTTATTAAGGACAACAGATAGGGTAGATAGAGAGAAACTATGGGCGGGATTCTCCCGCAATCGGCAGGATGGCCCGACGCTGGCACCAAGAACGGCGCGAACCACTCCGGCGTCAGGCCACCCGGAAGTTGCGGAATCCTCTGCACTTCCAGGGGCTAGGCCGGCGCTGGAGGGGTTGGCGCCAAGCCAGCCGGTGCCAAAGGGCTGCCGTGGTCCCGCGCATGCGCAGAACCGCCAGCGTGTTCTTGTGCATGCGCAGGGGCTTTCTTCTCCGCGCCAGCCATGGTGGAGCCCTACAAAGGCCGGCGCAGAAGGAAGGAGTGCCCCCATGACACTGGCCCACCCGCAGATCGGTGGGCCCTGATCGCGGGCCAGGCCACCGCCCCCCTCCCCCCCCCCCCCCAGGGCCGGATCCTCCCGCGCCCCCCCCCCCCCCGGAGGACTCCACTCGACTGCCTACCAGCCAGGTCCCACCGTGTGAGATCATGTCCATTTCACGCCCGCGGGACTGGCCAGGAATGGACAGCCGCTCGGCCCATCGGGGCACGGAGAATTGCCGGGGGGGGCCGCTGCAAACCGCCCCAACCGGCATGGCGTAAACCCCGTCCCCACCCGAAAACCGGTGCTGGAAAATACGGCAGCCGGCGTCGGAGTGGCGGGGCGGGATTCACCCCGTCCCCTGGAGATTCTCCGACCCGGCCGGGGGTCGGAGAATCGTGCCCCATGTCTGCTGATTGGCAAGTACAAGACCTTGGGTGTCATTCTCCGACCCCCCAGCGGGTCGGAGAATGGCCGTTGGCCGCCGTGAATCCGCGGCGGGCCTGTGCCGTGGGGGCACTCTTTCCCTTCTGCCTCCGCAACGGTCTCCACCATGGCGGAGGCGGAAGAGACTCCTTCCACTGCGCATGCGCAGGAATGCCGTCAGCGGCCGCTAACGCTCCCGCGCATGCGCTGCCCGGAGATGTCATTTCCGCGCCAGCTGGCGGGGCACCAAAGGCCTTTTCCGCCAGCTGGCGGGGCGGAAATTCGTCCGGCGCCGGCCTAGCCCCTTAAGGTTGGGGCTCGGCCCCCAAAGATGCGGAGCATTCCGCACCTTTGGGGCGGCGCGATGCCCGATTGATTTGCGCCGTTTTGGGCGCCAGTCGGCGGACCTTGCGCTGTTTCCGAAGAATTTCGCCCCATATGTTTATTTAGCTGTTGAACAGAACTAATTGAAACCTTATTAAATTATTACTTTCTTGTTTAAAAATCAATATTTGTCAATGCCTTAATGCACGGAATGTCAGTGGAGATCATCGTAGACCAAACACTGAATCAGAATCAGAATCACAGAATTGTTACTGCACAGAAGGAGGCTATTCGGCCACCATGTCTGCACCAGCTCTCCAAATGAGCATTGTGACATAGTGCCATTCCCCTGCCTTTCCCCCGTACCTCCTGCACAGTGTTTCTATTCAAATAATCATCTTGAATGCCTCGATTTAACCTGCCTCCACCACACTTCCAGGCAGCGCATTCCAGACCCAAACCACTGGCTGCGTGGAAAGGTTTTTCCTCACATCATATTTGCTTCTTTTGCAAATCATGTTAAATCTGTGCCTCCTCATTTTTTTACGAGTGGGGATAGTTTCCCCCTATCTACTCTGCCCAGCTCCCTCATGATTTTGAACATCTCTATCAAATCTCCTATTAACAAGAGGAAACATTCTCTCTGTATCCATTCTATATAAAGACCTTTCATAATTTTGAAGACCTCTGTCAAGTCATGTCTCAGCCTTCTTTTTCTCATGAGAAAAAACTCCCTGCCTGCCAATCCTTCCCTGATATGCATCCCCATACATTTCTGCTATCATTTTTTCTGCACCCTCCAATGCCTCGATATGCTTTTTATAATATGGTTGTTAGGATCCCAGACGAGAACCCAACTATTTGTAATTTATAAAACTGTGAGAAAATGTTACTGCACTACAGGAGTGATAATATTGACCATTAGGTATATTTTATGTTAAAACAAACCTTAATTTAAACACAGAATTAACCACATTAGCAACAAAGAAATCGCTTTACAGTTAACAGTTACAACAGTTCTTAAGTAAAAGAGAAAACTTTCCGCGGAATTCTCCGACCATTTACATTCACATTTGCTGCCGGCACGACACCTGCCTGTGGGGTATCTCATTGACAAGTGGTGGGAGTATAGAATCCCACCACCAGCCAACGGCATGCCACCAGGAAACACACGGCTGGGGAACTGAAGAATCCCGCCCCTTAACTTACTTCCTAAACCTTCCACTATACTCCAATTAAGCAAACCAATATATTTCAAATACCACTCATGAATAAAGTTAACAACCTGTTTACCTATTTGTCGATGTGCAGAATCTTTGGAGAGAAAACCTTCAGGGCCAAACTGAAACACTTCTGTTCAGATTAGAGTTCTCGGACCAACTGACCTTTTCAGACAGACCTCACTCCTCCCATTAACTCCATCATCTGTACCTAAAGCATAAAGCATGTTTGTCTCTTAGCATTCTTAGCCAGGACCCAAGCACAATACCCCTCATAAATTATCTACTCCCCAGGGATCCTTCACATTTAAACAATATTCCATTAGCTAGCTATCTGTAAACAAGTAAATGATTTTCAAGATCTGTTAGCAGAACACTTCACTTGAAAAATCAATGATTACCTAACTTTTATGACACCTTAATCACAGCTTTAACAGTGGTGATGCATCTTAACCCAGGTTTTGATAACATAACTGAAAAAAATATAAAAAGTGTGGCCTAATCAATTTCAGTGACAGGACCTCTGGACATGCATGCAAGGGAACATGTGATGTGTTGTGTGTTCTAGATCATATACAGGTCACCAACACTTGAAATAGTGCAACACTATTTTATTGAATCATTAACTGTTTAAACATACTCAGACTGTGGGTTAATATGATGCTAGCTTTAACTAAAGACCTTTGCCTTGTCCTAACCAGTCGATGCACTCAGCACATGGTGAATGTCTGTGTTGCAGGCTGTGAGCTCTGTCCTCCTAGCTAGCTGCAACTCGAATGAGCGGGAACTCTGATGCTCCCTGTCTTAAAAGTACATGTGCTCTCACCGGTGATTGGCTGTGGTGTTGTGTGTGTTGATTGGTCCCACTGTGTGTCCATCAGTGTGTGCCTGCACCATGATATACTGGTGTATATTATGACAACATGCATTGCGCTCTGCACATCTGTCAGTTAAATTTCACTTCGGGAGAAAAGCCAATCCAAGCTTTAAAAAGAGCAGCATTTCAATTGAAGGGGCATCCCTCAATGGCGGCCATGCCTTCAGTGGTAAAATCCGCATGAATGCCAAAGAGGCAAGGCCGCTCAGTGGAAATCCACCCTCTGAGTTTGACAACTTTCCAGGCACCCGATGGGTTGCTCAGGAACATTGTAAACACAGTTTTCTGTCAGGCTGTAGCCCTGGCTCTGATACTAACCTTCGGTTTGTAATCCCACATCTCTTGACTTCAGGGACCTCACTCTGATGGCACACTGCTTCTTTCACGTTGATGTACATCTGGTGCTGCTTTTCATTAGCAGAAACCTGACCTTCCATTCCAAATATCAAGTATATAACTTGCCGAGCTCGAAAACTGAACCCGTTTTATTGTTACCGGATAGTTTGTCGGAATTGCACTTAATCTCTCATCAGATAATAACCCCGTCAGTCACTTATTTGTAACAAGGTTTATTCATGAAACAAATTATTTACAGAAGTAAGCAGTCGATTCAAATTAGTACCAAATACAACTGTCTGGAGCTAAGTTACAAAATAGGAAGAACAGTTACATCAGTTCCAACAAAAACAAATTACACCTTGTTCCTCAGCAAACACAAAATGCAGTTTTAGCAGAAATCATGTGGGCACATGCTTTCCCGGTATCATCTGAAATTTGTTGATCATTTTTACTCAAAAGCCTTTTGAAAGGCAATTTCTGCATTTGACAGTGAGTCTGTGTGTCAGCTTACATTAACACTACAATGAAGTTACTGTGAAAATCCCCTAGTCGCCACACTCCGGCGCCTGTTCGGGTACATGGAGGGAGAATTCAGAATGTTCAATTCACCTAACAAGCACGTCTTTTGGGAGTTGTGGGACGAAATCGGAGCACCCTCTGTACAAACAAAGAACAAAGAAAAGGACAGCACAGGAACAGGCCCTTCGGCCCTCCAAGCCTGCGCTGACCATTCTGCTCATTTAAACTAAAATCTTCCACACTTCCGCGGTTCGTATCCCTCTATTCCCATCCTATTCATGTATTTGTCAAGGTGCCCCTTAAACGTCACTATCGTCCCTGCTTCCACCACCTCCTCTGGCAGCAAGTTCCAGGCACCCACTACCCTCTGTATAAAAGCCTTACTTCGTACATCTCCTCTAAACATTGCCCCTTGCACCTTAAACCTATGCCCCCTAGTAATTGACCCCTCTACCCTGGGAAAATGTCTCTGACTATCCACTCTGTCTGTACCCCTCATAATTTATCAGGTCACCTCTCAACCTCTGTCGTTCCAATGAGAACAAACCGAGTTCATTCAACCTGTCCTCAAAGCTAATGCAACATCCTGGTAAATCTCTTCTGCATCCTCTCTAAACCTCCACATCCTTCTGGTAGTGTGGCGACCAGAATTGAACACTATACTCCAAGTGTGGCCTAACTAAGGTTCTAATCAGCTGCAACATGACTTGCCAATTTTTATACTAAATGCCCGGGCCAATGAAGGCAAGCATGCCGTATGCCTTCTTGACTACCTTCTCCACCAGTGTTGTCCCTTTCAGTGACCTGTGGACCTGTACACCTAGATCTCAGAGACTGTCAATACTCTTGAGGGGTCAACCATTCACTGTATATTCCCTACCTGTATTAGACCTTCCAAAATGCATGACCTCACATTTGTCCGAATTAAACTCCATCTGTCATCTCTCCGCCCATGTCTCCAAACGATCTAAATCCTGCTGAATCCTCTGATAGTCCTCATCGCTATCCGCAATCCCACCAACCTTTGTGTCGTCCGCAAACTTACTAATCAGACCAGTTACATTTTCCTCCAAATCATTTATATATATATACTACGAACAGCAAAGGTCCCAGCCCTGATCCCTGTTGAGCACCACTAGTCACAGCCCTCCAATCAGAAAAGCACCCTCCCATTGCCACTCTCTGCCTTCTATGACCTCGCCAGTTCTGTATCCATCTTGCCAGCTCACCTCTGATCCCGTGTGACTTCACCTTTTGTACCAGTCTGCCATGAGGGACCTGTAAACCCACGCAGACACAGGGAGAATGTGCAGACTCCGCACAGACAGTGACCCAAGCCAGGAATCGAACCCGGGTCCCTGGCGCTGTGAGGCAACAGTGCTAACCACTGTGCCACCCAACAGCCTTGAAACGACATTTCATTTTACAACAAACTATTCACATGCTGTAAGCACAAAGGCTCAAAGATGGTCACATTGGGTGTTCAATGAGAATTGCCAATATGCATTGGCTAATTTATGACGGGTTTAATGCGGGGTGGGGGTGGGTGGGGGGTGGGCACGAGAGCAATAGGTCAGAAGGTGAGAGCATTGAGGTAGAACGAGGGAATAGGGACAGTGTGGCTCGAAGGCAGAGCAGACAGGGAGAAGTTGCTGAACACAGCGGGTCTGGTGGCCTGAAGTGCATATGTTTTAATGCAAGAAGTATTACGGGTAAGGCAGATGAACTTAGAGCTTGGATTAGTACTTGGAACTATGATGTTGTTGCCATTACAGAGACCTGGTTGAGGGAAGGGCAGGATTAGCAGCTAAACGTTCCAGGATTTAGATGTTTCAGGCGGGGTAGAGGGGGATGTAAAAGGGGTGGCGGAGTTGCGCTACTGGTTAGGGAGGATATCACAGCTGTACTACGGGAGGACACCTCAGAGGGCAGTGAGGCTATATGGGTAGAGATCAGGAATAAGGAGGGTGCAGTCACAATGTTGGGGGTTTACTACAGGCCTCCCAACAGCCAGCGGGAGATAGAGAAGCAGATTAGTAGACAGATTTTGGAAAAGAGTAAAAAGAACAGGGTTGTGGTGTTGGGAGACTTCAACTTCCCTAATATTGACTGTGATTCACTTAGTGCTAGGGGCTTGGATGGGGCAGAGTTTGTAAGGAGTATCCAGGAGGGCTTCTCAAAACAATATGTAGACAGTCCAACTGGGAAAGGGGCGGTACTGGACCTGGTATTGGGGAATGAGCCCGGCCAGATGGTAGAAGTTTCAGTAGGGGAGCATTTCGGGAACAGTGACCATGGGCGAAATTCTCCCCCAACGGCGCGATGTCCGCCGACTGGCGCACAAATCGGCGCCAATCAGACGGGCATCGCTCCGCCCCAAAGGTGCAGAATGCTCCGCATCTTTGGGGGCCGAGCCCCAACATTGAGGGGCTAGGCCGACGCCGGAGGGATTTCCGCCCCGCCAGCTGGCGGAAATGGCGTTTGTTGCCCCGCCAGCTGGCGCGGAAATGCGGCGCATGCGCGGGAGCGTCAGCGGCCGCTGACAGTTTCCCGCGCATGCGTAGTGGGGAGAGTCACTTCCGCCTCCGCCATGGTGGAGGCCGTGGCGGAGGCGGAAGGGAAGAGTGCCCCCACGGCACAGGCCCGCCCGCGGATCGGTGGGCCCCGATCGCGGGCCAGGCCACCGTGGGGGCACCCCCCGGGGTCAGATCGCCCCGCGCCCCCCCCAGGACCCCGGAGCCCGCCGACGCCGCCTGGTCCCGCCGGTAAATACCAGGTTTAATTTACGCCGGCGGGACAGGCAATTTCTGGGAGGGACTTCGGCCCATCCGGGCCGGAGAATTGAGTGAGGGGTCCCGCCAACCGGCGCGGCCCAATTCCCGCCCCCGCCCAATCTCCGGTACCAGAGACTTCGGCGGGGGCGGGATTCACGGCGGCCAAGGGCCATACTCCGACCCGGCGGGGGGTCGGAGAATGACGCCCTGTAATTCAGTAAGTTTTAAAGTGCTGGTGGACAAGGATAAGAGTGGTCCTAGGGTGAATGTGCTAACTTGGGGGAAGGCTAATTATAACAATATTAGGCGAGAACTGAAGAACCTAGATTGGGGGCGGATGTTTGAGGGCAAATCAACATCTGACATGTGGGAGGCTTTCAAGTGTCAGTTGAAAGGAATTCAGGACCGGCATGTTCCTGCGAGGAAGAAGGATAAATACGGCAATTTTCAGGAACCTTGGATAACGAGAGATATTGTAGGCCTCGTCAAAAAGAAAAAGGAGGAATTTGTCAGGGCTAAAAGGCTGGGAACAGACGAAGCCTGTGTGGAATATCAGGAAAGTAGGAAGGAACTTAAGCAAGGGGTCAGGAGGTCTAGAAGGGGTCACGAAAAGTCATTGGCAAATAGGGTTAAGGAAAATCCCAAGGCTTTTTACACGTACATAAAAAGCAAGTGGGTAGCCAGGGAAAGGATTGGCCCACTGAAGGATAGGCAAGGGAATCTATGTGTGGAGCCAGAGGAAATGGGCGAGGTACTAAATGAATACTTTGCATCAGTATTCACCAAAGAGAAGGAATTGGTAGATGTTGAGTCTGGAGAAGGGTGTGTAGATAGCCTGGGTCACATTGAGATCCAAAAAGACGAGGTGTTGGGCTTCTTAAAAAATATTAAGGGAGATAAGTCCCCAGGGCCTGATGGGATCTACCCCAGGATACTGAAGGAGGCTGGAGAGGAAATTGCTGAGGCCTTGACAGAAATCTTTGGATCCTCACTGTCTTCAGGTGATGTCCCGGAGGACTGGAGAATAGCCAATGTTGTTCCTCTGTTTAAGAAGGGTAGCAAGGATAATCCAGGGAACTACAGGCCGGTGAGCCTTACTTCAGTGGTAGGGAAATTACTGGAGAGAATTCTTCGAAACAGGATCTACTCCCATTTGGAAGCAAATGGACGTATTAGTGAGAGGCAGCATGGTTTTGTGAAGGGGAGGTCGTGTCTCACTAACTTGATAGAGTTTTTCGAGGCGGTCACAAAGATGATTGATGAAGGTAGAACATAGAACGATACAGCGCAGTACAGGCCCTTCGGCCCACGATGTTGCACCGAAACAAAAGCCATCTAACCTACACTATGCCCTTATCCTCAATGTTGGTGAGTTCACTACTGTTGCAGGTAGGGCATTCCAAGGCCTCACCACTCTTTGCGTAAAGAACCTACCTCTGACCTCTGTCCGATATCTATTACCCCTCAGTTTAAAGCTATGTCCCCTCATGCCAGCCATTTCCATCCGCGGGAGAAGGCTCTCACTGTCCACCCTATCTAACCCCCTGATCATTTTGTATGCCTCTATTAAGTCTCCTCTTAACCTTCTTCTCTCCAACGAAAACAACCTCAAGTCCATCAGCCTTTCCTCATAAGATTTTCCCTCCATACCAGGCAACATCCTGGTAAATCTCCTCTGCACCCGCTCCAAAGCCTCCACGTCCTTCCTATAATGCGGTGACCAGAATAGTACGCAATACTCCAAATGTGGCCTTACCAGAGTTTTGTACAGCTGCAACATGACCTCATGACTCCGGAACTCAATCCCTCTACCAATAAAGGCCAACACTCCATAGGCCTTCTTCACAACCCTATCAACCTGGGTGGCAACTTTCAGGGATCTATGTACATGGACACCTAGATCCTTCTGCTCATCCACACTTCCAAGAACTTTACCATTAGCCAAATATTCCGCATTCCTGTTATTCCTTCCAAAGTGAATCACCTCACACTTCTCTACATTAAACTCCATTTGCCACCTCTCAGCCCAGCTCTGCAGCTTATCTATGTCCCTCTGTAACCTGCTACATCCTTCCACACTGTCGACAACACCACCGACTTTAGTGTCGTCTGCAAATTTACTCACCCACCCTTCTGCGCCCTCCTCTAGGTCATTGATAAAAATGACAAACAGCAACGGCCCCAGAACAGATCCTTGTGGTACTCCACTTGTAACTGAACTCCATTCTGAACATTTCCCATCAACCACCACCCTCTGTCTTCTTTCAGCTAGCCAATTTCTGATCCACATCTCTAAATCACCCTCAATCCCCAGCCTCCGTATTTTCTGCAATAGCCTACCGTGGGGAACCTTATCAAATGCTTTACTGAAATCCATATACACCACATCAACTGCTCTACCCTCGTCTACCTGTTCAGTCACCTTCTCAAAGAACTCGATAAGGTTTGTGAGGCATGACCTACCCTTCACAAAGCCATGCTGACTATCCCTGATCATATTATTCCTATCTAGATGATTATAAATCTTGTCTCTTATAATCCCCTCCAAGACTTTACCCACTACAGACGTGAGGCTCACCGGTCTATAGTTGCCGGGGTTGGCTCTACTCCCCTTTTTGAACAAAGGGACCACATTTGCTATCCTCCAGTCCTCTGGCACTATTCCTGTAGCCAATGATGACATAAAAATCAAAGCCAAAGGTCCAGCAATCTCTTCCCTGGCCTCCCAGAGAATCCTGGGATAAATCCCATCAGGCTCTGGGGACTTATCTATTTTCAGCCTGTCCAGAATTGCCAACACCTCTTCCCTATGTACCTCAATGCCATCTATTCTAATCGCTGGGTCTCAGCATTCTCCTCCACAACATTATCTTTTTCCTGAGTGAATACTGACGAAAAATATTCATTTAGTATCTCACCTATCTCTTCAGACTCCACACACAACTTCCCATCCCTGTCCTTGACTGGCCCTACTCTTACCCTAGTCACTCACTTATTCCTGACATACCTATAGAAAGCTTTTGGCTTTTCCTTGATCCTACCTGCCAAATACTCCTCATGTCCCCTCCTTGCTCGTCTTAGCTCTCTCTTTAGATCCTTCCTCGCTACCTTGTAACTATCCATCGCCCCAACTGAAACTTCACACCTCATCTTCACATAGGCCTCCTTCTTCCTCTTAACAAGAGATTCCACTTCTTTGGTAAACCACGGTTCCCTCGCTCTACACATTCCTCCCTGCCTGACCGGTACGTACTTATCAAGAACACGCAGTAGCTGTTCCTTGAACAAGCTACACTTATCCAGTGTGCCCAACACTTGCAGCCTACTTCTCCAACCTATCCCCCCCCAAGTCACATCTAATGGCATCATAACTGCCCTTCCCCCAGCTGTGGATGTTGTCTATATGGACTTCAGTAAGGCCTTTGGCAAGGTCCCTCATGGTAGACGAGGACAAAAGGTGAAGTCACACGGGATCAGGGGTGAACTGGCAAGGAGGATACAGAACTGGCTAGGTCATAGAAGGCAGAGAGTAGCAATGGAAGGATGCTTGTCTAATTGGAGGGCTGTGACCAGTGGTGTTCCGCAGGGATCAATGTTGGGACCTTTGATGTTTGTAGTATATATAAATGATTTGGAGGAAAATGTAACTGCTCTGATTAGTAAGTTTGCAGACGACACAAAGGTTAGAGGAATTGCGGATAGCGATGAGGACTATCAGAGGATACAGCAGGATTTAGATTGTTTGGAGACTTGGGCGGAGAGATGGCAGATGGAGTTTAATCCGGACAAATGTGAGGTAATGCATTTTGGAAGGTCTAATGCAGGTAGGGAATATACAGTGAATGGTCGAACCCTCAAGAGTATTGAAAGTCAGAGAGATCTAGGAGTACAGGTCCACAGGTCACTGAAAGTGGCAACACAGGTGGAGAAGGTAGTCAAGAAGGCATACGGCATGCTTGCCTTCATTGGCCGGGGCATTGAGTATAAGAATTGACAAGTCATGTTGCAGCTGTATAGAACCTTAGTTAGGCCACACTTGGAGTATAGTGTTCAATTCTGGTCGCCACACTACCAGAAGGATGTGAAGGCTTTAGAGAGGGTGCAGAAGAGATTTACCAGAATGTTGCCTGGTATGGAGGGCATTAGCTATGAGGAGCGGTTGAATAAACTCGGTTTGTTCTCACTGCAACGACGGAGGTTGAGGGGCGACCTGATAGAGGTCTACAAAATTATGTGGGGCATAGACAGAGTGGATAGTCAGAGGATTTTCCCCAGGGTAGAGGGGTCAATAACTAGGGGGCATAGGTTTAAGGTGAGAGGGGCAAGGTTTAGAGTAGATGTACGAGGCAAGTTTTTTACACAGAGGGTAGTGGGTTCCTGGAACTAGCTACCGGAGGAGGTGGTGGAAGCAGGAATGATAGTGACGTTTAAGGGGCATCTTGACAAATACATGAATAGGATGGGAATAGAGGGATACGGACCCAGCAAGTGTAGAAGATTGTAGTTTAGTCGGGCAGCATGGTCGGCACGGGCTTGGAGGGCCAAAGGGCCTGTTCCTGTGCTGTACATTTCTTTGTTCTTTGTTGTTCTTGACCTGATTTTAAATATCTTGGTTTCAAGCAGGAGAATTCCTGATTAGATAAAGTGCCGCTGCTTGTACATCCACTCCTCTTAAAACTTTTATCAAAATGTCCTCGCGTCTTTCGCTTCGAAAAATACACATAACCATGTCGAGGTGAGGCAAAGAAAGAGATGTTTGGATGGATGGCCAAAAACGGTTCAAAGTGCTGGATTTAAAGGAGGGCTTTAGACTAGGGGAGGGAGCTGGAGAGATGAAAGAGTTAGAAAAGGAATTCCAGAATACAGAGCTTAGACAGTAATGGCATCTGAAAGGAGGGAGATGCATAAAGGACGTCCAATGTTGTCTTCCAGGAATGGTGCCTTTGTCTAAATTTTATGATTGGCATTATTTTAATACCAATATTAAACCATTAAAAATAAATGGGTTAATGTTGGCCCTGAAATAATCTTATTTTCAATCGCAAGTCGTAAAAATGTGCAAAGCTTACTTTGCCACTGACTAACTTTAATTACAATTACAGGGTGAATTCAATTTAACCCACCACCCATCACGACTTCAATTAAAGCATATCTTCCAATAACTACAATATCCTCAGCCTACATGTCGGAAAATAATAGTTTATTAAAACATATTTGTAAAATACTAATTAAATATTACACTTGGATGGAACACTGACATTAAAGTTGAATTTGCATTTTAAATCATATCAAAATTGTCATCAAGTCATAAATCACCATAAAGCATTTCAAATCGAGTCAGCATTAGTGTAAGTAGAAAGCTTTCTTCCAGCTCTTTTTTTCTTCACTTTGCTTTCCTCTCGTCTTTCTCACCAGTATTGGGCGAAATTCTCCATTTGGGAGGCTCTCTTGTCGGAAGTGGATTGCAACTGATTTGCGCTCCCAAATCAGGAAGCAATTCACTATCCTTTGCCATGCAAATTCATGCATGGCAAGGATTATGAGGGATTCCCGACGGTATCCCATTTTCAGGCCACCATTTTGAGCTGGTGGTCTGATAGCGAGGTTCCGCAGCTAGCCAATGCTCCCCGCATCGCAAATCAGCCCCCACCCCACCCTCCTGCATCACACATTAGCACCCCCCCACCTCCAGATTTTCTGTGTCCCCCCGCCCAAGTAACTCTACAGCACTCTGACTACAATGTTTACAAACGTTGAGGACTTCAAAGAGAGTTAAGTGCATTTCAATACTCCCATTCACGCTCGAGTAATTTTGAAGTGCTCAGCTGGAAATTGGCAGCATATAGCTGTCTTTGAAGTGCTTGATGTTTGCAAACATTGTGGTCAGAGAAGTTCAGAGTTACTGAACCATGACGGAAGATGAATGAAACAAGGCTGACAGCTGTGTGTGTGTGGAAGCTGTTAATCACAGTGCACTAAGGAAAATTAACAAGTGGCTTCCAGCTCAAACATCTGAGGGATTGAGACACAGGTCACTGCGTTCTCTTTCCAGGAATTGACACATATTGATTCCTCTGTCAGAGCCAGCAGGTGTATGCCCAGGTAAGTGATAGAACAGTAACTTTTTTCATTGTCTCTGCCTAGACAGCTATCTAGCTTCCAGACAGGCATCTATTTTCTGGGGGATCTCCCTATTTAGGGGGTCTCTGGGGGGCCTTATTTAGGGGGCTCTGGGGTCTCTTTATTTAAGGGGTCTCTGGGGGGAGTGGGCAGGTCTGGCATTGTGGGAGTGGAGTTTGGCCCTTGGTGGACTTTGGGGCCAACTCCCTTAAGGGGTTGTTCCCTTGGCCACTGCGAGGTCCATCACGTCTGGGCCATGCCCAGGAATACCAACAGTAAATCCCACCCACGTAGTTCCTGGCTCAGAGGACTGGAGAATCACACGGATCTGGAGAATGAGGGGCGTCATTCTCCGACCCCCCAGAGGTCGGAGAATGGCCGTTGGCCGCCGTGAATCCCGCCCCCGCCGGTTGCCGAAGTCTCCGAAGGGAGAAAAGTCGGCGGGGCGTTAATGGCGCCGCTGCCGTGGAGGATGTCACGGGTCTGCGCAAGGCAGCCGATTTTCGGCCTGCCGATATTCTCCCTTCCGGATGGGCCGAAGTCCCGTTGACGTGATGACCGTTCACGTCGACGTGAATCAAACCTCCTTTTCATCGGCGTGACACGGTGCTCCAGGCTCACGCCGACCAGCGTGGAGGTGAGTGACGGCCTGGGGGTTGGCTCTGGGCAGGAAATGGCGTGGCCGCAGTCTGAATGTGTGAGGAGAGGTGTCTCGGGTTGTGTGTGTGTGTGTGCGGCGGGGTGGGGGGGGGGGGGGTGTTAGAGTAGGCTGGGCTCCGGGGTAGTGCCGGGAGGGGGTCCGTGCCGGGGTGGAGGTTGGGGGGGGGGTCCGTGCTGGGGTGGAGGTTGGGGGGGGTCCGTGCCGTGCCGGGGTGGAGGTTGGGGGGGGTCCGTGCCGGGGTGGAGGTTGGGGGTTGGGGGGGGGGGTCCGTGCTGGGTGGAGTTTGGGGGGGGTCCGTGCCGGGGTGGAGGTTGGGGGGGGGTCTGTGCTGGGGTGGAGATTGGGGGGGGGTCAGTGCTGGGGTGGAGGTTGGGGGGGGTCCGTGCCGGGGTGGAGGTTGGGGGGGGGTACGTGCTGGGGTGGAGGTTGGGGGGTATCCGTGCTGGGGTGGAGGTTGGGGGGGGGTCCGTGCCGGGGTGGAAGTTGGGGGGGGGGTCCGTGCAGGGGTGGAGGTTGGGGGGGGGTCCGTGCCGGGGTGGAGGTTGGGGGGGACCGTGCCGGGGTGGAGGTTGGGGGGGGGTCCGTGCTGGGGTGGAGGTTGGGGGGGGTCCGTGCCGGGGTGGTTGGGGGGGGGGGTCCGTGCCGGGGTGGAGGTTGGGGGGTTGGGGGGGGGGTCCGTGCTGAGGTGGAGGTTGGGGGGGGGGGTCCGTGCCGAGGAGGGGGATGGGAGGGCAAGTGAGTTGGTCCACCTGGCCAGGTGCCAGCCTCCAACAGTTGGACCCATGCGGTCCATGCCACCTGGCTGGGGGGAGGAGGGGATATGGGCAATGATGACATGTCGTCGTTCCCCTCCCCCCCACCAGGCCGTCATGTTTTCAGATCATCCAGCGATGTTGGCCGCCGTGGTGGCAGCCGCTCATGTCTATGTTGACCTGGATGAGGAGGAGGAGGAGGAGGAGGAGGAGGAGGAGGAGCGTGCCAGAGAGGCGGCGCAGGCTGCCGCAGAGGGGCAGGCGGCAGCCGCCCAGGCTGGAGGGACACCTGACCAACAGGACGAGGAGGGGGAGGAGGACGTCGCGGCCCCACGGCAACGGAGGCACCCGAGGGCGCCCCGTGTGTACCGGCCCCGGCAGTCATAGCAGGACCTCACGGACCGGGAATGCAGGAGGAGACGCCGGATGAGCCGGGAAACCGTGGCACACATCTGCCACCTGCTGGCACACCTGTCACCGTGTGGCACTGGCGGGGGACACCCTCTCCCCGTGTCCGTCAAGGTTACGGTGGCCCTGAACTTTTATGCAACGGGGTCATTCCAGGCACCGAGTGGGGACCTGTCCGGCATATCGCAGACATCGGTGCATCGGTGCATCCGGGCAGTGACAGATGCCCTATATGCCATGGCGCACCGCTACATCCGCTTCCCCGTGGACCGGGCCAGCCATGATGCCCGGGCCGTGGGCTTCTCTGCCGTTGTCGGGTTCTCAATGGTCCAGGGCGCGATCAATGGGATGCACGTCGCCGTGCGGCCACCTGCAGATAACAGGGCCGTGTTCACTAATAGGAAGGGGACCTATTCGATGAACGTACAGGTGGTCTGCGACCACCGCATGATAATCCTGCACGTCTGCGCCCGTCACCCAGGCAGTGTACACGACTCATTCGTGTTGTCGCGGTCATCCATCCCCGGCATGTACGAGGGAAGCCATCCCCGGCTGAGGGGCTGGTTGCTGGGCGACAGGGGCTACCCATTGCGATCGTGGCTGATGACGCCTATACGGAGGCCACGCAATGAGGCGGAGAACCGCTACAATGATGCCCATGTAGCGACAAGGGGAGTGATCGAGAGGTGCTTTGGCGTGCTGAAGATGCGTTTCAGGTGCCTGGACCTCTCTGGGGGCGCCCTCCAGTATCGGCCAGATAGGGTCGGCCGCATCATTGTGGTGTGCTGCGTCCTGCACAACATAGCCCAGCAGAGGGGCGATGTGTCGCAGGCAGAGGAGGGCGGAGTGGAGGAGCAGCAGGAAGAGGCCCAGTCCTCCCCAGATGAGGGGGATGGGGGCAATGGTCAGGGCTGACGGGGTAGACACAGGCGGGTGGCTGTCCGCCGTTACCGGCTGGCCCAGCGGGCACGGGACAGACTGATAGACGCCCGCTTCACTGACTAGATGGGCGTGGGAATCGGGTAGTATGGCAACAGACCGCACACCATGGCAACAGCCGACCACCCACACCCCCCACCCATCCACCCACCCAGCACCCTCACCCCCCTCCCCAACCCCACCCACCCCACCCGCATGCACACCACCCCCCCCCCCCCCCCCCCCCCCCATTGCCGATCCACCTGCGGCACAACGGGCCGGGCTCACACAGTTGCGGGTGGACGCGTGTCTATCGCAGGCCATGGAAGATGATGACAACCCGCCCTGCGATGAGCTCCTGGCTCTACATCGTTGGACTATGTCTGACCCATGGCCACAGTACCACCATCCACCCGGACCATCCCTGCATGCGGCTGTGACACTGCAGCGCACGGTCCCGTCCTCTGCCCGGGGGTTGTTGATGGCAGCCCAGGGGGAAGGGGGCAGACTCACCTGGGGCTGAGGTAAGACCACCCCTCACACACACACTTGCGCTCAACGTACATGACACGCCCGCACACTTTGGACAGAGCACAAAGGCAGCTTCTGTAGGTGTAACATTGACTTTAATAACCAAAGGAGTTCATGCACGTGCCCTAGCCCCTAAAACTCATCTGTGCCCTGCACCCGTGCCAACTTACTCAGTGTCTAATTGTTTGGCCTTACGGGCCCTTTGACTACGTCTACGTGGTTCCCCAGACGGTACAGCAGAACTGGAGGTGGACTCCTGTGATTCCTGCCCTCTGACACTGGATCCCTTTGGCGGCCGTTTCCTGGGGCGTCCTGGCCTAGATGGGCCAGGCTGCGGCCTGGGCGACTGGGATGGCGAGCTGCCAGCCTGTCCTGCCCGTTGCCCACCCGATGCACCTGGGACGGAAGGGGGGGAGTCCGAGGTGTCGCGGTGTACCGGGACCTCCCCTACAGAGGGAGCCGGGATGGACCACACCACCTCCTCCTCCCTCGGGGTGCCCGATGGCCCCCAGGCCTCTACATGGGTGGGGATGCGAACGGACTGGCCATCCGACGCCCCCCCGACATCTGGCGCTGCCAGTCCTGGAGGCCCGTGCTGGTATCGACAGGGGTCTGCAGGTTTGCAGCCATGGAGACCAGGGTGTTGGCAAACCCTGTCTGTGACAGTGCGACGCCAGCTCGCACATGGCCACTGGCGCCGATGCCCTCAGCGATGGCCTGCAGAGACTGGGCCATGGCCTGCAGAGACTGGGCTATGGCGTTGAGCGCCTCTGCTATCTGGCGCTGGCACTGGCTCATGGCCTCCTGTGAGAGGGCAGCCATTTCCTGGGCCACAGACGCCGCCTGCACGGAAGGCCCCAGGCCTCGCAAATCGTTCCCCATGTCTGACACCGTTGCACCCATTGCCTCCACCGCGGACGCCACCCGTGCGGTGTCAGCCTGGGTGGCACGCATGACCGGCACCACTCCCAGCTCCTGGACGCGGGTGGACTCCTCCACCTGCGACCGAAGCGCCGCAAGCCGCCCGTCACCCTCTTCGCTCGTCTCCGGGTCGGTGGTTGCATCGGATCTATGTGTGGATGTGGTAACTGCAGGATCCCGGGATCCATCTGGGCGGCAGATGTTCGCTTGGGCTGGGCTGCCCTCTGACCGCCCGGTCCCTCTGCTGCTCCTACCTCCACCTGCTGTACCGGGACGGCTGTGTTGTGCACACCAGTGAGTGTACCAGACGCCTCATCACTAAAGTGCCCAACCGTGGTGAGTGTTTCTGCGATGGTGGAGGGTGTTGGTGACAGCAGTGGCGTTGTGTCGTGCTTTTCGTCCCACTCTGAGTCCATGGCACTTTGGGGTGGGGTTCGTCTCCACCCATCACTCTGAGTCACTGTCCGGTATTTCGTCTTCCTGGGTAGTGCTGTCCCGGGTAGGGGTGTCCTGGGTAGTGCTGTCCCGGGTAGGGGTGTCCCGGGTAGGGGTGTCCTGGGTAGGGGTGTCCTGGGTAGTGCTGTCCCGGGTAGGGGTGTCCCGGGTAGGCGAGTCCTGGGTAGGGGTGTCCTGGGTAATGGTGTCCTGGGTAGTGGTGTCCTGGGTAGTGGTGTCCTGGGTAGTGGTGTCCTGGCTCGGATGTGACGGGGGCCTGTGGCTGCCCACCTCGTCGCTGGGTGGTCGCTCCCGCACGTGACGGGGGTGTCGTCTCCTTTTTGCTCCAGGTCTCTCCGTCTCCCGTGGTCTCCGAGGGGCATCCTGCGGGGCGTCGCATGCTGGAGGGTGCGGGTCTCTCCGTCTCCCGTGGTCTCGAGGGGCATCCTGCGGGCGTCGCATGCTGGAGGGTCCGGGGTCTCTCCGTCTCCCGTGGTCTCCGAGGGGCATCTTGCGGGCGTCGCATGCTGGAGGGTCCGGGTCTCTCCGTCTCCCGTGGTGTGCAAGGGGCATCCTGCGGGCGTCGCATGCTGGAGGGTCCGGGTCTCTCCGTCTCCGTGGTGTGCGAGGGGCATCCTGCGGGCGTCGCATGCTGGAGGGTGCGGGTCTCTCCGTCTCCCGTGGTCTCCGAGGGGCATCCTGCGGGCGGTCTGCATCTGCGGGGATTGGTGCCTGGACGTTTGGTCCTGCGATACACAATGAAGCATGCATGCTTAGACATCAGGCAGTGATCAAGTTATACGGGGGAGGGGGATATAGGGGAGGGGGGATATGGGGACGGGCTGTCGGTGGCTCACTCGCTAGTACGCCCCCGACCTCTGCATCAGCAACCTCCCGGTCCTCAGGTCCGCCAGCCAGTTCCAGGGCCCTTTCCTCATGTACGGTCAGTGGCCTCTCATCAGCGGGCCCTCCTCCAGTCCTCACATGCTCCCTATTGTTGTGTGCGCGCTTCTCCTGTGGATGGGGGGGCAGGGGTAAAAGGCAACAGTGTTAGGCAGGTATATGAATGCACGCCATCGGTTGTGCGTGCATTGAAGAGATTAAGGTTAGGGCTGGATTCTCTTGGGGATATGGGGGATATGGGGGAGGGGGTATATGGGGAGGGGGGATATGGGGGATATGGGGGATATGGGGGAGGGGGGATATGGGAGATATGGGTGAGGGGGGATATGGGGAGGGGGGATATGGGGGAGGGGGGATATGGGGGAGGTAGATATGGGGGAGGGGGGATATGGGGGATATGGGGAGGGGGGGATATGGGGAGGGGCGATATGGGGAGGGGGGATATGGGGGATATGGGGAGGGGGGATATGGGGGAGGGGGGATATGGGGGAGGGGGGATATGGGGGATATGGGGGAGGGGGGGGATATGGGGGAGGGGGGGATATGGGGGAGGGGGGATATGGGGGATATGGGGAGGGGGGGATATGGGGGATATGGGGGAGGGGGGATATGGGGGATATGGGGGAGGGGGGATATGGGGGATATGGGGAGGGGGGTATATGGGGGAGGGGGATATGGGGATGGGGGGATATGGGGAGGGGGGGATATGGGGGAGGCTCACCCTGCCTGCTCTGACGAGGTCGTTCACCTTCTTGTGGCACTGGGTGCCTGTCCGTGGTGTCAGGGCCACAGCGGTGACGGCCTCTGCCACTTCCCTCCACAGACGCCGGCTGTGGCGTGGGGCAACTCTGCGGCCGTGCCCGGGATACAGGGCGTCCCTCCTCTGCTCCACCGCGTCCAGGAGCGCCTCCACATCGCGTGACTCGAACCTCGGGGCTGAGCGACGGCCACACATCCAGTCGGGTGTTGCGGTCGGGTGTTCCGGTCGGGTGGGGGGGAGCAGCGCGGCCTTATGAGCCGTCACACCGTGCAGCGCGTATGACGCTGCACGGCGTGAACCACTGCGCAAGCGCGAATCCCGTTACGTCGCTGCTAGCCCATTTCGGGCCGGAGACTATCGACCCATTTTTCCGACGTGACGCAAGTCGGATTTGCGCCGTTTTTTGCGCCGATCGACGGACTTTCCGCCGATAACGGAGAATTTCGCCGATGATGCTCGGTTCACTAAGTGAGTGCAAATTGTTCATTAAGACCCATTTTCATCCTGCAGCTGCCACGTGGGCACGACCCTAATCCCGCCACCAGCAGGGGGCGGAAGCATCGCAAACGCCGATCCCGTTTTTATCTCAGACGCTCCAATTCTCCGCCGCTTTGGGAATCCTGCTACCAGCAGCGGCTGGCGGAGAATTTCCCCCGTTGTCTCTTATTTGTTCTCTTTGCTGCGTCTCTTATTCTTTTTTGTCCCTGTGTCGAGCCCATAAATGTGGCCACACCAACCTTTTAAACCTCAAATAAATTGGGAATGAGACACTCACAGTTATTATGAATAAGAAGAGTACCTTCAGCCATATTGGCTAAAGTCAAACCATTGGCATGCACTGCCTATGCCTGAAACAGCTGTTGGGCCCTTTGCAAGTACAACACCTGTTTGAATTCTTCGTTTGATTAGTTGACCACATGGAAACCGTCACAGATCTACATGTGACCTTAAAAGGAGTGTCATAACCAACAGGACAATGTTTTGAAAAACACTTGATCGATTGTGAAGCTGGAAGGAGCAGGTATGCTGTTAGCCCGAGTTCCACCATTACCTTCTCTTGGTCACCACTTCCTTTCCGTCCCTTCCCAGTCATACCTCCACTCTCCCCAGCTTCATCAAATGTCTGAGAGCCATTGTTGGGATTAAAGGGCTTAATCCCGCTCTATGATTTTCATTTGAAATCTGGGAGGACATTGTATTATTTGGACACTTCAGAACTGATCTAGATTATTTTTTTTAAATGGCATAAATTTGCCATGAACTGTGGGCCTTTGCAAGAAATCCCAAGACTTCAGGTAAATGACAAATGGCTCAGGAGGAGAAAAGTGTTTTGCTTGTTTGAACTATGTGTTTTAATGGTTGGGGAAAAAAAACATATTTTAAAGGCAAAGGCCTTTGTGGATTACTGAAAATCACCTAACGAAGATGTGTTTTATGTTTTGAATTCAGTTGGGAATAAACTGAGAAGGAGAAAGCATCGCAACACGTACTTATCTTGCCTGACCTGAAGTACAGCATGGTTCTCAGAATCCAGCTCGGAATCCTCATATCAATGAGACTTGTGTGTATTTGGTTATCTGAGAGTTTGAGGTGAGAGGGCAGGATTGACCAGCTCTATACTTCTCTGCATCAAATTACCTCCAGACAGCTACTGAGGCTAGTGAGCCGTCTTCACTCAAGGCAGCGCCAGATTGACAGCGTTGAAATCCTGCAAACTTTATCCTTTTCATAAAGTTTTTCTTAAACCAACAGTCCCTGCAGATATTCTATTTGTTTGTCCTTTGTTTTTCCTGCTTTTGTGTGTGTGCATGTTTGACTATGCTCTGGTATTTTAAAAGGGATGGATTGTTACACTTGCAGGTTACAAATTGTCTGACTGCCCCAATCTCCCCCCCCCCCCCAACCCTCTTTCATCAGACCCCCCCCCCCCCACCCCCACCCATTTACAACCCCCTTTCCCCCTCAATCTTGAAGAGGCCCCGGGAACACCCACTGACCCCCCCCTGCATCTGGTAGGGTCACCCGGGTCTGATCCAATGCAGTGCCAACCTGGCATCTCGGAACTACCACCCTCGTGGTCCCCCAGCCAGCTTGGCAGTGTCATCCAAGCACCCTGGCAGTGCCGAGGTGTCCCAGTGTCAGACGGAATGCCAAGGTGCCATGCTGCCCTGTCTCCGACCACCCAGGGATCTCTAATGGGGTGGGAGATGCCCCAGGTGCCATTATGACCAGCCCACGTTTGTGGAAACCAGTACTAAATCGTGCCCTTGCGAGGTCTCCATGGCGTGGCCATTAGGTCCCGGGTGCCAGGAGTTGACATAAATGCATATGCAAATGCACATTTAAATTAGTCAAATGGCTCATTTGAATATGCTGCCCTGAATCTCAGCCAGTGAGGGCGAGATCCAGATTGCGACATCGCGTGAGACTCCGATAATCTCATGAGGCGTTTTGACCAAGTGGGCGCAACAAGGCCGTTAAACTGTGCTCGTTACTTCTCCATTAGGGAGCATTACCATTCCAAATTACTGCTACCTATCCCATTCCTCATCTCAGTGAAAATAGTGGGTGCCTGGTTTGGGAGCAGGGGGAGACTTCTGTAATCGGGCTCTGGCACCTTTTTGACTAAAGCTTGGACCCCTTCAGATTTTATTCAGGCCCAAGAAGTGTCTTTGGGCATTTCATTTGATCTGTAAAACCTAGTATCATATCAATGATGCATGCACTAGTCAAGTCACTGGGGAAGTGAACAAGCACATCTAGCTCCTCTGATAACTTTCTTGTCTATGTTTTATTATGTTGTCACATATTGTGCACATTTTTATATTCATCATATTGGAATATATTCAGTGTGGTGTATTGGGATATCCTACATTTCAGGCACTAAGGACTCCTAGGGCTTGATTTTCAATTGTAGTTGGGGACAGAAATAGCTGCATTCGCAATTTGAAAAGCATCTTACTGGAGGGCGGAACTGCATCTTGTCAACTCTGGAACATGCAGCAATTTACAAAGAGAGAGCAGGAGGTTGGGAACAGTGAGAGGGAGGGGAACGGAGAAACCATTTGTCTCCAATTAAGCTGCTTGAGGAGCTTATTGAGGGTGAGAAGACAATTTTCAATTTGTAAATTGCTAGACCCAGTCTGGTCTACGTTACTGCACAGCTGTCAGGTTCAATGTGAGCAGATGTTAAAGATCTTTTTTTTAAGCTGAGAAATGTTGGGACCTGGAGGAGCTCATGCTGCGTTGTGCAGCTCATATGGCTGCTGGGCCACTTATATATTTTTATCTCCTCGACAGGGCACCATTGTGCTTCAATATGGCTGCCATGTGTCTTTCCCACTCCTGACCTTCAGGCAGCTCCCATCACCTGGTAACTCTCAGAACCACTAACTGGGCACCAAGCTTGCCTCCAACCCAATTAGAACATTCACATTTCAAGATTGCACTGTATAAGTGATGTGGCGCAGTGTTGGGACATGAAGATTTACCATTAAGCCCACAGTGTTGGGTGCAAGCACTTCCAGATCACAGACAGCAGATAGATACAGAGCAAAATAAAAGCAAATTACTGCGGATGCTGGAATCTGAAACAAAAGAGAAATTGCTGGAAAATCTCAGCAGGTCTGGCAGCATCTGTCGGGAGAGAAAAGAGCTAACGTTTCGAGTCCGGTGACTCTTTGTCAAAGCTAACAGACAGAGAAAGTGGGGAATATTTATACTGTGGAGTGAGAATGAAAGATGAGTCATAGCCACAGAAACCCAGGGAAACCGGGTGCTAATGGCCACAGAAACCAAGGGGAAAGAGTGCGAATGGCAGTCCCCAGAGAGAACAAAAGATGTGAAAGGCCAAATAGCAGAGAAACTAACATCAGAGGGTGAACTGTAGATGTGCGGGGAGGGGAAGCAAAGAGGAGAAAGGTTAAGGAAAGGTGGATAAGATTGGGGGTGGTTAAATATATATTAAGAAAGACAAGAAAGAAAGAAATGGCAAAAGACAGTTAAAATGAAATGGGATGAAAACAAATGGGTCGAAGTGGGATACAGCTAATCATCTGAAGTTGTTGAATACGATGTTG
This sequence comes from Scyliorhinus torazame, assembly GCF_047496885.1. NCBI lineage: Eukaryota > Metazoa > Chordata > Chondrichthyes > Carcharhiniformes > Scyliorhinidae > Scyliorhinus > Scyliorhinus torazame. The sequence continues at coordinate 48,253,642 of NC_092724.1, forward strand.
AGACCGGAAGGCTGTAACGTGCCAAACCGGAAGATGAGATGTTGTTCCTCCAGTTTGCGTTGAGCTTCACTGGAACATTGCAGCAGGCCAGGAACAGACACGTGGGCATGGGAGCAGGGTCTTGTGTTAAAATGGCAAGCAATGGGAAGGTCAGGGTCCTGAATGCGCACAGACCGAAGATGCTCAGCAAAGCGATCACTCAGTCTGCGTTTGGTCTCTCCGATATAGAGGAGACCACATTGGGAGCAGCGAATGCAGTCGACCATTTTGGAAGAGATGCAAGTGAAATGCTGCTTAACCTGGAATGAGTGTTTTGGGCCTGGGATGTTAAGTATGGAAGAGGTAAAGGAGCGAGTCTTACACCTTCTGCAATTGCATGAGAAGGTACCATGGGTGATGGGAGAGGTGCTGGGTATGGTGGAGGAGTGGACTAGATTATCTCGGAGGGAACAGTCTCTGCGGAATGTTGACAGAGGGAGTGAAGGGAAGATATGTTTGGTGGTGGTTAGATATAGAGCAAAGTCTTTTGTACTCGAGCCAACAACTTTGCTCAGTTGTATCTTCAGTAACTATCCCATCAATTGTTTCATTTCAACGCTTACCATGCTGTGACTTCTTCAGAGAAGATTACCAATTTAATGTCAATTTGTGACAAATAAGACCAATGTTACATTGTCAACATTTTTGCTTGTGGGATCCCAATTTAAAGAAGTCTTTTGGATGCTCGCAATTTGTTCATGAGAAATTAAAACAAATGCAGGGATCTTGCAAATTGCTGCATTTTAGATTTTCAATGTGAATCGTGTGGAATTAAAATCTCGGGCTGGATTCTCCGCTCGCCGACGCCGAAATCGGGGGGCGTCATTCTCCGACCCCCCAGAGGGTCGGAGAATGGCCGTTGGCCGCCGTGAATCCCGCCCCCGCCGGTTGCCGAAGTCGCCGAAGGGAGAAAAGTCGGCGGGGCGTTAATGTCGCCGCTGCCGCGGAGAATGTCGCGGGTCTGCGCAAGGCAGCCGATTTTCGGCCTGCCGATATTCACCCTTCCGGATGGGCCGAAGTCCCGTCGACGTGATGACCGTTCACGTCGACGTAAATTAAACCTCCTTTTCATCGGCATGACCCGGTGCTCCAGGCTCACGCCGACCAGCGTGGAGGTGAGTGACGGCCTGGGGGGTTGGCTCTGGGCAGGCAATGGCATGGCCGCAGTCTGAATGCGTGAGGAGAGGTGTGTCTCGGCTTGTGTGTGTGTGTGTGCGGCGGGGGGGGGGGGGGGCGTGGTTAGAGTAGGCTGGGCTCCGGGGGAGTGCTGGGAGGGGATCCGTGCCGGGGAGGTGGATGGGGGGTCCGTGCCGGGGTGGAGGTTGGGGGTGGGTCCGTGCCGGGGTGGAGGTTGGGGGGTGGTCCGTGCCGGGGTGGAGGTTAGGGGGGGGTCCGTGCTGGGGTGGAGGTTGGGGGCGGGGGGGGTCCGTGCCGGGGTGGAGGTTGGGGGGGGGTCCGTGCCGTGCCGGGGTGGAGGTTGGGGGGGGGGGTCTGTGCCGGGGTGGAGGTTGGGGGGGGGGGTCCGTGCCGTGCCGGGGTGGAGGTTGGGGGGGGGTCCGTGCTGGGGTGGAGGTTGGGGGGGGGGGGTCCGTGCCGGGGTGGAGGTTGGGGGGGGGGGTCCGTGCCGTGCCGGGGTGGAGGTTGGGGGGGGGTCCGTGCCGTGCCGGGGTGGAGGTTGGGGGGGGTCTGTGCCGGGGTGGAGGTTGGGGGGGGTCCGTGCTGGGGTGGAGGTTGGAGGGGGTCCGTGCCGGGGTGGAGGTTGGGGGGGGTCCGTGCCGGGGTGGAGATTGGGGGGGGTCCGTGCCGTGCCGGGGTGGAGGTTGGGGGGGTCCATGCTTGGGTGGAGGTTGGGGGGGGGGTCCGTGCCGGGGTGGAGGTTGGGGGGGGTCCGTGCCGTGCCGGTGTGGAGGTTGGGGGGGGTGTCCGTGCCGTGCCGGGGTGGAGGTTGGGGGGGGTCCGTGCCGGGGTGGAGGTTGGGGGGGGGGTCCGTGCTGGGGTGGAGGTTGGGGGGGGTCCGTGCCGGGGTGGAGGTTGGGGGGGGTCCATGCCGGGGTGGAGGTTGGGGGGGGTCCGTGCCGTGCCAGGGTGGAGGTTGGGGGGGGGGTCCGTGCTGGGGTGGAGGTTGGGTGGGGGGTCCGTGCCGGGGTGGAGGTTGGGAAGGGGTCCGTGCCGGGGTGGAGGTTGGGGGGGGGGGGTCCGTGCCGGGGTGGAGGTTGGGAAGGGGTCCGTGCCGGGGTGGAGGTTGGGGGGATGGGTCCGTGCCGGGGTGGAGATTGGGGGGGGGTCCGTGCCGTGCCGGGGTGGAGGTTGGGGGGGGGGCCCTGCCGGGGTGGAGGCTGGGGGGGGTCCGTGCCGTGCCGGGGTGGAGGTTGGGGGGGGGTCCGTGCTGGTGTGGAGGTTGGGGGGGGGGGGGTCCGTGCCGGGGAGGAGGTTGGGGGGGGGGTCCGTGCCGGGGTGGAGGTTGGGGGGGGGCCGGGCCGTGCCGGGGTGGAGGTTGGAGGGGGGGGGGTCCCTGATGGGGTGGAGGTTGGGGTGGGGGGGGTCCGTGCCAAGGAGGGGGATGGGAGGGCAAGTGAGTTGGTCCACCTGGCCAGGTGCCAGCATCCAACAGTTGGACCCATGCGGTCCATGCCACCTGGCTGGGGGGAGGAGGGGATATGGGCAATGATGACATGTCGTCGTTCCCCTCCCCCCCACCAGGCCGTCATGTTTTCAGATCATCCAGCGATGTTGGCCGCCGTGGTGGCAGCCGCTCATGTCTATGTTGCCCTGGATGAGGAGGAGGAGGAGGAGCGTGCCAGAGAGGCGGCGCAGGCTGCCGCAGAGGGGCAGGCGGCAGCCGCACAGGCTGGAGGGACACCTGACCGACAGGACGAGGAGGACGTCGCGGCCCCACGGCAACGGAGGCACCCGAGGGCGTCCCGTGTGTACCGGCCCCGGCAGTCATACCAGGACCTCACGGACCGGGAATGCAGGAGGAGACTCCGGATGAGCCAGGAAACCGTGGCACACATCTGCCACCTGCTGGCACACCTGTCACCGCGTGGCACTGGCGGGGGACACCCTCTCCCCGTGTCCGTCAAGGTTACGGTGGCCCTGAACTTTTATGCAACGGGGTCATTCCAGGCACCGAGTGGGGACCTGTCCGGCATATCGCAGACTTCGGTGCACCGGTGCATCCGGGCAGTGACAGATGCCCTATATGACATGGCGCACCGCTACATCCGCTTCCCCGTGGACCGGGCCAGCCAAGATGCCCGGGCCGTGGGCTTCTCTGCCGTGGCCGGGTTCCCCATGGTCCAGGGCGCGATCGATGGGATGCACGTCGCCGTACGGCCACCTGCAGATAACAGGGCCGTGTTCACTAATAGGAAGGGGACCTATTCGATGAACGTACAGGTGGTCTGCGACCACCGCATGATGATCCTGCACGTCTGCGCCCGTCACCCAGGCAGTGTACATGACTCATTTGTGTTGTCGCGGTCATCCATCCCCGGCATGTACGAGGGACGCCATCCCCGGCTGAGGGGCTGGTTGCTGGGCGACAGGGGCTACCCATTGCGATCGTGGCTGATGACGCCTTTACGGAGGCCACGCAATGAAGCGGAGAACCGCTACAATGATGACCATGTAGCGACAAGGGGAGTGATCGAGAGGTGCTTTGGCGTGCTGAAGATGCGTTTCAGGAGTCTGGACCTCTCTGGGGGCGCCCTCCAGTATCGGTCAGATAGGGTCGGCCGCATCATTGTGGTGTACTGCGTCCTGCACAACATAGCCCAGCAGAGGGGCGATGTGCCGCAGGCAGAGGAGGGCGGAGTGGAGGAGCAGCAGGAAGAGGCCCAGTCCTCCCCAGATGAGGGGGATGGGGGCAATGGTCAGGGCAGACGGGGTAGACACAGGCGGGTGGCTGTCCACCGTTACCGGCTGGCCCAGCGGGCACGGGACAGACTGATAGACGCCCGCTTCACTGACTAGATGGGCGTGGGAATCGGGTAGTATGGCCACAGACCGCACACCATGGCAACAGCTGACCACCCACACCCCCCACCCATCCACCCACCCAGCACCCTCACCCCCCACCCCAACCCCACCCACCCCACCCGCATGCACACCACCCCCCCCCCCCATTGCCGATCCACCTGCGGCACAACGGGCCGGGCTCACACAGTTGCGGGTGGACGCGTGTCTATCGCAGGCCATGGAGGATGATGACAACCCGCCCTGCGATGAGCTCCTGGCTCTACATCGTTGGACTATGTCTGACCCATGGCCACAGTACCACCATCCACACGGACCATCCCTGCATGCGGCTGTGACACTGCAGCGCACGGTCCCGTCCTCTGCCCGGGGGATGTTGATGGCGGCCCAGGGGGAAGGGGGCAGACTCACCTGGGGCTGAGGTAAGACCACACCTCAAACACACACTTGCGCTCAACGTATATGACACGCCCGCACACTTTGGACAGAGCACAAAGGCAGCTTCGGTAGGTGTGACATTGACTTTAATAACCAAAGAAGTTCATGCAAGTGCCCTAGCCCCTAAAACTCATCTGTGCCCTGCACCCGTGCCAACTTACTCAGTGTCTAATTGTTTGGCCTTACGGGCCCTTTGACTACGTCTACGTGGTTCCCCAGACGGTACAGCAGAACTGGAGGTGGACTCCTGTGATTCCTGCCCTCTGACACTGGATCCCTTTGGCGGCCGTTTCCTGGGGCGTCCTGGCCTAGATGGGCCAGGCTGCGGCCCGGGCGACTGGGATGGCGAGCTGCCAGCCTGTCCTGCCCGTTGCCCACCCGATGCACCTGGGACGGAGGGGGGGGGAGTCCGAGGTGTCGCGGTGTACCGGGACCTCCCCTACAGAGGGAGCCGGGACGGACCACACCACCTCCTCCTCCCTCGGGGTGCCCGATGGCCCCCAGGCCTCTACATGGGTGGGGGATGCGAACGGACTGGCCATCCGACGCCCCCCCGACATCTGGCGCTGCCAGTCCTGGAGGCCCGTGCTGGTATCGACAGGGGTCTGCAGGTTTGCAGCCATGGAGCCCAGGGGGTTGGCAAACCCTGTCTGTGACAGTGCGACGCCGGCTCGCACATGGCCACTGGTGCCGATGCCCTCAGCGATGGCCTGCAGAGACTGGGCCATGGCCTGCTGAGACTGGGCCATGGCCTGCAGAGACTGGGCTATGGTGTTGAGCGCCTCTGCCATCTGGCGCTGGCACTGGCTCATGGCCTCCTGTGAGAGGGCAGCCATTTCCTGGGCCACAGACGCCGCCTGCACGGAAGGCCCCAGGCCTCGCAAACCGTTCCCCATGTCTGACACCGTCGCACCCATTGCCTCCACCGCAGACGCCACCCGTGCGGTGTCGGCCTGGGTTGCACGCATGACCGGCACCACTCCCAGCTCCTGGACACGGGTGGACTCCTCCACTTGCGACCGCAGCCGCCGCAAGCCGCCCGTCACCCTCTTCGCTCGTCTCCGGGTCGGTGGTTGCATCGGATCTATGTGTGGGTGTGGTAACTGCAGGAACCCGGGATCCATCTGGGCGGCAGATGTTCGCTTGGGCTGGGCTGCCCTCCGACCGCCCGGTTCCTCTGCTGCTCCTACCTCCACCTGCTGTTCCAGGACGGCTGTGTTGTGCGCACCAGTGAGTGTACCAGACGCCTCATCACTAAAGTGCCCAACCGTGGTGAGTGTTTCTGCGATGGTGGAGGGTGTTGGTGACAGCAGTGGCGTTGTGTCGTGCTCTTCGTCCCACTCTGAGTCCATGGCACTTTGGGGTGGGGGTTCGTCTCCACCCATCCACTCTGAGTCACTGTCCGGTATTTCGTCTTCCTGGGTAGTGGTGTCCCGGGTAGGGTTGTCCTGGGTAGTCGTGTCCTGGGTAGTGGTGTCCTGGCTCGGATGTGACGGGGGCCTGTGGCTTCCCCCCTCGTCGCTGGGTGGTCGCTCCCGCACGTGACAGGGGTGTCGTCTCCCTGTTGCTCCAGGTCTCTCCGTCTCCCGTGGTGAGCGAGGGGCATCCTGCGGGCGTCGCATGCTGGAGGGTCCGGGTCTCTCCGTCTCCCGTGGTCTCCGAGGGGCATCCTGCGGGCGTCGCATGCTGGAGGGTGCGGGTCTCTCCGTCTCCTGTGGTCTCCGAGGGGCATCCTGCTGGCGTCGCATGCTGGAGGGTGCGGGTCTCTCCGTCTCCTGTGGTCTCCGAGGGGCATCCTGCGGGCGTCGCATGCTGGAGGGTGCGGGTCTCTCCGTCTCCTGTGGTCTCCGAGGGGCATCCTGCGGGCGTCGCATGCTGGAGGGTGCGGGTCTCTCCGTCTCCTGTGGTCTCTGAGGGGCATCCTGCGGGCGGTCTGCATCTGCGGGGATGGGTACCTGGACGTTTGGTCCTGCGATACACAATGAAGCATGCATGGTTGGACATCAGGCAGTGATCAGGTGATACGGGGGAGGGGGATATAGGGGAGGGGGGATATGGGGACGGGCTGTCGGTGGCTCACTCGCTAGTACGCCCCCGGCCTCTGCATCAGCAACCTCCCGGTCCTCAGGTCCGCCAGCCAGTTCCAGGACCCTTTCCTCGTGTACGGTCAGTGGCCTCTCATCAGCGGGCCCTCCTCCAGTCCTCACATGCTCCCTTTTGTTGTGTGCGCGCTTCTCCTGTGGAGGGGGGGGGGGGCAGGGGTAAAAGGCAACAGTGTTAGGCAGGTATATGAATGCACGCCATCGGTTGTGCGTGCATTGCAGAGGTTAAGGTTAGGGCTGGATTCACTTGGGGATATGGGGGATATGGGGGAGGGGGGATATGGGGTATATGGGGGAAGGGGGATATGGGGGAGGGGGGATATGGGGGAGGGGGGATATGGGGATATGGGGGAGGGGCGATATGGGGAGGGGGATATGGGGGATATGGGGGAGGGGGGATATGGGGGAGGGGGGATATGGGTGATATGCGGGAGGGGGGATATGGGGGAGGGGGGATATGGGGGAGGGGGGGATATGGGGGAGGCTCACCCTGCCTGCTCTGACGAGGTCGTTCACCTTCTTGTGGCACTGGGTGCCTGTCCGTGGTGTCAGGGCCACAGCGGTGACGGCCTCTGCCACCTCCCTCCACAGACGCCGGCTGTGGCGTGGGGCAACTCTGCGGCCGTGCCCGGGATACAGGGCGCCCCTCCTCTGCTCCACCGCGTCCTGGAGCGCCTCCACATCGTGTGACTCGAACCTCGGGGCTGAGCGACGGCCAGCCATCCAGTCGGGTGTTGCGGTCGGGTGTTCCGGTCGGGTGGGGGGGGAGCAGCGCGGCCTTATGAGCCGTCACGCCGTGCAGCGCGTATGACGCTGCACGGCGTGAACCACTGCGCAAGCGCGGATCCCGTTACGTCGCTGTTAGCCCATTTCGGGCCGGAGACTATCGACCCATTTTTCCGACGTGACGCAAGTCGGATTTGCGCCGTTTTTTGCGCCGATCGGCGGACCTTCCGCCGATAAAGGAGAATTTCGCACCGGGTTCAGCGAACAGCCAGAGAATCCAACTTTCTGACCAAATCGGAGGCGGCGCCGCTTTTGCGATGCTCCACCCCCTCCAGGACATTGCCTGAGGCCCACCCCCAGCGATACTCCGCCCCCGACCGGTCAAGTTCCTGATGGCGTGTGGTATCTCCCGTAGGGAACTCAGCATGGCGGCTGCGGACTCAGTCCAGCGCTGCCACAGTCGGGGGAGGGCCAATCCGCGGGCAGGGGGAACATTATTCAGAGCTCGCGGCACTGTTGGGGGGGTGTTGGTTCGGGGCACGCGAGCTGGCCAAAGGGGGGGCACAATTTCGCAGGCCGGGTCCGAGAGCTGCGTCCGCCATGTAGCACAGCGCGGCCGCTGCAGATCGCCGCTATGCACAGGCGCAGCCACGAACCTGGCAATTCTCTGGGGCATATTGGCAGCTAGAGCCGGGTGCTCTACGCTACCCTCCTGCTAGCCCCCACCAGAATGGGGAATTGGTGGCCGTTTTGCGGCAGTTTTTCTGGCATAAAACGCCACCGTTCACACGCCTAGCCCCAGAATCGGAGAATCCAGCTCCGTGTATTCAAACGTTGAGAATTATAAGTGTCTCCCACACCCAAATGTCCCTACCCAAAGTGGTCTTAATACAAAATGGAGATCTTTATCCCACCATTCCCGGTCTGAAACTGAAGCTACATCCCCCAGATTCAACAAGCATTCAATCCACTGCACTGTCCAATCACCTTAGCGTCTTTGCTTTCTGTTTCATCCATAATCAACATCTATGAGGCTTTCAACTTAAAAACAAAATGAATGTTTATGTCCCTCAGTGTATCAACCTGCAGCTACTAGCTTTCAGGTGTATCTTATCGTTATAAAATAGGCTGGAAGGCATCAATAACTTAGTCAAATCAGGATTTTATTCTATTCTAAATATTCATCCATTCTTGTTCTGGCTTGTCAATTTTAAGAGCTCTCAGCTGTTAGTCTGGATGGGTGTATTTTACTCTAATGTCTAGTCTCCATTTCAGTCTGATGATGAGTTACAGTTCCTCCTGGAAAAGAAAATGATGCTCAGCTCTCGCCTTGCACTGAGATTTCCATGCACTGGAATCATATATAGGAAGGATAGGAAAATATCTGTATGAAACTTCCCTTGGTAATGACACTTTAAGATCATAACACAAGGAAATTATTCTGATGCAAGTCTGTTCCTCTGCATTAAGAATCTCAGACTCGTTGACCTCTCTATTTGCCTCTGTTCTGATGTTGTCAACTGCCATGTGGGAAATCTAAGATTCAGTATTACTTTTATCAAGACAAATTCCTTCTGGCTTGCTCAATCTAACTAAAGCTTCCTCTACCAAGGCTCTTCAACATTCTAAATTATCCAGTTAATCGGGGAATTAGTTGCCTTGTACACGGCCATTCTAATGACAATCGGACATCTTTAATAAACTCCTCTCCTCAGTGTTATTTTTTTGACAATCTCCGTATCCAGTACAGAAACTTGGAGAGAAAAAAAGTAGCACATATTCCGTTCCTGGGGCGTCATTCTCCGACCCCCCGCCGGGTCGGAGAATGGCCGTTGGCCGCCGTGAATCCCGCCCCCGCCCCCGCCGAAGTCTCCGCTCCCGGAGATTGGGCGGGGGCGGGAATCCGGCCGCGCCGGTTGGCGGGACCCCCCGCTGGATTCTCCGGCCCGGATGGGCCGAAGTCCCGCCCAGAAATTGCCTGTCCCGCCGGCGTAAATCAAACCTGGTATTTACCGGCGGGAGCAGGCGGCGTGGGCGGGCTCCGGGGTCCTGGGGGGGGGGCGCGGGGAGATCTGACCCCAGGGGGTGCCCCCACGGTGGCCTGGCCCGCGATCGGGGCCCACCGATCCGCAGGCGGGCCTGTGCCATGGGGGCACTCTTTCCCTTCCGCCTCCGCCACGGCCTCCACCATGGCGGAGGCGGAAGAGACTCTCCCCACTGCGCATGCGCGGGAAACTGACAGCGGCCGCTGACGCTCCCGCGCATGCACCGGGAAACTGACAGCGGCCGCTGACGCTCCCGCGCATGCGCCGCATTTCCGCGCCAGCTGGCGGGGAAACAAACGCCATTTCCGCCAGCTGGCGGGGCGGAAATCCCTCCGGCGTCGGCCTAGCCCCTCAATGTTGGGGCTAGGCCGCCAAAGATGCGGAGCATTCCGCACCTTTGGGCCGGCGCGATGCCCGTCTGATTGGCACCGGCTTTGGCGCCAGTCGGCGGACATCCCGCCGTTGGGGGAGAATTTTGCCCCTGATTCTTGCAAGGAGTTTCTGTTCCGGGTCTCTAAAGAGTCTGAAGATATGAATGAGGGACAGAATAAAGCGTGTGGCATTCCTCCACCATGCTAGCAAGGGCATAGCTGAATTTCGCACCCAATAATTGAGGGCGCAATTCTCCCACCAGGAGACTAAGACCCGAAGCCAGAGTGAAAACCGGTTTCACTCCGGTGTTGGAGGCCATTCCCAGCCCCCTATTCTCCCGCCCCCGGGGGGGCTAGGAGCGGCGCCGCGTCATTTACGCGCGCCGGGCCTTGGCACCGCGTAAATGACGCGACCGGCACCGCGTAAATGACATCACTCGCGCATGTGCGGGTTGGCCAGCACCAACCCGAGCATGCGCGGTTGCCGTCCTCCCCCCGGCCGCCCCGCAAGAAGATGGCGGATCATGGGGAGACAGTGGTGTAGTGTTATTATCACTGGATGCCCCCTGGGTAATGTTCTGGGTAAGCTGGGTTCAAATCCCACCACAGAAGACTGTGAAATGTTATGGGCAACACGGTAGCATTGTGGATAGCACAATTGCTTCACAGGTCCAGGGTCCCAGGTTCGATTCCGACTTGACTCACTGTCTGTGCGGAGTCTGCACATCCTCCCCGTGTGTGTGTGAGTTTCCTCCGGGTGCTCCGGTTTCCTCCCACAGTCCAAAGATGTGCAGGTTAGGTGGATTGGCCATGATGAATTGCCCTTAGTGTCCAAAATTGCCTTAGTGGTGGGTGGGGTTACTGTGTTATGGGGATAGAGTGGAGGTGTTGATCTTGGGTAGGGTGCTCTTTCCAAGGGCCGGTGCAGACTCGATGGGCCGAATGGCCTCCTTCTGCACTGTAAATTCTATCTTCTATGATCGATCTTGCAGGGCAGCGGAGGAAAGGAGGTCCTCCTCCAGAGAGGCCGGCCCACCGATCGCGGGCCAGACCCCTTTTGAGCCCCCCCCCCCCCGGTGCAGGAACCCCCCTCGACCCCCACAGGCCACCACGCCCCCCCCAGCGCTCCCGCGCTGTTCCCGCCGGCAGAGACCAGGTGTGGATGGTGCCGGCGGGAACCTGTCGTGTTGGGCAGGCCGCTCAGCCCATCCGGGCCGGAGAATCGCCGCTCGCCCATTACCAACGGCAAGCGGCGATTCTCCCAGCGGCCAGCCGTGATTCGCGCCGCGCCGGTTTGGGGGGGGTGGGAGAATCACGTGCGGGCGATAGGACGGCGTGGCGGGACTCGCGCGGCGTCCGGGCGATTCTCCCACCCAGCGTGGGGGGGGGAGAATTCCCCCCCTGGATCTAGATCAAACGCCTCTTCTAAAATAAAAGTTGACTGTTGGACAAAGTCAAGCCGGTTAAAATGAAACAGCCCATGAGTTGAAATCTTTCCTTCAGAACTGCCTTTACATTTAAAAAAAAAGGAATGTCGATGAACTGCTTAGATGGATGCCAGGAAGTTGGTGGTTCTGTGGGACAGGGGGAATCAGATGACCTTTACAAAATCAATACAGACTATCAAACTTCTAGAATGTTCTGAATGCGATCACATTGTGTGGGTTCCCGCTGAAATGGACATACCTAGACAATATTTCTTTGGGGAATTAATGCCAGCCATTCTTCATTGCTTACTCCAAAACACAGAGTCAATGGACTTCTCAACTCTATGTTTCCAGATTTGCAACTTAAGAAAGGAAAGCTGATGGGACCAGTTATCCACAAGAAAGATCACCAACTACCTTCTATTTTATATCAATTACCATTGATCATATGACTGAAAGTAGATATCTGATAATAATAATCTTCATTGCCACAAGTAGGCTTACACTGCAATGAGGTTACTGTGAAAAGCCCCTCGTCGCCACATTCCGGCACCTGTTCAGGTACACAGAGGGAGAATTCATAATGCCCAAATTACCTAACAGCATGTCTTTCGGGACCTGTGGGAGGAAACCGGAGCGTCCGGGGGAAACCCACGCAGACACAGGGAGAGCGTGCAGACTCCGCACAGACTGTTACCCAGCCGGGAATCAAACCTGGGACCCTGGAGCTATGAAGCCACTGTGCTAACCATTGTGCTACTGTGCTGCTGATACTGAAAATCCTCAGAAAAGATCTGGGGCTGTCTGCAGTCTAACACCAACAAGACAACAGCTGCAGAGAAAGGCTGTGCTACCTTTGCCTCTTAAGAGATCAGGGGCGAAATTCTCCCCCAACGGCGCGATGTCCGCCGACTGGTGCCAAAAACGGCGCCAATCAGACGGGCATCGCGCCGGCCCAAAGGTGCGGAATGCTCCGCATCTTTTGGGGCCGAGCCCCAACATTGAGGGGCTAGGCCGGCGCCGGAGGGATTTCCGCCCCGCCAGCTGGCGGAAATGGCGTTTGTTGCCCCGCCAGCTGGCGGAAATGCGTTTGGTGCCCTGCCAGCTGGCGCGGAAGTGTGGCGCATGCGCGGGAGCGTCAGCGGCCGCCGACAGTTTCCCGGCGCATGCGCGGGAGCGTCAGCGGCCGCCGACAGTTTCCCGTGCATGCGCAGTGGGGAGAGTCTCTTCCTCCTCCGCCATGGTGGAGGCCGTGGCGGAGGCGGAAGGGAAAGAGTGCCCCCACGGCATAGGCCCGTCCGCGGATCGGTGGGCCCCGATCGCGGGCCAGGCCACCGTGGGGGCACCCTCCGGGGTCAGATCGCCCCGCGCCCCCCCCCAGGACCCCGGAGCTCGCCCACACCGCCTGGTCCCGCCGGTAAATACCAGCTTTGATTTACCCCGGCGGGACAGGCAATTTCTGGGCGGGACTTCGGCCCATCCGGGCCGGAGAATTGAGCGGGAGGTCCCGCCAACCGGCGCGGCCCGATTCCCGCCCCCGCCCAATCTCCGGTACCGGAAACTTCGGCGGGGGCGGGATTCACGGCGGCCAACGGCCACTCTCCGATCCTGCGGGGGGTCAGAAAATGACGCCCGAGATGTGTTAAGTCTTCTTTAAAAAAAGCCTCCCAACCTGATTATAAAGCTCCAAGCTCATCTGTAAAGAAGTTGGATCGCCTGATACAACAGACATGCATGCCTGACTTCATAACCTACTGAATATGCATCTCTTCAAATTAATGCTACTATCTGACCCCCTAGCGATATAAACTGTGGTGAATGTATTATACCAGTAATCCACCACTGTATCAGTACCATGCTTTGCCTTTATATTTGCACCTATGCTATGCTGTTGCCCTTGTGGGCTCCACCTATGGGCCATTGTTTGGCATCATCCATGGGGGAACATGTTGGGACACGTATGGGCTCCGCCCTTGAGGAGGGTATAAAGAGCAGTCGAGCTGTAGGCGGCGCACAGTATTGTTCCAGTCGCAGGCAGGCACTGTTCCAAGTTGATTAAAGCCACGGTTTACTTTTAGTCTTGTCTCAAGTGAATTGATGGTCGCATCAATTTAATCAACTTAAACACAACAATGGAATCGGCCCTCAAACCTGACCGACTGGAACTCGATTCACAGGCCGCGGAGGCGAAATTTTTTTTTCGCACTGGCTTCGATGCTTCAAGGCTTATCTCGCAGCCGCCTCCATGCCTTCCGTCACTGCCGAACAGAAGCTGAGCCTCCTCCACGCACGGGTGAGCCATCGAATCTCCATTAAACTCGACGAGGCCTCCTCCTACGCAGGTGCCCTCGCTATGCTCGAACGCCTCTATGTACGGCCCGTGAACGGGCCCCACGCGCGACACATCCTCACCACTCGCCGCCATCGTCCCGGGGAGTCGCTAGATGACTACCTACGCGACCTCAAAGCCCTCGCAGGCAACTGCAATTACCAGGCCATTACGGCAACTCAGCATATGGAACTCGCCGTCCGCGACATCTACGTGGCAGGAGTCCGGTCTAATTACGTGAGACAGCGCCTACTCGAAAAGGGAGCCCTGAACCTGGATGAGACAGTAAAGTTAGCCTCCTCTCTGGAAGTAGCGTTCCAGAGCCTTACCGCGTTCCCGGCTGACCACGCGACCCCCTCGTGGACCCCCGACCACAGACTACCCCAGGCCTGTACCGCGCGGCTGCCCGCCCGTCATGGGGGGCTACCCTGCTATTTCTGCAGCCAGTCCCAACACCCCCGGCAGCACTGCCCAGCCCGCAACGTGAACTGCAGCAGCTGCGGGAGAAAAGGACATTTCGCCAAAGTCTGCCTGGCCAGGTCTAAGAACTCTAACTCACAGGCCCGCTCCTCAGACTCACAGGCCCGCAGACCCCGCAGCGTGGCAGCGTGTCTGCCGACTCCGCCCCCCTCATCAGCCTCGTGCTATCAGTGGGAGCAGCTATCTTCCAGTCCTCACAGCACGTGCGACTCATGGGGGCTGCCAGCTTGGCCATCCTTCCCCACGTGGCCGGCCACATGCGATCCATGGGGGCCGCCATCTTGGATGCCATCTTCCTCACCGCCTGCCACGCTCGACCAACGGGGGCCGCCATCTTGGCCGCCATCTGCTACGCCGCTCGACGCGTATGATCAACATGGGCAGCCATCGCGGAGCCGTTCCAGCACCTCCGACCACGCCGGCTACTCGCAACTCAGCGCGGTCACCCTGGACCAGTCGCGACCCAAGCATCTCCGGAGCTCCATGATGACCGTCCGGGTTAACGGGCATGAGACGCCTTGCCGCTTCAACTCCGGGAGCACAGAGAGTTTCATTAAACCGGACATGGTAAGACGCTGCTCGATCCCAATTTGCCCAGCGCACCAAACCATCTCCCTCGTCTCTGGGACGCACTCGGTGCAAATCCAAGGGTGCATTACCGCAACCGTAGCAATACAGGGCGCCGAGTACGCAAACTTTAAATTATATGTGCTCCCAGACATCTGCGCTCCTCTCCTATTGGGACTCGATTTCCAATGCAACCTCAGGAGCCTAACCCTGAAGTTCGGGGGGGCCACTGCCCCCGCTTACCATATGCCGCCTCGCGACCCTAAAAGTTGACCCTCCCTCACTCTTCGCAAACCTCACCACCAACTGCAAACCAGTCGCCACCAGAAGCAGGTGGTATAGCATATAGGACAGGACTTTTATTAGATCCGAGGTCCAGCGTCTCTTGCGGGAGGGAGTCATCGAGGCCAGCAATAGCCCCTGGAGAGCTCAGATGGTCATCAAGACCGGGGAAATGTTCCAGATGGTTGTTGATTGCAGCCAAGCCATAATCCGGTTTACGCAACTCGATGCGTACCCCCTTTCCCGGATTGCAGACATGGTAAACCAGATCGCACACTACCGGGTGTTCTCTACGGTGGATCTGAATTCTGCATATCACCAGCTCCCAATCCGCCCGGAGGACTGCCACTACATGGCTTTTGAGGCAGGCGGCCGCCTTTTCCACTTCCTCCGGGTCCCCTTTGGCGTCACGAACGGGGTTTTGGTGTTCCAAAGAACAATGGACCGAATGGTGGACCAGTACGGGCTGCGGGCCACATTTTCGTACTTGGACAATGTCACCATCTGCGGCCATGATGAGCAGGACCACGACGCCAACCTCCACCAATTTCTCCAAACCGCCCAAACCCTCAATCTCACCTACAACAAGGAGAAATGCGTTTTCCGCACGACCAGACTAGCCATCCTCGGCTACGTCGTGGAGAACGGGGTCGTAGGGCCCGAACCTGACCTTATGCGCCCCCTCCTGCAACTCCCTCTCCCTCACTGCCCCAAGGCCCTGAACAGGTGTCTCTGGTTCTTTCCGTATTATGCCCAGTGGGTCCCCAACTATGCAGACAAAGCCCGCCCACTAATCAAGGCCACCATCTTTCCACTGGAAACTGAGGCCCGCCGGGCCTTCAGCTGCATCAAGACAGATATCGCCAAAGCCGCGATGTGCGCGGAGGACGTGTCCGTCCCCTTCCAGGTGGAGAGCGACGCATCAGAGGTTGCTCTCGCCGCTACCCTCAATCAAGCAGGCAGACCATTTTTATCGCACACCCTCACCCCTCTGAAAGCCACGGTTTACTTTTACTCTTGTCTCGAGTGAATTGATGGTCGCATCATAAACCTACCTGAAATACTATTCAGGAGTGGAAAAATCTTCCTTCTGTATTTGAATTGCAAAGGCACATGAACTGTCAACTATTATTTTGATTTAGACTTGCAGGAGTGTACTACCTTCTTTAATTGTGTCTTTCTTGAGGGTGTGGTGTGTGGTTGACATAGTGTAGATCTTTCGGAGTGAGTATGTGGATAAATAATCTTCTTTGTTTAAATAAATGAAAGCCTGCTGCTCCTTTGAAATGACCACAGATTAATGAGGGTTTAGAAATACAAACATCCACCTTTTCAAAATGAAACCACACTGATTATGGACAATAGTGAAGGAAATCCAGGAGGGGTGTTTCAATTAATCTTTCCACCCTTGTCGGTAACCATTGACTGTGAAGTGATTTGGGCCACATCAAGGTCACAAGTTATTTTATTTCTTCCAGTTAAACTTTGATAATGACAATTGATTTTCAATGGCATTACCATCACTGAATCCCCACTATCAGCATCCTGGGGGTTACCATTGACCAAAAACTCAACTGGACTAGCCATATAAAAACTGTGGCTACAAGACTAGGTCAAAGGCTGGGAATCTTACCTCTTGACTGCCAAAACCTGCCTACCACCTACAAGGCACAAGTCAGGAGTGTGAGGGAATACCCTCCCCTAGCCTGGGTGAGTGCAGCTCCAATAACACTCAAGAAGCTTGACACCATCCCAGACAAAGCAGCCCACTTGATTAGCACCGCCCCCCTCCCCCAAATATTCATTGCCTCCACCATCGGTGTACAGTAGTAGCAATTTGTTCCATCTACTGCACTGCAAGAAATCACCAAGGCTCCTTAGGCAACACCTTCCAAACCCATGATCAATATCAACCAGAAGGACAAGGGAAACAGATACACGGGTACATCACCACCTGCAGGTTCCACTCCAAGTCACTCACCATCCTGACTTGGAAATATATCGCTGTTCCTTCACTGTCACTGGGTCAAAACCCTGGAACTCACTCGCCAATAGAACAATGGATGTACCTATACCACAGGGACCACAGCGGTTCAAGAAGGCAGGGCAGCTCACCACCACCTTTTCAAGGGCAATTAGGGATAAATGCTAGCCGAGCCAGCGAAACCCACACGATTTTTAAAAAATCTGCTTCTGGCCCACCACATTACTCTTGATGCCTTTCACTTGTGCTTTCCAATCAAATGTTCCTTTTCACACATCGGTCCCCTGTGCTGTAACTTCATTCACTCTGTGATGGGCTGCTACACACAGATTGTTTCTTGTTTTGTTTTTAGCACACTGAGTATCATCTCATTGCCCTGAACCATGCTCCACCCCCCAAATGAAAAGCTCATTGGTTGATATTGCTCCTTCTTGCAACTCCCTTTAAGAGAACAAGCATTGATTCTTCCATTTACAAGAAGTATAAGGAATCTATCCAGGTCCCATGTGTCCCGGCTGTCATGATATGCAAACATGCAACCAATGAACACTCAGAATAGGACACAACCAATGGGCAGTTAGGACACTCAGAGCTGGCATCACCACAAGGGGGCATAACATAAACACTATAAAAGGGAAGAGGCACTCACACCCTGCCTCTTTCCACAGACAGACATCTAGAGAGTTAGACAGGGTTGATCAGCAGCATCACACCCCAGCACGTAGCTTAGAGCAAGCTGGTACAGTTAGACTGAGTTACTACAGTTAGATTAGCAGAGAGTCAAACTCATTTGAGAACTGTGTTAATAGTTCAAGAAACACGTTGAACTCATTTCAGAGTCTGGAGCATCCTTTAGTTAAGACTGCATCAAGTAGCAGCCTGCGTTATCCGAAGCAGCAGAACACAACACCGGCAGCTTGTAGAATTTGCCCTGTGCTACTGATCCTTCACTTCAAATAACATTATTTAGAACTGGAGGCAGGAAAGCTCTTCAATTGGTGAAACCATTAATTGAACCTGAATGGCACATAAGCCAATCAAGTAACTATGGCAACTTCAAATGCTATGAGAACTGCTCTTGTGCCCACAACGTGAAGTGAATCTAAATGTTTAATCCAACTTTAGCTGAAAGTTCCATTGATAATTTAGAGTTGAAAACCCAGGGTCATAATTTGAACAACTGCCGAGGCCCTGGCAAGCATACCCCAAGTAATGGCCTACCTGAACTAACAGGTAGGCATAACATGTACAGGGGACTGGATTCTCCGCCCTGCCGCACAACATTTCTGCCTCGACCCACCAGGGGGATTCTCCGTTACGCCGGCTAGTCAATGGGGTTTCCCATTGTGGGGCAGCCCCTCGCCATCGGGAAACTCCCGGGCGCTGGCCAAACGGAGAATCACGCCGGCGGAGAATCCCGCCCCATGGGTTTAATTTAACCCTCAATGGATTTCAGGCAGGCAAATTGAGTTCAAAATATATTTTCAGGCCTAAACTTGTCTCCCATTCTCCCGTGACCGGGCCGCTGGTAGTACCATGACCAATGGCGCCGATTCTCCACTCCGGCGTCGGAGCGTCGTGGCCCGGTTGCGGGGATTCTCCGGCCCGGCCCCGGGCTGGGAGAATCCCGCCCGAGGTCTGCAAACGTTTAACTTCTGGGCCTTATCTGTATGTCACATAGAATCATAGAATTTACAGTACAGGAGACCATTCAGCCCATCAAGTCTGCACCAGCCCCTGAAATAGCACCCTACTTAAGCCCACACCTCCACCCGTTCCCACAAGCCAGCAACCCCACCCAATCCTTTGGACACTACGGGGCAATTTAGCATGGTCAGTTGTCCACCCAAGATGGGCTGAAAGTGGAACTGGTCAGCAGGTAGGAGCCAAAGTTCCTGCTACCTGAGGGTGCCGGCCACTCTCAAGGAAGGTTCACCAGCAAGGAGGTAAGTTATGGGGAGCAGGTTTGAGAAAGTCGCATCGGAATGGAACGAATGAAGAATCAGAGGCACGGGAAGCACAGGCCTCATTTCACCTGATGGGGCCCAGCGCATTTAAAACTAAAAATCTTCACTCACCCGATAGGGCCTGTTCATTGTTTCTGACAGCTGGCTTCACATGATGGCAGTTTGGCTCCCCTTTACCACTCAGCCATACATTAAAATGTAACTAAGGCTCCATTGATGTAATTCAACTTCAATTTGCATTAAATCATGGCTCTCCTGCTGTTTCCCGTGGGCAGTTAAAAATGGTGACAAGTGGAACAAGATAATAAAATAGAATCTCCCCCTTTCATTCTGTCAGGGCCTGATGCATTAAATTCAGCCCCGGTGTTTGTATCAACAGCATTCAAAAATGAGCGTTATGAGGACTATTAGTTAGAATCGAACCCAAATAAAAGAAATGAAGGTGTTCCTCTGCGTGCTGTCTATAGGGTTTGAAGGGGTTTAGGCAGTTAGAAGTGGTGTACGATCTGTATAATGACTGTTGGATGAATCCCGCGTAATATCACAAGCACATCAAATTTATTTGAATACAGTCCGATGCTATCATTGCAGCTGAGTAAAAAGCACTATCATTCTTGCTTATCTGAGAAATCAAGAACAAAGTGGACCCAGAGCCATATTTCTACCACAAACCTAATTAATTAAAACTGCATAGAATTGTTAATCAGGTTAAATATTAGAGTTCACAGCAAAAGGAAACTGAAGCTTAACTATCAACAGAATGCAAGTCAGATATATAAGAATAGTTTTGCGATAAGCTACAAAGCACCTCAGTACTGGGAGCTGTGTTTCTTTTAATAACAGAATAACAGACTTTCATTTAATGTTCAAGAATCCATTACAGTTTTCGTGAGCTTCGGTTCAAAATCTATATTTAGTGTGTCACTGGGAGAGTATCAGTATTAAGGCTGTTTCTTGCTGATGTGCATGTAAAAGCAGGCAGCTTGCCTTGAAGAGCAGGCTGGGGATTGCGGACATCAGACAGCACTGTTCGGCTTGTCAGTCATATAAGGATGATGCCCACTGCAACAAAGATGGCCAAGAGGTTCTAGGGTACACATAGCAATTGTGGTACAATTGAGGTACAGGGAGAAAGCAACAGTGAGGTTAGCATCAGAATTCTGCAATGAAAAACCTGGCAGGGGCAAAGTGGCGAGAATATTACACTCCCGGTCACTTTCGGGGGGGGGGGGGGGGGGGGGGAATATTACACTCCCGGTCACTTTCGGGGGGGAGGGGGGCTCGGTGATGGGAGCGGAAAATATCACGAAAAGCGCAAAGTCCCGGTTTTACATTGGAGTAAATGCATGATGTGATTGTCCCCTCCCTGCATTCAACATTGGGAACTTCATTTAAATACATTTAAATGTTATTACCAGGCCCGTATGCCAGAATCATACCCCCCATCAAAAAATCCATTCGCGACAGCGAAATGGTAGAATGGCGTGAAGCCCAACTGTGCTCCGAAAACGGGCACCTGAAGAGTGGACCTCCCAGGGGAGCTCAGGTGAGTGGAGTGCCTAGGGGTGGAGAGACTCATGCCCTATATTGCCCGGGTTGTACTCTGGCATGGCATGAGCGCTACTCTGGGGGTGCCCGGGCAGGGCCAAGGGCTGCCAGGGGGTGCATCTGAGTGAACTGGTTTGCTCGCTATGCACTGGGGCGACCTTTGAAAATGGTGTCCCGGATCCTCGAGTTACTAGGTTGCTGGCTGAATGGACAAATCAGATGTCACCCCACCAGCGGTACCCCGTGGGACCCGTCACTTGAAGTTTTTTTTTTCTAAGTCCCAGACTTAGTCGTCAGCTTGAACGCCACTTTTCCCACCCGACATCGGCCTTTACCAACATCCAGGAAAATCCCGGCCAGTGGGTTGAATGGTGAGAGTTCTATTGTTTGGCAGGTCAGCTCTGGTGCATTTTAGTATGTCATCACTGTCATTCCTTCTTCACAATTAAACTAAACATACACAAACAAAAAATGAAACTTGGCCATTATCGGATACTTCTCCTTGTGCTTAAGCCTAATGCTATTAACACTGCGATTAACACTTTTTTTTTTGCATTGTATGTTCAGAAGAGAAGAGATTTACCAGGATGTTACCTGGGCTGGAGGGTTTTAGTTGTGAAGAGAGATTGGATGGATTGGGGTTGTTTTCCTTGGACCAGAGGAGACTGAGAGGGGGAAATGATTGAGATGTATTGAATTATGAGGGACAGAGATGGACAGGAAGAAACCTTTCCCTTGGTGGAGGGTTCAATGACCAGAGGGCATAGATTTAAGGTGAGGGGATGTGAAGAAAGACCTTTTCACCCAGAGGATGGTGGGAGTCTGAAGCTAACTGCTTGAAAGGGTGGTGGAGGCAGCGACCCTCATAACATTTAATAATAATAATAATCGCTTATTGTCACAAGTCGGCTTCAATGAAGTTACTGTGAAAAGCCGGAAAAACTCAGCAGCTCTGGCAAAATCTGTGGAGAGAGAAACAAAGGCTGGGATTCTCCGACTCAGTAGCGCAACGAGGCCATTGAATCTCGCGAGAAGCCTCGCGTGATTTAACGGAATCCCACGAGATATCTCGATCTGGATCTCGCCCTCGCTGGGTGAAATCCAGATTATCATCTTTGAGTGAGCCATTAGGCTCATTTAAATGTGTCTGTGCTAGACTCTCCCGGCAAACGGGAACTAACAGATGCCTGGGAGACCTCACCTGGGCATCGTTTGGAACTGGTTTACACAAACGTGGACCAGGCATAACAGCACCTGAGGGGAGGGGGTTCTTCCAGGTGCCCCAATCTGCAAATACACTTCCTGGAAATTATGTAAGTGCAGCATCGGCAGGGAATTACTCATTGAGGCCAATAAAAACCGCAAAATAGCACTGTCTTCCTCTGCGATGCAGGTGGAGAAACAGCCACTAAACTTGCCCAAAACGGAACTCTGTTCCTGTCCCATTAAATCGCCTCCATTAACTCTGTTTCTCTCGCTGTAGATGCTGTCAGACCTGCTGATTTCATCCAGCATTTTCTGTTTTTATTTCAGGTTTCCAGCATCTGCAGCATTATGCTTTTATTAAAGAAGCATATATTCCATTCCAAAGTGTTACTTCAGTACTGACCTGCCTTCTAAATTGTAATTGTTCATTCACTGGTCTTGGAAAGATAACTTGTCATTCTATTATTAGAAGCATACTAGACTCCTTTTATAATTTCTGAACAATGCACCCACACACAGGCCTATGTCCTGAAGAGATTTAATCCAAAGCATAAAGTTACTCCACCCTAAAGAAGAACTCATCTTTATATTCTTAGCATCTGCCCTTGTGAGCTACTCAAGTAAGCATTCATCTTCTCCAGCTGCTCCATAGGTAAACTCTCGTTTTTTAATGTCATGCTTTTCTGCACTTTAAATTGCATCTGCACCTGCCCGTCCATTCCATTAAATTGCCTCTGATCATTTAAGATTGCCAAGTGTTTACCCCCTGCATTCTCAACGTTTTGATAGTTGCTGAATCTCATTTGCATTTTACAAGGAGCTAGACCTGTGGGGACAGTGATTACCTCACACAGAAGGTACGTGTCTTTATGGAGAGCGTTTAGTCCAAGGAATTTCCTGGGCTGGTTTTGATAGCCTGATGGGTCAGAGAGGAATTTTCTGCAGTATTTGTTCTCTTATTGGCCTGCAGGGTTTACTTTCTGTCCTTTTTTGCCTCTCCTGGGAAAATGTCTGTTGAGGAGAGGATGGGCAGGAGGTCATAGAATCATAGAAACCCTACAGTGTAGAAGGAGACCATTCAGCTCAACGAGTCTGCACCAACCCTCTTAAAGAGCACTGCACCTTGGCCCATGCCCCGCCCTTTCCCGTAACCCAGTAACCCCACCCAACATTTGGTCACTAAGGGACAATTTAACATGGCCAATACACCAACCTGTTACCACTGTTGCTTCACAGCTAGGGACCCGGGTTTGATTCCCGCCTTGGATCACTGTCTGTGCGGAGTCTGCACGTTCTCCCTAAGTCTGCATGGGTTTCCTCCGGGTGTTCCGGTTTCCTTCCACAAGTCCCAAAAGACAAGCCTGTTCGGTGAATTGGATATTCTGAATTCTCCCTCAGTGTACACGAACAGGCGCTGTAGTGTGACGACTAGGGGGTTTTCACAGTAACTTCATTGCAGTGTTAATGTAAGCCTACTTGTGACACTAATGAAGATTCTTATTATTATCTTTGGACTGTGAGAGGAAGCCGGAGCATCTGGAGGAAACCCACGCAGACACAGGGAGAATGTACGAACTCCACACAGACAGTTGTCCAAGACTGGAATTGAACCCGGGTCCCTAGCGCTGTGAGGCAGCAGCGCTAACCCATGTGCCAATGTGCCTCCCCTAAACTGGAGTGCCCAATGTGGGGAGGTGAAACTGTTTATGTCCTGATGGCCTGGCCATCATTGTTTCGGGAAACTTTGATGAGCTAGCCTTTTCTTCAAGTTGTATCTTTGCACGTTGAAAGTACGTAACTTTGAATTTTCTTTTTAAACATACAAATAATATAGACTGAAAATGTTCAGCTGGTCATAGGACCCCTACAGTGAAGAAGGAGGCCATTCGGCCCAACAAGTCCACACCGACACTCCGAAAGAGCACCCTGCCCAGGCCCACTGTCTCTGCCCTATCCCCGTAACCCCATCCAACCTGCACATCTTTGGACACTAAGGGGCAATTTAACATGGCCAATCCACCTAATCTGCACATCTTTGGACTGTGGAAGGAAACCAGAGCACTCTGAGGAAACCCACGCAGACATGGGGAGAATGTGCAAATTCCTCACAGACCGTCACCCAAGGCTGGAATTGAATCCGGGTGCCTGGCGTTGTGAGGCATCAATGCTATCTACCGTGCCACCGGAGTGAACAGTCTGGTCCATTGAACAATGTTCCATGAAGCATCATGCTCCCTAATGTTCCCCATCCAAACAACAGCCATGTAATACTTGGTAGAGGCATGAAGATAGATCTTTAAAAACCCAGGTCTAATTCAGGGTAATAATGGGGAGTTATTCTACAGTCCCCAAAGGAAATCAAAACCCAAGGTAAAATCAGAAGCTGCATTCTTAGCATGGCTCTTTAACATGACACAGTGCATAATGCCAGACGCTGCAAAATGTGGTTGTTAATGTGTTTCAGACAAAGTGCTTTGTATTGTCACCCTAGCCACTGTATTTTGCTGTTGTGTCTGAATGGGATTGCTTGTTTCTGGCAGGAGGGTGGCCATTGTCAAGTTTGGGGCCTGGGCAGTAGCTTTAGAGAGGCACTTTGCCCATCCATGTAGAGCCAGTCCAATTTTCCTTGCATTAAACTCAGTGGGTTCCGCAACATGGGAATTTTCCCAGACAACAAAGTCGGAAATTATCCACCAAGTGTTTGACTGGAAGATGTGCCACTCTCCAAAATGTCGGCAGCCCATAATTCCGTCAATACCAAACATGTTCAGATTATGCACGTGAGTTTTTTTTTAAAATTGTAACAATTAAAATATACCTGACTAATATTCATCAGAACATGTAATTGGATTTCTGATTAAATAGTCCTCTAATTAGTTCCTGGAATGCACAATAACAGTGTCGACCTTCTGCTCACAAGATTAAAGATAATCTAATTTTTGATCAGTTAATATGGATTTTGGAAAGAACAAGAAAAAATATTAAAGGTAATCATTAGCCTCTGACCTCTGTGAAAGGAAGTGAACTTCTGCTGTTAATGGTTTGAAAATGGAGTTCCCCTGGTGTTTTTCTGGGTAAATGCACTAACTGATAAGCCACTTATAACAGGAAGATTTCTAATTGAATTGCTGATCCATGCTGAGTCAGTTAATCAGAGACTGGAACTTAATAATTTGCCTTAGAATCTTTGGTTGGAGCAAGTTGTACGCCGCTTCTGATTGCAAGCTCGTGATGTGTGCTGAAAAATCTGTACAGAAGCTCATGTTAGGTGATCACTTTTGTCCCAGCTCACTGGCTCAAACATGAAGGGTGGGTTATAAAGAATGCAACAACTCAACTATAAGGGGCGGAAATTGCAACACATGGTCCCTGTCTTTTTGTTTTGCAAAACTATGCGTTATTCGTAAAATATTTGAAAGAACATTGCAAACATTCCAAAATGGCAACCACAGAAAGTGCAATAATATTCAGGTTTTCTACATAGATCATGTTGCACGCTCATGTGCTTCAATACAATCTGGCTTTATCAGAGGGAGGTCATGCTTCACAAAATTGATTGAATTTTTCGAAGAGGTGATCGGGTGTGTAGATGACGGCAGTGCAGTTGATGTTGTTTATATGGATTTCAGCAAAGCCTTTGACAAGGTCCCACATGGGAGACTGATAAAGAAGCTAAAGCACATGGAATCCAGAGTAAGGTGGCAAGGTGGATCCAAAATTGGCTTTGTGGTAGGAGTCAGAGAGCACTATCTAACCAAATTGCAACAGAGTGCAGTATCAAGCACATTTTGCAATCCAGGGCCTTAACGGAAATGTCCCTCCCGAGGCCATACTTAGTCCCATTTCCTGCACTGAGGAACTCCGCTACCCAGAACTCCTCAGTGCAGGAGATTGTGCCCCGATCTCTCAACACCCCTGACGTGACCCACCAAAGCTCCAACTCATCTATAATGAGGTCCTCAGGCCCATAACACACCTCACATGGGCAAGGCACCCCTAGGCCAAATCCCCAGAGCAGGCACAATGCCAGCCTGGCAGTGCCACCTGGACATCTTGGCAGTTCCAGGCTGGCACCCAGGCGGCACTGCCAGGGTGCCAGGCTGACAGTGCTAAGGTGCCCAGGTGGTACGATCAGTGCCAGAGTGCTGCCCTGCCCAGAGGCCAACTACCCGGGAGCCTCCGATCCCCTAGGAGACCCCCCCGTTTGTGGGGACCAGTACTGAACGACGCTCGCCTAAGGTCTATGAGGCGAAGAGATTAGATCAGGCGAGCTGCATATTAGAGTGAGACTAGCTACTCACTCTATACACAGATTTGGCAAATATCAGATCACGATGTCTTGCGAGATCCCATTAGATCTCGCAAGGCATGGCGAGCAGGGTAGATCACGGAAGAGGCCTCTCCCAGCATCTACTGGCCGCATCGCACCCCCATTCACCTGAATGGGGACATGTTACGGCCAGTAGATCCCGCCCAATGGGTGGTGGTAAAGGGATGTTTGTGTGGCTGGAAGCCGGAGTCCAATGGTACATCACAGGGATCAGTGCTGGGTTCCTTATTGCTTGTGCATTTATATATAAATAATAAAGAAGAAAATGTGTCGGGGTGATAAACAGTTTGCACATGACATGACGGTTGGCCAGGTGATTGACAGTGAAGAAGAACCTCTTAGGTTACAGGTGGATACAGAGGGATTGGTCAGATGGGCAGATCAGTGGTAGATGGAACTTAACCCTGATAAATGTAATGTGATGCACTTTGGAAGGAGTAACACGACAAGGAAGTACTCAATGAATGTCAGAACACTAGGAAGCTCAGAGGAACAGAGGGATCTTGGAGTGCTTATCCACAGATCCCTGCGGGCAGCAGGACAGGTTAATAGGGTAGTTAAGAAGGCATACGGAATACTTGCCTTTATCAATCGTGGCAGAGATTGTAAGGGCAAGGAGGTTATGTTGGAGCTGTACAGGACTCTGTTTGGGCCACAGCTGGAGTACTGTGTTCAGTTCTGGTCACTGCATTATAAAAAAGATAAAGTCGCTGTTGTCCGCTTTCCCCTTTGAGGGGGATTGCTGACTGGTGGTGGTTCAACTTGAGAACAAAGAACAAAGAAATGTACAGCACAGGAACAGGCCCTTCGGCCCTCCAAGCCTGTGCCGACCATGCTGCCCGACTAAACTACAATCTTCTACACTTCCTGGGTCCGTATCCCTCTATTCCCATCCTATTCATGTATTTGTCAAGATGCCCCTTAAATGTCACTATCGTCCCTGCTTCCAACACCTCCTCCGGTAGCGAGTTCCAGGCACCTACTACCCTCTGTGTAAAAAACTTGCCTCGTACATCTACTCTAAACCTTGCCCCTCTCACCTTAAACCTATGCCCCCTAGTAATTGACCCCTCTACCCTGGGGAAAAGCCTCTGACTATCCACTCTGTCTATGCCCCTCATAATTTTGTAGACCTCTATCAGGTCGCCCCTCAACCTCCGTCATTCCAGTGAGAACAAACCGAGTTTATTCAACCGCTCCTCATAGCTAATGCCCTCCATACCAGGCAACATTCTGGTAAATCTCTTCTGCACCCTCTCTAAAGCCTCCACATCCTTCTGGTAGTGTGGCGACCAGAATTGAACACTATACTCCAAGTGTAGCCTAACTAAGGTTCTATACAGCTGCAACATGACTTGCCAATTCTTATAATCAATGCCACGGCCAATGAAGGCAATCACCACACATTAGGATCACCTGATATGGATCACCACACATCAGGCAAGGGGCAAGGTTGTGAAGGTAGGCCTTCATGAATAACCTCAGCTGGGATGAACCTTGACAAAAACCATTTCATCTCTCTTCAGACTTTCTTGGCAAAGGCACATCCCACAAGGAGGTGGAGAACAGTGGGCGAGATTCTCCGACCCCCCGCCGGGTCGGAGAATCGCCGGGGGCTGGCGTGAATCCCGCCCCCGCCGGTTGCCGAATTCTCCAATACCGGATATTCGGCGGGGGCGGGAATCGCGCCGCGCCGGTTGGTGGGCCCACCCCTCCACGATTCTCCGGCCCGGATGGGCCGAAGTCCCGCCGCTAAAATGCCTGTCCCACCGGCGTAGATTGAACCACCTACCTTACCGGCGGGACAAGGCGGTGCGGGCGGGCTCCGGGGTCCTGGGGGGGGGGGCGCAGGCGATCTGGCCCCGGGGGGTCAGACCCTGGTGGGGGGGGTCCCCACGGTGGCCTGGCCCGCGATCGGGGCCCACCGATCCGCGGGCGGGCCTGTGCCGTGGGGGCACTCTTTCCCTTCCGCCTTCGCCACGGTCTCCACCATGGTGGAGGCGGAAGAGACTCCCTCCACTGTGCATGCGCGGGAATGCCGTCAGCGGCGGCTGACGCTCCCGGGAATGCGCCGCCCGGAGATGTCATTTCCGCGCCAGCTGGCGGGACAACAAAGGCCTTTTCCGCCAGCTCGCGGTGCGGAAATTCGTCCGGCGCGGGCCTAGCCCCTTAAGGTTGGGGCTCGGCCCCCAAAGATGCGGAGCATTCCGCACCTTTGGGGCGGCGCGATGCCCGACTGATTTGTCCCGTTTTGGGCGCCAGTCGGCGGACATCGCGCCGTTTCCGGAGAATTTCGCCCAGTGTCTCCGCCGCACTGTAGTTACCTCAAGGGCAACGTGCGGATGGGGTGAGACTCCGGTCGTGTAGAAAGGATCTGACGAGAAGGGCCATTCTCACCACAGCCAAGCTAGGTCTTGGTGCCTGTTTGAAAGTAACAGCGGGATTCTCCAGGTGGCAGCTCGAATCCCGCACCGACGCCGGCTGCCGTATTCTCTGGTGCCGGTTTTCGGGCGGGGTTCACGCCACGCCGGTCAGGGGCCGTTGGCAACGCGCCCCTCCCCCCGGCAATTCTCCGGGCCCCGATGGGCTGAGCGGCCAGCAGTTTCTGGCCAATCCCGCCAGCGTGGGTTGGACATGGTCCCACACGGCGGGACCTGGCAGGTAAGTTGGCTGGAGCGGTCCTCGGGGGGGGGGGGGGACGCCGGGGGATCCGACCCTGATGGGGGGGGTCCCCACAGTGGCCTGGCCCGCGATCGGGGCCCACCGATCTGCGGGTGGGCCTGTGCCGTGGGGGCACTCCTTCCTTCCGCGCCGGCCGCTGTAGGGCTCCGCCATGGCCGGCGCGGAGAAGACAACCCCCTGCGAATGCGCCAGAATACGCCGGCCGGTCTACGCGTGCACGGAACCACACCGGCAGCTCCGCGCATGCGCGGGATCACGCCGGCCCTTCGGCGCATGCGCTACCTCGCACCGCCCCTTCGGCACCAGCTGGCGCGGCGCCAACCCCTCCGGCGTCCACATAGCACCCGGAGGTGCGGAGAATTCCGCACATTCGGGGGCTGTTGACGCCGGAGTGGTTCGTGCCGGTTTTCCCGCCGTCGTGGGGAATTAGTCCCCAGAAAGGAGAATCCCGCCCCGAGGCATTCTGTTCAGGGAACCATCCGCGCGATGCCCGACTGATTTGCGCCATTTTGGGTGCCAGTCGGCGGACATCGCGCCGATACCAGAGAATTTCGCCCCAGGTCTGTTAAAGGAAGGGTTACAAATTAAAGGAACGCCAGAATGGCTCACAATGGCTCATCAATGTCCTGAAGTCATCTTTTGGTGGGGTTTATATCCGTCTTCAGTTTGTGTTTTATTGTTCCACAACAGGCGAACTATCCCAGGAGTTTAAAGTTATGTCCTGGATATTTGAAATGGTGTTCAATTCTCCAATGCTGGCATCCCTCAATTCAGTCAGTACCAGTTCACAGAGACTTGTTCAGATTATGCACAAAATTTGTTTAAAATTGGAGCAATTAAACATACCTGAATAATACTCATCAGAACATGTGATTGGATTTCTGAGTTCACAGTTTAAGGGTGGCAGTGGCAAAGTGGTATTGCCACTGCATTAGTAATCCAGAGGCCCAGGGTGATGCTCTGGGGACATGAGTTCCAATCTCGCCAGGGAAAATGGTAGAATTTGAATTCAATAAAAACCTGGAATTAAAAGTCTAATGACGATCATAAAACCATTGTCGATTGTTGTAAAAACCCATCTGGTTCACTAATGTCCTTTAGGGAAGGAAATCTGTCGTCATTCCTGGTCTACATCTGACTCCAGATCCACAGCAATGTGGCCGGCATGGTGGCACAGCAGTTAGCACTGCTGCCTCACAGCTCCAGGGTCCCGGGTTCAATTCCAGCCTCACGCGACTGTCTGTGTGGAGTTTGCACTTTCTCCCAGTGTCTGCGGGTATTTCCATTTCCTTCCACAGTCCAAAGATGTGCAGGTTAGGTGGATTGCCAAAATTGCCCCTTAGTGTCGAAAAGATTAGGTGGGGTTACCGGGATTGGGTGGAAGCCTGGCCTTAAGTAAGGTGCTCTTTCCAAGAGCTGGTGCAGACCTGATGAGCTGAATGGCCTCCTTCCGCACTGTAAATTCCATGATTCTATGATTCTATGACTCTTAAATGCCCTCACGAATGGACAACAAATGCCGGGCAAGCCAGCGACACCATGAACGAATAAAGAAGGTCTCGAATTAGCACCTGGAATGCACAATAACATAGACCTACCACTCAGAAGATTAAAGATAAAGATTTTTTTCCTGTTTATTCCACATTATCCACATGAACATTTGAGGCAGCAGTAACCACAGGAATGTAGAGGAGACCTGGGATGGCTGCTCTCCAGGTCTCTCATTCTTGGAGGTCCTGCTGATACAGGGATCCCACTCCGCTGTAAACCCACCCGAGTGCAAATCAGAAATGGGCAGGATTTACCGGATGTGTTGGGTGCTCGGGATCCGTGGAACACATACAGGTCACCAACACTTAAAATAGTGCAACACTATTTTATTAAGTCAGAAACTGTTGAACATACTTTCACTGTGGGTTACCACGATATTAGATTGAACTAAAGACCTATGCCTTGTCCTAACCAGTCTATGCACTCAGCACATGGTGAAGATCTGTGCTGTAAGCTGTAAGCTCTGTCCTACTAGGAGGCTGCATCTAGAATGAGCGGGAACTCTGATGCCCCCTGTCTTTATGGTGAGTGTGCTCTAACTGGTGATTGGCTGCGGTGTTGTATGTTGACTGGTCCCGCTGTGTGTCTATCAGTGTGTGTGTATCTGCACCATGATATACTGGTGTATATTATGACACCCCCCCTTTTATAAAAGAATGTATGTGTGTGGCAATAAATAATGTATGGTGAGAATGTTCCTACATGTGGGGTGCAAAGACATATTTACAGGACTACGTACATGAGAACTAAGCTATTTACATAGGAAGGTGCCTGGTGCAGAGAAGCAGTATACAACAAGAATAACGAGATCAACACTATATACAAACCAGGGAAACGATCAAACAAAGCAACGAAACAATTCAGAAAGTCTATAAGTCCGCAAAGTTCATAAATGATGTCTCTGAGGTGGGCGACGAATTCTGGTTGACCGCCTCAAGGGTGGGTCAAGAGCCGCCGGTTCAGGAGCGGGCTTGTCTGCGTCAGAGCCTGTGGGAGACAGAGTGACAGGGAGCTCTGCATAGTCCGTGACAGGGTCAGCAGAAGGGCGAGACGACACTGGAGGATCACGTAGCGAGCGTGGAACGAGACGAAGGGCACGACGATTGCGGCGCATAATGGAGCCATCCGGTAGATGAACCAGGAACAAGCGGGGGGCCACCTGCTGAAGGACAAGAGCGGTTGCAGACCAGCCACCATCCGGAAGATGGACGCGGACATTGTCATCCGGAGCCAGAGCAGGGAGATCAGCTGCACGGGAGTCATGAGCCGCCTTGTGCTGTGCACGAGACAGCTGCATCCGGCAAAGGACCGGAACGTGGTCGAGGTCTGGGACGTGAATGGATGGCGCTGTCGTCCTCAGGGTACGACCCATAAGCAACTGGCCAGTGGACAGTGGGGCGGAGCGATAGGCCAGCAAGGCGAGGTAGAAATCGGACCCAGCATCGGCAGCCTTGCAGAGAAGCCGTTTGACTATATGTACTCCCTTCTCCACTTTGCCGTTGGATTGGGGGTACAGGGGACTGGATGTCACATGGGCAAAATTGTACCGCCTGGCAAAGTTGGACCATTCCTGGCTTGCGAAGCAGGGGCCATTGTCCGACATAACCGTGAGCGGGATGCCGTGTCGAGCAAAGGTTTCTTTACATGCACAAATGATTACAGATGAGGTGATGTTGTGCAACCGTATCACCTCCGGGTAATTCGAAACGTAGTCCACGATCAGGACATAGTCTCTACCCAGCGCGTGGAACAGGTCGATGCCCACCTTGGTCCATGGTGACGTGACCAACTCATGGGGCTGCAGGGTCTCACGTGGTTGGGCTGGCTGGAAGCGCTGACAAGTGGGGCAATTGAGCACGATGTTGGCTATGCCCCAATGCCGGATTGGCTGGCATTGGTCGAAATTTTGGTCTCCTTTGCTGGATCAAAGAAAGCTAAGACCGGGGCCATGGTCAGTTTTGTTTTGAGTTCTCTCCATTTGCGCTCGTGGGCAGGGAGCCATTGGAAGTCTGTCGTCTTCCTGACCAGGTTCCTGAGAGCCGTGGTATGAGAGGCGAGGTTAGGGATAAATTTCCCTCAAAAATTGACCATGCCCAGAAATCGGAGGGCCGCCTTCTTGTCCTCTGGTGTTCTAATAGCTGTGATAGCAGCTACCTTGTCCGCATCCGGCTGCAGACCCAATTGGGAGATGTGGTCCCCGAGGAACTTGAGTTCTGTCTGACCAAAAGAGCATTTGGCCCTGTTGAGGCGGAGGCCATGCTCATGTATACGCTTGAATATGCGCTGGAGGCGACTAACATGCTCCTGCGGGGTGGTGGACCAAATGATTATGTAGTTGACATAGACACGAACACCTTCAATGCCTTCTATCATTTGTTCCATAATCCTATGGAACACTTCTGAAGCAGATATGATCCTAAACGACATCCTGTTGTAACAATATCTGCCAAAGGGGGTATTAAATGTGCAAAGTTTCCTGCTGGATTTGTCGAGCTGGATTTGCCAGAATCCTTTTGAGGCGTCGAGTTTGGTGAAGAGCTTGGCGCGAGCCATCTCACATGTGAGCTCTTCACACTTGGGAATTGGATAATGCTCCCTCATGATATTGCAATTTAGATCCTTGGGATCAATGCAAATCTCAATTCGACGGAAGGCTTTTTTACACATACCATGGGACTGACCCAGTCGGTCGGTTCCGTGACTTTGGAAATCACTCCTTGGTTCTGGAGGTCCTGCAGCTGCTGCATGAGGCGGTCCTTAAGGGGTGCTGGGGCCCTGCGAGGTGCGTGCACCACAGGCGTGGCATTCTGTTTTAGTAAGATCTTGTAGGTGTATGGGATCTTGCCCATGTCCTCGAAGACATCGTGGTGCTGGTTGATGATGGCGTTGAGCTGCACCCTGAAGTCGGTGTCCTGAAAGGCAGACGTGTCAGCAGGAGAGAGAGAGTGAACTCTCTGAACTCGGTTCAACAGCTTGCATGCCTGCGCGCCAAGCAGGGAGGCTTTCGAGGAGCCGACGATTTCAAAGGGAAGGATGGCTTTGTGTGACCTGTGCGTCACTTCAAGTTGGCACGAGCCGCTGGCAGCAATGGCATTGCCATTGTAATCTAATAGCTGGCAGGCTGATGGAAGGATGGCTGGTTTGACACGAAGGCTTTGGAGGTCAGACCGCGCAATGAGATTGGCGGAGGCACCAGTGTCCAGGCGGAATCGTATTTGGGACCGGTTGACCGTCAGGGTGACACACCACTCATCGTCTGGATCGATGCTGTATACCGATAAGAGGCTGGATTCTTTGCTTTAGGGACACCCTGTTTTTTGTAACGATACCGACTTGAAAAGGCGCCTTTGGGTCCTCGGTGTCAATGTTGGGTAGGAGGTCCACATCGGACTCGGTGACCGTGGGTTGAATGGCCCGGACAATCCTGCAAGGCTGGCTGAAGCGATATGAGTTGGCAGGCTGAGCTGCTCGGCATAAAGCAGCATAGTGGCCAAGTTTGCCACATC
The DNA here is from genome assembly GCF_047496885.1 of Scyliorhinus torazame. NCBI lineage: Eukaryota > Metazoa > Chordata > Chondrichthyes > Carcharhiniformes > Scyliorhinidae > Scyliorhinus > Scyliorhinus torazame. Next base: position 48,287,200 of record NC_092724.1, read on the forward strand.
TCAGGCATTGTCGGGATTTGGCAGGGCGTTGCCGCTTTAAGTGGGCGGAGACACAGTTGCCGCATGTCGTAGCGTCAGTACGTTCGCTGTGCCACCGCGCATGCATGGTGCGGTCGCACGTGGTGCGCGTCTGCGCATTACGTTCGTCGACGTCGCTGTCCCCTCGTTTGTTGCGCACAAGCGCAGGAGTCCACGAAAAGCGCGCAAAATGGCCGCCCTCATCCAGGCTGAGGCCCTGGAGTTGCTCGATTGCTTGGACCCGTTCTGCCTCGTGGGGACCTTGCCGCGCCGTTTCAGCCGCTTGGATGTGTGTATACCGACTAGTGGCGTTTTCGTGTAGCACGCAGGTCTCGATGGCGGTCGCTAGGGTGAGCTGCTTTACCTTGAGGAGCTGCTGGCGTAGAGGGTCCGACTGAACACCGAAAACGATCTGGTCACGTATCATGGAGTCGGAGGTGGGCCTGTAGCTACAGGACTGCGCAAGAATGCGGAGGTGGGTGAGAAAGGACTGGAAAGGTTCATCCTTGTTGGAATACATAGCGCTCAAAACTTTCATTCACCTCGACGCTGCAGTGAGTGTCAAACCTGAGTAGGACCGTCTTGAACTTTGTTTTATCTTCATCATCCGCAAAGGTGAGAGAATTGAAAATGTGGATGGCATGGTCCCCGGCCGTGGATAGGAAGAGAGCGATCTTCCTGGTGTCCAAGGCATCCTCAAGGTAGAGCTGGAAGCATTGTTTGAATATCTTCCAGTTGGCCCCTAGGTTACCGGTGATGCGGAGCGGCGGCGGCGGGCAGACGCTGTCCATTTTGCAGGATGACGGTATGCTGGTGGAAGGCAGATCACGAGCAGGTAGGTCTGAGACATATATCCCTCAACTCCTGGTATCATGATGTGTTGGGTGCTCGGGATCCATGGAACACATACAGGTCACCAACACTTAAAATAGTGCAACACTACTTTATTAAGTCAGGAACTGTTGAACATACTTTCACTGTGGGTTAACACGATATTAGATTGAACTAAAGACCTATGCCTTGTCCTAACCAGTCTATGCACTCAGCACATGGTGAAGATCTGTGCTGCAAGCTGTAAGCTCTGTCCTACTGGGAGGCTGCATCTAGAATGCGCGGGAACTTTGATGCCCCTGTCTTTTTAGTGCGTGTGCTCTAACTGGTGATTGGCTGCGGTGTTGTGTGTATTGATTGGTCCCGCTGTGTGTCTATCAGTGTGTGTGTATCTGCACCATGATATACTGGTGTATATTATGACACTGTCTGCACACACAACCGTCTCCCCCTGCCTTAGAAAGATTACCCCACCCCATCCATCAGCAAATCTTTCTGAAGAATAGGGGAGAGTATTAAAGAGAATAATCAACATCAAAATTCTCTTCTGACCCGAAAGTAACTTCACAAAAAGTAAATTTTCCAATTATATGCCAAAAACTTTCTATTTTCAGAAGAGTAAAGGGTTCTCATCAACAAATTAAGCTTGTTACATGATTCCTCTCAAATGATGGCTTTAATAGAGATTGGCATTTTAACTGTCTATCTTCTGCACTATTTTGTCTACTTTTGTTAATCAACATAAATGAATGGCTTTTTGTTTAAAAATGTGGATGTGCGTTTATATGTGAAAGGTTAACCACCCCTCCTATTTCTCTCTTCATGTCATGAGTTCAAACACAGTCCTTTTGGACTCTGTTCATACATTAATGATGTGGTCATTTTAAGATAATTTCCTTTAAAATGATCACGGCCTCATATTTACAGTGCTGACAAAGTGTGCAGATATTAGGCAGAATCTTCCATTCTGGAGAGTGCAGTGGAGAACAGGACAGGGCGGGCAGGAAGTCACCCGCCCCACCGTTACCTCATGGGCCCAAGGTCCTGGTGTCATATTTAAAGGGCTACTGGGCAGGCGTTCACTCATTGCAGTCCACAAACTCCGCATTACTCCTCCAGAGTCCTCCCTGCCGCAGCTCAAAGTTCACAAATGTGAGCAACGACATTCCAGGGCAGGGCAGACAAGGGCACCTCTGGCATTGACTTTCGCTCATCTCTAGATAAGAGTACCATTGGCAGTACACCAATAGTCGTGTCAATGTTCACCACTTCAGTGGTCCATATTTGCCATCCTCTTGACCATACAGAGTTACCTCTTGCTGCTCAGGATCTTGCTCCTGGTGGTCCTGTGCCAAACAGCAATGGGCCCTCCTTCTCCTCATCTGGATGAGAGCCATTACCGAGGCAGGGTCTCCTGCAGCCTGCATCAAGGCCACCTCAGTGGATGTGTGAATGAATTGAAGCGATAAATTTAGAATGCATGTCCTAACAGGTTTCCCTTCATCTCAAAACCGGTAGCTAAACACTTGATCTTACCTCCTTTTTAGGTAAAGGACACCCTGGATGGGTATTCCTCCCGTTCACACTTAGGTGCATATGGAAACATTGCTCTCCGGTCAGGCTGATGAGAGCCATGTGCAAGAAGCCTCACGTGGACACTCTTCCACTCGCCTGCACCGTCCTCAAAACTCAATAGAGAAACCATTGCATTTGGCAGTATTGAAGACCAAGCACATGGTCCCTTATCAGCCATGCCCATTAATCCTGGAGAATGGAGGTTACCATCCATCAGCCATGCCCCTTAAAGACATCCACCTCCTTCCCTCCCTTCATCCCTGCCTTTGACAGCAGCCTTACTGGGATCTCAATGTTATGAGACTCATGAATCGGGAATAAACCATTTGCAATATGAGTTTTACCTTAGAGTGGGGAACATAGGTAAGCATCTTTGAAATCTGGTTGCCTAATTGTTATTAGGGTCTCCCTTTAATTGTCCACTTGTGCTGACCTTTAACCTCACCCACCCGAAAAGACTCTCTCCTCCCACTTCAGGTATTCACATGTACAGAGCGACAGCGATCACGGAACTTTCCAGACATGCTCCACCATCTTCGACCATCATCTACCAACTTCCCCCAATCACCATATACCCACCTAATATCGCCATTCCTCTCCCCTCTATCACTCTTGACTCTCTCCCTGTTGCCCTGGATCCTAACACCATCCATATGCCTTTCTATCCTTCAGAGCCAACACCCATTACCGTCCCCAAGCCCACTTTGATCCTGGCCCCTGCCATTATCTGAGCCACCTGTCTTGTCACCTTCCGTGACAAATCCAATAATACCATCACCTAACAGACTCTCACTCTGAACTTGCCACTCTACTGCATACCACTTCCTCCTCTGACTGTGACAGTTTCCTCCTACTACTGTACCCTGAGTTCTCCTCCCAGGACCCCACTGTCAACACCAGTGACCCTGCCCTCTAAGGCACTCTCCCACCTTCCCAGGACACCCCTCCACCCACCCGAACATAACGTCCCTGAACACCTCCACCCACCACAGCACACCTTCCCAGGACCCCCACCCCCACCCCCACCCCCACCTTCCTCGACAACCCCCCCACCCTTCTCGTGGTGCCCTATTTCCCCTGTCCAGCCTGGTCACAGCTTGTGACACAAGCAACCAAAATCTCATGGTGACGCTCTGAAAGGTAGGCGAAAGCCGTGCCAACGTACCTCAAAGGCACCGATGAAGTGAAATTTGCCAGTTGCACGCCGCTTACGGGTAATCGAGAAACAGACCATTCTAATTAATCTGCTAGTGGAGCACTTAATTTAAAGGGAGAACATAATTCCGATGAGTCGACGTCTAAGTGAGCATGCGTGAGATGCAAATGTGATTCCCAACATCAATCAGTGGGAAACTCGAGCCGCCTTTAACCTGCAATCAAAGTCAGGAGAAAAAAATTCCAAACTAACTTCTTAATCTTTATCAGTGTCACAAGTAGGCTAACATTAACAGTGTAATGAAGTTACTGTGAAAAGTCCCTAGCCACCACATGTTCAGGTACACAGAGGGAGAATGCAGAATGTTCAAATTACCCAGCAGCACGTCTTTCGGGACTTGACAGAGGAAACCGGAGCATCCGGAGGAACTCACACAGACACGGGGAGAACATGCAGACTCCGCACAGACAGTGACCCAGTGGGGAATCGAACCTGGGATCCTGGCGCTGTGAAGCAACAGTGCTAACCACTGTGCTACTGTGTTGCCCCTTCAAACAAACTTCTTGCCGGCATGAAACTGACTTTACCCATCACTTCAAATTTAGTGTCTCCACCCAGCATAATTCCCATCACTGGCGGAAGCAGAGAATTTCACCCACTGATTTTTATAAACTTTGTTCCCGTCTATTAGGCAGACCTAGGAAAATGTCGAATGAGGGCCAGGTCACTGTCTAGGTGCACGTGAAGAATAATCACTTCAGTAAGTGTGAGGGATCAGCAGGTAGCTGTGGAACCAAATCCCACCGAGAAACAATCCCCTAAAGCAGATGAATAATAGGAGGAATCATGTTAGCGAACAGGAAATTAGATTTTTCTGCTGGAGCATGGTGTTCAGGAGAGAAATTGTACAAAACCCTTCTCAAATAAGACTGCGGTTGATGGAGTTTTATTTCCAATACAATTACACTTGTACAGCTTCTAATTCCTTCCTCCATAGACCAGAAAACCTTTACATCAAAGTATGTCTGAAAAAATGCCTCTGCTTCATTTCCTTCCTTTTAAGTACTTAAATGAAAGAAGGAAATGGCAATTATCTCATTACAAATTGATTAAAAATGTTTCAAATTAATAACCTCTGAAGCTGATAAATCCTTTGTTTGCTTTGTTGAATCATTCATATGATGAAACATATCATTCATTATGTCTCCAAGCAATTAATTATACAATCTTCAACCGATGAGTTCAAATTATGTGGCACATATTGATCACATATTGATAACTGTATGCGTTCTTGTTAATGAGTTTTACTGGCAAATTTGAGAGGCCACAGCTTTCTGGCACCAATAATGCTTCACGAGTCGTCGCGTTGCTATAGGGAGATGGAGATTCCTGACTCAAACTGCAATATTTTAAGGATTGCAAATTGGGCTTTTAAGGTCAACATGAAAAACGATCTCATTGAGCTATCATATGATTATATTCCTCATTATATTCCTCCATATTAAATGGAATTTGCACATAAACTCCATTGCTAAAGCTGTCTTCAAAGAGTTGGGTTTCTTCTTTCAAGCCAAGAATATATTTATTTCATTTTCTGTCCTATGTGCATTTACTTGTTTACACATCTGCTGTATTGCAATTAACGCTACCTCATCATTCCGCAGGACCTGAAGATTGTGAAACATGTCTACTCTTTCTGTCTCCCCATCTTCTTACTACTTATTGCAATTCTTTTCCCGTACCTAGTGGACCACAAAGGCAGACTTCCATCTGTTTCAATAGTTAGTTATTCCTGGAATAGGTTGTTAGTCCATCACCAGAGGCTTGTAGCTTGAGGGGCACCTCTCCACATCAAACATGGCTGATCAGGAGTCTCTCCCACTCTTACCACCAGCCATTGTTGTGTTGGAAGGATCTGCAGGTTGACAAATTCAGCCTGTTCGGCCGGGTTATGAATGCACATTCATTGTCCAATCAAGTCCTGGGGTGGGACTTGAACCTGGAGCCTCTGGCTCAGAGGCAGGGATGCCACCCACTGCACCACATGACCTCCTCTTACTACTTATAGGTATTTCAAACCCGTGTTTGGTATCATCTAAGCCATATTTCTTCATTTAACCCATCCCCTGTTAAATCCTTTCATAAAGTGCAGATTGGCCCCAGCACTGTTGGACGATTGGTGCTTTCAGGCGACTCGATTTTCAAAAAACTGAACAGAGGAAGACGAAGATGATTCTGAGAGCAAGACATATTCAGCATTTCATTGTTGTGATTCGATGGAACAGCCTTGTTAAATGATCCTTGATATACCTTTTCTTTCTGTTGGGACTGGCAATAGTAGACAAACTAACCAACATATAAAAGGATATACTCAGCAGGTCAGGCACCATCAATGAAAAAAGAAACAGTTAATGTTTCAGGTCAATAACCCATCATCAGAACCTTCTGGCCAGGATATCCTGCCGCCCCACCCTCCCACCTCCCCAAGCACGGCGGGTTTTCTGGCAGCGGAGGAAGCATGCCACTTTCCGCCAGCAGAATCTTCCTGTCCCACCAAAGTCAATGACCATTTGTATTGTTCGCTGGCCGGCCCACTGGGCAACCCCCTGCAGGGGATGCCAGAAGATCCCACCTGTGAGGAGGGTGGGAAAATCCCAGCTTCTGTTTTTGTTTAAGGTTTGTTTCAATGTGTTTCACTAACTTCGATCCTTATAAATCTTAGGGTACGTGAGCTGGTCGATACACCCCTACACACCTCTCCCTTCCTTTAAGAGTTTCCTTAAAACCCACCTCATTGAGCATACTTTTGGTTAACCCTGTTAACCGGTTAACTGGTTTCTTCATGCCCCAGTGAAAAACCTCAAGCTATCCTTAAGCTATTTTTCTACTCAAGGTGCAATTTATTGTCATCACAAATAGTTGTTGCCACTTCCATTCTGCACTTCCTAAATGTTAATATTCTTCCCAGTGATTTTTAATCATTCATTCCTCTCCTGAAATCTTCCACCAGACTATCTTTGCTCTTCCCTGAGTATAGTTCATAGAATCCATATAATCCCTCCATTGCAGAAGGAGGCTATTCAGCCCATGGCGTCCATTCCCCCGCCCTATCCCCTGCTTCATTGATCATGGCCAATCCACCTAACCTGCACATCTTTGGACTGTGGGAGGGAACCACACAGACATGGAAACAACATACAAACTCTACACAGACAGTCACCCAAGGCCGGAATCGAACCCAGCCCTTGAGCCGTTAGCTAGCAATGCTAACCATTAGTTTCTAACTCATTCTCTGAGGTGTTAATCTAGTGTGGTTTAATTGAATTGGCAATTCTGCACCATATTAACTTTTCCTCTTGCAACGTCTGTTGTCACTAACCTATATTCAGTTGTTCTGAACTGTTTTTATTGGTGATGCTTTGTTAACAATTTAGTCTCAGAATGTTCGAGACAAACTCAATATGAGATAACTGCAGCTATTTAGCAATATTATTGTCACTGTACAAATAGATTTTGGCAACAACACAGGCCAAGCCTAGTTTTACTTCTGAGGTAATGATGATCTAATGTGAGGGGGTTGTGGCCAAGCTTTTTGAAAGCTGTCACCTCTTCCTTGTTTATTGTTGGTAATTCTTGGATGAATGGATCTGTCTGCCAGCAATCAGTCTGTCTGGAATTAGTCTTCCCTCGAGAATGAGTTTGCATATTTTCTGTGTCTTTACCTGTTCTTATTTTGGCTCAACAACATTCCCATCTACGTCCATAATCTAGCAATCATTGAACTTCAATACTGTTTATTGCTTACTGTTTACTGGTTTAGCTCAATGGGCTGGACAGCTGGTTTGTGATGCCGAACAATGCCAGCAGTGTGGGTTCAATTCCTGTACCAGCTGAGAATTCTCCCTCTGTGTACCCAAACAGGTGCTGGAATGTGGCGACTAGGGGCTTGTCACAGTAGCTTCATTACAGTGTTAATGTAAGCCTACTTGTGACAACAAAGATTATTTTTTTATTTTGTTGAAAAAAAAGTCCTACCTCGCCAACTCTACTAAACATCTATGCAAAAGGATATGATGGGCAGATGCAAAAGGAATGTTGTGACCAACTACCAACTACTTTAACCACCATAAGATCAGTGGTCCAATTCGCAGACACCTATACAATGTCCGTTCCTTTTCCCATTTCTATCACCAACCAAAAAACACTTCCTGAAACGTATTGCACTGCAGTTCTATGGATTGTTATTTAACATCTCTCTCTCTGATCCTCCCATAGCAGGGAGAAGAAGGTCAAACTTCTAGCACCTTTCCACCCATTAGTTAGTCTGTAAAGCTGTTGGCAGTCAGTGGGGAAATGGGATATAAAAGTGTAAATGAGTCCTGCTATTATAGTTCTTTCTCTCATCGTGCTCATCCCTGCCTTCCCTTCAAGACTGGGGCCTGAGATACCCTCAATTACAACTCGAGAGAGATGATTGGTAATACAAAGGCTTTAATTAGCAGAGAACCAGACAGCTGCCGAAAAGTGTGCACACTGCCCATTGAACATTACCTTATATATGGCTCCCTGGGGGGGCGGAGCCAGAGGCGGAGTCCCCCAGGGTTCCAAACCCGGTCTTAAAGGGATCATGACATTAAAGGTACAGTTATCATTCATCACATTCACCCCCTGTTTTAAAAAAAAATGCATAGTCCGTTGGGGGTGAAGTGGAGTAAGGTAGGTTGCGGGACTTGATGAAATGAGCAAGCCGGGTGACCCCCGGGTGACAAAGGTCATCGCGGATGGCCCGCAGATGGTCTTTCTGCGTGTTGGCGCACGTGCTGAGGGACAGGACATCTGGGGACTCATTGAGCTTCCCCGGACGATATGTAATATCATACGTATAGGTGGAGAGTTCGATCCTCCATCTCAAAATGTTATCATTTTTTATTTTGCCCCGTTGTGCGTTATCAAACATGAAGGCTACCAACCGTTGGTTGGTGACGAGGGCGAACCGCCTACCCGCTAGCTAGTGCCTCCAGTGACGCATGGCCTCCACAATGGCTTGTGCCTCCTTCTCGACTGCAGAGTGCCGAATTTCCGAGGCGGTGAGTGTTCGGGAGAAAAAAGCTACTGGCCTACCTGTCTGGTTGAGAGTAGCAGCCAGGGCGACGTCTGATGCATCGCTTTCTACCTGGAAGGGGATGGTTTTGTTCACCGCGTGCATGGCGGCCTTGATGATATTGGCCTTGATATGACTGAAGGCCGACCGGGGCCTCAGCCTTGAGGGGAAAAACCGTGGTGGCCTTTTCGATCACGGAGGAGGGTCTGTGGCCCACCCAGGCATGTAGCAAGCTCAGCTTACAAGGTCCGTCGACTGGAGTGTCTGAGGAGTTCCGATAGGCCTCAAAATACCAGAGCCAGTATTAAAAAATTTCAGCGGCCTCCAGCGACCGAGCGTCCAAATTGAGTTTCTCCGGATTTAGACCGTTGTCCATCTTGAAATAATCTGCTAATTAAATTGAGATACCCTCAATTACAACTCGAGAAAGATGATTGGTAATACAAAGGCTTTAATTAGCAGAGAACCAGACAGCTGCCGAGAAGTGTGCTCACTGCACACTGCCCACTGAATATATGGCTCCCTGGGGGGGCGGAGCCGGAGGCGGAGTCTGCCAGGGTTCTAAACCGTTATCATTCATCACAGGGCCATTCTATTTGTTTATGCTATTCTAAATGCTGCATCATTAATGTACAACAACTGCACCTATATGAATAGGCAAAATGGTCTGGTTCCCTTTTTGCCATTGAAAAGGAATCAAGTTTTTAGTGGATTATTAATTTATATCAACATGTAATTCATGTCTGCTTTAGTTGGCCTCATACTCTTTTTATTTTAAATTTGGAGTACCCAATTATTTTTGTTGGCGAGGTAGGACTTTTTTTTCAACAAAATAAAAATATAATTAAGGGGCAATTTAGCGTGGCCAATCCACCTAACCTGCACATCTTTGGGTTGTGGTGGTGAAACCCACACAGATATGGGGAGAATGTGTAAACTCCACACGGACAGTGACCCAGGGCCGGGACTCGAACCTGGGTCCTCAGCGCCGCAGTCCCAGTGCTAATCACTGCGCCACATGCCGCCCCCCCAGTTGGCCTCATACTCTTGCCTCTGAGGCTGAAAGTTCTAGGTTTAAACTTCACCCACTCTTCAGCATATGATGTAAACCAAGAGTAATCTAAATGAGGTTTCAGATATATGAAGATGCTATACAAATGCATGTCCTTTTTCATAGAGCAGGATATTTAAGATTGGTGATGTTTCATAGAATTCCTACAGTGCAGAAGGAGGCCATTCAGGTGGTGACTTTTTGATTCATTCAGACGGGGCCAGCAGGTATAGCCCATTCCTAAGTTCCCCTGAACTAGGCTTGCTAGGCCAGTTCAGAAGACATTTAAGAGTCAACCACATTCCTCTCGATCTGGAACCACATGTAGTACAGACCAGGTGAGGATGGCAGATTTCCTCCTTGAAAGGTCATTAGTGAACCATTTGCAATAAAAATAGAAAATGCTGGATAAACTCAGCAGGCCTGCCAGCATCTGTGGAGGAAACAGTTAGCATTTGGATCGAAGTGACCCTTCTACATTTCTGTACAGATTTATTAATGGAATTCAAATTTCACCATTTGCCTCGGTGGGTTTCAACCCAAAGCATTACGTTTGTTCCCTGGATTACTAGTCCAGCAAAATTAACACTAGGCCACCGCCTCTCTTCAGGTGGATGAAGGGTATGTTTGGGAAAGGAACTTTTACACTTGACTTCAACATTGAAACTGGATTGACGCTGCCCAACTTATTGCACATTGAATTTTTACCAGACAGGGAAATATTATCTCCCAGCTCTCTGATGTATTTGAAACCAGTTTTCAGGAGGGACAAGGCCACTGAGCAACTCTGTGCGACACCCAGAGGCAGGATATTATAATAATGATGAGTGTTTTTGCTAGACTTCAAAAAATCAGAGCGATGATCTAAAAATCTAGGATAGATGCAATTTCAAACCTCAGTCTGTAGCCAGCTCCCCACTAGAAAGAACAACGCTGATGCTATGTCGATAAATTCTCAACTAGGCTGAAACTTTTATTAAAATACTTTTTTTTTTTCCCTGAGCAGTGTGGCGCAGTGGTTAGCACTATTAACTCACAGCACCAGGGGCCAGGGTTCAATTCTGACGTTGGCTGACTGTCTAGAGTTTGCACGTTCTCCCCGTGTCTGCGTGGGTTTCCTCCGTGTGCTCCAGTTTCCTCCAACAGTCCATAGATATGCAGATCATGTGCATTGGCCATGCTAAATTACCTCTTCATGTCCAAATGTTAGATGGGGTAACAGGGATAGGGCAGAGGAGTAGAGGAGTAGACCCTTTGGAGGGCCGGTTCAGACTCGATGGGCCAAAAGGCCTCCTTCTGCACTATAGGGATTCTATGATTCTATCTCACAGGAGTAATGCTCATGAACATTTCTCTTTGGGTGCCAGCCTCCAAAGCACCAGTGTGAAGTATGTAATGCTAGCTGCTAAAGGCATGCAGGCACATGGGACCGGCTTGGCATAATTAGCCTGCTGCAATGAGAGGTGCTAAAATCCTTGGCTCTCTGAATATGCTCTCCGATCTCCGCAGGTTAGAAGAATTGTAGTTAAAAGTCCAGTCACTGATGGAAAACCCACGCATCAGCTGCATTTTGTAAGTGTATGAAGTCCACAGAACAGTCATCAGTTGCAGGATTCTAACCCAACCTGTAAATAGATAGCAGTTCCAAAGATTCAAAATTGCTGTGAATTTGACAAGGTATCAATCGCTGATCCCCAGCAGAGATTCAGACCTCATTCTAGATACAGCCAAGGAATGAATAATGAGTTTCACACCTCGTTTCCAGGATTGCTTCGTTCTGTTCCTGTTTGACAGTTTTGTTGGTGTGAAACTGATATTTGCATAAAAATCTAGGGTGTACAAAACAAAACAAGCAAACATTGGCAAGTCTGAGCTGAAACTTGGAACTTGGAGGAAAAGAAACAAATCATTATAGTTGCTTAGCAGGAATTGCTGCGGGAAAATACAGCAGGAGATCTTCCTTTGCCCCGCGGTTATAAAGTTGCCATGTTTTTAAAAATTAATTCGCTGAAAATATCTGGCAATCAATCAAAATCGCAAAGCGAGGGGCTCAAGAGCTTCACAGTCTTTTCCTCTTCATCTGATGTTCTATAAAACAACGCGTTTTTCACTTGGGAAATTGTGTCAGCTCTACTCATCCTGCCAGAGAAAAATAGAAGCATTAGGATGGATTTAGACTCGAGGAACAGGGATGATTTGGGGTTTTAAATCATTCGGCCAGGAGGAAGTTGTGAAAGCTAAATGTAGCCACGAAGGGAAACAAAGATTAGGTGGACAGCTATATCTGAGATCTTAAAATAATGAAACAAATCAATAAAGTGGATGCAGACCTGGGTCAAATTAAGTAGATGAAAAATATAATCTAAAGGCTCAGTTTGTGTGTCTGTTGGTTAGTATAAAACTAAGTGGTATGGGCCCACAAGGTCCAATGTTTGATCCCTGGAATGTGATGAATTAACTGTTTTACAATAAGGATAAAACCATTGGGAGTATTCCAAGCAGACCAAAACATTGTGCTACAGAGACAAAGAAAGCGACCAGGATTGCTTCTTGTGATTACTGTCCAGTCATTCCAGCTTGAAGATACATCAGTGTTTTGATCAGGCATAGTTTCAAGCTTGGCTACATCTACTGCTCTGGCTCATTACACTAAAAGTAGCTACATAAGAACAGGAGTAAGCCATTCGGCCCTTCGAGCATGCTCCGCCATCCAATGTGATCACGGCTGATCCACAATCTCAATGCCATATTCCCCCTTTTTCCCCATACCCTTAGATGCCATTACAATTTTTAAAAATTATCTATCTCTTTCTTGAATACATTGTGACTTGGCTTCCATTGCCTTCTGTGGTAGAGAATTCCATAGGTTCACTGCCCTTTGAGTGAAGAAATGTTTCCTCATCTCAGTCCTAAATAGTCTACCCCGTATCCTGAGGCTGTGTCCCCAGTTCCATCAAAACATCCTCCCTGCATCTAGTCTGTCCAGCCCTGTTAGAATTTTACACACCTTTCTAAATTCCACTGAATACAAGCCCATTGTCTCCCCATAGGTCAATCCCGTCAACCCTGGTATCAGCCTAGTGAACATTTGCTGCACTCCCTTAATGGCAAGTATATCTTTTCTAAGGGAGCGGACCAAAACTGCACAAAATACCCCAGGTGTGGTCTCACCAAGGGCCCTGTATAACTGCAGTAAGGCATACTTACTTCTGAACTCAAATCCCTTTCTCTTCCTAATTGCTTGCTGCACTTGCTTCGCCACTTTTATTGGCTGGTTTACAAGGACAATCAGATCCATTTGTACATCCATACTTCCCAATATATCACCATTGAAATAATACTTTCTGTTTTTCACACCAGAGTGCATTACTTCACATTTAGCCATGTTGTACTGCATCTGCCATGTGTCTGCCCACTTGTCTAAATCAACTTGAAGCCTCCTTGCATCTTCCTCAAACTCACAATTCCAACCAGGGTGGGTGATGGATGTTCAGTGAAGCTCCAAATGGTTGTGGAAACACCTCAGCATAAATTTGTGCTTCAGGAGAAAACTGGAGAAGAATTGGATGTAAGAAAGCTAATGAAGCCACAAACACATGTCGGAATAATTGCGGAATACGAAGACTGATTTCAAGTCAACATTCGTGACTAAAACGGGTTTTAACCTTTCTCTTTTTAATTTTACAACAGTGATTTCTCCTTCTTCCTCTTAAATTGCAAATAAATCATTTGTCCTCTTTCTGGTAACCTCACAGGACTCATCTCGCCAACTTTTACCCCAATCCCTGGGCCTAGAAGAGTGGAGCTGTTTAACTCTCTTATTGGGCAAGTGGCGACATTCTCAGTTGAGGCAGATGGACCTGGACACCCCGTTAGCGGAACGGGGGAACCGTGCAAAATGCCACAGACATTGGTGGGACCGGGAAATTCCACCGGCAGACAATGGTGAGTTGCCTGCGCCGCTGGTGGCGGGGGGGGGGGGGGGGGGGGGGGTGCTTTCCTCCAATTAACTATTGGAAAAATTGAAAAAGCTGAAGCTATCTTTTTCAATCCTTTCACTAAACCCCATTCCCTAGCTACTGACTCCATCCCTTATTTTGCTGCCGACACAATAGTGTCACATTTGACCCTTAGTTGAATTTCAACCTCATATTCACATGATCATGAAGAGGGCCATTTCCATTTCAGTAGCATCCCCTGACTTCCGCGCTGTCTCAGCTTATCTCATGTGCCACTGGAACCTTCATTCATGGCTTTCTTACATGTAGGCTTGACTATTTTAACAGACTAGTCTCCCACATTTAAACTCCATAAACACAAGGGGCGTCATTCTCCGACCCCCCGCCGGGTCGGAGAATGGCCGTAGGCCGCCGTGAATCCCGCCCCCCGGCCCCGCCGAAGTCTCCGGTACCGGAGATTGGGCGGGGGCGGGAATCAGGCCGTGCCGGTTGGCGGGACCCCCCGCTGGATTCTCCGGCCCGGATGGGCCGAAGTCCCGCCCAGAAATTGCCTGTCCCGCCGGCGTAAATCAAACCTGGTATTTACCGGCGGGACCAGGCGGCGTGGGCGGGCTCCGGGGTCCTGGGGGGGGGCGCGGGGCGATCTGACCCCGGGGGGTGCCCCCACGGTGGCCTGGCCTGCGATCGGGGCCCACCGATCCGCGAGCGGGCCTGTGCCGTGGGGGCACTCTTTCCCTTCCGCCTCCGCCACGGCCTCCACCATGGCGGAGGCGGAAGAGACTCTCCCCACTGCGCATGCGCGGGAAACTGACAGCGGCCGCTGACGCTCCCGCGCATGCGCCGCATTTCCGCGCCAGCTGGCGGGGCAACAAACGCCATTTCCGCCAGCTGGCGAGGTGGAAATCCCTCCGGCGTCGGCCTAGCCCCTCAATGTTGGGGCTAGGCTGCCAAAGATGAGGAGCATTCCGCACCTTTGGGCCGGTGCGATGGCCGTCTGATTGGCGCCAGTCGGCGGACATCGCGCCGTTGGGGGAGAATTTCGCCCAAGATCACCCAAAACTCTGTTGCCCATGTCTTATCAGGCATCAAGTCCTGTTCACTCAAGCTCCTTGTGTTTGCTGGCTTATGCTGATCCCCTTTAAGGGGGTGCGCTCCAATCACCACGTGACTTGCTCGGGGCCAATTGTGCGAGAGCCCCTATCCCTAATCAATAGGGAGTTTGCGCAGAGCCCTGGGAGCAGGACGCCGGGAGTGGACCAGGGAGCTGAAGATTATCATAGAATTTACAGTGCTGAAGGAGGCCATTCGGCCCATCGGGTCTGCACCGGCTCTTGGAAAGAGCACCCTACCCAAGGTCAACACCTCCACCCTATCCCCATAACCCAGTGACCCCACCCAACATTAAGGGCAATTGTGGTTACTAAGGGCAATTTATCATGGCCAATCCACCTAACCTGCACATCTTTGGACTGTGGGAGGAAACCGGAGCACCCGGAGGAAACCCACGCACACACGGGGAGGATGAGCAGACTCCGCACAGACAGTGACCCAAGCTGGAATCGAACCTGGGACCCTGGAGCTGTGAAGCAATTGTGCTATGCACAATGCTACCGTGCTGCCCCTGAGTAAAGACCTGTTGTATAGTCGTCTGAGCTTGTTATCGAACTGTCTTCATCTTTCATCAATAAACTCGTTTGTGCTCAAGTGATTGGCTTGAGCCACCACATTGGCGATGAGGTAAAGATTTTCGATCGTAGCCGACATTCATCGTGAACTGAGGGGGGAAGGAATAGTTGAGAAAACAGAGGAGCTCCAGTAAGAGTTGGAATTATTTAAGCCATGAGTCCAAATGAATTTCATTGGGAAACTAGACCCATCTGACCAAGGGGTTGAGTCATGGAGTCAGTACATCGAACAGCTCCATTTCTTCATTACCACAAATGAGATCAAAGGTGAGGACAAGTAGAAGGTGATACTTCTGACAGTTTGCGGGCCCAAAACCAATAATTTGATTGAGAACCTCATGTCCTTGGAGGTACCAGAGTCGAAGACCTTTGACCTGATAGTGGAACTGGTTCAAGAATATTATAACCCAAGGCCCTCGATTATCCTCCAATGTTATAAAATTAACTCTGCAATAAGAGACCATGAAGAGTCTGTTTCAGCTTTCATAGCCAGTCTTCACCTACTTGCCAAGCACTGTGAGTTTAGGACAACACTCAGTAGCCTGTTGCATGACCAGCTGATTTGTGCCGAAAAAGGCGCCACTGGGCTTCAAAGCGTGGCTGAAGGGGAGGTTAACCAAGTATGGGACAATACGGCTGTGAGATCTGCGGCAGGATTAACAGGCATAACTTAGAGTCAGACACAGTCCTCAGGATAGGATCTGAACCCAAGGAGCTGGAAGGAATCGGGTGACAAACTGAATCCAGAGTGACAACCCATCCCCCCACCTCCTATGATGTGAGGAGGCCATCAGCTACATGGGAATGGCCCTTGTGCGACTTCCCAAGGTGTGGAGGGAGGGAGTCATCAAAGCTGGAGGCTCTTGGAACATGGCGTTGTATCCCGGCAGTGAAGGCTACCCCTGTAGCTCCACACTACCACTGGAGGGGTAACCTCACTGATCGCTGGGGCCCGTCTGCCTGGATCTGGCATAGAGAACAAACATTCTGACTCTCCTGTGAGAAACTACCAACAGGAAGCCCCAATGCTCTCATTCCTCCTGGAGCCTCAGCAGCAACCAGCTGTCTCACTGATACTGCCAAGGCTGCAGAGTTGCTTGCCCCCTGATCGGGGCCGTGTGGAGAGTCAGCCCATCAGTGACCAAGGAAGATGGCCGCTGTGGTCACGCTGTGGGCTCAGACACACACTAGGACTTTCCCCCTTCTGAGAAAATCTTTGGCAATGTATCAATTCAGACAAAAAAAAATTGCCACAGCCAAATCTTCAACCCCAGAGCTGTGCAGCGCTGAGAGCTTGGGTTTCACCTGGGTTTTGCAACAAAATCCTCATCAGAACCATTATGTTCAAGTATGACCTTCTAATTGTTAAATCCACTTTTTTCTGGAGAAGTATATTGCATCTTTTAAATATCTTAATTTCCCTAGTGATAATTTGATAATTAGTGTGATGATTTTTAAACAGTCGAGGATTTTCTCTGTTGTGAATGTCAAAAATCACAATTTACTGTAGCGAGAGAACATTTGGTATGTATGTCTTTTCACCATGGAAACAAGAAGCGGCCAATCAAAAGTAATAAGCTGAACTCTTACATTCCAATATTGACGAATTACCATTTTTCAGTGCTATCTGAAGATTCCATGTCGATGTAATTTGAAAGTTAAAGAAAAGTCCCTGTCCTTTTATTAATCCTCTGGGTGGAACAACTCTCATACAGTTTTCAAATTTAAGTATATTTTCCAACTTTCATTAAAGCTTCAGTAATTAATACAGTACAATGCAAAATTAAGACACATTTTTCTTGGTCTCCCAGCAGACAAAAGATGAAAGGAAACTCTGAAAATCTATGAACATTTCACTATATCTCTGGCACAATTGAGGTGGGAATGTGCTGGGTGAGCTGGAAGCAAGGCTGGGACTCCAGTATACCAGACCTTTATACACAGCCTCGAGGCGGGGAGGGGGGGGGGGGGGGGTGCAAGGGGCAGGTGTTGTTGAACTCATCACATCTGATTAAGCAAGAAGTGTTGGGTTGTCAAATGGTGCTTCAAAATGGTCGCTTTGACCTTGCCTCTACTTTGGCAATTCCCCATGAGTATAAGGCACTAGAAGTAAGTGGCCTCCCCTTAAGATCCTCACCATCACAAATTGCCCAGGTATGTCCTGACTCCAAGGGCAAAGGCAAATCAAATCAACGCATCCTCACTGAGGCAGATTCAGTCCAATCATCAGCAAAGTGAAGGAGGGAGACGTTGACGATGCTATCAAACAGCACTTACTCATCAGTTTGTGCTCGACCAGAATGATCAGACCACTCCAGTCATGGGTGCAAGAGCTGGATGGTAAAGTAAAAGTGAAAGTAACAACTCTCGATCAGTGTAGCAATAAGGAGGCGGGGCAAAATGGAAGTCAAGTGGAAAACATTTCAGTGATTGCAGTCATACGGTAGCATGGTGGTTATCACTGTTGATTCACAGCGCCAGGGTCCCAGGTTCGATTCCCGGCTTGCGTCACTGTCTGTGCGGAGTCTGCACGTTCTCCCTGTGTCTGCGTGGGTTTACTCAGGGTGCTCCGTATGTTATTCTCTAAGTCTGAATGAAGACTTACAGTTAACACAAGCTCTTTATTCAAAGGGTTCGTTCTGCTTCCAGAGCTCAACTAGATGTAAAACAGTCAAGAGGTATGACCAGTGAAACTAAGGTAAACAGCCTATGCTGAGCTGTCTCTGTGTGCTGCTGCTCCCTAGCTCTGTGCTTCTCAAAGAGGCGGATCCTACCTTGGGCTCGACCCTTTATACCCGTCTCTGATGCTGCCCTCTAGTGGTGCTGTAGTCCCTCATGTATGTGCAGATGTAAGTACAGATGTACAGATCACTACACTCCGGTTTCCTCCCACAAGTCCCGAAAGACGTGCTGTTAGGTGAATTGGACATTCTGAATTTTCCCTCGGTATACCCGAACAGGCGCCGGAATCTCGTGACTAGGGGCTTTTCACAGTAACTTCATTGCAGTGTTAATGTAAGCCTACTTATGACAATGAAAAGATTATTTTTTTAAAATAGAAAAAGTCAAGGTTGCTCGAGACCAATCATTGAAACCACAGGTCATGACTATAGGAGCTTCTCAGGAAAATGTCCTACACACAGTTATCCTCACCTACTGAAGGTCAATGACCTTCCCACCATCAGCAATTAAATAATTCAAGCAGAATTCCCTCCCAGCACTTGTTACGGCAACTAAGGATGCGCAATAAAATGTGGCTTGACAAAGTTGGCTGCATTCTGAGGACAAATTTTAAAAAATACTGGCCCGATGATTTAAAGGAATGTAAACTTAAAAAAAATAATTTGATAGCAGTAAGGGGACTGAGGAGACCAGAAAGATTTTTGTTGTGGGCGATAGCAAAGTCATACCCTCCAAACCTGGTCACCCATGGCAGAGTTTGCAGTCGTTTCTGCAGAGTGGTGATCAAAATGCATCCTTAGAAGCTCAGGCCATCATCGTTGGAATATAACATAGGGAGGTCACTCCCCACCCCAGTTAATTCCACCAGGGTTAGCGAATAAGGGTCTGTCCTGGAAGATAGATCCTGGTAGATAAGCATTCATGTGCTCCTCTGAACAGATATTCAATACCAACATCTTTGCACCATTAAAATTTGGTGCAGTTATTCCTTCGGAGGTTCCAGTTACGTTGCAATTCTTGAGAATTTCAACACTGGAAATGCATGAAAGTGGTTGAAGTTTATCAAAGAATTCCTGTTTGAACACTTGAATAACATACATTGAATTTACCAGGAAAATAGTCGTCTTAAGGTTTGTGCGGTAGCACGGTCCCTTTTAGAGGCAAGCCCTCGCAGTCCATGTGACCAGCCCGGGGTCTATCACGCAGGACCATGTGAACCCCGACCAATAGGGAAAGAATGCGGGCCTTGGGAGCGGGGTCCTGGGCAGAGTGGACCCTGGTACCAGAGAGTGAAGATCTGTTCAATGACTCCGTGCCTGTGCATAGTTCACCTTCACTTGTTATCAATAAACCCTTGTTCCATAATACCGGAAGTCACCCTCATATTGCCTTGAACGACCACAGTTTGGTATCAAATGATTTCCATTTGGGTACTCAGTACAGGCAATCCTCAGACTTACAACATAATTGGCTCCTGAAAGCCGAAACGTAGTAAGTCGGAATCGATTTTCTCATCGGAACAATGTCATAAATGGGGGATTAATTCTTGAACTCTATTTTACTGAAAAGTAATGTTCCTTTTCCATTAACTGTGACACCATGAACAGAGGTACAGAATCGCCCTTTGTTTGATGTTTTGTAGTTTTGGAGAAAAAAACAGTTTACAACGGGTGTCAAGTAAACTCAAACCTTATGTAAAACAGGCATCCAAGGCCACTTTACCGATGGCAGATATGCTAAACATAAGGAAGCTAGAAATCTTTGATCCACATACGGACAACTGGTCCCAATCCGTGAAATGAATGCAGTATTTTTTTCGTACTGATGCCATTATTGGGGATGAGCACCAGATGGTCATTCTCCTCATGGCTTGCAGGGCACCACATACAGTGTAATCAAGAGCCTCACATACCCAAAGGCACCTGATACCTGGTCCTTTGACGACTTAATCGTGTTGCTGGTTGAGTGTTTCAACACCAGGCCGCCCACCATAGTTAGCCATTTCCATTTCCGTACCATCACCCAAATCCAGGGGGAGTCTGTGAACAAATCGTTGACCCGCCTGAGGAAGCCCACGGAGTTCTGTGAAAAACCATTAAGAAACAGGCTTGTTTGCGGTATCCATGATGCGGCGACGCAGGGAAATCTTCTGGCAAAACCACATTTGGACCTACAGAGTGCCGTGGAAATAGCTATATCCTGCGAGACCGCGGAACAAAGGATGCAGGAGCTACAAAGCATGGAGTTCCTCAGCCTGGGACGCCAGGCCACCCACCACATACTGCCTTCTAGACCCGATGACTCCGGTCCCCGACCCTGGGGGCGCTATGGCTGAGAGCCGGACTGACGTTGGCGGGGTCAGGAAGCCTAACGGGCATTTTCCCCCAACTCCGGATCACAGGGAACCGTATGCATATGGCCACCGGGACCGGGCTGAACAATCCCCAAGAGAGGGCCCGCCGTCCAGCCAGGGACGACTGCCCCCCTGGGAGCCGACGTACCTTTTGGGTGAAGATGTTGACGACTACCAGCAACTAAATTGCATCGCTACTCCGAAGGAGACACCGATATATACCACACTCCGCAAAGATGAACACCCAATCCTGATGGAATTAGATACCAGGGCTACCATCTCTGTCATCAGCCGACACACTTTCGACTGAATCAATTCCGGGATCCAAGCTTTGGGGTTACAGAACATGGATGCTCGATTTTTTAAAAAAAATTTAGAGTACCCAATTCATTTTTTCCAATTAAGGGGCAATTTAGTGTTGCCAATCCACCTAACCTGCACATCTTTGGGTTGCGGGGATGAAACCCACGCAAACACGGGGAGAATGTGCAAACTCCACACGGACGGTGACTCAGAACCAGGTTCGAACCTGGGACCTCGGCGCCGTGAGGCAGCAGGGCTAACCCTCTGATCCACCGTGCTGCACTTACGCTCGATTGACCTCAGATATGGGAGAGCCATTAGCAATTGCCAGTACCTCGGTGGTTCCCGTCGAATGCGTGCAGCAATCCACTTGTTTACCATTGGTTGCGGTACATGGAGGTGGTCCCAGTTTGCTGGGGTGAGACTGGTTCAGGCGCCTCCGACTTGACTGGCAGCGGGTTTGCCAAATGTGCTTGGACGAGTCAGACACCAGACTCGTAAAATTCCCAGAGGTCTTCCGGAAAGGTATGGCCACAAGACCTACGCGACCCCTCGGCAGACCCACGTTATTTCTGTGGCCTTGCGGCCAAAGGTAGATGTTGAGCTCGACTGTTTGGAGAATTTGGGCATCATCAGCCCTGTGCAATTCGCGGATTGGGTGCTGCTAGTCGTACCCATTCTGAAACCTGATGACACTGTACACCTTTGCGGGGTCTACAAAATGACGGTCAGTCAAATTTCCCATTTGGACCGCTACCCTGTACCTTGGAGAGAGGATCTTTATTCAAAACCCAGGCGGAGGTCACAGCTTCACGAAGCTCGACATGAGCCACGTGTATCTTCAGCTAATTTTGGACCCAGGATCCCAGAAATTTGTGATAGTGAATGCGAACAGGGGTTATATGAATATACACGGCTGCCTTTTGAGGTATCCCAGAGCTGAAGGGGTTGGATTACGAGGAGAGGTTGAGTAGACTTGGACTGTCCTCGTTGGAATTTAGAAGGATGAGGGGGGATCTTATAGAAACATATAAGATTATGAAGGGAATAGATACGATAGATGCGGGCAGGTTGTTTCCACTGGCGGGTGAAAGCAGAACTAGGGGGCATAGCCTCAAAATAAGGGGAAGTAGATTTAGGACTGAGTTTAGGAGGAACTTTTTCACCCAAAGGGTTGTGAATCTATGGAATTCGTTGCCCAGTGAAGCAGTAGAGGCTCCTTCATTAAATGTTTTTAAGATAAAGATAGATAGTTTTTTGAAGAATAAAGGGATTGAGGGTTATGGTGTTCGGGCCGGAAAGCGGAGCTGAGTCCACAAAAGATCAGCCATGATCTCATTGAATGGCGGAGCAGGTTCGAGGGGCCAGATGGCCTACTCCTGCTCCTAGTTCTTATGTTCTTATGTTCTTATGTATCATGGCTTGCCCTATGTTCCAGCGCGACGTGGAGAACATACTGTGGGGTTTACCGCCCGTCATGGTTTACCTTGACAATGTGCTGATTACCAGGACGTCAGACCATGAGCATTTAAGAAACCACGACGAGGTGGTCTTTCATGTTGGATTTCACAGGGAGATGTGTGTGTTCCACATCCGGGAAGTTAAGTATCTTGGTTACCATGTGGACCACAATGACCTTCACCTGGTCAAGGACAATGTCACCTGGTCAAGGTCAAGGGCAATCCAGCAGACCCCCGTTCTGGTCAGACCAACAGAGCTCCGTTCTTTTCTCGGGCCGGTCAACTAATATGGGAAGTTTATCCCGAACCCCGTGACCCTGCTGGCCCCCTTGCACCGGTTGCTAAAAAACGGCCAAGCATGGACATGGGGTCAACTGCAGCGGGAGGCCTTTGCCGAGGTAAAAAGGTAACTCTCCTCCTCGCGGCTGCTTACCCACTTTGGCCCCGCCAAGCACTGATACTCACCTGCGACACCTCGCCTCAGGGCGCTGGGGTGGTTTTGGCCCACTGAATGAACGACAGCATGAAACGGCCCATCACATTCTCTTCTCGGACTCTCGCTGCAGCCGAGCAAAATTAGGTCAGATTGGAAAGGAGGGTTTGGCTGTAGTATTCACAATAAAGAAATTCCATCAGTACATCTATGGCCAGGCTTTTACCATGCTGACGGATCACAAACCCTTGCTGGGATTGTTCAGAGAGGACAGAACAGTTTCCCTCGTCACGTCCGTGCAGATTCAACGATGGGCCTTGCTATTGGCAGCCTATGAGGACGTATTATGACACCACCGGGGATGAAGATCCCTCATGTGGATACATTTAGTCACCTTCCCCTCCCGACCAGACCGCCAATGCCCGCTCGAGCCAGTGAACTTTGCATTTTATGGATATGTTGCCCGTCATGGCGTCCCAAATCCAGACCTGGACTCAGACACTTCCCCAGTGAGCCCGTGGCCAGTGCATCATCTTATGCAAGGCTCAGCACTGCGCTTGGCCGGGCCACCTGAGGGACTTCTCAACAATGATAGCAGAGCTCAGCATGGAGGATGGAGTTCCCCTCTGGGGGTGCATGTTGTGGGCCCGGCGAAAGGATCTCCAAAACGGCCATCCAGAGGTGTCAAAAATGAAAATGCTGGCCCGCAGCTACATGTGGTGGGCCTGGCATCGATGCCAACATCGAGAAGTTCGCTCAGCAGTGCAACCAGTGCCAGGAGCACTAGTGGCCTCTGCCGTTGGCACCCCGCCACCCTTGGGAGTGCCAAGGCTGACCCTGGTCGCGGCTTCACGTTGATTTCGCCAGGCTGTTCCAAGGGTCAATATTCCTGACATTGGTCGAAGCCCACTCTAAGTGGATGGATGTACATCGCATGCCATCAGCGACCTCCAAGGCCATGATCGAACGGCTCCGCCAGATGTTCAGTATACACAGCATACCAGATGGTCTCATTTCCGACAACAGCCCAGTGTTCACCAGCGCGGAATTTGGTTCCTATTTGCAGAAGAATGGAATCCGTCACCTCCATACCATCCGTCGTGAATGGGTTGGCCAAGCGGGTGGTCCAGACCTTCAAGAAAAGAATGCGTAAGCAGACCATGGGGTCTCTCAAGACGTGTCTCGCCCGTTTTCTTTTTCTCATACCACGCTGCACACCACAATGAGAGTCAGAGTTGCACATGGGGTGGTACCTTCACACGTCTAAGCCTTGTTTTGACGGACATTGGCGGGAAGGTTCGCAGCGGTCAGGAGCGCTCTGAGGTTCACTTGGGCAACCCTTCGGCATTTTTTGCCCGGTGACACAGTACATGTCAGGAATTCCGGTGACAGAGCCACGTGGATCCCGGGAGTTGTACTAAAACAGATGGGACTGATGTCTTACGGGGTGTGGGCACAGAGCTGGGAATCCACTGTTGCTGCCACCTCCACAGCTTCTGGACCAACAGGACACTGAGATGATGGAGGCAGCGACCTCGGAGTCCAACGCTGGCGACTCAAACACCTGGGGTTGGTGATGATCCAGTCCCAGATGCGGGGACACCTTTGGTGGTGCCGCTTCACCCCTCCATTTGGAAGAGATGGTTCCCCTGTGCATTACACGCTTCTGGACCCTGCGCAGATGACGTCCGAGCACCAGCCCAAGGTGAAAAGGATGCCGTTGAGGATTTGGGGGGGACGAGGGAGGGAAGGAGTGTTATAACCCTCACGAGGGTGATTGGGTGTGGGCTATTAGTCTCCCTGTGACCTTGGCAGAATGTGAACTTCACTGATAAGGAGGCGTGGCTTCCTCTTAAAAAGAGAAGCCTGGCGGATATAAAATGCCCAACCCGGATGTGGGTCGGGACGGGAGAACCCTTCGAGGAGTAGAGTTGTGTATTGCGTGTCAAATTAAACCTTTTTGTTTTGCCTACATCTTTGTGGTCACTCTGTCGGGATTCAACACAAATATGTATACATTTTGTTGCTAAATATATAGGCGCAATGTGGTCCTTAGTATGACAGGTATTGGAAATATCAGTCTGGTGTGTCAGGGATTGTCGTACTACTTTAGGGTTAAGACAAATTGTGACGGGAACACAGAAAAACATGTAATCTCCATGTATTCTGAGCAGTATTTGATGCAGGAGTATTTAATTATAACTCCATTCTCCAGCTTCGACCACACTCGAGTTAAACATTCAATTAAAAATTAGCTCTAATGTCAGAGACGTAATACTTCCCAGAGGTGTCCTTAGTTCCTCGCTGAGTATGAAGAAAGTGCAATTATGCAATTACATAAAGCTCATGCAAATGTTTCTTCCCCCCACCCCCCCCCCCCCCCCCCCCCCCCCCTCACCCCCCTTACCAGCCCACCCTCACACTCCCTCTATATTACAGAATCAGTTCAAATGGAAATGAATCTTTAATATCCTGGAACTTACAGTGTCCTGGGAATCACCTCATGTATAATGTGGAGCACATATCGCACAGCGACAGCTGCACAGGGTTTTGATGGGACCACATCTGGAATACTATGTACGGTTTTGGTCTCCACATTTAAGAAAGGATATACTTGCATTGGAGTGGGTTCAGCGAAGGTTCACTTAAATTGGTCCCTGTGATGAGGGGTTTGCCCTATGATGAGAGACTGAATGCATAGGCTTTATAATCGCTGGAGTTCAGAAGAATTAGAGGTTATTCCATCGAAACCCACAAGTTCCTGAAGGGGTTTGACAGGGTGGACACAGAGAGATTGTTTCCGCTGGTCGGGGAATTGTCTCAGAATAAGGGACCAGTCATATTCAACTGATTTGAGGAGAAACTACTTCACTCAAACAAGACCAGAATCAATCTCCTTGCAGGGGTGTTAGCTAGTGCTGCTGAGGAGGTTTTAAACTAGTCTGGCAGGGGGATGGGTACCTGAGCAGGGAGTTAGAGGAGATGGAAACCGGCGGAGAAATAAAAGGCAGAAATTATGAAAGCAAAAGAGGACGCCATGGGAATAAAAGGCAAAAAATAAATACTGGCTCTACTGTCCCTAGAGATGGATTTAGTGTGAGGAAAAGTGATAGGAAAACAAAATTAAAAGTTCTGTATCTTAATGCTTTTTAAAATATATTGAAAGGAAGGGAGAAATGAAAGAAAGCATTGGCCCCTTAGAGAAAGGAACTGGGGAAGTAATTAGAGGGAATAAAGAAATGGCAGAGGAGTTAAATAGATATTTTGCATCGGTCTGTGCTGTAGAGGTTACGGTAGGCATCCCATAAATAGCAAATAATATGGGGGAGGAATTAAACACAGTCACCATCATCAGAGAATTAGTTTTAGGCAAACAAATGGGATTAAAGGCTCAGAAATCCCCTGGGCCGGAGGGATTGAACCCAAAAATCTTTAAAGAGGTAGCTATAGAGATTGTGGATGCATTGGTAGTCATTTTCCAAAAATGCCTGGAATCTGGAGCTGTGCAAAGGATTGGAAAACTTCCAATGTGATATCCTAGTTCAAAAAAGGAAGGAGGCAAAATGCAGGAAACTACAGGCCAGTTAGTCGAACTTTGGTTATTGGCAAAATATTTGAATTGATTATTAAGGAGAGAATAGCAATGCATTTGGAAAGTCATGGAGAAGGATTCTCCGATCCTGTGGCTATGTCCGTAGGATCCGTCTGGTCCTATGACCAGAAAGTCACGCCGCCCCCGCACCGATACTCCGCCCGGTGGAGGGCTAGCAGCCGCGCTACGTAAAGCACCCGGCTTTACCTGTGGACACAACCGCAGAATGGCAGGGCCCATGTCCGCACATGCAAATGCCCCCACCAGTCCCCCCAACTCCTGCCAAAGCGCCCCCTGCCAGCGGAACCCCCCCCCCGCCGACTGTGGTGGCACTGGACACAGTCCACAGCCGCCACGCGAGGTCCCCGAACGGTGTGAGCGCATGCGAGCGACGCCGTAGGGACTCGGCCAATCGGGGTGGAGCATCGAGGGAGGACCTCAGGTGACATCCTGAGGCTGTCCATATGGCGTGCGTTTTTGAGGGGGCGGAGCATCGCAAAAATGGGGAAGCCCCCGATTCCAGGGTAAACGTGGATTCTCTTGCCGATCGCCGAACGCGAATTCGGCATCGCCGATCAGAGAATCCTGCCCATAATCTGATCAAGCAGAGTCAGCATGGTTTCAATAAGGGGAAATCATGTCTGACAAATTTATTGGAATTCTTTGAGGAGGTATCAGCCAAAGTAGATAGAGGAGAAACAGTCGCTATTGTATATTTGGATTTTCAAAAGGCATTTGATAAGGTACCACACACATAAGATAGGAGCTCATGGTGTTGGAGGTAATATTCTGGCACGGATATAGGATTAACTAACTGACAGGAGGAAATAAGTAGCAAGAAAGGCACCTTTCTCAAGTTGGAGGGCAGTAACAAGTGGAGTGCCACAGGGATCAGTGCTGGGATGACAGTTCTTCACAATATATATTCATGATTTAGAGGAAGAAACAGAGTGTACTGCAGCTAAATTTATGGATGATGCAAAGACAGTGGGAAGGCAGGTTTTAAGGAAGATATATACAGTTTACAGAAGATAAACACAGATTAAGTGAGTGGACAGAAAATTGGCAAATGAAATTCACTGTGGGAAAATGGGAGATTGTTCATTTTGTAAGAAAGAATGAAAAGGCAGATTATTATTCAAATGGAGAGAGAAAGCAGAAAGCTGTAGC
This sequence comes from Scyliorhinus torazame, assembly GCF_047496885.1. Lineage (NCBI taxonomy): Eukaryota > Metazoa > Chordata > Chondrichthyes > Carcharhiniformes > Scyliorhinidae > Scyliorhinus > Scyliorhinus torazame. Next base: position 48,314,569 of record NC_092724.1, read on the forward strand.
ACAAAGGGACTTGGGGTTCATGTTCCTGAAATCCAGAGAGCTAGCATACAGGTGCAGCAGGTAATAGGGAAGGCAAATGGAATTCTGGCTTTTGCTTCAAAAGGGCTGGAGTACGAAAGTAAAGTGACCACATTTAGAATACTGTGTATAGTTTTGGTCCTCTCATTTAAGGGAAGATATTTTTGACCCAATTTACCGGCCGCGTCGCGCCCAAACAAGAGTGCAAAGCGGCTGGTAGATGCCCGGAGAAGCCTCCCGTAGGCATAATGGGTGTGACAAAGCCTTACACACCTAAGTTGGTTTGAAACCCAGTCAGGCATGCTCACCCAGAATCTACTGGGCTCCCGGCATCTAACAGCCTCATCAGGGAGCCCCCAGCCAGGCGCCATTCAGTCCTGGTCCACAAAAACGTGGATCAGGCTAAACAGCACTCGGGGCGGTCTCTCAGGCCGTCGGAGGCCACTGGGTGGTCAGGGTAAGGCAAAGTGGCCCCTATCCCTCCCCTTGGAAACCGGGCACCTTAGCATTACCATCCTGGGTGCCATGCCAGGGTACCAGGGTGTCACAGTTAATGGTCAGGGCCTGGAGGATCTATGCCCATGAAAGGAGGGTGGAGGGTTGTATGGATCCGGGTGAGCCACAAGCTCTCTTAGAGATCAGGCCACCCTTTCAAAATGGTGGCCAGATCACTGAGGAGCCGCTCTGGCCAGAGTGCTCAACTCCCCAGTGATGAAAATAATTCTTTGGGCGCGATCTACCCGAAAGGGAACAGAGTCCCGTAATGTGTGTGATTCGCCAGTTGTTTAGCGGCGCTCAGAGCGCTGAGAAACTGATGTACCATCAATGATGACAGACGAGAGTCGGAAGAGTAAACTGCGGCTTTAATCAGCTAAAAGACACCGGCTGGCAGCCGGTCCCAGAATGAGGGCAGGGCTGGAGGCTAGCTACCTTTATACTTGAGCCCGAGGGGTGGAGTCAGCAGGGACAAACCCAGACATGTAACAAACAGTAAGAACAGTAAGTACCATAAGTAAGAACAGTATGTACAATAAATAACAGTGGTTCACCACATTCACCCCTGTTAAAAAAGAGTCCGGCGGGGGTGAAGTGGACGGGTTGAATTAGAGATCGAGTCTGTCGGGGGCTCTGACCTTCCGTTGTGATCGCCTCAGTCCCGGCTGTGGTCAGGACACTAGTGTCGGATGAAGTGTTGAGGCCTGCGTTTCCAGGAGCATGTCGTCTTCAGGATAAGTAGCAACGGAGGGAGACGGTGTTGAGTCGTGAGTAGCAATGGAGGGAGACAGTGTAGAGTCGGGGGTAGTGGTGATGGTCGCTGGATAACCTGCGGGTGCCAAGTGCCGTAGGGAGACTGTGTCCTCCCGCCCATCATGGTGTGCCACGTAGGCATATTGGGGGTTAGCATGGAGGAGAAGGACCCTTTCGACCAGGGGATCCGACTTGTGAGACTGTTTGATGGCTCTGGAGCTGCGGATGGACTCACTTTGGAGCGTCCGCGATGCTGAGGACGTCGTGGATAGCACGTTTAGCGAGTTGGTCACACCGCAGGTGAAAGGTACTGAGGGAGATAGAAAATGGGTGACCAAAAGACAGAGCAAGAGTAGGAAGGCAGTGCAGGTGTCCTCTGCGGTCATCTCCCTGCAAAACAGATATATCGCTTTGGATACTGTTGAGGGAGATGGCTCACCAGGGGAAGGCAGCAGCAGCCAGGTTCATGGCACCGTGGCTGGCTCTGCTGCACAGCTGGGCAGGAAGAAGAATGGCAGGGCTATAGCGATAGGGGACTCAATCGTAAGGGGAACAGACAGGCGGTTCTGCGGACGCAATCGAGACTCCAGGATGGTATGTTGCCTCCCTGGTGCAAGGATCAAGGCTGTCTCGGAGCGGCTGCAAGAAATTCTGTGGGGGGGGGGGGGGTGAACAGCCAGCTGTCATGGTGCACATAGGCACCAACGATATAGATAAAAAACGGGACGAGGTCCGACAAGCTGAATTCAGGGAGTTAGGAGTTAAACTAAAAAGTAGGACCTCAAAGGTAGTAATATCAGGATTGCTACCAGTGCCACAAGCTAGTCAGAGTAGGAATGTCAGGATAGATAGGATAAATGCGTGGTTCGAGAGATGGTGCAAGAGGCAGGGATTCAAATTCCTGGGGCATTGGAACCGGTTCTGGGGGAGGTGGGACCAGTACAAACCGGACAGTCTGCACCTGGGCAGGGCTGGAACCGATGTCCTGGGGGGGGGGGGGGTTTGCTAGAGCTGTTGGGGAGAGTTTAAACTAATGTGGCAGGGGGACGGGAACCGATGCAGGAAGTTTGAAGGTAGTAAAACAGGGACAGAAACAAAAGGCAGTAAGGGGGAAAGTGTAAGGCAGAGAAGCCATAGTCAAAAATCAAAAAGGGCGACAGTACAAGGTACAGTTAATGAGGGGAGCTCAGTGAATAGGACCAGGAATACTAAAAGGAATACAACGGGAAGTAAAAACATTAATGGTAAGCGATGTGGCAGGTTGTTACATGAAGATATGGGTTCAACGACAAGGAAGATTTGGAGAAAAGTTAAGAGGAAATATAACTTATGAGAGGTTACTGGTCGAGGTGTTAAGATTCAGAACAGAGGTACAAAAGCCAACATAAGTGTACTTTACCTGAATGCTCGTAGTATTCGGAATAAGGTAAATGAGTTGATGGTGCAAATCATCGTGAATGACTATGATTTAGTGGCTATTACTGAAACATGGTTAAAGGATGGTCATGACTGGGAGTTAAATATCCGAGGGTATCAAACTATTCGGAAGGACAGAGTGGATGGTAAGGGAGGTGGTGTATCTCTGTTATTTAAGGATGACATCCGGGCAATAGTAAGGGATGACATCGGTGCTCTGGAGGATAAGGTTGAATCCATTTGGGTGGAAATCAGGAATAGTAAGGCAAAAAAGTCACTGATAGGAGTAGTCTATAGGCCACCAAATAGTAACATTATGGTGGGGCAGGCAATAAACAAAGAAATAACTGATGCATGTAAAAATGGTACAGCAGTTATCATTGGGGATTTTAATCTACATGTCGATTGGTTTAACCTGCTGGTCGGTCAAGGCAGCCTTGAGGAGGGGTTTATAGAATGTATCCGCGATAGTTTCCTAGAACAGTATGGCATTAAGGGGAAAGTAGTAGCATGGATAGAGGATTGGTTAATTAATAGAAAGCCAAGAGTGGGAATTAATGGGTGTTTCTCTGGTTGCCAATCAGTAGCTCGTGGTGTCCCTCAGGGATCAGTGTTGGGCCCAAAATTGTTCACAATTTACATAGATGATTTGGAGTTGGGGACCAAGGGCAATGTGTCCAAGTTTGCAGACGACACTAAGATGAGTGGTAAAGCAAAAAGTGCAGAGGATACTGGAAGTCTGCAGAGGGATTTGGATGGGCTAAGTGAATGGGCTAGGGTCTGGCAGATGGAAAACAATGGTGACAAATGTGAGGTTTTCCATTTTGGTAGGAATAACAGCAAAATGGATTATTTTTTAAATGATAAAATATTAAAACATGCTGCTGTGCAGAGAGACCTCGGTGTGCTAGTGCATGAGTCACAAAAAGTTGGTTTACAGGTGCAACAGGTGATTAAGAAGGCAAATGGAATTTTGTCCTTCATTGCTAGAGGGATGGAGTTTAAGACTAGGGAGGTTATGCTGCAATTGTATAAGGTGTTAGTGAGGCCACACCTGGAGTATTGTGTTCAGTTTTTGTCTCCTAACTTGAGAAAGGACGTACTGGCACTGGAGGTTGTGCAGAGGAGATTCACTAGGTTAATCCCAGAGCTGAAGGGGTTGGATTACGAGGAGAGGTTGAGTAGACTGGGACTGTACTCATTGGAATTTAGAAGGATGAGGGGGGATCTTGTCGAAACATATAAAATTATGAAGGGAATAGATAGGATAGATGCGGGCAGGTTGTTTCCACTGGCGGGTGAAAGCAGAACTAGGGGGCATAGCCTCAAAATAAGGGGAAGTAGATTTAGGACTGAGTTTAGGAGGAACTTCTTCACCCAAAGGGTTGTGAATCTATGGAATTCCTTGCCCAGTGAAGCAGTAGAGGCTCCTTCATTAAATGTTTTTAAGATAAAGATAGATAGTTTTTTGAAGAATAAAGGGATTAAGGGTTATGGTGTTCGGGCCGGAAAGTGGAGCTGAATCCACAAAAGATCAGCCATGATCTCATTGAATGGTGGAGCAGGCTCGAGGGGCCAGATGGCATACTCCTGCTCCTAGTTCTTATGTTCTTACGTGACTCCTCGCATGCTTCCGGAAGAGGATGGGCCCTGGAATCGTCAGCCAGGATGGGAGCGAGACCCCTGAGGTGGACTTCCTGGGGAAGACAAACATCCTCTCATGAGAGGTCACATTGGTGACGGTACACAGGAGTGACTGGATGGAGTGGAGCGCATCGGGAAGGACCTCCTGCCAGCAGGAGACAGGGAGACTTCTAGACCATAGAGCAAGGAGGACAGCCTTCCAGACTGTGCGTTCTCCCTCTCCACCTGTCCATTTCCCCGGGTGTTGTAGCTGGTAGTCCTGCTTGAGGCGATGCCCTTGCTAAGCAGGAACTGACGCAGCTCATCACTCATGAAGGAGGAACCCTGATCACTATGGATGTAAGTGGGGAAACCGAACAAGGTGAAGAGGCCATGCAGGGCCTTGATGACTGTGGCAGGGTTCATGTCAGGGCATGGGATGGCGAAAGGGAAACGTGAGTACTCATCAATGATGTTGAGAAAGTACACATTACGGTCAGTGAAGGGGAGGGTCCCTTTGAAATCGATGCTGAGGTGCTCAAAGGGGCGGGAGGCTTTACCAGGTGTGCTCTATCCGGCCGATAGAAGTGCGGTTTGCACTTCGCGCAGACCTGGCAGTCCCTGGTCATGGTCCTGACCTCGTCGATGGAGTAAGGCAGGTTGCGGGCCTTGATAAAATGGAAAAAACGGGTGACCCCCGGGTGACAGAGGTCATTGCGGAGGGTCCGAAGTCAGTCTACATGTGCGCTGGCACATGTACCGTGGGATAGGGCATCTGGGGGCTCATTGAGCTTCCCAGGTCGATACAAGATATCATAATTATAGGTGGAGAGTTCGATCCTCCACCTTAGGATCTTGTCATTCTTGATCTTGCCCTGCTGCGTATTGTTAAACATGAAGGCAAACGACCGTTGGTCAGTGAGGAGAGTGAATCACCTGGCGGCCAGGTAATGCCTCCAATGTCGCACAGCTTCCACAATGACTTGGGCTTCCTTTTCGACGGAGGAGTGTCGAATTTCGGAGCCCTGGAGGGTACGGGAGAAGAAAGCCACGGGCCTGCCCGCCTGGTTGAGGGTAGCAGCCAGAGCAAAGTCAGACGCATCGCTCTCCACTTGGAACGGGATGGACTCGTCTACTGCGTGCATCGTGGCTTTGGCAATATCTGTTTTGATGTGGTTAAAGGCCAGGCGGGCCTTAGCGTCAGGGGAAAAATGGTGGATTTAATGAGTGGGCGGCCGCATAATTGGGGACCCATTGGGCATAATAGGAAAAGAACCATTCAGGGCCTTGGGAGCATGCGGTCGGGATCGGGCCCTAGGACTCCGTTTTCCACAACGTAGCCAAGGATGGCTAGGCGGGTTGTGCGGAAAACGCATTTCTCCTTATTGTATGTTAGGTTAAGGAGCTTGGCGGTGTGGAAGAAATGTTGGAGGTTAGCGTCATGGTCCTGCTGGTCATGGCCACAGATGGTGACATTATCCAGATACGGTAACGTGGCCCACAGCCCGTACTGGTCAACCATTCGGTACATCTCCCGTTGAAAGACCGAGACTCCATTGGTGACACCGAAAGGGACCCTGAGGAAGTGGTAGAGGTGGCCATCTGCCTCGAAGGCAGTGTATTGGTGGTCCTCCGGGCGGATAGGGAGCTGGTGGTATGCGGACTTCAAGTCAATAGTGGATAAGACTCGGTACTGCGCAATCTGATTGACCATGTCAGATATGCGGGGGAGAAAGTACCCATCAAGCTGCGTGTACCGGTTGAGGGTCTGACTGTAGTCGATGACGATCCGGTGCTTCTCCCCAGTTTTGACGACCACCACTTGGGCTCTCCAGGGGCTCGTACTGGCCTCTATCATCCCTTCCCGCAGGAGTCGCTGGACCTCCGACCTGACAAAGGCCTTGTCCCGAGCACTGTATCCTCTGCTCCTAGTGGCGACGGGCTTACAGTCCGGGGTGAGGTTACCAAAGAGCGGGGGTGGGGTGTCGAGAGGATACAGACGGTGAGAGGGGGCAGGGGTCCATCAAACTCCAAGATAAGACTTTTAAGGTGGCATTGTAAATCTAGACCTAGTAGTAGGGCAGCGCAGAGTTGGGGGAGGACGTAGAGCTTGAAATGATTGTACTCGACGCCCCGTACTGTAAGGGTTGCGTCACAGTAACCACGGACTTCCACGGAATGTGATTCCGAAGCTAGGGAGATTTTCTGGGTCGCGGGTAAAATTGGGAGGGAGCAGCGCCTTACCGTATCTGGATGAATGAAACTCTCCGTGCTCCCGGAGTCGAAGAAGCAGGTTGTCTCGTGGCCGTTGATCCAGTCAGCCATCATCGATTTAGTGAGGTGACGAGGTCAAGATTGGTCAAGGGTGATGGAGGCGAGCTTCGGAAGGTGGGTGGGCTGATCGAGGGTAGCGGAGGCCAGCATACGATCTGGTGAGCAGGGGTACCGGGAGACGGCAGGGTGATTCCAAGATGGCGGCCCCCACGGGTCGCACATGGCGGGTGGCGTTGAAGATGGCGGCCCCCACGGGTCGCACGTGGTGGGTGGCGTCGAAGATGGTGGCCCCCACGGGTCGCACGTGGCGGGTGGCGTTGAAGATGGCGGCCCCCACGGGTCGCACGTGGCGGGTGGCGTCGAAGATGGCGGGTCCCACGGGTCGCACGTGGCGGGTGGCGTCAAAGGTGGCGGCCCCCATGGGTCGCATGTGGCGGATGACGTGGAAGATGGGGGCGGTCCCCACGGGCTAGACGCAGTGCTGCTGGGTTTAGAAACAGGTCAGGCCTGACAGACTTTAGAGAAGTGGCCCTTCTTTCCGCACCCGTTGCAGATCACGCTCCTCATTGGGCAGCGTTGTCTGGGGTGCTTACCCTGGCCACAGAAGTAACATTTCGGGCCTCCAGAGTTGGCGGGTCGCTGCGCGGCACAGACTTGCGGCACCCCTGGGTCGGGTGATGGCAGCGCCCACGACATCTACGAGGGTGCCACGTGGTCGGAGGTGTAGTCATCCATGTTATGGAAGGCCACTTCCAACGAGTCCGAGAGTTGTACTGTGTCTTAGAGGTCGAGTGTACCCCCTTCTAGTAGGCGCTGGCGGATGTAATTAGATTTTATGCCTGCGACATAGGCGTCCCGGATCAGCAATTCAGTGTGCTTGACAGCCGATACCGCCTTACAACTGCAGTTCCGACCGAGTACCGACAAGGCGCGCAGAAATTCAGCTTGCGATTCTCCAGGGCGCTGTCGACTCGTGGCAAGGAGATGCCTAGCGTACACCTCGTTGACTTCCTTAACATACTGCCCCTTCAACAGCGTTATCGCATCCTCGAATGAGGTAGCGTCTCTGATAAGAAGGAAAACTTGCGGGCTCACCCGGGAGTTGAGGACTCGCAGCTTGTGGGTCTTAGCGACGGTGGCGGCGGAGGAAGATTCGAAGCAGCTTAGCCAGTGTTCAAACATGGCAGTGGCGTCGGCTGCTTGGGGGTCCAGCTCCAGGCGATCAGGCTTGAGTGATGGATCCATCTTAAAATTTTAGCTGATTAAATTGATGTACCATCAATGATGACAGACGAGAGTCGGAAGAGTAAATTGTGGCTTTAATCAGCTAAAAGATACCTGCTGGCAGCCAGAATGAGGGCAGAGCTGGAGGTTAGCTACCTTTATACTTGAGCCCAAGGGGCGGAGCCAGCAGGGACAAACCCAGACATGTAATAAACAGTAACAACAGTAAGTACCATAAATAAGAACAGTATGTACAATATAATAACAGTGGTTCACCACAGAAACACCACGCTATCGAATAGCCATTTGGATGGGTTGAGGGCCTCAGTGGGGAACGCACGGCCGAGGTCACTCTTAGTCCCGTTTTCTGCACTAAGGAGCTCCACACATCGGATCTCCTCTCAACCCCCCGACGTGACCCCTGAACTCTCCCCCAAGCCTCTACTCATCTATAAGGGGGTCCTCGGGTCTCCACCGCAAGCCCCCACACCTGTGCAGGGTACCCTCGGGCCCGTTCTGTAATGCAGAATGCCACTCTGGCACCCTGGCAGTGCCTCTGCCAGCTGGCAGTGCCACCTGGGACCTCCGACTGCTGTATCCCCTGGACATACCTGCCTGCACCTGATGTGCATCAGCAACTGTGAGGTGCTCACCAGAATATGCCCCAGAAGCTTGTCCACTAGTTTCACCCATGGAGGTGTGTGTCTCTGCATTGGTGCAACATTGGGATGAACAGCTGTGACCCCTGGACGTGGCATCCTCGGAGCTCTCCTCCGAGGTGTTCTCTTGGAAGGCATTGGGGGGAGGGGTGCATCCGGATGAGGTCGGCACCATCCGATGGAGGTCCTGTTGCAGAAAGGACATGTGGTCAATGAGAGAGAAGGGTCATCATGCTGACATGAACAACTCACGTGTGACAGGTGATCCAGGTGGGGCCGATGTTTCTCACCTCTGTGGTGCAGGCCGATCTTGGCGTCAGTGACTGATCTGTCCTCGTAGGGGGTGAGGATCCTGAGGTCCGACAATGCACCACCTACCTGGGCTCTTTCTCACCAATTGTGCACCAATTTCTCCTGCGGGGACACAGAGGGGGCATCGTGAGCTGAAAGCTGCATTTTCCGTGGTTGAGCTGGAGAGGGAGGGAGGGTGCATGGCAGGGGAACAGTGTGGGCAGCACTGCCGGAAAGGGTGGGGTGTGTAGTCGGTACCATGGTGTGCTGGTGCAATGTGCTTAGGCGTGCGGTGCCAGGCACACGCCCAAACACAATGGGGGGAGAGGGGGTGCAAGGTGCTGAGTCTCCCAGGAAGGGATGTGAGGATGGCAGGAGGGACCGGTGCCGTGTCCGATGCCAACTCACCCATGCAGCCCCGTGAAGGTCGTTGAAACGTCTTGCGGCACTGGGTGGCAGTCCTCCTGGTGACACTCCCCAAGCTGACGACTGCTGCCACCACCTCCCAAGCAGCCCTGGCTGCCCTGTGAATGACGACCCCCTCCCCCTCGTTGAAAAAGGCTATCTATGCTGGACCCGACCACGTCTGTGAGCCTGACCAGGTCGATGTCCCCGAATCATGGCGCTGGGCTACACGATGGCTGCATGTTGTCTGGGGTTTGCTCTGCGGGACCGGTTTAAGTGTTGCCCCTGCCCCCGTTAGTGGGGTGATGCTGGCGTCGTCCTGTCAAATCAGCTGGTGGGACAGTCAATTTCAGCGGAAATCCCATAGGACATCGTTAATTGGCCTAATGTTAGATACCGGTGATGGCCTCGCTGGGTCAGCCATCTGGAAATACCCGGCTCGCTAAAACACTCACAACTAATTTGGTTAGATCGCGCCCAGAAACCTTTCCATTAGATCGCGCTCGAAGTGTGGTTACATAGCGGTGGGGAACTCGCTGACAGAGCCGGTGAGAAACTCCCAGCAAAACCCGTCACAAATGACACTTAACCTTTCCAATAGATCAAGCCCATTATCCTTGGAGGCAGTATAGAGGAGGTTTACTACGATGATCCCGGTTATGGAAGGACTGCAAAATGAGGAAAGATTAAACAGGTTGGTTAATACTCCTTGGAGTTCAGAAGAATGGGAGGTGATATGATTGATACATATAAGATTCTTCGGGGGTTAGACAGGGTGAATGTTGGGAGGATGTTTCCACTCAAGGGGGAGTGTAGGACCAGAGGACATAGTCACAGAATGAGCGGTTGTTAATTTAAGATGGATTTGAGGAAGAATTTATTCTCTCAAAGAGTAGTGAATCATTGGAATTCTCTACCCCAGAAAGCTGTGAGGGCCAAGGCCTTGAACATTTCCAAGCCTGAGATCGACAGGTTTTTAATCAAGAGAGAAATTAATGGTTACAGAGATAAGGCAGGGAAGTTATCTTTGTGAATGTTAGATCAGCCATGATCATGGAATTTACAATGCAGAAGGAGCCCATTCCGGTCATCGAGTCTGCACCGGCCCCAGGAAAGAGCACCCCACTTAAACCCAAACTTCCAACCTATCCCTGTAACCCAGTAATCCCACCTAACCTGTTTTGGACACTAAGGGCAATTTAATGTAACCAATCCACCGAACCTGCATATCTTTGGACTGTGGGAGGAAACCGGAGCACCCGGAGGAAACCCACGCAGACACGGGGAGAACGTGTAGACTCCGCACAGACAGTGACCCAAGCCAGGAATTGAACCTGGGACCCTGGAGCTGTAAAGCAACAGTGCTAACTACTGTGCTACCGTGCTGTCCCTGAATGATCTTATTAATTGCCGGAGCAGGCTCGAAGGGCTGAATGGCCTACTCCTGTTCCTATTTCTTATGTCTTATGGTCTTATGGATGTGAGTTTGGGATCCGGAGGTGCAGCCTCGACAGCTATTTCCCACTCCCAGAGCCGATATTCAGCCCTGCATGATGGATCTGGGCAGCTTTCCATTTGGGTGGGCAAAGTGAGTGTTGAACACTTCTGGATGAATAAAGTTTAGAATAAAGTTTCCTGGGTTTGGTTTGTATGCCCCCCCCCCCCGCCCCCAGGGGCTGGTACAGACATGGGATGGGGATGTATGAGGCGTGCAACTGGCGGGGGACAGTTTAATCAGGAACATCCCGGCCAATGAAAGATGAATGAGTCTGAGTTAAAGCAGAATGAAAGGAAGGAGTAAAGGGGCAAGAAAGCACAAGTGAAGAGGTATCGATGGAATAAACAATAAGCTGCTCAAAAAGCAAATTGGAGACTGTTAGATAGCTGAGGTGGTCTTCATAACAGACAAAAGAAACATTAAGGAAATAAATATGTTAGAAAAAGCAAAGTTAAGACAATGCCTATTGCTTATAGAATAATGGTCCAAAAACTAGATGTGATGGTGATCTGAATAAATCTAGTCTGAAGTTAAAATAGAATTTGCTGACAAAATCAGTTCTATCAGTCCTAAAAAGGGACATAAACAGGAAAAAGTACGGATTCTCTTTGACCCCACCAACACTGACAAAGTTCTGACAAAGTATCAATCCATATAGAACCATAGAATCCCTACAGTGACGAAGGAGGCCACTTGGCCCATCCAGTCTGCACTGACTCTCTGATAGAGCACCGCACCTAGGCCCACTCCCCCATCCTATCCCCGTAACCCCATCAAACCTGCAGACCTTTGAACACTAAGAGGCAATTTTGCATGGTCAATCCAGCTAACCTGCTCGTCTTTGGACTGTGGGAGGAAACTGGAGCAGCTGGAGGAAACCCACACAGACACGGGGAGAACGTGCAAACTCCACACCGACAGCCACCCAAGGCTGGAATCGGACTTGGGACCCTTGCGCTGCGAGGCAGCAGTGCTAACCACCATGCCACCATGCTTAAACCCACATTCCTTCCCACAGATCCTGGCAGGCCCATTCCATATCAACAGAATCCATTGCTGTAAGAAAGTGAAGGGTAGAGTTTCGTCCTGGCATTATTAAAATCATTGTTATGGCCAAAGAGTTACAGAATGCTCAGGACATAGAAAGTGAAGGGTAGAGTTAAGTCCTGGCATTATTAAAGTCATTGTTATGGCCAAAGAGCTACAGAATGCTCAAGACATAGGATGTGTTGGTCGCTGATGACGTAATCAGGTTTTTAAGAAACAGTTAATGTTCCCTCGCACTTAAGTTAGAATTGGGGCTTTAATTGTTTAACAGATTGCACTAATATATAAAGGGATGCGGGTGACACTATTTTGTGCTGAAGTGATTACTGAACTGGAGTCGAAGAAGTCAAGACGGCTTCCTAGTTCTTATTATAGAGTCACCATTGGAGCTTAATAGTTGTCACCCCCTCTATTTGGGAGATTGCAGCAGGAATGTTGAAAGGTCCTGTATTCTTCAAAGGAGAAAAGTGGTTCCTAGCCTGCAGATGATGGTTAATTAAAATATCATAAAACATTAGAATATGTCCACTGAGAAATGTCTCTGTATTCTAAAAATGGAAGTTAACAGGGGCGTCATTCTCCGACCCCCCGCCGGGTCGGAGAATGGCCGTTGGCCGCCGTGAATCCCGCCCCCGCCCCCGCCGAAGTCTCCGAAGGGAGAAAAGTCGGCGGGGCGTTAATGGCGCCGCTGCCGCGGAGAATGTCACGGGCCTGCGCAAGGCAGCCGATTTTCGGCCTGCCGATATTCTCCCTTCCGGATGGGCCGAAGTCCCGTCGACGTGATGACCGTTCACGTCGACGTCAATCAAACCTCCTTTTCATCGGCGTGACCCGGTGCTCCAGGCTCACGCCGACCAGCGAGGAGGTGAGTGACGGCCTGGGGGGTTGGCTCTGGGCAGGAAATGGCGTGGCCGCAGACTGATTGCCTGAGAAGAGGTGTGTCTCGGCTTGTGTGTGTGTGCGGCGGGGGGGGGGGGGGGTGGTTAGAGTAGGCTGGGCTCCGGGGGAGTGCCGGGAGGGGGTCCGTGCCGGGGTGGAGGTTGTGGAGGGGGTCCGTGCCGGGGTGGAGGTTGGGGGGGGGGGGGTCCGTGCTGGGGTGGAGGTTGGGGGTTGGGGAGGGGGTCCGTGCCGGGGTGGAGGTTGGGGGTTGTGGAGGGGGTCCGTGCCGGGGTGGAGGTTGGGGGTTGTGGAGGGGGTCCGTGCCGGGGTGGAGGTTGGGGGTTGTGGAGGGGGTCCGTGCCGGGGTGGAGGTTGGGGGGGGGGGGGTCCGTGCCGGGGTGGAGGTTGGGGGTTGTGGAGGGGGTCCGTGCCGGGGTGGAGGTTGGGGGGGGGGGGTCCGTGCTGGGGTGGAGGTTGGGGGTTGTGGAGGGGGTCCGTGCCGGGGTGGAGGTTGTGGAGGGGGTCCGTGCCGGGGTGGAGGTTGGGGGTTGTGGAGGGGGTCCGTGCCGGGGTGGAGGTTGGGGGTTGTGGAGGGGGTCCGTGCCGGGGTGGAGGTTGGGGGGGGGGGGTCCGTGCTGGGGTGGAGGTTGGGGGTTGTGGAGGGGGTCCGTGCCGGGGTGGAGGTTGTGGAGGGGGTCCGTGCCGGGGTGGAGGTTGGGGGTTGTGGAGGGGGTCCGTGCCGGGGTGGAGGTTGGGGGGGGGGGTCCGTGCCGGGGTGGAGGTTGGGGGTTGTGGAGGGGGTCCGTGCCGGGGTGGAGGTTGGGGGGGGGGGGTCCGTGCTGGGGTGGAGGTTGGGGCGGGGGGGGGTCCGTGCCGGGGTGGGTGATGGGAGGGCAAATGAGTTGGTCCACCTGGCCAGGTGCCAGCCTCCAACAGTTGGACCCATGCGGTCCATGCCACCTGGCTGGGGGGAGGAGGGGATATGGGCAATGATGACATGTCGTCGTTCCCCTCCCCCCCACCAGGTCGTCATGTTTTCAGATCATCCAGCGATGTTGGCCGCCGTGGTGGCAGCCGCTCATGTCTATGTTGCCCTGGATGAGGAGGAGGAGGAGGAGGAGGAGGAGGAGGAGCGTGCCAGAGAGGCGGCGCAGGCTGCCGCAGAGGGGCAGGCGGCAGCCGCCCAGGCTGGAGGGACACCTGACCGACAGGACGAGGAGGGGGAGGAGGACGTCGCGGCCCCACGGCAACGGAGGCACCCGAGGGCGCCCCGTGTGTACCGGCCCCGGCAGTCATACCAGGACCTCACGGACCGGGAATGCAGGAGGAGACTCCGGATGAGCCGGGAAACCGTGGCACACATCTGCCACCTGCTGGCACACCTGTCACCGCGTGGCACTGGCGGGGGACACCCTCTCCCCGTGTCCGTCAAGGTTACGGTGGCCCTGAACTTTTATGCAACGGGGTCATTCCAGGCACCGAGTGGGGACCTGTCCGGCATATCGCAGACATCGGTGCATCGGTGCATCCGGGCAGTGACAGATGCCCTTTATGCCATGGCGCACCGCTACATCCGCTTCCCCGTGGACCGGGCCAGCCAAGATGCCCGGGCCGTGGGCTTCTCTGCCATTGCCGGGTTCCCCATGGTCCAGGGCGCGATCGATGGGATGCACGTCGCCGTGCGGCCACCTGCAGATAACAGGGCCGTGTTCACTAATAGGAAGGGGACCTATTCGATGAACGTACAGGTGGTCTGCGACCACCGCATGATGATCCTGCACGTCTGCGCCCGTTACCCAGGCAGTGTACACGACTCATTCGTGTTGTCGCGGTCATCCATCCCCGGCATGTACGAGGGACGCCATCCCCGGCTGAGGGGCTGGTTGCTGGGCGACAGGGGCTACCCATTGCGATCGTGGCTGATGACGCCTATACGGAGGCCACGCAATGAGGCGGAGAACCGCTACAATGATGCCCATGTAGCGACAAGGGGAGTGATCGAGAGGTGCTTTGGCGTGCTGAAGATGCGTTTCAGGTGCCTGGACCTCTCTGGGGGCGCCCTCCAGTATCGGTCAGATAGGGTCGGCCGCATCATTGTGGTGTGCTGCGTCCTGCACAACATAGCCCAGCAGAGGGGCGATGTGCCGCAGGCAGAGGAGGGCGGAGTGGAGGAGCAGCAGGAAGAGGCCCAGTCCTCCCCAGATGAGGGGGATGGGGGCAATGGTCAGGGCAGACGGGGTAGACACAGACGGGTGGCTGTCCACCGTTACCGGCTGGCCCAGCGGGCACGGGACAGACTGATAGACGCCCGCTTCACTGACTAGATGGGCGTGGGAATCGGGTAGTATGGCCACAGACCGCACACCATGACAACAGCCGACCACCCACACCCCCCACCCATCCATCCACCCAGCACCATCACCCCCCTCCCCAACCCCACACACCCCACCCGCATGCACACCACCCCCCCACTCCCAATTGCCGATCCACCGGCGGCACAACGGGCCGGGCTCACCCAGTTGCGGGTGGACGCGTGTCTATCGCAGGCCATGGAGAATGATGACAGCCCGCCTCCGATGAGCTCCTGGCTCTACATCGTTGGACTATGTCTGACCCATGGCCACAGTACCACCATCCACCCGGACCATCCCTGCATGCGGCTGTGATACTGCAGCGCACGGTCCCGTCCTCTGCCCGGGGGATGTTGATGGCGGCCCAGGGGGAAGGGGGCAGACTCACCTGGGGCTGAGGTAAGACCACCCCTCACACACACACTTGCGCTCAACGTACATGACACCCCCGCACACTTTGGACAGAGCATAAAGGCAGCTTCGGTAGGTGTAACATTGACTTTAATAACCAAAGGAGTTCATGCACGTGCCCTAGCGCCTAAAACTCATCTGTGCCCTGCACCCGTGCCAACTTACTCAGTGTCTAATTGTTTGGCCTTACGGGCCCTTTGACTACGTCTACGTGGTTCCCCAGACGGTACAGCAGAACTGGAGGTGGACTCCTGTGATTCCTGCCCTCTGACACTGGATCCCTTTGGCGGCCGTTTCCTGGGGCGTCCTGGCCTAGATGGGCCAGGCTGCGGCCCGGGCGACTGGGATGGCGAGCTGCCAGCCTGTCCTGCCCGTTGCCCACCCGATGCACCTGGGACGGAAGGGGGGGAGTCCGAGGTGTCGCGGTGTACCGGGACCTCCCCTACAGAGGGAGCCGGGATGGACCACACCACCTCCTCCTCCCTCGGGGTGCCCGATGGCCCCCAGGCCTCTACATGGGTGGGGGATGCGAACGGACTGGCCATCCGACGCGCCCCCGACATCTGGCGCTGCCAGTCCTGGAGGCCCGTGCTGGTATCGACAGGGGTCTGCAGGTTTGCAGCCATGGAGCCCAGGGGGTTGTCGAACCCTGTCTGCGACAGTGCGACGCCAGCTCGCACATGGCCACTGGCGCCGATGCCCTCAGCGATGGCCTGCTGAGACTGGGCCATGGCCTGCAGAGACTGGGCCATGGCCTGCAGAGACTGGGCTATGGCCTGCTGAGACTGGGCCATGGCCTGCTGAGACTGGGCTATGGCGTTGAGCGCCTCTGCCATCTGGCGCTGGCACTGGCTCATGGCCTCCTGTGAGAGGGCAGCCATTTCCTGGGCCACAGACGCCGCCTGCACGGAAGGCCCCAGGCCTCGCAAACCGTTCCCCATGTCTGACACCGTCGCACCCATTGCCTCCACCGCGGACGCCACCCGTGCGGTGTCAGCCTGGGTGGCACGCATGACCGGGACCACTCCCAGCTCCTGGACGCGGGTGGACTCCTCCACCTGCGACCGCAGCCGCCGCAAGCCACCCGTCACCCTATTCGCTCGTCTCCGTGTCGGTGGTTGCATCGGATCTATGTGTGGGTGTGGTAACTGCAGGAACCCGGGATCCATCTGGGCGGCAGATGTTCGCTTGGCCTGGGCTGCCCTCCGACCGCCCGGTCCCTCTGCTGCTCCTACCTCCACCTGCTGTACCGGGACGGCTGTGTTGTGCGCACCAGTGAGTGTACCAGACGCCTCATCACTAAAGTGCCCAACCGTGGTGAGTGTTTCTGCGATGGTGGAGGGTGTTGGTGACAGCAGTGGCGTTGTGTCGTGCTCTTCGTCCCACTCTGAGTCCATGGCACTTTGGGGTGGGGGTTCGTCTCCACCCATCCACTCTGAGTCACTGTCCGGTATTTCGTCTTCCCGGGTAGGGGTGTCCTGGGTAGTGCTGTCCCGGGTAGTGCTGTCCCGGGTAGGGGTGTCCTGGGTAGTGGTGTCCCGGGTAGGGGTGTCCTGGATAGTGGTGTCCTGGGTAGTGGTGTCCTGGCTCGGATGTGACGGGGGCCTGTGGCTGCCCCCCTCATCGCTGGGTGGTCGCTCCCGCACGTGACGGGGGTGTCGTCTCCCTGTTGCTCCAGGTCTCTCCGTCTCCCGTGGTCTCCGAGGGGCATCCTGCGGGCGTCGCATGCTGGAGGGTTCGGGTCTCTCCGTCTCCCGTGGTCTCCGAGGGGCATCCTGCGGGCGTCGCATGCTGGAGGGTTCGGGTCTCTCCGTCTCCCGTGGTCTCCGAGGGGCATCCTGCGGGCGTCGCATGCTGGAGGGTTCGGGTCTCTCCGTCTCCCGTGGTCTCCGAGGGGCATCCTGCGGGCGTCGCATGCTGGAGGGTTCGGGTCTCTCCGTCTCCCGTGGTCTCCGAGGGGCATCCTGCGGGCGTCGCATGCTGGAGGGTTCGGGTCTCTCCGTCTCCCGTGGTCTCCGAGGGGCATCCTGCGGGCGGTCTGCATCTGCGGGGATGGGTGCCTGGACGTTTGGTCCTGCGATACACAATGAAGCATGCATGGTTAGACATCAGGCAGTGATCAGGTGATACGGGAGAGGGGGATATAGGGGAGGGGGGGATATGGGGACGGGCTGTTGGTGGCTCACTTGCTCGTGGGGCCCCGACCTCTGCATCAGCAACCTCCCGGTCGTCAGGTCCGCCAGCCAGTTCCAGGGCCCTTTCCTCGTGTACGGTCAGTGGCCTCTCATCAGCGGGCCCTCCTCCAGTCCTCACATGCTCCCTATTGTTGTGTGCGCGCTTCTCCTGGGGGGGGGGGGGGGGGGGTGGTGGCAGGGGTAAAAGGCAACAGTGTTAGGCAGGTATATGAATGCACGCCATCGGTTGCGCGTGCATTGCAGAGGTTAAGGTTAGGGCTGGATTCACTTGGGGATATGGGGGATATGGGGGAGGGGGGATATGGGGGAGGGGGGATATGGGGGATATGGGGGAGGGGGGATATGGGGGATATGGGGGAGGGGGGATATGGGGGATATGGGGGAGGGGGGATATGGGGGAGGGGGGAATATGGGGGATATGTGGGAGGGGGGATATGGGGGAGGGGGGATATGGGGGAGGGGGGATATGGGGGATATGGGGGAGGGGGGATATGGGGGATATGTGGGAGGGGGGATATGGGGGAGGGGGGATATGGGGGATATGGGGGAGGGGGGATATGGGGGAGGGGGGATATGGGGGAGGGGGGAATATGGGGGATATGGGGGAGGGGGGATATGGGGGAGGGGGGGATATGGGGGAGGGGGGATATGGGGGATATGGGGGAGGGGGGATATGGGGGAGGGTGGATATGTGGGAGGGGGGGATATGGGGGAGGGGGGATATGGGGGAGGGGGGATATGGGGATATGGGGGAGGGGGGAATATGGGGGATATGGGGGAGGGGGGGATATGGGGGAGGGGGGAATATGGGGGATATGGGGGAGGGGGGATATGGGGGATATGGGGGAGGGGGGGATTTGGGGGAGAGGGGATATGGGGGATATGGGGGACGCTCACCCTGCCTGCTCTGACGAGGTCGTTCACCTTCTTGTGGCACTGGGTGCCTGTCCGTGGTGTCAGGGCCACAGCGGTGACGGCCTCTGCCACCTCCCTCCACAGACGCCGGCTGTGGCGTGGGGCAACTCTGCGGCCGTGCCCGGGATACAGGGCGTCCCTCCTCTGCTCCACCGCATCCAGGAGCGCCTCCACATCGCGTGACTCGAACCTCGGGGCTGAGCGACGGCCAGCCATCAAGTCGGGTGTTGCGGTCGGCTGTTCCGGTCGGGTGGGGGGGGAGCTGCGCGGCCTTATGAGCCGTCACGCCGTGCAGCGCGTATGACGCTGCACGGCGTGAACCACTGCGCAAGCGCGGATCCCGTTACGTCGCTGCTAGCCCATTTCGGGCCGCAGACTATCGGCCCATTTTTATGACGTGACGCAAGTGGGATTTGCGCCGTTTTTTGCGCCGATCGGCGGAGTTTCCGCCGATAACGGAGAATTTCGCCCCAGATGCGCGAAAGTAGAAAATTGGTTTTACTCCCTGTTGGAGAATTTGTGCAATTTTATGTTGTTTTCCTATTTAATTCACAGACAACCAGAGATTGAACCTAACCGTAATTTTTAATTCTATTTCTGTTGGCACAGGCCAGGCAGATTAATCTATTCTATATGGGCATGCTTTCAAAACCAACATTGAAGCCTTTCATTGAGAACCATCACAACAAGGAATAAATACTGTCAATCTGTATAATGTTCACTAGCACAGGTTCCACTTCCTTCAACATCAGTTTCTTAACAGATTCAGAATGAATGTAGCAATTGTAGTAAGGTAAACCACGCAGACAAACGCAGGCTGACGTGTAGGCTCCATGCCAGCAAGTCAAGAGATTGAGCGTGGTAATGGGTTAGGAAATGGCTTTTCAGCTCTGGGATCTGGGTTTTATACCACCTGTAACTAATAGGATGAATGTACCTATCTGCTGATATATTAGTCACAGCCTCAATTCAGTTCCTAATGGGTGTGACCCACATGGAGAGGGCTGCATTTCAATTTTTTTCAAATGGTGAGTAATTACTTTGTTTGATGGTTACAGAGGAGTCCGGTTCGTGAACATAAAGCTGGGACTACTGTAGCTCCGCTCCTACCTGGACCAGCTTTTAGGTTAGAGTTCCTTACTCCATTGAAATGTGCCGGTCTGTCATCGGGGAACTTCGTCGCTATAGGTCTCGTACGGGTTACTAATTAAATTCTAACACTGTCATTAAACTCGCAGTCATTTTCTTTTTACTCTTGAAAGACGGGCGATCAGGAGTTGAACGTCACGGGAAAACATACCTCTCCCAACAAAGGCCTGCCTCATGCCATAGACGCAAAGGAGAACCCTCTCATAGCCCTGGGAGACAGGGGATTAGGTGAAGCCAGAAGTTCAGGAGGTGAGACAGATACAGTCAAGGATTCTGTCAACCTCTGTGAGGAACGACGAAGACACATTGAAAGCATTGGTGTGCAAAGTGGTGTCATCAAAAGAGTTGTGGTGCAGAGAGAGAGGACATGGGAGAATGGAATAGAGCCCTTCTGGTGGGGTGGGAAGTCGTTACGAGCCTTTCATGTCATATCTAGATGGGTCCGTAGGTGGATGAGTAGCCTGCCGACCTGAAACAGGTCACATGTTTTACCATGGGATTTGGGAATTGTATGTTCGTTGTGGAACCCCAATTCAAATTGCTATTGAGAGAGAATTGAATATAAAAGTATGCTTTAGTTGTACAGGACACCATTGAGGCGACGCTTTGAGCACTGTGTATTGGTATCTTCATTTAAGAAAAGATGTGAGCTTTTTTAATTCATTCGTGGGATGTGGGCCTATGGGCTAGCATTTATTGTCCATCCCTAACTATCCTTGAACTGAGTGGCTTGCACGGCCATTACAGAGGGTATTTACGAGTCAACCATATTGTTCTGGGTCTGGAGTCACACGTAGGCCAAATTAGGTAAGGATGGCAGATTTACCTCCCTAACGGATTTCAGTGAATCACATGGATGTTTACAACAATGGTTGCATGATCATCAGCAGACTTTTAATTCCAGATTTCTATTGAATTCAAATTTCACCATCTTGGATTTGAACCCAGATCCCCAGAGCATTACCCTGGGTCTCTGAATTATCACTGCGCCATTGTCTCCCTCGACAAGAAGCGGTTCAGAGAAGGTTTACTAAACTAATACCAGGAATGTGCAAGTTGTCTTATGAGTAAAGGTTGGACAGGTTAGACTTGTAACTACTGGAATTTAGAAGAGGCAACTTGATTGAAACCTGAGGGGTATTGACAGGGTGGATGTGGAGAGGATATTTCCTGTTGTGGGAGAATCTAGAACTAGGGGTCACTGCTTAGAAATAAGGGGTCACTCATTTAAGACAGATGATGTAAAGGTCCTTCCTGTTGGTTCCATTAGCTCCTATTTCTTTTATTTTGTCTTTGTCATTTTTAGTCCATAGATCGTTAAGGGAGACATACCTATAAGTTGAGCAGAGGAAGTTAGGCGCTCAAAGTGTCAAAATAGTACACTGTGTTATAAAGTTTTGTATTTTGGACAGAAGAACCCAGACTTTATGGCACCCAAGAGATTGGAGGGGTTTGCTGATTGGTTGGCTGCTGGCCAATGGATTGGACAGTATTCTGCCTGGCAACTGACAGCAATTGGTTCCTGACAGGTGGGGGTTTTCGGAGAGAACTCAGGAGAAGCTACTGGACCCTCAAGGTATAAGTATCTCTCCCTCTCTGCTCTGCTGCCTACTGACTGAAGGCAGAAGCGTCTAGACCCTGAAAGAAGAAGCTCTCTCTCTCTCTCTTTCTCTCTCAAAAGCTGGCTGTCTCCTATTTCTATGAGTCTACAGTGAAAACCATTACAACCTGAAAGAAAAGATAATATCCATCTGAAAGCGTAGACTGAAGAAGAAACTATCTGGAAGACATCCATCTGAAACAAAGACTTTAATCCTTTTACTTTCATCATTATTTTACACCCCGCTTTCCCCTCTGTTTGTTTGTCTGTCTGTGTGTAGAGAGTGGAGCAAGTTAAAAGGTGGGGTCTGTCATGATATACACCAGTATATCATGGTGCAAACACACAGTGATGGACACACAGTGGGACCAATCAACACACACAACACAGCAGCCAATCACCAATGAGAGCACATGCACTATAAAGACAGGGGGCATCAGAGTTTCCGCTCATTCGAGTTGCAGCTAGCTAGGAGGACAGAGCTCACAGCCTGCAACACAGACATTCACCATGTGCTAAGTGCATTGACTGGCAAAGGTCTTTAGTTAAAGCTAGTATCGTATTAACCCACAGTCTAAGTAAGTTTAAACAGTTAATGATTCAATAAAATAGTGTTGCACTATTTCAAGTGTTTGTAACCTGTATGTCATCCAGAACACCCAACACATCAGGGTCTAGATAGCAGTTAACCAGTATATTTATTGTCTATTTAATTATAGTTACTATTGCTAATAAAAAGTTAATTGTGTTTAAATTTACAAACCTGGGGCGTCATTCTCCGACCCCCCGCCGGGTCGGAGAATGGCCGTAGGCCGCCGTGAATCCCGCCCCCGCCGAAGTCTCCGGTACCAGAGATTGGGCGGAGGTGGGAATCGGGCCGCGCCGGTTGGCTCTCCGGCCCGGATGGGCCAAAGTCCCGCCCAGAAATTGCCTGTCCCGCCAGCGTAAATTAAACCTGGTATTTACCGGCGGGACCAGGCGGCGTGGGCGGGCTCCGGGTTCCTGGGGGGGGCGCGGGGCGATCTGACCCCGGGGGGGTGCCCCCACGGTGGCCTGGCCCGCGATCGGGGCCCACTGATCCGCGGGCGGGCCTGTGCCGTGGGGGCACTCTTTCCCTTCCGCCTCCGCCACGGCCTCCACCATGGCGGAGGCGGAAGAGACTCTCCCCACTGCGCATGCGCGGGAAACTGTCAGCGGCCGCTGACGCTCCCGTGCATGCGCCGGGAAACTGTCAGCGGCCACTGACGCTCCCGCACATGCGCCACATTTCCACGCCAGCTGGCGGGGCAACAAACGCCATTTTTGCCAGCTGGCGGGGTGGAAATCCCTCCGGCGTCGGCCTAGCCCCTCAATGTTGGGGCTCGGCCCCCAAAGATGCGGAGCATTCCGCACCTTTGGGCCGGCGCGATGCCCGTCTGATTGGCGCCGTTTTTGGCACCAGTCGGCGGACATCGCGCCGTTGGGGGAGAATTTTGCCCCTGGTGACTGTAGTTATTGGGCAGTCAGAGACCTCGGGTGTTTAAAAATAAAGTTAATTTCCACCATGGTGCGACTCTGGGTTAAGTGGGGCTGGAATTGGCCGTGCACTGACCCAGGGTGTCATAGCAATGAGGAGATTTTTTTCTCTCTCTTGAGGATGGGGAGTCTATGGAACTCTCTTCCTCATAAGGCAGTGAAACTGTTATTTTTAATATATTTTTTAAGGCAGAGATGGATAAATTCTTGATAAACAAGGACTAGATGGAAAGTTCCAATCATCGGTCATTAGCTTATGGCAGAACAAACTTGAAGGGCCGAGTGGCCTACTCCTGCTGCGAATTCATATGTTCAGCTTAAGACTAGGCAGAGCTCCACCTAGTATGACCATGTCTGGAACAGTCTAACTAGCAATTCATATCGGGAACTCTGGAGGGTGGCAAACAAAAAAAAAAGCCAAAAACCCTTTTCAAATTCATATTTTTGTAAAAGCAGAAAGACGTAGCACAAAAACATTAGGGGCTGCATTCTCCATCCCGCCGCGCCACATTTCTGTTTCACCCCTACGGCGGGATGCTCCGTTACACCGGCCAGTCAATGGGGTTTCCCATTGTGGGGCAGCCCCACGCCATCGGGAAACCTCCGGGCTGCCGGCAAAACAGAGCATCCCTGTGGTGGTATGTATTAGGGGTAATACGGTACACCACGTGTCGACAGGCTATTGGTGGAGGGATGCCAGGTCCTGATAGGATCTGCCACCTACTGGACTCCACCCAGAAATGCCGGTATAAGAACCCAGTTTTTCCCTCCATTTCCCTCAGCAGCTGCATTCTGTAACCACGCTGCTGGGGATAAAGTTCTGCTTAATAAAGCCTTCAATTGACATTACCTCAACCTGCCTCGCGTCATATTGACGGTGCTACAATTTATTAAGCAGAATTTAATTTGAAGAAAACAACGTGGGAACATGGAGCTCCGAATCACCCCGGAGGGCCTGCGCATCGCACCCCAAGCAGCTAACTCGGCCTCTATCTTCAAACACTGGATGGCATGCTTTGAGGGCTACATCCGAACGACCCCCGGCACACCGACTGACGAACAAAAGATGCAGGTCCTCTATTCCAGGGTGAGTCCTGACGTCTACTCCCTTATCGAGGACGAGGACGGTTTCACCGGTGCTGAAGGATATCTACATCCGGCCCGCCAACCAGGTTTTTGCTCGCTACTAGCTCGCCACACAATGGCAATTTCCGGGGGAATCGCTGGACGAGTTTTATAACGCCCTGCAGATCCTGGGTCGAAACTGCGACTGCCCGGCGGTAACAGCGAGTGAACACACAGAGCTCCTGGTCCGCGATGCGTATGTGGCAGGTTTGGCCTCTTCCCAGATCCGCCAGAGGCTTCTGGAGAAAGAATCTCTGGGACTTACAGAAGCTTGGGCCCTGGCGGCATCCCTCGATGTGGCCTCGCGTAACGCCTACGCCCCCGACCGCACTACAGCCCCTTGGGCTCCGTGGTCCCCCGCTACGGTCGACCCTCCGACACCCCCCCCCACCCCGGCAAACCTGCGCGGCCAAAACACCAGGCCAACTGGGTGGGCCCCGCTGCTATTTTTGCGGCCAGCTGAAACACCCTCGGCAGCGATGGCCGGCCCGCGCGGCTACCTGCAAAAGCTGCGGGAAGAAGGGCCACTACGCGACGGTGTGCAAGTCCCGCGGGGTCGCCGCTATCTCCGGGGAAGAAACGGGACCACAGACCCAGCCCCACCCAGCGATCCACGTGTGACCAACGGACGCCGCCATTTTGGACCCCGGACACCACGAGGGAGAGATGGGTGCCGCCATTTTGTCCACCCCCGACCGCGCTCGATCTGTGGACGCCGCCATCTTGGCTGAAGGACCCCGACACAGACGGCCACATACTGCCTGATTACGATGCTCAACTTCAACAACCACGTCTGGCTTCGACGGCCCTCGACCAGTCGCAACCCCGGACGCTCCAGACTGCAACCACTACAGTCCTAGTGAATGGCTACGAGACGCCGTGTCTTATCGACTCTGGGAGCATGGAGAGCTTCATTCATCCGGACACGGTAAGGTGCTGTTCCCTCGTAATTCGGCCAAGCACCCAGAAGATTTTCCTGGCGGCGGGATCCCACTCCGTTCAGATCACGGGGTTCTGCATCGCTAACCTAACGGTGCAGGGGAGGGAGTTCCGAAATTACCGGCTGTATGTCCTCCCCCATCTCTGTGCGCCCACACTCCTAGGGTTGGACTTCCAATGCAACCTCCAGAGTTTAACATTTAAATTTGGCGGCCCTATACCCCCACTGACTGTCTGCGGCCTCGCGACCCTCAAGGTTGAACCGCCTTCCTTGTTTGCGAACCTCACCCCGGATTGCAAACCCGTCGCCACAAGGAGCAGACGGTACAGCGCCCAGGACCGAGCATTTATCCGGTCCGAAGTCCAGAGGCTGCTGAAGGAAGGCATCATCCAGGCTAGCAACAGTCCCTGGAGAGCCCAGGTGGTAGTTGTTAAGACCGGGGAGAAACAGAGGATGGTCATCGACTATAGTCAGACCATCAACAGTTACACTCAGCTAGATGCGTACCCTCTCCCCCGCATATCCGACATGGTCAATCGGATTGCACAGTACAAGGTCTTTTCCACCGTGGACCTCAAGTCCGCCTACCACCAGCTCCCCATCCGGCCCGGTGACCGCAACTATACTGCCTTCGAAGCAGACGGGCGGTTATACCACTTTTTAAGGGTTCCATTCGGCGTCACGAACGGAGTCTCAGTCTTCTAATGAGAGATGGACCGAATGGTTGACCAGCACGGTTTACGGGCCACGTTCCCGTATCTCGACAACGTCACCATCTGTGGCCACGACCAGCAAGACCACGACGACAATCTCCAAAAATTCCTCCAGACCGCTCACGCCCTGAACCTCACTTACAACAAAGAAAAATGCGTGTTCCGCACCGATCGTCTAGCCATCCTGGGCTACGTAGTGCGTAATGGAGTGATAGGCCCTGACCCTGAAAGCATGCGCCCCCTCATGGAGTTCCCTCTCCCCCACTGTGCCAAAGCCCTGAAACGTTGCCTGGGCTTCTTTTCTTATTACGCCCAGTGGGTCCCCCAGTACGCAGACAAGGCCCGTGCACTAATCCAGTCCACTACTTTTCCCCTGACGACAGAGGCATGCCAGGCCTTTAGCCGCATCAAAACGGATATCGCAAAGGCCACGATGCACGCCATCGACGAGTCCCTCCCCTTCCAGGTCGAGAGCGACGCGTCAGATGTAGCTCTGGCGGCCACCCTCAACCAAGCAGGCAGACCCGTGGCCTTCTTCTCCCGAACCCTCCACGCTTCAGAAATCCGCCACTCCTCAGTGGAAAAGGAGGCACAAGCAATAGTGAAAGCTGTGCAACACTGGAGGCATTACCTGGCCGGTAGGAGATTCACTCTCCTCACTGGCCAACGGTCGGTTGCCTTCATGTTCGATAATGCACAGCGGGGCAAGATCAAGAACGACAAGATCTTGCGGTGGAGGATCGAACTCTCCACCTTCAATTATGAGATCTTGTATCGTCCCGGAAAGCTGAACGAGCCATCCGATGCCCTATCTCGTAGCACATGTGCCAATGTACAAGTGGACCGTCTACAAGCCCTCCACGAGGACCTCTGCCACCCGGGGGTCACTCGTTTCCACCACTTCCTTAAGGCCCGCAACCTCCCTTACTCCGTCGAGGACGTCCGAACAGTCACCAGAAACAGCCAGATCTGCGCTGAGTGCAAACCGCACTTTTTCAGGCCAGATAGAGCGCACCTGGTTAAGGCCTCTCGACCCTTTGAACGCCTCAGTTTGGATTTCAAAGGCCCCCTCCCCTCCACCGATCGCAACGCGTACTTCCTGAACGTCGTTAACGAATACTCCCGTTTCCCTTTCGCCATCCCCTGCCCCGACATGACAACGTCCACGGTTATTAAAGCCCTCGGTACCATTTTTACACTGTTCGGTTTCCCCGACTATATCCATAGCGACAGGGCGGTCCTCCTTTATGAGTGATGAACTGCGTCAATTCCTGCTCAGCAGGGGCATAGCCTCGAGCAGGACGACCAGTTACAACCCCCGGGGGAACGAGCAGGTAGAAAGGGAGAATGGAACGGTCTGGAAGGCCATCCTGCTGGCCCTCCGGTCTAGGAGCCTCCCAATTTCCCGCTGGCAGGAAGTCCTCCCGGATGCCCTTCACTCTATCCGGTCCCTGCTGTGCACCACCACGAATCAAACGCCTCACGAGCGCCTCCGCCTCTTTCCTAGGAAGTCCTCCTCTGGAACGCCACTTCCGACCTGGCTAGCAGCTCCGGGACCCATTCTGCTCCGGAAACATGTGCGGGCACACAAGTCAGATCCGTTGGTGGAACGGGTGTATCTCCTTCACGCCAACCCGCAATACGCCTATGTGGAGTACCCCGATGGCCGACAGGACACGGTCTCCCTGCTAGGTCTGGCGCCCGCTGGAGCTACCCACACCCCCCCAACGCCAATCACCACCTCCTCACTCCCGCCGGTTCATCCCGCAGCCACCCCCTTCCCGGGGGGTTCGGTTCTCCTCCCAGACCCGCCCAGGAGTAAGGACACAGGGGACAGCGCTACGCTCCCAGAGTCGACGGGACTCGAGCAAGCGCCAACACCACCACGCCCGAGACGATCGGAAAGGACGACCAGGGCGCCCATCCGGCTCATCGAATCACTTTAACTCTCAACGTGCCGACCCTGTTTGGCCCGTTGGCCCAGTTTTCAGTTATTATGCCTTGTTATAGTTATGGCATCATGCCGACCCTGTTTGGCCCGTTGGCCCAGTTGAAGCGATAATTTTGTGTTTTGTCCAAAGTTACGGCACAGTACCGACTCTGTAAACCCCTACCACCATGCGAAGCACCATCCCGCCGCGTTTCTTTTCAACAAGGGGTGAATGTGGTGGTATGTATTAGGGGTAATACGGTACACCACGTGTCGACAGGCTATTGGTGGAGGGATGCCAGGTCCTGATAGGATCTGCCACCTACTGGACTCCACCCAGAAATGCCGGTATAAGAACCCAGTTTTTCCCTCCATTTCCCTCAGCAGCTGCATTCTGTAACCACGCTGCTGGGGATAAAGTTCTGCTCAATAAAGCCTTCAATTGACATTACCTCAACCTGTCTCGCGTCATATTGACGGTGCTACAGTCCCGCCGGTGAAGAATCCAGCCTCTGTCTTTGCTGGCTTGTGTCCACCCTCCTCAGCTTCACCATCCTTGGCTCTCCCTCCCATCACCAAAGCATACGTATGAGAACATCAGGTGCTGCAACAATGACCAGGCTATTGGTGTGAAACAAGTAAAAGTTACATACTATAAAGACCATACAAATGTAGGGTTGGATACCTGCCCCCCCACCCCCGCGCCCCTATGCCCTACATGTCAGTGGTAAACCGGTTCCAGCAGATTGCCCCACAGCCAACTCCCATTTGGGAGGAAGTCGCTCCTCTTGAGAGGTGTTGACTAATCAAATGACTGGCAGTTGTCCGCTCTCAGCAGTGCCACAGGTCGCAATGGCCACTGCTAGCACTGCAGCCTGCGCCCAACGTGATCATCATTGCAGCCAGATGTTGAGGTAAGTTGGGGATGTGAGGGCAGGGGAGCGGGGGGGGGGCAGTGTTTCAGTGGGGTTAGCCTCGGGCTTGGGAGGGCCTTATCAGCGACAGTTAGTGCATGTCTGCAGGTGTCGAGACCTCCATTTGCGTTATCTTCATGTGGTGTAAAATATTCTTATTTCACACCAGTTGCCCAGTTCTTGTTACAGACCCAACATCCTACCCGGTGGGGCGGGGAATCCCGGCGCCGAGGAGTGGCGTTAACCACTCCGGCGTCAGGCCACCCCAAAGATGCGGAATCCTCCGCACCTTCAGGGGCTAGGCCGGCCCCGGAGTGGTTTGCGCCACGCAGGCCGGCGGGGAAGGGGCTTGGCGCCACGCCAACCGGAGAATCGCCGGGGGGCCGCTGCTAGCGGCCGCCGACTGGCGCGGCGCGATTCCCACCCCCGCCAAATCCCTGGCGTCGGAGAATTCGGCAGCTGGTGGGGACGGGATTCACGCCGCCCCCAGCGATTCTCCGACCCGGCAGGGGGTCGGAGAATCCTGCCCCTGGGCCAGATTCTCCGACCCCCCGCCGGGTCTGAGAATCGCCGGGGGCTGGCGTGAATCCCGCCCCCGCCGGTTGCCGAATTCTCCGGCACCGGATATTCGGCAGGGGCGGGAATCGCGCCGTGCCAGTTGGCGGGCCCCCCCCCGCGATTCTCCGGCCCGGATGGGCCGAAGTCCCGCTGCTAGAATGCCTGTCCCGCCGCCGTAGATTAAACCACCTACTTTACCGGCGGGACAAGGTGGCGAGGGTGGGCTCCGGGGTCCTGGGGGGGGGGGGCGCGGGGCGATCTGGCCCCGGGGGGTGCCCCCATGGTGGCCTGGCCCGCAATCGGGGCCCACCGATCCGCGGGCGGGCCTGTGCCGTGGGGGCACTCTTTTCCTTCCGCCTTCGCCATGGTCTCCACCATGGCGGAGGCGGAAGAGACTCCCTCCACAGCGCATGCGCGGGAATGCCGTGAGCGGCCGCTAACGCTCCCGCGCATGCGCTGCCTGGAGATGTCATTTCCGCGCCAGCTGGCGGGGCACCGGCGGGGCAGAAATTAGTCCGGCGCGGGCCTAGCCCCTTAAGGTTTGGGCTCGACCCCCCAAGATGCGGAGGATTCCGCACCTTTGGGGCGGCACGATGCCCGACTGATTAGCGCCGATTTGGGTGCCGGTCGGTGGACATCGCTCCGATACCAGAGAATTTCGCCCCAGATCCTTATTTTTGTAATAAACTAATTTCTAGCTGTATTAATCAACTTCACAGTTACTACGCTTCGGGTGGAAATATCCCATCCAGCCCATGGCATGTTTGGTGACGGGCTGGCGCGGTGAATCTGGTGGGAGGCGCAGGGCGGGATTTTCCACACATCCCCGCCTTGTGTTTGGCGGCAGTGGAGACTGCCCACCATTGCCCAGCGGCGGAATCCTCCGGTCCTGGTGTTGTCAATGGGGCTTCCTGTTGAAAGCACCTCTCGCCACCTGGGAACACGCAGTGGGGGTGCGACGTCGGCGGGACTTGAAGATTGATGAAGAAGACAAACAATGGAAGGCAGAGGGAAGACTGAGGGGAGGGAAGCTGAACCCCAAGGCTGCATGAAAAGCTCTCAAATAAGAGGGTCAAAGGGATATCACATTGTTTACTAAAATGAAATGAAAATCGCTTATTGGCACAAGTAGGCTTCAAATGAAGTTACTATGAAAAGCCCCTTGTCACCACATTCTGGCGCCTGTTTGAGGAGGCTGGTACGGGAATTGAACCGTGCTGCTGGCCTGCCTTGGTCTGCATTAAAAACCAGCGATTTAGCCCAGTGTGCTAAACCAGCCCCTTAGACTCCAGGTGCAGTGGGTAGAGGTCCAAATGGGGTGTGGGCACCTCACAGGTTCAGTGCAAGGGTGGTTGAATCAGGTAACAAACCTCCTCTTGAGGTTGCCAGCCTATTTCCTCTGTGTTGTTGACATCCCGCACGGTCTGGTGAAGACAGGTGGTCTGGGAAGAGTGATACGAGTGTGCTGGACTGGTGATGAACTGTGGCTTCGGCACCTTCGAGCTGAGGGTGGGCCAACTGCCGGCCTGCCAGGAGAGCGGGCGAGGATCTCACTTGTGGATAATTATGAAGATCCAAGCACAGAATCTGGTGCGGGATCCCACTATTCTGGCCAGTGAAACCGGCGCCGTCGGAGCTGCCAACATCCCCGCTTTGTCTTAAAATGGGAGAATTCCGCCCTTAAATATATCAATGGATATTTTTTTTAAGCAAATTTTTTTCAACAAAAAATTATATTCTAATATGCAGCCTAATCACATTGATTCACGACAGATTTTGCGCGGTGATGTGCAAATATGTTTGAGCAGAAACTGAAAAAAACAACACTTTTCAAAATTGGCAACATTCACTCTGGCATCGTGCCCAAAGCAGAAACTCAACTCCACTGGGATATAATGAATGAAGGATAAATATCAGCCAGAAAAATCTCCCCTGCTCTGAGTGCCACAGGTCATTTGCATTCCACCAAGAGGAGCAGATATGGCTTCAGTTTAATATCCCATCTGAAGAACAGCACCTCCAACAGTCCAGTACTCCCACAGTACTGCACTGGAATATCAGTGCCTCTGAACTGGGGCTGGAAACCACAACGTTCTGACTGAGAGGTCAGAGTGCAACCACTGAACCATGGTAATACCAAGTAATGGACACTGGTTCTATGGTTCCTCCTCCAACATTAGAAATCGATGGGCAGAATTATGCCGACCCATTTCAGAGGCAGGTTGGGAGGCATGGGGGCGGCTGATCAAATCACAGGAAGCCGGGTAGGATTGGCCCCCCCAAGACGATCCCGCCATCACAGAGTTTTACCAATGGTGGAACCGGAAGTGGACAGGCCATCGTCCCAAGACGCCCTTTTACATTTCTGTTGGCATTCTGCTGACTGTGTGGTGATCCCTGCATCATGTGGCTTGGGGCTGCCAGATAAATGGAGGGGCCATGGAGTGGGAAAGGAGCATCCCAATGATTCTCCACCCCCCCATCCCCCACCCAGAGCGGGTCCCCCACCGACACTCTACCCCGCGAAATTTTATTTTTCTTCTCGCATTCCGAGGTCGCCTGCAATTCCTCAGCAGCGACGACCTCTCCCTTTCTGTGCTGCTGAGGGCTCAGAGCCACCAGCCCTGTGACTGGGCCTGCAGTATGGAGAGCCTGTCCACCAAACGTAATTAGGAAGCTGCCCAGAGGATCCCTTTGCCGGCAGGTTCTCCTTTGGGGCCCACCTTTTACCTCAATGTTGGGGTCTACAGTCACCTTGTAAAATTCAACCTAACTCTATCCTTGTCCTCTTGGGGAGACCAAAACAATCCCTTGTTTATTCTGACAATAGCTGGTGCGTAGGATGAAAGGCATGGATTGAGGTTGTGAAAGAGCAACAAGGAACATAGAGGCAAGAGAAAAAAAAAACATTTAGATAGCATATTATCACATCCCAGAAACATTTTAACCTGCAATTCATTGAATAGTAATTGTTGTGATGCAGGCTTATGAAGCAATCATTTTTCTCACAACCCT
The DNA here is from genome assembly GCF_047496885.1 of Scyliorhinus torazame. Lineage (NCBI taxonomy): Eukaryota > Metazoa > Chordata > Chondrichthyes > Carcharhiniformes > Scyliorhinidae > Scyliorhinus > Scyliorhinus torazame. Next base: position 48,346,482 of record NC_092724.1, read on the forward strand.
AGCCCTAAGCACATGCCCCAACTAGCTGATTACATTCCGCAAAGCTTCTGCTGCTTTTCAATATAGCAGCAGCAAGTTTCCTATCCAACCCTCCCTTCACCAGCACTTTACTCCAATGTTACATGAGAGATGTGTTGGTCCATCGTGAAATGTTAATTTCAGTAGGCAGCTAGTTTCCACCAACACCCTCCTCCACAGCCCTGCCCCCGTACCACCCTCCCACACCATCGCCCCCAACCGCCATTCCCAACCCCCACTGACACCCTACAAGCAGTGCAAATGGCGCTGAGGATTTAAAGGCCACATTTCTCTGAAGTTTAAGACTAAGATCAGTATCAAATCAACAGGAGCTTTTATCCCGTGTCAGGCAGTTTTAATCTTGGCTCTACGTTATCTCCGATTGGTATAATTCAGTTCCACAAAACATGTTGCTTTTATGCATTGGTCACTGGGGAGCATTCCCGTTGCTTTGTTTTTGAGTGCGGCTCTATAGTTCAGAATTGATCAGAGGCAGGGGGGCATGGCAGGAGAGATCGTAGGGCAGAAGGGTGGGAGTGAATGGGCAATGGGGAGGGGATCTAGGCGAGAACATGGAGCAGAATGGTCATGCTCGGGGGTTTGGAGAGAGGATGTCAGTCAGACATGGCAGAAGGTTTGTTTAGAATGACCAGCCTGCTCCCTGTGGCCCACTGAGCCCTCTCAAAATAATATGTCTCCTGGAACTGGCTGTCCCTGACTGCCTTTAGCAGTCAGCGTTTCTAAGCCCTGGGAAACATGGCCAACCAGTGTTAAAGTGAAGTCAGCCTCCTAAATGCACTGTAGGAGCTTGGTGTGGATATAAAGAATTTTCTCATGTCTCAAAAGCGGGACAGAGACACCACATAACCTACCATGTAAAAATGGTAGATTGGTATCATGCACGGTAGCACAGTGGTTAGCACTGTTGCTTCATAGCACCAGGGACCAGGGTTCGATTCCCGGCTTTTGTGACTGTCTGTGCGGAGTCTGCACGTTCCCCCCGTGTCTGCATGGGTTTCCTCCGGGTGCTCCGGTTTCCTCCCACAAGTCCTAAAAGACGTGTTTGTTAGATAAATTAGGCATTCTGAATTTTCTCTCAGTGCCCCCAAATAGGCACCGGAGTGTGGCGACTAGGGGCTTTTCACAGTAACTTCATTGCAGTGTTAATGTAAGCCTACTTGAGACAGTAATAAAGATTATTATTATACAATTCTGAGTTTGTAATACACATGCCTCGCCTGCCTGCATTCTCCGTATTTTATCTGAATTACTTGTCTGTAGAATGTTGTGGATTTCCTAAATCACCGGCGTTGAAGACTTCCAACAAAGGTAGTTTATTCCTGAGTTCAACAGCTAGATAGAACACTTGTGCTCTGCCTGCACTCCTGGGGATAATTCCCGCACTCCCCCAAGTGACCTCTTTTATGGCCACATCATCGTGTTCTCACATGACCACTTGGTCTACATCGATCACCTCAACCTATACTTCTTCCAAAAACCACCACTCTCCTTCTCAACCAAATCCTTGTCAAACGTTCTGTTGAAGAACTTAATCCTCTGAGCTTTATTTGCTACTTCTGTAGATAATTTTGTAGCATTTTTTTCTTGACAATTTCTCACTTACATATTTACGGGAACATTTTGATCTAATCTTGTGATAAAACATTTTTAACCTGCTGCTTCTCTTTCTGTCATTCTACTTCCTTTCTCCGTATTTCCGTTCTGCTGCTATGTTCATTTTCCCCACTCTTTCAATGTTGTTTCCTGCACCTCTGCCCTTCTCTTCTCTCAACGTTATTCCTATTGTTCCACGTTTTTTTGTTCCTCAGTCACTTTATACCCCTTGTCTGGCTCAGTAGGTAGCATTCGCACCTGTTGAGCATAATTCACCCAAAGAATGTCTAAATGTCATTTTGGGCGAGTTTGGTGAGATGTTTCCCGTCGGCTTTCGCCCACTCTTAGTCATTTTTGGGGCCTTGGGGAGTTTCTCCCCAGTCAAGCCCACACTTAGAAATATTTTCAGCAGCGAGGAGCTGAACTTGCTGGCGAGCCAGCCCCTCAGAGATTGGGCCGCCATTTTGAAAGTGTGCCCCGATTTCTAAGTGATCTTGAGGGACCCCCACACCCCCCACCCACGGGCAATACCCAGCACCATAGACATGGGTATCACCTTCCCCCCAAGTGAGGACACCCCGCTATGGAGTTGCTGAGGGCCCCACCTTTTCAGGATCACCCATTCCCCATTTTTGGTCTCCCTTTTCAGGACCCTCCTTCACCACCCCAAACTTTATCAGGCCCTTTCATACTCTGCCCTTCATATCCCCCTCACCCACCTCCCTATTCATGGACATGGCCCCCAACAGGTCCCAACCCTTGGCAGTACCAACCTGGCACTCGGGCACCCTGGCACTTCCAGCTAAGCACCCAGGAAGTGCCTGGCACACTGGCAGTGCCAGGTTGGTACTGCCAGGGTGCCTGGTCGGCACTGCCATTGTTACTGAGTGCCAGGGCAGTGATGGGGTACTACCCTGCCATGTCCTCAACCATTCGCATGGCTCCAAGGGCCCTCCGAGCCCCCCGAGCTACCATCATGCCTGCTTCAAGCTTGTGGAAACCAGTACCCAACAGCGCCTGGTTTGGGGCCTCACCGGTGCAGCCGGTGGCTCCCAGACGTCGGGTGAATGCGGCGAAGGGATATTTAAATGAGCCATTCTTTATCTGGATCATGCTCAGCGAGGACGTGATCTAGATCGTGCCAGGCGTAGTGAGTGGGGGTGGTACGGGATTGGCCCGGCACCCGGCACGGAACCTAATTCGAGACTCTCCCGGGTTTCACCCGTTGCGCCCGAAAATGCGGTGACTGAATTGCACCCATTGTGTTAAAAATTTCTAGGTTCAAGACTCACTGCAGAGCTTCTCAGTGTATAAATCTATCCTGCCTCTCCAAAGCAGAGTTGAGGGATTACAGCAATGCCTGAGGGGAAAATGAATGTTAAAGGTCCCGTGACATTATTTGTAAAAGAGTAGCTATTTTTTCAAGTGCCATGGTAGAGAGCATCAAAACTTGTTTAACTGATTATTGTTCGCTTGTGGACCTTTCCTATGAACAAAATAATTTCTCCATAAGCCTGTATGACAATAATGACTATTTAATGCACAGCAACATGGTTGACTCTTAACTGCCCCCTCAAGGGCAATTAGGGTTGAGCAATAAATGCTGGCCCAGTCTGCGACGCTCATGTCCCATGAACAAATTTTTAAAAATGAATTGCAGGTAAAAATGTTTCTGGGATGTGATTAAATACTTTATAAACGGCTCTGTCCTTCTCCTTGTCTCTATGTTCCTTGTTCCTTTCCTGTTGCTTTCTTGCAGCTTTAACCCACACTTTTCATCAACAACCCCGAGTACACAGGGCCTGTGTCGTATCCCTGGGAAACGACAACTACTCCAAGATTTTTGGAGTAAAAACATCAGGACTGTCCAGCCAGAGCACAGCATCATTAGACGGGAATGTGTGAGTCAGAGATCGGGCCACATTACTCAATCTGATTCTCTAACCCCAGCTCCGTTCTAGAGACAGCCTCACACAGATGTTAGGAAAATAAAATTGTCTAAAAGACATTTATATTTGTAGTGATAAACATTAGAAATAACGTATAGTTTTAAGTGGGTTTAATTTAATGTTTGTGTGCCTGGAAGGATAAAACCTACAGTTAGATTCATGGTGGACAAATGTATTTGTATGTGTGGAGTTTGATTAAGTAAAAGTTGTGGAGCGGGATTCTCCACGAACCGGCAGGGTGGACCACTCCGGCGCCGAGGAGTGGCGTGAACCACTCCGGCTTTGAGCCGCCCCGAAGTTGCGGAATCCAGCCGTCGTGGAAGGGCTTGGCACCACGCCAACCGGTTCCAAAGGGCCTCCGCCGGCCAGCGCAAGTTGGAGCATGTGCGGGAGCACCGGCGTGTGCTGGCGTCATCCCAGCGCATGCGCAGGGGGGTTCTTCTCCGCACCGGCCATGGCGGAGGTTGACAGCGGCCGTTGCGGAGGGAAAGAGTGCCCCCACGGTGGGCCCCGATCGTGGGCCAGGCCACCGCGGGGGCACCCTCCGGGGCCAGATCCCCCCGCGCCCCCCCCGAGGAATCTGCAGGCCGCCCGTGGAGCCAGGTCCCGCCGGTAAGGACCTGTTGTGATTTACACCGGCCAAAAACGGGCGGCCACTCGGCCCATCGCGGGCCGGAGAATCGCCGGGGGGGGCGCCGCTGCCAACGGCCCCTGAATGGCGTGACGCGATTCCTGCCCCCGCCAAATCCCCGGTGCCGGAGAATTCGGCAGCCGGCAGGACGGGATTCACGCCGACCTCCGGCAATTCTCCGACCCGACAGTGGGTCGGAGAATCCCGCCCGTGGTCTTTTGAGTCAGGGTTGCATTCTGGAATCTTCGCATCCAGTTCTAACATCAACTGAGATCATAACACACAATTGTTATGGTGCAGCAGGAGGGTATCGGTTAAGGGAGGGAAGGGGAGGTATTTTTATCAGTGCAGTTGCCAGCTCTATCAGGCCCCGCCTCGTCACCATGATGGCAAAGGCCTTGTATCCAGATTTTAACTGCCCAGAGTGCCGGATTATCTGGAGAGAAAACCTGGCTGTGCAGCTGCATGTAGGTTTTTATTGGCTTAGTCAGCATTCTGTGCACAGAATGGAAAATTCATTCCAATGAAGCTAAAAGTACCCCTCCAGCCCTCACTCCTTCTGTCAACCCCCACACACTTCCTATTCCCCACCCATGCCCACATCCAACACCCCAATGATCCCTCATACCCTCTATACAAACCCTTGCCCCTCTACTCATCTCATGAACCCTTATATGCCCAATGCCAAATTAGTGCCAATTCATACCAACCCATACCCTATGCACCACCCTTAATCTCCCTCCCAAGCCAACTCACGTAGTCTCCTTGGACACTGCCTGGACAGCGTTAACACTTCCTGGACAACTTTGACACTTCATGGACAGCTGGACAGTTCCTTGACAGTATTGATAGCTGGGTAGTTCCATTTGGTTTGTATGCAAAATGTGCACAATCACGTTTAATTCTAACATTCCTAAATGTGCCTTCCCTCTACCAAAGATGGCCCAGGACTTTGCAAAGTGGTACCTGGGCTATCCAAAGAATCTACCAAGTTCAGATTTCCTCTTACCTGGCTTGCTCTGTGCACTCTGAGGAGATACAAGCAGTGAGGAAGTGGAAGCAGCTAGTGTTTAAAATGGTCAGCTGCCTCCAAGATAGGAAATTCCGGGTTTGTGGGCGTGATTTAGAGAATTTATCCATTTCTGGAATTGCACCACAACACGGAGCCTCTCCACCATGAGAGCCTCTCTGTGTGGCAAAAATCTGGAGTGTGATTCTCCGTGAATTGGCGCGATGGCCCGAACCCGGAACCAAAAACGGCATGAATCACTCTGGCGTCGGGCCCCCCCCAAACGTCACAAATTCTCCATCGGGAATGGGCTAGTAGCAGTGTGATGCCATTCGCGACGGCGTCACCCGTCACGGATGCGCGTGGCATCACTGCACAAATGACCCCCCCCCAGAGACCGGCAAAATGGCCGCCCGCCGCGCAGCGCCAAGTGAGACCCCCCACTGCCTGCCCCCCTTTCCCACTTCCCCCATCCCCCTTCGCCCATATCCCCACTTCTCCCATATCCCCCATATCCCATTCCCCCATATCCCCCTTCCCCCATATCCCCTATATCCCCCTTCCCCCATATCCCCTTCCCCAGATCCCCCTTTTCTCCATATCCCTCTTTTCCCCATATCTCCCCATCCCCATATCCCCCTTCCCCATATGCCCCTTTCCCCCTTCCCCCATATCCCCATATCACCCCTTCCCCCATATCCCCCTTCCCACATATCCCCCTTCCCTCATATACCCCCTTCCCCCATATACCCCATATCCCCATATTCCCCCATATCGCCCCTTTCCCATATACACCTTCCCCCATATCCCCTTCCCCATATCCCTCCTTCCCCCATATCCCCCTTTCCCATATCCCCCCTTCCCTCATAGCCCCGTTCCCCCATATCCCTCCTTCCCCCATATACCCCCTTCCCCCATATCCCCCATGTCCCCCTTCTCCCATATACCCCTTCCCCCATATCCCTGCATAAACCCCTTCCCCCATATCCTCCTTCCGCCATATCCCCCCATGTTCCCCACCCATAGACCCGATGTAGTCACGGACCAAGAGCCGACCGAAGGGGGTGACGGCCGGCTTGCAGCAGCTGCAGACGAAGGTGGAGGAGTCCACCCGTGTGCAGGAGCAGGTCGTGGTGCCGGTCATGCGTGCCACCCAGGCTGACACCGCACGGGTGGCATCCGCGGTGGAGGCAATGGGTGCGACGGTGTCAGACATGGGTCGCAGCATGCAAGGTGTGGGGCTTTCCGTGCAGGCGGCGTCCGTGGCCCAGGACATGGCTGCCCTCTCACAGGTAGCCATGAGCCGGAGCCAGCAGCAGATCGCAGAGGCGCTCAACGCCGTGGCCCAGTCTCAGCAAGCAATGGTCCAGTCTCTGCAGGCCATCGCTGAGAGCATCGGCGCCATTGCCCAGGTGCTGGCTGGCATCGGCCAGACACAGACGGGGATGGCCAACTCCCTGAGCTCCATGGCTGAAAACTTGCAGACCCTTGTTGATACAAACGCGAACCTCCAGGACTGGCAGCGCCAGGTGTCGGGGGGGCGTCGGGTGCTCGGTCCATTCGCATCCCCGACCCATGTAGAGGCCCGGGGCCATCGGGCACCCTGAGGGAGGAGGAAGTGCTGGGGCCCATTCCGGGTCCCCCTGTAGGGGAGTTCCCGGAACACCGTGACACCTCAGACTCCCCCCCCTCCTTCCGTCCCAGGTGCATCTGGTGGGCAACGGGCAAGATAGGCTGGCAGCTCGCCATCCCAGTCGCCCGGGCCACAGCCTTGCCCATCTAGGCTGGGCCGTCCCAAGAAACGGCCGCCAAAGGGGTCCCTAGTCACAGGTCAGGAATCACAGGAGTCCACCTCCAGTTCTGCTGTACCGTCTGGGGAACCACCTAGGCATAGTCATAGGGCCGGTAAAGCCAAACAATTAGACACTGAGTAAGCTGGCACAGGTGCAGGGCACAGATAAGTTCTGGGGCTAGGGCACGTGTATGAACTGTTATTAAAATCACTTTCACACCTACAGAAGCTGCTTTTGTGCTCTGTCCAATGCATGCGGGGGTGTGGTGTGAGGTGAGTGCCAGTGGGTGTGTGAGGGGTGATAGAAGGTCGGCCTCAGGTGAGTGTGCCCCCCCTCCCCCTGAGTCGCCCTCGCCATCCGCCCAGGCAGACGACGGGACCGTGCGCTGCAGTGTCACGGCTGCATGCAGGGACGGTCCGGGTGGAGGGTGGTACTGGAGCCATGGGTCAGACATTGTCCAACAATGTAGAACCCAGAGTTCATTGCAGGGTGGGTTGTCATCATCCTCTATGGCCTGCAATAGACACGCTTCCACTGGCGGCCGCGTGAGCCCGGCCCATTGTGCCGCAGGTGGATGGGCAATGGAGGGGTGGTGTACATGCGGGTGGGGTGCGGGTGGTTGGTTTTGGGTGGGCGGGGTGAGGGTGATTGGTGTTGGGTGGGTGGGGTGAGGGTGGTTGGTGTTGGGTGGGTGGAGTGAGAGTGGTCGGCTGGTGCCCTGGTGTGCAGTCTGTGCCCATACTCGGCGATTCCCACGCCCCCCCAGTCCGTGAACCAGGTGGCTATCAGCCTGTCCTGTGCCTGCTGGCCCAGCCGGTAACGGTGGGCAGCCTCCCGTCCACGTCCACCCCGTCTATCCTGACCATTGCCCCCATCCTCCTCATCTGGGGAGGTCTGCGCCTCGTCTTGCTGTTCCTCCCCTTCCCCCGCCTCTGCCTGCAGCACATCGCCCCTCTACTGGGCTATGTTGTGCAGCACGCAGCAGACCACAACGATGCGGCCAACCCTATCTGACGGGTACTGGAGGGCCCCTCCAGAGCGGTCCAGGCACCTGAAGCGCATCTTCAGCAGCCCAAAGCACCTCTCTATCACACTCCTCTGGTCGCTGCATGGGCATCGTTGTAGCGGTTCTCCGCGTCAGTCTGTGGCCTCCGTATAGGCGTCATCAGCCATGACCGCAACGGGTAACCCCTGTCGCCCAGCAACCAGCCCCTCAGCTGGTGGGGGGGGCGTCCCTCGAATATGGTGGGGATGATTTACGCCGCCCCCCCCGGCGATTCTCCGACCCGCCAGGGGTCGAAGAATCGTACCACTGTCCTAAATGTCAGGCAAGTCAGGGTGTCTAACTAGTGGCTAATGTGACTCCATCAACTCTGTGCTACCACCAAGGATGAACCTTAGTCCCAGAATCTTCAACAACAGTTCTGAAATATCTGTTTAAAAAAAAGCAGCATTCAGCATTATTTTGCAGACCGTTCTATTAGAATCTCAGCTTAATCACATTTTGCTGTGAAGCCTTTGGCCAGTTTCAACATTGCATCAGAGGTTGCATATTTCCATTTGCCAGGTATTCGCTACATTCCAAACCAGATCACCTCTGACAACAGATACAACCAATCCACTGATCAAGGTTCTATAAATGCAAGCTGTTTCTGGCCACTGGCAATTAATGGTGAGAGATGAAATCAGTTTCTCTTCACAGGCCAGATCATTGTTTGGGAGGCAGTTCTAGAAAGCATTTATATTGCATGTGCTTTATCTTTTTCCAATTTTCTTTCCCTTGTCCTAATCTCTGACCTGAAGGCCGCAGCTCTTCCGAGGTGATGGATTATAGTTCCGTAGTCATGAACTACATCCCAATCCGAACGGCCATTTATGATGTGAGTGGCAAGGATTCTCAAGCAATGAGTACGTGGCGGACAAGCAGAATCATATCCTCACTGAACCTCTGGGCATGTGAGGGGAGAGTGGCCACTGCCTTTTCTGGGTATGTGGATCCAGTAAAGAAATAACTTGCATTCTATCGTACCTTTTACGTTCTCAGAATATTTTGTTTTATTCAATTGCGGGATGGGGGCTTCGCTGGAAAGGTCAGCATTCATTGCCCATCCCTAATTGTCCTTGAGAAGGTGGTGGTGAGCTGACTTCTTGAACAACTGAAGCCCTTGTGATGGAGGTACACCCACAGTGCTGTTAGGGAGCGAGTTCCAGGATTTTGACCCAGTGACAATGAAGGGACGGCAATATATTTCCAAGTGAGGGTAGTGAGTAGCTTGAAGGGGAACCTTCAAGTGGTAGTGTTCTTATGTTTCTGTCGCCCTTGTATTTTTGGCAGTGGTCGTGGGTTTGGATGGTGCTGCCTAAGGAAGCTCAGTGTGTTCCTTTCAGATGGCAACGGTCATGGGTTGGAAGGTGCTGCCTAGGTGAGTTCCTGCAGTGCATTTTGTAGATGGCACACACGAGTGCCAAAGCTCATTGGTGATGAAGGGAGGTGAATGTTTGTGGATGGGGTGCCAATGAAACGAGGCTGCTTTGTCCCGGTCGAGCTCCTTGAGTGTAGTTGAAGCTGCATTCATCCAGGCAACTGGAGAGTATTCAATCATACTCCTGACTTGTTGCGTAAACGGTGGACAGGCTTTGGCAGTCAGGAAGTGAGTTTCTCGCTGCAGGACTCCTCACCTCTGACCTGTCGTTGTAGCCATAGTATTGATATGGCTAGTCCAGTTCAATTTCTGGTTAACGGTAACACCCAGGATGTTGATATTAATGTACTTCCCAGTCGACAGAGTGTTATTCGAATGTAGATGCTATTGTAATGTAGGCAATTTTCCACAAATAGCAACAAAATCAAATGTTGCCTAATCTGGTTTCTCGTACTGTGGTTTGAGGGGTGATTATTGTCCTCAGCACCTGCAGACCTCATCTGCTGTTCTTCAAATAGCGCCATGGGTCAGTTCACTATCCACAAAGGGCCAGAGGACAGTCTCGGTTATAATGTTTCATCTAAAAGACTCCCCTTTGACAAGGTAGGACACCTTCAGTTCTGCGTAGAAGGGCCATTGGAGACTATGTGAACAAATTCTCAAATTGCGATCCAATCCACAATATCCTGGTTCAGAGACACAAATGTGGGCTGAATTGTGCTGATACCTCAGCTGGTGAATTGTCCAACTAAGCCAGTGGGGCCGCTCAGTCTTTCTGAGTTGTATTTAAAATATGGCTACCCTATTGGGCATGTTTGAAGTTGTAATCCTAGTAGAATAAAGCTCAAGTCAGGGCATCTTCTGGAGGGTGGGGGCAGTTTCATGCCATATTTTTTCCATATCCTTGTGGTGTGCTTAAGTGAGATTGTTCATTCTGAGTCAATTAACAGTAAATTAATGATGATCCTGTACTGTGGAAACCACTTCCCCAGAGCTGAGTTAAGTGTGTTCAAACTAATTTCCATTAGTAGCCTTGCCAGGAAAACCAAAAAATGGGAGGCTTCACATCCCAAACCTCAGGCTCAGATCAGTAAAGTCACTGCCATAATCACTGGAAAAGGAAGTTTCCATTGATATAATTGTTAACATGCAGTGATAACTCAAACTGCAGGTTGTCAGTTAGACGGTCAGCAATGAGCTATTGCGACAAGCATGCCAGGATACTGGTAACTTTAAGCTGGTGTACTTGTGGTTTAGTCCCTGGTGAGAAGAGGTCCATCTCTTAACATTGCACCTGAGTTAGCACCAGTTGACAATCTCATTCAGAGAGGCTAAAGAATGGATGGTGATGGAAAATGGTCAGTCTGATGCTCTTGTATGATTCTGAGTAGAGCGTATTGTTACAACAGTGGAGAGGGAGAATTGCGTTTAGAATCCATAGAATCCCCCCAGAACAGAAGGAGGCCATTTGGCCCATCGAGTCTGCCTAACTTTCCAAAAGAGCACTCTACCTAGTGTTATGGGCCAGGGTTTAGAGAACCCCAAAGTGTATCATGGAGTTCACCTGACCCACAACTTTTCATAGATTGTGGTATGGGGAGCACACGGTCCACTCTACAGGTGTGGTACAGCAGAAATGGAAACGTATTTTTTAAAGCAAAACAATGTTAATTCTATGAACTCAAGTTAACCTTTTTAAACATACAGTGAACATCTTAGCAACCATCAATTCAAATACAACTCCCCAAAGAATACAGCACTAAGCATTGCTTTAAGCTTTCCTTTTAACATCCAGAAGACTTACAAAAGGAACACCTTTTAACAGAAGCAGATCAGGTTAAAGTCACTACTGAAAACATTTATAATTCTGAATTCACCAAATGATCAAGAGATAGTCTTTTGATGGCAGAGAGAACAGCTGTACACCTGCTTGGTCTGGCTTCAGCTCCCACACTGAAAACGAAACTAAGACACACCCTGCAGCAAACAGCCTAAAACGAAAGTAAAAAGCTGACAGACAGACCAGCTCCACCCACTCTCTGACATCACTGCAGTAGTAAACACCCATTTCGTAAAGGTACTCTCACTACAGATATTTATGTACACACCCATTTATAAACACCCATTTCTTAAAGGTGCTCTCACATGACACTAGGCCCACTACCTTATCCTTACGCATTGATCATGGACAGTCCACCTAACCCCACACATCTTTGGACACCAGGGGCAATTTTAGCACGGCCAATCCACCTAACCCACATAATATTCCGGCAATAGTACTGAAGACTTGTGCTCCAAGCCAAGCTGTTCTAGTATAGCTGCAACACTGGAATCTACACGGCAATGTGGAAAATTGCCCTGGTGTGTCCTGTACACAAGAAAAAGAACAAATCCAACACAGCCAATTACCACCCAATCACTCTACTCTCCATCATCAACAAAGTGATGGAAGGAGTCGTCAACAGTGCTAACAAGCGGCACTTACTGAACAATGACCCGCTCATGGATGCTCAGCTTGGGTTCCACCAGGGTCACGTAGCTCCTGGTCTCATTGCAGCCTTGGTTCAAACATGAACAAAAGAGCTGAATGCCAGAAATGAGGTGAGAGTGACTGCCATTGACAAAAAGGCAGCATTTTACCGAGTATGGCATCAAGGAGCCCTAGCTAAACTGGAGTCAAATGGGATCAGGGGGGGAACTCTCCGCTGGCTGGTACCATACCTGACACAAAGGAAGATCAGCTCTAGGACATCACTGCAATAGTTCCTCAGGTAGTGTCCTAGGCCCAACCACCTTCAGCTGCTTCATCAATGATCTCCCTTCCATTATAATATCAGAAGTTGGGATGTTTGCAGATGACTGCAAAATGTTCAGCACCATTCATGATTCCTCAGATAATGAAGCAGCCCATGTCCAAATGCAGCAAGACCTGGACAATATCCAGGCTTGGGCTGACAAGTGGCAAGTTACACACGTGTCAGGTAATGACCATCTCTTACAAGATATTCAATGATATTCAATGACATTACCATCGCTGAATCCCCCATAATCAACATCCTGAAACTGAACAGGATGAACAACATTAATACAGTGGCTACCAGGGCAGGTCAAAGGCTAGTGATCCTATGGCGAGTAACTCACCTCCTGATCCCCGCAAAGCGTGTCCACCATCAGCAAGGCACAAGTCAGGAGGATAATGGAATACTCTCCACTTGCCTGGATGAGAGCAGCTCCAATAACACTCAAGAAGCTTGACACCCCCGGGCAGCATGGTGGCACAGTGGTTAACACTGCTATCCCCATGCCCGAGGTCCCAGGCACAATCCCGGCTCTGGGTCACTGTCCGTGTGGAGTTTGCAAATTCTCCCCGCGTTTGGGTGGGTTCGCCCCCACAACCCAAAGATGTGCAGGGTAGGTGGATTGGCCACGTCAAATTGTCCCTTAATTGGGTACTCTAAATCTATTTTAAACAGAGGGAAAAAAACAAAAGAAAAAAAAAAGAAGCTCGACACCATCAAGGCCAAAGCAGCCCATTTGATTGCTCCCCCTTCCACGAACACTCAAACCCTCCAACGAACAGTGGCAGCCGTGTGTACCATCTACAACTGGAATAACTCACCAAGGTTCCTTGGACAGCACCTTCCAATTCCATGAACACTGCCATCTAGAAGGACAAGAGTAGCAGATAACTGGGAATCCCACCACCTGGAGGTTCCCCTCCAAGTCACTCACCACCCTGACTTGGAAACATATTGCCGTTCATTCACTGCCACAGGCGCAACATCCTGGAAATCCCTCCCTAACAGCACAGTGGGTATACCTACACCCCATGGACCGCAACGGTTCAAGAAGGCAACTCACCACCACCTTCTGAAGGGCAACTAGGGATGGGCAATAAATGCTGGCCTAACTAGTGATACCCACATCCTGTAAATGAATAAAAAACAACCCACACATCTTTGGACGCTAATAGGAAATTTATCATGGCCAATCCACCTAACATGGACTATGGGAGGAAACTGGAGCACCTGGAGGAAACACTTACAGACACTGGGAGAATGTGCAAACTCCACACAGACAGTCACCCATGGTCGGAATTGAACCCGGGTCCCTGACGCTGTGAGGCAGCAGTGCTAACTGCTGTGCCACCATCCCGCCCCTTCACCGAAGCATGTTGAGAGACCAGTAGAGCTGACACTGGATATTCTAAAGGGAATAGGAATCTCCTTTTTGCACAAAGATTATCAGTCGACCAAAATTCAAACCAGCTGAACCGCAGCCCCCAAAATGTCATGTGTTATTTTTGGACTATGTGGTTGTAATGAGTTGATCTGGGTGTCGGCAGAAATGTGTCAAGGCAAAAACCATTTTCAAATATTTTTTTAATTATATTTGGTTTAATTTTAGTAGTTACTTTTAAGGTGGCCAGAATCGATATCACAGAATCGCAGAATAATAGCATAGTGCAGCAGAGACGGAGGCCATTCAGCCCATTGTGTTTGGGCAAGCCTTGTTCAAGCTATCCAATTGGTCCTATTCCCCTGCTCTTTCCCCATAGCCTCTAATCGCTTTCTCTTTCGATAGTTACCCAGTTTACTTTCAAATATTCGTGTTGAATCTGCTTCCATCACCCTTTCAGGCAGTTCTTTCCATCTTTTCCCAGGTTCGAAGAGATGGTGGCGCAGCAGTAATGTCAGCTACTCGCTAGTAATCCAGAGGCCCCAGTTATATTCTGGTCAGCTGGTGGAATTGAAACTAAATTAATAAATCTGGAATTATAAAGTCCGATAACTTTTCACCCTTGTGTTAATCAAGAATCTATCTATCTTGGCCTTAAAATTATTAAAAGACTCTGTTCCACTGACTTTTGGGTAAGAGAATTCCAGAGACTCACAGCCCTTTGAGATAAAAGCCTTCTCCTCATCTCCTCTGAAATAATAATAATCTTTATTGGTGTCACAAGTCGGCTTGTTTAACACTGCAATGAAGTTACTGTGAAAATCCCCTAGTCGCCACATTCCAGCGCCTGTTCGGGTACAATGAAGCAGAATTCAGAATGTCCAATTCACCTCAAAAGCATGTCTTTTGGGACTTGTGGGAGTAAACCGGAGCACCCGGAGGAAACCCACGCAGACATGAGGAGAAGGTGCAGACTCCACACAGACAGTGACCCAAGCTGGGAATTGAACGTGAGACGCTGGCGCTGTGAAGTAACAGTGCTAAACACTGTGCTACCGTGCCGCCCTGCGAGTGACCCCTCCTTTATCATTAAACAGTGACATCCTAGTTCTAGATTCTCCCAGAAAAGGAAGCAACCTCCTCACATCCGCCCTGTCAATACCCCTCGGGATCTTAAAGGTGGCTTCCACATCCCAAGGACGAATAAAGAACATAAACCACAACAACTCGCAGGGTGGTATTCCATTCCCCCCCCCCCCCCCTCCCTCCACAATATGTTTTCCAGCGACGGAGGAGGCTCACCATTAGCTGCTGGCAGGACCTTCCATTTCTGCTCATGCCTACGGCATTTTGCATGGCTCGCCCATCCTGTGGCTGGGGAACCACCTGCGATGTGTGACTCTGTTGCTATATTTACTTGCTATAAATATGGCAGTAAATGAGGTTGCCCTTCTTTTATCTAGATATTGATATTATATTGCTTTCAGAGTCGCCAGGTATCAAATGATACCGCCCACAAGGTTCAACCGGGTATCGATCAAAGAGCCAAACAACCAGTTAGTTAGTTCAAAATCAATGGTACTTTATTTACACACAAGATTAACTTACACATGCAACATAAACACTATGAGCTAGACTACACCTAACAACTATAACAACCTGGACTTAACTTCAGGCACCCAGCTACGGTCAGAGGAACGGTAGCCTTTGTTCGAAACTGGATTCGCAGGGTCTGGAGAAGTAACTGCTGTTCAGCTAGGATCATCCGTCTGGTAGCGAGCGTTGAACTTGGACTTGCTTCTGGTCGTGGTGCTGTGATTAGAGGTGGATGTTGCCGGAGCGCCAGGTCCAAAAGACATCGAACACATGGCGGTGTCTCTCTTTATCCTTGGGGGGTTTTGCGCTCTTTTGGGCGGTCCTTAGGTTTGGACCCAATTAATTGGGCAGTTCTCGATCACTGCCTTCGACCTCAGCCAAGAAAGGGGCGGGTGCCTTGATGGCTGGGCATGTCCTAAGCGGTCATTGACCCTGCTATTTATGCTTCCTGAGTAAAGGGAGTGGCGCCGAGGTGTCTGGGCTTGTATCGGTTACCTGAGTATCAATCCTTTGTCTTACGGAGATGGGCCATTAAAATGCTAATCGGCTGGAGGTTTCTATGCTGTCTGGATTCTCTGCTCACGAATATACATGCAGGCTCTGTGCCTGCCTGAATCTTACATTGTCCATATTTCCCTTCAGGCTTTGCGAACATCCATGTTTCTTGTTGTAAGTGGCCATCCCAGATGGCTACAACTTTCAGCAGGATTGGAAATTCCCACTGATGGGAAGGGCTGGAAAATCCAATTCACTGGGTAAAGCAATGGCTTCCTCATGTCTCTTCTGGTTATTTCCCTTAAAAATACTTGTTCCACATTTAATATCAAAGAGCTGGAACAGACACAATGGCGGAATTCTCCCATACCCCCAGTAACAGAATCCCGCTGGGGGCCGGTGTGAATCTGATTTACATTCCGCCAATTAATGGAATGCAAATGAGGACCCGACCGCAATCATGCTCTATTTTCAGTTACGCCAGTGGGAAAATACACCGGTCCAAATCATGCCTGGACCAACGTGGTGCGCAGAAGTCATGACTTACCTGCAGGAGGCCTGGGCCTCCGCAGCAGGAAACACTCACCATCCCTGCCCCCGCCACGGGACATGGTCCCAGGTGGGAGAATTCTGCTGAATGGACCTCTCTCATAAGTGTAAGGTCCACCTTAGATATTCCCTTGAGCATGATGTATAGTTTATTCCTGCAGGCTCCAGTTAGGAGCATGGCTATACTGCCAGTTATCTCATTATACATTGGTATGAAAATGGGACTCCTGGAGATTTGAACTGAACTCTAACCTTTCCAAAAGTAGACTAAAATATGTCATAAATTGATCCACGTACTAATCATTAAAATACTTTAACTTTCAGACAGCAAGTCACCCGGTCTAATCAAATCTCATCTTGGTTCAACTGCACATCCCACTGAGAACAAAACATCGCAAAAGCTCACTCCACCACATCTATTAACAATCTCACCTAACTTTTTCCTGGCTGCCTTTCATTGTGTGATAACAGCTTTTTCTCTCTGGTATCAAATACAGGAGATATTACTTTCTAGAAAGTATACAACGGGTGAATAAAATTGGTGTTCATGGGCGTCATTCTCCGACCCCCCGCCGGGTCGGAGAATGGCCGTTGGCCGCCGTGAATCCCGCCACCGCCGAAGTCTCCGGTACCGGAGATTGGGCGGGGCGGGAATCGGGCCGCGCCGGTTGGCGGGACCCCCCGTTCAATTCTCCGGCCCGGATGGGCCGAAGTCCCGCCCAGAAATTGCCTGTCCCACCGGCGTAAATCAAACCTGGTATTTACCAGCGGGACCAGGCGGCGTGGGCGGGCTCCGGGGTCCTGGGGGGGCACGGGGCGATCTGACCCCGGGGGGTCCCACGGTGGCCTGGCCTGCGATCGGGGCCCACCGATCCGCGGGCGGGCCTGTGCCGTGGGGGCACTCTTTCCCTTCCGCCTCCGCTACGGCCTCCACCATGGCGGAGGCGGAAGAGACTCTCCCCACTGTGCATGCGCGGGAAACTTTCAGCGGCCGCTGACGCTCCCGCGCATGTGCTGGGAAACTGTCAGCGGCCGCTGACGCTCCCGCGCATGCGCCGCATTTCCGCGCCAGCTGGCGGGGAAACAAACGCCATTTCCGCCAGCTGGCGGGGCGGAAATCCCTCCGGCGTTGGCCTAGCCCCTCAATGTTGGGGCTAGGCCGCCAAAGATGCGGAGCATTCCGCACCTTTGGGCCGGCGCGATGCCCGTCTGATTGGCGCCGTCTTTGGCGCCAGTCGGCGGACATCCCGCCGTTGGGGGAGAATTTCGACCCATGTCTTTCCTGACCTTAATTTCCATTGGCTCCAATGAAAGTAAAAAATGGGAGGGTTGGGTAACAGTACCGGCAAATTAACAATATCACTCAAATATCATAAAAGGTCAAGATTATTCCTGGATATTTTTCCCACGCCATGTTAGCTCTTGCTGATTGCATAAATTGTAACAAAAATTATTTTTTGTTTAGGTTTCAAAGGTCTGAGAACACCCAGTGAGCATCCACCCACAGTCCCTCCCAACCATTCACAGGTAAGTGCTGGGGTAGCTTCTTAAATCGATGTACTGCTCCATCAAGTTTCAGCTTTTCAAAACTTATTTGTCACCATGTTACGGGGAAAAACATGGACTGGATTCTCCACTGCCAAACGTTGGCAGAGAGTACCGCGATCGGGTGCAGAATCCAGTGGCATCAAAAACAGTGGCGCCGTTTCTGTGCTCTGGTGCACCACTGGCGGTGGCATTGAGGTTCACGCCCTGCGCCAGCAGGAGGATGAAAATAGATCAAATTGACTGATTTGCATCCTATTAGCTGCTGGACACCGGGGGCGTCATTCTCCGACCCCCCCAGCGGGTCGGAGAATGGCCGTTGGCCGCCGTGAATTCCGCCCCCGCCGCCCGCCGAAGTCTCCGAAGGGAGAAAAGTCGGCGGGGCGTTAATGGCGCCGCAGACGTCGGAGAATGGCATGGGTGGGCGCAAGGCAGCCGATTTTGGGCCTGCCGATATTCTCCCGTCCGGATGGGCCGAAGGGGAGGAGGATGGGGGGGTCTGTGCCGGGGAGGAGGATGGGGGGGTCCATGCCAGGAGGGGGATGGGGTCCGTGCCGGGGAGGGGGGTGGGGGGGTCCATGCCGGGGAGGAGGATGGGGGTTCCGTGCCGGGGAGGAGGAAGGGGTCCGTGCGGGGAGGAGGATGGGGGGGTCCGTGCCGGGGAGGAGGATAGGGTCCGTGCCGGGGAGGAGGATGGGTAGGTCCGTGCCGGGGAGGAGGATGGGGTCCGTGCCGGGAAGGGGGATGGGGGGTCCGTGCCGGGGAGGAGGATGGGGTCCGTGCCGGGGAGGGGGATGGGGGGCGTCCGTGCCGGGGAGGAGGATGGGGTCCGTGCCGGGGAGGGGGATGGGGGGGTCCGTGCCGGGGAGGGGGATGGGGGGTCCGTGCCGGGGAGGAGGATGGGGGGGTCTGTGCCGTGGAGGAAGACGGGGTCCGTGCCAGGGAGGAGGATAGGGTCCGTGCCGGGGAGGGGGATGGGGGGGTCCGTGCCGGGGAGGGGGGGGGGGGGGGTCCGTGCCGGGGAGGAGGACGGGGGGTCCGTGCCGGGGAGGAGGACGGGGTCCGTGCCGGGGAGGAGGATGGGGTCCGTGCCGGGGAGGGGGGTGTGCGAGGGCAAGTGAGTTGGTCCACCTGGCCAGGTGCCAGCCTCCAACAGTTGGACCCATGCGGTCCATGCCACCTGGCTGGGGGGAGGAGGGGGTATGGGCAACGGAGGCACCCGAGGGCGCCCCGTGTGTACCGGCCCCGGCAGTCATACCAGGACCTCACGGACCGGGAATGCAGGAGGAGGCTCCGGATGAGCCGGGAAACCGTGGCACACATCTGCCACCTGCTGGCACACCTGTCACCGCGTGGCACTGGCGGGGGACACCCTCTCCCCGTGTCCGTCAAGGTTACGGTGGCCCTGAACGTTTATGCAACAGGGTCATTCCAGGCACCGAGTGGGGACCTGTCCGGCATATCGCAGACATCGGTGCACCGGTGCATCCGGGCAGTGACAGACGCCCTATATGCCATGGCGCACTGCTACATCCGCTTCCCTGTGGACCGGGCCAGCCAAGATGCCCGGACCGTGGGCTTCTCTGCCGTGGCCGGGTTCCCCATTGTCCAGGGCGCGATTGATGGGATGCACGTCCCCGTGCGGCCACCTGCTGATAACAGGGCCGTGTTCACCAATAGGAAGGGGACATATTCGATGAACATACAGGTGGTCTGCGACCACCGCATGATGATCCTGCACGTCTGCGCCCGTTACCCGGGCAGTGTACACGATTCATACGTGTTGTCGCGGTCATCCATCACCAGCATGTACGAGGGACGCCATCCCCGGCTGAGGGGCTGGTTGCTGGGCGACAGGGGCTACCCATTGCGATCGTGGCTGATGACGCCTGTACGGAGGCCACGCAATGAGGCAGAGAACCGCTACAATGATGCCCATGTAGCGACAATGGGAGTGATAGAGAAGTGCTTTGGCGTGCTGAAGATGCGTTTCAGGTGCCTGGACCTCTCTGGGGGCGCCCTCCAGTATCGGTCAGATAGGGTCGGCCGCATCATTGTGGTGTGCTGCGTCCTGCACAACATAGCCCAGCAGAGGGGCGATGTGCCGCAGGCAGAGGAGGGCGGAGTGGAGGAGCAGCAGGAAGAGGCGCAGTCCTCCCCAGATGAGGGGGATGGGGGAAATGGTAAGGGCAGACGGGCTAGACACAGGCGGGTGGCTGTCCACCGATACCGGCTGGCCCAGCGGGCACGGGACAGACTGATAGACGCCCGCTTCACTGACTAGATGGGCGTGGGAATCGTGTAGTATGGCCACAGACCGCACACCATGGCAACAGCCGACCACCCACACCCCCCACCCATCCACCCACCCAGCACCCTCACCCCCCTCCCCAACCCCACCCACCTCACCCGCATGCACACCACCCCCCCATTGCCGATCCACCTGCGGCACAATGGCCGGGCTCACACAGTTGCCGGTGGACGCGTGTCTATTGCAGGCCATGGAGGATGACGACAACCCGCCCTGCGATGAGCTCCTGGCTCCACATCGTTGGACTATGTCTGACCCATGGCCACAGTACCACCATCCACCCGGACCATCCCTGCATGCGGCTGTAACACTGCAGCGCACGGTCCCGTCCTCTGCCCGGGGGGATGTTGATGGCGGCCCAGGGGGAAGGGGGCAGACTCACCTGGGGCTGAGGTAAGACCACCCCTCACACACACACTTGCGCTCAACGTACATGACAGCACCGCACGCTTTGGACAGAGCACAAAGGCAGCTTCTGTAGGTGTAACATTGACTTTAATAACCAAAGGAGTTCATGCACGTGCCCTAGCCCCTAAAACTCATCTGTGCCCTGCACCCGTGCCAACTTACTCAGTGTCTAATTGTTTGGCCTTACTGGCCCTTTGACTACGTCTACGTGGTTCCCCAGACGGGACAGCAGAATTGGAGGTGGACTCCTGTATCCCTGCCTCTGACACGGGATCCCTTTGGCGGCCGTTTCCTGGGGCATCCTGGCCTAGATGGGCCAGGCTGCGGCCCGGGCGACTGGGATGGCGAGCTGCCAGCCTGTCCTGCCCGTTGCCCACCCGATGCACCTGGGACGGAAGGGGGGGGAGTCCGAGGTGTCGCGGTGTTCCGGGACCTCCCCTACAGGGGGACCCGGGACGGACCACAGCACCTCCTCCTCCCTCGGGGTGCCCGATGGCCCCCAGGCCTCTACATGGGTGGGGGATGCGAACGGACTGGCCATCCGACGCCCCCCCGACATCTGGCGCTGCCAGTCCTGGAGGCCCGTGCTGGTATCGACAGGGGTCTGCAGGTTTGCAGCTATGGAGCCCATGGGATTGGCAAACCCTGTCTGTGACTGTGCGACGCCGGCTCGCAAATGGCCAATGGCGCCGATGCCCTCAGCGATGGCCTGCAGAGACTGGGCTATGGCCTGCTGAGACTGGGCTATGGCCTGCTGAGACTGGGCCATGGCGTTGAGCGCCTCTGCCATCTGGTGCTGGCACTGGCTCATGGCCTCCTGTGAGAGGGCAGCCATGTCCTGGGCCACAGACGCCACCTGCACGGAAAGCCCCAGGCCTCGCAAACCGTTCCCCATGTCTGACACCGTCGCACCCATTGCCTCCACCGCGGACACCACCCGTGCGGTGTCGGCCTGGGTGGTACGCATGACCAACACCACTCCCAGCTCCTGAAGGTGGGTGGACTCCTCCACCTGCGACTGCAGCCGCCGCAATCCGGCCGTCACCCTCTTCGCTCGTCTCCGGTTCGGTGGTTGCATCGGATCTATGGGTGGGTGTGGTAACTCCAGGAACCCGCGATCCATCTGGGCGGCAGATGTTCGCTTGGGCTGGGCTGCCCTCCGACCGCCCGGCCACTCTGCTGCTCCTACCTCCACCTGCTGTACCGGGACGGCTGTGTTGTGCGCACCAGTGAGTGTACCAGACGCCTCATCACTAAAGTGCCCAACCAAGGTGAGTGTTTCTGCGATGGTGGAGGGTGTTGGTGACAGCAGTGGCGTTGTGTCGTGCTCTTCGTCCCACTCTGAGTCTATGGCACTTTGGGGTGGGGGTTCGTCTCCACCCATCCACTCTGTGTCACTGTCCGGTATTTCGTCTTCCTGGGTAGTGCTGTCCCGGGTAGGGGTGTCCTGGGTAGTGGTGTCCTGGGTAGTGGTGTCCTGGGCAGTGGTGTCCTGGCTCGGCTGTGACGGGGGCCTGTGGCTGCCCCTCTCGTCGCTGGGTGGCACACGCCTGCGTCGTCGCACCCGCACGAGACGGGGGCACCGTCTCCCTGTTGCTCCAGGTCTCTCCGTCTCCCGTGGTGTGCGAGGGGCATCCTGCGGGCGTCGCATGCCGGAGGGTCGGGTCTCTCCGTCTCCCGTGGTGTGCGAGGTGCATCCTGCGGGCGTCGCATGCCGGAGGGTCCAGGTCTCTCCGTCTCCCGTGGTGTGCGAGGGGCATCCTGCGGGCGTCGCATGCCGGAGGGTCCGGGTCTCTCCGTCTCCTGTGGTGTGCGAGGTGCATCCTGCGGGCGTCACATGCCGGAGGGTCCGGGTCTCTCCGTCTCCCGTGGTGTGCGAGGCGCATCCTGCGGGCGTCGCATGCCGGAGGGTCCGGGTCTCTCCGTCTCCCATGGTGTGCGAGGGGCATCCTGCGGGCGTCGCATGCCGGAGGCTCCGGGTCTCTCCGTCTCCCGTGGTGTGCGAGGGGCATCCTGCGGGCGTCGCATGCCGGAGGGTCCGGGTCTCTCCGTCTCCCGTGGCCTCCGAGGGGCATCCTGCGGGCGGTCTGCATCTGCGGGGATGGGTGCCTGGACGTTTGGTCCTGCGATACACAATGAAGCATGCATGGTTAGACATCAGGCAGTGATCAGGTGATATGGGGGAAGGGGATATAGGGGAGGGGGGATATGGGGACGGGCTGTCGGTGGCTCACTTGCTAGTACGCCCCCGACCTCTGCATCAGCAACCTCCCGGTCCTTAGGTCCGCCAGCCAGTTCCAGGGCCCTTTCCTCGTGTTCGGTCAGTGGCCTCTCATCAGCGGGGCCTCCTCCAGTCCTCACATGCTCCCTATTGTTGTGTGCGCGCTTCTCCTGTGGGGGGTGGTGGCAGGGGTAAAAGGCAACAGTGTTAGACAGGTATATGAATGCACGCCATCGGTTGCGCGTGTATTGCAGAGGTTAAGGTTAGGCCTGGATTCACTTGGGGATATGGGGGATATGGGGGAGGGGGGATATGTGGGATATGGGGGAGTGGGATATGGGGGAGGGGGGATATGGGGGATATGGGGGAGTGGGATATGGGGGAGGGGGGATATGGGGGAGGGGGGATATGGGAAGGGGGGGATATGGGGGATATGGGGAGGGGGGATATGGGGAGGGGGGATATGGGGGGGATATGGGGGCGGGGGGATATGGGGGAGGGGGGATATGGGGGATATGGTGGAGCGGGGATATGGGGGATATGGGGGAGGGGGATATGGGGGATATGGGGAGGGGGGATATGGGGGATATGGCGGAGGGGGATATGGGAGAGGGGGATATGGGGGAGGGGGGATATCGGGGATATGGGGGAGGGGGATATGGGAAGGGGGATATGGGGAGGGGGATATGGGGGAGGAGGGATGTGGGGGAGAGGGGGATATGGGGGATATGGGGGATATGGGGGAGGGGGGATATGGGGGAGGGGGGATATGGGGGAGGGGGGATATGGGGGATTTGGGGAGGGGGATATGGGGGATATCGCGGAGGGGGATATGGGGAGGGGGATATGGGGAGGGGGGATATGGGGGATATGGGGAGGGGGGATATGGGGGAGGGGGGATATGGGGGAGGGGGGATATGGGGGAGGGGGGATTTGGGGGAGGGGGATATGGGGAGGGGGATATGGGGGAGGGGGGATATGGGGGAGGGGGGATATGGGGGAGGGGGGATATGGGGGAATATGGGGGAGGGGGGATATGGGGGAGGGGGGATATGGGGGATATGGATATCGGGCAGGTGGGGGGGAGGCTCACCCTGGCTGCTCTGACGAGGTTGTTCACCTTCTTGTGGCACTGGATGCCTGTCCGTGGTGTCAGGGCCACAGCGGTGACGGCCTCTGCCACCTCCCTCCACAGACACCGGCTGTGGTGTGGGGCAATTCTGCGGCCGTGCCCGGGATACAGGGCCTCTCTCCTCTGCTCCACTGTGTCCAGGAGCGCCTCCACATCCCGTGACTGGAATCTCGGGGCTGAGCGGCGGCCGGCCATCCGGTCGGGTGTTCCGGTCGGGTGTTCCGGTCGGGTGGGGGAGCAGCGCGTCCTTATGAGCCGTCACGCCGTGCGGCGTGTATGACGCTGCATGGCGTGAACCACGTGAGCAAGCGCGGATCCCGTCACGTCGCTGGTAGCCCATTTCGGGCCGGAGACTTCGCGACGTTTTTGGCGGCGTGATGCAGGTCGGATTTGCGCCGTTTTTTGCGCCGATCGGCGGACTTTGCACCGATAACGGAGAATTTCGCCCCAGATTCTCCATACATCCATGATTCTCCGGGCCCCTGGGCCAGGATTTACGTGGTTGTGGATTGGTGCAGGTATTTGTCAGCGTGGCCTTGGCTCGGTGGACCTGCTGATGGGACATGGGTGTCCCCCTCCCCCACAATGCAAATTCTGCCACTCCCCCACAAGAGCCCCACACCAGACCCCCCCACCAGAGCACCCCACCACAGACCCCATTACAGAGACCCCAATAGAGATGACCATAACAGAGACCCACATAACATAGATCCCCACCAGATCCAGCCCATACATAGAGCCCCCAAAACTGAGACCCCACTTAACAGAGACCCCTGCCTGGAAGCCAGAGGGCAGTCCTGACAGAAACTGTGAAAACAAATCACTGCTTTAAAACTCACCTGTCTCCTACACCTGCTGCCTCAGAGAGAGAAAGCAACATCTGTAAATTCCTAGAGAGTGCAAACCACACCTCCAGGGTTTAAACCCCCTCAGATTCTTTGATCTGCATGACTTTTATTCACATCATTAAGAAATTGTTTTTACTCAGCTGTGGTGATTGACAGCTTTCAGACAACCAAATGTCAGGTTTGTTTAATATTATTTCCTTTACGCTTGAATGGATTTCAAGTACCCTGCTGTGAATCTAAACAGCAATATTTATAAACATCTAGCTATTGTTGACAGCTCTTGACCGCATTAAAAGCAGTTAAGTGCTTTAGAAAGCACTTTACTGCTTTTGATATGGTCAGGGGGGCAAATGGGAGATGATTCATCATCGGCGGGAGGACATAGTCTCCCGAACAGAGAATTCGACCCATTATGATTTGAAGCAAAGCCATTAAAAGAAGGAACTAGCAAAGATTATCCAATCGATATTATTTCAATGCTGCTGTTAGTCCATTTGTATAAATGGGTTAGAACCACTGTTAAACGAATGCTGTTTAAGATTATCATGCCACTTACCGATCTTTGCTGTTAATTAATTGTAATCTCCCTCACAAAGACATGGATCACAGTATTGTCTCTGAAATGCTTGTTAGGTATAGGGGTGGATATGTGACATGTTCACCGTGGCCTGAATTTTACATTCTCCATTGGCGGGTTTTAAAGTGGGGGGGAGCATGAAATTGAAGGAACAGGGGGCGTCATTCTCCGCCGGCGGGAGTGTCCGTTTTGCCGGCGCCCGGGGGTTTCCCGACGGCGTGGGGCTGCCCCACAATGGGAAACCCCATTGACCGGCCGGTGTTACGGAGACTCCCGCTGGCCGGTCGGGGCAGAAATGTGGCGGGGCGGGTAGGAGAATTTCGCCCAGGATTCCCTCCGGATTCCCACCTACCCCGATCTCACTGTGATTTTGTGTTGGGGCAGGCAAGGCCTCTGAAAAGGAAAAGCCTGCCCCTTGCCCAAATTGAGGCCACCTGAGTGAAGGTTGGGAGTCCCACTTGCTGCTAATTGCTGCTCATTCGAGTGTAAAATGGCTGCGGAGCAGTCAGAGTCAGCGCGGATATGTTCCCGACCATATCTTCAGATGGTGAGAGGGGAAACCCCTATCACTGAGTAACACTAGATGCTGATATACAATGATACATATGTTTTGTCTGTCCAAACTGATGTTATGTCTACAGAGTGCATGTTTCCCTTCTCTGAGATTCTGAATGTTCTTGCGCCTTTAACAGTTTTATTTTAAATATTTTTTTATTGGCTTTTTTACAAATTTTTTGCAAATAACACAACAAACACATTTTCAATGCAAAACAGGTACATTACAGAACTATTACAAATATAAGAACAAAATTAAACTTCCCAATAATACAAACAAAACAAAGAAAAAGTAAATAACTTAAACTCTAGCCCTAACAACCTGAAACTCTGACAGTGACCAGCCCCTGCCAGGCCAGAGAATCGCCGGGGGGGGCGGCGTGAATCCCGCCTCGCCGCCCTGACGCCGGGTGCCGAATTCTCCGGCTCCGTTTTTTGGCGGGGGCGGGAATTGCGCCATTCGGGGGCTGTTGGCAGCGGCCCCCCTGGCGATTCTCCGGCCCGCAATGGGCCGAGTGGTCCCCCGTTTTCGCCGGGTCTCGCCAGCGTACATTACACCAGGTCCGTACCGGTGGGACCTGGCTCTGTGGGCGGCCTGCGGAGTCCTCAGGGGGGCGCGGGGGGATCTGGCCCGGGGGGGGGGGGGGGGGGGGGGGGGTTGGCCTGGCCCACAATCGAGGCCCAACAATCTGCGGGTGGGCCTGTGCCGTGGGAGCACTCGTTCCCTCCACGCCGGACAGTGTAACGATCCGCCATGGCTGGCGCAGAGAAGAACCCCCCCTGCGCATGCGCTGGGAAGACGCCAGCACACGCTGGCGCTCCCGCACATGCGCCAAATCCGCCGGCCGGCGGAGGCACCGGTTGGCGCAGCACCAACCCCACCGGCGCCGGCCTAGCCCCTGAAGGTGCGGAGGATTCCGCACCTTCCCGGCGGCCCAACGCCGGAGTGGTTCACGCCACTCTTCAGCGGCGGTACGGCCCGCCCTGCCGGATAGGAGAGAACCCCGCCCAGATCTTTAAAAAGGAAATGAACGGTTGCTATCTCAGGTAGAATCTCTCAACTGATCCCCTGATAGTAAATTTAATTTTCTCCAAATGTAAAAATGACATAATAATAATAATCTTTATTAGTGTCACAAGTAGACTTACATTAACACTGCAATGAAGTTACTGTGGAAATCCTCAAATCGCCACACTCCGGCGCCTGTTTGGGAACGCTGAGAGAGAATTCAGAATGTCCAATTCACCTAACAAGTACACCTTTCGGGACTTGTGGGAGGAAACCGGAGCACCCGGAGGAACCCACACAGACACTGGGAGAACATGCAGACTCCACGCAAACAGTGACCCAAGCCGGGAATCAAACCCGGGTCCATGGCGTTTTGAAGCAACAAGTCCCCAAACCAGTCAACGGCTAGGTGAAGCGGGAGACCTCCAACCGAACAGTATCAGCCTCCAGACTATCAATGAGGAAAAGGCATTAACGTCCACCTCTACTCCCCACATGAATTGCCGGAGAATCCAAAACTCCAAATATGGTCACCAACGGGCATGAGTGTAAATCTAATCGGAGGATACTAGACATAGTCTTAAAAATGAAAGCCCAGGGGTTAGTGAGTCTGGGGCAGGACCAGAACATATGTGTGTGATCTGTGAGGTCACATGAACAGTGGTCATATTTGTTCTCAACATTGTTAGGTGTAGTGGTGGCTGTGGAGTTGACCCTGTATAGGACCTCTCTCCAAACCTCGCTCGTGAGTTTAGGACCCTGTTCAATCTCCCATTTCAAGGCAGCAGTTTAAAATGTTGTTGGAACTGTTTCCAGATTCTAAGAGAGGCGATCACCATTGGGTTCAAGGGGAATCTAGCGGGAGAAAAGGGAAATGGTGCGGTAACATGGCAAGGAGAGTGGATGTAGTGCAAGAGCGAGCCTCCATTTGGCCCCAGATTGAATCGGGATCATTGATCCACAGTAAGATTTTTGGGATCATGGAATAATAAGTTTGGGAGGGCCAAAAAGAGGGTCTATCTTTCCCGCTGGAGTAGAACACAGCGGATTCTGGGCCTCTTGCCTGCCCAGATAAAAGCGGATATCAATTTATTAACCTTGAAAGAAAAAGAAACATCTAGGGAGTATGTTCATTTTTCTTGTTTAAATCCTCCAGCCAAAGATAAAGGAAGGTTGTTCCATCTCTGCAGGTAAGTTCCAACATTGCCGATCAAGTTGGAATAATACAAATTTGTGGAGTGGGACCCAATTGTGGGCCACTCTGACCCCCAAGTAATGAAAACCTTCACTGGCGAGGCAAAAGGGTAATGTACCTAACTGGGCTCGACTCCCAGGGGGGGTTGACCGGGAAACATTCACTTTTACCTAGATTTAATTTATAGCCAGAGAAGGATCCAAAAGTATTAAGCTCCTTCATTATGCCACTGATGGAGGGAGTTGGGTCTGTAATATATAAAAGTAGGTCATCTGCATAAAGAGTTACCCAATGTTCCACCTCTTCCGATCAATACCCTCCATTGATTGGAAGCTCCCAAGGCTATAGAGAGAAGCTCTATTGCCAGGGCGAATAAAAGTGGAGAGAGTGGGCAGCCTTGCCTAGTGTGTTCAAGAGGAAATAGTCAGAATATAACGTATTTGTGTGATCGCTGGGCATTATATAGCAAATGGTCACATGAAACAAATTTTAGCTGAATCCAAATTTTAGTAGTTAGGGAGGAGTCCAGAAAGGAGAGTCAAAAGAATGGTTTATTACCAAAAGAAAAAATATTTACAAGTAACAGTACCAGTCCCAATCGGGACTACTCTCCAGCACGGCTCCTACCTGGGCCAACTTTATGGAACTGATTTAACTAGCCCGCTGATGGGCCTCCGTCCCTCAGAGGGGGAGCTCATACTCCACGAAGCTCACAGGGAGATGGATCGGGTCCTCCCCATGGGTCTCATAGGGGTTATAACCTGAATCTTACAAGAATATCAAACCATGTTGGTGACTATGTATGGGTGGCATGTGGATTCCTGATTCCTTTTCTTTGATGTTTGTATTTAAAATGTTGGGGGTTGTTTGGGGGTTGATGGGAGGAAGGAATTATTGGCCAGGGGATTGACATTGTATTTGTTACCATTGATTGTTTGTTGGTGGGTGTAAATTTCGATGAAAATGTGAAAAAGGGGGTAATAAGAATATTTTATTAATAAAAGAATTTCGAACAAATAGTCCCATTCTACCCTGTCAAATGCTTTCTCCGTGAAGGATACCATCACCTCTGGCTTGCCTGCAAGAGAGGGAGAAAATAAGACATTCAAAAGGTGACATATATTAGCAGATAACCGAAGGCCCTTTACAAAGCCTGTTTGGTTCTCTGAAATTATGCTGGGAAGGCAAGGTTCCAACTGGAGCGCAGGACCTTAGTAAACTGGCATTTAAGAGCACGATGGGTCGTTTTGGATAGCTTTCGGTTGGGTCCTTGTCCCTCTTAAGGATCAAGGTAATAGAGGCTTGAGTAGGCGTTGGAGGCAAAGAACCACGGGTTAAGGAGTCATTCAACATATGTAACAAAAAAGATGTAACTTGTTCAGAGAATTTCTTATAAAACACGATCGGAAAGCTATCTGGGCCCGAGACCTAAACAGCCTACATTGGACCAATAAATTACAAAATCTTGTTGGGGAATAATGGGGAGTCTACCTCACTACTCTTGACTGTTTCAACAGAAGGGATGGACAGGTTGTCCAAAAGCTCAGCCATGTCTGCAGGAGGCTCAGATTTATACAGGTCACAGTAGGATGTAAAAGCTACACTGACCTGGAGAGGGGAAGAAAGGAGGTTGCTGCCCAGGTTGAGTATCTGGGGATTTCACCTGAAGCTGATTGGCGTTTAAGTTGGTGTGTTAAAAGATAACTGTCCTTCTCTCCATACTCGTAGAGAGTACCCTTTGCGTGTTGAAGCAGATGCACGGTCTTATTGGTGGACAGTAGTTCAAACTGGGTTTACATCTTCTGTCTGATTTAATATAATTCCGGTGTGGGATCGAGTGAGTACAGGTGATCTACCTCTAAAATGAAGTCCACCAACCTCTGCCGTTCTAATTTATTCATTGTTAGCACATAAGTGCTATAAGAAATAATTTCTCCCATAAGGACAGCCTTAAGAGCCGCCCACAACATGGAAGAGGAGATGGAGTCCAACTTGGTAAATTTAATGTAGTTATCAATAGAGGTGGACAAACGTTCATAAAATTTTTTAGCGGTCAACAAAGTAGTATCCGGGGCAGCACGGTGGTGCAGTGGGTTAGCACTGTGGCCTCATGGCGCCGAGGTCCCAGGTTCGATCCTGGCTCTGGGTCACTGTCTGTGTGGAGTTTACACATTCTCCCCGTGTTTGCGTGGGTTTCGCCCCCACAACCCAAAAATGTGTAAGTTAGGTGGATTGGGCATGCTAATATTGCACCTTAATTGGAAAAAATGAATTGGGTACTCTAAATTTTAATAAAAACAACAAAGTAGTATCCAATCTCCAGGGCAGACGTTGGGTGGGGCCGGACGCCAACTACAGGTCCACAAATTGTGGGGCATGGTCAGAGATTACAATTGCTGAGTACTCAGCCGCTACCACCAATGGGAGGAGAGCCCTATCCAAAATGGACAATTCAATGTGACAGGACACATGGTGAACATGAGAGATAAAGGAGAAATCCATATAAATCAGATACAAAAAACACCAGGGATCTACCCCTGCCATCTGAACCATGAAGGAAGACAAAGCCCTGGCCACCACCAATGGGACAAAAGATTTGAGTTTTGATTGATCGATCCAATTTTGAGTCCATTCCGATCCCAGATCCGACCCCAGCAGTGGCTAGGATACCGAAAGCCCAATATTTTGAAAATAGGGCTTTGGTATTTCTAAAATGAAACTTTATTATAAATACAATATTAAACTTTTAACTTCACACCAGAAAAGAACAGCTTAAAATTACCCCTTAAGACAACTATGCAATTTCCCGTTCAACAGGCCAGATTTCCCCCCAAAATTTCTAAGTTCATTTGTGGCTGGTTTTTCAGGGAGTTTCCCGTCGGCTCTGCCAGCGAGTCCCCCACCTCTACTCAATGACACTTAGTTACTTTTTTGGGCCCTGGGGTGTTTCTCACTAGTTTAGGCCACACTCAGAGGGCGGGGTTCTCCGTTGTCCAACACCGATATCGTAATTGGCGATCGGACGGAGAATCCCTTCCACTGCCCAAATCGGGGGCGGCACCGGCTCGAAGGCGGTTTTAGAGTCTCCACCTCTCCAAAATGGCATCAACGCGTCGTGCGCGGCGCGCCATTGAAACAGCGTTGGCGAGTTATCGGAAGGCCCTCCCACGATTCTACATCCCTGATGGGCCAAATTCCCAACCCTGCGGTTGATGTGTAGTCTGAGCGGTCGGGAACATGGCATGGCAGTTGCGGACTGTGTCCAGCGTCGCTACACTCAGCCGGGGTCCGTGCCGCTGGTCGGAGTGGGGGGCTCCTGTGAAGGCTGGGGGGACCGGTGGGGGGTGGCTGAGGGATGGCCAGGGAGTGGCCTGTGGGGTTGCTTTTGGCAGGTCGGGGCGCCATGTTGTACTGCGCGACCGCTGCAGGTCGCCGCCGTACGCATGTGCGGCCAGGGACCCAGCCTTTTTTGGCGCGGGAGCCGGGAGTTTCAAAGTTGGAACCCCTTCAGACACTGGCTGAATGTCTTCAAAAAGCGAATTCAA
Source organism: Scyliorhinus torazame (assembly GCF_047496885.1). Lineage (NCBI taxonomy): Eukaryota > Metazoa > Chordata > Chondrichthyes > Carcharhiniformes > Scyliorhinidae > Scyliorhinus > Scyliorhinus torazame. Next base: position 48,378,084 of record NC_092724.1, read on the forward strand.
CTAGGTTGTTTCAGCCTCTTCCTAGTCTTCAGACAAGACTGTTCTGCTTTAAAATATTATTGTTCTTTTTTTAACTATCCTACTTGGAAAGAATTGTGGACTCACAGTCTGACAGATCAGAATTCGCACCGCTCTCTCTCTCAAAGCTTCTCGAAACTCACTGCCTCGCTGCCTTTCTTGTCTCCGCCCAGCAATGATCTCATCTTCTCAAGCTGAAAGCACATCAGCTCTGCAGGTTGCAAAAGCACATTAACTCCCCAGGGACCTCCCCAGTCAAACCACAGTCCATTAGCTTAGACTGAAAAACACATTCCTTGTCAATTTCACCTTCCATTTCTGGACACAAAACAAAATCCTTCCTAAACACACCATACCCCCAGGCTTTTAACTCTTAGCCTGTCTCAATATATAGATGCCAATATTCCTAAAATCCTCCAATTGTCACACATCCCCCTCCCCCTTAAAAGAAATGAACCAGCAACATAAAGAGAGGGCTTCAGATTGCATCCTAAAATCAGATGGTGTGTGTCAAGGTTGGGGAGGGAAGACAACAAAGAATTTATGAAATTTGTATCATCCCAATTAGGGGCATATACGTTCACCAGAATCACCAGGGTGCTCAATAGCGAGCCGCATATGATTATATATCGACTATTGGATCAGCCACAATCTGCAACAAGGAGAATTAGATTCTTTTATTGATTAAAATCGCCGTGCCCCTGGCCTTGCTATTAAAACTACAATGAAAAACTTGCTCAACCCAACTTGCCTGGTCTGACTTTTAACACATCAGTGGGTCTCTTGCACAAAATAAATCAGAATTTATATTCTTAAGATGGGCAAATGATCTCGATCGTTTTACAGGGCTTTTCAAATCCCTAAAGTTCCAGGTAATCAGTTAGATTGAAGGTCTCCTGCCAACCTGGAAACCAAAGTCAACCATTGCCAAGCAGGGAAGGGAAGGTGCACAAAGACAAATCAAGAAGACTAACCCAAGGTGGCCACCGAGCCAAGTCAGGTGACTCAACAAGGAGAGATCAACAGACACCGTAAACAAACTAAAACTAAAACTAAATCCCACATCACCTCCCCTTCTCACACCAAAACACACCATCGCAATCAGTCATAACCACACCCAAAAGCAAATGGAATGGTAGCAAACAATAACTTAACCAAAAACCTACAAAAAACAAAACACAACTTAACACAAACTTTAAGCTCATTTGAAAACTCATAATGAACTGCAGAAAACCCTGTAATATTGCTCCCATTAACTCACACACTTTGTTAACAGGGAGACTCCCAACAGGTGAGTAAAAACTTATTACGAGTGCCATGAGGGTGACTAAAAGTCACGCCAATTAGTAATAACAAAAAGAAAGAAAATAGGTTACTGTAGGGAATGAATAATAGAAGTTCCTCTTATACAGCTAAGGATGTCAAACATATGCCCAAACACTAGACACGAAAAGTGCCCATACAACAAGCCATAAATCAGATTAAACAGAGCACAAATTCTGCTTCTGAAGAAAGGAAACTGCATTTCCCGATGAGTCATAAAAATAGTTCTTTTCACGGAGTGTCAGATGAAAGTGGGCTGGATAATTCATCCTGTAGTTGACTCCATTCTTATACAGAGAAGATTTAATTTTGTAATGGCAGCCTTTTTCTTGGCTAGGTCTACACTCATGCCCTGGTATAGTCTGGTGCAGTGGCCTACCCATGTGAAATCCCGATGCTCTCTTGACCATCGAAGCACCAACACCTTCTTAAAGCTGTGCAACCTAGTGGGATACAGCACGAAGAGGATGTCCAGAGTGAGGCTTGGGTTAAAGCAAACAATGGGCCCAGTCTGATTCTGGGGGGTTGGAAGTATGTTCCCACCCACCATTTTGTAGAACTGGTCTGAGAAATACTGAGTAGGGGTGTGGCCTTCGATATCTCCACAGCATGAACGTTCTGCCTTCTGGATCTGTTGTCCAAGTTGTCCGGCTTAGAAGTTAATGTCCTGTTCTCCTTGATCACGGTGGCAAGGTCGGACTGCAGGGAGGTGATCCTATCACTATGATCAGTCAATGCAGTCTCGTCCTTAATTGTAGCTCCTTGTGCTTCGACGGTCTGGCTGATGATCTCGAGAACCGAACGAATAGGGGCCAAGGCCTCCTCAATTGATCTTTAAAGATCCGCAGTCAAGCTTTGACAGTACTTTTCGAGCTGAACCGCCAAAATGTTGTTGAGTGATTCGGCTTTTAGTGGTGCCACCTTACCTCTAGTTGAACCGTGGGAGGCTTTGGAATCTGACTTGTCGTCGAAACATCGAACAATTATTTTTTACCGCTTTGCCTCTCCTCCGTATCCCGAAGATGAGGGAACTCTGTACTCATAACTTCAGAGTCTTAAGGTAAGTTTAAAGATCTATGGTGCCAGGTAAAAAGGTAGAAAGGTTAGGTTTCCAGTGGGAGCCACCTCGTGGATGTCTTCCCCTCACATCGCGCCGCCAGAAGTCGTCATAACACTGTGTTAAAACTATTCCATCCTGCATCTGCTCTCCTCCACATTAATCCTTGAAGCGCCATCCTCATGTGGCTCCATTCCTATCAGCTCCAAAGGAGAGGCCAAGATTTTAAGATCTCTCTACAGTGTGTCAGCCCAGTGGAAGGGCCATTCACTTTGGCAGGGCTATAAATTCCGAGTCAGAAACTCTGGCCGGCTCTTTGCACCCACAGAGAACGCGGGCACAAATGGTGACACGTGCATAGAATCTCGCGAGAGAATTTCACCAGCGAGACCTTGGGACGCAATTGATTCCGCCCTCACCATTGACGTGATGAGGTTCTGTCCAGGAAGGACAAGTACCGCATTTAAATACATTTCCATATCATTATAATAATAATCTTTATTGTCACAAGTAGGTTTACATTAACATTGCAATTAAGTTACTGTGAAAAGCCCCTAGTCGCCACATTCCTGCGCCTGTTCAGATATACAGTGGGAGAATTCAGAATGTCCAATTCACCTAACAAGCACGTCTTTCGGGACTTGTGGGAGGAAACTGGAGCACCCGGAGGAAACCCACGCAGATACTGGGAGAAAGTGCACTCTCCACACGGACAGTGACCCAAGCTGGGAATCGACCCTGGGACCCTGGCGCTGTGAAGCAACAATGCTACCCACTGTGCTACTGTGCCGCCCTGAGGATTCCTCGCTGTATGATCATCACATTGGGATTTACCCCTCGCCAACGTGATGTCATGTCGGCGAGGTTGAGAATAGGTTTGTAAAAATGGGAGCAGGGTGAAGGGAACCTGCCTGGGGTGCACAGGTAAGTACGGCCCCCAAGGAGGAGAGGGGCAGGTGTGGGCAGTACCCTGGCAGTGCACTCTGACACCCTGCTGCTTCCCCTTCCAGAGGACAGTGTCAGGGGAGTCTGCCAGGGGGCAGGGCCACGAGGCAGTGCCAGGGGATGGGAATTGCTTTGGGGAGCTCCATGGGGAAGAGAGAGCCCATTGTAAGTGGAGAGGGAGTTCCCCGTGTGCATGTGGTGGGGCGGTTATTGTATATCCTTTTAAAACGGTGTCCCGATCCCTGGAAAGCTGACATTGCCGGCTCTTTAAGGGCCTGCCAGCGTGATGGTGTGGCTGCGCCCCCGGCATGTTTCATATTAAGCCCTGGCGAGAAATGTTAGCTGTGCAGCCGGCAAGCTGCACACTTCTTTTCTTGCCTTGTTCAGCACTTTGAAGAAAAAACAGAAAATTCCACCTTATATTCTCCCTAATAGTTTATTTTCCATGCCCGCACGTTCAAGAAAAAGTCCTTTCTTGTTTCTGACATACACCTACCTGCTTCAAGCCCTGAATCCAGCAGGTCCCACAGCTGGGTCTTTTGATCTGTAAGCCTGGTGGCCTGTTCAGTCCAAAACTGAGCATTTTACTCCATTTCTTTGTCATTGGGACTACGCGCTTTCATCTTTCGAGCCTTGCTTGATGAGGATCCTCTGCTTTGGTGGCACAGTGGTTAGCACTGCTGCCTCACATTGCCAGGGACCCGGGTTAAATTCTGGCCTTGGGTGATTGTCTGCGTGGAGTTTGCAGTTCCTCCCCGTGTCTACGTGGGTTTCCGCCTTGTTCTCCGGAGTCCTCCCACAGTCCAAAGATGTGCAGGTTAGGTGGATTGGCCATGGTAAACTGTCCCTTAGAGCGGGATTTTCCGGCCGCGTTCGCCTGGCGACCGGAGAATCCCACCCAGGGTCAATGGGCTTTTCCATTCCACGCGGCACAGCCATGCTGTTCTTGTGGCAGACGGGGCGGGAGAATCCAACCGTGAGTGCCCAAAGATGTGCAGGTTAGGCTGGGTTATGGGGTTACGGGGATCGGGCGGGGGATGGGCCCAGGTAGGGTGCTCTTTCAGAGGGTTAGTGCAGACGTGATGGGACGAATGGCCTCCTTCTGCACTGTAGGAATTCTATGATTCCATGATTCCCCACCTCTACCAAAACCCAAATCCATCTCCTCAACGGTTGATTTCTCCAATGCAATCCTGGCTCACCTCCCTGTTTCCAACATTCATTAAGTTTAGGTAATCTCCTTTTCCATGCAGATTAATTGAGAACTACGATATGCATGTCAGCTCTTGTGGATTCATCTGTCACCTGTGTAGCAAGTGTTGGGAATAACTTAAGCTGACAGAAGATTACCACACCAAGTGTATCACACAATATTAAAGTGTGTTGACTGAGGTGTAATTTCTTATTATAGATGACATTAGTCCAGTCACAAAATACTAAATTTTGTGAACCTTCAAACAAAAGCAAATCCAAGATAATCAAAATAAGTGCGCAAGGGAAATTTAAAATTTGTGTAAGTACTGAGTCAGACTGACAGGCAGAATTTTTGGTATTTTTTTTAAGGGCCTGCTTTTTTGCTGTCAATGCCCTGCATGTGCAGTAGTATACTGATGGTAGATCCAGGTTACTGTTATGACCCTCTCAGAGGGCACGAACTATGCACCATCTGTTTCACTGTGACCGCCACGGAGAATGAACTCACCTGATAATTGGGGCAGGGTTTCACCTAAACAAGGGGGAACTTCATTGTATAAATACCTTGGCCTGGGTGCAGGTCTGGCAGGGTGACCCTTTGGGGCGAGGGGAGTTAGTTGTGTGTACCAAATGAACCTGTGTTCATTTTACACCCTACCATACGTTCCTGTGTGTCTCTTCGTTGGAATCTACACTGGCGACGAGGCTGAAGTGGGCTGCCATCGGCCCCACGTTCTGCACCGCCGAACCACTTCGTCAAGGGCCCAGGTGGCTTTTCCTCCAGCGATAGAGATGCTGCACAGAGGGAAGCTAGAACCTTTCAATGTGAATAGTGATGACTGGACCCTCTATATTGAGATGGTACAATGGTTTTTCCACCTGAACATCATAATTGGGGATGAGAGGGTAACCGTAATATTGCTGGCAGCAGTTGGTGGGTCAACCTACGCACTTATAAAAATCCGGACCCTCCCCGGACAAGCTAGATTCCTGTAATTTGATGCATTGGTAGCCTTGGTAGAGGAGCATTTGAATCCAAAACCCCCACTACAGTCCGTAGATTTCACTTCCATACGGCTTCCCAGGCCCAAAGAGAGTCCAATGGCGACTTTTTGGTGCGCTTAAGAAGCCTTGCCGCAACTTGCGAACTTGGGCTCACATTAAATGAGTTCCTGTTGGGCAGCACAGTGGCACAGTGGGTTATCCCTGCTGATGCCTCACGGCGCCGAGGTCCCAGGTTCGATCCCGGCTCTGGGTCACTGTCCGTCTGGAGTTTGCACATTCTCCCCGTGTTTGCGTGGGTTTCGCCCCCACAACCCAAAAAAGATGTGCAGGCTAGGTGGATTGGCCACGCTAAATTGTCCCTTAATTGGAAAAAGTGAATTGGGTACTCTGAATTTATTTTTTAAAAACTTATTTTAAAAAAGAGTTCCTGTTTTGTTTGTGGCCGTTGCGATGCCGACAGACAGCAAAAACTGCCGACGGAAAACCACTTGAGCCTCCAGCGAGCGACTGAAATCACCGACTCCCGAGAGAGCACAGCACTCAGGGTCCAAGAACTCCAGGGAATGGCAGTCCTAAACCTTAGCTAGCAGAGCGACTACCGGCCAACCGAAACCAGACCCGAGAAGCGCAACTTCCTGCAGTGTGGGGCCCGCTGCAGGAACAGAGGTTGTCGCCATTGAGCCTACTGAGGCCGACCGGGTCAGTTCTCCCGAATCAGGATACCATGATGGTGGCCGCAGGGCACTGGCTGGGAGCCGGCACCAAGAGCCCAGACGAGCCCGCAAGGATGCTGTTCATTGGTCCCCATCCAGATATTGCTGACACCCTTGCAATCAGGCATGCTATGTTGATGATGCCTACCAACAACTTCATTGCATGATCGCGCCCAGACACCCATCCATTCGGATAGTGCTGCAGGTCAATGAGAACTCCATCAAGATGAAGCTAAACACCGGGGTGGCAGTCTCAATCAAAAGCTGCTATATGTTCAATGATGTTCCAGTGTTTGGCCCTGCACGATACGGATGTCAAGTTGGCCACGTAAATGGAAGAACCTCTGGCCATTGAGGGCATCTCTCTGGTACCCGTGTCATATGGTGACCAGTTGGCATGTTTGCCGTTGGTGGTGGTTCACGGTGGTAGTCCCAGTTTGTTGGGCCATGACTGGCAGTGGGTCTGCTGTGTGTACACCCATGACCCGGAATGGGTCCTGTTGAAGTTTTCAGGAGTCTTCACCGAAGGTCTCGGTGCCATCAAAGGATCTGTGGCTAAAAGCAGTGTGGACTCGCACGCACAGTGCCACTACTTCCGTGCCCAACCAGTACTATGTGCACTACGTCCCAAGGTCGACTCCGAGCTGGATCGCCTGGAGTATTTGGACATCATCAGCCCCGTGCAATTTGCTGACTGGGCTGCGACAGTAGTACATGTTCTGAAGCCCGATCGATCTGTGCAGTTGTTCGGGAACTATAAAATGACGGTGAACCGGGTCTCCCGTCTCGACTATTTCCCGGTCCCACGCATTGAGGATCTTTACTCCAAGTTCAGCGGCAGCAAGACATTTACCAAACTTGAGTTGAGCCACGCATACCTGCAGTTGGTCTTGGATCCTGGTTCCAGGCTCCTTGTCGCCATCAACACCCACCGGGTTATTTTACTACAGCTGGTTGCCGTTTGGGGTTTCCTCGACCTGTGCAATATTTCAGGAAGTAATGGAGAACATACTGCTGGGTCTGTCTAGGGTGGCCATGTAGTTGGACGACGTCCTCATCACTGGAGCCTCGGACTTGGATAATTTAACTGAAGTCCTCAGAAAGTGTGAACAGGCCAGCGTCCACCTCTGGAACGAGAGGTGCGTTTTTAACGCCCCTGGGGTCACCTATTTGGGGGTATCGGGTGGACCAACATAGCATAAACCTGGTGGAGGACAACGTGGGGCAAACAGGCAGGTACCTATCCCAAGAGGTCAAACGGAACTAGAATAATAATCACGCTCTTTCTTAGGGCTAGTCAATTACGATGGGAAGTTCATCCCTAACGTGGCAACGCTGCTCAGCCTGGTCCACCTGCTGTTGAAGTAGGGGCACCTGTGGGAATGGGACCCCCCTTCACGGAGCTGAAACAGAGATTGTCCTCTGAGAAGCCTGAATCCCTTAAGCTTCGGACATTGTACTCCGTGAAATTGCTCACCCATTTCGACCCCACCAAGCTGCTTCTACTCACACGTGATGCTTTTTCGTACGGAGTGGGGGCTGTCCTCTCACATCGAGTGCCGACGGATCGGAACGGCCTATCACGTTCGTGTCCTTCACTCAACACACAACAGAGTGCAATGATGCGCTAATTGAGAAGAAGGGCCTGGCTGTCTTAGATTCGCAAATCCACCAGTACATCTACAGCCATGCGTTTACGGTCTACAGCAATCACAAGACCTTGCTGAGGTTACTTAAGGAAATAATTCCCTGATCGCATTGGCCAGGGTCCAGTGGTGGCTTTTGCTATTAGCTATGTATGAATACACCCTAGAATGCTGCTCCCTCTACAAATGGACGAACGGACCTCCTCCACAGCGAATGGACGTGGACATTGTCGTGTTGGGTGTTCCGATACACAAACGAACCAACACGGTTGTAGATGGTACAACTCTGTTTTATTATTCTGTATAATAACAACTGTTAACTTCTGGCTGTGGTTCGTACTTCACCAGTTAACCTGTGGACCCAGCCCTAGCACTATCTTAGAGAGGCACTCAGCACATGGTGTATGTCTGAGTGGCACGCTGTGAGCTCTGTGCTCTGAGCTATCTCCTGGTGGAATGAGCGGGAAATGTGGTTTTCCCTGTTTTATAGTGCGTGTGCTCTCACTGGTGATTGGCTGTGATGTTGCATGTGTGTTGATTGGTCCGTCGACCTGTCCATCAGTGTGTGTGCGTGATTGCACCATGATATGTTAATGTGGATATCATGACAGACATCTCTCCTGACATGGGGTGTGAGGGAGTTGTTATGACCCCCTCGGAGGTCACGGACTATGCACCATCCATTTCCCCGTGATCCCGGTAAAATGGGGCTGGGCTTCCCCTAAACAAGGGGAACCTCATTGTATAAAAACTCCGACTTGTGTGCAGGTCGGGGAGTGTGAACCTTCAAAGAACAAAGAACAAAGAAAAGTACAGCACAGGAACAGGCCCTTCAGCCCTCCAGGACTGTGCAAGCCATGCTGCCCAGCTGAACTAAAATCTTCTGCACTTCTGTGGTCCGTATCCCTCTATTCCCATCCTATTCATATATTTGTCAAGATGCCCCTTAAACATCACTTTCGTCCCTGCTTCCACCACCTCCTCTGGCAGTGAGCTCCAGGCACCTGTTATGATATGCAAACATGCAGCTAATGAACACATAAAATAGGACACGACCAATGAGCAGTCAGGACACTCAGGGGTGGTATCTCACTATAAAAGGGATGAGGCACTCACACCCCGCCTCTTTACAGAGACCAACAACTACAGAGTGAGACAGGGTGTATCCTCAGCATCACACCCCAGCACGTGGAGCAAGGCTGGTTCAGTTAGACTGAGTTACTACATTTAGATTAACAGAGAGTCAAACTCATTGAGAACTGTGCTAATAGTTCAATAAAACACATTGAACTCACTTCAAAATCTGGAGCATCTTTTACTCAAAACTGCATCAAGTGACAGCTTGTGTTATTCCAAATTACATAACACAACATGATACCAGGAGTTTGTTCAGTCTAATTAGTTCAACTCTGCAAGATCCGTGACGACCAGCGATGTATACCGGCACAATGGAAAAGATTCCGGCTCCTCACCAGCTCAGGACCTCCGGCAATCTCAGTGCCAACTGGCGGACATTCAAGCAGAAATTTCAGCTTTACGTCGAAGCATCAGACCTCAATGGTGCATCTAATGCACGGAAGATAGCTCTTTTCCTCACCACAGCGGGTGATCACGCCTTGGAAATATTCAACTCCTTTCACTTTGCCGAAGACCAGGCAAAGTTTCAGACCATCCTGGACAAGTTTGACAGCCACTGTGAGGTGGACACCAACAAAATCTTCGAGCGCTACATAGTCAAGCAGCGATTGCAAGGTAAAGACGAATCCTTCAACTCATATATAACAAACCTTAGACTGTTAGCGCAATCCTGCAACTTCGATGATATCCCTGACTCCATGATCAGAGACTAAATCGATTTTGGAGTTCACTCGAATCCTCTGAGAGAGCAGTTATTGAAGATCAAGCATATGACCCTGCCAGTTGCGATTGAAACATGCACAGTGCACGAGCACACTAAAAATCGCTATTCCCAGTAGAAAACGGCAGAAAATGATAAACTAGCCTCCCACGAGGTGGAGAGTGTGCAGGCCACCTCCCGGATGCAGTGCCTCAACATTGACGAAAGTGGCCATTTTGCACGCTCTTCCCGGGGCCCGACGCATGCGCGATGCGAACGGGATAACAAAGCGGCCGAAACCCGCACTGCGCAGGTGCAGATGTCTGAGAACCGCACTGCGCATGTGCAACGACACATGGAGCATCAGGACGCCGACGCCATGACGTGTTCAAACTGTGGCACCGTCCATTTAAAGAAACACTGCCCTGCAAGGGGCAGCGCTGTTTAACTGCGGGAAGCCAGGCCACTATGCAGCCCTGTGCAGATCTGCACCACCAGTCAGGAGCCAGCGCTCCCAATTCCGACAATGGCGCATCCGGAGTGTGCAACAATGCCTGCAGGATTCTGATCCCGGCAGTGCAACGGATCCAGATGATGAATGACTGGACAACGCTACCGTGTGGGCATTATTACAAAGTGTGAATATGCCACACCAGACTCATCGCAAGTCCAGTCAATCCTAGCTGTAGATTCCGAGGATGAATGGCGAGCAGTGGTGAAGGTCAACCACTGCCCCATCCAGTTCAATCTGGACACAGGTGCCTCTGCCAACCTCCTCTCACAGGCAGACTTCAGATGCATTAAAAAGCCCCCAAGGTCCTTCCAGCTGCCTGCAAGCTCCTGGATTACAACGGGAATGCCATCACGGCACTGGGATCCTGTCATCTGCACGTATCCAACCGACACACACAAGCACAGTTACGCTTTGAACTTGTTAAGCCGGACAGGGCACCCCTACTAGGTGCGCACACCTGCAAGCAGCTGAACCTCGTTCAAAGGGTTTACACCACGACATCCTCCCATGTGGATCTTCAGGCCGGCATCGACGACATCCTCGCCCAGTATCCAGATGTGTTCAACGGGAGGGCCACGCTGCCGTATCAATACAAGATTCTGCTACGACCTGATGCCAAGCCAGTGGTCCACGCACCACGACGTGTCCCTGCTCCCCTGAGAGAGCGCCTGAAGGCACAGCTCAAGGATCTTCAGCAACAAGGCATCATATCCAAGGTCACCGAACCGACTGACTGGGTCAGCTCGATGGTGTGTGATTAAAGAAGCCTTCAGGGAATCTGTGCATCTGCATTGATCCCAAGGATCTCAATAAGAATATCATGTGGGAACACTACCCCATCCCGAAGCGGGAGGAACTCACGAGTGAGATGGCGCACGTGCGCTTCTTCACCAAATTGGATGCATCACAGGGATTTTGGCAAATCCAGCTGGAAGAGTCCAGCAGAAAGCTCTGCACCTTCAATACACCATTTGGCAGATACTGCTACAATCGCATGCCATTTGGCATCAGCTCGGCATCGGAAATATTCCATCGCATCATGGAACAGATGATGGAAGGCATTGAAGGGGTTCATGTGTACGTGAACGACATCATCATATGGTCCACAACCCCTGAAGAACATGTGTCCCGTCTCCAGAAGGCATTCCACCGTGTACATGCCAACGGCCTCAAGTTAAACAGGTCCAAATGTTGTTTTGGCACATCGACGCTCAAGTTCAGAGGCAACCAGATCTCACAGCATGGTGTGCGCCCGGACACAGACAAAATCAAGGCCATCGAGGCGATGAAGGTCCCTGAGGACAAAAAGGCGGTGCTGCGCTTCTTGGGTATGGTCAATTTTCTGGGCAAGTTCATTCCAACATGGCCACACACACCACGGCCCGACGCAACTTGGTGAAAAAGTCAACTGCCTTTGAGTGGAAGGCGGCACACCAGACAGAGTGGCTGGAGCAGAAAGCCAAGCTCACCACTGCACCAGTCCTGGCATTCTTCGACCCGGACCGGGAGACAAAGATATCCACAGATGCGAATCAGGATGGCATCGGTGCGGTGTTGCTTCAACAAGATGACACATCATCCTGGGCACCAGTAGCCTACGCATCAAGGGTGATGACGCCCACTGAAACCAGATATGCTCAGATTGAGAAGGAATGCTTGGGTCTTCTCACCGGCATCCTCAAATTTCATGATTATGTCTACGGCCTGCCGACATTCACTGTCGAGACGGATCAAAGGCCTCTGGTACCCATCATCCACAAGGACCTCAACGACATGACGCCTCGGTTGCAGAGAATCCTGCTTAAACTTAGGAGGTATGACTTCAACTTGGTGTATACACCTGGCAAGGAGCTCATCTTCGCTGAAGCATTGTCCCGCTCCGTCACCTCGCCCAGTGAGCCGCTGGAGATCATCCAGCACATCGAATTGCAGGTGCAGCTGTGTGCTTGCACTCTCCCGGTGACAGATGAGAAGGTAGTTCTCATCCGTGATGAGACAGCCAAAGACCCCCTCTTGCAGCGCGTCATCCACAACCTCACCAATGGCTGGCAGAAAGGGCAGTGCCCACAATTTTACAATGTGAAGGATGACCTGACAGTGATTGATGGTATCCTTCTCAAGCTGGACAGGATTGTCATTCCACTCAGTCTCCGGAGCTTGGTGCTGCACCAGATTAATGAGGGACACCTGGGTGTTGAGAAGTGCAGACGCAGAGCCCGGCAAGCTGTCTACTGGCCCGGCATCAGCCAGGACATCACGAACATGGTCCTGAACTGTGCTATCTGTCAGCGGTTCCAGCCAGCGCAGAGACGCTCCAACAGCATGACACAGTGACCTCTCCGTGGTCCAAGGTTGGCATCGACCTCTTTCATGCCAATGGTCGTGACTACGTATTGTTCATTGACCATTTCTCGAATTACCCTGAGGTGCTGAAGCTCCCGGACCTCACCTCTCGGACCGTCATCAAAGCCTGTAAGGAGACGTTCTCAAGGCATGGCATCCCAATCACCGTCATGAGCGACAATGGCCCGTGCTTTAACAGTCAAGAATGGTCCACGTTTGCCAGGTCATACAATTTCTAGCATGTCACCTCCAGTCTGCACTATCTGCAGTCCAATGGAAAAGTCAAGAAAGGGGTGCACAAGGGGAAATGTCATGATATGCAAACATGCAGCTAATGAACATAGAATAGGATTCGACCAATGAGCAGTCAGGACACTTAGGGGTGGTATCTCACTGTAAAAAGGATGAGGCACTCACACCCCGCCTCTTTCCACAGACCAACATCTACAGAGTGAGACAGGGTGTATCCTCAGCATCACATCCCTGCACGTGGAGCAAGGCTGGTTCAGTTAGACTAAGTTACTACATTTAGATTAGCAGAGAGTCGAACTCATTGAGAACTGTGCTAATAGTTCAATAAAACACATTGAACTCACTTCAAAGTCTGGAGCATCTTTTACTCAAAACTGCATCAAGTGCCAGCTTGTGTTATTCCAAATTACATAACACCCACTACCCTCTGTGTAAAAAACTTGCCTCGTACATCTCCTCTAAACCTTGCCCCTCGCACCTCAAACCTATTCCCACAAGTAATTGACCCCTCTACCCTGCGAAAAAGCCTCTGACTATCCATTCTGTCTATGTCCCTCTTAATTCTGTCGACCTCTATCAGGTAGCCACTCAACCTCTGTTGTTCCAGTGAAAACAAACCAAGTTTATTCAACCTCTCCTCATTGTTAATGCCCTCCTTACCAGGCAACATCCTGGTAAATCTCTTCTGTACCCTCTCTAAAGCCTCCACATCCTTCTGGTAGTGTGGTGACCAGAATTGAACACTATACTCCAAGTGTGGCCTAATAAGGTCCTCTACAGCTGCAACATGACTTGCCAATTTTTATACTCAATGGCCCGGCCAATGAAGGCAAGCATGCCTACCTTCTCCACCTGTGTTACCCCTTTCAATGACCTGTGGACCTGTACCCCTAAATGTTGCTCTTTTTAACTGGATACTGATATGACAGTTATTAATGATGATATTGCTTTTCAGAGTTGCCAGGTATCAAATGATACCACCACAATGTTTTACCGGATATCGATCAAAGACCAAACAACCAGTTAGTTAGTTCAAGTTCAATGACAGTTTATTTACACACAAGAATTACTTCGACATGCAACATAAAACACTACAAGCTAAATTACACCTAACACTACAACAACCTGTACTTAACTTCAGGCACCCGGCTTTATGCAAAGGAACAAGGCCTTTGTTCGGCTCTTGCGTGGCTGGGTCTGGAGAAGTGACTTCGTTTCTGCTGGGCTCATCCATCTGGTAGCGATCGTTGGTCTTGAACTTGTCTTCTGGTCGTGATGCTACACTTCGTTTTAGGGATAGGTCGGGGCCAAGAGAGACCGAGCGTCGGGGCCAAGAGAGACCGAACACATGGAAGTGTCACTCTTTATCCTTCTGGGGTTTCACGTTCTTTTGGGCGGTCCTTAGCTTTGGAGCCAATAATTCGGCAGGCTTCGATTACTGCCTTCGATTTTGGCCAATAAAGGGGTGGGTACCTTGATGGCGGGGCGTGTCCTGAGCGGTCATTGACATTGGCCTTTTGGGCTCCCTAAGCAAAGGGAGTGGCACCGACGAGTCTGTTTCTGTATCTGTTACCTGAGTACAGGTCTTTTTTCTGGGAAAATGGGCCATTAGAATGCAAAATAGCTGGGGATTTCGATAGTGTCTAGTTATCTGAGTTGCCAATTTACATAAGGTCTGAGCGCCTGAGTCTTGGGCTGACCATATTTCCCATGGTCCTTTGCAGGTGGCCATATTTCCCAGGATGCTTTGTAAGTGACCATCCCAGATGGCTACATAGATCTCTCTGTCAATACTCTTGAGGGTTCGACCGTTCACTGTATATTCCCTACCTGCATTGGACCTTCCAAAATGCATTACCTCACATTTGTCCGGATTAAACTCCATCTGCCATCTCTCCGCCCAAGTCTCCAAATGATTTAAACCCTGCTGTATTCTCTGACAGTCCTCATTGCCATCCGCAATTCCACCAACCTTTGCGTCGTCTGCAAACTTACTAATCAGACCAGTTACATTTTCCTCCAAATCATTTATATATACTACGAACAGCAAAGGTCTCAGCACTGATCCCTGCGGAACACCACTAGTCACAGCCCTCCAGTCAGAAAAGCACCCTTGCATTGCTACTCTCTGCCTTCTGTGACCTAGCCAGTTCTGTATCCATCTTGCCAGCTCAGCCCTGATCCCGTGTGACTTCACCTTTTGTACCAGTCTGCCATGAGGGACCTTGTCAAAGGCTTTACTGAAGTCCATATAGACAACACCCACTGCCCTACCTGCATCAACCATCTTTGTGATCTCCTCGAAAAACTCTATCAAGTTAATGACACATGACCTCCCCTTCACAAAACCGTGCTGCCTCTCACTAATACGTCCATTTGCTTCCAAATGGGAGTGTATCCTGTTTCGAAGAATTCTCTCCAGTAATTTCCCTACCACTGACGTAAGACTCACCGGTCTGTAGTTCTCTAGATTATCCTTGCTACCCTTCTTAAACAAAGGAACAACATTGGCTATTCTCCAGTCCTCCGGGATATCACCTGAAGACAGTGAGGATCCAAAGATTTCTGTCAAGGCCTCAGCAATTTCCTCTCAGTATTCTGGGGTAGATCCCATCAGGCCCTGGGGACTTATCTACTTGAATATTTTTCAAGACGCCCAATACCTCGTCTTTTTGGATCTCAATGTGACCCAAGCTATCTACACACCCTTCTCCAGACTCAACATCCACCAATTCCTTGTCTTTGGTGAATACTGATGCAAAGTATTCATTTAGTACCTCGCCCATTGCCTCTGGCTCCACACATAGATTCCCTTGCCTATCCTTCAGTGGGCCAACCCTTTCCCTGGCTACCCTCTTGCTTTTTATGTACATGTGAAAAGCCTTGGGATTTTCCTTAACCCTATTTGCCAATGACTTTTTGTGATCCCTTTTAGCCCTCCTGACTCCTTGCTTAAGTTCCTTCCTACTTTCCTTATATTCCACACAGGCTTCATCTGTTCTGTAGCCATCTGGGATGGCCACTTCCAGAATACAAAATGGACGCACACAAAGAATGTAGGAAACTGTGGACAATGTTAGGAAAACAAGCAGGCACAGAGCCTGTATGCATATTGGAGAAACAGCTCCCAGGCGGAATTGAAACTGTAGGTTAATTAACATATTGATGGCCCATCTCCGGGAACAAAGGAAAGACACTCAAGCAACCGATACAGCTCCAGTTATCCCAGCACCAGTTCCCCCAACCGAAAGCGCAAACAAAGCAAGGACAACGGCCACCTAAGACAGGCTCAGCCATCAGGGCACCCACCCCTTTATTGGTCAAGATCAATACCAGTGATCAAGATGTGGCCCAATTAATTGGGGCCAAGTTTAAGGCCCGCCCAAAAGCGCGCGAAGACCCTCCGGGTATAAGAAGAAACCCCCGAGAGAGAATCGCTCTCTTGGACTTGGCTCTCAAAGCGGAGAGACCCATCCACCAGCTGCACCAGAAGCAAGTAAGTCCAAGGTCAACGCTCGCTACCAGACACATGACCTTAGCTGTTCTCCTGTACCACTTCGAACCCAGCAAACTCAGATCCGAACAACGGCCATTGTTCCTCTGACTGAGTGGGCACCCGAAGCTAAGTATAGGCGTTAGAGATAGTTTAGTTTGTAGTACTGTGTGCATGAGTAGATAATACTGTGTGTGTAAATAAATAGTATTGACTTTGAACTAACTAACTGGTGTATTGGCTCTTTGATCAGTGTTCGGATTTGAACATTGGGGCGGTATCGAGAGATACCTGGTGACTCTAAAGCAAACATAATTAGAATTAAGGAAATCGACCATATTGACTGCCATATTCATAACCAGAGAAACAGAGCAACAGTTCCCAGCCTTCTGGCCCTGACAAATGCCTCCTTTTTCTTTTTGACGAGGCCTACAATATCTCTCGTTATCCAACATTCCCGAAATTTGCCGTATTTATCCTTCTTCCGCACAAGAACATGCTGGTCATGAATTCCTTTCAACTGACATTTGAAAGCCTCCCACATTTACCCTCAAACATCCGTCCCAATCTAGGTTCTTCAGTTCCTGCCTAATATTGTTATAATTAGCCTTCCCCCAATTTAGCACATTCATCCTAGGACCACTCTTATCCTTGTCCATCAGCACTTTAAAACTTACTGAATTGTGGTCACTGTTCCCGAAATGCTCCCCTACTGAAACTTCTACCACCTGGCCGGGCTCATTCCCCAATACCAGGTCCAGTACAGCCCCTTCCCTAGTTGGACTATGTACATATTGTTTTAAGAAGCCCTCCTGGATGCTCCTTACAAACTCTGCCCCATCCAAGCCCCTAGCACTAAGTGAATCCCAGTCGATTTTGGGGAAGTTAAAGTCTCCCATCACAACATCCCTGTTGCTTTTACTCTTTTCCAAAATCTGTCTACCTATCTTCTCCTCTATCTCCCGCTGGCTGTTGGGTGGCCTGTAGTAAACCCCCAACATTGGGACTGCACCCTTCTTATTCCTGATCTCTACCCATATAGCCTCGCTGCCCTCAGAGGTGTCCTCCTGCAGTACAGCTGCGCTATTCTCGCTCACCAATAGCGCAACTCCTCCACCCCTTTTACATCTCCCTCTATCTCACCTGAAACATCTAAATCCTGGAATGTTTAGCTGCCAATCCTGTCCTTTCCTCAACCAGGTCTCTGTAATGGCAACAACATCAAAGTTCCAAGTACTAATCCAAGCTCTAAGTTCATCTGCCTTACCTGTTATACTTCTTGCATTAAAACATATGCACTTCAGGCCACCAGACCCACTGTTTTCAGCAATAGCTCCCTGTCTGTTCTTCCTCAGAGCCATACTGGCCCTATTCCCTAGTTCTGCCTCATTTTTTTCACCTTTTGACCTATTGCTCCGGTACCCACCCCCCTGCCATACTAGTTTAAACCCTCCCATGTGATACTAGCCAACCTCGCGGCCAGGATATCTAAGCTTCTCCAGTTTAGATGCAACCCGTCCTTCTTATACTCTATATGCTTCGGGGCAAGGAGAGTTAGTTGTGTGCATCAAATAAACCTATGTTCATTTTACATCCTCCCGTGCGTTCCTGTGTGTCTCTTCGTAGGATTGTAGTTATTGGCCGCCATCTTTATTGGGGCAATGTGCAGCAGACGCACAATGCAGCCACAATCTTGATAGGGAGCAATGTGCAACAGGATTCATTCCCAGATATTACTGTCCCTGGCAGCAGGAGGAGAGAATGTTACAAATGTCTATCACGGACTGACAAGTGGTGGATCTTGGAAACTCCTTTTATAAGGGGTTAGTAGGGAAGAATTTGCAGATGGGACAGTAAAATAATTTCCTTGCAGGATATTTTACTGCAGTCAGGTTGGTCAGTGTTTTTAAACTCTGGGCAGAGTTCTCCCATTCTTCCTGCAATGGCTGGTGACGCAGCAACCAGGGGGGGGGCGAATAGTCGGACTCCCGTCAGCATAAAAACAGTTTGAAATTCTCCCAATGGCTGGTTAATGGCTGGTTGTTTGACCCGCTGTCTGGTGGCATGAATACCATTTGTATTCACTTGCATCTCATGAATGCTCATTAAAATGGCGCTCACCGGAATCTCGTCAGAACTTCCAATCTCGCGTCACACCAGGGAAATCACTTTGGCGTCAGACCCATTTGAAAAAAGATTGACGCGCCTAAGGCATACCTCAGTTCATTTGAGACTTCGAGGTCAGTGCAACATGCATAGCTGATCTGCCTTAGCCCTGCTCTGTTCCTGTTGCGCTGAACGCCACTCTTCTGGGGCAGACCAGTTCATGCCCTCCAGCTCCATGTTGAGCTGGTCTTTATGGAAAACACTGTGCTGCAGGATACGTGGACCCCGCCACTCCAATGGTCTGAAGTTCGATCGGAGGTGAGGTGTTAGGTGGGGTGGGGGGGGAGTTGACGAAAGCACAGAGGACAATGTGGCAGGAGGACTGTACAAGGGCGGGCCGTGGAAGGATATGCATGCAGTCTCCAGACAGAGTGTGTAGAGGTCTACGTGGGACATGGGGGTCTCACAGGTGATGGGCCTGTGGGGGAGGCGGGGAGCGGCTTTGGTGGTTGACTCGAGATACACACTTCTTCCTGGGACTGCTTGGACATCCTGCATAGTCTCAGGAGGTTGTTGGGCTGGTAAGAGTGATCCGAGTGTGCTGCCTCTGATGCTGACATATGGAGCATGAACCTTCAAAGTCGTCAGCTGATGGCAGGCAGACAAATCAGCTGCCTGCCTTCAGGTGATTCAGAGGGGAATGCACCTGTGCATAATTAGTGAGCTTCCAAGTGCAGAACCTGGGGCGGGATTCTCCAATCCCGCGGCAGAGTGTCCACGCCGTCGTAAATTCTGTTCCCTACAGGGGGCCAGCACGGCGCTGGAGCGGTTCACGCCGCGGGATCCTCGCATTCGCAGTGGCGCCGGCGCCAATGTGTGCATGCGCAGTGGCCTCCTTCAACACGCCGGCCCCGACGCAACATGACGCAGGACTACAGGGGCCGGCACGTTAGGAAAGGATGCCCACAGCCACAGAGGCCGGCCTGCCGATCGGTCGATCCCGATCGCTGGCCAGGCCACATCGGAGGCCGCCCCCAGGGTCAGACCCCCCCCCCCCCTCTCCCCACAGGCCGCCGCCCGACCCTTCAACGCCGAGTTCCCGCCGGCCCAGAGCAGGTTAGAACGGCACCGGTGGGACTCGGTTCTTTTCTTGCGGTCGCTCGGCCCATCCGGGCCGGAGAATTGCCAACCACGCCGGCGCCAATAGCGCCGATTCTCCGCTCTGCGGAGAATCCCGTGCCGGCGTGGGGCGGCGTGGCCCGTTCGTGGGGATTCTCCGGCCCGGCCTAGGGCTGGGAAAATTCCGCCCCTCGATCCTGCCATTCTGGCCACGCACCACCACACTTGGTCTCAAGGATGGAGAATTCCTCTCTCTGTCTCACAATGTCAGTGACAAATGTTGAAGTCTGCAGCAGTGACAGAGAAGGATTTCTGCGCATGCGTGGAACAGTGCGTAAATTGGCAGCCATATTGTGCTGGCAGGAGGCAGTGTTTTTTTAATCAAGTCTCCTGGGTCAAAGTCTGGTATTGAATGAGTTTAGAAAGGAATGGGAGTGAATATGAGATAATTGCAGGAAGTAGTGATGAGAGGAGAACAGGTTTGAGTGGTAAAAGGCTGCAGATTCTCAGAATAAAAGCTAGCTAAACGAACTCAGAGGCCTCAGAGTTTTGAAGCTCCTGGGAATTGTAAGGACAGACCAAGTAAGGTGGTAGGAATTTGTGTCCGCTGTGAAGAATTCTAGGGCTCAGTGACATCATTTGCATTCTTCAGTTTGAGTATTGTACTCCCATGGCAGTGACTCACAATTACTCTGTATCCGTTTGCTTTTTGCTTAACCCACAAGCGTTTGGTAACCTCCTTAGAAAAACAGGACTGGACACACGGATAATTTGCATGTTTCTTCAATCGTCTCAAAGACGGGCAAAGCTCACATTAGATGAGATGAAATTTGGTTCAAATCATAAGCTGTTTTATCCAACAGTTCGCGGAGTCACACAAGAGCAATGGGTATTCCAGGAGTTTTGTAGATACAGTTTACATTTGTGCAATGATACAAAATAAATGACATGCAAAGATATCTTGACTTCAGAGAGAAAGAATAAACCGCTCTGCCTTCTCTCCAACAGCTTGGGGAAAAATCTCCTCTCTTCACAACCTTTTGCTGCCTGTCTGCCAATTTGCAGCATCCTCTGTTTAAGAAACACGAGCTGCTTCGTTTGGTGTCTGTGTTCTGATTTTTAAAACCTCTCCCGCTGTGTCAAAAAGCCTGTCAAACATCAAAGCGTTCCCTGCATCATGGTGAAATGTGTCAGAGAAGCTAACAAATTACTTATCTTTTGGTCACTTGAAAAGCTACATGCAGTTGGCATTTTGGCCACCTTTGATGCCTTCCCTAATTTCAAGTAATCTGCATTCCTTCCAACCCCCACCCACCCCCCACACCAACATTGTAAGCAACTTTCCCTTTCCTTCCTGTGGAATAATCACACATGAAATTGAGAAATGTGTCGCAAGTTAATAACGGTAACATTTTTGAGTGTTATCCAAAAGACAATTAAATGCCACGATTTTCAATTGATTAAATAAACGTTTACTCACCCCTGACTTTAAAGTGGTGCTTGGTGGTGGGGGTGGGGCACATTTAATCAGGTGGGAGGGGGTTAGGGGTTAAAAACCCCTCCACCTTCCTGCCTCCACCCTGATTTAGTCCGTGGGGGTAGGCTGGTGGGTGGACCTCCTGCCCCGCTCCATTGGAGATCCTTAAGTAGCTAACTAATGCCCATTTAAGGGCCTCATCTCACTGCTGCTGGTATAAACACGGAGGCAGGCAGGTGTTCACCACGTAGGGTTGCCTGCAAGCTTCCACCATGGTCCTTCATTCAGGCAGCCAGTGCATGATCGACCAGCAATAGCACCAAGAAGATGAGGATCATGCTGGGAGCCACCCCCGCCCCCCCCTTTGCTACTGACACCTCGCCTCCCCTCCCTCTCTCCTTTCATCTCTTCCCCCTCCCCACCTCCCTCGCCCTCCCTTCCTCCCTTCCCTTCTCCCTCCCTTCACTCTCCCTCCCTTCCTCCCCCTCCCAACCCCCTTCCTTCCCCTCCCCTCCCCTCCCCTCCCCCCTTTCCCTTCTTCCCCCTCCATTTCACCCTGCCTGCCTGTCCCTTTCCCCTCTTCCCTTCCCCTCCTCCCCTCCCTTTGCCCCTCCACCCTCCTTCTCCTCCACTTCATCCCCCCTCTCTTCCCCTCCTCGGCTCCTCACCCCTGCTCCTCACTCTCCTCCCCCATGACCACCACACTGCGATCTCCCTTCTCCCTGCCATTAATTGCCCCTGGCTTAGACTCTAGACCTCAGGAGGGTGCCATACCAGCAACGCCACTTCCTTCCTGATGCCTGCCTCAGATTGGCCGTTAGCTGTTAATGGGTGGGACCTCTGCCCCTGGAGATCTTGATCCCGGAAAAGGCCTGTCGCTGGCCTGCCAAGTGCTGGATTGGAATGGCACTGTGGCACAGTGGTTAGCACTGCTGCCTCACAGCTCCAGGGTACCAGGTTCAATTCCGGCCTTGGGTGACTGCCTGTGTGGCGTTTGCACATTCTCCCCGTGTCTATGTGGGTTTCCTCCAGGTGCCCTGGTTTCCTCCCACATTCTAGAAGGAGAGGTCATAGTCTTCAGATAAGTGTTAGCAAATTTAAAACAGAGTTGAGGAGAAACTACTTCTCTCAAAGGGTTGTGAATCTGTGGAATTCACTACCCCATGGTGTGGTGGAATCTGGGACAGTGAGTAAATTTAAGGAGGAGTAAGATAGTTTTGTAAGGGCCACGAAGAATCCAGCACGAGTTTTAAGGATACAAAGTAATAACATTTATTTACTATAACATATATACATAACAGTAGCAGTAACTTCCCTTGCTACATACTCCTTCCTCCTGGTTCCTGAACTGGCCAGCTTATTTATACTAGGGGTTTCTCCGCCCCCCCCCATTGGGGAAGCTCATACTCCCAAAGGATTGTGGGATTGTCATTAGTCCCCAGCCAATGGTAAGTAGGCAGGTTATAACAGATAGATTTTTAATTGGCAATGGGTTGAAGGGTTATGGAGAACGAGCAGGATGTTGGAGTTGAGGCCAGGATGAGATCAGTCATGATCGAATGGTTGAGCAGACTCAATGAGCCTGATGGCCTAATTCTGATCCTATGGGTGCGATCTTCCGGCCACGCTGCGCCGGAAAAGCAGTTCATTGCGGCGCAGCGTGACCGGTGAAAGCCGGGTGACCCCATTCCCAGGATCTTCCCGGCTCCCAACGCCGCGCAAGATTCAACGCAATCATAATGGGTGGGATCACCTTTTGGGAAATCTGCACATTAGAGCGAGGCAGTAAACTTTACTCTAATGTGCAGATTTCCAAGGTACCTGAGGATTCAATCCCTTCACCTTGGAGACCTTGGACCAGTGCCGTTTGGTACTTGTCCCCACAAACCAGACGGAACGGCACTCGTGGGGGTTTCCAAGGGGATCAGAGGCCCTTAGCTGCATGCCCTTTGGGCAGGGTGGTGCCCTGGCACTGCTGGCGCCACCTGGGTATGCTGGCAATGCCAGCCTGGTGCACTGGCACACTTCCACACTGGCAGTGCCACTTGAGTGCCATCCTGACACTGCCAATGTCTCCAGGTGGCACTCCAGCTGGCATGGGCACTGCCAGGTTGGCACTGCCAAGGTGCAAAGTTGGCATTTTCTGCATGCGTGTGATTGGGCTGATGTTGGGAGGGGGCTTGGGAATCTTCCCATGTTGCGTTCAGGCTAGTGGAGGTCTGGGATTTTATTTGTGGACCTCAGAGTTCGGGACGCTACGCTACAATGGGCAGTTCCGATGAGCAAAGCTCCTCGTTGCAAAAAAAATGGGGCCCTGTGCAGCCTCGGCCATGCGTTCCCCGTTCAGACCCCTCAACGCGAGTAACGTTGAATAGCCACGTGGTTCTCGTCACTGCAAGTGCCCGGTACACGTGGCTAAACGCGCTCGCTAGGGAACTTTGTTCCCTTTTGGGAAGATCGTGTCCAAAATCTTATGAATTCATGAACGTATCTGATTCCCAAATTTTCCACCTTCCCTACAAACGCCTCAAACCTCTCCCATTGTTTATGCCTCCCGAATTTTAAGCTGGAGAACATCTGAAATCCACGTTGTTTTATTTCTCAAAGGATTTATTGGTGCACAGGAACACAAATGAGGCATTGTTAGTTATTTCAGACTGATCTCTCTCCTAGCTGCTGTCTTTCCTCCCAATGTTTGAAGTCCCTCTCCAAGCTTTCTAGCATTCTGAGGACACAACTTGGGTTATTCCAGCCTCTGGGGGGATATTCTTTCTGGCACATTTAGCCCTGAATTAATGTGTGCAGCATTGTTTATGGCAAAACATAAACGAGTTCATTAACTACACAAGTGCTTGATCATAAAGCAGCAAAGTAATAATTCATGCCCTACTCCATGTTTTCTTTTGCATCATAATCCATCTTAAAGCAGCTGGAAAGTAGCAGAAGCTGTCCGATGCAATCATGCACCATAAACCACAGGACCCACTTTCCACAAATCTTGCACTTTCCTGTCTCTTTTACCTCCAGTCCTGCAATGTTGAAGCTAAATATTTTGATGCTGACAACCTGTCTATCTATCTCATCTCGCTTACTAATTCCCTGTCTACCTGGCATCTGCCTCTCTTGCTGTCTGTTTGATTCCCAAAGAAGGAAAGGTTTGCATTTATGTAGCACCGTTCACAACCATAGGCAGTCCCAGATGCTTTAGAGTTAATTAAGCTCTATCTGAAGTTAGCCTCTGTTACAATGTAAGTTATATATCTACAGCACATATGCAATTACATTGTATTACATTGGATCTGTCACATGTCAAACGTCACAACTTAAATTGCCACATATATTTATTACACATGTAAAAACAATCTTCAGAAAGGTCTAAAATGCAACTAGTTATTCATTTCCTGCTGCTGTCAGACTGCTGAGAAAGAATCACCGGTCTCATATGTGTTGATTCTTAAAATATACCTGTTTACAGTAGTTAAGCCTAATTAGACACTGCAGCACGCTTCGCATCATAATATTTTTTCTGTATTAATCCCTTGCATTTATGAAACAAAATCTGCATTTTGACTTCCTGTGCATCCCACCATCTGTTCAATGTTTTCTTCTCCTGCGATGTTAACTTGTCCCAGGATGTGGTTCAAAAGGAATTCCCCAATAACTTTCCCGAGAGACTACTGTTCACCTACCAACCATGTACCAGGTCTGTGTGCACTGGAGTTTAGAATAACGAGCCGGGATCTCATTGAAGCGTATGAAATTCTGAAAGGGTTGGACAGACTGGATGCAGAGAAGACGTTTCCCCTGGCTGGGGGGAGGGTTGATAACAACAGTCTCAGGATACAGGAGGGACATTTAGGATTGAGGTGAGCAAAACTTTCTTCACTCAGAGGCTGGTGAACCTGTGGAATTTTCTACCACATAAGGCTGTGAAGGCCAAGCCACTGAATGTATTTAAGAAATAAATACATAGATTTCTAGCTACCAAAGGTACCAAGGAGCATGAGGAGAGTGCGGAAGTATGAGGTTGAGATAGAGGATCAGTCATGGTCATATTGAATGGTGGAGCAGGCTCGATGGACCGAATGGCCTACTCCTTCCCCTATTTTCTGTGTTTCTGAAAACAGTAAGATTTTGTTCTTTAATGGGACATGGGTGTCACTGGCAAGGTCAGCATTTGCTGCACACTCTTAATTGCCACAACCGAGTGGCTCGCTAGGCTATTTCAGAGTGCAGTTAAGAGTCAACTGGGAGAGACAGTGGTATAGTGGTTTTATCTCTTAACGAGTAATCCAGAGACCCAGGATCTGGGGACCCACGTTCAAATCCCATCATGGCAGATGATGGAATTTTTAAAAACTCAAATATCTGCAATTAAAAGTCTAATAATGAAATCATTGCTCATTGTCGTAAAAATCCATGTGCTTCATGAATATCCTTTCGGGAATTTGCCATCTTTACCTGGTCTGGCCTACATGTGACTCTGGACCCATTTGGTTGACTCTTCAAATGGCCTAGAAAGCCCCTCCATTGTATTCAACAGCGACAAATGGAACAAAAAGGAATGAAGCCAGACGGACCACCCGACATCGACTTAGGCACCAGTAACAACAATGGCAAACTCATCGATCCAGCAAAAATCCTTCTTACTAACATCTAGTGGCTTGTGCCAAAGTTGGGAGAGCTGTCTCACAGACCTGTTAAGCAATAGCCTCACGGAATCATAACTTACAAATAATGCCCCAGACACTGCCATCACCATTCCTGGGGATATCCTGTTCCACTAGCAGGATGGACTAAGCAGAGGTGGCGGCACATTGGTATACAGTCAGGAGGGGGTTGCCCAGGAAGTCCTCAACATCAGCCCTGGACCTCATGAAGTCTCAGGTCAAACATGGGCAAGGAAACCTCCTGCTGATTGACACATACAATCCACCCTAAACTGATGAATCAGTACCCCTCCATGTTGAATACTACTTGGAGGAAGCACTGAGGGTGGCAAGGGCACACAATGTACTCAGGTGGTGAGGGAACCAGCACAAAGGAAAGCATACTTGACTCATCCTCAACAACTTGCCTGCCGCAGATACATCTGTCCATGACTGTATCAGTCGGATTGACCACCATAAAGTACTTGTGCGCTTGTACGCACCAAACAAGGGGACGGCGACGTGGAGGAACGTGATGTGCAGGCGCGCACCACGCAGGACCACACCGTGCATGTGCTGATGTCACAACGTGTGGCAACTGTGGCTCCACCCATTTAAAGCAGCAATGCCCCACAAAATCTCGAGAATGCCTAAGGTGTGGCAGACGTGGCCACTATGCTGCCTGCTGTCGAGCAGCTCAGCCTTCCAAGTCACATCGCTTCAGCCAGCCTCGCAGGAATGTTCGGGCAATTCAACCCACGTTCACCGAGTCCGACTCTGACTTCCCACAGAGCAGTGACACCGAGGACCCGAAGGCGCCTTTCCGAGTCGCTGTCATAACAAAGAACAGGCTGTCCCCGAATCAAAGCCAACAGCCGCTGTCGGTGCACAGCATAGATCCAGACGATGAGTGGTGTGCCACCCTGACGGTCAACCAGTCCAAAATACGATTCCGCCTGGACACTGGTGCCTCTGCCAATCTCCTGGCGTGGTCAGCCTTCCAGAGCCTTTGGGTTAAACCAACCATTCTCCCGTTGACCTGCCAACTAATGGACTACAATGGCAACGTCATTCCTGCTACCGGCTCATGTCAACTCGAAGTGATGCACAACTCGCGAAAAGCCATCCTTCCCTTCGAGATCGTGGGCTCCTCGAACGATTCTCTGCTTGGCGCACAGGCGTGCAAAATGCTAAACCTCGTTCAATGAGTGCATTCTCTCTCTCCCGATGACACGTCTGCCTTCCAGGATGCGGACTTCAGGGAGCAACTCAATGCCATCATCGACCAGCACCGCGACATCTTCGAAGGCATGGGCACGCTTCCATATACTTACAAGATCCTACTCAAACAAAACACCACGCCTGTGATTCATGCACCTCGCAGAGTCCCAGCATCCCTCAATGACCGCCTCAAGCAGCAGCTGCAGGACCTCCAAGACCAAAGAGTGCTCTCTAGCGTTACGGAACCAACCGACTGGGTCAGTTCCATGGTGTGCGTAAAGAAGCCTTCTGGTGAGCTCCGGATCTGCATTGACCCAAAGGATCTGAATCGCAACATAATGAGGGAGCATTACCCAATCCCCAAGCACGAAGAGATCATATGCGAGATGGCTCGGGCCAACATCTTCACCAAACTTGACGCCTCGAAAGTATTCAGGCAAGTTCAACTAGACAGATCCAGCAGAAAACAGCGTACCTTTAACACCCCGTTTGGCAGATACTGCTACAACAGGGTGCCATTTGGGATTATATCGGCATCAGAAGTATTCCACCGGATCATGGAACAAATGATGGAGGGCATTGAGGGTGTTCAAGTCTACGTTGATGACATCATCATTTGGTCCACCACCCCGCAGGAGCATATCAGTCGCCTCCAGCACGTTTTCAAATGCATACGGGAGCAGGGCCTACGCCTCAACAGAGCCAAATGCTCCTTTAGACGGAACTCAAGTTCCTAGGGGACCACATCTCCCGGTTGGGTGTACGGCCGGAGGCGGACAAGGTGGCTGCCATCACAGCCATGCAAAAGCCAGAGGATAAGAAGGCGGTACTCCGATTTTTGGGCATGGTCAACTTCCTAGGGAAGTTCATCCCTAACCTCGCCTCCCATACCACAGCTCTTCGGAACCTGGTCAGGAAGACGACAGACTTCCAATGGCTTCCTGCCCACGAGCGTGAATGGGAAGAGCTTAAGACCAAGCTCACCACGGCCCCGGTATTGGCATTTTTTGATCCCACGAAGGAAACAAAAATTTAGACGGATGCCAGCCAATCTGGCATTGGGGCAGTGCTCCTGCAACGCGATGAGGCCTCATGATGGGCCCCCATTGCATATGCGTCACGCGCCGTGACCCCCACGGAACAGCGCTACGCGCAGATAGAAAAGGAGTGCCTGGGCCTGTTGACCGATGTCGTCAAATTTCATAATTACGTATACAGCCTTCCCCAATTCACTGTCGAGACTGACCATCGACCGCTGGTCAACATAATACAAAAAGACCTGAATGATATGACGCCTCGCCTCCAGCGCATTCTGCTTAAACTCCGGCGATACGACTTTCAGCTCCTATACACCCCGGGCAAAGACCTGATCATAGCCGACGCTCTGTCCAGGGCAGTCAACACCCCGTGTGACCCAGCGGGATTCGTCTGCCAGGTTGACGCCCATGTGGCCTTCGCGGCCTCCAATCTGCCGGCCACGGATGAACGCCTCATCCAAATTCGCAGAGAGACTGCGGCTGACCCCCTGCTACAGCGTGTCATGCGCCACCTGACGGACGGGTGGCTTAAGGGCCAATGCCCGCAGTTCTACAATATCAGAGACGATCTGGCAGTAGTCGATGGTGTCCTCCTGAAGCTGGACTGCATTGTGATCCCGCACAGCATGCGCCAGCTCATCTTGGAACAGCTACACGAGGGCCATCTTGGCGTGGAGAAGTGCCGCCGACGGGCCCGAGAGGCAGTGTACTGGCCCGGCATCAACGACGACATCGCCAACGCAATGCTCAACTGCCCCACCTGTCAGCGGTTCCAGCCGGCCCAACCACGTGAGACCCTACAGCCCCATGAGTTGGTCACGTCCCCTTGGTCTAAGTTCAGCGTCGACCTGTTCCATGCGCTCGGCAGGGACTATGTTCTGATTGTAGACTATTTTTCGAACTACCCGGAGGTGGTACGCTTGCACGACATCACATCATCTGCGGTCATCTGTGCCTGTAAGGACACCTTTGCTCGACACGGCATCCCACTCACTGTGATGTTGGACAATGGCCCCTGCTTCGCGAGCCAGGAATGGTCCAACTTTGCCAGGAGGTACAACCTTGTGCATGTGACATCCAGTTCCCTGCATCCCCAATCCAATGGCAAAGCAGAAAAGGGCGTCCACATCGTCAAACGGCTCCTCTGCAAGGCTGCAGATGTGGGATCCGACTTCTACCTCGCCTTGCTGGCCTATCGCTCGGCCCCACTGTCCACGGGCCTGTCGCCAGCCCAGCTGCTCATGGGTCGCACCCTGGGGACGACGGTGCCGTCCATTCACGTCCCAGACCTCGACCACGCTCCGGTCCTTCAACGGATGCAACAGTCTCGTGCACAAGACAAGGCGGCTCATGACGCTCGGGCAGCTGATCTCCCTGCTCTGGCTCCAGATGACAACGTCCGCATCCATCTTCCGGAGGGTGGCTGGTCTGCAACTGCTGAGGTTCTTCGGCAGGTGGTTCCCCGCTCGTTCCTGGTTCGCCTACCGGATGGTTCCATTCTGCGCCGTAATCGACGTGCCCTTCGTCTCGTTCCACGCTCGCTACGTGATCCTCCGCCAGTGCCACGCCCTCCTGTTGTCCCTGACCTGGACTATGCGGAGATTCCGGACACTCTGCATCCTCCTCACTCTGACGCAGTCCAGCCCGTTCCTCAGCCGGCGGCTCCTGACCCACCTTTGAGGCGGTCAACCAGAATTTGTCGCCCACCTCAGAAACTTGATTTATGAACTTTACACTGATGGACTCTCTGATCTGTTCTGTTATCCTGTTTCATCGTTCCAGTTGTTTGTATATAATGTTCATCATGTTGTTGGTGTGACACCCTGTTTCTCTGCACCAGGCACCTTCCCGTGTAAATAGATTAGCCTCATGTACATAGTCATGTAAATAACATGTACACACATAGGTACATTCACTACACAATATTTATTGTCACGCAGGCACATGTTCTTTATATAAAAGGAGGGATGTCATAATATACACCAGCATATCATGGTGCAGACACACACACACTGATGGACACACAGTGGGACCAATCAGCATACACAATACTGCAGCCAATCACCAGTGAGAGCACACGCACTATAAAGACAGGGAACATGAGAGTTCCCGCTCATTCGAGTAGCAGCCAGCTCGGAGCACAGAGCTCACAGCCTGCAACACAGACGTTCACCATGCACTGAGTGCATCAACTGGTTAGGACTAGGCCAGGGTCAATAGTTAAAGCTGGTATTGCATTTACCCACAGTTCAAGTATGTTTATATAGTTAACCTTCTAATAAAATAGAGTTGCACCTCTTCAAGTGTTGGTGACCTGGTTGTGATCCAGAACACCCAACACATCAAAGGGGACAGTAGCAACTCAGATACAAAACTGACTGAGTAACAGGTAACAAAGAGTAGTGGTTAATCAATGCTTTTAAGCCCAGTTGAAGTTTAGCAGTGGAGTTCCCCAAGGACCTTTGCTTTTCCTGATATATATTAATGACCTAGACCTTGTGTATGGGGCACAATTTCAAAGTTTGCAGATGATACGAAACTTGGAAGCATTGTGAACTCTGAGGAGGATAGTGCAGAACTTCAAAAGGACATGGACAAGTTGAAAGAATGGGTGGAAAGGTGGAGTTCAATGAGAACAGACAAATTAAAGAGATCCTGTCTAAAAAGAAGGTTAAGTTTGGGCTACTTTTTCCGGCGCGGCTTTGGGTCACTTACCGGGAACAGCAACATTATTTTGATGACCCGGAGGAAGCGACGATGGACGTCGCTGAGGGGCATGGACTGGTGCCAAACTGAGGACCCATGGGCTCAAGTTAGAGTGTTTCAAGGGATGTTTGCATGTGTTTGTGGATTGCCCTTCGTGTTAGCGATGTCGTTCGGCGTGTTCTTTTACTTAAAATTTGGGGTGTTCTTGTGTTTGTTTTTGCCTGTTTGAAAGTTTTAAAATTAAAGCCAAAGTCATAGTTAAAGGTTAAGTTATTGGGTGCTGGGGGGCTGTACGTGTTCTTTTTGCTATTTTTCTGGTAATGTGGGGAGGGGGGGTGGGTGGTAGTGCCCACCTCATTACACAGTTTGAATTGCACTATTGTGGGGGCAAGCTTTGTTCTTCGTTTATTTTCTCTCTGTTTCAGTCCCAGAGCGATTGCTCGAACAGGGCTGTTCTGGGGAAGTGGTGTTGAGGGGCGGGGGGGGAAGGGAGCGGGGGGACAATAGGGGGGAGACATGGTGGCGCCGGAGTATATGGAAGGGGTTAGGTTACAGGGGGTTGTTGGTGGGGGGGGAGGGGGGAAGATGATCTGCTGACGAGGGAGGGAACTGAACCAGGTATCAGGGAAGAGATCGGGGGTGGGAGCTGGCAAGAGGATGAGCAGGGGAGGCGCGGCATATGGGCAGGGGGTGGGCCCAAGAAGGGGGTTGGCTGATCGGCGTAGGGAGGGGGCAGGATGCCCTCCAACCAGGCTGATCACCTGGAATGTTCGAGGGTTAAACGGGCCGGTCTTGAGGGCACGTGTGTTCCCGCACTTAAGGGCTCTGAAGGCGGATGTAATGTTGCTGCAGGAGACACATTTGGAAGTGGCGGACCAGATTAGATTACGGAAGGGCTGGGTTAGCCAGTTCTTCCATTCGGGGCTTGACGCGAAGACCAGAGGGGTCGCGATCATGATTAACAAACGGGTTCAATTTGAGGCGGACAGCACAGTTGCGGATGGGGGTGGTAGATTTCTCATGGTCCGGGGTAACCTTGAGGGGGTTGGGGTGGTCCTAGTGAATGTTTACGCTGCAGTTTCATCAAAAGGCTGCTGGGGAAAATCCCCGACTTGGATTCGCACAAGTTGATTATGGGTGGGGACTTTAATACAGTCCTTGATCCCGACCTGAATCGGTCGTGCTCCAGACGGGCAGGGTCCCGGCAATGGCAAGGGAACTGAGGGGGTTCATGGAACAAACGGGGGGGGTAGACCCCTGGAGAATCAGTCAGCCGACGGGGAAGGAGTTCTCGTTCTATTCACATGTTCACAAGGTTTATTCTCGTATTGACTTCTTTATTATAAGTAGGGACTTTTTGGAGGGGGTGAGGGATACAGAATACTCGACGATCACTATTTCGGACCATGCTCCACATTGGGTCGACCTGCAGGTCTGCAAAGAAAGTTACCAGCGCCCACAATGGAGGTTAGAGGTGGGATTGTTGGCAGATGAGGGTGTGTATGAGAGAGTGGGGAAATGCATGCAAAACTACCTGCAGGTCATCGATACAGGGGAAGTCTCAGCAGCGGTGCTCTGGGAGGCACTGAAGGCGGTGGGGAGAGGGGACCTGATCTCAATCCGAGACCATAGGGACAGAACAGACAAAGCGGAGATGGACAGACTGGTTCAGGAGATGATACGGACGGACAGCGAATAAGCGGAGTCCCCGAGGGCAGAGATACTTAGGGAACGACAGAGACTGCAGGCGGAGCTGGGGGCGCTATCCACTGGGAAGGCCGTAGAGCAGCTCAGAAAGGCCAGGGGCGCGGTGTAAGATTATGGGGAGAAAGCCAGCAGAATGCTTGCACAGCAACTTAGGAAGAGGGAGGCAGCCAGGGAAATAGGGACAGTAGTGGATGGGGCAGGGAACCAGGTTGGAGACCCGGCAGGATTTAACAGGGTATTCAGGGACTTTTACAGCAAGCTGTATACCTCGGAACCCCCCACGGGGCCGGAGGGGATGAGGCGCTACTTAGATGGGCTGACCTTCCCAAAGGTGGGCAGGGGGATGGTAAAGGGGCTGTGGGCTCTGATTAGGGCTGAAGAAGTAATGGGGGGCCTGAAGGCCATGCAGTCGGGTAAAGCCCCGGGGCCGGACGGGTACCCAGCGGAGTTCTACAAAAAGTTCTCGGGATAGTGGGGCCAGTGCTGGTTAGGGTGATTAACGAGGCGAGGGACAATGGGGCATTACCCTCAACGATGTCGCAAGCCACCATCTTGCTGATACTAAAACGGGATAAAGATCCGGAAGCCTGTGGGTCCTATAGGCCAATCTCCTTGATTAATGTTGACACTAAACTACTGGCCAAGATCCTGGCGTCCAGAATCGAAGACTGTGTACCAGACTTGACTGTGGAGGACCAAACAGGGTTTGTAAAGGGCAGGCAGCTGGTAGCCAACCTAAGAAGGCTACTCAATGTGATTATGATGCCCCCGGAGGGCAGAGAAGTGGCGGTACTGGTGGCAATGGATGCCGAAAAGGCTTTTGACCGGGTGGAGTGGGACTATTTATGGGAGGTGCTGGGACGGTTTGGGTTTGGGGAAGGCTTTGTGGACTGGGTTAGACTGCTATATCAGGCCCCGAAGGCTAGTGTAAAGACGAACAGGATGACATCTGAGTATTTTCGACTATACCGTGGGACAAGACAGGGATGCCCCCTCTCGATTGCTGTTTGCGTTTGCCATAGAACCGCTGGCAATTGCTCTGAGAGCGGCAAGGGGATGGAAGGGAATGGTCAGGGGGGGGTAGAACACAAGGTCTCGCTCTACGCGGATGACCTGTTTTTGTACGTGTCGGATCCAGTGGCAGGGATGAACGGGATTATGGAAATCCTAGGGGAATTTGGCCGGTTTTCGGGGTTCAAGTTGAACATGGCAAAGAGCAAGATGTTTGTGGTGCAGGCGAGGGGTCGGGTGAATAGGCTGAGGGAGCTACCGTTTAGGCTGATTGGGGAAAGTTTTAGGTATTTAGGGATACTAGTGGCGCAGGACTGGGGCAGGATGCATAGGTTGAACTTGTCTATGCTGGTGGAGCAAATGAGGAGCGAGTTTCGGAGATGGGATGCGCTCCCGCTGTCACTAGAGGAGAGAGTACAGACAGTGAAGATGATGATCCTCCCAAGATTCCTGTTTATTTTTCAGTGTCTCCCTATTTTCATTCCGCGGTCCTTCTTTAAAAGGATCAATACAATCATCCTGGGATTTGTTTGGGCGGGGAATTCCCCGCAGGTAAAGAGGGGGATGCTGGAACGGAGCCGTAGCGAGGGGGACTGGCGTTGCCGAACCTCAGCAACTACTACTGGGTGGCTAACATAACCATGATAACGAAATGGATGGTGAGTACGGGGCCGGTTTGGGGGCGGGTGGAGGCTGCTTCGTGCAGGGCCACCAGCTTGGCAGCCCTGGTCACGGCTCCTCGCCGGCCAAGTACTCCACCAGCCCTATAGTGGTGGCGGCTCTGCGGATTTAGGGCCAATGGAGGAAGTATGCGGGGGAAGTGGGAGCGTCGGTCTGGTCCCCAATATGTGACAACCACCGATTTGTCCCGGGGAAGATGGACGGTGGGTTTCGAGCGTGGTGGAGGGCGGGTTGGGAAGGATGGGCGACTTGTTCCTGGAAGGGAGCTTCGCAAGCAAGAGGGCGCTGGAGAAGAAGTTCGGGCTGGCAAGGGGAAATTACTTTCGGTACTTGCAGGTGCGGGATTTTGTATGTAGACAGGTCCCGTCCTTTCCACACCTTCCACCAAGGGGGATCCAGGACAGGGTAATTTCCAGGGGAGAGGTAGGAGAGGGGAGAGTCTCGGATATTTATAAGGAGCTTATGGGAGCGGAGGACACAGGGACCGAGGAACTGAAACTCAAGTGGAAGGAGGAGCTTGGTGGGGAGTTGGAGGGAGGCGTATGGGCAGACGCTCTGAGGAGGGTAAATGCAACCGCAACATGTGCCATGCTCAGCCTGATTCAGTTCAAGGTAGTTCACCAGGCCCACATGACGGTGGCCCGGATGAGTAAATTCTTTGGGCAGGAGGACAAGTGTGCTAGATGTGCGGGAGGACCAGCGAACCATGTCCACATGTTCTGGGCGTGCCCAAAACTGAGGGGGTACTGGCAGGGATTTGCGGATGTCATGTCCCGGGTACTGAAAACAAGGGTGGCGATGAGTCCAGAGGTGGCGATTTTTGGGGTGTTGGTGGACCCGGGAGTCCAGGAGGGGATAGTGGCCTTTGCTTCACCGGTAGCCCGGCGATGAATACTGTTGGCCTGGAGGAACTCAAAGCCCCCAAAGACCGAAGTATGGTTGTCGGACATGGCAGATTTTCTCGGCTTGGAAAAAATCAAGTTCGCCTTACGAGGATCACTATTGGGGTTTGCCCGGAGGTGGCAACCATTCATCGACTTCTTCGCGGGGAACTAATCGTCACCGGGGGTGGGGGGGGGGGGATAAGACATTAGTTCAGCCTTAACTGTAGTATTGTGTCCAGTTCTGAGCACCGTACTTTAAGAAGGATGTGGATTGGAGAGAGTGTGGAAAAGATTCACAAGAATGATTCCAGAGATGAGGAACTTGAGTTTTGGAGACAGATTGGAGAAGTTCAGACTGTTTTCCTTGTAGAAAAGAAGGCTGAGAGGATATTTGGTGAAGGCATTCAAAATCATGAAGGTTCTGGACAGAATTGATCAGGAGAAGCTGCACCCACTCATGAACAGATCAAGAATGCCACTTTCTCCACGTTGATTTTGTGCAGGCACGTTGGCACAGTGGTTAACACAGCTGCCTCACAGCTCCAGGGACCCGGGTTCAATTATGACCTCGGGTGACTGTGTGGAGTTTGCACTTTCTCCCCATGTCTGCATGGGTTTCCTCTGGGTACTCTGTTTCCTCCCACAGTCCAAAGATGTGCAGGTTAGGTGGATTGGTCACCCTAAATAGTCCCTTAAATGTCCAAAGGATAGGTGCGGTTAAGGGGATAGGGCAGGGGATTGGGCCTAGGTAGGGCAATCAATCGGAGGGCCCATGCAGGCTCGATGGACTGAATGGCCTCCTCTGCACAGTAGGGATTCTATGATCCTAAGGATCAGAGGGCACAGATTTAAAATACTTAGAAAAAGAAGCAAAAGCGATACAAAAAGAAAACGTTTTCATGCAGCAAGTGATTAAGGTCTGGAATGCTTTGCCTGAGATGTGGTGGAGGCAGGAAGCACTCAGAAGGAAATTAGCTGAATATCTGAAAAGGAAGAATGTTCAAGGTTACAGGGGGAAGACAGGCAAAAAGTCAATTGTTCATTCGGAGCACCGGTGAAGACATGATGGTTCAAATTGCCTCTTTCTGCACTGTAACAATTCTGCCTTCTGTGATATGGGGCAACAAGAATTGGGAATGCAGCCTTCTTGCATGGTACACACCTTTTTTATGAATACGAGATGCTGAGTGAAAAATAGCACCAATTCCAGATTTAAGAGTCAGGAATCATTTCCACCCCTCACTAATTGGCTGTTAAATTTACCACAGGACAGTAATAGTACAGCAGACTGTTCCCACGCTTTAGTGAGGCATGAGCATTGTTAGATGTGACAAGCAATGCAAATGGACATAACATGACAGATTAGCATGCAAAAGCCTTTAGTTTTACACCATTTCCCACTGTTGCTGGATGGAAACATGTTGGCCTTTTTGGCCATTTCCCAATATTTTTAAAGTGTTAGTCATGCACCATTATGGAGACAATTCCCAAGACATATGTTTGCCAAACTGGAATTTTTTTCAAGTTATTGAGTGTAGGGAAATCGATATCTTTATTTCCTTCTGATGCCTCACTCAAATTATTCCTTTTTCCAATCAAGGGCTTATACATTGAGTATCTATATAACATTGGAAAGGTGTTGTCCGAGCTCAGTGCCCACAGATCATAATTTTTCACTTGGAGATCAGGGGAGGGTACTGTCACTGGCTAACTAACAAGAGTAGAGACTCTTACAGTTGAGACCAATTGTAACATTCTTAATGTCATCCAAATGGAAATGGGCCAAGTCAGTGCAAACTGGGGATCAAACCTATGACCTCCCTGAGCTGTCTGTTTCAACACCCACCAAACCATCCAGGAGCTCCATATATCAGTTCAAAAAATACACATAAAACAACTTAAACATATGGTCGGAAATGGTGGCACCAATTTATTCACATCAGAATGCAGCGTCAAGTTCATGGAGGTCAGTAAAGCTAAAACAATGTGGTTGTTTAATGAGCTCTCAAAGGATCAGACTAACACTACATCACCCCCTTCAGAAATAATGCAAGTTTAAGTTTTCTTTTCCAATTGGAAATACTTTCTGCACTGGATCTAATCAACCCAGCTTTCCTATTGATTCAGTCTGTTTGGGTTTTGAAATGTAACCAGTCTGATTGACAAAGAACAAAGAACAAAGAAATGTACAGCACAGGAACAGGCCCTTCGGCCCTCCAAGCCCGTGCCGACCATACTGCCCGACTAAACTACAATCTTCTACACTTCCTGGGTCCGTATCCTTCTATTCCCATCCTATTCATATATTTGTCAAGATGCCCCTTAAATGTCCCTATCGTCCCTGCCTCCACTACCTCCTCCGGTAGTGAGTTCCAGGCACCCACTACCCTCTGCGTAAAAAACTTGCCTCGTACATCTACTCTAAACTTTGCCCCTCTCACCTTAAACCTATGCCCCCTAGTAATTGACCCCTCTACCCTGGGGAAAAGCCTCTGACTATCCACTCTGTCTATGCCCCTCATAATTTTGTATACCTCTATCAGGTCGCCCCTCAACCTCCTTCGTTCCAGTGAGAACAAACCGAGTTTATTCAATCGCTCCTCATAGCTTATGCCCTCCATACCAGGCAACATTCTGGTAAATCTCTTCTGCACCCTCTCTAAAGCCTCCACATCCTTCTGGTAGTGTGGCGACCAGAATTGAACACTATACTCCAAGTGTGGCCTAACTAAGGTTCTATACAGCTGCAACATGACTTGCCAATTCTTATACTCAATGCCCCGGCCAATGAAGGCAAGCATGCCGTATGCCTTCTTGACTACCTTCTCCACCTGTGTAGCCCCTTTCAGTGATCTGTGGACCTGTACTCCTAGATCTCTTTGACTTTCAATACTCTTGAGGGTTCTACCATTCACTGTATATTCCCTACCTGCATTAGCCCTTCCAAAATGCATTACCTCACATTTGTCCAGGTTAAACTCCATCTGCCATCTCTCCGCCCAAGTCTCCAGACAATCTAAATCCTGCTGTATCCTCAGACAGTCCTCATCGCTATCCGCAATTCCACCAACCTTTGTGTCGTCTGCAAACTTACTAATCAGACCAGTTACATTTTCCTCCAAATCATTTATATATACTACAAAGAGCAAAGGTCCCAGCACTGATCCCTGTGGAACACCACTGGTCACAGCCCTCCAATTAGAAAAGCATCCCTCCATTGCTACCCTCTGCCTTCTATGGCCTAGCCAGTTCTGTATCCACCTTGCCAGTTCACCCCTGATCCCGTGTGACTTCACCTTTTGTACTAGTCTACCATGAGGGACCTTGTCAAAGGCCTTACTGAAGTCCATATAGACAACATCTACTGCCCTACCTGCATCAATCATCTTAGTGACCTCCTCGAAAAACTCTATCAAGTTAGTGAGACACGACCTCCCCTTCACAAAACCGTGCTGCCTCTCACTAATACGTCCATTTGCTTCCAAATGGGAGTAGATCCTGTCTCGAAGAATTCTCTCCAGTAATTTCCCTACCACTGAAGTAAGGCTCACCGGCCTGTAGTTCCCGGGATTATCCCTGCCACCCTTCTTAAACAGAGGAACAACATTGGCTATTCTCCAGTCCTCCGGGACATCCCCTGAAGACAGCGAGGATCCAAAGATTTCTGTCAAGGCCTCAGCAATTTCCTCTCCAGCTTCCTTCAGTATTCTGGGGTAGATCCCATCCGGCCCTGGGGACTTATCTACCTTAATATTTTTTAAGACACCCAACA
Organism: Scyliorhinus torazame; assembly: GCF_047496885.1. Taxonomy (NCBI): domain Eukaryota; kingdom Metazoa; phylum Chordata; class Chondrichthyes; order Carcharhiniformes; family Scyliorhinidae; genus Scyliorhinus; species Scyliorhinus torazame. The sequence goes on from NC_092724.1 coordinate 48,416,794, forward strand.
CCTCGTCTTTTTGGATCACAATGTGACCCAGGCTATCTACACCCCCTTCTCCAGACTCAACATCTACCAATTCCTTCTCTTTGGTGAATACTGATGCAAAGTATTCATTTAGTACCTCGCCCATTTCCTCTGGCTCCACACATAGATTCCCTTGCCTATCCTTCAGTGGGCCAACCCTTTCCCTGGCTACCCTCTTGCTTTTTATGTAAGTGTAAAAAGCCTTGGGATTTTCCTTAACCCTATTTGCCAATGACTTTTCATGACCCCTTCTAGCCCTCCTGACTCCTTGCTTAAGTTCCTTCCTACTTTCCTTATATGCCACACAGGCTTCGTCTGTTCCCAGCCTTTTAGCCCTGACAAATGCCTCCTTTTTCTTTTTGACGAGGCCTACAATATCACTCGTCAACCAAGGTTCCCGAAAATTGCCGTATTTATCTTTCTTCCTCACAGGAACATGCCTGTCCTGTATTCCTTTCAACTGACACTTGAAAGCCTCCCACATGTCAGATGTTGATTTGCCCTCAAACATCCGCCCCCAATCTATGTTCTTCAGTTCCCGCCTAATATTGTTATAATTAGCCTTCCCCCAGTTTAGCACATTCATCCTCGGACCACTCTTATCCTTGTCCACCAGTACTTTAAAACTTACTGAATTGTGGTCACTGTTACCGAAATGCTCCCCTACTGAAACATCTACCACCTGGCCGGGCTCATTCCCCAATACCAGGTCCAGTACCGCCCCTTCCCTAGTTGGACTGTTTACATATTGTTTTAAGAAGCCCTCCTGGATGCTCCTTACAAACTCTGCCCCGTCTAAGCCCCTGGCACTAAGTGAGTCCCAGTCAATATTGGGGAAGTTGAAGTCTCCCATCACCACAACCCTGTTGTTTTTACTCTTTTCCAAAATCTGTCTACCTATCTGCTCCTCTATCTCCCGCTGGCTGTTGGGAGGCCTGTAGTATACCCCCAACATTGTGACTGCACCCTTCTTATTCCTGATCTCTACCCATATAGCCTCACTGCCCTCTGAGGTGTCCTCTCGCTGTATAGCTGTGATACTCTCCTGAACAAGTAGCGCAACTCCGCCTCCCCTTTTACATCCCCCTCTATCCCGCCTGAAACATCTAAATCCTGGAACGTTTAGCTGCCAATCCTGCCCTTCCCTCAACCAGGTCTCTGTAATGGCAACAACATCATAGTTCCAAGTAGTAATCCAAGCTCTAAGTTCATCTGCCTTACCCGTAATGCTCCTTGCATTAAAACATATGCACTTCAGGCCACCAGACCCGCTGTGTTCAGCAACTTCTCCCCGTCTGCGCTGCCTCAGAGCCACACTGTCCCTATTCCCTAGTTCTCCCTCAATGCTCTCACCTTCTGACCTATTGCTCCCGTGCCCACCCCCCTGCCATACTAGTTTAAACCCTCCCGTGTGACACTAGCAAACCTCGCGGCCAGGATATTTATGCCTCTCCGGTTTAGATGCAACCCGTCCATCTTATACAGGTCACACCTGCCCCGGAAGAGCTCCCAGTGGTCCAGATAACAGAAACCCTCCCTCCTACACCAGCTGTTTAGCCACGTGTTTGTCTGCTCTATCTTCCTATTTCTAGCCTCACTGGCACGTGGCACAGGGAGTAATCCCGAGATTACAACCCTCGAGGTCCTGTCTTTTAACTTTCTGCCTAGCTCCCTGAACTCCTGCTGCAGGACCTCATGTCCCTTCCTGCCTATGTCGTTAGTACCAATATGTATAACGACCTCTGCCTGTTTGCCCTCCCCCTTCAGGATTCCCTCTACCCGTTCGGAGACATCCTGGACCCTGGCACCAGGGAGGCAACATACCATCCTGGAGTCTCTTTCACGTCCACAGAAGCGCCTATCTGTGCCCCTGACTATAGAGTCCCCTATAACTATTGCTCTTCTGCGCTTTGACCCTCCCTTCTGAACATCAGAGCCAGCCGTGGTGCCACTGCTCTGGCTGCTGCTGTTTTCCCCTGATAGGCTGTCCCCCCCGACAGTATCCAAAGGGGTATATCTGTTCGAGAGGGGGACAACCACAGGGGATTCCTGCACTGACTGCCTGCCCTTTCTGGTGGTCACCCATTTCTCTGCCTGCACCTTGGGTGTGACCACACTTACATAACTGCGATCTATGACGCTTTCCGCCACCTGCATGCTCCTAAGTGCATCCAATTGCTGCTCCAACCGAACCATGCGGTCTGTGAGGAGCTGCAGTTGGGTGCACTTTCTGCAGATGAAGCCATCCGGGACGCTGGAAGCCTCCCGGACCTGCCACATCTCACAGTCAGAGCACAGCACCCCTCTAACTGACATTGCGTCAATTAATTAAAATTAAAATTTGTCTTTTTTTTTTATAAATACTTTTCTTAAATTTCAAAGTTACTGTCAACTATCTGTTTCCTAGCACTAGATTTCTAATAGAAATGCGATAGCCAACTATAATATTTTCCGATCTCTGGCTTAGATATCCTCTAAATTATAATTAAGTTATTATGTTTAATTAGTTCCCAAATACTCAAAAAAATTTAGGTTAGAATCCCAACCAGCCACTCAGGTCACAGCTTTTCTGTGAAGTCACTTCAGTTTCCCCCCGACGCACACAATTTGAAAAACAGGTATAAAAGTAAAAATCACTTGCTTACCTTCTGAGATGTTCTCAGGTTCTCTCGCTGACAGAGACTGCTCCTCCACCTCCAATCCTTGACCTGCACAATGCTAATAATATAATAATATAATATGGCACTTACCTTACACCAATGGGTCTTATTATTAGGTTAGAGGAGGAGGGTGGGTGGGAGACACTACACGTGTAGTGTCTCGGGTTTCCTCTCCACCAGAATTTATTGGTTTGGGGGGGGGGGGGGGTTGCCAGAGGTCGAACTTCCGGTTCCCGCCGAAATCCAAAGGGCTGCTCCTGTAAAGGTAAGTGCTTTTAAATTCACTACTCACCTCCCAGAAGGCCCCTGCGCACCGCTGCCGCCGAAATCCAAAGGGCTGCTCCTGTAAAGGTAAGTGCTTTTAAATTCACTACTCACCTCCCAGAAGGCCCCTGCGCACCGCTGCCGCCGAAATCCAAAGGGCTGCTCCTGTAAAGGTAAGTGCTTTTAAATTCACTACTCACCTCCAAGAAGGCCCCTGCGCACCGCTGCCGCCGAAATCCAAAGGGCTGCTCCTGTAAAGGTAAGTGCTTTTAAATTCACTACTCACCTCCCAGAAGGCCCCTGCGCACCGCTGCCGCCGAAATCCAAAGGGCTGCTCCTGTAAAGGTAAGTGCTTTTAAATTCACTACTCACCTCCCAGAAGGCCCCTGCGCACCGCTGCCGCCGAAATCCAAAGGGCTGCTCCTGTAAAGGTAAGTGCTTTTAAATTCACTACTCACCTCCCAGAAGGCCCCTGCGCACCGCTGCCGCCGAAATCCAAAGGGCTGCTCCTGTAAAGGTAAGTGCTTTTAAATTCACTACTCACCTCCCAGAAGGCCCCTGCGCACCGCTGCCGCCGAAATCCAAAGGGCTGCTCCTGTAAAGGTAAGTGCTTTTAAATTCACTACTCACCTCCCAGAAGGCCCCTGCGCACCGCTGCCGCCGAAATCCAAAGGGCTGCTCCTGTAAAGGTAAGTGCTTTTAAATTCACTACTCACCTCCAAGAAGGCCCCTGCGCACCGCTGCCGCCGAAATCCAAAGGGCTGCTCCTGTAAAGGTAAGTGCTTTTAAATTCACTACTCACCTCCCAGAAGGCCCCTGCGCACCGCTGCCGCCGAAATCCAAAGGGCTGCTCCTGTAAAGGTAAGTGCTTTTAAATTCACTACTCACCTCCCAGAAGGCCCCTGCGCACCGCTGCCGCCGAAATCCAAAGGGCTGCTCCTGTAAAGGTAAGTGCTTTTAAATTCACTACTCACCTCCCAGAAGGCCCCTGCGCACCGCTGCCGCCGAAATCCAAAGGGCTGCTCCTGTAAAGGTAAGTGCTTTTAAATTCACTACTCACCTCCAAGAAGGCCCCTGCGCACCGCTGCCGCCGAAATCCAAAGGGCTGCTCCTGTAAAGGTAAGTGCTTTTAAATTCACTACTCACCTCCCAGAAGGCCCCTGCGCACCGCTGCCGCCGAAATCCAAAGGGCTGCTCCTGTAAAGGTAAGTGCTTTTAAATTCACTACTCACCTCCCAGAAGGCCCCTGCGCACCGCTGCCGCCGAAATCCAAAGGGCTGCTCCTGTAAAGGTAAGTGCTTTTAAATTCACTACTCACCTCCAAGAAGGCCCCTGCGCACCGCTGCCGCCGAAATCCAAAGGGCTGCTCCTGTAAAGGTAAGTGCTTTTAAATTCACTACTCACCTCCCAGAAGGCCCCTGCGCACCGCTGCCGCCGAAATCCAAAGGGCTGCTCCTGTAAAGGTAAGTGCTTTTAAATTCACTACTCACCTCCCAGAAGGCCCCTGCGCACCGCTGCCGCCGAAATCCAAAGGGCTGCTCCTGTAAAGGTAAGTGCTTTTAAATTCACTACTCACCTCCCAGAAGGCCCCTGCGCACCGCTGCCGCCGAAATCCAAAGGGCTGCTCCTGTAAAGGTAAGTGCTTTTAAATTCACTACTCACCTCCAAGAAGGCCCCTGCGCACCGCTGCCGCCGAAATCCAAAGGGCTGCTCCTGTAAAGGTAAGTGCTTTTAAATTCACTACTCACCTCCCAGAAGGCCCCTGCGCACCGCTGCCGCCGAAATCCAAAGGGCTGCTCCTGTAAAGGTAAGTGCTTTTAAATTCACTACTCACCTCCCAGAAGGCCCCTGCGCACCGCTGCCGCCGAAATCCAAAGGGCTGCTCCTGTAAAGGTAAGTGCTTTTAAATTCACTACTCACCTCCAAGAAGGCCCCTGCGCACCGCTGCCGCCGAAATCCAAAGGGCTGCTCCTGTAAAGGTAAGTGCTTTTAAATTCACTACTCACCTCCCAGAAGGCCCCTGCGCACCGCTGCCGCCGAAATCCAAAGGGCTGCTCCTGTAAAGGTAAGTGCTTTTAAATTCACTACTCACCTCCCAGAAGGCCCCTGCGCACCGCTGCCGCCGAAATCCAAAGGGCTGCTCCTGTAAAGGTAAGTGCTTTTAAATTCACTACTCACCTCCCAGAAGGCCCCTGCGCACCGCTGCCGCCGAAATCCAAAGGGCTGCTCCTGTAAAGGTAAGTGCTTTTAAATTCACTACTCACCTCCAAGAAGGCCCCTGCGCACCGCTGCCGCCGAAATCCAAAGGGCTGCTCCTGTAAAGGTAAGTGCTTTTAAATTCACTACTCACCTCCCAGAAGGCCCCTGCGCACCGCTGCCGCCGAAATCCAAAGGGCTGCTCCTGTAAAGGTAAGTGCTTTTAAATTCACTACTCACCTCCCAGAAGGCCCCTGCGCACCGCTGCCGCCGAAATCCAAAGGGCTGCTCCTGTAAAGGTAAGTGCTTTTAAATTCACTACTCACCTCCCAGAAGGCCCCTGCGCACCGCTGCCGCCGAAATCCAAAGGGCTGCTCCTGTAAAGGTAAGTGCTTTTAAATTCACTACTCACCTCCCAGAAGGCCCCTGCGCACCGCTGCCGCCGAAATCCAAAGGGCTGCTCCTGTAAAGGTAAGTGCTTTTAAATTCACTACTCACCTCCCAGAAGGCCCCTGCGCACCGCTGCCGCCGAAATCCAAAGGGCTGCTCCTGTAAAGGTAAGTGCTTTTAAATTCACTACTCACCTCCCAGAAGGCCCCTGCGCACCGCTGCCGCCGAAATCCAAAGGGCTGCTCCTGTAAAGGTAAGTGCTTTTAAATTCACTACTCACCTCCCAGAAGGCCCCTGCGCACCGCTGCCGCCGAAATCCAAAGGGCTGCTCCTGTAAAGGTAAGTGCTTTTAAATTCACTACTCACCTCCCAGAAGGCCCCTGCGCACCGCTGCCGCCGAAATCCAAAGGGCTGCTCCTGTAAAGGTAAGTGCTTTTAAATTCACTACTCACCTCCAAGAAGGCCCCTGCGCACCGCTGCCGCCGAAATCCAAAGGGCTGCTCCTGTAAAGGTAAGTGCTTTTAAATTCACTACTCACCTCCCAGAAGGCCCCTGCGCACCGCTGCCGCCGAAATCCAAAGGGCTGCTCCTGTAAAGGTAAGTGCTTTTAAATTCACTACTCACCTCCCAGAAGGCCCCTGCGCACCGCTGCCGCCGAAATCCAAAGGGCTTCTCCTGTAAAGGTAAGTGCTTTTAAATTCACTACTCACCTCCCAGAAGGCCCCTGCGCACCGCTGCCGCCGAAATCCAAAGGGCTGCTCCTGTAAAGGTAAGTGCTTTTAAATTCACTACTCACCTCCAAGAAGGCCCCTGCGCACCGCTGCCGCCGAAATCCAAAGGGCTGCTCCTGTAAAGGTAAGTGCTTTTAAATTCTTGCGAGAGGGCCAAAATACAATTTGCATTGGTGAAATCTCGGTTTAAGATCTTCCCCGTCCCGCACCTGCGTTTTCTATAATTTTAATAAAGGGCAGCACGGTAGCACAGTGGTTAGCACAGTTGCTTCACAGCTCCAGGATCTCAGGTTCGATTCCCGGCTTGGGTCACTGTCTGTGTGGAGTCTGCATCTCCTCCCCGTGTCTGCGTGGGTTTCCCCCAGGTAATCCGGTTTCCTCCCACAGTCCAAAGTGATGTGTTCTGTACTCTGGGATAACATAGACTGCAACTGGATGCAGCTTTGACCAAAAGATACTCCAGACCTTGAAGTTAGTTCAATCTGATTTATTGAACCAGTAGCACAGTTAGCACAGTTCTCTACGAGTTCGATTCTCTGCTAATCTAAGTGTGGTTACACTGTCTGACTGAACCAGACTAGCTCTTAGCCACGTGCTGGAGGTGTGTTACTGTACATACACCCTGACTCACTCTGCAGATGTTCATCAGTGGAAAGAGACGGAGTGTGAATGCCTCATGCCTTTTATAGTGAGATACCACCCCTGAGTGTTCTGCCTGCTCATTGGTCATATCCTGTTCTCTATGTTCATTAGCTGCCTGTCTGGATATCATTATGTGCATGTTTGCATATCATGGCATCTTCCCTTTTTTTTGTATGTTCTGTTGGCATGTGGAAATGTATATACAAGTGGTGTCATAGACTGACATATTTACAAACGGTGGCATATGTGAACATATTTACATGTGAAGACAGCTAGCTGTCTAATGCGAGAAAACAGAACATAACAAACAACACAAGTGTTCATAAGTCCAGTCTCTGGGGCTTGCGTCTGATCCTTGTCGACTGCCGGAGAGGTGGTGGTGGGGACGACGGCGCCTTGACAGGCGGGATGGAAGCCTGACTGGTGGCCTCGTAGTTTGAGTTATCAGGAGGTGGCAAAACAACGGACGGAAACGGAGAAGTAAGCGGTTGCGGGCAGGCTGTGCCCGTCTGTTCCGTCGCACAACAGAACCATCAGCCATACGTACAACATACGAGCGGGGCACAGCCTGTCGAACAACGACAGCTGGAGCAGACCAGCCACCATCCGGTATCTTGATCCTGACAGTGTCCATCGGGGATAATAAGGGCAAATCGGTGGCATGAGCATCATAGCCCTGCTTTTGCTGGTTTCAGAGCTGCTGCACCTTCTGCAGCACCGGGAGATGATCCTGGTTGGGCAGGTGTATGGCTGGAAGTGTCGTCCGCAGGTCCCTATTCATCAGGAGCTGAGCCGGAGACATGCAAGTGGACAGTGGGGTCACCCGGTATGCAAGCAGCGTGAGGTAGATATCAGAAGCATAATCCGTGGCCTTGCAGATGAGCTGTTTCACAATGTGCATCCCTTTTTCAACTTTCCCATTGGACTGCGGATAGTGTGGGCTGGAAGTGACATCTTTGAATTGGTACGACTTGGCAAACAGAGACTACTCGTGGTTGCTGAAGCACGGGCCATTGTCACTCATGACAGTGAGTGGGATACCATGCCTGGAGAACATCTCCTTACAGCCCTTGATGACAGTCCGAGATGTGAGGTCTGAGAGCTTCACGACTTCAGGGTAATTGGAGAAATAGTCAATAATCAACACATAGTCACGACCATTCGCACGAAAGAGGTCGATGCCAACCTTGGACCACGGGAGGTCTCGATCTCATGCTGCTGGAGCGTCTCCTTGCTCTGCGCATGCTGGAAGCATTGACAGGTCGCACAGTTGAGGACCATGTTCGAGATATCCTGGCTAATACCAGGCCAGTAGACAGCCTGCCTGGCTCTGCGCCTGCACTCCTCGACTCCCAGGTGTCCCTCATGGATTTGGCTGAGCACCAAGCTCTGGAGACTGAGTGGAAAGACAATCCGGTCCAGCTTGAGGAGGATACCATCAATCACCGTCCTTTACATTGTAAAATTGTGGGCACTGCCCTTTCTGCCAGCCATTGGCGAGGTGGTGCAGGACACTCTGCAAGAGGGGGTCTTTGGCTGTCTTCTCATCAGACGCCGGGAGGGTGTTAGCACACAGCTGCACCTGTGATTCAATCTGCCGGATGATTTCCAGTGGTTCACTAGGCAATGTGATGGAGCGGGACAATGCATCAGCGATGATGAGCTCCTTGCCAGACGTGTACATGAAGTCAAAATCGTACCTTCTGAGTTTGAGGAGGATGCGCTGCAACCGAGGCATCATGTCGTTCAAAGATCCTTGTGGATAATGTGGACCAGAGGCCTATGATCCATCTCGACAGTGAACGTCGGCAGGCCGTAGACATAGTAGTGAAACTTGAGAATTCCAGTGAGAAGACCCAGGCATTCCTTCTCTATCTGCGCATACCGTGTTTCGGTGGGCGTCATGGCCCTCGATGCATAGGCTACCGGTGCCCAGGATGAAGTGCCATCACGTTGAAGCAGCACCGCACCAAAAAATGCCAAGACGGGTGCAGTGGTAAGCTTGGCTTTCAGCTCCAGCCACTCTGCCTGATCTGCTGCCTGCCACTCAAAGGCAGTCGACTTTTTTACCAGGTTTCATAGAGCCATGGTGTGTGAGGCCAGGTTTGGGATGAACTTGCCCAGAAAATTGACCATGCCCAGGAAGCGCAACACCACCTTCTTGTCCTCAGGGACCTTCATGGCTTTGATGGCCTTGACCTTGTCTGTGTCCAGGCGCACACCCTGCTGAGAGATCTGGTCACCTAGGAACGTGAGTGTCGACATGCCAAAGCAACATTTGGACCTGTTCAGCTTCAGGCCATTGGCATGGACACGGCGGAATACCTGCTGGAGACGGGAAACATGCTCCTCAGGGGTCGTGGACCATATAATGATGTCGTCCACGTACACATTAACCCCTTCAATGCCCTCCATCATCTGCTCCATGATGCGATGAAAGATCTCCGATGCCGAGACAATGCCAAATGGCATGCGATTGTAGCAGTATCTGCCAAACGGTTTGTTCAAGGTGCACGGCCTTCTGCTGGACTCATCCAACTGAATTTGCCAAAACCCATGTGACGCATCTAACTTGGTAAAAAAACGTGCGTGTGAGTTCCTCCCGCTTCGGGATGGGGTAGTGTTTACGCGTTATATTCTTATTGAGATCCTCGGGATCAATGCAGAGGCGCAGGTCTCCCAAAGGCTTTCTGACACATACCATCGAGCTGACCAAGTCAGTCGGTTCGGTTACCTTGGAAATGATGGCCTGTTGCTGAAGATCCTTGAGCTGTGCCTTCAGGCGCTCCCTCAGCGGAGCCGGGACCCGGCGTGGTGCGTGGACCACTGGCTTGGCATCAGGTCGTAGCAGAATCTTGTATCGATATGGCAGCGTGCCCATCCCGTCGAACACGTCTGGATATTGAGCAAGGATGTCGTCAATGCCGGCCTGAAGATCCACATTGGAGGATGTTGTTGTGTAAACCCGCTGCACGAGGTTCAGCTGCTTGCAGGTGTGCGCGCCAAGTGGGGATGCCCTGTCTGGCTTGACAATTTCAAAACATAACCGTGCATGGGTGCTCCGGTTAGAGACAAGTAGATGGCAGGGTCCCAGTGCCGTGAAGGCATTCCCATTGTAGTCCAGGGGCCTGCAGGCTGCTGGAAGGATCTTAGGGGGCGCTGTGAGGCCACAGTGCTAACCCACTGCACCACCGTGCTGCCACTGCTTCCCGCAGTTTCAACATTGCCTGCCTCTTGCAGGGCAGTGTTTCTTTAAGTGAGCGTTGACGCAGTTCGAGCACGTCATGACGTCGGCGTCCTGACGCTCCGCACGTCGTCGCACATGCGCAGTGCGGGTGTCGGCCGCTTCGTTATCCCGTTCGCATCGCGCATGCGTGGGGCCCCGGGAAAAGCGCGCAAAATGGCCGCTTTCATCAATGCTGAGGTGCTGCACCCGGGAGATGGCCTGCACACTCTCTGCCTCGTGGTAGGCAAGTTTCTCATTTTCAGCCGATTTGTACTGGGCATAGCGATTTTTGGTGTCCTCATGCACTGTGCATGTTTCAATCGCGACTGGCAGGGTCATATGCTTGATTTTCAGTAACTGCTCTCTCAGAGGATCAGAGTGAACTCCAAAAACGATTTGGTCTCTGATCAGAGAGTCAGCAATATCACCAAAGTTGCAAGACAGCACTAGCAGGTGGAGGTTAGTTAAGAAGGAGGTGAAAGATTCATCTTTACCTTGTAGGCGCTGTTTAAAAATGTAGCGCTTGAAGATTTCATTGGTGTCCACTTCACAGTGACTGTCAAACTTGTCCAGGATGGTCTGAAACTTTGTCTTGTTCTGGCCTTCGGTGAAGTGAAAAGAGTTGAAGAGTTTGATGGCTTGATCGCCTGCTGTTGAGAGGAGATGCGCGATCTTCCTTGCATCAGACGCACCCACGAGGTCTGATGCTTCGAGGTACAGCAGAAACTTTTGCTTGAATGTCCGCCAGTTGGCATTAAGATTGCCGGAGGTCCTGAGCTGGTGAGGAGCTTGAATCTTTTCCATGGTGCTGGGATACATTCGCTGGTCGTCATGGAACGGACTGAGGTAAACCACCTAGATTAAGCAGCCTCCTGATATCATGATGTGTTATGTACTCTGGGATAACACAGGCTGTAACTGGATGCAGCTTTGACCAAAAGATACTCCAGACCTTGAAGTTAGTTCAATCTGATTTATTGAACCAGTAGCACAGTTAGCACAGTTCTCTATGAGTTCGACTCCCTGCTAACCTAAGTGTGGTTACTCTGTCTGACTGAACCAGACTAGCTCTTAGCCACGTGCTGGAGGTGCGTTACTGTACATACACCCTGACTCACTCTGCAGATGTTCATCAGTGGAAAGAGACGGAGTGTGAATGCCGCATGCCTTTTATAGTGAGATACCACCCCTGAGTGTCCTGCCTGCTCCTTGGTCATGTCCTCTTCTCTGTGTTCATTAGCTGCCTGTCTGTATATCATTATGTGCATGTTTGTATATCATGACACAAAGATGTGCGGGTTGGTGTCCAAAAAGGATAGGTGGGGTTGCTGAGTTACAGGGATAGGGTGGAGGTGTGAGCTTGAGTAGGGTGCTCATTCCAAGGGCCAGTGCAGACTCGATGGGCCGAATGGCCTCCTTCTGCACAGTTAAATCTATGATCTAAAGTGTACTTACTGGCCTTGACAGCGTAACGTCCGCCCATACCTTATCCTCCCACTATGTGGCGTGACATCATGCCTGTGTGAATCATTACTGATCTTCTAAAACGATAGCCAGTCATGATGACCATGTCGAGGGTGCAGCCGGTGAGCCAGACAGCGCCTTGCCACTTCCCCTGGCAGTGCCTACCTGGCAGCACAAGGGGCATAAGGGCCCCGGTGGTGGGGGGGGGGGGGGGCTCCCTTTATGTGTGCTGGGCTGGAGAGAGGAGAGAGTCCCATTGGCCATGAGGGGGGAGGGAAATGTTGACGTTGTGGTGGGCGGGTGCCGTGATTCTTTGGGTGGCTCTCAATTTTCTGGGGTGGGTGGGAGGGGACCTTTTGTTTAAGTCGGAGATCGAGGTGCCCTTTAAAATCGGCACCCCGATCTTGGGATTCTTGATTTTGTTGGCTTCCTTAGGCCCCGCTCCTCCAGCTGACAGAGTAAATCTCGCTTCCCCTTTTTAAAATGCACCGAGTGCTTTTCCATCTGATAAAAAAAATGCTGGCGGTGGAACCTGTAAGCTACGCACCGGTTGTTCTGCCTCAGCCAGCATTCTGTGTATTTTCGGGACGATTCCACCCAAAATGTTTCTGTTTCCACAGCTGCTGCCAGATGTGCTAAGTTTTTCCAGAACTTTCAATTTTTATATCAAGAAATATACTCCTGGCTGCTTCATTTTAAATATTAAGATTAAAAACGCAGGAAATTTTAAGAGTAGGTAAAGGCCATTCTTTCCCAAAATATCCCTCCCTTTATTGGCTCATCACAATCTCATGCTCTTTTGTCTTTACTTCCTCTTCCTTTAGGAACACTACTAATCAAAAATCAAGGCCTGTTACACCAACTCCTTCTGAGGGCCCCCTTCAAAACTGTGGGACACCCCACCAATACGTAGACTATTAAAATCCAAATTTAACATCTTGATTTATCTCATCCTCTTTGCAGCCTTGATGCTGTCCTGGTCTATGGGCCTTGATGCCAGGATTGTTCAACGAAAAATAAACTGGCCACCTTCTTGGTTAGGAAATTGGATTTGGTGGCTCATTGCAGCCATTGCCTTACACTTGAGTTAATCTGCACAAATCTGATCTGAGGATAACTTGGCTGACTAATAATAAAAGAGAAATCATTTCTTCTTGTTTTTGTATTTATAATCACCCTGGGGAGACTGCGTTGCTGTGAATTTTGGCTGAAGTCAGTTACTGAAAAGGTTCGTAGAGTGAATGCAAACTAGTTGCAGCTGTATAGGTAGGTGGCCATCAGCTAGGCCTTGAATTTTGAGTATGGAAGCTGGATGAATTCAGTTCAGCAGGGGATGAGTTAAGGAATAAACTAATGTTATTTAATGCAATTGAATTCTGTACAGAGGTGGCAGCGGCGGCGGCAAGGAGGGCGGTGGGTGGAGGAGGTGGGGGGTACGGAGGGTGGGAGAAAGCAAAGTATTTACCTTGGCAACCAACTGTGTGCTGTCATCTCCTTATTATACATGTAATATGCAACATGCACCTTATAAAAATAAGCACAAACTCAATGTTTATACTAAACTTTCCAAATTGGATAAAGTTTGGGTTTCCTTGGGATCAGAATTACGTAATTTTAGACAGGTTGGCTGATTAAACCTTTCCCTGGTTGAGATTTCCTCAAAGGGGAGGTCATTGAAAATTCATCAAGATTTTGTTTATTCTAAACGAGTGCTGGTTTCATCTAAATGTTCCAGAAATGTTTTTTTGAAAGGGGTGGGGCAGGGCATAATTAACAAAAGGGACATTCAGCTTCTCTTCCAATGTATGTTGTGTGGAGTGCTTTAACACTCGGGATGCTTTGTGTTTATTTGAGATAAGGCAGCTTTGGGATAGGAAATAGTACTCTTCCAGCCTCCCGTGTCAAACATTAGGTTGTTTTGCTGTAGAGCGGATTTCTGTTCATCCCAGCCTCGTGAAAGTGTTTTCCCCGCACCATCCATTCTATTCACTGTCCAAGCACTGAGGCTAAATGTCAAGACAATTTTCAATGAATTATGAGCTATCCAATGCCGTTGAAGCCATGCCTTGGAAGAACTGGGTTTAAAAAGCCTGGTATTTTACTCGATTCGATTTGGTTTTCAGGAAATGTTGTGTGGGCGGGGGGGGGGGCCTGAGTTTCGAATTCAAGATTTCTACATGACAAGTAAGGGACAAACTGAATGACCTTTGTCATTCCATGGTTTCTTATGTTCTTATTTCGCTGAATCTGTTTCCACATAAAATCCTGACATTTGGCAGAAAGCAGAAATTTGCATTCCATTGACCAGGTCTGGATTTGAGCCCAACTTGTGTCTGTAATCAGCAACCAGTCCAAGGAAATTGTTCATGTTGGCAAGAGTCAAAGGTTCTGATTGCACTTGTAAATGATAAGCAGGTGTGAAGGCGAGTTTTGGACTGCGCCATGAAAGTTCCATGAACGCTAACAGTTGTCTGGAATCTCATCACAGATATCATTTTCCATATCTGGGCACGGAACGCCAGTTGGCTATTTGAATACTGGGAGGTCAGTACAGCTGAACGTGAAGCTGCCCTCGTCCAACAACACCTCACAATCATGGGACATTAGGGGCAGAGATCTGAGTCTTCCCTATTTGCCTCAGGTCGCCTGTAATATGCTCAATATCGCCCGGCTTGAATTGAATCACTTTCGTCCAGAAGCCAAATTTGGGTTCATCTTGGTTGCCATGGTTCATTTTCACACCAGACAGTATTTGTCCACTCCCTCTGTTTGTGAGTTTCTGCAGTCCAAATACCATCGATTTCCCTCCCTTTCAATTATGTCTCTGATTTTCAGTGAACCCAAATGTTTTTTTTTATTATGCTTTTGGTTTAAGACTGCAAAAATTGTTGCAACCAGGTTATTCCGCCCAGAATTCAAATGAAGGAAAATGATTATCTTCCAAATGGTTAGCTCCTGGTGCACAATTATGCATCCATCCAGAAAGACAGCGGGTTATAATCTGGCCTCCAAGCAATATATTAAATGTTTCCTCAGGTTTTACTCTCATGAGACATTAGCTCCACAAATGACTCGGGCCAGCTTTTTTTCTCTGATCGAGCTTTGAACTAAGTAAACTTGTAAATAACCATCTAATTGGCGCATAATGTAGAGGGATGCTGTTCAACTTTATCCCTTCTCCTACTCAGGAAATGGGAGCTAAACACTAGTCAATAAACTAGTCAATACCTGTAAGTGAGGCGGACAAGTACAAATTACACGGTGGATCACAGGGCCTCTATAGTTAACAATTAAAGGCTTTTAACAACTTTATGCATTAAATCTCATTGTGAGCTCACATTATTCATGATGAATGAAAGAAGCTTGCCATAGTCCCAGAGGACTATAGTCCACTCTCACCTTTTTGACAGAGAGCTGACTGGTGATTTAACCTGAGGGTCACAACAACTCAGGAGAGGCAATGTAGAGAAGGTGGAGTCTACATGGATAACTGCAGCCAGTATGGGAATTGAACCCACTGTGGTAATACCAGGTATTGCGGTACCAGAGAAAGGAATAACCATTCTAGACCGCGGGGTCTATCATTGGGCAATGTACATAGCCCCGCCCTGAGAGGCGGGGTATAAGAACCAATGCCGTCCCAGCAGCCTCCACTTCTGTAACATCGCTGCTGGGTACAGTTCTATCTGATTAAAGCTGAATCGATATGACTCCACGTGGACTCAAGCGTATTGATTGTGTATCACCCACGTTATTGCCGTTGACTCCACGCCACAAACCAGCCGTCCAGCCAACAGGGCTAACTGACCTGCATAGGCTGAATGTATATCGATCAAGACATACAAACTGAGATGTTCAGATGCTCTGCAAGATGCAATAACGTCTGTATTTCAAAAGCCAATGGAAAACTGCAGAGCCAGGTCGAATAGTGGAGGCATGAGGATGGGTAAAGATTTTGGTTAAAAACCGTTGGATTTCGCAAAGTTATTTGTACAGAACTTTCCCTCACATCGTAACAAGTGAGTGTCAGGGAGAGCATTCATGGCATTTGAAAAGCGATTAGGTGAACAGATGGAGTCCGTGATATCGTAGATGGTACATCGTCTGACTAGACTGTCAGGAAAGATTGCCTTCACTGGGAATTCCTGCTGACTTCGCTTTGTCAGGACCAGATGTATGCCCACAGAGGGCAGTCAGCCAGGTGAGCTAAGGAGTAGCAGCTTCCAGATGGATGAGTGGAAAATCCAGTTGTTGAGAGTCCGGGGTAGCAGCGTGGACTCCTGAAGAAAGGAACCACTCCTTAAAACTGTTTTCAGAAAGGTCCTTTTTAAAAATGTATTCATGGGACGTGGGCATTGCATGCTGTGCCAGCATTTATTGCCTATCCCTTGAGAGGGCAGTTAAGAGTCGACCACAAGTCTGTAGGTCTGGAGTTACATGTAGACCAGACCAGGTATGGATGACATATTTCCTTTCCTAAAGGACATTAATGAACCAGATGGGTTTTTACGTCAATCAACAGTAGTTTCATAGTCATCATTAGACTTTTAATACCAGATTTTCTTTTCATTGAATTCATATTTCACCATCTGCAGTGGCAGGATTTGAACCTACATCCCCAGAGCATTCCTCTGGGTTTCTGGTTTACGAGTCCAGTGACAATACCAATAAGCCACCGCCTCCCCACAGATACATAAAGGGTGAAGGGGATTGGAGTCTGAGCATCACCACCCCACACACAGCATGATGGGCAGGATACAGGCAAGGGAATTTTCAGCCGCACGGGCACCACATGTTTGGGAGATGGGGAGATGGGGATTGTACATTGATGCCTAGCTAGGTAGCTGACCTTACACCAATTCAGCAAACTTTGAGAGAAGCAGCAGGCACAATCTAGGCAACATCACCGGGATCACATACACACTTCAAAACCCTTGAAATGAGTATAACCTTCCATAATGGTGAGCAGCAATGAAATACCAAAGTGATTTTGAAGAAATTACTGCCATTTCCAGTAACGGCAAACTTCAGATTCTTCTGGCAATCACCCAGTCATGTTAAGAAACCCTGCAGTTCCCTCCCATTTGGAACTCTCATTTATAAGACATCTGCTCAAACTCATTGTTTGCAGTCAAATAGTCTCCAATTAATTATTTGTGTTTTTACCTTGCCTCCACTCCTGAAGGCACAACACCATAAGTAACGAGCTCCCAGCAGTACCTTGGCACAGACAATGAGGGCCAGATATCTACAGGGCAGTGCAAGATTCACAGGTGGACCAGCCTGTGAGCTCACCTGATATGCTTGCACACTCTTTTTCCAGTATGTGTCTCTGGATGAAAGTCAGGACTGGGAATTTGGACCCATTTCCATCTCCCTAGCTCAGGGCCCCACAATGCCTGCCAACCCTCCAGGATTGCCAAGAAGTACAGTCTCCAAAAAATGAAGGCTAATCTGCAGACTGATCTGCCGGGGGAAAAATCATGGGTCATTTTTTTAAAACGGGTTTGTTTCAATTTCTTTGAACAGTTTTGTTCATTGGCTTTAAAACGATTAGAGACGCTGAAAAAAGGCTGTTTGACGTAGCTGCGTGATTGGAGGCTGGAAATCGTGCAACAAAGTAGTAATAATATGGAAACAAAGTACTGCGGATGCTGGGAATCTGGACCAAAAACAGAAAATGTTGGAAAAACTCAACAGGTCTGGCAGCATCTCCAGCTTCCACACTAAACACATTAAAGAAGCCATCCCCTATGGACAAGCCCTCCATAGAACACAGGATCTGATCAGACGAGGAGGAATGTGACAGACATCTACAGACGCTGAAAGACACCTTCATAAGAACGGGATATGGCGCTTGACTCATCGATCGACAGTTCCAATGCGCCACAGCAAAAAATAACACCTACCTCCTCAGAAGACGGGACACAACAGACAGAGTATCCTTTGTTGCCAGCACTTCCTTGGAGTGGAGAAACTACGATATCTTCTTCACAGCCTTCAACATGTAATCAATGAAGACGAACATCTTGCCAAGGACATCCCCCTACCCCTACTACTTGCCTTCAAACAACCGCGCAACCTCAAACAGACCATTGTTTGCAGCAAACTACCCAGCCTTCAGGAGAACAACGATTACAACACCACACAACCCTGCCATGGCAACCTTTGCAAGACGTGCCAGATCATCGACATGGGTACCACTATTACACATGAGAAGACCACCCACCAGGTACGTGGTACATACTCGTGCGACTTGGCCAACGTTGTCTACTTCATACTGTCATGTGAGAGTACCTTTAAGAAATGGGTGTTTAAGAAATGTACCTTTAAGAAATGGGTGTTTGGAGACTTCCGGTTGCGGCTATGCGGAGCTAAGTCGCACATTCGGTGGCTCCCGCAAAAATGGACTTTTGGGCTCTTTTTGGGGCCCCCAATGGCACTTTTTCGGCGTTTCCCGGTGTGGGAAGGAGTCTATAACAGCTCCCCATCAGTATATGGCTTCAACTAGGCGCGGCGCGACAAAAAAGTTGGTGGTGGACCCGAAGAAGGTGCGAGGGAAGAAGGACAAAATGGCGGCGGGCGGAGACCAGGCAGCGTGGATGCAGTGGGCAGAGGAGCAGCAGGAGGGTATCCAGCGCTGCTTCAGAGAGATTAAAACGGACGTACTAGAGCCGATGAAGGCTTCTATTGATAAGCTGCTGGAGACACAGACAATGAGGACGAGATCTTAGGCCTGGCGGTAAAGATGGAGGCGCACGAGGCGCTCCACAAGAAATGGCAGGAGCGATTCAAGGAGATGGAGAATCGGTCGAGAAGGAAGAATCTGCGGATTCTGGGCCTCCCGGAGGGGCTGGAGGGGCCGGGCGTGGGGGCCTATGTGGTCACCATGTTGAACTCGCTGATGGGAGCGGGGTCCTTCCAGGGGCCCCTGAAGCTGGAAGGGGCCCATAGAGTGCTGGCGAGGAGGCCCAAGGCTAACGAGCCTCCGCGGGCGGTGCTGGTGAGGTTCCATCGGTTCGTCGATCGGGAGTGTGTGCTCAGGTGGGCCAAGAAGGAGAGGAGCAGCAGGTGGGAGAACGCAGAGGTTTAAATATACCAGGACTGGAGTGCGGAGGTGGCGAAGTGGAGGGCCGGGTACAATCGAGCGAAGGCAGTGCTGCACAGGAAGGTGGTGAAGTTTGGCATGTTGCAGCCGGCGTGACTGTGGGCTACCTACAAGGACCAGCACCATTATTCTGAGTCTCCGGAGGAGACGTGGGCCTTTGTTCAGGCCGAGAAGTTGGACACCGATTGAGGGTCGGGATGGGCAATTGGGGACTGCGGTTGGTATGTTATGTTTATTTTTTTTCTGAGGGGGGGGGCCTTTGTATTGCTCCGGGTTTGTTTTTCTCTGTGTTTTTCTCTTTCGGGTCGGTGAGGGTGGCTGGGGCGCGTTGGGCACTGTTTTGGTTGGGTTGGTCGGGGGGGGGCTCTTGGAGGGGGGTAGGTTAACGGAAGAGGGGGGATGGACGGCGGTGAAGTGGGGCCCCGAGGGGGAGGGGGAGGGGGAGGCCCGAGTCGGGGGTGAGGGGACCGGGTCTGTAAAAGGAGCTGCATCAGAGGGGGCGGGGCCTGGTACAAAGAACAAAGAACAAAGAAATGTACAGCACAGGAACAGGCCCTTCGGCCCTCCAAGCCCGCGCCGACCATACTGCCCGACTAAACTACAATCTTCTACACTTCCTGGGTCCGTATCCTTCTATTCCCATCCTATTCATATATTTGTCAAGATGCCCCTTAAATGTCCCTATCGTCCCTGCTTCCACTACCTCCTCCGGTAGCGAGTTCCAGGCACCCACTACCCTCTGCGTAAAAAACTTGCCTCGTACATCTACTCTAAACCTTGCCCCTCTCACCTTAAACCTATGCCCCCTAGTAATTGACCCCTCTACCCTGGGGAAAAGCCTCTGACTATCCACTCTGTCTATGCCCCTCATAATTTTGTAGACCTCTATCAGGTCGCCCCTCAACCTCCTTCGTTCCAGAGAGAACAAACCGAGTTTATTCAATCGCTCCTCATAGCTTATGCCCTCCATACCAGGCAACATTCTGGTAAATCTCTTCTGCACCCTCTCTAAAGCCTCCACATCCTTCTGGTAGTGTGGCGACCAGAATTGAACACTATACTCCAAGTGTGGCCTAACTAAGGTTCTATACAGCTGCAACATGACTTGCCAATTCTTATACTCAATGCCCCGTCCAATGAAGGCAAGCATACCGTATGCCTTCTTGACTACCTTCTCCACCTGTGTTGCCCCTTTCAATGACCTGTGGACCTGTACTCCTAGATCTCTTTGACTTTCAATACTCTTGAGGGTTCTACCATTTACTGTATATTCCCTACCTGCATTAGCCCTTCCAAAATGCATTACCTCACATTTGTCCGGATTAAACTCCATCTGCCATCTCTCCGCCCAAGTCTCCAGACAATCTAAATCCTGCTGTATCCTCAGACAGTCCTCATCGCTATCCGCAATTCCACCAACCTTTGTGTCGTCTGCAAACTTACTAATCAGACCAGTTACATTTTCCTCCAAATCATTTATATATACTACAAACAGCAAAGGTCCCAGCACTGATCCCTGTGGAACACCACTGGTCACAGCCCTCCAATTAGAAAAGCATCCCTCCATTGCTACCCTCTGCCTTCTATGGCCTAGCCAGTTCTGAATCCACCTTGCCAGCTCACCCCTGATCCCGTGTGACTTCACCTTTTGTACTAGTCTACCATGAGGGACCTTGTCAAAGGCCTTACTGAAGTCCATGTAGACAACATCCACTGCCCTACCTGCATCAATCATCTTAGTGACCTCCTCGAAAAACTCTATCAAGTTAGTGAGACACGACCTCCCCTTCACAAAACCGTGCTGCCTCTCACTAATACGTCCATTTGCTTCCAAATGGGAGTAGATCCTGTCTCGAAAAATTCTCTCCAGTAATTTCCCTACCACTGAAGTAAGGCTCACCGGCCTGTAGTTCCCGGGATTATCCTTGCTACCCTTCTTAAACAGAGGAACAACATTGGCTATTCTCCAGTCCTCCGGGACATCCCCTGAAGACAGCGAGGATCCAAAGATTTCTGTCAAGGCCTCAGCAATTTCCTCTCCAGCCTCCTTCAGTATTCTGGGGTAGATCCCATCAGGCCCTGGGGACTTATCTACCTTAATATTTTTTAAGACACCCAACACCTCGTCTTTTTGGATCACAATGTGACCCAGGCTATCTACACCCCCTTCTCCAGACTCAACATCTACCAATTCCTTCTCTTTGGTGAATACTGATGCAAAGTATTCATTTAGTACCTCGCCCATTTCCTCTGGCTCCACACATAGATTCCCTTGCCTATCCTTCAGTGGGCCAACCCTTTCCCTGGCTACCCTCTTGCTTTTTATGTACGTGTAAAAAGCCTTGGGATTTTCCTTAACCCTATTTGCCAATGACTTTTCATGACCCCTTCTAGCCCTCCTGACTCCTTGCTTAAGTTCCTTCCTACTTTCCTTATATGCCACACAGGCTTCGTCTGTTCCCAGCCTTTTAGCCCTGACAAATGCCTCCTTTTTCTTTTTGACGAGGCCTACAATATCACTCGTCATCCAAGGTTCCCGAAAATTGCCGTATTTATCTTTCTTCCTCACAGGAACATGCCTGTCCTGTATTCCCTTCAACTGACACTTGAAAGCCTCCCACATGTCAGATGTTGATTTGCCCTCAAACATGTAGGTGGAAAGCGCGGGCTTTTTCCCTCGCTGAAGACTGGAGGGGGTGGGGCCAGGGCGCGAAGCGAGGGTTGTTTCCCGTACTAAGAACGGAAGGGGGAGGGGGAGAGCCTATGGATGGGGAACGGGAGAGGAGGGTGTGCCACACAATGGGAGGAGTCGAAGGAGAGGCGGGAGTGGCCGGGGTCAGCAGGAGTCAGCTGACTTGCGGAAGTGCAATGGGGGGAGTAAATCAGCTGGGATGGGTCTTAGCCGGGGGGGGGGGGGGGGAATCGAGTTGCTGCTGCTACGGTCAAGGAGGAGCTGGAGCGAGTGGGGGGGGGATCGGAACGGGGATATGCCGCTGTGGGGAACAGGCTGGGTGTGGGGTGCGAGCGCGTGGCTGGCCGAGGAGGGGGTCATGGCTAGTCGGCGGGGGAGGGGGGTGGGTAGCCCCCTGATCCGGCTGATATCCTGGAATGTAAGGGGACTGAATGGGCCGGTTAAGCAGACCCGCGTGTTCGCGCACCTGAAGGGGCTCAAGGCGGATGTGGTTATGCTTCAGGAGACACACCTGAAGGTGGCAGACCAGGTAAGATTGAGGAAAGAGTGGGTAGGTCAGGTGTTTCACTCAGGACTAGTTGCCAAAAATCGAGGGGTGGCGATCTTGGTGGGAAACAAGGTGTCATTCGAGGCGCGAGCATTGTGGCAGATAATGGCGGTAGGTACATAATGGTAAGTGGTAAGTTGCAGGGAGAGAGGGTGGTACTGGTCAATGTGTATGCCCTGAACTGGGACGATGTGGGTTTTATGCGGCGTATGTTGGGTCGGATCCCAGACTTGGAAGTGGGGGGCCTGATAATGGGGGGAGACTTTAACACTGTGCTGGATCCGGCACTGGATCGCTCCAGATCTAGGACGGGTAGGAAGCCGGCGGCGGCTAGAGTGTTGAGGGGGTTTATGGACCAGATGGGAGGGGTGGACCCTTGGAGATTTGCAAGGCTGGGGGCTAGGGAATTTTCATTCTTCTCACATGTCGATAAGGCTTATTCCCGAATCGACTTTTTCATCTTGAGTAGGGCGCTGATAGTGAGAGTAGAGGATACTGAGTATTCGGCAATAGCCATTTTGGACCACGACCCGCATTGGGTGGACTTGGAGATGGGGGAGGAGAGGGACCAGCGCCCGCTGTGTTTCTTGGAGGTGGGGCTGTTGGCGGACGAGAAGGTGAGCGAGCGGGTCCGAGGAAGTATAGAGAGGAACTTGGAGACCAACGACAACAGGGAGGTCTGAGGGGGATGGTATGGGTGGCACTGGAGGTGGTGGTGAGGGGAGAGCTGATCTCCATTAGGGCCCACAAGGAGCGGAGGGAGCGGGGGGAGAGGGAGAGGCCGGTGGGGGAGATGGTGAGGGTAGACAGGAGGTATGTGGAGGAGCCTGAGGAAGGATTGTTGAGGAAGAGGCGTAGCCTCCAGGCCGAATTCGACCTGGTGACCACCAGGAAGGCGGAGGTGCAGTGGAGGAAGGCCCAGGGGGTAATTTACGAGTATGGGGAAAAGGCAAGCCGGATGCTAGCGCATCAGCTTCGGAATCGGGATGCAGCTAGGGAGATTGGGGGAGTTAAGGACAGGGGAGGGAGTGTGGTGCGGAGTGGGGTTGGCATCAATGGGCTCTTCAGAGACTTTTACGAGGAATTGTACCGATCCGAGCCCCCACAGGAGGAGGGAGGGATAGGCCGCTTCCTGGACCAATTGAGGTTTCCAAAGGTGGAAGAGGGACTGGGGGCGGGATTGGGGGCCCTGATTGGGCTGGAGGAGCTGGGGGCGGGATTGGGGGCCCCGATTGGGCTGGAGGAGCTGATCAAAGGGATAGGAAGCATGCAGGCGGGGAAGGCACCGGGGCCGGACGGTTTCCCGGTCGAATTCTATAAAAAATATATGGACCTGTTGGGCCCGCTGTTAGTCAGGACCTTTAATGAGGCAAGGGAGGGGGGGCTTTGCCCCGGACGATGTCCCGGGCTCTGATCTCCTTGATCCTGAAGCGGGACAAGGATCCCCTGCAATGTGGGTCTTACAGACCGATTTACTTGCTAAATGTAGATGCCAAGGTGCTGGCGAATGTCTTAGCCACGAGAATTGAGTGCCACAGATCATCCATGAAGACCAGACGGGGTTTGTGAAGGGTAGACAGTTGAACGCGAATGTGCGGAGGCTTTTGAACGTTATCATGATGCCGGCGAGGGAGGGGGAGGCGGAGATAGTGGTGGCGATGGACGCTGAGCAAGCCTTCGATAGTGTAGAGTGGGGGTACCTGTGGGAGGTGCTGAAGAGGTTCGGGTTTGGGGAGGGGTTTGTCAGGTGGGTTACGCTGTTGTATGAGGTCCCGATGGCGAGTGTGGCCACAAACAGGAGGAGGTCCGAGTACTTTTGGTTGCACCGAGGGACGAGACAGGGGTGTCCCTTGTCCCCCCTGCTCTTCGCACTGGCGATTGAACCCATGCCTATGGCACTGAGGGAGTCAAGGAACTGGAGGGGGTTGGTGCGGGGTGGGGAGGAGCATAGGGTGTCACTTTATGCGGACAACCTGCTGTTGTATTTGGCAGACCCGGTGGGAGGAATGCCGGAGGTAATGAGGATTCTAAGGGAATTCGGGGAATTTTCGGGGTACAAGCTCAACATGGGGAAGAGCGAGCTGTTCGTAGTTCATCCTGGGGACAAGGAGAGGGGGATTAGAACATAGAACATAGAATATTACAGCGCAGTACAGGCCCTTCGGCCCTCGATGTTGCGCCGACCTGTGAAACCACTCTAAAGCCCATCTACACTATTCCCTTATTGTCCATATGTCTATCCAATGACCATTTGAATGTCCTTAGTGTTGGCGAGTTCACTACTGTTGCAGGCAGGGCATTCCACGCCCCTACCACTCTCTGAGAAAAGACTCTACCTCTGACATCTGTCTTATATCTATCTCCCCTCAATTTAAAGGTATGTCCCCTCGTGCTAGACATCACCATCCGAGGAAAAAGGCTCTCACTGACCACCCTATCCAATCCTCTGATCATCTTGTATGCCTCAATTATGTCACCTCTTAACCTTCTTCTCTCTAATGAAAACAGCCTCAAGTCCCTCAGCCTTTCCTCATAAGATCATTCCTCCATACCAGGCAACATTCTGGTACATCTCCTCTGCACCCTTTCCAATGCTTCCACATCCTTCCTATAATGCGGTGACCAGAATTGCACGCAATACTCCAAATGCGGCCGCACCAGAGTTTTGTGCAGCTGCAACATGACCTCATGACTCTGAAACTCAATCCCTCTACCAATAAAAGCTAACACACCGTACGCCTTCTTAACAACCCTCTCAACCTGGGTGGCAACTTTCAGGGATCTATGTACATGGACACCGAGATCTCTCTGCTCATCCACACTGCCAAGAATCTTACCATTAGCCCAGTACTCTGTCTTCCTGTTATTCCTTCCAAAATGAATCACCTCACACTTTTCTGCATTAAACTTCATTTGCTACCTCTCAGCCCAGCGCTGCAGATTATCTATGTCCCTCTGTAACTTGTAACATCCTTCCGCACTGTCCACAACTCCACCGACTTTAGTGTCATCTGCAAATTTGCTCACCCATCCTTCTACACCCTCCTCCAGGTCATTTATAAAAATGACAAACAGCAGTGGCCCCAAAACAGATCCTTGTGGTACACCACTAGTAACTGGACTCCAGTCTGAACATTTCCCATCAACCACCACCCACTGTCTTCTTCCAGCTAGCCAATTTTTGGTCCAAACTGCTAAATCACCCTGAATCCCATGCCTCCGTATTTTCTGCAGTAGCCTACCATGGGGAACCTTATCAAACGCTTTACTGAAATCCATATACACCACATCAACTGTTTTACCCTCATCCGCCTGTTTGGTCACCTTCTCAAAGAACTCTATAAGGTTTGTGAGGCACGGTCTACCCTTCACAAAACCGTGTTGACTATCTCTAATCAAATTATTCCTTTCCAGATGATTATGCATCCTATCTCTTATAAACCTTTCCAAGATTTTTCCCACAACAAAAGTAAGGCTCACTGGTCGATAGTTACCAGGGTTATCTCTACTCCCCTTCTTGAACAAGGGAACAACATTTGCTCTCCTCCAGTCTTCTGGCACTATTCCTGTAGACAAAGATGACTTAAAGATCAAGGCTCAGCAATCTCCTCCCTAGTTTCCCAGAGAATCCTAGGATAAATCCCATCTGGCCCAGGTGACTTATCTATTTTCACACTTTCCAGAATTGCTAACACCTCCTCCTTATGAACCTCAAGCCCTTCTAGTCTAGTAGCCTGAATCTCAGTATTCTCCTCGACAACATTGTATTTTTCCTGTGTGAATATGACAAAAAATATTCATTTAGCACCTCTCCTATCTCCTTGGACTCCAAGCACAACTTGCCACTACTGTCCTTGACTGGCCTTACTCTTACCCTAGTCATTCTTTTATTCCTGACATATCTATATAAAGCTTTTGGGGTATCCTTGATCCTACCTGCCAAAGACTTCTCATGTCCCCTCCTGGCTCTTCTTAGCTCTCTCTTTAAGTCCTTCCTAGCTAACTTGTAACTCTCGAGCGCCCTAACTGAACCTTCATGTCTCATCTTTACATGAGTCTCTTTCTTCCTCTTGACAAGTGTTTCGACTGCTTTAGTAAACTACGGTTCCCTCACTCGACCACTTCCTCCCTGCCTGACAGGTACATACTTATCAAGGACACGCAGTAGCTGTTCCTTGAACAAGCTCCACATTTCCATTGTGCCCATCCCCTGCAGTTTTCCTCTCCATCCGATGTATCCTAAGTCTTGCCTCATCGCATCATAATTGCCTTTCCCCCAGATAAAACTCTTGCCCTGCGGTATCTCCCTATCCCTTTCCATCACTAAAGTAAACGTAATCGAATTGTGGTGACTATCACCAAAGTGCTCACCTACCTCCAAATCTAACACCTGTCCTGGTTCATTACCCAGTACCAAATCCAATATGGCCTCGCCTCTCGTTGGCCTATCTACATACTGTGACAGGAAACCCTCCTGCACACATTGGAGAAAAACGGACCCATCTAATGTACTCGAACTATAGCGTTTCCAGTCAATATTTGGAAAGTTAAAGTCCCCCATAACAACTACCCTGTTGCTTTCGCTCCTATCCAGAATCATCTTTGCAATCCTCTCCTCTACATCTCTGGAACTTTTCGGAGGCCTATAGAAAACCGCTAACAGGGTGACCTCTCCTTTCCTGTTTCTAACTGGCGAGCTCCCACTAAAAAGGGCGGGGAGGAGCTTCAGGTATTTGGGGGTCCAGGTGGCCAGGAGCTGGGGGGCCCTGCATAGGCTTAATTTTACAATGCTGGTGGAGCAAATGGAGGAGGGGTTCAAGAGGTGGGACGCGTTGCCGTTGTCCTTGGCAGGTAGGGTGCAGTCAATCAAAATGACGGTGCTCCTAAGGTTTTTGTTCCTGTTCCAGTGCCTCCACGTGTTTATCCCGAAGGCTTTTTTCAGGCGGGTTAACAGGAGTATAATGGGGTTTGTGTGGGTGCGAGGGTCTCCGAGGGTGAGAAGAGTGTTCTTGGAGCGGAGTAGAGATAGGTGGGGACTGGCGCTGCCCAACCTCTGTGGGTACTACTAGGCCGCTAATGCGACGATGGTGTGCAAGTGGGTGATGGAGGGGGAGGGGGCTGCATGGAAGAGGCTGGAGATGGCGTCTTGTGTGGGTATGAGTCTGGGGGCGTTGGCAACGGCGCCGCTGCCGCGCCCTCTAAGGAGGTGTACCACGAGCCCGGTGGTGGTGGCTGCCCTCAAAATTTGGGGGCAGTGGAGGCGGCACAGGGGGGAAGTTGGGGCCTCGGCGTGGACCCCATTACAGGGGAACCAGCGGTTCGCACCAGGAAGAACAGGTGGAGGGTTTTCGGGGTGGCACATGGCAGCGATACGAAAGATGGAGGACCTGTTTGTGGACGGGAAGTTCGCGAGCCTGGGTGAGCTGGAGGAGAAGTACGGGCTCCCCCCAGGGAACACCTTCAGGTACTAACAGGTAAGGGCGTTTGCCAGACGGCAGGTGGTGGAATTCCCGCGGCTACTGCCACACACAGTACAGGACAGGGTGCTCTCGGGGGGGTGGGGGGGAGTGGGGAAGATCTCGCAAACTTACCAGGTGATGCAGGAGGAGGAGGAGGCCTCGGTGGTGGAGGTAAAAGTTAAGTGGGAGGAGGAGTTGGGAGGGGAAATTGAGGAAGGGACGTGGGCAGATGCCCTGGGGAGGGTGAACTCTTCCTCATCATGCGCAAGGCTCAGCCTCATACAGTTTAAGGTGCTGCACAGGGCACACATGACTGGGACAAGAATGAGCCGTTTTTTGGGGGGTGAGGACAGGTGTGTTAGGTGCTCAGGGAGCCCAGCAAATCACACCCATATGTTCTGGTCATGCCCAGCGCTGGAGGAATGTTGGAAGGGCGTAGCGAGGACGGTGTCGAGGGTGGTAGGATCCAGGGTCAAACCGGGCTGGGGGCTGGCAATATTTGGGGTGGCAGAGCAGCCGGGAGTGCAGGAGGTGAAAGAGGCCGGTATTCTGGCCTTTGCGTCCCTGGTAGCCCGCCAAAGGATTCTTCTTCAGTGAAAAGATGCGAGGCCCCCAAGCGTGGAATCCTGGATCAGCGATATGGCAGGGTTCATTAAATTGGAGAGGGTGAAATTCGCCTTGAGAGGGTCAGTACAAGGGTTCTATAGGCGATGGCAACCGTTCTTAGACTTTCTGGCAGAACGATAGACATTGGTCAATGGCAGCAGCAGCTCGGGGAATTACTTTATGATTGTTTTTGTTATTTACACTCAAGGGTCTGAGGGGGTGTTTATACCTATTGTGTTAAGTCAGGGTGTTAATGTTAATTTATTATTTATGTACGGGGGGTGGGCTATGGGGGGTTGCTTTTCTAGATTGTGTTTTGTACTTAACCCTGTTGGGTTCTTTTTTTTTTCATTTTGTTATTGATATATTATGAAAACCTTTAATAAAACATTTTTTTTTTAAAGGAATGGGTGTTTATCAGTGATGTCAGAGTGTGGGTCAGCTTTTTACTTTCATTTTAGGCTGTTTGCTGCAGGGTGTGTTATAGTTTTGTTTTCAGTGTTGGAGCTGAAGCCAGACAAAGCAGGTTTACTGTTTATCTCTCTGCCATGAAAAGACTATCTCTTGATCATTTGGTGAATTCCAAATTATAAATGTTCTCAGGAGTGAATGTAAACCTAATGTGCTTCTGTTAAAAGGTGTTACTTTTATCTTCTGGATGTTGTTTGGGAAGTTATTAAGTATTGAAAATGAAATGAAAATGAAATGAAATGAAAATGAAATGAAAATTGCTTATTGTCACAAGTAGGCTTCAATGAAGTTACTGTGAAAAGCCCCTAGTCGCCACATTCCGGCGCCTGTTCGGGGAGGCTGGTATGGGAATTGAACCGTGCTGCTGACCTGCCTTGGTCTGCTTTTAAAGCCAGCGATTTAGCCCAGGGAGCTAAACCTTAGTGTTGTATTCTTTGGGGGTTGTATTTGAATTGATGGTTGCTAAGATGTTCACTGTATGTTTTAAAAAGGTTAACTTGAGTTCATAGAAC
This sequence comes from Scyliorhinus torazame, assembly GCF_047496885.1. Lineage (NCBI taxonomy): Eukaryota > Metazoa > Chordata > Chondrichthyes > Carcharhiniformes > Scyliorhinidae > Scyliorhinus > Scyliorhinus torazame. The sequence continues at coordinate 48,445,780 of NC_092724.1, forward strand.
AAACATTGTTTTGCTTTAAAAAATACTTTTCGATTTCTGTTGTACCACACCTGTAGAGTCGGCCATGTGCTCCCCATACCACAATCTATTAAAGGTTGTGGGTCAGGTGAACTCCATGATACACTTTGGGGTTCTCTAAACCCTGGCCCATAACAATTTGGGGGCTCATCCTGGATAAAAGTCTATCTATTGGATTGGCTTAGTGAACTTAAAGACAGTGAGGGGTGAGCATATTGTGGTTGCTTATCAGGTGTGGTATTCTAGTTTAGGTGGGGAGTGTGTTGTGGACAATGGCTCTCTCGGAGGCTCTGAAGATTTTGGGGGTGGAGACGGTCACACGCAGTACCTTATGGACACAGACTAATAGCAGACTGTTAGATTTGGCAAAAACATTGCAGTTAACATTACCTGACAAAATGCAAAAAGACAAGGTAATTATGGCAGTGGCTAAGCATTTAAAGTTGCCTGAGATACAGTTTGACTTATTGGAAATGGCAAAAATTCAGTTACAAATTAAACAAATGGAACATGAGAAAAAATTTAAGCAGCTTGAATACGAAAGAGCAATAAAAGGAAGAGAGAGAGAGAATATGAAAAGGAGAGAGAAGAAAGGAGAAAAGAAAGAATAGCCCTAACAGAACAAAAAGAAAGAGAAAGGGAGATACAGATCAGGGAAAAAGATAAAGAGAGAGAGTTTGAACTTCAGAAAATGGTCAGGAAACATGACAGTCAGTTAAAATTGGCAGACGTAAAGGGAAACATACAGTTGGATGATAGTGATGAGGATAGTGAGAAAGAGCATCAAAGTCGAAGGCTTGGTGGGGATCTATTTAAATATGTCCAAGCATTGCCAAGGTTTGACGAGAAGGAGGTGGAAGCCATTTTTGTTTCATTTGAGAAGGTGGCTAAACAAATGAAATGGCCACAGGACATGTGGGTATTACTGATTCAAACAAAGCTGATAGGTAGGGCTAGTCAAGTGTTTGCATCACTACCGGAGGAGGTATCTGGGACATATAAGGAGGAAAAAAAATCCATCTTAGGTGCATATGAACCAGTGCCTGAAGCCTACAGACAAAGGTTCAGAAATTTAAGGAAAAAATTTGGTCAAACATACATGGAGTTTGAAAGGATCAAACAGAGTAATTTTGATAGGTGGATAAGGGCTTTGAAAATAGACCAAACGTATGAAGCTCTCAGAGAAATTATGCTTTTGGAGGAATGTAAAAATTCAATTCCTGATGTAGTGAGAACTCATGTGGAAGAGCAGAGGGTTAAAACTGTGAGGTTAGCAGCAGAAATGGCAGATGATTATGAATTAGTTCATAAATCAAAGCTTGGTTTCCGACCTCAGTTTCGGCCTGTGAGGTATAGAAACTGGGGACATGAGAAATACTCAAGTGGTAAAGGTAAAGGTGATCTGATGGGAGGTAATAAGGAGAGTGTACCTTAGATTAAAAAATAAATCCAGGAGGGTGGAAAAGAAATGAAAAATTTCAAACGTTTTCACTGTAATAAACTAGGCCGTGTAAAGTCACAGTGTTGGTGGTTGAAGAAAAGCACCAGGAAGGCTGATGTGGTAAAACAGGATAAGACAGTAAGGTTTGTTAAAGTAGTAAAGGAAAGCCCAAGTGAAGTGAAGGAGGTGCAAAAGATTGTACAGCCTGATCAAGAGGTGATTAATAAGAAGGTGCCAGATCTCTTTAAAGAATTTACTTGTGTGGGTAAAGTTTACTCATGTGTATAAGGAGGAGCAGGTAAAGAAGTCACAATTTTAAGAGATACGGGAGCTAGTCAATCTTTAATGGTAAGACATGAGGAGTTATGTAGTTTGGGAAGAATCTTGCCAGAAAAGGTGGTAATATGTGGAATTCAGGGTGAGAGGAGTAGTGTTCCATTATATAAGGTAAGGTTGGAAAGTCAAGTGAAGAGTGGTGAAGTGGTAGTAGGAGTAATAGAGAAACTATCTTGTCCAGGAATACAGTTTATCTTGGGTAAATATATAGCTGGATTGCAGATGGGAGTGATGCCTACTGTGGTTGATAAGCCAGTGGAAAATCAGACAACTGAAGTGTTGAAGGACGAATATCCTGGGATTTTTCCGGATTGTGTGGTAACAAGATCGCAAAGTCACAGGTTAAGACGAGGAGAAATCAGAGTGTGAAGATAAAGGTGAAGTGCAATTATCAGAAACGATCTTTGATCAGATGGTTGGAAAAGAACAGGTGGACGATGAGGCGGCTTTTTTTAGTTCAGGAAAATTGGTGGAGTTACAACAGAAAGATGTAGAAATAAAACGGATGTATCAGAAAGCATACACGGAAGAGGAATCTGAGTGTATACCAGAGTGTTATTACTGTAAAAGTAATGTCTTGAAGAGAAAATGGAGACCTTGCCATATGCAGGCGGATGAAAAGTGGGCAGACGTCCATCAAGTAGTATTGCCGGTGGGGTATAGAAAGGAGGTGTTGCGAGTTGCACATGAGGTACCAGTGGGAGGTCATTTGGGAATAAGGAAAACTCAAGCTAAAATACAAAAACATTTTTATTGGCCTAGACTACAAAAAGATGTAGTTAAATTTTGTCAATCATGTCACGCATGTCAAGTGATAGGGAAATCTCAAGCAGTGATAAAACTAGGGCCCTTAATACCCATTTCAGCATTTGAGGAACCTTTTACAAGGGTCCTAATTGATTGCGTAAGACCGCATCCTAAAACGAAAAGTGGGAATCAATATCGTTTGACGATAAGGATGTGTCTACTAGGATTCTAGAGGCCATTCCAGTACGTAATATTACAGCTAAAAAGATTGTGGAGAAGTTACTTAAATTCTTTACTAGATATGGACTACCCACAGAAATACAATCGGATCAAGGATCAAATTTTCCCTCAAGGTTATTCAAAGAGGTTATGGATAGCTTAGGAATAAAACAATTTAAATCAACTGCGTACCATCCAGAATCGCAAGGAGCATTAGAAAGGTGGCATCAGACATTCAAGACAATGTTGAGGGCGTATTGTCAAGATTATCCAGACGATTGGGATAAAGGAATTCCATTCGTACTGTTTTCAATTAGGGATGTACCTAATGAGTCAACCAAATTCAGTCCTTTTGAATAAATTTTTGGTCTTGAGGTAAGTGGACCACTTAAATTGATTAAGGAAAAATTGGTGACTGAGAAATCGGAAATTACATTATTGGATTACGTGTCAAATTTTAGGGAACGATTAAATAGAGCCAGTGAATTGGCTAGACAACATTTAAAAATTGCTCAAAATGTGATGAAACGGCTAGCGGACAAGAAATCCAAATTTTGTAGTTTTGCCTGTGGAGATAAAGTTTTAGTATTGTTACAGTGGTAGGCGAACCTTTAAAAGCTAGGTTATGTGGACCCTATCAGATTGAAAGGAAATTAAGTGAGGTGAACTATGTGGTAAAAATGCCGGATAGAAGGAAAACTCACTGAGTATGTCATGTGAATATGCTTAAAAGGCCCTTTGAAAGGGAAGGAGAGAAAAAGGCGGTTTTAATGATTCTAACTCAAAGTGACAAACCAAATCCAGATGACTTGGAATTTGACATACCTCAAATTAAATTGGAAAACGAGGATGTTCTTAAAAATTGGGATAAATTGTTGAGTTACATTCCAGAGGAAAACGAACTGACCTGAAAGGGTTATGAAATGAAATGAAAATCGCTTGTTGTCACAAGTAGGCTTCAAATGAAGTTACTGTGAACAGCCCCTAGTCGCCACATTCCGGCGCCTGTTCGGGGAGGCTGGTATGGGTATTGATATCACGTGAGCAAGTTTGTAGAGATAAATTGGGAAGTACTAAAATGGCTATACATGATGTAGATGTGGGAAATGCTGATCCAGATAGACTTAACCATTTAAAATTGGCACAGGTTAACAAAGAGATTGAGAGCATGCTTAAAAATGGCATAATTGAAGTGGGTTGCAGCCAATGGAGCTCACCCATAGTGATGGTACCAAAACCAGACGGTGCCCAACGGTTGTGTGTGGACTATAGACAGGTTAATGCAGTTACAAGAACAGACTCTTATCCTATCCCATGTTTGGAGGATTGCATTGAGAATGTGGGACAATCAGTTTTTATTTCTAAACTGGATTTACTTAAAGGTTACTGGCAGGTACCTTTATCCGAAAGGGCGAAGGAGATTTCAGCTTTTGTGACTCCAGATGGTATATACCAATTCAAAGTTATGCCATTTGGCATGAAAAATGCACCAGCCACATTTCAACGGGTAACTAAAAAAGTTGTTTCAGGATTACCCAATTGTGCGGTATACATCGACAATCTGGTATTTTTCAGCCAGACATGGACAGAACATTTGAAACATCTGATGGAGTTATTCGATCAACTTCAGGAGGCGGGTTTGGTGATTAACCTAGCCAAAAGTGAATTTGGAAAGGCCCAAGTCACTTTCCTTGGCCATACAATTGGACAGGGTCGAATGGTCCCACATGACGGGAAATAATTCGATTTCGTGGTATGAGTGGATTTTACTGGAAATTTGTATCAAATGTTAGCAGTGTGGTCGCTCCACTGATGGACTTGCGCAAGAAGCGTAACAAATTCCAGTGGACAGCGGAGTGTCAACAGGCATTTCATGGCCTGAAGGCTGTGTTAACCACTGCTCCTGTGTTAGCCATCCCAAATTATACGAAACCATTCAAAGTGGCGGTTGATGCGAGTGTTGTGGGCGTAGGTGCGGTGCTTCTACAAGACAACAACGAAGGGCTAGAGCGGCCTATTGGCTATTTATCAAAGAAATTGAATTCTCACCAGAAAAAGTATTCCACGATTGAGAAGGAGACTTTGAGTTTGGTGCTGGCTTTGCAACATTTTCACATTTATGTGACCAGCAATCCATCTAGAGACTTATTATTACTGATCATAATCCGTTGACGTTTTTGGAGCGATTCTGGAATATCAATGCAAGGCTGTTTCGCTGGAGTTTATTGTTACAGCCATTTCATTTAAAAGTAGTACATGTGGCAGGACGAGAAAACGTGCTAGCCGGTGCTTTGTCACAAATGTGATGAATGGAAGCAGTTTCAGTTGGAAGAAGAAGAACAGAAAAAAAATGAACTATATTACTATACCTATTTGCGTGTGTTGTTTTTTGAAACAAATATTTACGATGTGCATTTGTTAAAGGACAGTGAAAAGGTGAAAAATGAAATCATCTTGAAGTTGATGGGGTTTTTTTTTCTTGGGGGGAGGTGTCATGTGAGAGTACCTTTGAGAAATGGATGTTTAAGAAATGTACCTTTAAGAAATCGGTGTTTATCAGTGATGTCAGAGTGTGGGTCAGCTTTTTACTTTCATTTTAGGCTGTTCACTGCAGAGTGTGTTATAGTTTTGTTTTCAGTGTTGGAGCTGAAGCCAGACAAAGCAGGTGTACTGTTGATCGCTCTGCCATGAAAAGACTATCGCTTGATCATTTGGTGAATTCAGAATTATAAATGTTCTCAGTAGTGAATGTAAACCTAATGTGCTTCTGTTAAAAGATGTTTCTTTTGTCTTCTGGATGTTGTTTGGGAAGTTATTAAGGATTACTTAGTGTTGTATTTGAATTGATGGTTGCTAAGATGTTCACTGTATGTTTTAAAAAGGTTAACTTGAGTTCATAGAACAAACATTGTTTTGCTTTAAAAAATACTCGATTTCTGCTGTACCACACCTGTAGAGTGGGCCGTGTGCTCCCCATACCACAATCTCTTAAAGGTTGTGGGTCAGGTGAACTCCATGATACACTTTGGGGTTCTCTAAACCCTGGCCCATAACAATACGCTGCAGGAAAGGATGTCATGAGGAATGGTACATTGGCGAGTGCGACAATGGATGAACGGACATCGCAAGAAAATCGCCAGACAGGAATGTTCCCTTCCAGTCAGGGAACACTTCAGCGGTCAAGGGCATTCAGCCTCTGATCTTCGGGCAAGCATTCTCCAAGGCGGCCTTCAGGACGCGTGACAATGCAGAATCGCCAAGCAGAATCTGATAGCCAAGTTCTGCACGCATGATATAGCCACCTGGGTTGGCCACTTCCCGACTTAAAATGGAGAACCGCAAAGGCTGAAGGGAAATTCAGCCAACACAGGCAAAGACTAGCAAATACAGAAATCGTGTGTATTGAAACCTGTAAGAAACCAAACAGCACTGAAACCAACAGCCATCTGCATAGTAATGAGCAATTCCAAGGCACAATTGCAACAGTTAAGGTGAATAAAGCCAAGCCAGTCTCCTCGGCGCCAGCAGGAGCCAAGACAAAGGAAGGCCAACGGACATTTAGGGACCGCCCAGCGATCAGGGAACAACTCCAGTATTGGAGAAATCGATCCAAGTGATCGGAACGCAGTCTAATCACTTGGAATCAGGTACGGGGTCCGCCCCAAAGGGCGGGAAGCCCCTGGGGACTATAAAGTAAAGCCCCCAAGTTCAAATCATCCTTCTTGACAAGGTCACTCAGCAACGCGAAGCAACCCCTGAGAGTGAACTGTCCAGCGGCCGCCAACCAAGTAAGTCTCAAGTCAACGCTCGCTACGAGATAGGCGCTCTTAGCTACACGTCCATACCAGTTTTTGAATCCTGCAGACTCAGGACCTGAACAAAAGGCCATTTGTTCCTCTGACCGGATGGGCCAATTCCGAAGCTATGTATAGGCCTTTTAGTGATAGGAATAGTCTAGAAAGTAGAGTTTATGCACGACTAGTGATTTACTGTATATAATAAGTGTGTTTTGATTTGAATCTTACTAATTGGTGTGTTGAGTTATTGATCATTACTTGAACTTGAACCTCGTGGCGGTGTCATAAAGATACCCGATGACTCTAGAGCAAAGGTTAAACAAACAGAGCAAATTACGTATTAAGAGCCAACCAAAAGTTAGCAACAATGAGTATGGCCTCAACCAGGACCTTGGATTCATGACTCATTACATTCACGCCCCACCATCTGGCCTGGGCTTGCAAAATCCTACCAACTCTCCTGGCTTGAGACAATTCACACCTCTTTAACCTGTGATTATCCCTCTCTCCAGTCGCACTGTCTGGACCTGTAAAGACTTAATTATCTGCAAAGACTCACATTCAAAGTATCGTCTTGATCATTGACTTTGTCTATATATGTTTGTGGAACCCACCTCTTCATTCACCTGATGAAGGAGCTGTGCTCCGAAAGCTAGTAATTTGAAACAAACCTGTTGGACTTTAACCTGGTGTTGTAAGACTTCTTACTGTGCTCACCCCAGTCCAACGCCGACATCTCACATCATTGCATCTGTGGAGTGAGAGAGATAGAGTTCACATTTCCAGTCTGTATGACTCTTCTTCAGAGTTAAAGAGAGGGAGAAATGTGAAGGATTATATACTGTTAGGGATGGATTGGAGCAGGTGAAGGAAAGTAGCTCAGGGAGAGGTATGAGCGAGGAGAGGTTGCACAAAGGTTTTTAAGCACAAGACAAAGGAAGTGTTAATGACAGTATTAAGGACTAAAGATGGTGCTGATAGGGGCACAAATGTAATATTGCAGAATGAAGTGAGAATATGAGAATGCTACCACAAGGAGTGATAGTAGCAAAGGATATTGATGCCTTTAATGGAAAGCCTATACGAGAGAAGTGAATAAAGGGTTACAATAAGAGATTTAGATGAGAAATGTTCATTGGGTGGAGCATAAACACCAACATGGACTAATTGGCACAAATGGCACGGTTACTGTTTATCTTATGTAAGCCTATATAAATATTCTCGGGATATATTTTACCATATTTTATATCCCTATAGGATCAACAGGTCTCAAACCAACCATTTCTCTGACTGAGATCCACATGGATCAGAGACTGAACCTGCGACCAGGTTAGTGTGGCTGAATTATACATTTGGTTTATTAAATAAGCCAATCGAGATTTTTTGACTTTTAATTGTACTTCCTTTGTGGGCAATGTTTCCATTCACATAGTTGAATTATTAAAGGATCAGGAAAGTAATTAGTTAATTAGTCTTTATTTGAATCTGATTGTGTTACGAAACCCTATAAATCCTAGTGGAGATTCATGTTCCTGGCACTTAGTTTGAATTCCCATCCATAACGTGTGCAAGCGAATATAATTATCTGCTTATGGTGCAAGTACTTAAGCGAGGGTCTCCAGGATAAGAGGCTTGGAGCTCATTAAAACACCCAGATAATTCCTGCTGCTCTAATTGCCGAACTAACCCTTGTTCCAACAATAAACATCTCTGTTCATATACTATGGGAAAGATTTTGTAAGTCCCCGCCTGGTGGAAACCACAGTCATGCCTCACATTTGGAGGGCCTTGTCCCCACTCCACAGTTTCTACTGACAATCTAGTCATTCTGGGGACAGCAGGTAAATTTCTATTTAGATTTCTGGGGCTGGCAGGAGTAAAGGGAGATTCTTCCAACTCCGCAAAGCATTCTGTTGCACCAGGTGCACCCTCTTCCCATGAGTGGACCAACAGGGTCCACCTTTCTACAGCCCCACAAGCTGACAGGTCACTAATACTGCAGTGTGTCGGGGTCAGCAGGCTTCCCAGGAACTCACATTTTCCACCCACAATTCCCAAACATACGTCAATGAGATCCCACTCTCACAGTGGACCAGTCATCCCATCAAAACAGTCCACTGATCAACTTCCCTAATGCTGTTCAATGAGAGCAGGGGTGGGGGTCGGGTAGATCTACCCCCAAACATCTGACATCCTTACATTCAGCTCTTCTCTACAGATTTGTACCATCTCAGTGATGGCTTTCATTAGGATGTTACCAGAGAGTATACACACGTAGAAACATACATAGAAAATAGAAGTAAGAGGAGGCCATTCGGCCCTTCGAGCCTGCTCCACTGTTCATTATGATCATGGCTGATCATCAAGTTGAATACCCTGATTCCACCTTCCTCCATATCCCGAAATCCCTTTAGCCCCAAGAGTTATATCAAATTCCTTTCTGAACTTACACACCATTTTGGCCTCAACTACATTTTGTGGCAGTGAATTCCACAGATTCTCTGGGTGAAGAAACCGCTCCTCACCTCAGTCCTCAAAGGTTTACCCCTTATCCTCAAACTATGACCCCTAGTTCTGGACTCCCCCACCATCTTTCTGAATCTACCCTATCTAATCCTGTTCGAGTTTTTAAAGTTTCTATGAAATCCACTCTCACACTTCTAATCTCCAATGAATATAAACCTAACCAATTTAGTATTTCCTGATATGACAGCCCCGCCATCCCAGGAATCTGCCTGGTAAACCTTTGCTGCACCCACCTCTTAGCAAGAACATCCTTCCTCCGATCTGCATATTGAAAGCTTCCCCGGAGGCCAGTCTTCACATTATCGGAGGGAGTTCAAACTGAAACCTGGCCAGCATTTCCCTCTTTACAAGCAATGAGAATGTTCACTAAGGAGACAGAGTGTTCAATATGGAGAAGGGCAATGTAAGTATAGACATCAGCGAGGCTCATTGTGATTTACTTGAATGACTTAACATTGAGAGTTAGGAAGTATTAACAGTTTTAATGGGCCAAAACCACTGGAAAAGATTTTCTGAGGGAAACAACTAATCTCCACTTGGGAGGCAAGGATTAATCAAGGTTATTCAGCATAGCTTTGTCAAAGGGAGGTAATGTCTTACAAATTTGATTGAATTTTTTGAGGGGGTGACTAGGTGTGTAGACGCAGATAGTGTGGTTGATGAAGTGTGTTGCTAACTTTTGGTTGGTTCAATTGGCTCTGTTTTATGACCTTTGCTCTCGAGTCGCCAGGTATCTTTATGATACCGCCACAAGGTTCAAGTTCAAGTAATGATCAATAACTCAATACACCAATTAGTAAGATTCAAATTAAAGCACATTTATTATACACAGTATATCGCTACTCATGCATAAATTCTACTTCTAAGCTACTTCTACAACTAACAGGCCTATACTTAACTTCGGACTGGCCCACCAGGTCAGGGGAACAAATGGCCTTTCGTTCGGGTTCTGAGTCTGCAGGATTCAAAGGTTGGTACGGACTGGTAGCTAGGAGCGCCTATCTCGTAGCGAACATTGACTTAAGACTTACGGGCTATTGGCGGTAGCTGAACCGGTCACTGTCAAGGGTTGGTTTGCGTTGCTGAGTGACCCGGTCAAGAAGGACGATTTGAACTTGGGGGCTTAACTTTATAGTCCCCAGGGGCTCACCGCCTTTCGGGGTGGACCCCGTGCCTGGTTCCCAGTGATTGGACTTTGATCCAATCGCTTGGTTCGATTTCTCCAATACTGGAGCGGTTCCCTGATCGATGGGCGGTCTTGAGATGTCCGTTAACCTCTTTTGTGTTGGCTCCTGCTGGCGCCGAGGAGTCTGGCTTGGCCTTGTTTATCCCAAATGTTTTGATTGTTCCCGGGGATTGCTCATTAGTACGTAGATGGATGCTACATTATTATGCAGATGGCTGCTTGTATCGATGCTGTCTGGGCTTTTGCAGAGTTTAATACACAGTAAACTTGCACCTGCTAGTTTCTGCCTCTGTTGGCTGAATTTCCCTTCAGCATTTGCTGTTCTCCATTTTCGTCGGGAGTTGGCCAACCCAGGTCGCTACACACCCTCCTTGTGATCCTAACACGAAGTGTGAAGGATCACATAACTGCGTTGTTCTTCATTCCCTGACCCAGCGAGCACTCTTCTATGGCCTCTACACTGACCATAACGATGCAAGAAAATTTTTAACTGACAATTCTGAGGGGCGCTATGACAAACAGGCACATGCATTACAAAATAAGAAAATCGGAACCTCTAACTATCCTTAATAAACTACACTCACTCAAACATTCCATCACACTAACTTCCTAAACAATACACACAAAATCATAGCAGCATTATACACATTTTTCTGGCGTAGCGCAGTAGGCGTTCCTTCTCCATTTTCTCAGACGAATAGTCTGCACGATGCAGCAGAGTATCGCTAATACTAGTAGGGATTCTACCAAGTAGGACAGGGAGTACCAGGTTATAAACCTGTCACACCAAGATGGTGTGGTGTCGCTTGTGACTGGGCTCTGGGTACTATGGGGAAGTGAATCATTAATGGCTGGGGGGGGGGGTTGAGGTCAGGGGGTTCGCGTTCGCGCGCAACCAAATGTCCATTGTGATGATGAGCAACCCGGAGGATGTCCTCGTGGTTCTTCTTCTCTCTTTTCTCTTCTCTTCTCTTCTCTTCTCTTCTCTGGTCCTGGAGCTTCTGGAGTTCTGTGGGATCAAGCATAGTGTCTGTTACTATCTTGGTTTAATATCTCGTATGATAGCCTGTCTGTCCTTCAGTGCCAATTACTGCCTTTATAATTGGTCACTGTGTGTGACTCCCTCATTTTTTTTTCAAAAACCGAACTTCAGGACAAGACATACTTACAAAAACTGAACCAGTATGAGCCGTCTCGCAGACTGTGCAGTTTACCATCCAAATGTTTGAGGATGTAAATAGCAGAGAGTTGGCAACCTAAGGGTTACCTGAAAACAAAACAAAACTTTTTGAACAAAACTTGCCGAAATGAGGTGCGTATGGGCCGCGACGGGTAAGATTTGGATGGAGTCCCCAGGTAGGACGGCGACCAATGCCGTGTGTGCTCTACCCGAGCGTAGCTGACCAGAGGGGGGTTCCCAGGCAGGGCGGGTCCCAATGCCGTTTCTCTACTGCCTGAGCAACCGACAAGAACGGGCAAGAAGTGTAGTCATCGTGGGGGGGTTGCCGTATTGGTTCTTCCTTCGAACCAGAAGGGCAGTTACGAACGGGGGTCTGTGTTTCAGTCGACAGAGGAGTTCCTCTGAACAGGCGTCTGGGACATTAACAAGTCTCTGCGGCCAAACTAGTTCCTCTGAACTATCATAGATCATAGAATTTACAGGGCAGAAGGAGGCCATTCGGCCCATCGAATCTGCACCGGCTCCTGGAAAGAGCGCCCTACCCAAGGTCAACACCTCCACCCTATCCCCACAACCCAGCAACCCCACACAACACTCAGGGCAATTTTGGACACTAAGGGTAATTTATCACGGCCAATCCACCTAACCTGCACATCTTTGGACTGTGGGAGGAAACCGGAGCACCCGGAGGAAACATACGCACACACGGGGAGGACGTGCAGACTCCGCACAGACAATGACCCAGCGGGGAATCGAACCTGGGACCCTGGAGCTGTGAAGCAATTGTGCTATCCACAATGCTACCGTGCTGCCCTAGCCTCTGGTCAAACTAGTTTCTCTGACTGCCAGTGGGCGTCAGAAGGGTGGTGGCATGGGGGCACCAAAAAAATTTCCGGTCTAACATACAACATTTAACAGAACAAGTACAAACAACATCAAACATGCTGCAGGTTCCATCAGAAAGAACACCGTTGTCTCCCAAGCGGTTCCTTTTAAAACATCATCTGGACACCTCAGTTATCGGTTGCGAACAGGGTCGCAAAGGGGTTCTCGTTTTGGGAGTCAGGCTCAAAGTCGTCATCTTCTCCCGGATGGCAAATGCTCGAGTGTATCAGGGCTGATAGGGCTGCTTGATGTGATTTGGGATCGCTCTCGTCATTCCGGACAAGTCTGTATGAATTGTCTCGGTGCCAAAAGGTGGTGTCTAGTTCTGTGGGGACGGAATCGGGGTTGTCATTGTAGGTCGGTGGTCGGTGGTGGGGTTTGTTTAGGAAAGTGATCATGAAGGAATCACTCGAATCGTGGTCAGATTCGCTGGGTGTGGGTCCGGTTGCATGGGGATAGTAGGGAGGTGTGCTGTGGCTTTTGTCTGAGTCACAGTCGCTGTCGCTGCTGCTGCTGAGGGTGGATTTTAGGGTCCGATTCATGCGCTCCACGATACCACTCGACTGGGGGTGGTATGCAATGTGGAATTTTTGGGTAATACCAAATATCGTGAGGACGTTGTTCATGACACGTCCCGTAAAATGGGAACCTTGGTCGGATTCAATGCTGCGGGGGAGTCCCCATTGAGCAGAGGGCAGTAGAGCGGAGCTGCTGATTGGCTGTTGCAAGGGAAATTTGCATACCGTCATTGTGGTCACCCTAACGTGAAGGTGTACCTGAGCTAGAGACCCTAGCTGTTCAAGTGAAGACAAGCATCCAGCAGAGGGCAGTAGAGCGGAGCTGCTGATTGGCTGTTGCAAGGGAGATTTGCATAACTCCGTTGTGGTCACCCTAACTTGAAGGTGGTTTGTGGAGGAGCTGTTGTCAAGTTACACTTAAACCCGAAACACTTCTTCAGTGTTTCCCTCCCTACCCCCTCCTCTAACCAAAAAACCCCAACCGCTGTAAAGATCAAAAGGAAGGCTCGAGGTCAGGTAGAAGTATAAAGAAGTTGAACTGTGATGCCACAGCCTGCAGATAAGGGATTGGCTGGTGACTGGTAAGTAGTTTTTCTTTTATTTTCCCTCAGATGTTATCGTGCAGGGCGCAGAGGTTGCTGAGTGAGTGCTTGCTGAGAAGAGGAGAGAATAACAGGTATGCTCTTTCTTTCTTTTTCTTTTTTTATCTAGAGGGAATGGCAGGGAAGGTAGTGCAATGTTCCTCCTGCAGAATGTTTGAGGTGAGGGACGCCGACAGTGTCCCTGCTGATTTCATCTGTGGGAAGTGCACCCATCTCCAGCTCCTCAGAAACCGCGTTAGGGAACTGGAGCTGGAGCTGGATGAACTTCGGATCATTCAGGAAGCAGAAGTGGTCATAGATAGAAGCTTCAGGGATGTAGTTCCTCCGAAGAATAAAGATAGATCGGTGACGGTGAGAGGGGCTGGGAGGGAGCAGTCAGTACAGGGATCCCCTGTGGTCGTTCCCCTTAGTAACAAGTATACCGCTTTGGATACTGTTGCGGGGGGGGGGGACTTACCAGGGGTAAGCCATGGGGTGCAGGTCTCTGGCACAGAGTCTGTCCCTGTTGCTCAGAAGGGAAGGGGGGAGAGGAGTAGAGCATTAGTCATTGGAGACTCCATAGTTAGGGGGATAGATAGGAGATTCTGTGGGAACGAGAGAGACTCGCGGTTGGTGTGTTGCCTCCCAGGTGCCAGGGTGTGTGATGTCTCGGATCGTGTTTTCAGGATCCTTAAGGGGGGGGGAGCAGCCCCAAGTCGTGGTCCACATAGGTACCAATGACATAGGTAGGAAAAGGGATAGGGATGTAAGGCAGGAATTCAGGGAGCTAGGGTGGAAACTTAGATCTAGCACAAACAGAGTTATTATCTCTGGGTTGTTACCCGTGCCACGTGATAGAGAGATGAGGAATAGGGAAAGAGAGGAGTTGAACGCGTGGCTACAGGGATGGTGCAGGAGGGAGGGTTTCAGATTTCTGGATAATTGGGGATCATTCTGTGGTCGGTGGGACCTCTACAAACGGGATGGTCTACACCTGGACCAGAGGGGTACCAATATCCTGGGGGGGAAATTTGCTAATGCTCTTCGGGAGGGTTTAAACTAGTTCAGCATGGGCTTGGAAACCTGAAATGTAGCTCCAGTATACAGGAGGCTGAGAGTAGTGAGGTCATGAGTAAGGTTTCAAAGTTGCAGGACTGTACCGGCAGGCAGGAAGGTGGTTTAAAGTGTGTCTTCTTCAATGCCAGGAGCATCCGGAATAAGGTGGGTGAACTTGCGGCATGGGTTGGTACCTGGGTCTTCGATGTTGAGGCCATTTCGGAGACATGGATAGAGCAGGGACAGGAATGGTTGTTGCAGGTGCCGGGGTTTAGATATTTCAATAAGCTCAGGGAAGGTGGTAAAAGAGGGGGAGGGGTGGCATTTTTAGTCAAGGATAGTATTACGGTGGCAGAAAGGACTTTTGATGAGGACTCGTCGACTGAGGTAGTATGGGCTGAGGTTAGAAACAGGAAAGGACAGGTCACCCTGTTAGGGGTTTTCCAAAGGCCTCCGAAAAGTTCCAGAGATGTAGAGGAAAGGATTGCAAAGATGATTCTGGATACGAGCGAAAGCAACAGGGTAGTTGTTATGGGGGACTTTAACTTTCCAAATATTGACTGGAAACGCTATAGTTCGAGTACGTTAGATGGGTCCGTTTTTGTCCAATGTGTGCAGGAGGGTTTCCTGACACAGTATGTTGATAGGCCAACGAGAGGCGAGGCCGTATTGGATTTGGTACTGGGTAATGAACCAGGACAGAGGGTAGATTTGGAGGTAGGTGAGCACTTTGGTGATAGTGACCACAATTCGATTACGTTTACTTTAGTGATGGAAAGGGATAGGTATATACCGCAGGGCAAGAGTTATATCTGGGGGAAAGGCAATTATGATGCAATGATGCAAGACTTAGAATGCATCGGATGGAGAGGAAAACTGCAGGGGATGGGCACAATGGAAATGTGGAGCTTGTTCAAGGAACAGCTACTGTGTGTCCTTGATACGTCTATACCTGTCAGGCAGGGAGGAAGTGGTCGAGCAAGGGAACCGTGGTTTACTAAGGCAGTCAAAACACTTGTCAAGAGGAAGAAGGAGGCTTAAGTAAAGATGAGACATGAAGGTTCAGTTAGGGCGCTCGAGAGTTACAAGTTAGCTAGGAAGGACTTAAAGAGAGAGCTAAGAAGAGCCAGGAGGGGACATGAGAAGACTTTGGCAGGTAGGATCAAGGATAACCCTAAAGCTGTATATAGATATGTCAGGAATAAAAGAATGACTAGGGTAAGAGTAGGGCCAGTCAAGGACAGTAGTGGGAAATTGTGCTTGGAGTCCGAGGAGATAGGAGAGGTGCTAAATGAATATTTTTCGTCATATTCACACAGGAACAAGACAATGTTGTCGAGGAGAATACTGAGATTCAGGCTACTAGACTAGAAGGGCTTGAGGTTCATAAGGAGGAGGTGTTAGCAATTCTGGAAAGTGTGAAAATAGATAAGTCACCTGGGCCGGATGGGATTTATCCTAGGATTCTCTGGGAAGCTAGGGAGAAGATTGCTGAGCCTTTGGCCTTGATCTTTAAGTCATCTTTGTCTACAGGAATAGTGCCAGAAGACTGGAGGATAGCAAATGTTGTCCCCTTGTTCAAGAAGGGGAGTCGAGATAACCCTGGTAACTATAGAACAGTGAGCCTTACGTCTGTTGTGGGAAAAATCTTGGAAAGGTTTATAAGAGATAGGATGTTTAATCATCTGGAAAGGAATAATTTGATTAGAGATAGTCACACGGTTTTGTGAGGGGTATGCCGTGCCTCACAAACCTTATAGAGTTCTTTGAGAAGGTGACCAAACAGGCGGATGAGGGTAAAGCAGTTGATGTGGTGTATATGGATTTCAGTAAAGCGTTTGATAAGGTTCCCCATAGTAGGCTACTGCAGAAAATATGGAGGCATGGGATTCAGGGTGATTTAGCAGTTTGGATCAGAAATTGGCTAGCTGGAAGAAGACAAAGGGTGGTGGTTGATGAAAAATGTTCAGACTGGAGTCCAGTTACTAGTGGTGTACCACAAGGATCTGTTTTGGGGCCACTGCTGTTTGTCATTTTTATAGATGACCTGGAGGAGGGTGTAGAAGGATGGGTGAGTAAATTTGCATATGACACGAAAGTCGGTGGAGTTGTGGACAGTGCGGAAGGATGTTACAAGTTACAGAGGGACATAGATAAGCTGCAGAGCTGAGCTGGGAGGTGGCAAATGGCGTTTAATGCAGAAAAGAGTGAGGTGATTCATTTTGGAAGGAATAACAGGAAGACTGAGTACTGGGCTAATGGTAAGATTCTTGGCAGCGTGGATGAGCAGAGAGATCTCGGTGTCCATGTACATAGATCCCTGAAAGTTGCCACCCAGGTTGAGAGGGTTGTTAAGAAGGCGTACGGTGTGTTAGCTTTTATTGGTGGAAGGATTGAGTTTAGGAGCCATGAGGTCATGTTGCAGCTATACAACACTCTGGTGCGGCCGCATTTGGAGTATTGCGTGCAATTCTGGTCACCGAATTATAGGAAGGATGTGGAAACATTGGAAAGGGTGCAGAGGAGATTTACCAGAATGTTGCCTGGTATGGAGGGAAGGTCTTATGAGGAAAGGCTGAGGGGCTTAAGGCTGTTTTCGTTAGAGAGAAGAAGGTTAAGAGGTGACTTAATTGAGGCATACAAGATGATCAGAGGATTGGATAGGGTGGACAGTGAGAGCCTTTTTCCTCGGATGGTGATGTCTAGCACGAGGGGCCATACCTTTAAATTGAGGGGAGATAGATATAAGACAGATGTCAGAGGTAGGTTCTTTACTCAGAGAGTGGTAGGGGCGTCTAATGCCCTGCCTGCAACAGTAGTGAACTCGCCAACACTAAGGACATTCAAATGGTCATTGGATAGACATATGGACAATAAGGGAATAGTGTAGATGGGCTTTAGAGTGGTTTCACAGGTCGGCGCAACATCGAGGGCTGAAGGGCCTGTACTGCGCTGTAATGTTCTATGTTCTATGTTCTATCTCGTAAAGATATGGTGGGTTAAAATCTTGGCTGTGGTCTTTCCCGTGTTCGTTCTGGATGGGAATGCTTCCACCCATTTTGTAAACGTGTCTATCACCACAAGTACATATTTAAAACCATTCCTGCAAGGGGGCAATGGTCCAATATAATCAATCTGGCTTTTCTTCCAGGGGCCATTAACGGGTTAGGTGTGAATGAGCTGAGCCTTTTTGGCGTATCTGTCCGGGTTGTTCTGGGCACAGATAAGGCAATTCTCAATGTAGTGATTTACATCGTCTTTTAAACTCGGCCACCAACAGAGCTGCCCGAGATGGGCTGTAGTGGGATCGATTCCCTGATGTCCATGACTGTCATGGAACAAACAAATGAGCTGATTCCTGTCCTGTTCAGGAACCACATAAAGGGTGTCTTTTAACGCCACACCGTCATGTGTGGTCAGTGTATTCTTAAATCTATCATACGGTGCTAGATAGTTTCCTTTTAAAATCTCCCTGAGATTGCTATCCTGCTTCTGGGCCTGCACTAAATCCTTGATATTAGACTGCGAGACCTGAACTGCATTCACTGGTGCGCTTTCGGGGGGGTGTCCAAAAATATCCGTGCCTGGAACCTGCTTTTGCCAGTGGGTCGGCTTTTACATTTCCAGGGGGGAGGAACGAACTTTAACTATTCCAAAAGTCCTGGTCTGTGCTCTCTCTAAAATGTGACAGAGCAATGGGGCTGAGGGGAGGGGTTTTCTGTCTGCGGAAACAAATCCTCTTGCTTTCCACAGGGGTAGGAATTCCGTAAGGCTGTTGCAGACATAGAGGCTGTCCGAGTATATGTCTGCTGGGCTGTGGAAGGAATCTGGGTGTTCCACTATGTATGCGATGGCTGCAAGTTCTGCCGCCTGCGCGCCTCAGTGTCCTGGAAGTTTTATTGCTATTTCTTCTAGGGCGCGTCCCTGCGCATCCTCGACGTAAATGCCGCATCCTGTTATGCGCTTCCCTTCTAATACTGTGGAAGAACCATCCACATATATCCTAATGGGTTTGCACGTGTATGTGCTTGGGGCTCTGGGTTGAACTACCTATCTTTCTGGGGGGTGTTTCAGCAATAAAGGGGCCTGTGTTGTGGTCTGGAGAGATAATTTCACATTCATGGTGGGTTCCGGGGTACTGTAGGTTATCGGCTAAAAAGTGTGGGTCTTTGTCCTTTTAACAGTGACGTCCCGTCCCTGCAAAAGAAGGGTCCATGTGGCTGCTCTAATCTGACTGACTGTACCGTCCTTGAGTCGTCCGTCCAGTAAAAGTTGGGTGGGGGTGTGTTCCGTCAGGATTGTGATGTGGTTTAGTCCGGTTATGTAAGAAAAATACTGTACGGCCCAAAAAACTGCGAGCAGGTGCCTTTCACAGGCTGAAAATCCCTGCTCCACAGCATCTAAAACTCTGGAGGAGTAAGCCACGGGCCTTAACTGTTCGTGCCATTCCTGAAGGAGCACGGCCGAAAGGGTGCGGTCTGTGCTTGCTACCTCTATCGCATAGGGGGAAAGCGGGTCTGGAACTTGTAATGCGGGGGGCTGCACTGAGTGCTCTTTTCAACATGTCCACAGCATCCGTATGCTGCGGAAGCCATTCCCAGGGGTCTCCTTTCTTTAGGAAGTCTGAGAGGGGTGCTGCCTTGCTGGCGATACCGTCCATGTGGTTTCGGCAATAGCCAACCAGTCCTAAAAATGACCGGAGGGCTGAAACATTCTGGGGAAGAGGCAATTTAGCAATCGAGTCAATCCTTTTATGCTCGATCCCGCGTTTACCTTGCGTGATAATTGTACCCAAATATATCACTTTGTGTTCCAAAATCTGGGCCTTTTGGGGGTTAACTTTACATCCAATTGCTTGTAGGAGTTCCAGGAGTTCGGACAGAAGCTCGATGTGCTCTTCCTTGGTGTCTGACTGCAGTAGTAGGTCGTCTACGTACTGGACCAGACATTCGGGGGCGAGAGAATTTGGCTAAACCATTTGCCAGCTGTCGGTGGAAAATGGAGGGGAAGTTGTGAAATCCTTGTGGAAGGCATGTCCACGTGTACTGTTGATTTTTATAGGTGAAGGCAAATTTGTACTGGCACGCCTTTGCCAATGGAATGGACCAGAATCCATTACTGATATCCAAAACGGTAAAGAATCGGGACTGAGTCCCTGCTTGAGCATGGTCTCGGGACTTGTTGCTACTGTGGGGGCTGCTGCGGGGGTGATTTTGTTGAGTTCCCGGTAATCGATGGTCAGTCGCCATGATCCATCGGGCTTTCTCACTGTCCAAATCGGGGCATTATTTGTGGAGGCTACTGATCTAAGTGCGCCCTGCTCTAATAAGCTGCCGATTACTTTTGCGATTTTTCCCTCGGCCTCTTGGGGAAATCCATATTGCTTTTGGGGTCCTGTGATTTGTACTGAACCAGTCAGCCGGCCACAGTCGTGTTCGTGGGTCACGAATGCTGTCCTGTTCTTTTGTAACATTGCCCTAGCCTGCTTGTCCGTGCTAATTGTAGTCGGGTTAAACCAAAATTCGCCTACTAAGCTAATTTTGTTGGCGTATTCACCTATTGTGAGCTTTCCGGGTGTTCTTGCGGATTTTGCCATTTTCCAGACACATTGGTTGACTGGATCAAAGGATAGGTTGTGGGAATTCATAAAATCTATGCCCAAAATGTGTTCTGCTGTGTGGGGTAGATCAACTTAAACTATGGGGTGCTTGGTGGTGATGTTGCCGATTTGAATGGGTGCAGGGGCTGTGATGTGTCCCTGCTGTGAGTGGCCTGTAAAGCCGCTGAGGGTGATGGCGGGTGTCGTGGGCCACGTGTCCTTTTGAAACATGGTGGAGGAATTTATTGTGGTGCGGGACCCTCCTGTGTCCCAGAGAAACTCGATGGGCTGTCCCCGTATTTTTGCTGCAACTACCGGTCGGCCGGACCTGTCCCAAAAGGTGTCGCAGACACAACTGGGGGAGCCCGAACACCGTCAGTCCGTTCCGTTCAGGTCCGTCTGATCTGAACGGGTGCTCACACTATGTATGGGCTCTGTCTTATTCTTATTCAGGGTGCCTGCCTGCTGGGCTCTCTGTGGCTTTCGTGGGGCATTGCATTCTCTAGCAAAGTGTCCCAACTGTCCACAGTTGTAACACTCCTGTGACTTTGGTTGGGGGCTGTTCTTGCCTTCATTTACCCATGCGGGGTTCTGGTGTGCCTTAACTGCTTGTATGTCTGCTTCTGCCTGCTGTTCTTCAGGATTTTTAACTGCGGGTTTGTTTTTTACAGACTGCTCCCAGGCGCGGGACAATCTTTTTACGACCCATTTCTCATTATGAGCCTCCTCTGAGGGGTCATAATTCGCACAAGTTTTTTGTCCTGTTTCTGTGGCATGGGAGATAAGGGTGCGGGTCCATTTGGCCATGTTGTCTGGGGACAAATGGGCGAGGTCTAAGTCTCCGAAAACTGCTGCAAAAAGGATCTGCAGGCGTCCAGCAAACGCTGTGGGGTGCTCGGTTTTCTTTTGCCTGCATTTATTGAGGCCATCTACGGGGTCACCCCTGTTATACCCGATCGCATCTTGGACCGCGGTATGCATGACTGAACAGGTAGACGAGGGTAGAGCAGTTGATGTGGTGTATATGGATTTCAGCAAAGCGTTTGATAAGGTTCCCCACGGTAGGCTATTGCAAAAAATACGGAGGCTGGGGATTGAGGGTGATTTAGAGATGTGGATCAGAAATTGGCTAGCTGAAAGAAGACAGAGGGTGGTGGTTGATGGGAAATGTTCAGAATGGAGTACAGTCACAAGTGGAGTACCACAAGGATCTGTTCTGGGGCCGTTGCTGTTTGTCATTTTTATCAATGACCTAGAGGAAGGCACAGAAGGGTGGGTGAGTAAATTTGCAGACGATACTAAAGTCGGTGGTGTTGTCGATAGTGTGGAAGGATGTAGCAGGTTACAGAGGGATATAGATAAGCTGCAGAGCTGGGCTGAGAGGTGGCAAATGGAGTTTAATGTAGAGAAGTGTGAGGTGATTCACTTTGGAAGGAATAACAGGAATGCGGAATATTTGGCTAATGGTAAAGTTCTTGAAAGTGTGGATGAGCAGAGGGATCTAGGTGTCCATGTACATAGATCCCTGAAAGTTGCCACCCAGGTTGATAGGGTTGTGAAGAAGGCCTATGGAGTGTTGGCCTTTATTGGTAGAGGGATTGAGTTCCGGAGTCGGGAGGTCATGTTGCAGCTGTACAGAACTCTGGTCCGGCCGCATTTGGAGTATTGCGTACAGTTCTGGTCACCGCATTATAGGAAGGACGTGGAGGCTTTGGAGCGGGTGCAGAGGAGATTTACCAGGATGTTGCCTGGTATGGAGGGAAAATCTTATGAGGAAAGGCTGACAGACTTGAGGTTGTTTTCGTTGGAGAGAAGAAGGTTAAGAGGAGACTTAATAGAGGCATACAAAATGATCAAGGGGTTGGATAGGGTGGACAGTGAGAGCCTTCTCCCGCGGATGGATATGGCTGGCACAAGGGGACATAACTTTAAACTGAGGGGTAATAGATATAGGACAGAGGTCAGAGGTAGGTTCTTTACGCAAAGAGTAGTGAGGCCGTGGAATGCCCTACCTGCTACAGTAGTGAACTCGCCAACATTGAGGGCATTTAAAAGTTTATTGGATAAACATATGGATGATAATGGCATAGTGTAGGTTAGATGGCTTTTGTTTCGGTGCAACATCGTGGGCCGAAGGGCCTGTACTGCGCTGTATTGTTCTATGTTCTATGTTCTATGTTCTATTTCTGCAAGGGTGCCTCCTCCTTCATTCTGTGGGTAGGGAAGGGCTGCTACGACCAAAGGGTCTAAACTGAAAACTGTGAGCTTTACGTGCTCTCGCTCATCCAGGCCGTACATGGTCGCCTGCTGCTTTACTCTGGCAAAGAAGTGGTGGGGGTCTGAGGTGGGGAGGAACGGTTTGATTTTCTCGCACGCGTCCCGTAATTGTGTCACTGTTAAGGGGGTGGTGTACAGAAATTCCGTGTCGTCCGATGTGGCTGTGCGGTGGGTGGTGACTGGGTTCATTGGAGCCTGAACTATCTGCTCGGTGGGTGGTTGGGGCGCTTTTCTCTTTTGGGGCTTTCCCTGCGCACATGTTCCCTGAACATATCTCTGCGCTGTCTCATTTAACTCTTCCCAATCAGGGCCGTCTTCCTCATCTAATTGTGATCCAAAGGTTTCCTGGAATCCTTTTTGAACTGAAAGCAGAGATTGCAGTTCTGCAATCTGCTTCCGGCACTTTGCGTAGTCTAATGAGCTTTGTCTTTGCTCCGTGGTGGCAGCATGGAGTGCTCTTAAGGCTGCCTTCAGGTCACTACACTGCCTCTGCAATGCCTCTACCTGCTTCTCGGTTTCCTCTCGTAACAGGACTGCACGTTGCGTGTCCTGTAGGCCTTTTCGTACTGGGACTGGAAGCTGCTTAAGTGCGCCAGACAAGACTGGTGTGCCCACTTGGCATCATCCACCTCTCCGTCTTTTGCCACCAACTTCCTCCTTAACTCTACGTTCTCTCTTTCTACCTCACTGACATCGACCTTGCTCATTCGATGTACGCCTTCTATCTCTTTCTGGAGCGTCCTAACGACCTCCTCTGTGCCTCGCAATTGTGCCAAACAGGACACGATTGCCATCGGCTTGCAAGCTTTTCCTAAGCTCTTCGTGTGAATCTCGCTCAGGTTCTCCCATCAAGTATGTCCGATACTCCCAGGACCTGTTTCCTCATTGTTACAGAATTCGCTCCAAATGAGCCATCCTTTCCCTTTGAGGTACTTCCTGATTTCTTCCCAAACGGGACATTGTCCTACTCTACTGCTGCTGGTCGCTGCGACCACAAATTCTTCGGTGTTCATGAGGCGTTGCATTGCCTGCATTGCCATCTTTCCTCTCTGAATGCTTTCTTAAATTTGGGGCAGGGGTATTAAGGCGGTGCTGTAATTACGGGTACGGCTTTCGCTATTTTCCGAAATACAAACTCCCGACAGTTTTGTCGCAACAAAAAATCTATCAGTATTACCTTATTGCCCTGTTAGTTACGCATGCATTTAACACACTTCCGAATTATGAGGATTGATCAGAACTGCTTGAACACTTGTGGTTTCTGTTCCCAATTGGATCTCTAATTCAAATTTTGGGGTTCTCCCGGAGTGGTTAAGCCACTTCTAGATCGGGTACCGTCAGATGTCACCAGTAATATGTTGCTAACTTTTGGTTGGTTCAATTGGCTCTGTTTTATAACCTTTGCTCTCGAGTCGCCAGGTATATTTATGATACTGCCACGTGGTTCAAGTTCAAGTAATGATCAATAACTCAATACACCAATTAGTAAGATTCAAATCAAAGCACATTTATTATACACAGTAAATCGCTACTCATGCATAAATTCTACTTCTAAGCTACTTCTACAACTAACAGGCCTATACTTAGCTTCGGACTGGCCCACCAGGTCAGGGGAACAAATAGCCTTTCGTTCGGGTTCTGAGTCTGCGGGATTCAAAGGTTGGTACGGATTGGTAGCTAGGAGCACCTATCTCGTAGCGAGCGTTGACTTAAGGCTTACGGGCTCTTGGCGGCAGCTGAACCGGTCACTGTCAAGGGTTGGTTCGCATTGCTGAGTGACCCGGTCAAGAAGGACGATTTGAACTTGGGGGCTTAATTTTATAGTCCCCAGGGGCTTCCCGCCTTTTGGGGCAGACCCTGTACCTGGTTCCCAGTGATTGGACTTTGTTCCAATCGCTTGGTTCGATTTCTCCAATACTGGAGCGTTTCCCTGATCGATGGGCGGTCTTGAGGTGTCCGTTAACCTCTTTTGTGTTGGCTCCTGCTGGCGCTGAGGAGTCTGGCTTGGCCTTGTTTATCCCAAATGTTTTGATTGTTCCCGGGGATTGCTCATTAGTATGTAGATGGATGCTACATTATTATGCAGATGGATGCTTGTATCGATGCTGTCTGGGCTTTTGCAGAGTTTAATACACAGTAAACTTGCACCTGCTAGTTTCTGCCTCTGTTGGCTGAACTTCCCTTCAGCCTTTGCTGTTCTCCATTTTAGGTCGGGGGTTGGCCAACCCAGGTGGCTACAAGTGTACATGGACTTTAGTAAGGCCTTTGACAAGGTCCCACATGGGAGGCCAATGAAGAAGTTAAGAGCCCATGGGATCCAGTGATAAGAGGCAAAGGTTGAAGTTTGTTTTTGTGACTGGAGGCCTGTGTCCAGTTGTGTCCCTCAGGGATTGATGTCTGGTCCCTTGTCGTATACATTGATGATCTGGATCTAAGTGTAAGAGGTGTGCTAAGTTTGCAGATGACACAAAAATTGATGGTGGAGTAAATAGTGAGGAGCAAGGCCTTAGATTAGAGGACAATATAGACGGGCTAGTTAGATGGGCAAAAGAGTGGCAAATGGAATTTAACCATGAAAGGTATGAGGTAATGCATTTTAGGAGATTTAACAAAGTAAGGGACTATAAAATGAATGATTGGACCCTCGGAAGTACAGAGGATCAAAGGAACCTTGGTGTGTATGTCCACAGATCTCTGAATACAGCAGGACAGGTAGATAAAGTGTTTGAAAGGTTTATGGGACTATTGCCTTTATTAACTGAGGCATTGAACATAAGGGTCGAAAGATTATGTTGGAGCTGTATAAAACAATGGTTAGGCCCCATCTGGTGTACTGCGTGCTGTTCTGGTCACCACACTACCGGAAGGAAGTGGTTCCACTGGAGAGGGTACAGAGGAGATTCACCAGGATGTTGCCTGGGATGGAATGTTTCAGCTATCAAGGAAGACTGGACAGGCTGGGGCTGTTTTCCCTGGAGCAGAGGAGGCTGAGGGAGAACCTGACTGAGGTGTATAAAATTATGAGGGACATAGATTGGGTGGACAGGAAGGTACTTTTTCCCTTAATGGAGGGATCAATAACCTCTAAGATAATATGGAAGGAGGTTTAGAGGGGATGTGAGGAAAAACTTTTTCACCCAGAGGGGATGGGAATCTGGAATTCATTGCCCGAAAGGGTGGTAGAGGCAGGAACCCTCACAACTTTTCCGCTTCATTCTGGATCACAACGTCTTCACCTTCGACAGCAAGTTCTTCATCCAGATGCACGGAACAGCCATGGGGACCAAATTCGCACCCCAATACGTCAACATCTTCATGCACAAGTTTGAACAAGACCTACTCACCGCACAGGACCTTCAACCGACGTTAGACACCAGATATATTGATGACATTTTTTTCCTTTGGACCCACGGCGAAGAATCACTGAAACGACTACACGATGACATCAATAAGTTCCATCCAACCATCAGACTCACCATGGACTACTCTCCAAAATCAGTTGCATTCTTGGACACACTCGTCTCCATCAAGGACGGTCACCTCAGCACTTCGCTTTACCGCAAACCCACGGATAACCTCACGATGCTCCATTTCTCCAGCTTCCACCCTAAACTCATTAAAGAAGCCATCCCCTATGGACAAGCTCTCCGTATACACAGGATCTGCTCAGACGAGGAGAAGCGTAACAGATATCTACAGACGTTGAAAGATGCCCTCGTACAAACGGGATATGGCGCTCGACTCATCGATCGACAGTTCCAACGCGCCACAGCAAAAAACCGCACAGACCTCCTCAGAAGACAAACATGGGTCACAACCGACAAAATACCCTTCATCGTCCAGTACTTTCCCGGAGCGGAGAAACTACGACATCTTCTTCACAGCCTTCAACACGTCATCGATGAAGATGAACATCTTGCCAAGGTCATCCCCACACCCCCACTACATTCCTTCAAACAACCGCACAACCTCAAACTAACCATTGTTTGCAGCAAACTACCAAGCCTTCAGAACAGTGACCACGACACCACGCAACCCTGCCATGGCAATCTCTGCAAGACGTGCCAGATCATCGACATGGATACCACCATTACACGTGAGAACATCACCCACCAGGTACGCAGTACATACTCGTGCGACTCGGCCATCGTTGTCTACCTCATACGCTGCAGGAAAGGATGTCCCGAAGCGTGGTACATTGGCGAGACCATGCAGACGCTGCGACAACGAATGAACGGACATCGTGCGACAATCACCAGGCAGGAATGTTCCCTTCCAGTCAGGGAACACTTCAGCAGTCAAGGGCATTCAGCCTCTGATCTCCGGGTAAGAGCTCTCCAAGGCGGCCTTCAGGTCGCGCAACAACGCAGAATCGCCGAGCAGAAGCTTACAGCCATGTTCCGCACACATGAGTGCGGCCTCAACCGGGACCTGGGATTCATGTCGCATTACATTCATCCCCCACCATCTGGTCTGCGAAATCCCACCAACTGTCCTGGCTTGACACAATTCACACCTCTTTAACCTGGGGTTACCCCATCTCTGGATCTGTAAAGATTTAATCACCTGCTAATGCTCGCATTCCAAGCATTGTCTGGCATCTTTGAATTTGTCTATATATATGTTTCTGGAGCATACCTCTTCATTCACCTGAGGAAGGAGCAGCGCTCCGAAAGCTAGTGACATCGAAACAAACCTGTTGGACTTTAACCTGGTGTTGTAAGACTTCTTACTGAACTTTTAAGAAGTATTTAGATGAACACTTGAAATGCTATAGCATACAAGGCTACAGGCCAAGTGCTGGAAAATGGGATTAGAATTGATGGCCGCCGCAGACGCAATGGGCCGAAAGGCCTCTTTCTGTGCTGTAAAACTCTATGACATTGTTTTATGATTGTTTGGCGGGCCTCCTTGTGTGCAATCCTTGTCCTACAAGCAACGGTGACTCCAGTGTGTGGTAAATGAGTGCCGTTTATTCGCTTCATTGTTGAACATGGTCCCATCTTCAATGCAACAGAGAAGCAGGAGCAGCAGTTGAGGAAGGCTTCCCTCAGATACTGAAGCACGGTAGCACTATGGATAGCACAATTGCTTCACAGCTCCAAGGTCCCAGGTTCAATTCCGGCTTGAGTCACTGTCTGTGCGGAGTCTGCACATCCTCCCCGTGTGTGCGTGGGTTTCCTCCGGGTACTCCGGTTTCCTCCCACAGTCCAAAGATGTTCAGGTTAGGTGGATTGGCCGTGATAAATACTGTCCAAAATTGCCCTTAATGTTGGGTGGGGTTACTGGGTTATGGGGGTAGGGTGGAGGTGTTGACATTGGGTAGGGTGCTCTTTCCAAGAGCCGGTGCAGACTCGATGGGCCGAATGGCCTCCTTCTGCACTGTAAATGCTATGGTATTGCTGTTTGCAAACCTGGCCTGCATTTTTCTGGTTCAGACAAGCATCTCGCTGAGCTCAACTGGATGGGCATTCCCTGACTTTGATAGAAAATAACTATCAGTACTGTGAACTCTAATAACAGCACATGTGTAGTCTTGCTCTATACATTGACTAACTCCATTGACAAAAATGTTGGGACATGTACCCCACAGTTTAAACAGTGCAGATTCCAGAGCAACAGGAACCCCAGTCCAGGAGATTTGTAAGGGGCAATGTGAGGAGTCTGTATCGAGTTGTAGAGAAAAACACATATTTATTTAACACTTTAATTATTACATACAGCTCCAGTAGTTCCCTACTGGGTCTTCTCTAGTCGGTGCCTGACTGGCCGACTCTATTTATACGAAGGCGCATGAACAGTGTTAAGGGTCCCCCGCTCCCTTATCGGGGGAGCTCATATTCTACAAGCTCTACGGGATCGTAGAGCATCCCTACCTCGTACGACCCGTGCCGGTTATAACAAGGGACCCTTAACCTTGGCAACTTTAAATGGTTCTGTGGTATAAAAGGAGTGTATACACAGTTTATTTGCTGAAACATTATTCTGGAGGGCATAAACCTTGCTCAATTTACAGCACAAACACTCGGGCATAATGTTTCTGCTTTGGGAATAATCGGCAATCCGGTCATGAATTGTGCTCAAATTTGCGCTTGTTGTCTGAATTGATTTTACGTCTCGTGTTTCTCCTCAAACTCATTTGCATAATCACAAACATATAACCGTTCATGACCCAACACAATTGGGCAGAGATTTAAGACTTAATTTTTATCCTTTTAAAAAAGAATTGCATTAAAAATGTTCCTTGAAATGGTTCCTGGGTGCCATTTTACTAATATTTTTACTAATATTTTAATAATAACATTTAAAAAATAAGCCAAATATGTGCAAGTCAGGTGGATTGGCCATGCTAAATTGCCTCTTAATGTCCAAGGATGTGTAGGTTAGGTGGGATTATGGGGATATGGTGGCCAAGTGGGCCTAAGTGGGCTCTTTCAGAAGGTCGGTTCAGACTTCACAGGCCGAATTGCCTCATTCTGCACCGTAGGGATTCCATGATTTCTATGAATACACTGAAAATGAGATCATCACAAAAAATAATCATTTTAATAAGTGTCCAGTCCACCACTTTTGAGTACCCAATTTTAAATAACTAAAAAAGGCACGAAAGATCTATACAGAACCAATGACTAGTCTCAATGGTAGACAATAGTCAGGTTCTCCGCAAGTTACATTTCTTTTAATATTTAAAAGCTTTTCAAAGATGTCTTGCACCTTAACATAAACACTTTAGTTTGAAGAGCTTTCTTGAAGGCCCACTAGCAGATGCAGTTAACAGAACCTTGCCATAGTGATAATTCAATCTAGGGTTCGACTAGTTTTGTGGGAGGGGCTAATTTGCAGTGTGATGCATTTTAAATTAACGCAAAAGTCGTAGGTCTGGAAGGTGCTGTCTCAGGAGCCTTGCTGAGTTCCTGGAGTGCGTCTTGTAGATGATGCATACTGTTGCTACTGTGCGCAACTGGTGGAGGGAGTGAATGTTTGTGGATCGGGTACCAGTCAAATGGACTGCTTTGTCCTGGATGGTGTCAAGCTTCTTGAGTGTTGTTGGAGCTGCACTCACCCAGGCAAGTGTAGATTATTCTATGACATTGCTGACTTGTGCTTGATAGAAGCTGGGCATATTTTGGAATCAGGAGATGACTCACCAGCAATAGGGTTCCGAGGCGCTAACCTGCTCTTGCAGCAGTGTTTGTATGGATTTCTTTTTTAATTCATTCATTGGATGTGGGCATATCTGACTGGGCCACTATTTATTGCCCATCTCTAATTGCCCTCCATTTCAGAGGGCATTTAAGAGCCAACTACACTGCTATCGGTGTGGCATCACATGCAGACCAGACTAGGTAAGGAGGTCCCTAAAGGACATTAATGCACCAGATGATTTTTATGGCAATCGACAATGATTTCATGGATATCATCAGATTATTCATTCTTGTTCATAAGAACTGAAGAACTAGGAGCAGTAGTAGGCCATCTGGCCCCTCGAGCCTGCCCCGCCATTCAATAAGATCATGGCTGATCTTTTTACGGACTCAGCTCCACTTACCCACCCGCTCGATGTAACCTTTTATTCCTTTACCATTCAAAAATCTATTTACTTTTGCCTTAAAACCATTTAACTAGGTAGCCTCAACTGCTTCACTGGGCAGGGAATTCCACAGATTCAGAACCCTTTGGGTGAAGAAGTTCCTCCTCAACTCAGTCCTAAATCTGCTCCTTATTTTGAGGCTATGCCCCCTAGTTCTAGTTTCACCCGCCAGTGGAAACAACCTCCCTGCT
The DNA here is from genome assembly GCF_047496885.1 of Scyliorhinus torazame. Lineage (NCBI taxonomy): Eukaryota > Metazoa > Chordata > Chondrichthyes > Carcharhiniformes > Scyliorhinidae > Scyliorhinus > Scyliorhinus torazame. The sequence goes on from NC_092724.1 coordinate 48,475,928, forward strand.
TCTATCCTGTCTATTCCCTTCGTAATTTTATATGTTTCCATAAGATTCCCCCTCATTCTTCTAAATTCCAATGAGTATAGTCCCAGTTTATTTAGTCTCGCCTCATAAGCTAATTCTCTGAACTCCAGAATCAACCTAGTGAATCTCCTCTGCACATCCTCCAGTGCCAGTTCATCCTTTGTCAAGTAAGGAGACCAAAACTGTACACAGTACTCCAGGTGTGGCCTCACCTGCACCCTGTTCAGGTTCTGGTTAATGGTAACTCTCAGAACGTTGACAGGGGAGATTCAGCAATGATAATTCCATTGAAAGTCGAGGGGCAATGGTTAGATTCTGCTTACACAGAATCCCTACAGTGCAGAAGGAGGCCTTTGGGCCCATTGAGTCTGCACTGACAACGAGCACCCTACCCAGGCCCACACTCCTGTCTTATCCCCGTAACGGGCAGCTCAGTAGCATAGTGGTTGGCACAATTGCTTCACAGCTCCAGGGTCCCTGGTTCGATTCCCGGCTTGGGTCACTATCTGTGTGGAGTCGGCACGTTCTCCCCATGTGTGCGTGGGTTTCCTCCGGGTGCTCCGGTTTCCTCCCACAGTCCAAAAATGTGCAGGTGTGTTAGTGTCCAAAATTGCCCTCAGTGTTGGGTGGGGTTACTGGGTTATGGGAATTGAGTGGAGGTGTGGGCTTGGGTAGGGGCTCTTTCCAAGAGCCAGTGCAGACTCGATGGGCCAAATGGCCTCCGTCTGCACTGTAAATTCTATTCTATGAACCCCATGGCATCTTTGGAACTAAGGGGCAACTTAGCGTGGCCAATCTACCTAACCTGCGTACCTTTGGGCTGTGGGAGGAAACCGGAGCACCCAGAGGAAACTCACGCAGGCACGGGGAGAACGAGCAAACTCCACACAGACAGTCACCCAAGGCTGAAATTGAACCCGGGTTCCTGGTGCTGTGAGGCAGGATTGCTGACCACCGTGCCATCGTTGGAGCTGATCATTGCCTGCTACTTATTGTCACAGGAATGTTACTTGCTACTTGTCAGCTCTTGATTTGGCTTATTCCAGTTTGGTAATTCCCATGTCCGGTGTCGCATGAGGCATTGGATGTAATTTGTGCTTGAAACGCCTCAATCTTTGGAAAGGATTTGTTCAATTTTTGTTGAATCGCATTGGAAAGGCCGGTGTAAGCTAGCTGAAGTCAATTTCTTTCTCAAGAACCACAGGTACACAGCCAATATCGACTTATCTCATAAACAGTGCCTACAATTTATCCTTCACTTCAAAGATAATCACACTATTTCCATTACCCGCCACCTTTCTTCTTTTTGTCATCAGTCCTAGCATCGCCTCCTCATGGTTGCGTACCAAGTTTTGTTTGATCACCCTCCTGTGAAGCACATCTAATTATGGCTAAAGCTGCTATGTAAATGCAATTGGCTGTTGTTGGGCCGTACTTGAACCCTACAGTGCTGATGTTAATGAATTGTCAGCTTTCACTTGCTGTGCACTACATAATATTTCTTAACACAGCAGATTCATAAGGCGGAACAAATTCTCCTTGCTCGGATACAAGTTGAAAGCATCACAATTTGATTTTGCCAGAATCATGCTGGGAATATATTCAATGCCCTGCTGAAGGAGAGAAGGTAAATTACGATTCATTAAATAGCGTGCTGAGGGCTTTATGACATCAGCATCACAAAAGGCCACAAAGGGAAAAGCGAAAAGGAAACTAATATTCTGGGAACTTAAAATGAGCCACCACAGGCGAAATGTTTGCATTTCGCAAACACTTCTCCCTCCCCTGTTTCAATTTTCTCCTCTCTTGTCTCAGGGACAATAAAAAAAGTATTTGATAATTCAAGAAGACTCGACTCAATTCTTTCCCACATGTCACCGTTTGGGAATCACTGCTGCTGGTACTGTCGGGCAAATGATTAATGCTCTTGTATGACATTCTTCTCACCCTGAATTTAGCAAGAGAATTAACTAATTTCACATAAACGGGTTAACTTCTGAGTCATGGAAGGTTATGAGGACACATTAAGTCCAGCATATGCTCACACATCTTCACGCGCGCTAAGCTAATTACAACTACAGTTAATTTGCTGGGAGTTGATACCATCCTCATTTGGATTCAGTATTCCCTGCTTAAAAGGGAGACCAGTTGTGGCTGGATTGAGAGATCAGCCGCAGCCCTTCAAACTACCTGCCTGGAGATCGCCCTGTGTCTGGTGGATTCAGACCAGAGAGCAATGTCTTTCCATCAAAGAATTGAAGCTGAAGCTCTCCTGTGCCCCACGTTTGGGGAAGGGGGAGGGATTGGAAAGAGGATGGAGCACAGGTGACGGAAGGATGGAGAAGATGGGGCGGGGATAGGGGGAATGTCTCAGGGTATCTCACTTATTGATATTGAGGTACTCAAGCTTTTTGTCTGTAAGAGAGGTCTTGAGGTTTGTGTGTGCTTGGTGCCACCTTTTGGTGTATGGGCAGCCTCATTTACCCATCCATGAGAGCTTCCGATTTTTGTGTCGGGGATCCTTCAATTGTTAGTGTAATGGGGTCACATTTATGCCTGATCATGCCAGCCATCACCCCTGGTTTGTACACGGGTATCCAACCCCTGGTACTAAGAGGTCAGGCATCTCTGCGTTAAGTGTTTATCAAATCATTTTGGCAACAGCACTCCCTAAGATCTTATTACAATATTTTAGAACAGAGTCAAGTCGGCATGTCGAATGAGCATTGGCTATGTAAATAATACCAGGTTAAAGTCCAACAGGTTTGTTTCGATATCACTAGCTTTCGGAGTGCTGCTCCTTCCTCAGGTAAATGAAGAGGTATCGCACGGTACATACTCGTGCGACTCGGCCAACATTGTCTACCTCATACGCTGCAGGAAAGGATGTCCCGAAGCGTGGTGCATTGGCGAGACCATGCAGACGCTGCGACAAGGAATGAACGGACATCGCGCAACAATCACCAGGCAGGAATGTTCCCTTCCAGTCGGAGAACACTTCAGCAGTCAAGGGCATTCAGCCTCTGATCTCCGGGTAAACGTTCTCCAAGGCGGCCTTCAGGACGCGTGACAACGCAGAATCGGCGAGCAGAAACTTATAGCCAAGTTCCGCACACGAGTGCGGCCTCAACCGGGACCTGGGATTCATGTCGCATTACATTCATCCCCCACCATCAGGCCTGCGAAATCCTACCAACTGTCCTGGATTGACACAATTCACACCTCTTTAACCTGGGGTAACCCCATCTCTGGATCTGTAACGATTTAATCACCTGCTAATGCTCGCATTCGAAGCATTGTCTGGCATCTTTGAATCTGTCTATATATATATTTCTGGAACATACCTCCTCATTCACCTGAGGAAGGAGCAGCGCTCCGAAAGCTAGTGACATTGGAACAAACCTGTTGGACTTTAACCTGGTGTTGTAAGACTTCTTACTGTGCTCACCCCAGTCAAATGCCGGCAGCTCCACATTATGTAAATAACCTGATAGATGCTGTATCCACTTGAACTCAAAGCAAGAACAAGTAGTATAATTACACTTTCCTGAATGCACTGACTAATGCCGAAGGACTGAAGTACAGACATGGGCCACACTTCTTTCACCCACAATGCCAATCATGCAGCACTGCAGGCTGCTCAGCTCTGGATAAGAGAGGTGGGAGGAGTGGAGGCCCTAGATCTGAGCCTGATCACTTTGTCCTTATCCAGTTTCAACCTACAGACACTTACCAGAAGGAGTCACTGGTACGTGGAGCATAAATGAAATGGGAGCTGGATTAGACCACTTGGGTCTCGAAACCTGCTCTGCCAGTTAACAAGATCATAGCTGATCTTTTACCTCAGGTCCAAGCTTCCCACCTGATCCCCATTTCCCTTCATTCCTTGAGCACCTAATCAGCTATCAGCCTTGGTCTTGGATATACTGAACGACTGAGCGTCCAAGCTCTTTGGGGTAGATTTTTAACTATTTAAATGAAAACATTTCTACTCATGTCACAATGGCAGAACCCTTCTTCTACGACTGTGACCCCGTGTTCTAGATTTCTCAGCCTGGGAAAACATTTTCTCAGGGGGGCTCCTCCAGTCGCATGTTACTCGGCAGCGCGCCGTTTGCTGGCGGTGGGGTTCTTGCTTCCCACCACTTGTCAATCGGACTTCCCATTGAAGCCACCCCACGCCACCGGGAAACACATGGCAGGGGAGCACTGCCAGCGGGAAAAGAGAATCCCAACAGCTGGAGAATTCCATCCTCAGTATCTGCCCTGTCAAGCCCCTTAAGAATTTAATTTACATCGCCTATAATTCTTCTAAACTCAGAGAATATAGACCTTGGGCTGGATTCTCAGCACCCCGACACCGAAATCGCAGCCGGCATGGGCGCGGAGAATCCATTTCCCCGTACGGAATCGGGACCGGCGCTGGTTGCCCGATTCTGCGGGTGCCGAAAAGCAGTGTAGTCTCCGAGTATGCCGTGCCACCCAGCACCTACTTGGGGCCATTGATGTGGGCCCGCTCCGCCATTCTCCGCCCCCGACCAGCTGAAGTCCCGACGGCGTGGATCTAATATGATCCAGCCAGTCGGGATACTCGCATGGCTGCTGCGGACTCAGTCCGGGGCCGCCCTGGTCGTGGATGGGCCAATTGGAGGGCAGGGGAGCCCTTATACGGCCAGGAGATGTTTGTGCGGGTGTTGAGGGTCGGGCACACGGCTGATCAAGGGGTTTGTTTTCATGATCCAGCTCCGCGGTCCGATTCCGCCATGGAGCACAGCGCGGCCACTGGAGACTGCCGCCATGCGCATGTGCGGCCTCCCACCCAGAAGTGTGGGGGCCCGTCTCTGCAGCAAAAGCTGCTAGAAACATGCCGGGTCCCTGCTAGCCCCCTGCTGGGCTAGGAATATGTGGCCAGTTTTTCTGGAGTGAAAGTCCACAGTTCTGACGCTGGCGTGGGGACATAGTCCCAATAACGGAGAATCCAGCCCCTTGCCTACTCAATCTCTCCTCATGGGATAGTCCCCTCAAAGCAGAAATCAATCCAGTGAATCTCCATTGCAGTGCTTCTAAGGAAAGTGTGAATTTTCATAGGTAAGGAACAAAATCTGGATACAATAGCCCAGGTGTGGACTTAGTAATGTCCTTTTATGTAACTAAACTGTAACTTAAAAAGAAAACTCAAAATATGAGACTGTGGAGTCAGTAATGCAAATGGTTGAACATCCTTCATTGTAACGTTGATGTTCTCCTGTGAATGTATTAAGACAATTAAGTATATGCATTATTAACACACACACATACCCCTTGACCCAAAATATACCTATAATCCCCAAACTCACTTCCCCTTTCCTCCAAACAAGATCCAAATTAAATAGATCTACAAAGGCAGCTTGGTGGCACAGTGGTTAGCACTGCAACCTCACAGCTCCAGTGTCCCGAGTTTAATTCCGGCCTTCGGTCACTGTGTGGAGTTTGCACTTTCTCCCCGTGTCTGCATGGGTTTCCCTCGGGTGCTCCGGTTTCCTCCCACAGTCCAAAGCTGTGCAGGTTGGATGGTTAGCCCATGCTACATTGCCCCTTCGGTTAGATGGGGTTGTGGGGATGGGGTAGAGGTGTGGGCTTGAGTTGAGTGCTCTTTCCACGGGCCGGTGCAGACTCAATGGGCCGAATGGCCTCCTTCTGCACTGTAAATTCTAGGAAGTCAAAACCAGCTTATAGTTACCACATAATACAGGAAGGACAATCAAGTGTGGGAACTGTCTTGCCCTGGTCCAATGGGGATATTTAAACTGCCTTTACGATTTACTGCCTTTTCTGCACTACTTTGGATCTAATACTTAGAGGCTAATAGCTCTAAAACTGGTCTCTACGCTGCAAGATGTAGGCCAGGATTCTCCATGCCGGCCACCGATAGCGAGGTTCCCAATGCGGCGGACAATGTGGCATCCAGTATAAAAACAGGATACTCTGGCCCCCACTGGTGGCGGAATTGATGTTCGTGCCCACGTGCCAGCCAGATGATGCAAATGGATGTGAATGTGAATGGTCATAAAGACCCATTTGCATCTACTTAGCGGGTCGGGCACCAGATTCCCCGAGCACTTGCAATTCTCTGGTCCTCTGGGCTGGGAATCGAATGGGCGAGGTCACTACTGGAATTTACCAGCTTGACCTTGACGTGGTAAACCTCGTCTTGGGCCAAGAAGGTAACCCCTTAAGGATGTTGCCGCCAAAGTCCACCCGAGGTCCACCCTCCCCTCCACAATGCAAGACTTGCCCAGCCCCCCAGAGATCCCCTAATTAAAGTGATTCCTGAGACCCCCTAAATAAAGAAATGAGCTCACAGGGACCCCCTAACTAAAACAGCCCCCCCCCCCCCGAGACCCAAAGAGGGTTAAGTGCTGTCAATTTCCAGCTCAGCACTTCACAATCACTGAAGCATGAAAGGGGGTGATTGGAATGCACTTAACTCTCTTTGAAGTGGTTAATGTTTGTAAACATTGTGGTTATAGGACTTCAGAGTTACTCAGAGCTGCTAGCTGTAAACTGACCTCTCTGCTTCTGAGGGTGCTGGCAATTGTACCATTTCTCACCTTTGATTCTGTGTATTTGACTGCTTGCCTCTATCAAGTTCCTTGACACTAGAAATTAACATGTATATACATAATTGCTTTTCCAATCGTCTAGGTAAGCTGTTTCTACTATTATGCGATTCACACCTGATTCTATCCAGATGCCTGCTTATCTTGTTACTGGGAGAGACCCATCTCATCTGGCCTTTTCAATACTGGTCACTGCTGTCATGAGGCAGATTTCTATCTGTTATTGAGCAGACCCCATCCTATTATATCTTGTTAAATTTGTGTGACTGCTGTGGGGACAGCGCTGGGGGATCATGGTCATCATAATTGCTGCTGCTGTTCAGGCAGAAAGTCCATCAACACCTTCCGAAACAGCTAGAGTTGGCAATAAATGTGGACCAACCCCACCCCAAAAATAATTTCTCTTACAAAGCTGGATATTCGGCAGAATATAGCAGAAAGATTGCTTCAGGCTTGAGAATTGTTGTACTTTCATGTATCAATCATGGGAGCAATGATTCTCAGCAGAAAATCAAAAGAAGAACAATATGGTCTGCATTTGACTGTTTTAATGTGACCTGGCCTTGACCTTAACATTGCAAATGAAGTCAAATGAATTCATTTATTTCTTTGTGATAAACAATAATTGGGATGTCTGCCAAGATTTAATTAATTCAGTCTCATATTAAGATCCAGCATTTTATTTCACTGTAAAGCAATACAATATAAAGCATAAACAAAAGAAAACTCTGGAAACACAATGCAGGCTCATCAGCAGCCTCAAAGAGAAATGATAGGCGAGTGGTTTGTGTACCAGCTCTTTGGCAGATATTATATTTTTTCATTTCAGGATTGTTAAATAATATATGCTGAGCTCCCCTGACAAGACTGTTCAGTGTAGATGTGAAGTATTTATATTTGGAAGGTTCCTGGTTCAGTCTCAGCTGATGTTGGAGGAGAGTGATCTTGGACAACAGAGATGAAAAATGTCACTCTTTCTTCTCCTGATTAGCAACCCATAGCTTCCACAGGAAAGTGCACATTCACAGATGCCAGGATCAAGTTTGGCTTTGACGACCTCTCCAAGACAAAATCCTGGCAATGGTGACTGTCTGCGCTTGCAAGAGAAATGGCTTCTCGAGTGAGCTGTGAGAGACGTGTTGATAACTGTTCCCATTTAACCATGCCCACACACATGTCGAAGCCTTAAGACAAGGGGAAAAGCTTGGAGGAAAACACTGAGCTGTGCGATGCACTCAAACAAAAGACTTCATGATAAAGTAATAAAACAGCAAACTTCGACTGTTTATGTACTGAGCTCATTGATAATCAAAGTTTTTTTTTAAAGGTGCAGAGCTTCCCCGAGCACTTGACGTAGAATATGCCCTGATCATGGCCACAAACATAGTAATAATAATAATCACTTATTGTCACAAGTAGGCTTCAATGAAGTTACTGTGAAAAGCCCCTAGTCGCCACATTCCGGTGCCTGTTCTTGGTGGCATAATAGCCATAGAATAACGCCACCAATGATGCCATCTACCTCTTCTGCTTGCCAAAAGTAACTGGCGCCAACATGGAGCATTTCCAGGTTAAGAATAGTGCAGGTTTGTTACAGAGTTAACCTACTTCCACTCTTCCTCTACTCTTCCTCAACAACATGCATCAGCTACGATCTCTGATCGCCCCATCCTTCGTGGCATGAGAAATGTCATCATTTCTCACATAACCCTCTCTCGTTCTCTCCAAGTGAGCTGCCAATTAGTGACAGTTTTCTGCTGTGAGTTCAGAACCACAAAACAACGTGATTGAGGCTGACCCAAAATAATTTCTCATGGGATTCATAAAGAGAGATTATCATCACATCAGTTTGGGCTGCATACAAGTACAGACCCAGAGGTGAAAAGTCATTGTAGGAACATAATGCACTGTCCAGTCCCCTAGCAGCAGCCCTTAAATATGTAATTTTCTTTTGGTACAAGATTTTATATCTCTTGTGAGGAAAATTTGCCAATAACTCAAAATGAAAACAAATGTAAACAGCCAAAGTGATATAATACATACCTCTTGTGTCCGTGCTTTAAACTGATTGCTTTCAGCTGTGAAATCTTGTTAAATAGAGGTTTGTTTTCTTCATGTTGCACTTTCTCGTTAACAGCACAAATTACAAACAGACAAGCTCTGTCCTGCATCTCCTGTCTGCCGTGCTCCCATTATCAAGGTCTCACTACTAAAACAGCCAGTACAAATTAGAGAGTGAATTATTTGTGCGTCAGGTTCAATAAAAATTCCATTGTTCTACAGACTTTGCTCCAACACGCTGGAAACAAATCTCTCACATAATTGACCAGTGTAAATCCCCAGGCAGCTCAATTGGCAACTGGATGTGCAGGGATGGATGGAGCTGTATTAAGCAGAAAGATCCCACAATCCGTCCATGATCAACGGCAATATAGCTTATCTCAGCCAGGGCAGTAAGATATTCCAATTAAGCTCTGCATTTCTGGAGTTAGGGAAGATACAAACTAAGGTCAGGCTGTAGAATTTTATTATGATATTTATTATTGTCACAAGTAGGCTTACATTAAGACGGCAATGAAGTTACTGTGAAAATCCCCGAATCGCCACACTCCGGCCCTTGTTCGGGTACACAGAGGGAGAATTCAGAATGTCCAATTCACCGAACAGCATGTCTTTCGGGACTTTTTATCCCGAGGATTAAATACTTGCATTTATATTAATGTTTTCTTTTAGCTCTTACTAACACTTTATAAAGTGCAATGACGATTACTGTGTAGACAAGCAGAGCAACCATTTTGCCGGGATGGCTGCTGCCAACGGCCTCCGACCGGCGTGACGTGAACCCCGCCTGTCATAATATACACCAGTATATCATGGTGCAGACACACACACTAATGGACACACAGTGGGACCAATCAACACACACAACACCGCAGCCAATCACCAGTTAGAGTACACGCACTATAAAGACAGGGGGCATCAGAGTTCCCGGTCAGTCGAGCTGCAGCTTCCTAGTAGGACAGAGCTCACAGCATTAAACACAGACATTCACCATGTGCTGTGTGCTTCGACTGGTTAGGACAAGGCAAAGGTCTTTAGTTAAAGCTAATATCGTGTTATCCCACAATAAGAGTATGTTAAACAGGTAATGACTCAATAAAATAGTGTTGCACTATTTCAAGTGTTGGTGGCCTGTATGTGTTCCACGGATCCAGAGCGCCCAACACAACATGATACCAGGAGTTGAGGGATATTAGCACTTCTTAGACCTACCTGCAAGTGATCTGCCTTCCGCCAGCATTCCGTCATCCTGCAACATGGACAACATCTGCCCGCCGCCTCCGCTCCGCATCGCTGGTAACCTAGGGGCCAACTGGAAGATATCCAAACAGCGCTTCCAGCTCTTCCATGAGGCCACAGACAGGGAGGATGCCTCGGATACCAGGAATATTGCTCTCCTCCTATCCACGGCCGGGGACCATGCCATCCGCATTTTCAATTCTCTCACCTTTGTGGATGATGAAGATAAAACAAAGTTCAAGACGGTCCTCCTCAAGTTTGACACTCACTGCAGCGTAGAGGTGAATGAAAGTTTCGAGCGCTACGTGTTCCAACAGCGTTTGGAGGGTAAGGATGAACTTTTCCAATCCTTTCTCACTCACCTCCGCATCCTTGCACAGTCTTGCAGCTATGGGCCCACCTCCGACGCCATGATACGCGACCAGATCGTTTTCGGTGTTCAGTCGGACCCCCTACGACAGCAGCTCCTCAAAGTAAAGCAGCTTACCCTAGCGACCACCATTGAGACCTGTGTCTTACACGAAAATGGCACAAGTCGGTATTCCCACATCCAAGCGGCTGAAACTGCGCAGCAAGGTCCCCACGAGGCGGAACGGGTCTGAGTAATTGAGCAACTCCAGGGCCTCAGCCTGGATGAGGGCGGCCATTTCGCACGCTTTTCGCGGACTCCCGCGCTTGTGCGCTCCAAACAAGGGGACGGCGACGTCGAAGAACATAATGCGCAGGCGCGCACCACGCACGACCGCACCGTGCATGCACAGTGGCGCAGCGAACGTGCTGATTCTACGACATGCGGCAACTGTGTCTCCGCCCATTTAAAACGGCAATGTCCTGCCAAATCTCGACAATGCCTAAGATGTGGCAGACTTGGCCACTATGCTGCCTTATGCCGAGCAGCTCAGCCTGCCAATTCATATCGCTTCAGGCAGCCTCGCAGGAATGTCCGGGCAATTCAACCCACAGTCACCGAGTCCGATGCGGACCTCCCACACAACAGTGACGCCGAGGACCCGAAGGCACCTTTTTGAGTCGGCATCGTGAAAAAAACAGGGTGTCCCCAAAGCAAAGATGCCAGCCGCTGTCGGTATACAGCATCGATCCAGACGATGAGTGGGGTGCCACCCTGACGGTCAACCGGTCCCAAATACGATTCCGCCTGGACACTGGTGCCTCCGCCAATCTCATTGCGCGGTCTGACTTCCAAAGCCCTTGTGTCAAACCAGCCATCCTTCCATCAGCCTGCCAGCTATTGGATTACAATGGCAATGCCATTGCTGCCAGCGGCTCGTGCCAACTTGAAGTGACGCACAGGTCACGCAAAGCCATCCTTCCTTTTGAAATCATGAGCTCCTCGAAAGCCTCCCTGCTTGGCGCGCATGCATGCAAGCTGTTGAACCTAGTTCAGAGAGTTCACTCGCTCTCTCCTGATGACACGTCTGCCTTTCAGGTCACCGACTTCAGGGTGCAGCTCAACGCCATCATCAACCAGCACCACGACGTCTTCGAAGGCATGGGCACGCTCCCATACACCTACAAGATCTTATTGAAACAGAATGCCACGCCTATGGTGCACGCACCTCGCAGGGCCCCAGCGCCCCTTAAGCTGCAGCTGCAGGACCTCCAGGACCAAGCAGTGATTTCCAGAGTCACGGAACCAACCGGCTGGGTCAGTTCCATGGTTCCCATGTCGGTGCAACATCGTGGGCCGAAGGGCCTGTACTGCACTGTATCGTTCTATGTTCTATATGTTCTATGTATGTGTAAAAAAGCCTTCCGGCGAATTGAGAATTTGCATTGTTCTCAAGGATCTGAATCGCAATATCATGAGGGAGCATTATCCAATTCCCAAGCGTGAAGAGCTCACATGTGAGATGGCTCGCGCCAAGCTCTTCACCAAACCCAACGCCTCAAAAGGATTCTGGCAAATCCAGCTCGACAAATCCAGCAGGAAACTGTGTACATTCAATACCCCCTTTGGCAGATATTGTTACAACAGGATGCCGTTTGGTATCATATCTGCTTCAGAAGTGTTCCATAGGATTATGGAACAAATGATGGAAGGCATTGAAGGTGTCCGCATCTATGTCGACGACATAATCATTTGGTCCACCACCCCGCAGGAGCATGTCAGTCGCCTCCAGCGCGTATTCAAACGTATACGTGAGCATGGCCTCCGCCTCAATAGAGCCAAATGCTCTTTTTGTCAGACGGAACTCAAGTTCCTCAGGGACCACATCTCCCAGTTGTGTGTGCGGCCGGATGCGGACAAGGTGGCTGCTATCACAGCCATGAAAACGCCAGAGGACAAGAAGGCGGCCCTCCGATTTCTGGTCATGGTCAACTTTTTAGGGAAGTTCATCCCTAACCTCGCCTCTCATACCACGGCTCTCAGGTACCTGGTCAGGAAGTCGACAGACTTCCAATGGCTCCCTGCCCACGAGCGCGAATGGAGAGAATTCAAAACCAAACTCACCACTGCCCCGGTCTTAGCTTTCTTTGATCCAGCAAAAGAGAAGGGAGTACATATAGTCAAACGGCTCCTCTGCAAGGCTGATGATGCTGGGTCCGATTTCTACCTCGCCTTGTTGGCCTATCGCTCCGCCCCACTGTCCACTGGCCTGTCGCCAGCCCAATTGCTCATGGGTCGCACCCTGAGGACGACGGTGCCGTCCATTCATGTCCCAGACCTCGACCACGTTCCGGTCCTTTGACGGATGCAGCTGTCTCGTGCACAGCACAAGGAGGCTCATGACTCCCGTGCAGCTGATCTCCCTGCTCTGGCTCCAGATGACAATGTCCGCATCCATCTTCCGGATGGTGGCTGGTCTGCAACCGCTGTGGTCCTTCGGCAGGTGGCTCCCCGCTCGTTCCTGGTTCGTCTACCGGCTGGCTCCATTCGGCACCGCAATCGACGCACCCTTCGTCTCGTTCCACGCTCGCTACGTGATCCTCCACTGCTGCCTCGCCCTCCTGTTGTCCCTGAACTGGACTATGCAGAGATTCTGGTAACTCTGCATCCTCCTCACTTTGACGCAGTCCAGCCCACTCCTCAGCCAGTGGCTCCCGAACCACCCTTGAGGCGGTCAACCAGAATTCGTCGCCCACCTCAGAGTCTTAATTTGTGAACTTTGTGGACTTATAGACTTTCTGAATTGTTTTGTTCTTCCATTTGATCGTTTACATGGTTTGTATATAGTGTCCATCTCGTTATTCTTGTGACACACTGTTTTTCTGCACCAGGCACCTTCCCATGTAAATAGCTTAGTTCTCATGTACATAGTCCTGTAAATATGTCTTTCGCACACACATAGTTAGGGACATTCTCATCAGACACTATTTATTGCCACGCATGTACATTCTTTTATAAAAGCGGGGATGTCATAATATACACCAGTATATCATGGTGCAGACACACACACTGATGGACACCCAGTGGGACCAATCAACACACACAACACCGCAGCCAATCACCAGTTAGAGCACACGCACTATAAAGTCAGGGGGCATCAGAGTTCCCGCTCATTCGAGCTGCAGCTTCCTAGTAGGACAGAGCTCACAGCCTGCAACACAGACATCCACCATGTGCTGAGTGCATCGACTGGTTAGGGCAAGGCAAAGGTCTTTAGTTAAAGCTAATATCGTGTTAACCCACAATGAGAGTATGTTAAACAGTTAATGACTCAATAAAATTATGTTGCACTATTTCAAGTGTTGGTGACTTGTATGTGATCCACAGAGCCCAACACAACACCGCCCCCGCCCGAAAACCGGCGCCAGAGAATACGGCAATCGGCGTCGGGGCGGGATTCGCATCCCCCCCCCCCCCCCCCCCCCCCCCCGCCCGGGGATTCTCCGACCCGGTTGGGGGTAGGAGAATCCCGGCCATAGATCCTGAGGGGTATTGTCAGGGTGGATGTGGAGAGGATGTCATAGTCATAGAGGATGTTTCGTCTTGTGGGGAGAATCTAGAACTAGGGACCACTGTTTAAAAATAAGGGGCTGGATTATCCAAAAATGGGGCTATATCCCCACGTCAGCATTAAAACGCTGGCGTTTCACTCTTGACTTTCCTTAAGAATGTCCTGAGCGATTCTCTTACCTGCCGGGGTTGGCAATAGGGCCCCAGATTTCTTCTAGTAGCTCTGGCTGCGATACGGGGCCTCGCACTTCCGGTCAGGAGTCCACGCATGCGGACGGCGGCGGCCTGCAGTGGCCGTGCCGTGCCCGATGGCGGACACAGACCGTGGACCATCATCCAAAATGTAGACCCCCCCCCCCCCGCGATTGCGCGAGCACCCACCGATCCGTGCTGCCCGATCGTTCCCCTGGCCGTCCGTGAGGCCCGCCCCTGGTGATCGATCCCCCTGCCCCCCCCACCATGGTCCCGACGGCCGATACGTGGTTAGAACCATGCCGTCGGGAACTCAGCCAATTTTGTGTGGAGAATCGCGGGGGGCTCTGTCAATGGCCCTCTAACCGCGCCGTGTAGATCGTGCGCGAACGATTCCCGAGCGATTCAGTGGCGCCAGTCCCGATTTCCTCGTAAACGGCCATTCTCCTCCATCGCACCGAATACGATCTTGGCGCGGGGCTGTAAAGAATCTAGCCCAAGGGGTCCCCCATTTAAGGTGGAGATGCGGAGACATTTTTTTTCTCTCAGAGGGTCGTGAGTCTTTGGAACTCTCTTCCTCAAAAGGTGATGGAAGCAGAATCATTGAAAATTTTTAAGGCAGAATTGGATAGGTTCTTGATAAAGGAGGGGGTGAAAGGTTATCGAGGGTAGGTGGGAATGTGGAGTTGAGATCACCAGCTGATCAGCCATGATCTTATTGAATGGCAGAGCAGGCACGAGAGGCAGAGTGGCTGCATCCGGCTCCTAACTCACACATTTGAGGTAAACAACAGTGGGATGAAATGACCAATTAATGTGTCATTAGCTGACATCCAAACACAGAAAATGTCCAACTGGGATGACGGGACAGCTGTGGCTGAGGTCTTGCCCATTCACGGTCCATGTGTAGCACTTTCCTCAGCGCTGCAGTGGTTACATTATCAGGAATGCCCATATGGCTCACAATCAGCTTGGAGGTGAGGCAAGGTTGGGGTTGGTTGGAAAGGCAGATGAGCCCACTTACCATAAGATATATGAGCAGAATTAGGCCATTCGGCCCATTGAGTCTGCTCCACCATTCAATCATGGCTGGTATGTTTCTCATCCTCATTCTCCTGTCTTCTCCCCATAACTCCTGATCCCCTAATTGAACAACAATCTACCTAGATCTATCTCTGTCTTAAAGGTACTCAGTAACTTGACCTCCACAGCCTTCTGTGGCAGTGAGTTCCACAGATTCACCACCCTCTGGCTGAAGAAGTTCCTCCTCATCTCAGTTGTAAAGGATCGTCCCTTCAGTCTGAGGCTTTGCCCTTGTGTTCTATTCTTTCCGACTAGTGGAAACATCCTCTCCACGTCCACTCTATCTACGCCTCTCAGTGTCCTGTAAGTTTCAATTAGATCCCCCCTCATCCTTCTAAACTCTATCGAGTACAGACCCAGAGTCCTCGACTGCTCCTCATATGATCCACAGGCTACTGGTTATGCCTTTACTGACTATCACGTATGATTTCATAAGTGTGAACTGTCACGTATTGTTTAACATGCATAAAATGTCAATTCTATGAGTCGTAAATTTATCAGCTGCCCTCATGGAACAAATCCAATAAGTCATACAAAAATATGTTTCAGATAAAATTGACATCCATTTTGACTTTTTGTTGGAAAGCATAATGAATTCTATGAGGGGAAAAATCAATGCAAATTTCTTTAGTTGTTTGCAAAGTGCCTGTTTTTATATCGCACAGAATAGGATATCAAACAGCATCAAAGAGAAGGGAAATGCTTAGAAAATCTGGATGATTCGCTCAAGTGGTTTTATTTTTGATCACAAAAATAAATGATTACTAGTTTTGAATCTATTTCAGTCAGTCCTCTAATGGTAACTTTCCCTCCGATTCTCTGACCTCTCCGGAAATTGTTGACTCATGGCCAGCAGTTTTCCAGAAGCTCAGTCGGCCATTTGGCATGCATAAACTTCGGGAATGAGTGTCCATCACCAGTTGGATCACAGAGACCCCCGTCGCAATAAAGCTTAGTGCAGTGCTGTCTGAGTTTCCACAGCCCTCTGGAGGTGGAGAATTCCAAAGAATTACAACCCTTTGTGCAAAGAAATTTCTTCTCGGTCCTAAATGGTAGCCCCCTCATCTCCGAAGCCGAGAGCTGGCCTATCTTTCACATCTTTCCTCATGCTCCCTATCATCAATTTCATCTGAATTTTCTCTGAGCCAGCCACGCTGTGGGGTCCAGGCTTGCCTGATCTGCGTTGCTCAATGCAAGATGAAAGGTGACTGCACTGTGCTATTTAATGAGGTTCATATGTATCTGCAGTGAAAGCTCACAAGATGCAAGACACGAGCAAATGTGATTACTAATTGGCTGGAAAATAGAAAGAAAAACAACACGGTTTTCAATAGAAACAGTTCTAATTGGGAAATTGCGAAGACGGGAAACCATCTGGGGATTGATCCTATTTACTAATGATCTCAACAAAGCTATTTTGCATAAAACACTTCTATTTAACATTGAGAAATGTTTGTGAAGAGTTAAAGAGAAATCCGATATCTGGAGCATGTTTGTCAGCTGCGAGTCTGAAACATCATCTCTGTCCAATCTTGGCCAATTTGTCAGTGGAATGCACTCTTTCTCGAGAACTTGAACCGAGGGATAAGGCTGATCGTGCGGGAGCACGACAAGATTGTAAGGAGTAGATGGGAAGACAAGTCGTAATTTTGGTGATGCTAAACAGAATCTTTAAAAGCCTGCTGGTAGTAACAAAGAGGGTGTAATAACCCTCACGAGCCTCATGGGAATTACTCATCCATCTCCCCGTGAGATTCATAGAATCTGAGATTCCATGGTAACGGGCGGAGGATCCCAGCGGGGACTCGTCACCAAGCCCTTTAAATGCTGTCCCAGACCCAGACCAGGTGTTCTGTTAGTTCCAGGCTGGGAAACTTGAGTTGTGCGCAGTGGGTACAGCTTTACATTTGAGTTTAGAATAAATATTCACCCTTGTGTCTCCTCGATTGTCACAGAGGGAAGACTGAGGGAGGTAAAGTGATAACTGGATCCACGCCGGTTGGTGAAGTTAAAACTAAGACCTTCTTGGCTGGAAGATTTACCGACTTAGTTCACAGCCAACACTCCTCTAACCACCCCAGTGTCCCAGCTATCCTTATTTATAGGTATGCAAATGAATTCACCTCTTTGTTAAAAATATTTTTATTAAAGGCATTTTGCAGAAATATCAGAAAACCAGAAATTCATAGGAACAAAAAAAACACAGGCCCAAAACACCCCCTGATACCAAGACCTCAACTACCATTCACCTCTTTAACAATGTGATTGCCATTAAACCGTTACAATGTAATTAATCAGACATTTAATATTTATTATTGTCATAAGTAGACTTACATTAACTTTGCAATGAGGTTATGAGAATTCAGAAAGTCCACTGCACCTAACAAGCACATCTTTCGGGACCTGTGGGAGGAAACCGGAGCGCCTGGAGGAAATCCACGCAGACACAGGGAGAACGTGCAGACTCCACACAGACAGTGAACCAGGCGGGAATTGAACCCGGCACCCTGGCGCTGTGAAGCAACAGTGCTAGCCACTGTGCTACCGTGCCGCCCGATCTGCATAAGTTTTAAAACTTCGGGAAAGAATCAGTAATAGTGGCAGACAGTTTTAATCAGGATGGAAGAAGGCACCTCTGGAGGATCAAAAGAGGAGTGATTAAATATTTTACTGAAATGGGGAAAGAAGAAAGAGAGGATGGGGGTAAAGATCCCAATCAAGCCCCAAGCTTCTTCTGTAGCCTTTTGAGGACTGAGATGAATCTTCTCAAATATGTAAATCTGAAAACACAAAGTAACATGGAGAAATGTTTAGAATGTGGAGAATAGATTATTTTGAGGAGAGAACATTTATTTATTGTTCTATTACCTTACGTAATACATATATTACTCTTTTGAACCAGCCGAGTTGTTGAAATGAGCAGTAGTCTTCTTGTAAAGATAAACTAATTTATTGAGTGATATAAATAAATATTGTGAGTTCTTTTACTTAATACTCAACTAGTAAAATAAAGAAACAATTGTAGAGATAACTATTAAATTATACAATCCAATGCTTTGATAACTAATAACTTCTTCTCTCTCCAGCTTTACTATGTCTGTTCTCTCTGCACTCCTGATACACACTCTCAACAGAAAGAGCGGGAAAACTATTAATATAGGTCCTGATAGTGAGACCTCTAGTGTTCAATTGCCTGTCCGAGCATTACATATATTGATCATGTATATTGATATACAGAGATCACTACATTTATAAAGTTGCACAAGGTAACTAAATGGAGGAATGATGCACAATGAAACATGTTAGTCCCTTCGCAGTACTGGCGAGATCCCAATATTTCCCTGGGATTTGCTGACATGTACACTTTCATGGTGTCATCTCCTTCCTGTTCTCCTGTGTTAAAGCATAGGTTGCAGCTATGGTGCTGCTATGACAATCTTCACCACGTGACTTTGAACTGACATGGAAAACCCAGTGACCCCAGGGCTATGAAGAATGAGAATTGACCAAGTTTTACGTTACCAAACGTTATCGAGTGTGCTGGATATCATTCCTGCTGAACATGTGTGTGGAAATCAGGGAGGGACACCAACACGCTCACGATGGTGCCCCGTGGTTGAATCGATTCACACGTAAAGAATGGAAACATGGATAGTGGGGACAGGTGTGGGGGGACTGGGGAACTTCCCGAATGTATGGAAACATTTGTGCAAGCGTCAGCACCTTCAGGGAATTGGGAAAGGACTGTGGTGGTGGCAGAGGTGGAGGTGTGGAAAATGAAAGGTTTACTTTGGGACCAAAGTAAATTTATTTTGCAATTTCTTATGCCCTCAGAGTTTGGCTAATTTGCTATCATGTAACCAGTGACAGCTGTCAGTTATCCTGCTGCAAGCCTCATGAGTCTATTAAGTGCAGCTGGATTCTGACAAATATACAAGTGCAAAGCATTACGTTCTTAGATTAGAATTTCTGTGCGCAGAATTTGTACTCTGCTTATTTCCCCATGTATGCTCTGGCTGAATTTAATGTCTTATTTACAATCTCTAGTCATGCCTTTTAGAGGCAGTCTGGAAATGAGGCATTATGCTGCATACACAAGAACTGGGGAAGCAAGCCAGGGACGCACACTGTCTGAATGCTTGGTAAGGGAATTGCCAGAACTTACAAATTTACCATGCTCCAGGGAGCCATGCTGACAAGTGGGGCAGCTTCTCGGAGGCTGTTTGATTTGATTGATTTAGTTTAAGACTGTGGAGTGAGACCCCCTAGCTGCACGTTCCAGCAACAAGTCTGATGTGTCCCTGAATGACGCAGAGGCAAATCCTTCAACATCAACAAAAGGCAGGATATCAGAAATAAAATCAGAAAATGACGGAAGCGCTCAGCAGCTCAGGCAGCATCTGTGGAGAGAGAAACAGAATCAATATAACTTTATCCCAAAGGTGTAAAGTCCCGGCCTGCTGGAATTACAAGTTTCAAGCGCACTTAACTGTTCTGAAAAACTATGTTGAAACCTCTGCTGGCATGAGCTAATTGGATCTAACATTGAAAGAGACTTCGCAAGCACCAGCGCCATGCAACACTGGCAAATTCAGCGAGGCCACACCTTTTAACTACACTGGCTGCCAGAAAGCAGGTAGGTTTACAGGGCGCAGTGAAATTGACAGGCCAGGGACAAGGTAAGTGACCAGACAATTGGATGGGAGTTGGCTGTTGTGGTGGGGTTGGGTCCAGTCCAGTGAAAGGATGGGGATTGGGTCCTGTCCAAGGGACAGAAGGGTGGTTTGGCTGAGTTGGGGTGTCTGTTTGGGCCGGGAGGGGCGATTCAGGTCAGGAGAGGGACTTAGAGTCAGGCCCTGCATTTGGGGGGAGAGTGTCCCGTGTGTCTCAGGATTAGTGAGGGGGGGGGGGGGGCAGAATCCCATGGGGACAGAGTCTGGCGAGGGGGGGGTTTGGGAATACCCTGTGTGGTTGACTAGTCAGAGGGGTGGGAGGTCTGGAGAGTGGGGGGTGTCCCTTGCAGGGCTCAGTCTGGGTGATTAAAATAATTACGCTGAAGTTAGAAGTGCTTTTATTCCTCTGACCCATTATTGGTGTTACAACTGGCAGAACCATCTGAAGTTAGCAATTTAAATCGCTTTGTGAGACCGTTCCCTGCACAGGACAATTGTCCGGGGAAATTAGCGCAACTGGAGAATTGCCAGGTAAATCCTTACATGCAAAATCCAAGAGGGATTCCCCGGCACTTCATTGGGGTATTCCCCAGAACTGACTGGGAAGTCAGGAAGTTAGTGTCCAATGTTTCAGATCCAGTGAGTGTCCATCAGAACTGGGGCTCAACCTGGGATAACGGCTGCTTCACCTGCTCTCTCTCTATATCTCCAACCAATGCAATGGCTGCCATTCTGTGGCTGACACGTTTGCGCGTGCGTGGAGTTTGCTGTTTCTACATTACTGGATATATGCAATTCTGTTGACTCCTAAGGATGCCACAGTTTAATGATTCCAATGTAACTGCTAATGCGCAACCTTGCACTTGTCTATTTATTTAAATGCAGCCACTACCGATGCTCTGCGCTCACCCTTCAGAAGGTAAATGGCAGGAAGTAAACTTCAGCCAGGCTGCAGCCAGGGCAGATTGAAGGTCAGGGTTGTGAGTGGGGGTGGGGGTTTATATCACTAAACCACAGTGTGTTGTAACCAGTGGTGTGCTACATATGTTGATGAACCAAAGGTGCAAGGCAGGCTTGCTAGGTCAACATGAATGATCCTAATTCATGGCTCAGCGGGGAATTAGGGGAAGAGGGGGATTGTTTGATATTTGATGTCGGGAATTCACATTCGAGTACTGTGACTAAATGAGGAAGGTGGGAATAGATAGGATATGATTTGGTTCAATTGGAATTTTGGAGATGGGGAAGAGTAGGCCCAGGGGAGGCTGCACAAAGCCCAGGCAACAGATATCATAAACTCCTACTATGAACTGTCCTCCCCCCACCAAGTCCCTCTTCATCACCGGCTCCATCCTTGTAAACAGTTAATTGAACGCACTTGTTAATTCCTTCAATTAATTAATTAATCTGGCACCAAATAAAAACAATTGCGGAAGGACAGAGTCACAAAAACTAGTTTTAGGATGCTCAGGACTTTCAATGAAATAGGTTAAAGTCTTGCTGGGATTTAATCATACAAAGTATTGACATTATTAACGATGAGAATAAATGCAGTTGCTGAAATTGGGACATTCTGATGGAGCACATTAATGATACCCCTCGGGATTTGGTTCAATTCAATACACAGTGTCTCACTGTGACGGCAATATCTCTTGTTGAATACATATTGCCTGTGGCTCCATCTCTGACAAGCTATTTATGATGTGGGACTTCCGCCACTGGCGGATCAGTGGATGGTCCAAGATTTGCCTCTTTTATACAGCTCAGTATTTTCATAGCCCAGTGACAGCAACAGAGCAGGATTTATGCAGACACTGCTGTTTGGACGTTCCATTTGTGGCTTTGGGTTCTGGCTGTCAGCTTGCACAGACTGGCAATTTGAAAACTGGCCACTCAGTCCATTGGCAGAAAAATGACACCCAAGCACCAATTAGCACCCAAGAGTCGGTCAACGATCCAGCATCCATCATTGCCAGGGGCACAGATTTAGAATGAAGAAACCCTAAAAAAATATGCTTTCTCAGGTCCCCAGCTTGGGAAGTCAATAAATGTAGTACAGAGCAGTCTGGCAAAGTGGAGTGTGTACGTTAGACGTCACGAAAGTCCACTCAACTTAGTTGATAAGTTGTTTTTCTTTCCGTATCTCGTGCTGCGCCGGGCAGACTTTCATCTGTTCCCATAATGAGGTGTTTTTCCTGGAATAGGTCACTAGCCTATCGCCATGTGCTTATAGCTTGAGGGGAGGCACTCCACATCAAGCATGGCTGCCCAAGAATGTCTCCCACACTTACCGCCTGCCATTGGCAGGCATATGTTGGAATACCTTTGCACATTGATAATCAACCCATTTAGCCACATTACAAACACACCTTCCTTGGCCACCAAGTCCTGGGGTGGGATTTGAACCTTCAGCTTCTGGCCCAGAGGCAGGGGGCTACCCACTGCATGCAAGAACCCCACTTGGGATGATGTATTTGAATCTAATGTTTGTCAGTGAGCAAGGAAGAAATAGACTGCGATTCCTGCTCCTAGGAATGTTAATGTTGATAAACAACTACCTTTGTGACAAATGAACTTTGTAGATTGTGTTCTGATCCACATTCCACGTTGTGTTAATTAAGCCGAACTCCTGTGGTTATAGGAATTTGCTTCAAAGTGTCCCTGTGCAACGGAGAACAAAAGGTAAGACAGGATTCTACTCATGGTCATTACTCTAACCCTTGAATGCAACCACCTAGAGTAGGATTTTTCACGGGCTGGTGTTGGGAGGGTCGAAGAGCGTTCCTGATTGCGGGAGAAGGGCTCAATGGCTGCAACTGGTTTTTCAGACTGCCAGCCGCAATCGGCTTTTAAGTTGAGAATGCCGGTCGTAGCCAGCTTGTAAATCCCACCAAAAGCAACGGCAGAGAGCAGGTCATGCGCCCAGAACGTACGCTGATGTCTCGCGTCCTGTTGGTCCACTCTTTGGGTACAAAATCAAGGAAGAGAGGTTCCTCCATTTTGTAATTCCCAACAAGCAAGCAGCAGGACTGAAGATGGATTATTTTGCAATAAGGAAGAGAGCCAGAGACACAAACAGGCCAGGATCTCACAATCAAATCTGCTGGTGACAACTTCTCAGGGAAGTCCACGGCAGGACAGAGCTTTGCTGGTGTGGGGCTCTGCTGAACAACTCATTAAGAAGAAACTCAAATCGAGAACAAAACCGTATAGAGATGATTTCTTGAGGCCTGGCATTGTTAATTTTGCCAATGCAAATCAGGGTCTAAAGCCCATGTGTGTTATATGCAGGGAAGTACAGGCAAATTAAAGTTCAAAACCCTCAAAACTTCAAAGGCATTTGAAGACGAAGAATGGCAAGTTCTAGGACAAACCTCTAGATTTTTTTCAAAGGATGCAGTGAAACTTAAATCGTCAGCTGAAATCCTTGGCAGAAATGTAACATTGAGTGACAAAGCAAGTGAGATCATGAGGCCCAAGCACACTCACCCGTCACATTAAAGGTAAGCGAATTGTGCGTTGCGTCGGTGAATTGGACATTCTGAATTCTCCCTCAGTGAACCCGAACAGGCGCTGCAATGAGGTGACTAGGGGCTTTTTACAGTAACTTCATTGCAGTGTTAATGTAAGCCTACATGTGACAATAATAAAGATAATTATTATAATCTCTTCAAATTTCATTAGCGGCTGCTAATTCTCAGGGTTTTTTTAAAAAGCCATTTAACGTGTGTAACCCAAAACTTGCTCGAGTGCTGGTCATTTAAAAAAATTGAAAAAAACAAATCTCAGGAAACATCAATTGATAGATGTCGAAACTGAACAGATTTGTTTGGTTGGGAAATTCTGTAAAATATATCCAGATTTTGGGTGAATGGGGGGTTGGAAATTCTCATTTAATGTAAGACTGTGTCGGGGAAAGCTTTGGTTTTGTACATTACAAGCAAGAAAAGCAAGTGAAAAATAAAGAAATACAGCAGCCTGGAGGAATGGAAAGCAGCAGAAGCCAGTCCCGTTTCGATGCAAGCTCCAGTTCAGATTTTGCTACATGCTGGAGGCTGGTGCTCCGAGTAGCAGTGAGATGAGGGCACTGCATGCGCTCCTGGTATCACACAGAGGTATGAGGTGGGAGCTCAGCCCTAATCCCGTGCAGGGCGGCTCACAGACACTGGAGGGAGAGAGGAAGCAGAGAGAGAGACTGCATATCCACACACAGCACGGGGACAAATCACTTTCACGGCTATTCTCCTCTTCCCCTCACCCCACTCACTTTGGATCTACAGATTGGAGAAGGCACAGAAGAGCCAGGTGGCTTCCAACTGCATCCAGCTGCCGTGGCTGCCAGCAGGCTCCCAGGACTGTTTCCCCCTGACCCTCCTTTCGCAGCTCGTTCTGCATTTGGGACAGGTGTGGAGGCAACTAGTTGAGAGCATGAGCTGAGAAGAGCCCAGATGGGCGGTCAGTGAAGTCCTCGTTGCTTCGCGAACCCCTCCGAATGTCAAAACCCTCAGCCCACAAGGCAATACAGCGGAGTGCGCATCCCGGGTACATGCAATTGCCTATTGACTCTGCAAGCAAGGTAACAACAAACAAAAAAAAACGTTTAAGATTGCATTCTGACTTATTAATAATTGTTTGATGTGATTCGTTGCAGCGTTAATGGTCACAAATTTATGAGCAAATTGCTACTGTGCTGGAAAAGCGTCAATTTCAATGTCTACTGTGACTTTATATGGATTTTGAAATCCGACTGGATTTCAAAGATGCCTTTAAAAAGATTGTTTCTCATAAGGCGTCTAGCTGTGACTTGGCAAAAAAAAACAATCTGGGATTTAAAATAAATGTGAATATTTGTATATGTCTTAAATTACCCACAACGCATAAACGGTTAGAGGAACTTGTAAATATTTGGTTTTTGAACAAGGTTTTCTCAATCGACTCGCTCCTGCCTTTGAGCGGCACAGTAGCAATTGTTTTAAGTCATGTTATTTGAATGGTCTGTTTGAACTAACCACTGCCACTGGCAGCGCCTAATGGATAATCTATTGCAAAATGGGGGGGAAAATTGCATTATTTTTTTTATTGGGTAAGTGTGTTGTCTCTGCCACCTATTAAGCACTTAAAATTAAGTAGCGTACTTTCTAAAGGAGGAGAATGGCTGGGGAACAGCCCCTCTTTTATTTGACTGGCAGTGGTTTTTTTAAGATGCCTCTCTCTCTACAGGTGTAAGGTTCGCTTTACGAATGGGGAGTCCACCGTCGCAATAGTGACTTGGCCTTCCCCGTTCATTCGCTGCTTCAGCTGGTGGACTGTTAGAGTCCTTTGTGAGCCTCCCCCCTTCCGTTGCACTGGTTAATCTGAATGAAAAGAAGGTACACTTCTTGCTTTCTTTTAGCCTTGTTTTCAGAGCCAAAACTAGGCTGGTAGGAAGTGATCTGCAAATACCTGGAGGCTTTGGACTGTGAGGAACGACAGACCCACACGAGCGAGGGTTGCTAACAGTCAGGCTGAATGCTGTCCTCACCCGGAATTTCTACACACACACACACACACACACTTTCCAGGCAGCAGCATCAGGAATAGGGAGACTGGGGATCCATTCAGCTTCTGTTCCGGACCTGTGACTTTCCATGGTGAACCCTTGTGACAGGTGGGACAATATGTAGTGGTGGGGGGAGAGATTGCCCTTTAGGCAATCTCTAGCAGGTTTCACCTGCTTTCCCTTCAATGGAAAATTATTAGCTGTCAACACAAAGGAAAAGTGACAAAGTTTCGGATGACCGATCTCCCTTTTGCTAACAAAAAAACTAAGCAACTCCTGCAGGCAATTGTTAGTGTTCCTTGCCCTCTGAGCCCACCCAGAGATGTTTCCTTCATGATAGCTATCCTTTGTCTTGTTGCTGGCTGTATGTATGCGTCAATTAAATATTGCAAGGATGTCTTCCTCATCTGTCTATCTCTGTTTATATTTCAGCACTAGCATCTTTCACAATTCCCAGTATGTTCTTTACTGCCAGTAAGATAATCTGGTTTTTGCAGTTGCTTTACCTTAATGGAAATACCCCTTCATCTCCTGTGTTCCTCTAGGTGTTAATCTCTACCAGGGTTTTGCTTTTTAAAACAAAAATGCATTTTGTGGTAATATTCATACGAAATCTATTCACTTCGGATTAGTGCCTTCAATGATATTGCATTGGCAGAATGCAGGCTAGCCTATAGAGACCCATTGGGAGATAGATGCTGCCTGCGTCGAATGAGTACCTTCCTGGTTTTTAGATGGATTTGAATGTGCCTCTCATTCCCCATGAATTGTAGACCATGGGAGCAAAAACAAAAACTACGGCAGATCAGCTTTAGTTGCACTGTGATTCCAGTGAATCAGTATATCCAGAATCAGGATTGGAGATGAAGAGCAGGCTGATAAAATAAACAAGGTGATAGCCAAGTGATTTAATTGATTCCAGCCTTGCCCATTGCAAGTGGTCAAGTTTAGGAATGCAGATTCCATTTGATTTTGTGTGTGCTGTATTCCAGAAACTTCTAAAATTAAAATAACCATGAAAGCCTGAAACATAAAAGTCACAAAAGCCTAATGTTTTTAAAATGTATTTTTCCTCCCCCGGCCCGCCTTTCTGGTTCTGTGTCAGTCGATAGGGATTGTAGATATTCAGGGTTTCATTGACGGTTCCTCATCAACTAAGCATAAATCAAAACTCAAACCACGATCCTTGCCCCAGCTCTGCCATACCTCACTTGCTGGCTTGTTTTGGGCTTGGTGGAAGAAGGCAACCCTGCCTCAAACTGGGAGGAGGGTGAATCGCTTAAGTCAATGGAGGGTAAAATCGAGCAGGGCACAAAGCAATTTGATTCAGTCCCCACGAGTTTGCCTCTAGGTATATGAGATTAAAATTACTTCCTTGGTTAGGGTTTTCCTGTTGAGGGACCACAATGAGCACACCGGGCTCGCCGTGGTAGATACCACCAAAGTTGTAACGAGTAGGAATAAAGGAGGCAAATGAAGATACAAAAAGAAAGAAAAGTCTGCATTTTGATCGCAACTTGTCCTCTTTCGCAAAATTGGCTCAAGACTCTGTGGGGTTCTCTGAATTATTTTAACATGCGATGACTGTTATAAAGATCAATAATGGTTCTTATTTAGCATTCAGAAAGCTATCACAGACAGCGATATTGGACAAGGAAGGACTGCTTGCCAGGATATCGTACTAATGTGCCTTGAAAATTTCTTAACATCCATTAACGTCACACAGAGAGGATGGCTGGCGCCTCTGACAGTGCAGCACTCCCTCAGTACTGCACCAGGGTGTCAGCTGAGACTATGTGCTCAGGTCCTTGAGTGGGGCTTGAATCAACAATCTTCTGTCATAGTGACAACAGGGCCATCAGCTTGATCATTAAATGACATCAATTACAAATGAGACTTTCCTCTAACCATTAGAAGGAAGATTGGCAGTTGATCCCTTTAGAACATGAGCAAAGCCAGTTTAGAAATTTAAATGAAGTTCTCAGAATGCAGAAATCCAACAAGGGAATTGGAGTCTGTTCATCAGCCAATCAAATTGTGTAATTTTAATAAAGCACCTATTAATAAAAAATGAATTAAATTTGCATTTCTATTTTATTGAAGTAAATTCTGCGCATGAAGAAAACATTCTGGGCCCTACACAGGCCTCTTATTGAATTCAATTAATTATAACATTCCGTTATTTATGGATTTATCTTTTTTCAGGCAGTCTGCTGTGGTTAATCCTTGAAAACCTTTGTGAAATATTTTCTCTCCCTCGTGAAGGTGGTCATTGGATGCTTTCCATTACCTTTCTAGTAATTGAGGTTCAAAGAGTTGGTTGGCAATACAGAATTTGAATATTTCTAAAATGAGAGACCTGCTGTCAAAGTTTTTCACCTTCCACTCATCAGCAGATGCAGACTTACACTTTTGGGAGCCCAGCGCTCTCCCACTTTGCGGGGGGCCCCACATCATGCCCACCCCCTGGTGACATGGCAGCCCACCCCCAATGCGTCGAGCCCCAGCCCCAATTACTTCAAGCCCTGCCCCCAATGACATCGAGCTCTGCCCCAAATGAAGTCGGACCCCGCCACCAATGGCCGGGACTCCAGTCTCGTTGACTCCCTGTGCTCCTGGCTGGCTGTTGCTGGCTTCTGATTAGGCCTCGGCTCTCTCTCATCCTCATCATCCCATCCGGTTGCTGCCCAGTGCAGCCCTTCTTTCTCAGCCCTGCTGCCTGGCTGCCCTCTGGTTCTCCCACTCCGTGCTCTTACTCCAACCATTGGCCAGCGGCTCCTGGCTAAAGGCTTTGCAGGCTTGTACCCAGCATGTCACCTCACTTTTGACTCAGGCTGCCAGCCAGACCGAATGCCAGCAACCTGGCTGTTACTTTGCAGCTTTACTCAATGAAAGTTCAGATACTTCATGCCAATTCAGGAGATCCATGCCTGAACTGCTCTAAGGCTCCACCATCTCCCAACATCTGGCAAACTGTTTTCCTGCTCTAAAGTGGAGTCCACCAATCAGAGCCCAATGTTGTTCTATATTGCCTGTTGATAGGCTCAAGAATAAGCCTACCAGCAAATTTTGAGCTACCAAGTCTCTGAATGCTGCTCCCAGGGTGTTCCCACCACAACAGTCACCTCTCCGTATGGGTCAAGGCGGGGCCCCATTGTCTGGGATCCCGCCTTGCATTGCTGTGAGTTTCATTGAAAGTCTGCCTCTGCTCATCAGGGCAAATGCAAGAATGCCAAATTTTAAACGATCACAACAATTTATACTACAGGAGAAAAAGGCTGCTAATTTGATTGGCAAATTTATTCTGATTGGCTGAGGTCTCTCCATGGAGAATGCAAAGGGAAACGACAGATTCACCAAACTGCTGGATAATACCATAAAGCTGCAAGACTTGAACATATTCCTTTTGTTTGCAGAGAATGGCTGCCTGTGTATGAATGTATTTTGCTTCCAGCAAATGTAAATGAGCTACATTATGAGTTTGACTGATTATCTTAAATTGGTTGTTCGTGTATTTATTAGCAGTCAAGATTATTCATCTCGTGACAGTCAATCGCAGAATCACATCTAACAGCAGACAATTTGATTTGGGCTTTACAAATGCAGGCTGGTTGAGTAAGCTGACCTCAGTTGGGTCAACAATTAGGATAGTACAATTGGCCTCAGAAACCCTGAACTTTTCAGTGGAACCAAGGATACGTCTCACTCTTGATGTCTGTCTAGTGACTGACAGGTATAACGAGAATGTGTGGTGGTCGAGCACGGTCCTGTCCCCACCCAATGTGATGCCTTCTGCAGTTAAATAGCTCCTTTACCACCCTCATATATGAAGCCTAATTTGCAAACTACTGTAAATTCAAGCATGAGTCTCTGCAGGCTAGATTTTCAACTTGTCACCCAGCCAAGAACTAACGCTGATAACCTACTGCCTCTTTCAGAAGTCTAATGGAACAGAATTTGCTTTGGCCGGGCATCTAATAGCCTTTGCTATTAGCTAGCCTTGTCCACATGCATTTAGGTTTTTAAACTTTTATGTGACAAGCTGCTGACAGCATGAGCTAAATATATTGCAGGGAGGCACACAGGAGAACTGGAACCTGAGTTGAGCGTTTGGAACATAGGACTAGGAACATAGGACTTAGGAGAAGGAGCAGACCATTCAGCTCTTCGAACCTGCTCCGCCATTTAGTAAGATCATGGCTGATTTGGTCCTTTCACTGGGTTTGGCACCATCTGTTCATTGATGTGTTTGGACTGGGCTCTGCGTTTGGTAGCACACCTTTGATGTTGTTAATGTCTGGGTTTGGTAGTAAAGGTGTGCTGGTATGTTTACAATGACAGCATTGCTGAATTCCAGCCCTCCAGCAATCCCTTCTTGCTTTTGTCCCTGTGCAGTTTTGACTGGTATCAGGTTAGCTTGCGCTGTGCATTGTGTTGAACCAAGAGGAACACTGACTTCTTACACTCATCCTGAATCAAATCTATTTGTTTCGGATCCCATTTTAAATTGGCATCTGAAGATGGGAGTTCCATTTAGCAAACATCACCAAAGGGACACAATTAGAAGGGATTTGATTCTATTCCCACGTATTCAGCCAGAACTGACCATCCAATTCCCATTGGAAAATAATTGGACTTCCTGAGAATCTCAAGGGTAACAAGGTTAATTCAATGCAGCTGAACATTTGGAACGAACATCATCCATTCTATTGCGCAGTCGGTCCCATCTAGAACTTTGCAGACTGCCGTGAGATGTCACTGAGTGTCAATCTTGCAAACTGCTTTTACTAGGTTGTTGCACCAGTGTGTGGGAGTCGCTTCAGGTTGTTGCTAGCCCTTTTTTGTTGCTTTGTAACTTTTTAAATATATAGTTCTAAGTGTGTACGTGAAAGACTTGGTCTGCACTCAACATGTGGGAGTGAGTGCATTCAATTGATTGTTCTGCATCACCAGGTTTACAAGACATCCCACGCACTAAGAATAGTCCACTTCTTTGTGTAGCCCTACTAGAATCAGTTTTGTTTCAGTTTTTAGTGTTAAACTGACCCCGAAACGCCGATCCAAACCGACCCAAGCAAATCCTGTTCACCAGAACAAAATACCCGAGCCTTGCATATTCTCGGACTGCACCAGGCAACAGGAAGACTTAGATTAATTCACTTAACCCCCTACGTGCTTATCTTTGCACCTTGACTGCACCATTGAAGGTGAATTCCTGATGCATTTTTACCTGCCAAAATCTGAAAGAGGCTCTGCTGATGAGTGTGGCTCTGGATGGGTTAAAGGTCATTACTGTCTTGGTCCAGAGATTTCAGACATTCTCAGTTCTTGAAAAATAAAAGTAGTTTGCAGCAATCGATTTGGACTAGGATGATGTCAACATTGCTAACCATGTTGGGCACGATGCTGCTATATTTTTAAATATGTCAGGGTGCTTAATATTATGCTGTCCCCTTGAGTTTCGGCAATTTTCTGAGAAACTGTTCTTTGGCTGTTCTAAAGACTGTAACCACGGCAGTTCAATTTACTGATCTTGCTTTGTGAATTAAGGAAGAATCAGGAGAGAGACCCCCTCCAACATAGCCTTACTGAGGCAATTGACATAAAGCTACTGCAAATAAAGTAATTTCGCACCAATAAATTTGAACTGAGAGCATACTTTATTTAGAAGCAATTATCTGTTACCCCAGGCCTGTGTTTTTCAACCTCCGTTTTGTTTTCTTCCCTGTTTGAAGTTGCTTACACTTATCTAAGATGCCATGGTGCTCACAGCCCCCTATTACTGTTCACAATCTGTCTGTGAGCCGAGGCAGTCACCATCAGCGGGCCTTTACTCCGTGACAACATCACAGCTGAGCTTTGTCCATTCCTCAGACAATCGCCACGGATGTGAAAAGAAAATACTGCGGATACTGGAAATCTAAAATGAGGACTGAAAATGCTGGGAAAACTGAGTAAATTAGCATCTGCGGCGAGAAAAACAGAGGGCGCGATTCAGCGGATTGAAGTTAAAGTCCACTGAACTGCGCGATTAGCGGGATGTTTCGCGGTGGCCGCAGTGCCCCTATCCATTGATCCTTCCACCCCCCCCCTGACAAGGCCTCCCCAGGCCCACCCCCTGGCAGTGGCAATCTCAGCACCGGGGCACTGTCAGCTTGACCCCTCCACAGGACACTGAAAGGGGCAACACAGGTTGAGAAGGTAGTCAAGAAGGCATACGGCATGCTTGCCCTCATTGGCCGGGGCATTGAGTATAAGAATTGGCAAGTCATGTTGCAGCTGTATAGAACCTTAGTTAGGCCACACTTGGAGTATAGTGTTCAATTCTGGTCGCCTCACTGCCAGAAGGATGTGGAGGCTTTAGAGAGGGTGCAGAAGAGATTTACCAGGATGTTGCCTGGTATGGAGGGCATTAGTTATGAGGAGTGGTTGAATAAACTCGGTTTGTTCTCACTGGAACGACGGAGGTTGTGGGGCGACCTGATAGAGGTCTACAAAATTATGAGGGGCATAGACAGAGTGGATAGTCAGAGGCTTTTCCCCAGGGTAGAGGGGGTCAATTACCAGGGGGCATAGGTTTAAGGTGCG
The DNA here is from genome assembly GCF_047496885.1 of Scyliorhinus torazame. Classification (NCBI taxonomy): domain Eukaryota; kingdom Metazoa; phylum Chordata; class Chondrichthyes; order Carcharhiniformes; family Scyliorhinidae; genus Scyliorhinus; species Scyliorhinus torazame. The sequence goes on from NC_092724.1 coordinate 48,507,839, forward strand.
AGGGGCAAGATTTAGAGTAGATGTACGAGGCAAGTTTTTTACATAGTGGGTGCCTGGAACTCGCTGCCGGAGGAGGTGGTGGAAGCAGGGACGATAGTGACATTTAAGGGGCATCTTGATAAATACATGAATAGGATGGAAATAGAGGGATACGGACCCAGGAAGTGAAGAGGATTGTAGTTTAGTCGGGCAGCATGGTCGGCACGGGCTTGGAGGGCCGAAAGGCCTGTTCCTGTGCTGCACTTTTCTTTGTTCTTTGCCTCCTTTCCTCATTCCAGGGTGATACTGCCAGGATGCTTGGGTGGCACTGTCAGGGTGGCACTGCCAAGGTGTCACCTTGTTCTGTCCCTGACCAGCCATGGGTCTCCAATGGCTTGAGAGTCTCCCCCCCCCCCGCTCAGATGCAGTTATGCCTGGTCCACGTTTCAGTGTGCTAAACGTCGCCCTGATGAGGTCTCCCGGTGTAGTCCTGGTGAATCCGGCATTCGGCATTCGGATATTTAAACGAGTTGTTAAACTGATTTAAATATTCAGATCTGGATCACACCCAGCGAGGGCGAGATCCAGATGGCGGTGGGTAGAGTGAGTCAGGTGACTAACGATCCATCCGGCACCTGGCACGAAACCCAATTTGGGATTCGTGAGTGATTCACCTGTTGCGCCCGGATCCGCACCGGGTGCAACGGGGTCAGGAATCGTGGCCAGAGTTAATCTTTCAGGTCAGTGAGCTTTTATCAGCACTGGAAAACAGAATACAAAGGGAAATCCTGTCTTCTTCCAGTTCTGATGGAAGGCCTTCGACCTGAAGCGTTAGCTCTGTTTCTCTCTGCACAGGTGCTGCCTGAACTGCTGCGTATTTCCAGCATTTCTTTTTTTCTCCATGGATGTGAACTTGGAATCCTTGGATTGTGATCCGGCGATCAGAGTCTCACTGATCTCCTGCTTCCTCATCCACAGGCACTGAGGCCAATTGCAATTTTCCCAATTTCTACCCCAGCTGAATTTAGCTATCTTGGAATAAAGCAGGGACCTGTTTGGATTGGCATGGGTCAGCTTTACAATGACAGTCCACTTACAAACTTAATCAAGTGAATTTAATGATTTGTTCCGTTAAAATTGACAAAGAAACTGGTGGTTATCAACTTGATGGATTGTACTCTGCTGAAGTGCATTGAGAAATGTTGGCCGTTGTCCTAAAATCAAGCTGCCTCTTTGTTGGGTCACTGTGTGCCGATTTGAATTAATGTTTTCCCCTACTTTGCCAACTTAAAGAGAGCTGTGACACTTGCTTCTGAATGGATCTGACGGAAGAGAGAAGAGGTGTACGTGAGCACAAAGAATTCCTTTTATTTTCTTGCACAGCGACAACAGGTGGAACTGACAATACTTAAGCAAAACTGCCATCAAATCCCAACCAGATGCCTATTTGCCAGAGGCTGTGCATTCGCTGCAGTCCAATGCAACTGAGACTCCAAACAGATAGGTTTGGAAGCATTAAACCCTGAGACAATAGTTCAGGGTGCATCCCAGTGGGACATAGTAAAAGGAGTAGGCCATTCAGCCTGTCGAGTCTAGTCCACCATTCAAATAGATTGTGGCTATTGTTAACATCGATCCATTTAACTCCTTGATGCATCGTCTAACAAATGTCTACCCACCTCAGTCTCAAAAACTCCATTGTCTTAGCGCAACTGACTTTTGAAGGAGAGAATTACAGATTTTATTTATTCATTCATGGGAGGTGGGTGCCACTGGCTAGGGCCAGCGTTTTTTGCTCACCCAAAATTGTCATTGAGAAGGTGGTGATGAGCTGCCTTCTTGAACCACTGCAATCCATGAATTGACTTTGTAGCGGTTTAATACAACTGGGCGGCTTGCTATTGCTAGGCCATTTTAGAGGGCATTTAAGAGCCAACCATGGATCTGGAGTCACATGTGATGTGTTGGGTGCTCTGGATCCGTGGAACACATACAGGCCACCAACACTTAAAATAGTACAACACTATTTTATTATGTTAGAAACTGTTGAACAGACTTTCACTGTGGGTTAACATGATGTTAGATTAAACTAAAGACCTATGCCTGTCCGAACCAGTCTATGCGCTCAGCACATGGTGAAGATCTGTGCTGTGAGCTGTAAGCTCTGTCCTTATGCGAGGCTGCATCCCGAATGAGCGGGAACTCTGATGCCCTCTGTTTATATAGTGCATGTGCTCTAACTGGTGATTGGCTGCGGTGTTGTGTATGTTGATTGGTCTTGCTGTGTGTCCATCAGTGTGTGTGTGTCTGCACCATGATGTACTGGTGTAAATTATGACAACATGTAGACCAGACCAGCTAAGGAAGGCAGATTTCCTTCCCTCAAGGACATTAGTTTACCAGATGGTTTTTTGCGATAATTTACAATAGTTTTGGGTCGTTAGAATTTTAATTCCAGATATTTATTGAATTCAAATTCCACCATCTTTTGTAGTGGGAGATGAATCTGGGACCCCTGAACATTATCCTGGGTCTCTAGATTACTGGTGAAAGTACTACTATGCCACGACCTTCCCTTTCAAATGTGGTAGCACGGGCGGTGCAGTAGCACAGTGGTTAGCACTGTTGCTTCACAGCGCCAGGTTCGATTCTCGCCTTGGGTCACTGTCTGTGCAGCGTTTGCACGTTCTCCCCGTGTCTGGATTTCCTTCGGATGTTCCAGTTTCCTCCCACAAGTCCTGAAAGACGTGCTTGTTAGGTGAATTGGACATTCTGAATTCTCCCTCAGTGTACCCGAACAGGCGACTAGGGGATTTTCACAGTAACCTCATTGCAGTGTTAATGTAAGCCTACTTATGACACTAATACAGATTATTATTAGTAGTAGTAGTAGCACACCCATTGCAATGAAATATTTTTAAGCCAGTACTTGTGTGCAAGAGGAGAGTGTTATAGACTATCCCATTTCCATGTCAGTCTAATGAAACAGGATTCATTTTTGATAATCTCGAATGGGGATGTGTCTATTTCCATGAAAATCAAGGGGAAAGGGGTAATTTTCCATTGCATTATTGAGGAGCTCCTGTTATCCTATTGAAATGTAGTGGCGAACATCCACCATCCCCAGAGGTTTAGTACCTTCTTTGTATGATGTCTCCCTGGCTTTGCAAGCTTACCAATCAGCCTGGTTGAGAGTCGGGTGCCTCCTCTCAAGTTTGTGCTCTATTAAATCGATTTTGGCATTTAAGCAAATATCACTGAAATGTCAACATTTTGAGTGGCATTATTCTCCAATGATAATTTCCTTTGTCCAAGCAGATGGGACAGTTATCAATATTTGTGGAAGAGATATCTTTTGTGGACAGGGTGGGGAATTCATTAAAACAGCATTCTCCAAAAATGCTGCAGTATAGGATTCAATTGAAAGGTGAGCCTGGTTGGGTTTGCTGACTGTTGCAGAGGACCCTGAAGAGGGCACTGAGAGTTTTATTCAAATGAGAAGTAAATCTGCCGACAGGGAAAACCATCCTTTACCCCCCCTCCAGCATTTGAAAATGACACGAGAATCGGGAAAGTACAGAAAAGGATGATAGATCATTCACAAATGTGGAATATTTAAAGTGAAATCTGGTGCTGGAATTTCTCAATGCTAGATGTAGTGTTTATTTCCTCAGCCCAGGTTTGGCACTTGTTCCACTGTGTGACTTGTCACTGGTCTATTAACGTTTACAGTGGGACAGTAGCAGAAAGAGGCCATCTAGTTCCCTTGAGAAGGAACAGTGGTGTTCCGCGCATGTTACGCAATTGTTTGGACTTGGAAGTTATTCTGGTTATCGGGCAGCACGGTAGCATAGTGATTAGCACAATTGCTTCACAGCTCCAGGGTCCCAGGTTCGATTCCCGGCTTGGGTCATTGGCTGTGCGGAGTCTGCACGTTCTCCCCGTGTGTGTGTGTGTGGGTTTCCTCCGGGTGCTCCGGTTTCCTCCCACAGTCCAAAGATGTGCAGGTTAGGTGGATTGGCCATGCTAAATTGCCCTTGGTGTCCAAAATTGCCCTTAGTCTTGGGTGGGGTTACTGGGTTACGGGGATAGGGTGGAGGTGTGCGGTTGGGTAGGGTGCTCTTTCCAAGAGCCGGTGCAGACTCGATGGGCCGAATGGCCTCGTTCTGCACTGTAAATTCTATGAAATCTCTATGGTGGCTACTTTGGATACAATCAAGGGAATTTATCAAATGACCTCCTACTCCAATTATCCCACCCCCCCCACCCCCGCCCCCACCATCACCACTTTCCATGCCAATTGGAAAATAAACAGACTTTCGTTGATCCGATTAATTCATTTAAACAGTTCCAATATTTTTTTGTAAACAGAAGATGCTGGAAACAGGTCGTACATTTGGCAGCATTAGTGGAAAGAGAAGAGGCGAACACTTCAGGTCGCAACGCATCATCAGAACTGTTCTGCACACGTGACAGCATGTTCCATTGCTGGTTAAGCAGTCAGGAGAAGCCTATGTTATTTGGAAATCACAATTATAATTTTTATATTTTGCAACTGGAGCTTACTCAATGGGTGGGGGAAGATCCCAGAGGCCAGCAAGCAGGAAACTGCATTGTCGGCCTGATGTGCTGCTGGACTGAGAGCAGACATGAAATGGTGGCAGGGGCTAACTAGTGGCAGCCATTCGCCACTCCGATTCTGTTATCTCTGCTTGTGTGCAAAACAAGCTTGAGATGCTCCTCTTGGCTGCTCATTTATCTCTCAGCACCGTCACTGAATTAGGGCATGCAGTGTGCAAGGTAAATGTTGCATGATTCACTCCCAGGAACGTCAGACTGCAGACTGCAGCCAGCAATTAAAGAGCAGCACAGACATAGCCGTGGAAGAAGGCAACATTTCCCTTTGAAACCATAGGCGAGAGCAGGTGATAGCTATCCATGGTGGATTACCTTTGATACACTCCATGCCAAATACCTTCTCAATATTCATTACATTGATTCGCACAGGAAGAACTTTGTTAAAGGAGCGGCACGGTGGCACAGTGGTTAGCACTGCTGCCTCACAGTGCTAGAGACCTGGGTTCAATTCCGACTTCAGGTGACTGTGTGGAGCTTGCACGTTCTGCCCTTGTCGGCGTGGGTTTCTTCCGGGTGCTCCGGTTTCCTCCCACAGTCAAATGATGTGCAGGTTAGGTGAATTGGCCATGCTAAATTGCCCCTAGGTGGGTTATGGGGACAAGGTGGGGGATTGGGCCTATGTAGAATGCTCTTTCAGAAGGTTGGTGCAGAATCGATGGGCCAAATGGCCTCCTTCTGAACTGTAGGGATTCTGAGATTCTTCTATGATACAAAAGTGGAAATAAGGGGCTGCCAACACTTCATTTTCTCCTTGGGGTCTCTAGGAGTTAAAGATTAATCTGAAAAATCACAGAGGGCCATTTAGAAAAACAAATTTTTGAAACTTTTTTGATCATTCGTTACAAGAGAAGGGGGATGGAGAGGCTGTTTCATTAAAAGTTAGACTTTGTCTAATTGGGTAGAGGAGAGTCCTGTAGGTCAGGCATATTGGGTGATCAATCGCCTAACCTTGGGGCAGGAGGGACAGGGCTGTCATTTGATAAAATGTCCCAGATTACATCTAACCAGTATTGGCAACAGTTGGTGCCAGAGGGCACCCTCTCTAGAGCTTAAACCTTTGTGGGTCAGCACCTTCAGGGGCGAGGTGGGAGAAAAGCAAGCTCACTCTCTGTTCCGATGTTGTGGGGAGCCCACTGTCATGGGAAAATCACCAAAAGCTGTCAGATAATAAAGGGTTAATTGATGGATAGCATGGTGGTGCAGTGGTTAGCACTGCGGCCTCAAGGCGCCAAGGACCTGGGTTCGATCCCGGCCCCGGGTCACTGTCCGTGCGGGATTTGCACATTCTCCCCGTGTCTGCATGGGTCTCGCCCCCACAACCCAAAGATGTGCAGGGTAGGTGGATTGGCCACGCTAAATTTCCCTTGAATTGGAAAATAAAGAATTGGGTACTTTAAGTTTTTTTTAAAAAAAGGGTTAATTGACAAGAAACAGAACCTGCTGTGCAACCTTTCAGAGATTAGAAATCAAAACCTATATATAGATTCAAATAAAATGCCTGTTCAACAACATAAGACCATGTTTCGGCCTGAGCTGCTATCATCTTTCATCAGGCAGCAAAACAAATCCCATATCAGTGAGACATGTGTGAAGGAAATAGCTACTTTATTTTTGTGTGTGTTGTTCAATAACTGCTTCAAAGTCCACGGAGGCATCTCTGTAATGTAAGATGTGAACCTTCCACACCCGCAAAATTAGCAATTCAGCAAGTTACAAATTCTCAATTGTATCTCTCTCAAGATAATTGGGCTCCCTCTTTCAGCAAGATGAAGGATACATTTGCCATTGGTGAATGACTTAATCTCTGCTCTGCCAAAACTGCTGGTGCATGGCTGGGGTGCAATTTAACTGGCGTCAACTGACCATCAATTCCTCATTCAAGTGGGCATTCCTTTAGGCGTCATTAAGCTGTTTGACTGTACAGGGCAACACAGCCATGCCTGGCATCATCTCTTCACTCACTTCCCCAAAATCCTGAAGCACACTCTTTCCAAGAGAGATCACCATGTGGCAATCGGGAACCGACCTGCCTTAGGAAAAAAAGGATTTTACCAGGGTATTCCCAAAATTGGTCATGCCAATATTCCTCTGAGTACCTTTTTTTGTAATGGGGTGGCACAGTGGTTAGCATTGTTGACACACAGCGCCAGGGATCCGGATTCGATTCCCACCTCGGGTGACTATCTGTGTGGAGTTTGCACATTCTGCCCGTGTCTGAGTGGGTTTCCTCCGGGTGCTCCGGTTTCCTCCCACAGTCCAAAGATGTGCAGGTTAGGTGGATTTGCCATGCTAAATTGTCCCTTTGTGTCCAAAGGTTATGTGGAGATACGGGGATAGGTTGGGGGAGTGGACCCAGGTGGGGTGCTTTTTCAGAGGGACGGTGCAGACTCGATGGGCAGAATGGCCTCCTTCTGCACTCTAGGGATTCTATGGGCGGTATTCAGTGATCCTGAGGCTAAGTGTTGATGCCGTCGGAAACGCCATCGCATTTCTCGACGGCGTCAACACGGCCTCAGGATCAGCAATTCTGGCCCCTACAGCACTGGAGCGGTTCACGCTGATCCAGCTGCTGATCCCAGCGTCAACTGGGCACCGCGTGATCCGCGCATGTGCAGTGCCGCCGGCGCCAACGCGCGCATGCGCAGTGGCTCCCTTCAACGCGCCAGCCCCAACGCAACATGGCGTAGAGCTACAGGGGCCGGCGCGGAAGAAAGGAGGCCCCCAGCCAGAGAGGCCGGCCCACCGATAGGTGGGCCCCGATCACGGTCCAGGTCACATCGGAGGCCCCTTCCTGGGTCGGACCCCCCCCCCCCACCCCCCACCCCCCCGCCGCCACAGGCCACCCCCGGCCCTTCCATGCCGAGTTCCCACAGGCTCAGAGCAGAAGTAGATGGCGCCGGTGGGACTTGGCTTTTTTAGAAGAACCCTAACCCATCCCGGGCTGAGAATCAGCGGGCGGGGGGGGGGGGGGGGGAGGGGGAGGGGCGTGTAGAGCAGCTCCCGACCGGCGCTGCGTCAACCACGCCGGTGCTAATGGCGCCGATTCTACGCTCTGCGGAGAATCGCGTGCCGGGACGGCTTGGCACAATTCACGCCGGTCGCGGGGATTCTCCGGCCCAGCTCCGGGCTGAGAGAATCCCGCCCTATGATTCTATGATTTGCTAGGTTGGGCGGTAACTGAAGGTGTTTTTTCTGGATTGGACCTACCGCTTTGTGAGGGTGTGTAATATGAGCTGGCTGTGTATGAGGGTGGGGCGGTGTATGAGTTTGCATCGTTGGCTGGAGTGGCCCATGGCTCCAACTAGTGTCCCTATCTGAAAGAAATACTGAGGCTACTTGTAACGTTCCTACTGTATCATGGCTGAGATCAGTTAACCAAGCATAGACCAGCAATGAAACCAGAGACTTTTCTGATACGTTGGACGGGGAGATTCGAGCTTTGATTTCACGATAAGGCGTTCAGTGCCCTGACATGGCCAGTCCCTGATTGCTTGAACGTTTCTGCCACTCATTGCAGCAGCATGTTATCTGCATCTCCGTGTTTGTTCCGACAATCTGCTGAAGCTGCCCCAGTTTCAGTTTTGACCAATCTACAACAACAACTTATATGGTACCTTTCAACACAACAGGATGTCCCAAGGTGCTTCACAGGAGCATGCTGCAACAAAATATAACACTGAGCCACACAAGGGGCTATTCAGTCAGATGATGAAAAGCTTAGACAAAGAGGTGAGTTTTAAGCAGGGCCTTAAAGGATCAAAGGGTGGTAGAGAGACAGAGAGGGAGCGATGAGGGAATTCCAGAGCTTGGGGCCTGGGCAGCTGTCGGCATGGCCACCAATGGTGGAACAATTAAAATCAGAGATGTTCAAGCGATCGGATGTGGAGGGGTGCAGATCTGGGCGGGCTGTGGGACTGCAGGGGTTTACAGAGCTGGAGAGGGGTGAGGTCAAGGAGGAATTTGAAAACGAGGCTTAAAATTTGAAAATTAAGATGTTGCTTGACCAAGAGGCAATGTAGGTCAGTGAGCTGTGAATGTAGGTATTTCTGGAATGATAATCTCTAAAGAACGAGATCTTCTGCTGTTCACAACGGTGGGATCTTCTGGTGCCGTTGACGGTGCACACACTCCGTGGGTTTCCCGGTGGTGTGAGGTGGATTCAATGAAAAATCCCATTGACAAGAGGCGGGACCAGAGATCCCACCACCAGCCAACAGCAGGCTGCCTCCCACTGCCGGGAAACACACCGCAGGGAGTCTAGAGAATCTCGTCCATAATATATTCAAAATACTAATGCTATATCAGGTCAAAATGTTTCAAGGTGCGTAATTCACAGAGTGGATTCTTTCTAGAAGGACAGTGGATATTGATACGTAGAAAAGCATCACAAATATTTGCCAATAATTCTGCACAAAGGGCAATGAGATGAATAATCAGTTTAATCTGTTTTTGGTTATATGAGTTAAGGAAGCAATAGGGAATTTGGGAAAACTCCCTGCTCGTTCTCAACTTGTGTCTTCGGATTATCAATGTTCACCTGGACCATCAGGAACATAGCCAAGGTACAGAATTGTAAGGGTTGCCCATAATCCATGCTGAACAGAACCATGTCACCATTATCAGCTATAACAGTGAACATGGACATCCATCCAACAAACTGTCAAAGCTACCCCACCCTTTTTCTCTGCAGTACTTACTGTCTCCTTGTAAAAAAAAACTGATTGTTTAAATAAGGTCCTAATGGGGCTAAAATGGAATCGGAAAATCCTGCCCTTTATGTAAACTTAAATTCAGATAATCTTAAAGTCATTACTGCACAGAAGGAGGCCATTCAACCCATTGAGTCCATGCTGGCTGTCTATAGAGCAATGCAGTCAGTCCCTTTCTCCCACTCTATCCCTGAAGCCCTGTAGGTTTATTTCCCTCCAGTCTCTCTCTCAATTCGGAAAAAATTTACACCACAGAAACTTAAAAGAAATCTCTTCAAAGTGTGTACTTAGATGTTGCAAAATAAATGAATACCAGGTTTATCTTTTTATTTCGTCACGATGATGCCATAATTCAGAACAGACTGCAATGTGGGAAATGTTCATAGTTAATCAGTGGAACCAGTGCACAATCCATGCATCGAATAATTCTCGAACTGGCAACTTTCGCTCCATCACAGCCCTTTCTATTCTTTTGTTTTATTGAAACATCTGTGCTTCTCGCCACTTTTGTCCTTCCAGATGTACCAATTATCTACTCGCGCTCCTCTCGACTTCCACACTTTGTTTCAGTCAGCGTCATTACACCATCTCCTAATTTATCCTACCCAAGGACATGTAAACTGTTGAACTCCTAACCTCACGGAGTCATTCCTTCCTCTTCCCATCTGTAGACTTTCAAAACTGAAACTTGCCGTCGCCAAATCAATATTCTGTGATTTGATTTGTCTTCCACTATTTGCAGCCTTGGCGATGTTGAGCGGAGGTACTATCCACTCACTAACGCTTCTCAATTATGAAAAAAAAACTACATCCAAATTTTCTTAAATTACATGATGCTCTTTTCAACTGGGGCACAAGTACGTTCATTGTGTTGATTTACAAAAATGTGCCAAAATACCAACCTCCTCAATCTTCAGATCGTTGTCCTTTGACTGGTTGGCACCGGTAACCTTCCATGGTGGTTAAGCCAATGTTTGGAATAGTCTGCCAGGCTATGCAATGGAAACAAAAGGATTGGAAACACAGAAAATGCTGCTAAGGTGTGATAGATGGCATACAAGAGACATGAATAGATGGGTTGAATAATCATTGAATACCCTTCCCTTCTCTTATGCTCCTAATTCTTTTTAAAGGTACTTCCTCTCTCAAACGGACGGAGCTGGGAGCAGGGAGGCAAAATAAAGATTAATATAATTATTGAATGACTGGGTAAGGACAAGTAGGGTATTTAAATTATCAATTTAAAATTTCATTACCAACCTTCATTCTGGTGGTTTGGTGTTATTATTAAAATATCTTGCATCAGGAATGCATGTAAGTTAATTTCTGCAAAATTAATGTTTCTTTCAGCTTCATGGTGCAAAAGCTAAATGCAAGCAAAACCAATTTGCCCTTGGAGATGAGAGTTTCTCTGGGTCTGCTAGTAGTCCAAGGGTTATTTATTTGCCTCGCCTGGGGTGTAAACACTCTGAGGAACTGTCATGTTTCAAATCAAATAAAACTCAACAACTGATTTCTGCCATCGCAGCAGGAAGGTCATTAATGTAGACATTATAAATGGATTCACTTTGCAATTGGACCTACCCCTGGAGAGACTAAGGAGCAAGGTGAGAATTCAGCCGCGTCTGGTTGACAGCTGTCCAAAAAGGATTGGGCCGAATGGCCTTTACTTGACCCTGGGAGTACTTCAACGCAGTTTGTGTGTGACGTTAAACTGAGACCCCATCTGCCTGTTTAGATCGTGCAAAAGACCCCATTACCCGAAACAGAGCGGAGAATTCTCCCACTTCTGTGGCCAACATTTCTAATAATAATAATCTTTATTCATGACACAAGTAGGCTTACATTAACACTGCAATGAAGTCACTGTGAAAATCCCCTAGTCGCCACACTCTGGCGCATGTTCGGGTATACAGAGGGAGAATTCAGAATGTCCAATTCGCCTAACAAGTACGTCTTTCGACTGGGAGGAAACCGGAGCACCCGGAGGAAACCAACGCAGACACGGGGAGAACATGCAGACTCCACACAGACAATCACCCAAGCAGGAATCGAACCTGGGACCCTGGCACTGGGAAGCAACAGTGCTAACCACTGTGCTACCGTGCCACCCATGATCATTAAAAACAAATTATTTGGTCTTTCACTCATTTGCTATTAATGCAGCGGGATTACCCGACCCCCCGCCGGCTGCCGTATTCTCCAGGAGCCAATTTTCGGGCGGGTGCAGGGTTCACGCCATGCCGGTCGGAGGCCGTAGGCAGCGCCCCCCCCGGGCAATTCTCCGGGCCCCGATGGGCCGAGCAGCTGTCCATTTTTGGTCAGTACCGCCGGCATGGGTTAGGCATGGTCCCACACGGCGGGACCTGGCAGGTAAGTCGGCTGGGGCGGTCCTAGGGGGGACCGGTCCCCACGGTGGCCTGGCCCACAATCGGGGCCCACCGATCTGCGGGCGGGCACGTGCCGTGGGGGCACTCCATCCTTCCGCGCCGTCCCCTGTAGGGTTCTGCCATGGCTGGCGCGGAGGAAACAACCCCCTGCGCATGCGCCAGAATACGGCAGTGGGCCTGGGCATGCGCGGAACCACACCGGCGGTTCCGTGCTTGCACGTCATCACGCCGGCCCTTCGGCGCATGCGCGAACCCGCGCAGTCCCTTCGGCGCTGGTTGGAGCGGCGTCAATCCCTCTGCCGCCCTCCTGGCCCCCGAAAGTGCGGAGAATTCCGCACTTTCGGGGCTGTTGACGCCAGAGTGGTTCGTGCCGGTTTTCCCGCCGGCGTGGGGATTTAGTCCCCAGAAAGGAGAATTCCACGCCCATGGAATTTAAATGTACAGAGTGATTGGTGCTTTTGCTTGACAACAGTGACAGCATTGCAAACAATATCCATTGGTTGTGAAGCACGTTTATGATTTCCTAAAGAAATGATAAGTCTCTATATAAATGCAAATTCATCCATTACTTTTATGTAAGTGCTACTAAGCCTGTTAGATTGTTGTCCACGTGCTTTTTTGTGTGAAAAACAATCCCAGTTTCTGTTGCGCAGCATCTAGAGATAGAGTGTTTTCACACACTTTATCTGTGGTTGACTGAAGCTCCTTATGTTAACAAGAAGAGAGAAAAGACTATTTTCCACATGAAGGGAATTAAAAAATTCAATCACTGCAGCCTAAAAACTGGCAATGGAGAAATAATGTTTTTAGCCTAAACAGACTGAGATTCCAAAGCACCAAACTAATTCCAAATGGTTTTCATAAAATCTACTCCCTCTTTTTATTACTATTCTATAGGTTTACACACCACCTAAACACAGACGGGGGTCTCAGTTTAATTCACATACATACAAAGTATTTCCAAGGACAAGGAAAGGCCATTCGGCCCACTTTTTTTGGACAGCTGTCAACCCAGACTTGTCTGAATTCTTACCTTGCTCCTTAATCTCTCCCAAGACAGGTCCATCTATGGGAAACGAGGCATTCCTCCTTTGGAGTGATCCCTATGAAATTATGAGCGTATTCCTTTCGCAGTCCATTCCTTTCGCAGTCCCTTCCTTCATGGAATTGCCACATATTTGGTTCTTGACCAAGTATTGCTCAGAAATTATGGGTTGTCCGGTGTTTCCCGAGAAAGCTAGAGCTAAAAGACAGCTACCGGTCTCTCCGTTCATTCAAATGCTTCCATCTTTAAAGCACCTTCATTTTGCAGCTTTTAATTTGCATAGGTGGATAGAACCTAGAAAGACAGAACTCATGTTTGTTTTACAAAATAGTTGAAGATATTGGCTGGTACTAGAATTAGTCCCACAGAAACTGGCCATTTTCCAGTACCTTATCCAAATGACTCTATTTCATTCATTAGTCAGGAAAATGAGACTCAATTATCTATTTTTACATGACAAATATCAGTTACCTTTGAGACAGCCCTGATCGACACACCCACACTTCCAAGTGTTACGCGATAGAATGGAAATTCTGGCTGATTTAATATTTTTTCTTCATAGCATAGGAGTAACAAAGCTAAAATTGATACCTGCACTAACCATGTAAAAATGGCGTCCCGATCTCTGCGGCCCCCAAAGCCATCCCCGACCTCCCCCAGACCAAACACACTATGGGAGAGTCCGCCGCCCCCAACACCCAGGGCAACTCCAGGCGATCGCGCGGAAGCAGAAAATGCCAGCTTTGCATCTTGGTAGTGCCCATGCCAGCTGGCAGTGCCACCTGGGCACCTTGGTAGTGCCAGTCTGGCACCCAGGTGACACCAGCAGTGCCAGGCCATCACCCTGTCCAAAGGGCATGCAGCTGGCCTCTTCCGATCCTCTTGGAGACCCCCACAAGTGCTCTGTTTGTGGGGACCAGTACCAAACTGTGCTCACCCGAAGTCTCTGAGGCAAAGGGGTTGAATCCCAAAGCCTCCAGTACCTTGGGAATCTGTTCATTAGAGTGAGACTAGCTGTCTCGCTCTAATATGCAGATTTGCCTAAATGTGATCCCGTCCATTGTGGGCGGGATTCACAACGCAATGTCCTTGCAAGATTGCGTTGAATCTCACGAGGCTTTGTGAGCCGGGTAAATCCCGGGAGCGGGTGTCCCGGCTTTCAACGGTCTCGCTGCGCTGCGGCGAGCTGCTTTTCCAGCGCATCGCGGCTGCTGGATGGATTCTACACCTACCCTGTGTGGAACTGTGTAGCTACGTAGGGCCACATTTATGCTGGGATTGATACAAATACTTGTGAGCACGTAAGAGATGTATTTATTGCATCAACTATTTAAAATGAAATTTACTTTTTTAGTTGAAGAATCATTTGCCTGTTAATTCTTGGGTAATTTGCGTTGGTTCTGATCTGTGTTAAAGTAAAAGTTAGAAAAAGTGAAATCTTGTTGGTAATTTCTTCATTTGGGGCTCATTCATAGAGACCGGGGAAAGTCCCAGTTTAGGATCCAGGCTGATCACCTGAATTAAGAAAGTACTTGATCCAAAATGCCTTCAGCATTCATGGACTAAGACAGAAAAGGAATCGACTGGGATTCCTTCCCTTCTTGATTGTCCGCTGGCCGATTAGATTCAGACAGAATTGGATTGGTTCTGATGCCTGGAACAACAGCTTGAGAGGATGAACGGTGGAAAGACAAAAAATAGAGTGCATTGGAATTCCAGCGAGAAAGAACAACCACGATAAATATAACAGCCTCTGCAAACTCAGGATGGCGACAATGATTGGCATCCTTCCACTGTGAGGGATGTTGGGAATGAAGCCTCAGAACTTTGGTGAGGTCAGAGAAGATCATCCATTGCACTCCTGTGGACAGCTGAAAAAGTTCATTCTGGCGATGCAGAGCCTGCAACAAGGACCAGGCTTGAAATTGTCCCTTGCTGGTGGTGTGAGGTGGTCACTGCTTCATTTGGATGGCTGACATCTGCTTTCGTGCTTCTGAAAACACATGTCTGGTGGTGCATTCTTGCCCACAGTTGTTGACGCCATTTGCATCAGACATCATCTAGTTTCCTACTTGACGTAATTGTTGAAGTCTTTTGTGTCTCTTTTGACAGCATCCTTAAGTGGGAACTTTGGACACCCGTCTGGTATCTTGGCATTGGATAATGATTGAATGACCATGAAACCATTGTTGATTTTCATGGAAATTTATGGAATTCACTACCCCAGAGTGCGGTGGATACCGGGTCATTGAGTGAATTTAAGGAGGATATAGACAGCTTTTTAACTGGTAATGGGTTGAAAGGTAATAATAATAATCTTTATTGTCACAAGTAGGCTTACATTAGCACTGCAATGAGGTTACTGTGAAAAGCCCCTAGTCGCTACATTCCGGTGCCTGTTCGGGAACACAGAGGGAGAATTCAGAATGTCCTAATTACCTTTTGGGACTTGTGGGGGGAAAGTGGAGCACCCGGAGGAAACCCACGCAGACACAAGGAGAATGTGCAAACTCCACACAGACAGTGACCCAAGCCGGGAATTGAACCTGGGATCCTCGTGCTGTGAAGCAACAGTGCTAACCATTGTGCGACCGTGGTAATGGAGAACGGGCAGGAAAATTGAGTTGAGGCTAAGATGAGATCAGCCACGATCGTGTTGCATGGTGGAGCAGGCTCGAGGGACTGAATTGCCTACTCCTGCTCCTAGTTCCTATGTTCTTATGCTCTTCTTTTTTTTTCATAAATTTAGAGTACCCAATTCATATTTTCCATTTAAGGGGCAATTTAGCGTTACCAATCCACCTACCCTGTACATCTTTGGGTTGAGGGGATGAAACCCACGCAAACACTGGGAGAATGTGCAAACTCCACACAGACAGTGACCCAGAGCCGGGATCGAATCTGGGACCTCGGCGCCGTGAGGCAGCAGTGCTACCCACTGTGCCACCATGCTGCCCATTCTTATGCTTTTCTTAAAAACAATCATCTGGGTCACTAATGTTCTTGAGGGAAGGAAATCTAATGCCCTCACCTGGTCTTGCCTACATGTGGTTCCAGATCCACAGCAATATGATTGACTATTAAATGTCCTCTTGAAATGGCATAGGAAGTCACTCAGTTAAAGGGCAGTTAGGGCCACAAATGCTGGCACAGCCAATTTAAAACCCTGAGGATGTATTGTGGACACTGAAGATGGAAATTATGGAGTGTTTTTTCCTGATAGGCATAGGTGTGTAACATTGCGCTTATAGAATAACATCTTGGTCTTGTGAGTCAGTCTGTCATTTTTCCAAGCTCGACCACAGATGGTGGCTGTCTTTCCATTGAGGCCTTTGTCATGAAACAATGTGGGCTGGATTCTCCACTGTGGGGATTCTCCGTTGCGCCGGCAGCACACCCACGCCTGGGGATTTCTGACGGCGTGGGGCTGCCCACAATGGGAAACCCCATTGGCCAGCTGGCAGCATGGAGAATCCCGCTGCCGGCAGGGGAGCCCTGCAATAGAAAACTGGTGCGGCGGGGTGGGGAATTGTGCCCGGGTTATCTGTCTCCATAGCGCCAAAGTCACAGAATCTTTTGACTGCTTTCAGTAATGTGTTGCTTGAACTGATCTGATCACAGGCGGAGAAGACACAACAGCCTATTTAAGTTTTCTTCACATTCATGGTGAGAGGAAACATGACGTTGGTGTGACAGACGATGCTCAAACCTTTGGAAACGGTCGTCTGTCTGGGCAACCAGTGCAACACCATCGACATACAGAAGATCTTTGATCAGGACTATGTCGCACTTTTGTCCTGGTTTTCAGTCTTGATAGGTTGAGGAGTTTCCCAACTGTCTTCTCCCACCTCAGCAGGGAAAGCATAAGACAGCTGAACATAGTAAAAGATACAAAACAGAGAAGGGGCTAGGGCACTGTCCTGTTTCACCCCTGTAATAACCCACATGAGACCCATGGGGATACCCTAATTGAACTCCCCATGGGACTTGTGGAATACAAGCTTCCCCATTACTGGGTGGAGGCCCGCCCAGCTGGGGCTCAAAAGAGCTCCGTATAAAGGCCGGCCTGAATGGGGACCGGCAGGTTGTTTCTCCCAAAGAGACTGTACTCTGTAAATATATTCGCTGCCATAGGCAGATTTTCTGTGATGGTAATAAAACAGTGTTCACCTTACCCCTCAGCTCCCTGGATGTTAATAACCCCATTCTTGACCTCAAAACTCTCTGAGGCGGTGCCAATTGTATTATCGCGGAAGGACAGTATGGGACTGCAAAACATGGAAGGATTGCAGATATTCTCCTGTATCTGGTAAAAGTCTGCGCAGTTCATCACTTCAGAATGTCCCAAAGCCTCTCAGCTTTTGGAGTGAATTGCAGCATCCAACTTACAAACGACATGGTAGCACAAGCACGCAATGTGACAATGACCAGGCAACTTATTTTAGTGATAGATATTGACCAGGAATCCAGGGAGAACTCTCCCACTCTTCTTTGAAATGAGTCCTTTTTCAGTATTGCAATGAAGAACAAGCCTGCATTTCGCACTCAAGTCACTGGAAATGGACTTGAACCTGCACGATTCTGAATGAAAAACGAGAGCGCTCCCACGCTATCACCTGGTCAGTCTGTAGCAGGCAGCCAACAATGATTTCAAGGTAATGATCAGTCACTGCTAACCACCTAGTTTGCTGTGTAGGCCAGCAAGAAAATAAATTATAAAGGCTTCCAACCTTGAATTAAGTGGCTTTAAGCTTAACGTTTTGCTGTAACATCATTTCATGTGTGTGCAGTAACTTAAAGACCTTTATTGTCACTGAAAATAATCAGTATAAGCATGAGATAGAGTTGCAACATCCCTTCCTTTTACTGAATATGATGTGTCAGTGTATTTAGAACGTGCAACTATTTTATTCTTCAATCTGATAGAAGTAACATCATATGAACACAATGCATGAATATAAGACTCCGACCATCAGGAGATATCTCAGTCCAGTATTTAATCATCCTACCGTTTCCCTTACATTCAGCAGGAGAGTCATGGGCAAGATTACGATCTTCCATCTTCCTGCATTATTATCTGGTCTGAGCATACACTGTGCTTAGACACCAGCATTAACTTTTAATCACGAGGATCGTTCCATTAGCTTGTCAATTTAACACATTTCTGGTGTTTTTGCGAGACAGGCGCTGTGGTAGATGTTTAAATTATGAAAATCACATTTCTAGTGTTTTGACCAGTGTTGACAGATCCGGTTATCCATGGCATTGTATCAACACTTAAAATCCCTCTTATATCCATGCCTGAATTGCTTCTTCATTTTCAAATTGTATCAAATTCATGAGGGTGAATATGGGCCCCTTTTCTTGCCAATCTCTTTTTTCTGCATTCCTTGGGAGAAAGCATTGATTCCTTACTGACTCACAGAATCTTACAGCACAGAAGGCGGCCCTTCATGTCTGAGCCAGCTTTTTGAGAGAGCTACCCAATTAGTTGCACTCCCCTGTTCTCTTCCCATAGCCATGAAAATGTTTACTTTTCAAGTATACATCCAATTCTGTTGCAAAGTTATAATTGAGCCAGCTTCCACCACATACTCAATCAGTACATTCCAGATCAAAACAATTGCTTAAAACAAACATTCTCCTCATCTCCCGCTCTGGTTCTTTTGCCAATTATCTTCAAGGTGTGTCCTCTGATTAGTGAACGTCGTGCTACTGGGATACCATTTGACAAGAGCTTTGCATCCTTCTCTTTTTCAGTCTGGTAGCCATTATTCAGGCCTAATCTGGGCAGGGAATGCCATGCGACTACAGAGGTTAACAACAACTGAGCTCAACCTTGACGAGGCATCGGAAACTAGGGGTGGGATTCTGCAGCCCCCAGTCGCATGTTTCACGGCAGCGGGAGGCGGCGAGCCTTACGCTGGTGGCGGGATTTCCTGCTCCCGCTGCTGTCAATGGGAGTTCCCATGGAAATCACCCTGCTCCGCCAGGTAGGGGTGCGCTGTCGGCAGGACCAGAGAATCCCACCACCAGCGAACGGAGGGAGAATTCCGGCCTAGGAAATAGGAGCAGGAGTAGGCCATTCAGCCCCTCGAACCTGCTTGGCCACTCTATTAGATAATGGTGGATCTATCCATCACTTTTCTTTTAATGCTTTTGTAGGATGTGGGCATTGCTGGCGGGGTCAGCATTTGTTGCTCATCCCTAATTGCCCTTGAACTGAGTGGCTTGCTGGGCCATTTCAGAGGGAATTTAAGAGTCCAATCACATTGTTGTGGATCAGGGGCGCGATTCTCCGACCCCCCACCGGGTTGGAGAATCGCCGGGGGCCGGCGTGAATCCCGCCCCCGCCATGTCGCGAATTCTCCGCCACTGGAGATTCGGCGGGGGTGGGAATCGCGCCGCGTCGGTCGGCGGGTAATCCCCCGGCGACTCTCCAGTCCGCGATGGGCCGAGGTCCCGCCGCTGTCAACCCACGCCAGCCAGCGTGGATTGAACCACCTTTGGGACGGTGGGACACGGCGGCGCGGGTGGTCTCCGGGGTCCTGGAGGGGGCGCGGGGTGATCTGGCCCTGGGGGGTGCCCCCACGGTGGCCTGGCCCGCGATCGGTGTCCACCGATCCGCGGGCGGGCCTGTGCCGTGGAGGCACTCTTTTCCTTCCGCCTTCGCCATGGTCTCCACCATAGCGGAGGCGGAAGAGACCCCCTCCACTGCGCATGCGCGGGGATGCCGTGAGCGGCCACTGATGCTCCCGCGCATGCGCCGCCCGGCAAAGTCATTTCCGCGCCATCTGGCGGGGCACCAAAGGCCTTTCCCGCCAGCTGGCGGGGCGGAAATCAGTCCGGCGTGGGCCTAGCCCCTCAAGGTGAGGGCTCGGCCCCTCACGATGCGGAGACTTCCGCACCATTGGGGCGGCGCGATGCCGGACTGATTCGCGCCGTTTTTGGCGCCGGTCGGCAGACATCGCGCCGATATCGGAGAATCACGCCCCTGGAGTCACATGTGGGCCAGACCAGGTAAGAATGGCAGATTTCCGTCTCTAGAGGACATTAGTGAACCGGATGTTTTTTTTTTAGGATAATTGATGATGGTTTTATGGTCATCATTAGACTTTCAATTCGAGATCCCGCTGGTGCGAACTACCGGAAAATTCTGGTCTTTGGATCAGATGTCAAGAAGCCTGGTCAAAGACTTTGTTTTTAAGGAGCGCTAAGGAGGAACACAAGGTAGAGAGGCAGAGAGATTTGAGGAGTGAGGTCCAGGACTTAAGGCCTCACCAACTGAAGGCGTAGATCCCAATGGTAAAGCAACTAAAATCGGAGTCCTTGAGAGGCCAGAATTAGAGGAATATGATATCTCGGAGGATTGTGACGATGGAGAGAATTGCAAAGTTGAAGAGGGGACATAGAGGGTTTTGCAAACAAGGGTGGGAACTTAAAGATCAAAATATTGCTTGTTGGGTTGTAGGTGAATGGAATTTGGTGTGAGTTATGATAGAGCTTTAGATGACCTCAAGTTTACAGAGGATAGAGTATGGGAAACTGATGAGGCGTGCATTGGAAGAGGCAACGAAGGACGAATGAGAGTTTTAGCAGAAAATGAGCTTAGACATCGGAACATAGGAGCAGGAGTAGGCCATTCAGCCCTTTGAATATGCCCTGCCTTTCAATGTGATCATGGCTGATCATCCAGTTCAATGCTTTTTGTTCCCACACTATCTCCATATCCCTTTACATCATTGGCGTTTAGAAATCTGTTCATCTCGACTTTAACTATACTCAATGACTGAGTTTCCCCATCCCTCTAGGTTGAGAATTCCAAAGGTTCACAACCCTCTGAGTAAAAACATTTGTCCTCATCTCAGTCCTAAGTGGCTTTCCCTCATTTTATGAAGTTGTTTCCCCTGATTCCAGCCTCCCAACCAGGGGATACATCTACTCTATTTATTCTTTTAAATATAGTGTACGTTTCAATGAGATCACCTTCAATGAGGTTCTTTGAAACTCTAGAGAATAGAGGCCCAGTTTCCCCAATCTCTCCTCATTATGGGCAGAATTAGCTCAGTGAGCTAGACAGCTGGTTTGCGATAAAGAACAAGGCCACCAGCGGAGGTTCAATTCCCGTACCATCTTACCCGAACAGGCGCTGGAATGTAGCGACTAGGGGCTTTTCACAGTAACTTCATACTTGTGCCAATAAAAGGTTATTATTATTATTAAGACAGTCCCACCACCCTGGGAACAAGTCTGCTGAACCTTGATGCCTCCCTCGATGACAATAACATCCATCCTCCGGTAAGGGGACCAAAACTACAAACAGTACTCCAGGTACAATCTAACCGAGGTCCATTTATTTGAAGCAAGACTTTGCTATTCCTGTGCTCAACCCCTCTTGTGATAAAGGCCAACATACCATTAGCCTTCTGAAATGCCTGGTGCATGTTAGCCTTCAGTGACTTGTTGAAGAGGACACCCAGGTCCTTTTGTACATCTACACTGTCAAATCTCTTATCAGTTAAGAAATACTCTGCGCATCTGTTCCTCCTACTAAAGTGGATAAGCTCACATTTTCCACATTATATTCCATCTGCTGTGTTCTATCAATAGCAATTCATTCAATACAGAGAAGCACATACGTACATACCTCAGCCTAGCTAGTCAGCATACAAGCCCTTTCAGTTTAAATTGTGTGCACTGCTGATTCTAGTTCCTCAAAATGGTTTGTCCATTAGCAGTTACCTTGCCACCAATATAGCCAGGTAATTTGCGAATTTGAAGCAGCCAACTCTTAAGACATCTTGGGTACAGTTTGCAGAATTTCTTGCCCATTTTGTGTACTGTACATATTTCACTAAAGTGGGTGCAGGGAAGCAGTTGCAAGTCAACAGTGTTCATGTTTTAAATGAAGCCAGCTGGTTTCAAATAATTCCCTGGCTTTTCCCAACACTACCCACCCCTCCCCCACATGGCCACTGTCCCTTGTTGTTCAGTTACGCTCCCACTGAACTCTGTTATCCTATTAACACATTCTGCCATCCTACCTTTGCCACTATTAACACTCCACAGGGCACCATTAACACCTCCTTTGTCACATGTCCATGACATCTTTGCCAATCTCACCTCAGTTCCAACCTATCACTGACTTCCCATTCTGTGCCACCCCCTTCTCCCCCAAGTATATAATTCATCACATTTCTATTCCTTTTCAGTTCGGTGGAAGGGCCAATGGACTCGAAACGGTAACCGTGTTTCTCTCTCCTAGATGCTGCCAGACCTGCTGAATTTATCCAGCGTTTTCTGTTTTTAGTTTCAAATATGGCTTCACAAACATTTAAATAAATAAAACAGCAAAATAATTCTCACAAGTTTAAGATGGCATGATGAATGGGGTATTGGATTGGATTGGCTTTGTTTATTGTCACGTGTACCGAGGTGCAGTGAAAAGTATTTTTCTGCGAGCAGCTCAACAGATCATTAAGTACATGGGAAGAAAAGGGAATAAAAGAAAATACATAATAGGGCAATACAAGGTATACAATGTAACTACATAAGCACCGGCATCGGATGAAGCATACAGGGTGTAGTTTTAATGAGGTCAGTCCATAAGAGGGTCATTTAGGAGTCTGGTAACACGGGGGAAGAAGCTGTTTTGGAGTCTATTCGTGCATGTTCTAAGACTTCTGTATCTCCTGCCCGATGGAAGAAGTTGGAAGAGTGAGTAAGCCGGGTGGGAGGGGTCTTTGATTATACTGCCCGCTTTCCCCAGGCAGCGGGAGGTGTAGATGGAGTCAATGGATGGGAGGCAGGTTCGTGTGATGGACTGGGCTGTGTTCACGACTCTCTGAAGTTTCTTGAGGTCCTGGGTCGAGCAGTTGCCATACCAGGCTGTGATGCAGCCAGATAGGATGCTTTCCATGGTGCATCTGTAAAAGTTGGTAAGAGTTAATATGGACATGCCGAATTTCCTTAGTTTCCTGAGGAAGTATAGGCGCTGTTGTGCTTTCTTGGTGGTAGCGACGACCTGGGTGGACCAGGACAGATTTTTGGAGATGTGCGCCCCTCCAAATTTGAAGCTGCTAACCATCTCCACCTCGGCCACGTTGATGCTGACAGAGGTGTGTACAGTACTTTGCTTCCTGAAGTCAATGACCAGCTCTTTAGTTTTGCTGGCATTGAGGGAGAGATTGTTGTCGCTGCACCACTCCACTAGGTTCTCTATCTCCCTCCTGTATTCGGACTCGTTGTTATTTGAGATTCGGCCCAGTATGGTCGTATCGTCAGCAAACTTGTAGATGGAGTTGGAACTAAATTTTGCCATGCAGTCGTGTGTGTACAGGGAGTAGAGTAGGGGGCTAAGTACGCAGCCTTGCGGGGCGCCGGTGTTGAGGACTATTGTGGAGGAGGTGTTGTTGTTCATTCTTACTGATTGTGGTCTGTTGGTCAGAAAATCGAGGATCCAGTTGCAGAGTGGGGAGCCAAGTCCTAGGTTTTGGAGCTTTGATATGAGCTTGGCTGGGATTATGGTGTTGAAGGCGGAGCTGTAGTCAATAAATAGGAGTCTGATGTAGGAGTCCTTGTTGTCGAGATGCTCTAGGGATGAGTGTAGGGCCAGGGAAATGGCGTCTGCTGTGGACCGGTTGCGCTGGTATGCGAATTGCAGTGGATCAAGGCGTTCTGGGAGTATGGAGGTGATGCGCTTCATGACCAAACTCTCGAATCACTTCATTACGACTGAGGTCAAGGCCATCGGAGTGTAGTCATTGAGGCACGTTGCCTGGTTCTTCTTTGGCACCGGATGGTGGTCTTCTTGAAGCAGGTTGGGACCTCGGAGTGGAGTAGGGACAGGTTAAAGATGTCCGCAAACACCTCTGCCAGCTGGTCCATGCAGGCTCTGAGTGCACGACCAGGGTTCCCGTCCGGGCCCGTCGCTTTCTGAGGGTTCACTTCCAGGAAGGCCGATCTGATTTTGGAAGCTGTGATGGTGGGTATGGGTGAGTTATGGGCTGCTGGGGCTCTCGACAGTGGATTGTTGGTTTCCTGCTCGAACCGAGCATAGAATGCATTGAGTTCATCGGGGAGGGGTGCGTTGCTGCCAGAGATACTGCGCTATGTTGTTTAGTCCTTGCCACAACCGCCGAGAGGCTGACTGTGACTCTAGCTTGGTTTGATATTCTCACTTGGCATCTCGGATGGCTTTGCGGAGGTCGTACCTGGATTTCTTGTATAGGTCAGGGTCGTCTGACATTAACGCCTCAGACCGCGTTTGAGCCATGTTTTCCGGTTGGGGTACGTACGTACTGCTTTCTTTGGCAAGCAGTCGTCCACACATTTGCTGGTAAAGTCTGTGACAGTGGTGGCATACTCATTTAAGTTGGTCGCTGAGTTCTTAAATATGGACCATCCACTGTCTCTAAGCAGTCACGTAAGAGCTCTTCTGTTTCCTCCGACCAGCTCTGCACGACCTTCTTAGCTGGATTCTCCCGCTTGAGTACCTGCTTGTATGCTGGGAGAAGGAGCGCCGTCTTATGGTCTGATTTCCCAAAGTGCGGTCTGGGGATGGAACGGTAGACGCCCTTGATTTTTGAGTAGCAGTGGTCAAGAGTGTTGTCGCTCCTGGTGGGACAGGAGATGTGCTGGTGGAATTTTGGCAGTGCACTCTTGAGGTTGGCCTTGTTGAAGTCTCCGGCCACGATGAACAAGGCCTCCGGATATTCTGTTTCGTAGTTGTTTATAACTGTGTACAGTTCGTCGAGCCCTACCTCACTTCTGCCTGGGGTGGGATGTAGACCGCCGTGATGATGGCTGAAGTGAATTCACGTGGATGATAATATGGGCGGCACTTCACGATCAGTTATTCCAGGTCCGGGGAGCAGTAGGTCGCCAGGGTCGCACATCCAAGCACCAGGAGGAGTAGATGAGGAAGCAAACCTCTCCACCCTTTGCTACAGATACTGTATATCTAATAGAAGTTTGAAGAAAATGACAGTGGATACTGGCCTCGAGCATGTAGTATAATCGGGTCTAGTTTCCACAGGATGAGGTTAGGATTGGTTTAATAGCTTGCTGGCACTTAGCATGTTGTCTCTTGCGTAAAAATGAATGCTTGTGTGAAACACTGGAGTGCTCGGACCCCAGGATGTAACAACGCCTTTAGGAGAAGGGAGCAAAATGAATTGAAAATCATTTCAATCAATACATGGGCGGGGGAGAGAAACAATCACAGAGTTGGCTCCATTGTCCAGGTGGTATTTTGTGGACAGGCTTATGATGTTTTAGGTGAGAGGAAAATCGGCAGGTGTTGTTAGACAATGCTTTCCATCTCCATTCTAATCAGTTGCGGTGTAGGATTTAACACTGACTTTACCCTTTACACATGATACTGATGTTTGTAATCCACTAATAATAGGTTGGAAATGTACCTCCAGCGACGCGTGTCTTTCTGTTGATTTTGAACCAGCCATTCACTCATCTGCAAGAGGGATTTACTGTGCGTTTTGCAGAACTCCATCTCAAGCTGCGGAACCTGGGGGGGAACACATGGGCGAGCAGCACATTCCTCCTGTCACAATAATTGTCTCCTCCCCGAGCGCACAGTTGAAAGATTTTGAACACTTTGAGCGAGAGTTAATTTTCACCATTTGAGGCTGCCGTAAATGGTGGGACTTTGGCTCACACTGCGAGGCTCAAAGTACATTTCAGCAGGCAGTGTCAAATGTTTTTTTTTAATGCTGTCGGATAAATGCTGAGGGATTGGGTGGCATATTGAGTTTTCGGGTGTTTGAGACCGTAAGCTGCAGCCAAGGATATCAGCAGTTTTCTAACATCTCATATCATAACACACCAGTCCTGGTTGCTTGGCAATGCGGTATAACGATTTATAATGAGAGACAACCTTCAAGGCTTTTTCTACCCTCCTCACCCAATTGTGTTTTGATTGTATTGATTATTTCACTGTACGATATTTGCTGATAGCACAAAATTGTTGGTGGTGGTTTGGAGTCAGGGGAATGACTTACTGATCTCATCCACATTCCAGCTATTAAGACTCTATTCAGCTCGCAACCTGATTCCCCGTTAGACAGAGGTTCGTCGCACAGCTTTAGCCTCTGCCTATTGTTTTTGGCCTGCTCGTGCCCTCCCAATTGTAGGTGTAGCAATTAGGGCCATTGACATGATAATACTGACAAAATACTGCAGAACATGATGCCAAATTAGTTAATTGCATTACACTCTTCTCACCCCACATTCCCACCGTCCCACCCCCCCCACTCTCACCGCTCCCCACTTTCCCAGTCTCCAACTTTGAAAAAGGAAGAAAAGGTGCTTCACATAGTATCTCCTACAGCCACTGGATGTTCCAAGGTGCGTTATAACCAATGAAGAATGTTTGAAGTGTTGTCACTGTTGTAATGTTGTTACATTATAGAATGATCATGTTTCAATATGTTTCCTTTGATTTGAAGTAAAGAGTGTTGTCCAAAAGAGGGGGATGGTAATCATCCTGAACTCAGCCCTGAGACAGGTCCATGTGATTTGGTTGCCATGGGGTCAGCGGCCCAGGTTGGACCCATAAAAGCTCAAGGGCCAGTTTTCACACCATGACAGAGAACTGGGGCAGCTGGACTTGCTGGACACAGACTCTAGGAGCAGGATTTTCCCGCCCTTCCTGCTGGAGGGATCTTCCCATCCCGGGTGCTCCGGTTTCCTCCCACTGTCCAAGGAAGTGCAGGTTAGGTGGATTGGCCATGGTAAATTGACCCTTAGTGTCCAAAGCTGTGTAGGTTAGATGGGGTTATGAGGATAGGCCAGGGAGTGGGCCTAGGTAGGGTGCTCTTTCAGAGAGTCTGTGCAGCCTCGATGGACCAAACGCCACACAGACAGTCACCCAAGGCCTGAATTGAATCCGGGTCCCTGACACTGTGATGCAGTAGTGCTAGCCACTGTGCCCCCTGGCTCATTCTTCCCTTCGCCCACACTTGTACAATACTATAATCACCGAGTCAATTATAGTTTCTTTCTTTTGTTACCTTGGCTATGATGGTTCGACTGTTAAACAACAAAAAGATAAAATAAACCTATGAAATGTTTTTAACATTTCAATTCAGCCAGAAAATGCAGGATTAAATAATGGGAGACAAACGCTGAATGTACAAAACCTTTGTCTGAGGGGCTCTATTTAACTTGTTTCTCAAGATATTTCATCGCCTCAAAAGATGGATAACTGAAAGCCAGCAATGTTACAAAGCAGTTACTCCAATTCACTCTGGGAGTTCTGACCATTTCATAATTCAAGTAATGTTTAGATCATAGAAGATCATAGAATTTACAGTGCAGAAGGAGGCCATTTGGTCCATCGAGTCTGCACAGCTCTTGGAAAGAGCACCCTACCCAAGATCAACACCCCCACCCTATCCCCATAACCCAGTAACCCCACCCAACACTAAGGGCAATTTTGGACACTAAGGGCAATGTAGCATGGCCAATCCACCTAACCTGCACATCTTTGGACTGTGGGAGGAAACCGGAGCACCCGGAGGAAACCCACGCACACACGGGGAGGATGTGCAGACTCCGCACAGACAGTGACCCAAGCAGGAATCGAACCTGGGACTCTGGAGCTGTGAAGCAATTGTGCTATCCACAATGCTACCGTGCTGCCCTTAGAATTTACAGTGCAGAAGGAGGCCATTCGGCCCATCGAGTCTGCACCGGCTCTTGGAAAGAGCACCCCACCCAAGGTCGACACCTCCACCCTATCCCCATAACCCAGTAACCCCACCCAACACTAAGGGCAATTTTGGAAACTAAGGGCAATTTATCATGCCCAATCCACCTAACCTGCACATCTTTGGACTGTGGGAGGAAACCGGAGCACCCGGAGGAAACCCACGCACACACGGGGAGGATGTGCAGACTCCGCACAGACAGTGACCCAAGCCGAAATCGAACCTGGGACCCTGGAGCTGTGAAGCAATTATGCTAACCACAATGCTACCGTGCTGCCCGTGTTTGTTTTGTAAAGAAACATAATTCCTATTTAGCCCTTCTGAACATGCTGATCACGTTAGGGTACAGTTCCATGAATTATTGGAGCGGAATTTCAAAGTGAATCAGAAAAGGAGAAGAGAAAATCTTTTAAAAAAAGGACCCAGAAGGTTCAACAAAAAAACTACAAAAAAATTATTTAAACATGAGGAAGTAGAAATTGTTTCCAAAAAAATGCCTCAAGTTGATACCGGCCCCTTGGAGCACAGCAGAAAGATGCAGAGCAGTCAAGCCTTAAGTGAAATTTTAGTATCTAATATTGAATATATGATAATGGAGCTCTGTCAGGCAGATCAGAATTGGTTTAAGGACATCATCGATTGTTACTTCTTCGATTATGAGTTAGCACTGTATAAGTAATGGGCTGATGATTGGGAGGAAGATTTCACCTAATTGGCCAACAGCCGAACGATATTTGAGTGACATTCCTTTGCAAATCACTGAATCAGAAATTTTATGCTAGAGATTGGGATATTTTTCTACTTTCCTTCCAGTTAAGCACTTCAACCAGATCAAGGTCAGGGCCGGCACAGTAAAATACAGAGTAAATCACCCCCCCCCCCCCCCCCCCCCCCAACCCAAATGCAATCAAGCTGTAGCCTCAGATAAGCCTTCCGATTGCATAAGTGTGATATTTTGCATTCACTGCACCAATTGTCCTTGTGAATCTGGTGCCAGAGACAAAAGGAGACTTTCATCTTGGTCTGGTCTGGGTTCAAATCCATGTCCCTAACGTGAAATACGATCCAAACCTCCTATGTATGGAACAGTTCAATTGTATTATATCATGTCATAAGGTAAGCTTCTGTATATAGAAAACAAGATGGATCCTCTCAGCTCTTTGAGGTAGAACACACTGTCACTACTTCAAATGTCACTGACATTTTTTACTGCCCTGTTCTATTTTATTCTTCCCTGGGTTCTCCAGTTTCCACGCCCCTCCCCTCCCTGCACCCTCTCCTTCCCTTGCCTCTACTGGCAATACTCAGCCAACTGACTATCAACTCAAATCCACTGATTGAAATTAGCTGACACAAGGATTAAACCAGCGCCCTTCATGCTCTTTTGAAGTCCAGTGCATTGTTGGGAGTGCTTTTAGCCTCTGAACCTCCATTAATATTAATGACTAAATTAAATCCCCAAGGAGAATGGAGAGTTCTAGCGTTGAATGCTTGATAAGCAACAAATGAAGCTGCATAAGAAACAGTGCGTTCTGAGATATTTGGATCATACCAGCGCACAGAACAATGCCACTTGCTCCTCTGTCATTGAAACAACAGCCTTGATAATGGGCAAATAGAACAGATGAGAAATGGCGATTTCCTAATCACTTCATGCTATACGAGCATAACTGAATTTCCATTTGAATTGCAGCCGATGACACAAAATAGACAATCAACATACTTAATTCTCCAAGTAAGAAATGTTGAAGACACGTCCCCACTGACTGGTCAAATCGAAGCTGCCTTTATTGACCAAGAGGCACAGCAAAAGAGAGTTGGTGGCTTGGTCAACATGTACCTTACAGTTCTGCCACCAATGAAAGCCCCAGTCTTAGCTCAAGGAGGATGGCATTGGCAAGCACTCTGAACTCATAAGAGGTCATTGTACCTGCCTGGTCCAGAAGCAGCAAATTTCAATTCTACAATAGGTGCGAGGGATGTGGGGTGGAGGGGAAGGGGGTGACGGGAGAGGAAAGGGTTGCAGTTTACAGCTGGAGAACAGACAGATTAGAGTTGAGTTAGAAAGTAAACGCTGGAGAAAATTGACTCGCCCATTCCGAGTTAGACAGGGGTACATTGTGCTCCATGCGAATAACCTACATAGCACAGGCGGCCAGATATTAACACAACATTGAACTTTATAAATACAGAGAAATGAGGGGATCCGGAATTAGTTCAAAGTCTTTTGAATGTAAGGCCTCCAGCAGAGATTTTCCAGGCCTTGGGAAACTCACTGAGAAAAGGAGGTAGAATAATGGGGAACATTTTGGTAAACAATACATTTTATGGGGCTTTATCGATAGCACAGTGGTTAGCACTGTTGCTTTACAGCGCCACGGACCCAAGATCAATTCCCGGCTTGGGTCACTGCCTGTGTGGAGTCTGCACGTTCTCCCCTTGTCTGCGTGGGTTTCCTCCGGGCGCTCTGGTCTCTTCCCACAAGTCCTGAAAGACGTGCTTGTTTGGTGAATTGGACATTCTGAATTCTCGTCTTTATACCCGAACAGGCACCGTAGTGTGGCGACTAGGGGATTTTCACAGAACTTCATTGCAGTGTTAATGTAAGCCTACTTGTGACACTAATAAAAACAAAGGACGCTTAGCATTTTGTCAAAACCCTTGGTGAATTCTATCAATTTCTTATAACTTTGGTGTGATCCATCCATGTCAGTTCAGTAGAGGTAGACAAAGGTTGCTCAGATCCCTGCTCTACTGCTGAGATGCTCTTGGCTGATGGTACCTGGGTTTTGGACCTCCTGAAAGCCCTGCCAAAGATTCTGTCAGCTGTATCTGAGTGGCCTTTGGGTGGTGAGGCAATATATTGGGTATTGGCTGAGGAAGAGGGGCAGGGCGGGCAATGGGTGAGAAACACTTTGAATGGGGGTCATACATCCATATCCCTTTTGCCATCAACACTCTCCAAGGTCAGTACCATATTACTTATTTTACTCTGTTGCAGACTAAATTGATCAGAATTAAGTTGCAAGGCTAGGACTAAGGTAACTGTCATCCTGATTAAGAAGGCAAAATAGTTGGCATTCAACATCTGTGCAACTGTGGACATGGCCTACATGGACACATTTGAGAACAGGCTCTGAAACTTGATGGTAGACTCTCTATCCATGGCAGACAATCTCACAATCACTTGTGTCACCAATCCATCACTCCTCCAACTTGTCCGATCTTGCGCAAAATATGTTTGGCACGTCTGTCAATGCTCGGCTAAGTTGCTGATTTTCCTCCAGAATTCTCCTTCTCAACAATTACCCCCAGGATTCGGCTTTTGTCAAGCTAACCAGAGCTTGAAGAGTCTTGTACCCGTCCCGCCGACCCCCTCCGATGCAGATTCTCCAAGGCTATGCCTGCTTGTGCATGCTTGTTAACTGTGACTCAGTGAGTGAGCCCCTAACTTATTCTCTAACTGGAGTCACCAATGTATGTATGTTTGTTCTGGTATAGCTACATGCTCTGTTATGTTGCACCTCTGAAGGAATTAGGTCCTCTGACGAATCATCCTGATGTGTCTCCAGCAGTTCTATGTGTGAAAACACAGGAAGACAAAAGAATTGGGATGTGAAATAATTGTGGCAACATTACAGTCTTATCAGTGTTTTCATAGGTGAGTCACTGATGAAATAAAGTTAGTATTTGTGTGAGGAATATTTTTAATTCTGTCACCTGTCATCTCCAAGCTTCTGATGGAGAAGGACGCAGATGTGCCCCTTATCTCCATGACATCCTCCTCTGCGTCTGTTAGCTCCACAATTTGTGACAGGCCACCTCCAGT
This sequence comes from Scyliorhinus torazame, assembly GCF_047496885.1. Taxonomy (NCBI): domain Eukaryota; kingdom Metazoa; phylum Chordata; class Chondrichthyes; order Carcharhiniformes; family Scyliorhinidae; genus Scyliorhinus; species Scyliorhinus torazame. The sequence goes on from NC_092724.1 coordinate 48,539,158, forward strand.
TTATCTTCTTTTCCCTTGTATTTTACACTTCCTTCACCTACAAGAGTCACCAGAGTGAGTGAGCACCAAACCATATAAATACTGTGCCGACAAGAGCAGGTTAGGAGCTAACCCAATCCACCTAATCTGCACATCTTTGGACTGTGGGAGGAAACCGGAGCACCCGGAAGAAACCCACGCACACACGGGGAGAACGTGCAGACTCCGCACAGACAGTGACCCAAGCCGGGAATCGAACCTGGGACCCTGGAGCTGTGAAGCAATTGTGCTACCCACCATGCTACCGTGCTGTCTTGATTTACAAGGCACAAGTCAGGAGTGTGATGAAATACTCTCCACTTGTCTGGATGAGTGCAGCTCCAACAACACTCAGGAAGCTCGACATCACCCAGTGCAAAGCAGCCCGCTTGATTAGAACCCCTTCCACAAACAGTCACTCCCTCAACCACGGACGAATAGTGGCAACAGTATTTTTCAAATTTGTTTTCCCGGGACCCACTTTTACCAATCGGTCAACCTTCGTGACCCACGCCAGCCGACCTTCGTGACCCACGCCAGCTGGCCTTCGCAACACACCATTTTCTCTTACCTTTAATGCAGCAGGTGAGCCTCCTCAGGATCTCCCTCCAATCAGGTTCACACGAGGAGAGGGACATGCTCATATCAGGTTCAGATTTCAGCTGGTTACTTTGTGAAGCCAGAAATTCCAACCTCTTACATATAGGTCGTTGTGAAGAATAATAGCAAAAAATGCTTGTTTTACTCAGCACTGGATACTTCTCAGAGACACTACTCCAGAATGCTGACAGCCACTAGGATCGGTGGCGTGTTTTTAATGTGCTGTCACAGGTGAGGCGCAGAAGTTCAGTCTCTTCATTTAGAGTCAGCTGTAAGATAATAATTCACTCTGTGGTCTCAAACTCAAAAGGATTTATCAACCACCTCTTCTCTTTCAAAATCTTAATTTCTCCTCTCGATTAGTGCAGCCAGATGCGATTGAATAAGGCTTGCCAGTCTACTGACAGTTCCCTTACTGATATTGTTTTTTCCGATGTGTTGTAGCAGTGTTGGGAACATGTAGTAGTTTTGACTTTGTACTTGCACTTGCCAAACTTTCAATGACTTTTAGAAAGCATCTTTTTTTCACAGTAACAAAAGCAATCATCATCCTTCCTTAGCAATTTGAGGTTCAGATTGTTTAGAATTGAATATATGTCTGTAAGGTAGGATATAGTTAGCATGCAAATCCCAATTGCCAGAACTTATCTGCATATAACACACATGGGCTTTGCATCCTGATTTGTATTAGCATAATTCACAAAGCCATAGTTTAAGAAATCATAATTATACTGCTTTGGTCTTGATTTCAGTTTCTTAATGTGTTGTTCACCAGAGGCCCTGGAGCTCTATATACCGGTCGCACCAACACTGCTTTGTCCTGCCATGGACTCTCCTGACAGCTCTCTCCAGCAGGTTCAGTTGTGAGATCCTGGCCTGTTTGTGTCTCTAGTCCACAGTTCCTTATTACAAAATGACCCATCTTCAGCTCTTCACTGTCCTGTTGCTTGCCTGCTGGCAGCTACAAAATGGAGGAATCTCTCCTCTGTGATTTCACACCCACAGCATGGACGTACAGGGAGCCAATGTACGTGTCGGGTGTGTGGCCTGCTCTCTGTCATCGCTTCTGGCTTCAGCATTCGCATTTAAAGGCCATTTGCGGCTGGCATTCTCAACCTAAAAGTCGGTCACGGCTGGGATTCTTCAAATTCGGTCGCGGCCGTTGGGCGCTTCTCCCACGATCGGGAAGGCCTTGACCGATTGCGCCACAAACCCCCCCGCCACCCGCAGGTAGCAATCCCCGTTTGAAAAACCCTGATCTACACAATGCAGGCTTTCAGGGAGCTAGGATGGAAGCTCAGAACTAGAACAAACAGAGTTGTTATCTCTGGGTTGTTGCCCGTGCCACGTGATAGTGAGATGAGGAATAGGGAGAGAGAACATTTAAACACGTGGCTACAGGGATGGTGCAGGCGGGAGGGATTCAGATTTCTGGATAACTGGGGCTCTTTCTGGGGAAGGTGGGACCTCTACAGACAGGATGGTCTACATCTGAACCTGAGGGGCACAAATATCCTGGGGGGGAGATTTGTTAGTGCTCTTTGGGGGGGTTTAAACTAATGCAGCAGGGGCATGGGAACCTGGATTGTAGTTTTAGGGTAAGGGAGAATGAGAGTATAGAGGTCAGGAGCACAGATTTGACGTCGCAGGAGGGGGCCAGTGTTCAGGTAGGTGGTTTGAAGTGTGTCTACTTCAATGCCATGAGTATACGAAACAAGGTAGGGGAACTGGCAGCATGGGTTGGTACCTGGGACTTCGATGTTGTGGCCATTTCTGAGACATGGGGCGAAATTCTCCCCCAACGGCGGGATGCCCGCCGACTGGCGCCAAAGCCGGCGCCAATCAGAGGGGCATCGCGCCGGCCCAAAGGTGCGTAAGTCTCCGCATCTTTGGCGGCCTAGCCCCAACATTGAGGGGCTAGGCCGACGCCGGAGGGATTTCCGCCCCGCCAGCTGGCGGAAATGGCGTTTGTTGCCCCGCCAGCTGGCGCGGAAATGCGGCGCATGCGCGGGAGCGTAAGCGGCCGCTGTCAGTTTCCCAGCGCATGCGCGGGAGCGTCAGCGGCCGCTGTCAGTTTCCCGCGCATGCGCAGTGGGGAGAGTCTCTTCCGCCTCCGCCATGGTGGAGACCGTGGCGGAGGCGGAAGGGAAAGAGTGCCCCCACGGCACAGGCCCGCCCGCGGATCGGTGGGCCCCGATCGCAGGCCGGGCCACCGTGGGGGCACCCGCCGGGGTCAGATCGCCCCGTGCCCCCCCCCCCAGGACCCCGGAGCCCGCCCACGCCGCCTGGTCCCGCCGGTAAATACCAGGTTTGAATTACGCCGGCGGGACAGGCAATTCCTGGGCGGGACTTCGGCCCATCCGGGCCGGAGAATCCAGCGGGGGGTCCCGCCAACTGGCGCGGCCGGATTCCCGCCCCCGCCCAATCTCCGGGAGCGGAGACTTCGGCGGGGGCGGGGGCGGGATTCATGGCGGCCAACGGCCATTCTCCGACCCGGCGGGGGGTCGGAGAATGACGCCCATGGATAGAGCAGGGACAGGAATGGATGCTGCAGGTTCCGGGGTTTAGGTGTTTTAGTAAGCTCAGAGAAGGAGGCAAAAGAGGGGGAGGTGTGGCGCTGCTAGTCAAGAGCAGTATTACGGTGGCGGAGAGGATGCTAGATGGGGACTCTTCTTCCGAGGTAGTATGGGCTGAAGTTAGAAACAGGAAAGGAGAGGTCACCCTGTTGGGAATTTTTTATAGGCCTCCTAATAGTTCTAGGGATGGAAAGGATGGCGAAGATGATTCTGGATATGAGCGAAAGTAACAGGGTAGTTATTATGGGAGACTTTAACTTTCCAAATATTGACTGGAAAAGATATAGTTCGAGTACAATAGATGGGTCGTTTTTTGTACAGTGTGTGCAGGAGGGTTTCCTGACACAATATGTTGACAGACCAACAAGAGGCGAGGCCACGTTGGATTTGGTTTTGGGTAATGAACCAGGCCAGGTGTTGGATTTGGAGGTAGGAGAGCACTTTGGGGACAGTGACCACAATTCGGTGACGTTTACGTTAATGATGGAAAGGGATAAGTATACACCGCAGGGCAAGAGGTATAGCTGGGGGAAGGGCAATTATGATGCCATTAGACGTGACTTGGGGGGGATAAGGTGGAGAAGTAGGCTGCAAGTGTTGGGCACACTGGATAAGTGGGGCTTGTTCAAGGATCAGCTACTGCGTGTTCTTGATAAGTATGTACCGGTCAGACCGGGAGGAAGGCGTCGAGCGAGGGAACCGTGGTTTACCAAGGAAGTGGAATCTCTTGTTAAGAGGAAGAAGGAGGCCTATGTGAAGATGAAGTGTGAAGTTTCGGATGGGGCGATGGATAGTTACAAGGTAGCGAGGAAGGATCTAAAGAGAGAGCTAAGACGAGCAAGGAGGGGACATGAGAAGTATTTGGCAGGAAGGATCAAGGAAAACCCAAAAGCTTTCTATAGGTATGTCAGGAATAAGCGAATGACTAGGGAAAGAGTAGGACCAGTCAAGGACAGGGATGGGAAATTGTGTGTGGAGTCTGAAGAGATAGGCGAGATACTAAATGAATATTTTTCGTCAGTATTCACTCAGGAAAAAGATAATGTTGTGGAGGAGAATGCTGAGCCCCAGGCTAATAGAATAGATGGCATTGAGGTACGTAGGGAAGAGGTGTTGGCAATTCTGGACAGGCTGAAAATAGATAAGTCCCCGGGACCTGATGGGATTTATCCTAGGATTCTCTGGGAGGCCAGGGAAGAGATTGCTGGACCTTTGGCTTTGATTTTTATGTCATCATTGGCTACAGGAATAGTGTCAGAGGACTGGAGGACAGCAAATGTGGTCCCTTTGTTCAAAAAGGGGAGCAGAGACAACCCCGGCAACTATAGACCGGTGAGCCTCACGTCTGTAGTGGGTAAAGTCTTGGAGGGGATTATAAGAGACAAGATTTATAATCATCTAGATAGGAATAATATGATCGGGGATAGTCAGCATGGCTTTGTGAAGGGTAGGTCATGCCTCACAAACCTTATTGAGTTCTTTGAGAAGGTGACTGAACAGGTAGACGAGGGTAGAGCAGTTGATGTGGTGTATATGGATTTCAGCAAAGCGTTTGATAAGGTTCCCCACGGTAGGCTATTGCAAAAAATACGGAGGCTGGGGATTGAGGGTGATTTAGAGATGTGGATCAGAAATTGGCTAGCTGAAAGAAGACAGAGGGTGGTGGTTGATGGGAAATGTTCAGAATGGAGTACAGTCACAAGTGGAGTACCACAAGGATCTGTTCTGGGGCCGTTGCTGTTTGTCATTTTTATCAATGACCTAGAGGAAGGCGCAGCAGGGTGGGTGAGTAAATTTGCAGACGATACTAAAGTCGGTGGTGTTGTCGATAGTGTGGAAGGATGTAGCAGGTTACAGAGGGATATAGATAAGCTGCAGAGTTGGGCTGAGAGGTGGCAAATGGAGTTAAATGCAGAGAAGTGTGAGGTGATTCACTTTGGAAGGAATAACAGGAATGCGGAATATTTGGCTAATGGTAAAGTTCTTGAAAGTGTGGATGAGCAGAGGGATCTAGGTGTCCATGTACATAGATCCCTGAAAGTTGCCACCCAGGTTGATAGGGTTGTGAAGAAGGCCAATGGAGTGTTGACCTTTATTGGTAGAGGGATTGAGTTCCGGAGTCGGGAGGTCATGTTGCAGCTGTACAGAACTCTGGTACGGCCGCATTTGGAGTATTGCGTACAGTTCTGGTCACCGCATTATAGGAAGGACGTGGAGGCTTTGGAGCGGGTGCAGAGGAGATTTACCAGGATATTGCCTGGTATGGAGGGAAAATCTTATGAGGAAAGGCTGATGGACTTGAGGTTGTTTTCGTTGGAGAGAAGAAGGTTAAGAGGAGACTTAATAGAGGCATACAAAATGATCAGGGGGTTGGATAGGGTGGACAGTGAGAGCCTTCTCCCGCGGATGGATATGGCTGGCACGAGGGGACATAACTTTAAACTGAGGGGTAATAGATATAGGACAGAGGTCAGAGGTAGGTTCTTTAGGCAAAGAGTAGTGAGGCCGTGGAATGCCCTACCTGCTACAGTAGTGAACTCGCCAACATTGAGGGCATTTAAAAGTTTATTGGATAAATATATGGACGATAATGGCATAGTGTAGGTTAGATGGCTTTTGTTTCGGTGCAACATCGTGGGCCGAAGGGCCTGTACTGCGCTGTATTGTTCTATGTTCTATGTTCTATTGCAGGGACTCGCCAAGGTTCCTCAGGCAGCCACTTCCAAACCCACGACTGTTACCATTTAGAAGGACAAGGGCAGATACCTGGGAACATCACTACCTGGAGATTACCCTCCAAATCATTTACCACCCTAACTTTGAAATATATCTCCGTTCCTTCACTGTTGCTGGGCCAAAGCCTGGAATTCACTCCCTAACAGCATTGTGGGATGAACTACACCACAGGGACTGTGGCTTTTCAAAACGGCAGCTCACCACCACCTTCTCAAGGGCAACTAGGGATGCACAATAAATGCTGGCCGAGCAAGCGATGCCCTCATCCCATAAATTAATTTTAAAAAGCATTCACCTACTGGACCAATGCATTTGGTGAAGGTAACTATCAGACAGATGCATCACATTGCATAAGGAATGTGAGAGTGGGAACAGTAGGTATACACACGAGATGAACAAGTGCATAGAAAATTCAAGATGGGTGGTGCTGAAAACTTTTTGAAATTTTTCCAAAAGGGGGCTATTTAGCATGGACTGCTCATCTTTGGGTTGTTAGGGTGAGACCCACGGGGAGAATTGTGTAAACTCCACACGGACAGTGAACCGAGGCCGGAATTGAACCCGTGTCCTCAGTGGCGTGAGGCAGTAGTGCTAACCACTGGGCCACCTGGGTGGTGCTGAAATGTAAGTAGGTGTGAGGACTGATGTGATGGAAGGCACACTGAGGGGGGATATGGGGTGGGGGTGATATTTGCACCACTTGATGCGAGCGAATCGATGGAAAGATCATTGACTCGGGTTGCTCACCTTGCTCTTTGTAAATTCATCCAAGTTCCTCAAAAGTACATTTCTGCATTGGCCTGTAAATAGTAGACTTTAGATCAGGATGCTCACGTTACCCACCAGATAATTTAGAGACGCAAACCCAGGAACTTAAAGACAATGATTAGATGAAATCAAAATCAAAGCATTTGGCCAATTGACTTTCCTTTTGGATTTTAACAACCCAAAGATGAGCAGGCCATGCTGAATTGCCCCCTTTTGGAAAAATTTCAAAAAGGTTTCAGCACCACCCATCTTGCATTTTCTATTTCCTGTGCCCAATCTCTCTCACTTCACTCAATCAACTTTGCATTAATATTGGGGCCATAATCTCTCAGTCATTTTACTGTCTACCGGTGAGCTGTGCAGTTGTCAGATTAAGGGAGAGTACGTAATGTCTGACATGGACTACTGCTAATGGGGAAATGGAGAACAAGAGTGTTGTGTTGGGTGCTCTGCTACATAGACGAACCAACACGGTTGCGGATGGTACAACTCAGTTTTATTACTAACAATATTAACATTGGTAAACTGGTTACTGTGGTTCGTTCATTACCATTGAACCTACGGACCTAGCCCTAACACTATCTTGGAGAAGCACTCAGCACATGGTGAATGTCTGAGTGGCTTGCTGTGAGCTCTGTGCCCGGAGCTGTCTCCTGCTGGAAATGCCCAGGAAGTGTCGTGTTCCCCGTTTTATAGTGTGCATGCTCTTGGCTGTGATGTTGTGTGTGTATTGATTGGTCCGCTGATCTGTCCATCAGTGTGTATGTATGTTTGCACCATAATGTTTACCTGAATATCATGACATCCCCCCTTTTTTTACAAGAACATGTGCCTATGTGGTAATAAATATAGATGTGTACCGAGTGCAGCTAAATGTGTGTGTGTGCAATATCTACAACATGTACATGAGGCTAAACTATATACATAGGACGGTGTCAGGTGCAACATAGCAACGAGGTTGTACCATAAACAAAACACGTCTAAATATTAAGCGTCAAAACGAACTACTGCAATGACAAAAGAGAAACGTGTTAACATTGTGGCATGATACGCAGCGAATCCAATGTTCAAACAGGCTCATAATTCCAGCCTAGTAGGTGGGCGACGAATTTGGGTTGACCGTTAGGGTGGCACACCATTTATCACCCGGATTGACACTGTTCACTGGCATCGGCTGGTGGGTCCTGCTTGGAGACATCCGGTTCCTGTCTATGACTGCAACGCGGAAGGCATCCCGGTCGTCTGTATCACTGGTTGGGATATCGTCCGGGTATGACTCGTAGTACGGAGGCTGAATGGTCCGCACGTCCCTGCGAGGCTGTCGGAATTGGGGAGCATTGGCAGGTTGAGCTGCTCGACAGCAGGCAGCGTAGTGGCTCATCTTGCCACAGCGGAGGCATTGTCGGTTCTTTGCCAGACATTGCCGCTTTAAATGTGCGGATCCACAGTTGCCGCACGTCGTGACGTCATGGCGTTCGTTGCGCCACCGCGCATGCGCAGTTCGGTCCTGTGTCAAGCGTGCCTGCGCGTCACGTCCCTCTGCGTCGACGTCTCTTTTTGCGCGTACAAGCGCAGGAGGCCGCGGAAAGTGCGCGAAATGGCCGCCCTTGTCCGGGCCGATCGCCTGGACCCGCTCAGCCTCGTAGGACCCGCCTTGCCGATTCGGCCGCGTAGGACCCCTGTTGTGCCGATTCGGCCACCTGGAATTGGGAGTAATGGCTGGTCGCGTTTTCATGAAGGACGCCGGCTTCGATGGCGGTGGCTAGGGTGAGGCCTTTAATTTTGAGGAGCTGCTGGCATAGGGTGCCTGAGGTGACCGCAAAATCAATCTGGTCCCGAATCATGGAATCGGAGGTGGCCTCGTAACCGCAGGACTGCGCAAGGATACGGAGATGTGTTAGGAAAGATTGAAAAGGCTCATCCTTACCCTGCAGGCGCTGCTGGAAGAGGTACCTCTCGAAACTCTCATTTACCTCAACGCTGAAGTGTTGCTCGAGTTTGAGAAGGGTCGTCTTGTACTTTGTCTTGTCCTCACCTTCCATGAACACCAGGGAGTTGTAGACGTGGATGGCGTGTTGCCCTGCCGTGGAGAGGAGGAGGGCGATTTTCCTGGTGTCCAAAGCGTTCTCCCTTTTGGTGGCTTCCAGGAAGAACTGAAAGCGCTGTTTAAACAGCTTCCAGTTGATGCCGAGGTTTCCAGTGATTTGGAGCGGCAGCGGCGGGCTGAAGTGTCCACGGCGCAGGATGGCAGATTCCTTAGGATGCGTAGGTAGGTCGCACAGTTATTGGGTTCCAATCCTGGTACTATGTCGTATTGGGTGCTCTGCTACATAGATGAACCAACACGGTTGCGGATGGTACAACTCAGTTTTATTACGAACAATATTAACATTGGCAAACTGGTTACTGTGGTTCGTTCATTACCCTTGAACCTGCGGACCTAGCCCTTTCACTATCTTGGAGAAGCACTCAGCACATGGTGAATGTCTGAGTGGCTTGCTGCGAGCTCTGTGCCCTGAGCTGTCTCCTGCTGGAAATGCCCGGGAAGTGTCGTGTTCCCCGTTTTATAGTGTGTATGCTCTTGCCTGTGATTGGCTGTGATGTGTGTGTATTGATTGGTCCTTTGATCTGCCCATCAGTGTGTATGTATGTTTGCACCATGATGTTTATCTGAATATCATGACAAAGAGTTCAAAATTAAACTCGGCAGGTCTTCCGCGTTACTCATATTTCTGGGTTTCTCAATCCACTCCCTTTCCACCTTAGGGGCTTGTAGGTAGGTCCTCTCCAAAAGAACCTCAGTGAACCAACTGGGTTTTGCAACAATCCATGATACCAACTCCCAAATTGAGATTTATTAAGATCAATTTCACGACTACCTTGGTGGAATTTGAGCCCCGATCTCTAATTGCTATTGCCACACAGTCACCATGTCTCCTCTATAACTGCAATAGAAGGAGAAGACCATTTGAAAGTTATTGCTGATCCCTTATAGAGAAACCACTGCATCTTAAACGATCTTTGGCACCATTTTGGAGAGATTTTAATGGAAAGTTTGAGCTGAAATCTTGCTGCACCATTAGTACTGTTGGCAGCTATATTTGGCACAGTATGACAGTATTTCAGTCTAACTGTAAATAAGGGATTGACGTATTGGAGTTGTTCATTGTCCACTGTGTTGACTTGAAGATTGTCCATGTTTAATTACATAAAAGATACTCACTAAGTTGATTTTCGCCACAGTGTTCTTTGAAAGACTATACCATTTACAAGTTGGAAAACACCGCACAGTTCTGTCAGTGTGTTGTAAATAGTTTAATTCTATGGTTCTTACTTGATGGTACATATTGATTCGAAGTGTCGAGTAACGGTTTGGCAATGTCCACATTTAGACAGATGCAAGAAAAAAGCCATTGTGGTGTGGCTCTCTCCACGCACCCAACATACGTTCCTTTGTAAATTTGATGTTTAACAGTCAGCCTTGCAACAGGTTTCACCCTGGCTTAGTTGGTGATGCACTTGCCTCTGAATCAGGAGGCGGTAGCATTGTGGTATTGTCACTGGACACAGAGACTGAATCCAGGGACCCAGGATAATGTTGTGGGGACCCAGGTTCGAATCCAACCACAGCAGATGTTGAAATTCATGTTCAGTAAAAATCTGATGATGACCATGAAACCAAATATACTTTAGGCAAGGAAATCTGCCATCCTGACCTAGTCTGGTCTACATGTGACTCCAGATTAATAGCAATGTACCTGACTCTTAGATGCCCTCTGAAATGGCTTAACAGGCCACTCAGTTCTCGGGTAATTAGGGTTGGGCAATAAATGCTGGCACAGCAGAATTTAAAAAAGAGGAAAATGGGTTCAAATCACCATCCAGGGCTGACACAGGGAATGCTCCATGATCAGAGGTAAGAGACACTAAACTGAGGTTCCATCTGCACTCTTGTGGATAGATGTAAAGGATCCTTTGGCAGTAAAATTATATTTATCTCAATCACAAAAATAAAACAGGTTATTGGATTATTAAAAGCAAATTACTGCGGACGCAGTAAAATCTGAAACAAAAATAGAAGATATTGGACAATCTCAGCAGGTCTGACAGCATCTGTGGAGAGAGAAGGGAGCTAACGTTTCAAGTCTCGATGACACTTTGTCAAAGCTGACGACAGCTTGAAATAGGGTTAGATTAATACTGTTGTAGGGGGTGTGGGGCAGTGGGGCTGGACAGAGAGCCACCGATAGGTGGAGATTGACAAAGGTGTCGTGCACTGAAAGACAGAGGGAATGTAAATGGGGGGGGGGGGGTTGTGATTAAGGTTAAGAAGGGCGCATGATGGCACATAAAGAGATTAGAATGTGTTAATGGCAAAACAAAGGTGAGCAGTGTGTCAAAGGGCAACTAGGGACAGGGAACAGATAGAACATAGAACATAGAAATATACAGCACAGAACAGGCCCTTCGGCCCACGATGTTGTGCCGAACCTTTGTCCTAGATTAATCATAGATTATCATCAAATTTACAGTGCAGAAGGAGGCCATTCGGCCCATCGAGTCTGCACCGGCTCCTGGAAAGAGCACCCTACCCAAGGTCAACACCTCCACCCTATCCCCACAACCCAGTAACCCCACCCAACACTAAGGGCAATTTTGGACCACCTAACCTGCACATCTTTGGACAGGTGAATCTGAGGAAGGAGCTTGAGAAAGGACCAGTGCTTTAAAAGCTAGTGATTTGAAACTAACCTGTTGGACTTTAACCTAGTGTTGTAAGACTTCTTACTGTGCTCACCCCTGTCCAACGCCGGTATCTCCACATCTTATATAAAAGCAAGCCTTCCTTTTCATGGCTGCTCACTAAATTTCTTTGTCAGGGATAACAATCAGAGCCAGCTTCAGGAGAGCACTCTCAGGAGTGTGGTAATATCTTGCATTATGAAAATGAATGTTCCATATCTGTGATTTTTTTACACTGAGCTCTTGAATGAGCTTCTCTCATTCTGGGCAGTTGTTAAATGGAGACCAGGCTCTTACCCCCAGGATTAGTTTTTAAAAAAAAACACACATGTGGCTCATATTTCTATTGCATTGTATGTTAATTAGGCTTTTTTAAACTTGTTTGAATGTAAATCGGTCTCCTGTTAGCTTCGTAAACATCTCCTCGCTGAGCAAGCTGAGACACTCTCCCAAAGGCCACAGGTGAAGAGGTGACTGACAGCAAATAGCCCCAGTCCACATCACGGACACCAGTGATTTATGATGAAAATGCTCAGGATCAGAGAATCAGTATGGCTGTGTGAGTGAATTGTAAAGACTTAATGGTCATGTCGTTTTTAATTGACTGTAGGAATATTTTGCTGTCCTTGTGAAAACGAGTGGCCGAAAATATATTTTGCTGCTGTTAGATCAGTACAAATTGCAAAGTATTCCACGGGGAAAACTACAATTTGGCACATGAGCAGCCCACATCTGGCTGGGAAGGGTGCTGTCATGATTTATGAAGGTATTTAAAGTAACCCCTATTTAAATGAGAACCATCTCCTTGAAAACAAAATCCCTACCCCTTTTTATTTTATCTCAGCGGGGACAGAGTTGGGAAAGCCATTTTTCAATGACGTCACACACGAGCGACATGAGATTGCTTTTACTGTGATCTGTACTATTGGAATGTGCCTACAGGCTAATTTAAAACGTTTGTCGGACTCTTTCACAAAGATGCTGCTGCTTTGAATGATCAATTTCTTTTTCTTGCAGGGGATGTTATTTTGGGTATGAGCGCATCCTCTGTGGTTCTGCTCAGGGACAGCCAGGTGAAAAAGCCATTTTCTTTAATGGTCGGAGTGTTGTGTCACATGGTGCAGAGTTATTATCCTGTTGCGAACTTGAGGATCCGTTCGATATGGTATCTCCTTACAATGCCCAATGCTGTAATTGCTGTTTAGAAAGGGTCGCTAAAAGGCTAATTGCTTTTGATGAAGTCTGCAAATTGACAGGTGTTTGTAAATTTCTGATACCAACGTAAAGAGGGTGGCTTTTTATTACCTACTTCTCTTTTGACACTATGAATTGTATTGACTGAGGACTCAGCACTTAAACACACAGCAAACGTTCCATTCCACACTGGAAATTAATTTTATGATGTCATATTCGGGATAATGGGCGGAATTCTCCAGCCGTTGGGATTCTCGTTCCTGCCAGCAGTACGCCCCCACCTGTGGGCGGCGTGGGTTGGCTTCAATGGGACCGAGTCAAGCATTAATCCCTGAGACAAGAGATAAGTGAGAGACAATCACAATTTTACAAGTTTGCTTTCGGATTATGTGACAGTTCAGTTTATAGTCTTTATAAATACCATTGAGTAAGATTAACTTCTGCACCCATCCATATCCCAACCTGGAGAAAGACAACAGATCGCTGACAGGGTTTATACAGCGAACATGGACCTAAAGCAAAAGCCAAAACTGCGGATGCTGAAAATCTGAAAACCGAAAATGCTGGAAAGCTCAATAGGTCTGGCAGCATCTGTGGAGGAACTCTGCATAGATCTGAAGCAACTTGACTTTACCCTTGTGGATTTTCATCATTGCTCCCAGGCGGTGCATTCTAGAATGTCACCACCCTCTGCGCCAAAATGCTTTTCCTCAAATCCCCCCTCCAAATCTGAAATTTTGTTTGTCCCAACATCCACAGCATTTTGTGGAGGAGGGTCAGGGCGTGGATATTAATTTCCACTCCCCTTTGTGTGAGAAATACTTCCTTTTCACTCTTCTGAATGATCAAACTCTAATTACACAAGTTTCTAATTAAAAATGCTGGGCCAGCATTTATTGCCTATCCCTAATTGTCCCTGAGGGGGCAGTTAAAAGTCAATCACATTGCTGTGGTTCTGGAGTCACATGTAGGCCAGACCAGGTAAGGATGGCAGATTTCCTTCCCGAAAGGACATTAGTGAACCAGGTGGATTTTTACAACAATCAACAATGATTTCATGATCATCATTAGACTTTTAATTCCATTTTTTGTTGAATTCAAATTTTACTACCTGCCATGGCAGCACGGTGCCACAGTGGTTAGCAATGCTGCCTCACAGTGCCAGGGACCCGGGTTCAATTCCAACCTTGGGTAACTGTCTCTGTGGAGTTTTCACTTTCTCCCTGTATCTGTGTGGGATTCACCCCGGAGCTCCGATTTTCTCCCACAGTCCAAAGATGTGCAGGTTAGGTGGATTGGCCATGATCAATGTGCGGGGCTATGGGGATGGTGGGGGAGGGCAGTGGGCCTAGGTAGAGTGCTTTTTCGATGACCCAAATGGCCTCCTTCTGCATTGTAGGGATTCTATGGGTTTCAACCCATGAGGCTTGCTGGGCCATTTTAGACAGTTAAAATCATAGAATCCCTACAGTGCAAAAGGAGGCCATTTGGCCCATTGAGACTGCACCAGCCTTTGGAAAGAGCACCCTATTTAAGCCCATGCCTCCACCCTATCCCTGTAACCCAGTAAACCCACCTATTTAGCAATGTAGAATGGCAATGTAGCATGGCCAATCCACCTAACCTGCACATCTTTGACTTTGGGAGGAAACCGGAGCACCTGGAGGAGACCTTCGCAGACACAGGGAGAAAGTGCAAACTCCACAGAGACAGGTACCAGAGGCCGGAATTGAAACTCAGCCCCTGGAGCCGCGAGGCAGCAATGCTAACCACTGTGCCCTCGTGTTGTCCTGGTGTTAAAAGTCTACCACATTTTAGTGGATCTGGAGTCACGCAAAGGCCAGACTGGGTAAGGGGGGCAGATTTCCTTCCGAAAGGGCATTAATGAAACAGATTGCATTACTACAATCAAGCAGTGTTTTGGTTACCATTATCAAGACTAGGGGAGGGATTCTCCGACCCCCTGCCGGGTCGGAGAATCATCAGGGGCGGCGTGAATTCCGCCCCGCCGGCTGCAGAATTCTCCGGCACCGGGGATTTGGCGTGGGCGGGAATCGCGGCGCGCCGGTCGGCGGCTGCTGCAGCGGCCCCCCCGGCAATTCTCCGGTCCGCAATGGGCCGAGTGGCCTCCCGTTTTTGGCAGGTTGCGCCGGCATAAATCACAACAGGTCCTTACCGGCGGGACCTGGCTCCACAGGCGGCCTACAGAGTCCTCGGGGGGGGGGGGGATATCTGGCCCTGGGGGGGGGGCAAGGTGGCCAGGCCCACGATCGGGGCCCACCGACCCGCGGGCATGCCTGTGCCATGGGGGCACTCTTTCCCTCCGCACCGGCCGCTGTCAACCTCCGCCATGGCAGGTGCGGAGAAGAACCCCCCTCCACATGCGCTGGGATGATGCTGGCACACGCTGGCATTCCCGCGCATGCGCCAACTCGCACTGGCCGGTGGAGGCCCTTCAACGCTGGTTGGCGTGGCGTCAAGCCCTTCCGCGCCGGCTGGTGGGGCGCCAAAAACTCCGGCGCTGGCTTAGCCCCTGAAGGTGCGGAGGATTCCGCACCTTCGGGGCGGCCCAATGCCGGAGCGGTTCACACCACTCCTTGGCGCCGGAGTGGCCCGCCCCGCCGGTTCGCGGAGAATCCCGCCCTAGATTTTTGTTCCAGGTGTATTAAATTAACAGAATTTAACGTCTCCACCTGCTTTGGTGGGTTTCATCTTGCATCCATGGCTGGGATTATCCGAGCCCGCGCCGGGTCGGAGAATCACCGGGGGGGGGGGGCAATCCCGCCATACCGCTCTGACGCCGGGCCACCTATTCTCCGGTGACCAGAGAATCGGCACCAATCGAGCCGGCGCGGACGCCGCGGCAGCGGTCGGGGGCCGTTGGCAGTGGCCCCCGCAGCGATTCTCCGTGCTCGACAGGTCGAGTGCCCACCGAGTCCCGCCGGCGCGTTTGCGTCTGGTGCTACCCAGCGGGACCTCTGCATTCTGGCTGCGGGGGCCGTCCTGGTGGGGGGCGGGGGAGCCGACTCCGGGGGGGGGGGGGGGGGGGGGGGGGGCTTCCATGGTGGCCAAGGCCGGGATCGGGGGCAACCGATCGGCGTGTGCGCTAATTCCAGGGGGGGCTTATGTTCCTCCGCACCAGCCCCTTTAGGGTTCCGCCATGTTGCCCGCAGTCCTGCGCCCGCCTTGGCGGGCCAGCTTTCAGTGCCGGAGCAGCACACAGCACTCCGGCGCCGTACTAACCCCCGAGGACGGGGAGAACAACTGGGCCTGAAGGCCCGTTGACACCAGCGTTGCTCGCGCCGGTTTTGACGCCGGCATCAAGAGTTAGCCGGGATTTCGGAGAATCTCGGCCCATGTCTTTCATTCAGACCTCTGGACTGCCAGTCCAGGAGCATAAGCACTATATTTCCGTTCCTAATACGGAATGGTTAAGAATTGCCCATCAAAGCATAAATGGGGAGGCGGTGGGTAATAGTATTGTCACTGGACTAGAAATCCAGGGACCCAGGTTCAAATCTCACCATGGCAGATGGTGAAATTTGAATTCAATAAAAAATTCAATCAAAAAATCTGGAATTAAAAGTCTCATAATGACCATGAAACCATTGCCAATTGTCATAAAAACTCATCAGATTCATAATTGTCCTTTTAGGGAATGAAACCTGCTATCCTTACCTGGTCTGGCCTAGATGTGACTCCAGACCCAGCAATGTGGTTGCTCTGACATGGTCGAGCAAGGCACTCAGTTCAAGGGCAATTAGGGATGTGCAATAAATGCTGCCCCAACCAGTGTTGACGCCGTCGTAAAAACTGGAGAGTTTAATGACGGCGTCATCGGACCGCTATGTGTAGCAATCCTCTGCCCTATAGGGGGCCGGCATGGCACTGGAGCGGCCCACGCTGCTCCAGCTGCCGATACCGGCGCCAAATGGGCATCGCGGGTCTGCGCATGTGCGCTGCGACCGGCGCGAATGCGGCATGCGCGGTAGCCTCCTTCTCTGCGCCGGCCCCAACGCAACATGGCGTAGGGCTACAGGTGCCAGTGTGGAGCAAAAAAGGACCCCACCACGAGAAGCCGGCCTGCCGATCGGTAGGCCCCGATCGTGGGCCAGGCCACGGTCGAGGCCCCCGGGGTTGGCTCCCCCCCCCCAACAGGCCGCCCCAGACAGGATGGATGCCGAGGTCCCGCCGGGTAAGACCAGATGTGAATGGCGCCGGTGGGTCTCGGGTTTTTATGGGCAGCCACTCAGCCCATCCCGGGCGGAGAATCGGCAGGGGGGGGGAGGGGGGGAGGTGCGTAGAGCGCCCCCTGACCGGCGCTGCGCGATTCTCTGGTGACCGGGGAGTCGGCGGACCAGCGTCAGGGCGGCATCGCACAAATCGCACCTGGCCCGCCGATTCTACGACCCAGCGTGGGCTGAGATAATCCTGCCCCCATTTTCTGCACACAAATCGCGCCCGGCCCGCTGATTCTACGACCTGGCATGAGCTGAGAGAATCCCGCCCCCATTGTCCGCGGGCGTGAATGCGCTGCTGGCAAAATGGAGGATTCAGCCGATGGAGAATTCCAGGTTCTCTGTATCTACCTATCAAATTCCCTTTACCAATTTAAACACTGCGATGCACCATGTGGCATTGTGTCACAACTGCTGGTGACTGAATTAGTTTGGGTAATCTGTGTTTAACGAGTAGAACAAACAAAAATATGCAGACTGTCGGAAAGATTGTCAAGGCACAAAAGACTGAATTGCCTACTCCTGCTCCTTAGTTCGATGTTCCTATGTCCCAAACGGTACGACTGTTCGCATTCTGGTCTGAGTCACGTCACTTCTTTACTCTTCAGCTGGAAGTGTAATTTCATCTGTGACGACCAATCCACTCCCAGACTGTTAACATTTTCTTCGGCAATCTCTCCTTCCCTTCAATCATCTTCCACATGTAATCACCTTTCAATACCAAATTCCTGACCGCAATAATCTCAGCAGCATTTATTTTTAAACTTAGATTGAAAGGACATCTTCTCAGAGGACTGAATGGTGCAGTGCATTAAGTACCACCCTGCACTTCCTTCCAGTATTGGCTTCAAATGCAGTCTCTATTAATTGGTTGCATCATCTCCTTGTGCTGTGAGGGTGACATGCCAATTGAGCTTCTGTTGCTTCAGTTCAGTTCCTAATGGGTGTGGACTTTAAAATCTGTCCCGAATTTACGCAAATTGTCAATTCGACTGAGAGATGACACAAGATGGCCGGCGTGGGAAATGACAATAAAATGTTACGGATGCAATATGAGATATATTTCTGAGTTTGGCTTTGAGTACAGTGTAGAGGGCTTTATCGCGCATCGGGCAGTTCCAGACACCTGAACTGGGAATATTTGATGCTGCCACTTGAGTTCCTGAAATGGGCGTTCTATTCCCCATCATTAACATCCCTCACCTTGACAAGTCCATATTTTTTAAACTGCAAAAAATAAATTAACAGTGCCATCTGTCACCTTCTTGGCAAGGTTCTTCATCTGTGTGCTTTAAGGTTACCAGTGATGGCCATAAACCTCTCCAGCTGTATGGTTTATGATATCATCTGTCCGACTTAATGTGCTACACCCTTGTAACATGCTCCTAAAAATCTGCTATCCACTGATACATTCAAGATATAAGGCTAGAAATTACTTTTTGGTGATTATTAGTGGGCAAATACCTCACCCATTCGTACGACATTCCTTTGACAGCTATTTTAACAAGGGTGTCAGATTGAATATTTTATACATATTAATGCCTCTGCTAAATTAGCAAAAGGATATCATGCAAATGGGTTGCGTTCATCCATACCACATCTAATACATCTTCCCTAAAAAGCCTCTTGAACACGAATGCTGTAAATTATAAGCAGGTTTTTTTCTTAAAGTTAGATGCGAGAACTCCGAAAAGAATCCCAGAAATTCTGGGGTCTCATGGCAAGAATGTCATTTGTACTTTATAGAGAATCCTCACACCCCTCCTAAGCCCCTTCACATTCATTGACGGCATCCCAGTTGTGAGGAATTGGTCTCCGCTCTTTAGGCTGCTGGTTCCCCAACAAATTGATCTGCTATTCAATGATGATGGAAATTGGTAGCCTTGATCTTGAGGCGCCACTTTGGATTGTTGTTGGGTTCCTGGTATAGGCCAAATGTCAACTTTTGGTCTTTTGGTTTACTAGCTTGCTGGCAGCAAATTCAGGAAAAAGAGGAAGTTATCCAACAATAATAATAATCTTTATTAGTGTCACAAGTAGGCTTACATTAACATTGCAATGCAGTTACTGTGAAAATCCCCTCGTCGCCACATTGCGACACCTGTTCGGTACACAGAGGGAGAATTCAGAATGTCCAATTCACCGAACAAGCACGTCTTTCGGGTTTTTGTGGGAGGAAACCAGAGTACCCGGAGGAAACCCACGCAGACACAGGGAGAACTTGCAGACTCCAGGCAGACAGTGACCCCAGCCGGGCAGTGAACCCGGGTCCCTGGCGCTGTGAAGCAACAGTGCTAACTACTGCGCTACCGTGCCACTCTAACATTCCCCCTTCCTCAACCCCCACACCCCCAACACTTTGAGTGCGATCTACCAGCTGTGCCATGCCCCCATTCAGGTGAACGGGGCCGCGGCTGGTTGATGCTGGGAGAACCCTCATCTGAGAATCCCGCCCACCATAAGCAGGATCGGTATTTGGCAAATCTGCATATTAGAGTGAGGCAGCAAGTCTCACTCTAATATGTGCTCACCAAGGGTTGGATTCTCCGCCCCGCCACGCCACATTTCGGTTCACCCCACCGGCGGGATTCACCATTACGCCGGCCTGTCAATGGGGTTTCCCATTGTGGAGCAGCCCCACACCATCGGGAAAACCCCAGGCTGCCGCCAAAACGGAGCATCCCGCCAGCGTAGAATCTAGCCCCTAATCTACCGAGGCTCTGGAAACTAATCCCTACCCTCACAAACCTTAGGCAGGCGCCATTCTGTACTGGTCCCAACAAAAGGGGATCAGATGAAATGGTACTTGGGGAGTCTCTAAGAGGATTGGAGGCTACCAGGTGGGTGCCCTCTGGGCAGAGTGGCACCCTGGCACTGCTGGTGTCATGTTAGCACTGCCAGTCTGGGTGCAAGCCTGGTACTGCCAAGGTGCCCAGGTGGCACGTCCAAGCTCACAGGGGCACTGGCAGTGCCAAGGTGCTCGGCTAGCATTTTATCCTTGCCCAGGATCAAGCCTGTGGGTGCCTTGCCCATGTGAGCTGAGGTATTGGAAGGAGGGGGCCAGGATACCCTTGTAGGTAAGCTGGGGCATTGGGGGGATTCAGGGGTCGCGGCGAAAGGTCGAGAGATCCGGACGCCATTTAACAATGGACTCCCGATCTCCCCCTGCACTGAGGAGTTCTGGCGAGCAGAGCTCCTCAGTGCAGGAAACAGGACTAAGTGCAGCCTCAGTGGGGTATTCCTGCTGAGGTCCCGGATTGCAACAAAGTCATGTTCGATGGCGTGATGTTTCTTGTCACTGCGAGCACTGGGAAGCACCCGGCTAAATACGCCCGACACGGGACTCTGTTGCAATTCGGTTAGATTGCGCCCTTTATGTGCACGGTATTGCTGGGCCTATGCGTTGTGCAGACAATAGCCTGACACTGCCTGGCCAGGGAGATCCTAGATGTTCTGGGGAAATGTAAGAAAGAGAGAAGAGTGAGGATTCCAGCTCTCTTCCTTCATGGTCTTTTCATGGTCTTTGCCCCATTCCCTGGGAAAAAGATCAGAAAATCATCACTTATGATTTCCGGCACCTTAACATGGCACTTGCCCTCATGATAACCAAAGGTTCCTGACGTCAGAGCCCATTATTTAATGTCACACTTCTGGCAGGTTGAACACTACATCCAGCACATCCAGCCAGATGCACTTTCTTCAGACTCGCCATTACGGCAAAGCTTCCTGACGTCTTCAGTAAAACAGTAAAAATGCTCAGCGTATCCTTGGGTGACCACATCTGCCCAGTTGTGCTGACCACAAAGAAAAATCGCAAGCATCAGGGAGATTAAGCAGAGCAAGATGACTGATGCCAATTGTACAGGAGGTGAGTCTGAGGGAACAACAGAGGAAACTGAGGGAATTCAAGCTTCTCGTCTGAAATATTTCTAAAGAAAGCAAATTCAAATATTCCTTCATATTAAGCCAGGAATATAAAATCAAAAGATGTAAATTCCATTTTGTGAAAGGTTAATTATCAACAGATGTTGAGAAGAATTTCTTTATCGAGGCTGGTAAATAATTTGCCTCATGGAGAAATAGCATAGACATTCAAAATGTAGCTGAATGGTACAAAGGGAGAATCAAATATTGGAAGGATGGATGTCAGTGAGCGAAATGGCTTTCCCTCATCTTGACTCTTCTTATGGTGATGTTGCTAATTCAATGTACTATGACTGGGATTCAATTTTGGCTTAATTTTATACCTATGGCATTCTGGAAAGATGAAACTTTGAAGCAATGACAGTGCTAATTATTTCCAAGAGCTCACCAAGTGTTTCTGTGGCTCAGGGAATCACTGTTTATTCTTAGACTGGAGTATGACTGGAATGTTCCCCAACATGATGACATAGGTCTTTGATACTCTGCAAATACATGTTCCTAATGAGTGTGTAAACTTTTGTGGGAAACAGTTTGTACACTTTGAAAACACAACATACGGATTTCTGGAGCCTTCAATTGAATTTTTCTTTTTTATATGTACTGGGCGACCCATATTATTTGGCACAGACTCCAGTGGTTCCCTTACTCCTTTGTTCCCTTCGGTCCTGTTGTATGTTTGTTGTGACTGGCTGAGAAATGAGCCGGAATACTCTGGCTGTTGGGATTCTCTTTTCCCATCAACAGCGCACCCATGCCTGCAGGGTTCCTCGCAATGCTGGGTGGCTTCAATTGGAAATCCTGCCACCAGCGCACGGCATGTTGCCAAGAAAGATATGGCTTCGGGACTGGAGAAACCCACCCTTGATTGCTGAGACATTCGCCGGGATTCTCCCTTCAGGGGACTAAGTCCCCACGCCGGCGGAAAAACCAGTGCCAATGACTCCGGCATCAACGGGCCCCCAAGGTGAGGAATTCTCACCTGTCTCGGGGGCTAGATGGACACTGGAGGGATTGGCGCTGCTCCAGCCGACGCCGAAGGGATGGCGCGAGTTCACGCATGCGCCAAAGTGCCGGCGTGATCTTGCGCATGCGCGGAACCGCCCGCGTGGTTCCGCGCATGCGCAGACCGGCCGGCATATTTTGGTGCCTGCGCGGGGGTTCACTTCTCCGCGCCGGCCATGGTGGAGCCCGACAGGGGCTGTCGCGGAAGGAAGAAGTGCCCCAAGGAACATGCCCGCCCGCAGATCGATGGGCCCCCAATCACGGGCCAGGCCACCGTGGGGGCCCCCCCGGGGTCGGATCCCTCCCCCGTGCCCCCCGATGACCGTCCCCGCCGACTTACCTGCCAGGTCCCGCCGTGTGGGACCATGCGTAACCCACGCCGGCGGGACTGGCCAAATACGGACACCTGCTCAGCCCATCAGGGCCCGGAGAATTGCCGGGGGGGGGGGGGGCTGCTGGCGATGGCCCCCAACTGGCGTGGCGTGAACCCCGCCCCCGCCCGCAAAACGGCACCGGAGACTACGGCTGCCGCCGTCAGGGCGGGATTCGCGCCGCCCCCTGGGATTCTCCGACCCGGCAGGGGGTCGGAAAATCCCGCCCATTGATACGCCTGAACAATAACTGGTTATTGGATAAGCCATTTACAGAGTATGCATGTGTTATAACCTGCCTGCTTACCATTGGCTGGGGACTAATGACAATCCCACAATCCTGTGGGAGTATTAGCTTCCCCAATGATGGGGGGGGGGAGGAGAAATCATTAGCAGACTCCCTGTGTAAATAAAGCTGGCCAGTTTGGAACCAGCAGGAAGGAGTAAGCAGCAAGCGAGGTTGCTGCTGTTGCGGAAATATATGTTATTGTAAATAAATGTCATTTCTTTGTATCCTTGAAACTCGTGCTGGATTCTTCGTGGCCCTCACAAAACTGGTGACGAGGGTTAAAGTGAATAGCTGTCTACACTGCTGAAGCCACCTCCCTGGATTTTTGTTGGATACAGGTTGGAAGTTGTTTTCTATTACACCATGCCTCTGTACGGACGTTTGGCTGTTTTTGATGCTGCGCTGGAAAGCTGGAACCAGTATGCACAACGGATGCGTTAATATTTCCGGGCAAACAATATCACCGAAAACAAGCGCCAGGTGGTCATATTGCTCACCGCCTGCGGCCCGCATACGTTTGGGGTGATTAGGAGCCTTACGTACCCAGCTGCGCCGGACACCAAAACGTTTGATGAACTTGTGAATTTAGTGGGGCAGCATTTTAACCCAACCCCGTCCACGATCGTCCAACGTTACCGGTTTAATACCGCTGAGAGGACCCCAGGAGAATCCCTTGCCGACTTTCTATCCAGGCTATGCAGGGTTGCGGAGTACTGTGACTATGGTGAGATCTTGTCAGAAATGTTACGCGACCGTTTGATTTGCGGTATTAACAATGCGGCCACCCAGAGAAAGTTCTTAGCTGGGTTTTCAACAGGCCATTCAAATAGTATTGTCCCGAGAGAGCGCAGAACGAGGAGTGCAGGAGATACAGGGAATGGAAGTGCATGCCTTGGGGCGCAACCCCTTCCGTCCGAAAACGTTCCCCCGCACTCCTGCGGTACCTTGGGCGAGACGACGTCCGGATCGACGCCAGTCGCCGTTGGACATTCCTCCCCGAAGGGAGCCTTCTCCAGAACCAATGGATGAGGAGCCATGTGCGTGTCAGACTTGTAGGCGCCGACCGCATCGCGGACGCCGGGCCTGGGGGCGCCAGAGGTGCCGTCGTTCTGACCAAAACTGGGACCAGCCCAGGGGCCATACCTTCCATGTGGATGAACCTGCGGCGACTACTCCTGAGGATGTGGAGTTGGAGGACGACTGCCTGCAGCTGCATTGTGTGGCAGCTCCCCGTGTGGCCCCCATTAAGGTGACAGTACGGGTCAATGGTCACCCGCTTGAGATGGAGTTGGACACTGGCGCAGCGGTCTCCGTGATCACCCAGAGGACATTCGGCCGCATCAAGCAGGGTATACAGACCCTTACATTAACCGACACACAGGCCAGGTTGGCCACCTACACACCTGGCGCTAGTGTTGCACAAATTATGAACATATGATTATCTGCCAAGCCTGAATGCTCTCCAGGTTTTATTCCATTTGGACGGGAACCATTGGACATTGCAGGAACTACGATGACCCCTGTTGTTTATGGACGCCAGGAGGGGCGTTTCCCACTTATCGTGGTGGGCGGCCATGGGCCCAGCCTGTTGGGTCGGGACTGGTTGCGCCATTTAGGCTTGCAGTGGCAGCACATCCTCCAAACAGTTTCTGAAAGGTTGACTGAGGTGCTAGGACGATACCCAGATGTATTCCAGCCTGGTTTGGGGAAAATAAAAGGGGCCGTAGCCCGTATCCAAGTCGAACCAGGAGCCACGCCGCGCTATTTCCGGGCGTGTCTGGTGCCTTACGCCTGGCTCGAGAAGGTAGAAGGGGAGCTCACTCATTTGGAAACTTTGGGTATTATCCGGCCCGTCCGTTTTGTTTGGGCAGCACCAATTGTACCTGTAATGAAGCCAGATGCCACAGTTCGTTTGTGCGGCGACTATAAACTTACAGTGAATACGGCTTCCCGACTCGTCTGATATCCAATGCCTCGCATAGAGGATCTCTACGCAAAGCTTGCAGGTGGACTCTCGTTCACAAAATTAGATATGAGTCACGCCTACCTACAGTTGGAGCTGGACCCTGCCTCCCGACCATATATAACGATTAATACACTCCGGGGCCTGTATGAATATACACGTTTACCCTTTGGAGTATCCTCTGCCTGCGCTATTTTTCAATGCGTTATGGAGGGCATTTTGAGAGGTTTACCGCTGTTTACTTAGGTGACGTTTTGATCACAGTGACGTCGGAACAGGAACATTTGGAAAATCTGGAGGCTGTCCTTAGACGCTTTTCGGAGGCTGGAGTCCGTTTACGTTGCACAATCTTTCAGGCGAAGGAAGTAGTCTACTTGGGTTATCGGGTGGACTGCGAAGGTTTGCACCCCGTCGCAGAGAAGGTGCGCGCGATTCAACAGGCCCCCGCCTGACACTTTGCATCTTCGTTCTTTCCTCGGCCTCGTAAACTTTTACGGGAAGTTCCTCCCCAATCTGGCAACTACGCTGGCCCCGTTGCATCTTCTGCTAAAGGAAAATCACAGCTGCGTTTGGGGTCAGCCGCAAGAAACCGCTTTCCGGCGGGTAAAACAACAATTGTCGTCATCTGGGTTACTAACCCACTATGATCCTGGAAAGTCTTTGCTCGTCACATGTGATGCATCCCCGTATGGTATTGGGGCCGTCCTGTCCCACAAGATGGAGAACGGGGCCGAGCGGCCGATCGCTTTCGCCTCCCGCACATTGACTGCAGCGGAAAAAAAGTACACACAGATCGCGAAGGAGGGCCTGGCAGTGGTCTTGGCGGTGAAACGTTGCCACCAGTACGTGTATGGCCGCCACTTCACTATCGTGACTGATCATAAGCCTCTGCTGGGACTTTTCAGAGAGGATAAGCCAATCCGCCATTGCTTCCGCACGGATCCAGCGCTGGGCTTTGTTGCTCGCTGCATACGAGTATTCTCTGGAGCACAAACCAGGAATGCAGATAGCGAATGCCGACGCAATGAGCCGATTGCCTTTATCGACCGGCCCCATGTCGACCCCTACGACCGGTGAGGTGGTTGGAACCCTAAATTTTATGGACACCTTGCCTGTCACGGCATCACAGATCCGTGAGTGAACCCAGACGGAGCCAGTCCTGTCAAAGGTTCAACACATAGTCCTGTGTGGTGGGCAGCATAGACAGCTCCCAGGCGAGTTGCGGGTATTTTCCTCCAAGCTGTCAGAATTCAGCGCGGAAGACAGCATCCTCTTGTGGGGGACGCGTGTGATTGTCCCGGAAAAAGGACAGGAGCTGATACTACGAGACTTGCACAATGGGCATCCAGGTGTGACCAAAATGAAAATGTTGGCCCGGAGTTATGTTTGGTGGCCAGGATCTACGCCGACATTGAGAAGGTGGCCCAAAACTGCTCCATTTGTCAGGAGCATCAGAAGCTTCCGCTGGCCGTGCCCCTACATTACTGGGAATGTCCAGGGGGGCCTTGGGCGTGCTTGCATGCGGATTTCGCCGGCCCTTTTCAAGGATCCATGTTCCTTTTATTAATTGACACCCAGTCTAAAGGGCTAGAGGTGCATAAGATGCTAGGCACAACGTCCTGCGCAACAATTGAGAAGATACGTTTGTCTTTTAGTTCACATGGCCTCCCCGAGGTGCTGGTCACGGATAACGGCACTCCATTCACCAGTGAGGAGTTTGTGAGGTTCATGAAGATGAGCGGCATACGCCACATCCGCACTGTCACTTACCACCCGGCTTCAAATGGGTTGGCGGAGCGCGCAGTGCAGACATTCAAAAGAGGCCTAAAGAAGCAGTCTTCCGGGTCAATGGACACGAGACTGGCTCGCTTTTTGTTTTCGTATGGGACCAACTTCCATGCGGTGACTGGGGTAGCTCCCGCAGAACTCCTAATGGGCCGGAGACTTCGCACTCACCTTAGTATGGTTTTCCCGGACATTGGCGCAAAAGTACGCCGCACACAAGAACGGCAGGGAAAGGGTTTTTCTCGGCATCGGCCGATTCGGCAGTTTCCGCCCGGTGAGCCAGTGTTTGTTCGCAATTTTGCTGGTGGTGCCCAGTGGGTCCCTAGCGTAATCTTTCGCCAAACGGGCCCTATATCTTACCAGGTGCAAGCCCAGGGTCGTCTCCAGCGCAAACATGTAGACCACGTTCGGTCCAGAAGACTATCCCTTCTAAAGATTCCCCGCCCCCGAGCTCATTTCTACAGCCGCAGAGACCAGAGACAATGGAAAGTAGTCCTCACAATCTTCCTCTGGTGCCTCACTCACAGCCTGCGCAGGTCGTTACAGAACTGCATGGAGATAGAGACGCCGAGATGACAGAGGCAGCAGACTCTGACTCCGAGATGGAGCCACAGGACGCATCAGAGGGGGAATCCTCGGGCCCACTGGCCGTGGATGTACAACCGTTACGCCGTTCATCACGGAAGCCCCAGTCTCTGTATCGTTACACGCCGCCCGATCCAGCGCCTCGTGCAAATGGTGTCCGGCCTGCGGCAAAACGAGTCCGACGCTCTCCTTCGCCAGGGTCTTCGGTGGATTCCTTGGACTTTGTGGGGGAGGAATGTTATAACCTGCCTGCTTTCCATTGGCTGGGGACTAATAACAATCCCACAATCCTGTGGGAGTATTAGCTTCCCCAATGATGGGGGGGGGAGGAGAAATCATTAGCAGACTCCCTGTGTAAATAAAGCTGGCCAGTTTGGAACCAGCAGGAAGGAGTAAGCAGCAAGCGAGGTTGCTGCTGTTGCGGAAATATACGTTATTGTAAATAAATGTTATTTCTTTGTATCCTTGAAACTCGTGCTGGATTCTTCGTGGCCCTCCCAAAACATGCCGTTAAGCGTTCTAGCCATTTGCTAATGCTCTTCGGGAGGGTTTAAACTAGTTCAGCAAGGGATTGGGAACCTGAATTGTAGCTCCAGTATACAGGAGGCTGAGAGTAGTGAGGTCATGAGTAAGGTTTTAAAGTTGCAGGAGTGTACCGGCAGGCAGGAAGGTGGTTTAAAGTATGTCTTCTTCAATGCCAGGTGCATCCGGAATAAGGTGGGTGAACTTGCGGCATGGGTTGGTACCTGGGACTTCGATGTTGTGGCAATTTCGGAGACATGGATAGAGCAGGGACAGGAATGGTTGTTGCAGGTGCCGGGGTTTAGATATTTCAGTAAGCTCAGGGAAGGTGGTAAAAGAGGGGGAGGAGTAGCATTGTTAGTCAAGGACAGTATTACGGTGGCAGAAAGACCGTTTGATGAGGACTCGTCGATTGAGGTAGTATGGGCTGAGGTTAGAAACAGGAAAGGAAAGGTCACCCTGTTAGGGGTTTTCTATAGGCCTCGGAAACGTTCCAGAGACGTAGAGGAAAGGATTGCAAAGATGATTCTGGATAGGAGCGAAAGCAACAGGGTAGTTGTTATGGGGGACTTTAACTTTCCAAATATTGACTGGAAACGCTATAGTTCGAGTAATTTAGATGGGTCAAATTTTGTCCAATGTGTGCAGGAGGGTTTCCTGACACAGTATGTAGATAGACCAATGAGAGGCGAGGCCGTATTGGATTTGGTACTGGGTAATGAACCAGGACAGGTGTTAGGTTTGGAGGTAGGTGAGCACTTTGGTGATAGTGACCACAATTCGATTACGTTTACTTTAGTGATGGAAAGGGATAGGTATATACCGCAGGGTAAGAGTTATATCTGGGGGAAAGGCAATTATGATGCGATGAGGCAAGACTTCGGATGCATCAGATGGAGAGGAAAACTGCAGGGGATGTGCACAATGGAAATGTGGATCTTATTCAAGGAACAGCTACTGCGTGTCCTTGATAAGTATGTACCTGTCAGGCAGGGAGGAAGTGGTCGAGCAAGCGAACCGTGTTTTAATAAGGCAGTCGAAACACTTGTCAAGAGGAAAAAGGAGGCTTATGTAAAGATGAAACATGAAGGTTCAGTAAGGGCGCTCGAGAGTTACAAGTTAGCTAGGAAGGACCTAAAGAGAGAGTTAAGAAGAGCCAGGAGGGGACATGCAAAGTCTTTGGCAGGTAGGATCAAGGATAACCCTAAAGCTTTCTATAGATATGTCAGGAATAAAAGAATGACTAGGGTAAGTGTAGGACCAGTCAAGGACAGTAGTGGGAAGTTGTGCTTGGAGTCCGAGGAGATGGGAGAGGTGCTAAATGAATATTTTTCGTCAGTATTCACACAGGAAAAAGACAATGTTGTCGAGGAGAATACTGAGATTCAGGCTACTAGTCTAGAAGGGCTTGAGGTTCATAAGGAGGATGTGTTAACAATTCTGGAAAGGGTGAAAATAGATAAGTCCCTTGGGCCGCATGGGATTTATCCTAGGATTCTCTGGGAAGCTAGGGAGGAGATTGCTGAGCCTTTGGCTTTGATCTTTAAGTCATCTTTGTCAACAGGAATAGTGCCAGAAGACTGGAGGATAGCAAATGTTGTCCCCTTGTTCAAGAAGGGGAGTAGAGACAACCCCGGTAACTATAGACCAGTGAGCCTTCTGTTGTGGGCAAAATCTTGGAAAGGTTTATAAGAGATAGGAAGTATAATCATCTGGAAAGGAATAATTTGATTAGACATAGTCAACACGGTTTTGTGAAGGGTAGGTCGTGCCTCACAAACCTTATTGAGTTCTTTGAGAAGGTGACCAAACAGGTGGATGAGGGTAAAGCAGTTGATGTGCTGTATATGGATTTCAGTAAAGCGTTTGATAAGGTTCCCCACGGTAGGCTATTGCAGAAAATACGGAAGCATGGGATTCAAGGTGATTTAGCAGTTTGGATCATAAATTGGCTAGCTGGAAGAAGACAAAGAGGGGTGGTTGATGGGAAGTATTCAGACTGGAGTCCAGTTACTAGTGGTGTACCACAAGGATCTGTTTTGGGGCCACTGCTGTTTGTCATTTTTACAAATGACCTGGAGGAGGGCGTAGAAGGATGGGTGAGTAAATTTGCAGATGACACGAAAGTCGGTGGAGTTGTCGACAGTGCGGAAGGATGTTACAAGTTACAGAGGGACATAGGTAAGCTGCAGCGCTGGGCTGAGAGGTGGCAAATGGAGTTTAATGCAGAAAAGTGTGAGGTGATTCATTTTGGAAGGAATAACAGGAAGACAGAGTACTGGGCTAATGGTAAGATTCTTGGCAGTGTGGATGAGCAGGGAGATCTCGGTGTCCATGTACACAGATCCCTGAAAGTTGCCACTCAGGTTGAGAGGGTTGTTAAGAAGGCTTTTATTGTTAGAGGGATTTTATTGGTAGAGGGATTGAGTTTCGGAGCCATGAGGTCATGTTGCAGCTGTACAAAACTCTGGTGCGGCCGCATTTGGAGTATTGCGTGCAATTCTGGTCGCTGCATTATAGGAAGGATGTGGAAGCATTGGAAAGGGTGCAGAGGAGATTTACCAGAATGTTGCCTGGTATGGAGGGAAGATCTTATGAGGAAAGGCTGAGGGACTTGAGGCTGTTTTCGTTGGAGAGAAGAAGGTTAAGAGGTGACTTAATTGAGGCATACAAGATGATCAGAGGATTGGATAGGGTGGACAGTGAGAGCCTTTTTCCTCGGATGGTGATGTCTAGCACGAGGGGAAATAGCTTTAAATTGAGGGGCGATAGATATAAGACAGATGTCAGAGGTGGGTTCTTTACTCAGAGAGTAGTAAGGGTGTGGAATGCCCTGCCTGCATCAGCAGTGGACACGCCAACACTAAGGGTATTCAAATGGTCATTGGATAGACATATGGACGATAAGGGAATAGTGTAGATGGGCTTTAGAGTGGTTTCACAGGTCGACGCAACATCGAGGGCCGAAGGGCCTGTACTGCGCTGTAATGTTCGATGTTCTATGACTTTTAAACCTTCCCACCTCCAGTGATAAATTCCAAACTCTCAGTTGTATCTTCTTATTGGACTCAACCCATCCTGCAACGTGCACCATCCTAGTGAATCTATACTTATGACCAAATTTGTACATAATATTTTAAGTGCAACCTAAAATACTGGAAACTATTTCTTCTGGAAAGGCAAACTGTTTATTTGTCAGCGATGGCACAGTTGGTTGTACTCTCAGCGCTTTGAGTCGGGCCGTTGTGGGTATAAGTCTCAATTGCAACAAACCAGGCTGACACTCGCATCCAATAATGAGGGAGCGTTGAACTGTCAGAGCCACTCCCCAATGAAATGTTCGACTGAGGTGGATGTAAATGCTCCCCTGACACTGTTTCAAAGAGGAGCATGGGAATTATTCCTGCTGACCTGGTCAACATTTATCCCTCAATCAATATCACAAAAACAGTTCATCTGGTCATTTTCGCATTTCTGTTTGTGGGGGCTTGCTGTGTAGAAATTGTGATGTGGAGATGCCGGCGTTGGACTGGAGTGAGCACAGTACGAAGTCTTACAACACCAGGTTAAAGTCCAACAGGTTTTTTTCGATGTCACTCGCTTTCGGAGCGCTGCTCCTTCCTCAGGTGAATAAGGAAGGAGCAGCGTTCCGAAAGCTAGTGACATCGAAACAAACCTGTTGGACTTTAACCTGGTGTTGTAAGAATTCGTACTGTGTAGAAATTGGCAGCTGTGTTTACAACTTTACAACAGTGGTTTCAAGGGAACCTCCTTGGCATCCTGTGTTTCATGACAGACTCGGTATAAATGCAAGTATTTATTTTCTTTTTTAATTTAATTTTAGGGCCGTGTGTTAATTGTACTTATTGGGTTTGCAGATACAACTGAATGCGATAATTAATTTTAAAATTAATTTTGTTAAATTTCTGTATAACTGCAGTGATTGTGCAAATGCCAATCTAGTTAATTCCAACACTGCCTTCCTGCCGGCTCATTAGGCACATAGACTCTCGATTACGGAACTGAGTGATACAGTTTCATAGAATTTGCAGTGCAGAAGGAGGCCATTCAGCCCATTGAGTCTGCACCGGCCCTTAGAAAGAGCACCCTACCCATGCCCACACCTCCACCCTATCCCCGTAACCCAGTAACCCCACCCAACCCTTTTTGGACACCAAGGGCAATTTAGCATGGCCAATCCACCTAACCTGCACATCTTTGGACTGTGGGAGTGCCCAGAGGAAACCCACGCAGACACGGGGAGAACGTGCAGACTCCGCACAGACAATGACCCAAGCCGGGAATCAAACCTAAGACCCTGGAGCTATGGAGCAACTGTACTAACCACTGTGCTACCGTGCTGCCCCTTGGAGTAGTCCTAGATTCCATTCCCAATCTGTACTGAGATAGCTGATGTTGACCAGGATAACAGCACCAACATTATGGGCACGATTTCACTAAATGGGAACCAAGTCCCAGAACGAGCGCGTTTAGCCGCGTGTTTCCCGGCGCTCACAACATCGAGAAACACTTGACTATGCAACGTTACTCACGTTAAATAAGGACCCTCCGTGGGAAATGCGTAGCTGAGGTCACACACAGCCCTGTTTTCTATACCGAGGAGCTCCGCTCGCCCATCCCTAACTGCTCTTGAGAAGGTGATGCTGAACTGCTTTCTTGACTGCTGCAGAGCCTGAGTTATAGGTACACCCATACTACTGTTAGGGAGGGAGTTCCAGCATTTTGACCCAGCAGCAGTGAAGGATCGGCCACATATTTCCAAGTTAGGATGGTGAGTGACTTAAGGGTGGCGCAGTGGTTAGCACTGCTGCCTCATGGTGCCGAGGACCCGGGTTCGATCCTGGCCCCGGGTCACTGTCCTTGTGGAGTTTTCACATTCTCCCAGTGTCTGCGTAGGTCTGACCCCCACAACCCAAAGATGTCAAGCCCCCAGAGAATCCTATATAGCTCAAAAAGGTTGCTTAATATTCTTCGAAACTCCAATGAGTACATGCCCAACCCACTCAACCACCCCTCATTAGAAATTCCCTCCATACATGGGATCAACTGAGTGAAACTTCTCTGGACTGCCTCCAATGGCAGTAGATCATTCCTCAGGTAAGGGGACTAAAACTGTTCACAGCATCCCAGGTGGGGGTCTAACTAGCGCCTTGTATAGTTTTAGAAAGACTTCCCTATTTTTATACTCCATTCCCTTTGAAATAATGGCCAACATTGCATTTACCTTCCCAATTACCTGAAGAAGTTGCATGCTAGCCTTTTGTGATTTATACACAAGAACCCCAAAAGCCTTCTCTGCTGCAGCTTTCTGCAGTCGTTTTCCATTTAAATAATATTCAGTGCTTTTACTTTTCATCCCAAAGTGCATAACATCACATTTTCCTGCATAATATCCCATTTCCCAAGTTTTTTCCACTCACCTAACTTGTCTATCTTCCTCTGTAGACTCTTTGTGTTACCCTCACCACTTGTCTTCCCACCTATTTTGTGTCATCTGCAAACTTAGTAATTGTACATTCACTTCCCTCGTCCAAGTCATTAATATATATTGCAAATAATTGTGGTCCCAGCAGTGATTCCCTGTGGCAATCCACTAGTTACAGGTTGCCATCCTGAAAATATCCCTCTGATTCCAACTCGCTGGGTGAGATTTTCCCGCTGTTAACTCCAGTGGGATCTGACAATTCGGCTGACTGTGCATGCCCACCACGGGTTTCCCAGCGGTGTTAGGTGGATTCAATGGGAAATTCCACTGACAATGGTGGAACCAGAAGATCCCGCTGCCTGCCAACAGCGGGCCGCCTCCTGCCACTGAGAAACACGCCGTGAGGAGATCAGAGAATCTCACCCTCAGTCTTCTATTAGTTAGCCAATCCTCTATCCATGTCGATATATTGTCCCCAACACCATGGGCTCTTATCTTATTAAGTAGCCTTTTGTGCGGTACCTTATCAAATGCTTTTAGAATTCCAAGTATATTACATCTACTGGTTCCCCTTTATCTATCCTGCTCGTTACCAGCTCAAAGAATTCTAATAAATTTGCCAGGCATGATTTCACCTTCAT
The DNA here is from genome assembly GCF_047496885.1 of Scyliorhinus torazame. NCBI lineage: Eukaryota > Metazoa > Chordata > Chondrichthyes > Carcharhiniformes > Scyliorhinidae > Scyliorhinus > Scyliorhinus torazame. Next base: position 48,572,559 of record NC_092724.1, read on the forward strand.
GAAGCCATGCTTGTAATTGCTTGATTACATTGTGTATTTCTAAATGCTCTGCTATTAGTCTTTGCGTGAACCACAGATGATGGCAGTATTAGCTTAGCTCACCCCCCCCCTCCCCTGCCCCCACACCAGTCCAGCACATCCAATTTCCTCTCACCAATCTTCCCTACCATGCCTTCCTCCCTCCACCCTGCACTTCTGTCTGGAAGCACGCATGAAGCATAGCTTTTTGCATGAAGTATTGTAAAATGATAACCATAGAAACCAGCATAAGTCACTGCCTTCAAACTGGGGGACTGGGAGAGGACAAAAATTGCTTCAATATGGACAAACAATTTCCTGAGGCAGAAAACGTTGTTGAGCTGTTAACAACAGATGGCACTCAATGCTTGTACCTCTCGTTCACCCGCAATATGCTGCCGTTTTTCTCAAATTGTGCCACTGAATGTGTTCAGCTATTGGTCAAATAAGCTAAAACCCAAATCATTTATGAGAGACTGCACTGTATAAGAAAATTACATCGCTGGGTAGTGAATTGCCTGTTTTGTAAAGTGCCTTACTCTCCTTTTGGAGGCGACAGCACAATTATGGTGTGAACCTCTGGGAGATTGAGCTAGACCACGTAAAGGCAACCAGGTCAGTTCACCAAATGGACATGGAGACGTCAGAAATGAGTTGAGGACTATCAGCTTAACAGTTGAAAAGCATGCCTCATACAAAGATTGAGACACAGAAGCAGAGAGGACTTTATTGAGACTTTTAGTTTTAAGTTCAATCAAGTCCTGGTCTGGTATAAAAGCAAAAATACTGCATGTGATGGAAATCCCAAATAAAAACAAAGTTCTGGGGGAAAAACTCCAGCAGGTCGGTCAGCATCCGTGAATAAAGAAACAAGTGTTATCGTTTCGAGTTAACTGGCTTCAGTGCCAAAGAAGAGCCAGACGGACTCGAAAAAGTAACTCCGCTTGTCTCTCCACAGATGCTGCCGGACCTGCTGTGCTTTTCCAATACTCTCTGCTTTCATTCCTGCTCTGGTATAGTTTGAATTGGACAAATTGAATTAAGATTGTTGAAATTGCTGAACCTCATCCCTATAATAATGAAGTAATTCTGTTTTAATTAAATTTTTAATTGAAGTGCACTACCTTTTCTCTGATTTTATTAACTGTCGGGGAAAGAAATTGCCAGTTCCCCCCACTCCAAATCTGACATTCCTTTTTGGTCAATAGATAGTCAGGATTAAAGATAAAGTTTGGTATGCATGAGGATAGATATCCTTCTATCCCCTCAGTCCTTTCAATCTTTCTCTGCATTGCAACTGAGGGCTGAATTTGTATGTTTTCAGTGGGATGTGGGCACATAAAATAGGGTGGATCCCAACTCCTCCACCTTTCCACCCACTCCCATAATACATGTTACATGGGGGCAGTTGTTGGTCAGGCACCCCTCCCATATTTAAATAGGTAATCAAGGGTTAACAAGACGTGTTAACAAACCATTGGACACAGATAATACTCTGCCAGTGCTATAAAACGTTTGGCGTGGGAGGTTGGTCGGATCAGGCACCCCAATATTTTTGTTTACATTCTTTCTTCAAAGGGTGGGAAGGAAGTGGGCAAACTTCTATTTTCAAGGATTTCTCTTTGCAGATCAGAGGACAGACCCCAAAGGTGGAAAACCCTCATTCTTCCTACCTGCTTGCAGCCTTAAACTTTCCACCCGTCCCAACCTCTTTCCTGACTGTCCCACTACTTCCCGCCGAAGACCCCGGACCTACCTGTCTAGGGGGATACATGAGCCTCTTGCACTCCCTGCAGTGCCCATGAAGGTGCTCTTGGTGCTCATATTGGCCAGCAGCTCAGAGTCTGGGACTTTCTCACCAGTGAGAGCCGGATGTCCCATTCGGCCCTTGTTAAGCCTACCTGCAGCACGTTATGGTTGCATGATGAGTAAGTGTGAACAGACTGGCTCCATGCCGAATTTGCTCTCGGGGCTGTGAGCTACCTGCTCCCCATTCTGCAATATTTAGTCCCTCAGCTCTCTAATTCTAGGGAGGCCATTACTCTCCAGGGTGTTCCTCACCTGAATTCTCTTTGTCTCAAAATCAACACTCAACGTGCTAGGCATTTGGACCTATAGAAATAGTATATTTTCTTAAATACTTCTTGTTGCTGTGGAAGTTTAGAGATGGATACTGAAAAATTCAGAGGCTAAATGTTCAGGGTATAAAATTCACTGGCATTGCAGGAAAACAAAATTTTAATCCTGTCAAATCCTCCTTCAGTCAGTTCATCGCGTCAGATTAATTGGGAGCAGAATTTTTGATTGCAGGAATATATTATTATAAAGTGTGATTTGGCACAAAGATTAGTTGCAGAATTTGTTCTCCATCTCTGATAAAACTCAACACTTGAGCAATTAATGTAGAAAAACCATCTGCAGGAAGAGGAGAAAAAACTGCAGAAGTATTTACATATGTCAAAGGCAATGTGGTAATCGTGCTCAATTTACATATCAATTGATAATGTTGGAAGACCCCGTCATCACTTGAAGTTGTTTCTTCAAGGCTTGGTCCTTTTTGCTTGATGGCGCTGATTCTGAAGTAGGGTTCTACATGCAGGGGTACCTCATGCAAGCAACTATTCCTCATATACAAACACAAGGGGCGAGATTCTCCACTCCCGCGCCGGTTGGGAGAATCGCCTGGGCCGCCAAAATTTCCCGGGACGCCGGTCCGACGCCCTCCCGCGATTCTCCCAAGCGGCGGGAACGGCCCCGTCGAGTTCCGCGGGCCGCAGGCTGGAGAATCGCCGGAGACACCCAAAATGGCAATTCTCCGGCACCCCCGCTATTCTCAGGCCCGGATGGGCCGAGCGGCCAGGCCAAAACGGCGAGTTTCCCCCGGCGCCGTCCACACCTGGGGCGAGATTCTCTGACCCCCCCGCCGGGTCGGAGAATCGATGGGGGCTGGTGTGAATCCCGCCCCCGCCGGTTGCTGAATTCTCCGGCACCGGAGATTCGGCGGGGGCGGGAATCGCGCCGTGCCGGTTGGTGGGCCCCCCCAGCGATTCCCATCTGAAGTCCCGCTGCTAGAAGGCCTGTCCCGCCGGCGTGGATTAAACCACCTCTCTTACCGGTGGGACAAGGCGGCGCAGGCGGGCTCCGGGGTCCTGGGGGAGGCGCGGGGCGATCTGGCCCCGGGGGGTGCCCCCATGGTGGCCTGGCCCGCGATCGGGGCCCACCGATCCGTGGGCGGGCCTGTGCCGTGGGGGCACTCTTTTCCTTCCGCCTTCGCCATGGTCTCCACCATGGCGGAGGCGGAAGAGACCCACTCCACTGCGCATGCATGGGAAGCTGTCAGCGGCCGCTGACGCTCCCGCGCACGCGCCGCCCGGAGATGTCATTTCCGCGCCAGCTGGCGGGGCGGAAATCAGTCCGGCGCGGGCCTAGCCCCTCAAGGTTAGGGCTCTGCCCCCCCAAGATGCGGAGGATTCCGCACCATTGGGGCGGCGCGATGCCGGACTGATTTGCGCCGTTTTTGGCGCCGGTCGGCGGACATCGCGCCGATTACGGAGAATTTTGCCCTGGTCGCTGCCGTCGGGAACAGCGTGGGAACACTGGGGGGGGGGATCCTGCACCGGGGGGTACCTCAATTGTGGGCGTCGGGCTGTCCTATCTGAAGGAGGACCTCCTTCCTTCCGCGGCACCGCAAGATCCGTCTGTCATCTTCTTGCGGGGCGGACTCGGAGAGGACGGCAACCACGCATGCGCGGGTTGGCCAGTATTCTCCACTCCCGCGCCGAAGTGCCCAAGCCGTCGTGAACGGCGTCAAGGTTCACGGCGGCGTGAAACGGCCCCGATCCCGACCGATTCAGGCCCCGACAATGGGCTAGTATCGGGGCTGCGTCATCTACACGCGCCAGGCCTTGTCGCCGCGTAAAGGAGGCGCCGCATAGATGACGCGGCCGGCGCCGCATAACTGGCATCACCCGCGCATGCGTGGTTGCCGTCCTCTCTGAGTCCGCCCCGCAAGAAGATGGCGGACGGATCTTGCGGGGCCGCGGAAGGAAGGAGGTCCTCCTTCAGAGAGGACGGCCCGACGATCGGTGGGCACCGATCGCGGGCCATGCCACATTTGAGGTACCCCCCGGTGCAGGATCCCCCCCCCCCCCCCCGCAGGCCGCCCCCCAGCGTTCCCGCGCTGTTCCCGACGGCATCGACCAGGTGTGGACGCCGCCGGGGGGAACCCGCCGTTTTGGCCTGGCCACTCAACCCATCCGGGCCTGAGAATAGCGGGGGTGCCAGAGAATCGCCATTTTCGGTGTCTCCGGCGATTCTCCGGCCTGCGGCCCGCAGAACTCGACGGGGCCATTCCCGCCGCTTGGGAGAATCGCGGGAGGGCGTCGGACCGGCGTCCTGGGAAATCTTGGCAGCCCAGGCGATTCTCCCAACCGGCACGGGAGTGGAGAATCTCCCCCAAGTAGTGAGTACTTGTAGGCTACTTGGCTATATTGAGAATAACTATTGAACTTGTCCCAGCTGCCCAAACCTATTCACTTCCAAACAGAGGGAATGATGGTGGTCATCCAGAGGAGCAGGTTAATAATTTGAACATGTGTTCAAATCCCACCTTGGTAGAAGGTGGTATTTAAAATTCAATGAATAAAATTGGGAATTGAAAGCTAGTTCCAGTAAGGGTGACCGTGAAACCATCGTTGATTGTTGTAAAAACCCATCTGCTTCACTAATGCCCTTTGTGAAGGAAATCTGCCATCCTTACCTGGCCTGGCCTACATGTGATTCCAGTCCCACAACAATTTGGTGGATTCTTAACTGCCGTCTAAAATGGCCCAGTCAGCCACTTCGCTCAAGGGTAATGAGTGATGGGTAAAAATGCTGGCCGTGTCAGCTTTACTTAAATCCTGTGTAAATAAAAACATGGAAGCGCTCAACCAGGTTAAAAAAAAAGTAAGAGTGAAGGCAAAGGAATGGAGGGAAGGGAAAAATCAATGCAATAAAAATCACCCCTTAAAACAATTAAACAAGTTGTTACTCAAAGTTCTGTTTTATGAGTTTATTTTGGTAGTTGAGGGTTAATGTTCCAGCAATAAATGTACCTTCTGCTGTTTGAAAAGCTTTATTACTGATTTTCCAATCACAATGGATGTACTGAGTACTTCTCAATTATGGACAGCCTTAGGTATCAGGTTGTGATTTCCCCGGACACAGTCCCAATTGAAAGGTTAAAGGCTGGTAAGATCTTTTTGATGCGTTTTACAGAACAAACGGCACAGGGTTACTGTTAAAGGCAAAGTTAGACTCATTTCCTTTTTGGTTTCAGGGCCCAGAGTGGTCTCTTTTGACCTCATTTCCCAAGTAGTCAGCACCATTGTCACTCACCCCTGAGTTACTGTGACACCATACAAGAGTTCTTCCTGCTGAACTTGGGTTATCTTTGGTCACATACTATTTGCAGCAAGTTTAATTTAAAGCATTTTTGTGGGAGTTGAACCCAAGCTTTGCAAAAATCTGATATTTTACTCTTCTCCATAATGTCTGATCCAGCAGGATGATAACTTGTACTGTGTACACAGCCCTGAAATTAGTTTCCAATTTGAACGCTAGCAGGGTCAATGCCTTCGGTCCAGAAAACTAGCAAAAGTTGGGCTGTCAGCACTTAATTATATATAACATATGTGTATATAATTATGAAAAACCTTGGGTCACGTCTGCAGATGCTGGGAATGTGATTAAATAATGTAAATAAATCAGTAAGAAGCAAATACCACACTGTGTCAAATTAAGTATAGGGGATTCTTGAATAAACATGCAGTGGAGCACTTCATTTTTGTAAATACTGAGAACTTCTATTGCATTTGGGGACGGTACAAACAAGACCAGCGTATGATTTATCACCCAGAGTTCCGTTTTGGGTGCGTATAGCAGGGTGTTACTCGGTACAGCATCATCAAGCAAGATCACGTTATCAAATGGGACTCTCTACTTTTTTTTGGCCTCTGTTGGGAATGCCCCGCTGAGGCTGCACTTACCTCGCTTCCTGCCACTGGGCACCCTGAGAGTGCCACCCAGGCACCATGACAGTGTCATCATGATTCTGCCAGGTTGCCTGGGTGACACTCACAGGATGTCAGGAGCATTGCCAGGGTTCCAGCCTGGCAGTACCAAGGTGCCCGGGTACCAGGTTGCCCATGCCAGGGATCACACCCAGAGGTACCTCATTCTTAAGAGGTGGGGTGAGCTCGTCAGTGCAGACAGAGATTGGGGTGCAATTTTTAAATGCTGCCCCAATGCAGCCCCCTCAGACTCCCCACTGTGGCCTTCTGACCCCTCCAAGGCCCCAACTTACCTCTTAGGGGGACCTCGAGCCCTACCCACCCCACCTCTTAAGAGCGAGGTACCTCTGGGTGTGATCCTTGGCATGGGCAACCTGGTACCCAGGCACTTTGGTACTGCCAGGCTGGAACCCTGGCAGTGCTCATGACAGCCTGTTGGTGTCACCCAGGCACCCTGGCAGAATCAAGGTGGCACTGTCATGGTGCCTGAGTGGCACTCTCAGTGTGCCCAGTGGCAATTACAAGGTGGCAGGCTGGCAGTGCAAAGGTGCCCAGGCAGCAGGAGTGCCAGGGTAGCACCCTGCCCAGAGCCCAACAGCCCCGGACCTCCAATGGCATGTGAAAGACCCCCTCAGGTGCAGTTACGCCTGGGTCCGGTTTGTGTGGGCCAGTGCTAAACGGGCCATGGCGAGCTCACCCTGACGTGGGTGTTCATTCCTGGGCCTTGGGAGAACTGGGTGCCAACATATTTAAATGAGCCTAAAGGCTCACTTAAATATGTTAATCTGGATTTCGCCCAGATCTCACGAGGCATTCTGAACGTGCAAATCTTGTGAGAGGCGTCTCGTGAGATTTAACGGCCTTGTCGTGTCACTAAGTCAGGTGCGACGAGGCCGTCGATCACGCCTGACGTGTATCCTGAATAGAGTAGGCCTTGGAGATTGCGAACGAAATCCATCTGTCACCTATTAAGTTGTGTGCACCAAAAATAATAACTGATACACAATGGCAGGTTTGCATGCACTGTCAGTGATTTTTCTTTTCCCCTTACAATTCTCCTGCAGTGAGAAGCCTGTTGTTAGTCTGAATTTGTCTTGGTTCCCTTGAGGAGCAGAATTTAGGTTGCTGGGCAAGCCTGCAGGTCTGAGTTGTAAACGGTCAAAGTGATGATCATTTCACATATCTTGTGCCAGGAGACAATCTGTAAACTCCTCTGACCCGTACAGGCCATTAGTGCTAAAGTTGCTCTGCTAACCTGCTAGAATCAAATACTGGCTTCAGCCCAATACTCTCGATATTACAGGTGCTATGATTCCAACTGTGCAATAAGGTGGATGTACAAAACTTTACAACACACCATTTGGCCTAACTGTTTTATGAGCCTTCTCCCATTCCTATCAGCACATCGTTCTACTCCTTTCAAACTCATGTACCTTTCTACCTCCTCAGCAGCACCATTCAAACCCACAACCTCTACCACCTAGAAGGACAAAGGCAGCAGCAACATGTGAACTTCACCATTTGCCAGTCCCCCTCCAAGCCACACACTATAGTGACTTGGAACAATATAACCGTGCCTTAAATGTTGTTGAGTGAAAATCCTGGACCCCCCCCCCCCCCCCCCCCCGCACCCCCCCAACAGCAGTATGGGCTGTAGCAGTTCAAGAAGGACACTCACCACCACCTTCTCAAGGGCAATTAGAGATGAACAATAAAAGTGCTGACCAGCAATGCCCACGTGCCATGAGAGACTATTTTAAAAATGTACTTATCTAGCTTCCCTTAAATGCAACTGCCAGAACTCAAGTGCATCCTGTCTGTTAGAGGACACTGCTATTGGATGTGGGCCTGGAAAATAAGTGTAATAATAATAATTTTTATTATTGTCACAAGTAGGCTTACATTAACACTGCAATTAAATTACTGTGGAAATCCCCTAGTCGCCGCACTCCGGCGCCTGTTCGGGTGCACAGAGGGAGAATTCAGAATGTCCAATTCATCTAACAAGCACGTCTTTTGGGATTTCTGGGAGGAAACCGGAGCACCTGGAGGGAACCCATGCAGACATGGGGAGAACGTGTAGACTCCATCCAGACAGTGACCCAAGCGGGAATCGAACCCAGGTCCTTGGTGCGTGAATCAACAGTGCTAACCACTGTGGCAACCATACTACAGAAAATCTTTACTTTAAAGATGGCAATCTTTTGGAGTAGAGGAAATTGTCCTGTAACCTGCAGTGCTCATGATTGCGAGTGGTGTTCCCAGGGACTAAATCTTGCTGTGCTCCCGTAATGTTCCGAGGTACACTGGCTGCCTACTCTGGGCAGGTCACATATACCCTTCCAACTGCCAGGCAGAGTAACAGAAGCAAAAACACTACAGCGATTCAAAGTTCAGATGGGCACTATCATAAGGGAGTTTAGGTACTCGAGGAATTGGCTTTGATGGACCAATTAGTCCTTTGACTTCACTGATTTGTTTTTCATGTCCTTGATAAGATTAATTATTGATCAGCTAGCTAGAGGTTTGAGGCAGATTGTCCCAGTTTCCATCTCAGATGAGATTGGGGCCGGCCGGGAATTAAACCTGAACTACCTGGGACTGTCTGGTGCAGCCATGCATCTGATCCACTGATCTTCCATGATAATTTATCTTTGACGACTAAGTACTTATGACAACATCACTCCCCAGCTGAACGATCTAAGTGCATTTAATGTGTTAATGGAACTGTATCTGATGATTTGAAGATAACCCCATTCTCCCTTTTATTTTCTCCCATGTTTCTCCTGCTCCTGTGCAAATGCTGGTTAAGACGAATCGGCAGGAACAGTTTTAGATCTGATTGGCTAAGGAATTAAAGAACTATTCATTCTCTCGCTCTTTGACAACAAGTTGTCATTTTTTGCAGCTCTCAGCTGCCATTTGATACCGAGTAACTATTTACCAAATTCACAAAACTGTTACAAAAAATTGGAAATGTAATTACATTCAATTGGATTCCCAATTTGTCGCAACATAATATAATGCACTAGTGGTCAAGAGGTGCCAAGCACCCAATGTCTTTTTAACTCTTCCTGGTAAATAAAAAAAATCCTTTGCTTTTAATGCCCAAAATAGTTTCTTTGTTTCAAACACTGATCATTACCCAACAGTATCACGATAAAGTTCAAAAATGATCTAGAGAAGTCCATTGTGGGGAAAGTATTCAACTAAAAGTTTATTTTAAATATTTACATTACAAATAAGGAGGAAAACCAGTGAAAGTTTTCAGGAAAGAGCTGTCGAAGTGGACTTTATTGCATTTCTGAACAGGGACTAATGGCCGGAATTCTCTGGCCACTGGGATTCCCTGTTCCTGCCATCAGCGCACATCCGTCCGCAGGTTTCCCGGCAGTGTGGGACGGCTTCAATGGGAAATCCCATGGACAAGCAGCGGGATTCGGGAATTCCGCCACCAGCGAATGGTGTGCCACCGAGGAACATGTGACTGGGGACAGGAGAACCCCGGCCAATAAGTGAATAATAAATACCACCTTTGTTATGTGATTTCAATAATCATTTTTGATCACTTGGGTGCACAATTTTCTTGCTTACTGAATTGTGGTAGATGTTTCAGTAAATGTAGATGTGAAGTACATTGATCTGTATTGTGGCAGTGTATGTAAGATTAAAATTAGGTCATGTGGCAAATAGGCTCTAGCCAAACTTGTTGCTCGTCAGCACTTTCAATTGGACAACATTGTTACAGCCTTTTAATCCTGTATCGAACCACACAATCAAGAAAACTGTACTTGAAATCTGTATAGTTACTTGAAGTCTTTCCATTTTGGATTAGTCTTAAGATCCCACAATTGTTTTCTTCAATATCTCTCAACCATTTACCTCTCCCCCCCAAAAACATCAAATGTTGCTCCTAGAGGCAGCACGGTGGCACAGTGGGTTAGCACTGCTGCCTCACGGCGCCGAGGTCCCAGGTTCGATCCCGGCCCTGGATCACTGTCCGTGTGGAGTTTGCACATTCTCCCCGTGTTTGCGTGGGTTTCGCCCCCACAACCCCACTGGGTAGGTGGATTGGCCATGATAAATTGCCCCTTTTCTTGGAAAAAAATAATTGGGTACGCTAAATTTAAAAAAACAAATGTTGCTCCAAGGAATGCTATTGATCTCAATAGTCTTCCTCAGTATCCACAATTCAATGACCCCCCCCCCCTTGTGAAATATTGCCACCGGATTTCCTTCTTACTCTTAACTTTAGAGTTTTATTTTTGATTGTATTTGAATGCTTACCCACAGTGAACCATTTACATCAATTAACCGTGTTGGATCTTCTCGGAATCTTGAAGATTTTAATCACTTCAGCTCTGTCAGGTCGAGCTGGATTAGTTGGTAGCAATCCACCCTGCAGATCAGAAGCTTGTGTTTTATATTTAGTTTCAATATCACTGCCACCTCTAATACATAGAACTCAGATTCCTTACACACACTTCAGGATGCAGTTTTATTTTATGCACGATATCTAGATAAATGATAGCACGAACCATGGATTCTGAAAGAAGACTCTTAGATTGTACACTGGATTGGGGAATGCATCATGTGAATTCTCTTTCCTCTAAAGATGACAGACTGGATAAATTCTCCTTTTGAATCAAGAGATAAGCTTGAACCAATATTTGGTTTCGTTTGCACAACCTAAATGAATGGAATAGACCAGGGTTTTTCAAAGTGCAGGTCACTCACTACCTGCGGGTGGGTTACGGGTGTCAGAAGAGTCACGGAGCAACAGTTTTCATATGTCACTCACGTGCGGCCCCTTTTAAATGCTAACAAGTTTTTAAAAGCAACGGCAGTTATCCAGATGGTGTTATCATGGGAGGAAATGGTGGCTGGAATTCTCTGGCGGTTGGGATTCTCTTTTGCTGCTGGTAGCCCACCCCATTGAAGCCACTCAACAATGGCGGGAGACCCACGGGCGGATATGTGCTGTCGGCCGGACCAGAGAATCCAGATGCCAGCAAATGGCGGGAGAATTCCGGACCATGACTGATCTGAAGTGATAATCCTCAACTCTGTGTGGAGTTTGCATGATCTCCCTGTGTCTGCGTGGGTTTCCTCTGGGCGCTCCTGTTCCCTTCCACATTCCAAAGATGTGCAGGTAAGGTGGATTGGCCATGATCAATTGTCCCTCCGTGTTCAAAGATGTGTAGGTAACGTTAAGGGGTTAGGGGAATAGGGCGGGAGAGTGGGCCTGGTTTGGGTGTTATTTAAGAGGGTCAGTGCAGGCATGATGGGTCGAATGGCCTCCTTCTGCACTGTAGTGATTCTATGATTCTATGATTCCATTGTTCCACTTTCCCGCCTTATTCCCATAACCCTTGATTCCCTTATTGATTAAAAATCAGTGTCACACTGCCTGGAACATACTTAACGACCAAACCTCTACAGCTCTCTGCGGTAAAGAATTCCATAGATTCACGAACTCTCTGAGAGAAGAAATTCTCTCATTGCACAGTTTTACACGCTGAGATATATTTTCCCATGCATTTTAATGTAAAACAGCAAAAACACAATGATTTCTCTATTTTCCTCCAATTTCTCACCTACATGCTTACCCTCCGCATCATGTGAAAGCACAGTGTTGGTTTCCATATGTGCGCCAAAGACATTCAGCTCTACACATCTCACCACCACCTCTCATGATTGTCTCCATGGGCGCGAATCTCCCGCCGGGTTGTGCTCTTGGTGCAGGGGGAATGGGGGGGGGTGGATTTTGTGCCCATTCTTGCAAGCAGGATCTTCCCATCCCACCAGTGGCAAACCCCTGCTGCAGGTTACCGTGGTTACGGAGAACGGACAGAAAAGTGGAGTTGAGGCCAAGAGGACTTCAGCCATGATCATATTGAATGGTGGAGCAGGCTCGAGGGGCTGAATTGCCTATTCCTGTTCCTTGTTCTTATGTTATGTTCTTATGTTAATCCTTCCTCATAGTGTAAATTCTTAATTCTTGGAATCACAGAATTTACAAGTGCAGAAGGACGCCAATCAGCCCATCAAATCTGCACTGGCCCTCGGAACGAACACCCTACCGCAACAGCACCACGACACCCCCAACGCCGGCGCGCGATTCTCCGAGGTGCAGAGAATCGGCGCCATTTGCGCCGGCGCGTTTGGCGCGGCGCAGGCCGCGGCCCGCTGGAATCAGCGGGGCCGCCGATTGTCCGGCCCGGATGGGCTGATCAGCCGCGTCAATACGACAGAGTCCCCACCAGCGCCGTTCACCCCTGGTCGCTGCCGGCGGGAACTCTGCGGGAACGGTCGGGGGGCGGCCTGTGGGGCGGGAGGGGGGCTCCTTCACCGGGAGGGGGGGCCTTCGATGAGGTCTGGCCCGCCATCGGGGTCCACCGATCGGCGGGCCGGCCTCTTCCCCCCCCCCCCCCCGGGCCTACTCTCTGGCGCGGTCAGCCCCTGAACACCGACTCCATCTTGAGTCGGGGGCCGGCGCGCTAAAGAAGTCCCCCACGCATGTGCAGGATGGCGCGGCCCAACTGCGCATGCACAGGATTGAGCGACGGCGTTCACGACGGCGCGAACTCTTGGGCCCAATATTGGGCCCTTATTTTACATTCTTCCACTATGAATGAGCGGACTGTCAGTGGCAAACTATTGGGTGGGTGGCAAGAGATCAAGTGGCATGGCAGGGAATACAATGCACGTCACCTACTTCTTCGCCTACCTTTCTCTGATGGTACAATATCAGTCACAGGGTAAATAAACATCAGGTGCTTTGGCCACCTTTGGGCCAGTTGAGGCCCTTATGTAGCCAATACCATACTGGTATTTTCCCAGTCAATTTGCAAGTCTTCCAGGTAAACCCTGATAGCCAATGGAGGACCACCCAGTGATGATTGACACCCCATGCTTGTTGCCCCCCCCTCCCCCAACATTTCTATGGCCCTTGTGATCATGCCCCCACCCCCTCTTTGCTGGGGCCTACTTACCTGGCTCTGGCAAAGCCACCATGATTTGAACCCGCCTCCCATTCTGCTCCTTGTGGTGGGCTGGCTACAGTCCCATCACTGGCTACCACACCCGGTGGCGCAGTTGGAACTGGAGAACTGGCAGCTGCCTGATTGGTAGGTAGCTCTGGGAGGTGGAACATCCTCCCAGATGGGGGCTGAAGCCGTGATTCATGCTAAACCTGGTGGCCAAAAGATTAGTATATGAACTCCCAGCCTTGTGGAAGCAGCCTCACCCCTGAGGGACAAAAGTTCCACACGATCCTTATTTAACTTGCCCACAGCCTGGTACGACTGCAGAGCGGGCCAGTGTAGAACTTTGTTTTGTGGAGGAGGGGGAACAATCTGTCCATGCTGCCTCACCTACCCCCCATCCACCCTCCACCACAACCTCAAAACCTCTAAATATTCAGCCCATGATTTCAAACGTGGTGGCTGACAACAGGTACAAACTGGAAGTTAGAGAGTTGCCATGAAAACAGAAAGCAACCACAAAATTACAAGAGCACAGCAAAATTAAAAATCTCAAATTTAAACAGGCGCTTGAACTTGGACGACAGGACGATTCTGCCTCTTGATCACATTCCTTTGCTGCGAATCGAGGCAAGTGTCATGTTATTCACCCTGGGGTAACACGGACTGCAACTGGATGCAGTTGTACTGTAAAGTAGACACCAAACTTTGATGTTAGTTCAATACGTTTTATTGAACTTCTGGAGCAGTGCACACAGCTTGCTGTGGGTTGACATTCTACTAAGATAAGCATGCTAACTATAACTAACTAGACCAGACTAGCTCTGAGCCACGTGTAGAAAGTGCTAACTGATATATACACCCTGACTGTCACTACAGTTGTCACCAGTGGAAAGAGACAGAGTGTTGATGCCTCGAGTGTTTTATAGTGGGAATCCCCCTCTAGTGTTCTGCCTGGTGATTAGTTGTGTTCTGTCCTGTGTGTTGATTGGCTGTACTGGGTGTCTGTCACTGCCTGTCTGTATCTCATTATGTGCATGAGTACATATCATGACATCCACCCTTATTTTTTTTTAAAATTGTCGGTTGCTTAGAGCATATGCGACTGTATGTACATGTATAACTATTTACATTAAATGGCGAGTGAATGAATATGTACATGAAAGGTGTCTAGCATGCAGATACAGAACAATATTTACAAGATAAATGTCTATAAGTTCAATCTTTGGGGCTGGCGTCGGATCCTTGTCGACCGCCTGAGAGGTGGAGGTGGGGGCGATGGCGCTTTGACAGGCGGGATTGCTGCCAGATTGGTGGCCTCGTGGTGCGAGGTATCCGGAGGAGGCATAACAACATCTGAAAAGGTGAGATTTAGTGGTGGGCAGGTAACTTTGCGCAGTGCCCTTCTGTTGCGCCTGGCAATGGAGCCATTAGCCATACGAACCACAAATGATCTGGGAGCAGCCTGTCGAAGAACAACAGCTGGGGCTGACCAGCCTCCATCAGGTAGCTTGATGCGAACAGCATCTTCCGAGGTAGCACAGGCAAATCGGTGGCATGAGCATTGTACGTCAGCTTTTGCCGGTTCCTGAGTTGCTGCACCTTTTGCAGCACTGGGAGGTGATCCAGGTCTGGTAAGTGTATGGCCGGAACAGTCGTCCGCAGGTCTCTATTCATAAGGAGTTGTGATGGAGACATACCGGTGGACAGGGGGGTTGCCCTGTACGCCAACAGCGCAAGGTTGAAGTCAGAAGCAGAGTCCGCAGCCTTGCAGAGCAGTTGCTTCACTATATGGACCCCTTTCTCGACCTTCTCGTTGGACTGCGGGTAGTGTGGGCTTGAGGTAATGTGTTTGAATTGGTACGACTTGGCGAAATTGGACCACTCTTGGCTGTGGAAGCAGGGACCATTGTCACTCATGACAGTGAGTGGAATACCATGCCTGGCAAATGTCTCCTTGCAGGCCTTGATGACTGTCCTTGATGTGAGGTCTGACAGCTTCACAACTTCCGGGTAACTTGAGAAGTAATCTATGATGAGCACATAGTCACGCGCATTGGTGTGAAAAAGGTTGATTCCCACCTTGGACCACGGAGAGGTCACGATCTCGTGTTGCTGGAGTGTTTCCTTCGCCTGAGCAGGCTGGAAGTGCTGGCAAGTCACACAATTGAGGACCATGTTGGATATGTCCTGGTTAATTCCAGGCCAATAGACAGCCTACCAGGCCCTGCGCCTACACTTTTCGACACCGAGGTGTCCCTCGTGGATTTGTTTGAGCACTAAGCTCTGCAGGCTGCGATCTAGCTTGAGGAGGATCCCCTCGACGACTGTCAGGTTGTCCTTGACATTAAAGAACTGAGGGCATTGCCCTTTTTGCCAACCATTTGCGAGGTGGTGCATTACACGCTGCAGAAGAGGGTCTTTGGCAGTCTCTTCTCGAATGTTGATTACTCTTTCATTTGAGGCTGGGAGGTTGCTGGCACACAGTTGCACCTGCGCCTCAATTTGGTGGATAAAGTCAACCTGTTCACAGGGCGAGGTGATGGAACCTGACAGGGCATCTGCAATTATTAGCTCCTTGCCTGTTGTGTATACTAAATCATACCTGCGGAGTCGAAGGAGAATGCGCTGAAGCCTGGGCGTCATGTCATTCAAGTCCTTATGAATGATATGGACCAAGAGCCTGTGGTCCGTCTCCACTGTGAAGTTTGGTAGACCGTAGACATAGTCATGGAACTTTACAATGCCGGTTAGGAGGCCCAGGCACTCTTTTTCTATTTGGGCATACCTCTGTTCAGTAGGAGTCATGGCCCTTGAATCATAAGCCATTGGAGCCCAGGACGAGGAGTCATCCTTCTGGAGGAGCACCGCACCAATGCCGTCCTGGCTTGCGTCCGTGGAGATTTTTGTCTCCCTGTCCGGGTCAAAAAAACTCTAGTACAGGAATAGTGGTGAGCTTCGCCTTTAGCTCTAGCCACCCTGCCTGATGTGTGGGTAGCCACTGGAATGCAGTGGACTTCTTCACCAGATGCCTGAGAGCCATGGTGTGTGAGGCCAGGTTAGGAATGAACTTTCCCAAGAAGTTTACCATACTGAGGAAGCGTAGTACCGCCTTTTTGTCTTCCGGGATCTTCATGGCGTTAATGACCTTGTCTTTGTCCGAATCTGGTTGCACACCCTGCTGGAATATCTGGTCGCCCAAGAACGTGATGGATGACATGCCAAAGGAGCACTTGGCCTTGTTCAACTTGAGGCCGTTTGCATGGGCACGTCGAAAGACTTGTTTGAGACAAAATATGTGTTCCTCAGGGGTCGTGGACCATATGATTACATCATCTACGTAGACCCGCACACCCTCAATGCCCTCCATCATCTGCTCCATGGTCCTGTGGAAGATTTCAGAGGCTGAAACAATGCCGAACGGCATCCAGTTATAACAGTACCTTCCGAAAGGTGTATTGAACATGCAGAGCTTCCTGCTGGACTCGTCCAGTTGTATCTGCCAGAAACCACCCGATGCATCTAGCTTCGTGAAGAATTTGGCGTGTGCCATCTCACTGGTCAGTTCCTCCTGCTTCGGGATCGGGTAGCGTTCCCGCATTAACTTCCGGTTAAGATCTTTGGGATCTATGCATAATCGCAACTCTCCTGAGGGCTTCTTCACACAGGCCATCGAGCTGACCCAGTCAGTCGGTTCCGTCACTTTGGAGATGATGCCCTGGTCTTGGAGCTCCTGTAGCTGTGCTTTTAAACGTTCCTTCAGAGGATCCGGCACCCGCGTGGTGCATGGATTGCAGGCATGCATCAGGCCTGAGTAAGATCTTGTAGCAGTATGGCAGCATACCCATTCCACTAAATAGATCCGGGTATTGCCCCAGGCTGTCATCAATGTCAGCCTGAAGATCCACATTGGAAGAGGACATGGCATGGACTCGCTGTACGAGGTTGAGTAGCTGGCATGCATGGGCACCAAGCAGGGATGCCTTGTCAGGCTTGACGATTTCGAATCGCAGTGTGGCATTGATGGTCTTGTTGGAGACAAACAGATGTCAAGGTCCTAATGCAGTTATGGCATTGCCATTATAATCGAGGAGCTGGCAGGCTGGCGGAAGAATTTTGGGTTGCTTTTTAATGCGGTCAAAATCAGCTTGAGAGATGAGATTGGCTGAAGCACCAGTGTCCAGCTTAAACTGGATGCTGCATTGGTTAATGTGTATGTCAGCACGCCATTCGTCCACAGAATCCACATTGAGGATAGATAGGTGTCTTTCTGAATTTGAGGAGGCATATTCACATGTAGTGATGATGCCCACACGATATGCTGACTCCAGGCAGTCGTCCTCTGGATCCACAGTGCTACCAGGATCAAAATCCAGTCGACCTTGCTTTACACATCGAATGCGTTTGCGTTCAAAATGGGGTCGCTGGCCCTTGACCGGTGGTGCAGACCTGCACAAGGCTGCGTAATGTCCAGGCTTCCCACAATTTAAACATCGCCTGCCTTTTGCAGTGCATTGCCGCTTTAAGTGGGCGGTGCCGCAGTTCGTGCTTGTCATGACATTGACGTTGTTACGCTCCGTGCGTCGTCGCACATGCGCAGTGCGGTCAGCCGACGTTCGCACTTGCGCAGTTTGGTCTTCGGCTGCTTCGTTCTCCCATTCGTGGTGCGCATGCGTGGGACCCCGGGCAAAGCCGTGAAATGGCCCCCTTCATCGATACTGAGGCGCCGCATCCAGGCGATGGCCTGTACACTCTCTGCCTCGTGGGAGGCAAGTTGTTCCTGTTCTGCCGATTTGAAACGGGAGTACCGATTTCTCGCCTGTTCATGCTCTTTACACGTCTCGATTGCGACTGACAGGATCATGTTTTTAATTTTGAGGAGCTGCTCCTGCAAAGAGTCAGAGTGGACCCCAAACACGATCTGATCCCTGATGATGGAATCAGCAGTGTCACCATAGTTGCAGGACTGCGCTAATATATGGAGATGAGTTGGAAAGGATTGGAAAGGTTCATCCTTACCCTGAAGGCGTTGCTGGAAGACATAGCGCTCAAAGCTCTCGTTCATTTCGACTTCACAGTGACTGTCGAATTTAGCTAAAACGGCGCAGTGGGTTAGCCCTGGTGCCTCACGGCGTCGAGGTCACAGGTTCGATCCCGGCTCTGGGTCACTGTCCGTGTGGAGTTTGCACATTCTCCCCGTGTTTGCATGGGTTTCGCTCCCACCACCCAAAGATATGCAGGCTAGGTGGATTGGCCACGCTAAATTGCTTCAACTGGATGCAGTTGTACTGTAAAGTAGATACCAAACTTAGACGTTAGTTCAATATGTTTTATTGAACTTCTGGAGCAGTGCACACAGCTTGCTGTGGGTTGACACTCTACTAATGTAAGTGTGCTAACTATAACTAACTAGACCAGACTAGCTCTGATCCATGTGTAGAAGGTGCTATCTGATATATACACCCTGACTGTCACTACAGTTGTCACCAGTGGAAAGAGGCAAAGTGCTGATGCCTCGTGTGTTTTATAGTGGGAAACCCCCCTCTAGTGTTCTGCCTGGTGATTGGTTGTGTTCTGTCCTGTGTGTTGTTTGGCTGTACTGGGTGTCTGTCACTGCCTGTCTGCATCTCATTCTGTGCATGAGTGCATATCATGCCAGCAAGGATTATTGACGACAGCACTAAAGCAAATGTACACGAATATGCCACGTGCAGCCAGGCAGGCCATAAATAGATGCCTGGAGACTAAGAAAGCTGCAGGTTTGAAGAACACTGCAGGATAATTTTAACTTCTGGCGATAGTGTGAATTAGGCAATATCAAGTTACCCAACCATCGGAATCCATAGAAAGAAAGTCGAGCATAACATCTAACAGCAGTCAATCAATATCATCCATTAGTAAGTTGAAATTATCCTCCACAAGGGAAGGGGAGCTAGACAACAATAAACTCCATTGGCTGTAAAGGTTACATGGGTTTAAATAGAACATACAGCACAAAGACAAGGCCATTCAGTCTGACCATCATGCTGGCATTTCTGTTCCACTCCCTCCTCGTATCTTTCCTCATCTAAGTCCAACATAACCCTAATAGATCACTCCCTCAGCTATTCTTTGACAGAGATGGGGCACAGTCTGTTCTTGCTTTCCTGATAAGAATAACCTCTCAGTTCCTTGTATCATGCGTGTAAATCCTTTTTGCACGTTTTCCAGTGCCTCTCCATCATTTTAATACTATGGCAACCAGAGCTGTTCACAGTACTGTGCTCAAAGTGTGGTCTAGCCAAGGTTTGATCTTAGCATAATTTTTCTCTCTTTCAATTCTGTCAGCCTATAAATAAACCCTACTTCAACAGTGTTTACAAATGGATAATATTTACAAGGTGATTATAAGCAGCAATCTCTTCTTGCCCAGTACAAGGCCTGGTGTTAGTGTTAAGAATGACTTGTGTGAATTTTTTGCTGATCTCTGTGCACTATAATTAAATAAAGTTGGCAACAACAAAGAATTTATTGCATTAGCATCTGTGTAGTGCATGAAAAATGAGAAATTCCAGTATTAGCACGTTCTGCCACTAAATCAATACAATCCGGTCTAACGTAGGGAAAGCAAAGGACCATACTTTGAAATATCTATTAATCTGAGAGTAATTAGAGGCAATCAGCAACCTTGGTAACACTAAAGAGCTTTTATGTAAGAAAAGCTGAGCGCAAGGAAGTGTGATCACTATTATGTTTACAACGAGGATCCAGGCATAAATCTCACTTCATCAGATGGAATGCAAGTCTCAACTATAGCTGTCAGGGGTCTTCAATGGGCTTAGTTGGGATGTGTTTCCAGTTCAATTGTCAAAGGACTTGGGACCAGGGCTCCCATAAGTGGGCTAATTCTTCAGGGTGAGCTCTTTGCGAATCGCCTGATTAAGGAGCTACGCTCGGAAAGCTCGTGATTCCAAATAAACCTGTTGGACTTTAACCTGCTTTTGTAAGATTTCTTACTGTGCCACCCCAGTCCAACACTGGCATCTTCACATCATTGCGAATCAACGACCCTTCCGTTGTTCATAAGACCATAAGACCATAAGACATAGGAGCAGAAGTAAGGCCATTCGGCCCATCGAGTCCACTCCGCCATTCAATCATGGCTGATTTCAACTCCATTTACCCGCTCTCTCTCCATAGCCCTTAATTCCTCGAGAAATCAAGAATTTATCAACTTCTGTCTTAAAGACACTCAACGTCCCGGCCTCCACCGCCCTCTGTGGCAATGAATTCCACAGACCCACCACTCTCTGGCTGAAGAAAATTCTCCTCATCTCTGTTCTAAAGTGACTCCCTTTTATTCTAAGGCTGTGCCCCCGGGTCCTAGTCTCCCCTGCTAATGGAAACAACTTCCCTACATCCACCCTATCGAAGCCATTAATTATCTTGTAAGTTTCTATTAGATCTCCCCTCAACCTCCTAAACTCCAATGAATATAATCCCAGGATCCTCAGACGTTCATCGTATGTTAGGCCTACCATTCCTGGGATCATCCGTGTGAATCTCCGCTGGACCCGCTCCAGTGCCAGTATGTCCTTCCTGAGGTGTGGGGCCCAAAATTGCTCACAGTATTCTAAATGGGGCCTAACTAATGCTTTATAAAGCTTCAGAAGTACATCCCTGCTTTTATATTCCAAGCCTCTTGAGATGAATGACAACATTGCATTTGCTTTCTTAATTACGGACTCAACCTGCAAGTTTACCTTTAGAGAATCCTGGACTAGGACTCCCAAGTCCCTTTGCACTTCAGCATTATGAATTTTGTCACCGTTTAGAAAATAGTCCATGCCTCTATTCTTTTTTCCAAAGTGCAAGACCTCGCACTTGCCCACGTTGAATTTCATCAGCCATTTCTTGGACCACTCTCCTAAACTGTCTAAATGTTTCTGCAGCCTCCCCACCTCCTCCATACTACCTGCCCCTCCACCTATCTTTGTATCATCGGCAAACTTATCCAGAATGCCCCCAGTCCCGTCATCTAGATCGTTAATATATAAAGAAAACAGCAGTGGCCCCAACACTGAACCCTGCGGGACACCACTCGTCACCGGTTGCCATTCCGAAAAAGAACCTCCTTGCTATATAAACCTGGTAGGAATTATTATGTCAGCATGACACCCTTCTGTTCACCGACTGTCTGAAAGAGAGAACTTTTCAGAGCTGTTTTTAGTCAGTAATTTTTAAGAATATGTCCCCAGTTCCAAAATGGGCGACAGTAAGAAATGACTCAGAAAAGGATAGTAGAAAAATGCTGAAATCAAAAGATTAGAAATGCAAAACAAAGGATAAAAATAAGGACAGAAGTGTACTTACAGATAAAAATGTTAAAATTTTAAATTAAATTTATGTTTAAAATGTTTTTGTACTTCGGCATTTTAATCTTGCCTCGGGCAGGAACCCAAAATGAGATCTGGACCATCCTAGTCTGGCTCGCCGCTGTACAGGGGAGTGTACTTTAACACTGAGGTGCTGTTCCATGGTTTGTCCAATTTCTTTAACACAAATATATTTAGAGATGGGTTTCGCCAGGTCTATCAGGAATGAAACAGTCCCATTTAAATGATCTCAGTATTGGAATGTTGCATTTGATTTCACTGCCCCTGGGCAAGGAGGACAAACGTTGAACCAGGGTTATGGCTCCTGAACACTATGCCTTGATACCTGCTGGAAGGCGAGGGTGTGTGGCATTTGAGAGAGGACAGAAATAGGTATGGCTTTGATGCTTTCCTTGGATAAATAGACTGTTGACACTTTACTGAACTCAGGACAAATGGGCACTTGACCAAGGTGGTGAAGGGCTGTTGGCAGGAATGGAACTCCATGTTAGCATCAACCAGCATCTCGGGAAGAGACGAGAAGCAAATTTGGTGGAGGTACAAAATTAGGGGTGATGTATAACTGGTTTTATTTCACAGCGAGGAAAGCATTGGCGTTGGCTTGTGCTGAATGAACTCGACTTTTCACACCTGAATTCTAAGTCTTGCACACACATAACATAAAGCCAATTACTCAGGCTACCACTGCAATATCCCTGTGTGCAGTCAAATTATAAATGATTAAAGAGAACAGTGAATTCTCACTTAATAGACTTGTCTGAATTGCTGACTGGGTTCCATAATATGCTGGAAAGTTGATCTTTTCTCTACTACGGTGAGCATTTTAAAATTAATTCTTACCATCTGCCCACTAAATCTGTCAGATGTTCACGTGGCCAGTCTCCTTGTGAATATACTGGTGGAATTGAACCACATGGACTGAGCATTGGCGATGTGCTGAAAGAACTCGATCACCTGGGGTAGCAATTAGCTAGCTACAGCTCCACACAGTGACTCCTTGGGTAGAGAGGAAAAAGAGACTCTGCCAGGATTTCTCCTCCCAATTTCTGCCGTGTGTGGTGCACATATGCGGCCATTGAAAGAAAATAAGTCGGGGCTTGGCTGTAGAGCTTCCACTGTTGAATCGGCTGCTCACATTCATTGTGCAGGGTGACATGTAAAGTTGCGTGTGATCATAAAGCACTGCCGCAGCCTCCATCTGCACTGTTAGGAGTGAAGAATTGAAAAGTGTGAAGTAAGTGTGAGTAGGTTCAAGTGTCAAGACTCGAACGCTGACCGTTAATTGCCAGACGCTGGCTCCCATGACTCAGTTGGCTGCACAGCTGATTCATGATGCAGAGCAAGGCCAGCAGCGCGCGTTCAATTCCTATACCGGTTGAGGTTATTCTTGAAGGCCCCGCCTTCTCAACCTTGCCCCTCACCTGAGGTGTGGTGACCGTCAGGTTAAAACACCACAAGTCAGCAACCCCCCCCCACTCCCTCAAACGGGAAATCAACCTATGGTCATCTGGGATTATGGCGATTTTACTTTACTCCCATGCAGGTGACCTATGGCCTTTAAATCTGTGAAGTAGCAGTGTGGAAGGATGCAACTTTTCTGAAGGCCTCCAGTTATTATTCCGTTGACTGTTCTATAGTTTACCCCATAGAAACAGCAACTTGCATTTATAAAGCACCTTAAACATCATAAAATGGCCCAAGGCAGTTCATATGAGCACAAAATTTGGTGCAAAAATGAGGAAGCTACATTTATATCGTACTTCTCATGACTAGCAGATGCCAATTACATCCTTTGGAAATGTAGTTGCTGCTTAATGTAGGAAATGAGGCAGCCAGTATGTGCACAGCAAGCTTCCACAAATAGCAATGGGATAATCTGTTTCTAAGTTGAGGGATAAATATTAGCCAGGCCATTGGGGATAAACTTTTTCAAATTTGAGCAATGCAATCTTTTACTTCCTCTTGAGCAAGCAGCTGGAGCCGCGGTTCAATGTCTCAACCAAGAGACACAGAGAGTAACAGAAGGAGATTTGGGGCAAGTGACCAAAAACTTAATCAAGAGGGTAGGTTTGAAGGAGCATCTTCAAGGAGGAAAGGGCAGAGAGGTTTAAGTAGGGAATTCCAGAAATTAGGGCCTTGGCAGCTGAGGCCATAGAATTATAGAATTTGCAGTGCAGGAGGAGACCATTCAGCCCATCGAGTCTGCACCGGCCCTTGGAAAGTGCAGCCTACTTAAGTCCACACCTCCGCTCTATCCCCATAACCCAGTAACCCGACGTAACCTTTTTCTTTGACACTAAGGGGCAATTTGGCATGACCAATCCACCTAACCTGCACATCTTTAGAGGAAACCGGAGCACCCGGAGGAAACCCACGCTGACAAGGGGAGAACATGCAGACTCCGCACAGACTGACCCAAGCCAGGAATCAAACCTGGGACCCTGGAGCTGGGAAGCAACTGTGCTAACCACTGTGCGACTGTGCGTTCCCCAAATATCACCATCTGCCATGGTGGGGTTCGAACCCAGGTCCCCAGGACATTATCCCTGGATTACTAGCCCAGTGATAATGCCACTGTGCTACCACCTGCCACATGACCACCAATCTGGGGGAAAGGCAATTATGATGCGATGAGGCAAGACTTAGGATGCATCGGATGGAGAGGAAAACTGCAGGGGATGGGCACAATGGAAAGGTGGAGTTTGTTCAAGGAACAGCTACTGCGTGTCCTTGATAAGTATGTACCTGTCAGGCAGGGAGGAAGTGGTCGAGCAAGGGAACCGTGGTTTACTAAAGCAGTCGAAACACATGTCAAGAGGAAGAAGGAGGCTTATGTAAAGATGAGACATGAAGGTTCAGTTAGGGCGCTCGAGAGTTACAAGTTAGCTAGGAAGGACCTAAAGAGAGAGCTAAGAAGAGCCAGGAGGGGACATGAGAAATCTTTGGCAGGTAGGATCAAGGATAACCCTAAAGCTTTCTATAGATATGTCAGGAATAAAAGAATGATTATGGTAAGAGTAGGGCCAGTCAAGGACAGTAGTGGGAAGTTGTGCGTGGAGTCCGAGGAGATAGGAGAGGTGCTAAATGAATATTTTTCGTCAGTATTCACACAGGAAAAAGACAATGTTGTTGAGGCGAATACTGAGATTCAGGCTACTAGACTAGAAGGGCTTGAGGTTCATAAGGAGGAGGTGTTAGCAATTCTGGAAAGTGTGAAAATAGATAAGTCCCCTGGGCCGGATAGGATTTATCCTAGGATTCTCTGGGAAGCTCGGGAGCAGATTGCTGAGCCTTTGGCTTTGATCTTTAAGTCATCTTTGTCTACAGGAATAGTGCCAGAAGACTGGAGGATAGCAAATGTTGTCCCCTTGTTCAAGAAGGGGAGTAGAGACAACCCCGGTGACTATAGACCAGTTAGCCTTACTTCTGTTGTGGGCAAAATCTTGGAAAGGTTTATAAGAGATAGGATGTATAATTATCTGGAAAGGAATAATTTGATTAGAGATAGTCAACAAGGTTTTGTGAAGGGTAGGTCGTGCCTCACAAACATTATTGAGTTCTTTGAGAAGGTGACCAAACAGGTGGATGAGGGTAAAGCAGTTGATGTGGTGTATATGGATTTCAGTAAAGCGTTTGATAAGGTTCCCCATGGTAGGCTACTGCAGAAAATACGGAGGCATGGGATTCAGGGTGATTTAGCAGTTTGGATCAGAAATTAGCTAGCTGGTAATATACCAGAATGTTGCCTGGTATGGAGGGAAGATCTTATGAGGAAAGGCTGAGGGACTTGAGGCTGTTTTCGTTAGAGAGAAGAAGGTTAAGAGGTGACTTAATTGAGGCATACAAAATGATCAGAGGATTGGATAGGGTGGACAGTGAGAGCCTTTTTCCTCGGATGGTGATGTCTAGCATGAAGGGACATAACTTTAAATTGAGGGGAGATAGATATAGGACAGATGTCAGAGGTAGGTCCTTTACTCAGAGAGTAGTAAGGGCGTGGAATGCCCTGCCTGCAATAGTAGTGGACTCGCCAACACTAAGGGCATTCAAATGATCATTCGATAGACATATGGACGATAAGGGAATAGTATAGATGGGCTTTAGAGTGGTTTCACAGGTCGGCGCAACATCGAGGGCCGAAGGGCCTGTACTGCGCTGTAATGTTCTATGTTCTATGTAATGGTGGAGTGATTAAAATCAAGGATGTTCTAGAAGCCAGAATTGGAGGAGTGCAGACACCTCAGCAGGTTTTTACATAGAAACATGAAAAATAGGTCATCCAACATGATCATTGCTGATCCTCTATCTCAATGCCATACTCCAGCTCTCTTCACATACTCCTTGACACCTTTAAAGTCTAGAAATCTATCTATTCCTTTCTTAAATATATTCAGTGACTTGGTCTCCACAGCCTTCTGTGGTAGAGAATTATACAGGTTCACCACCCTTGGAATGAATGAAGACATTTCTCCTCATCTCAGTCCCAAATAATCTACCCTGCATCCTGAAACTGTGACCCCTTGTTCTAGACCCCTCCAGCTACAGGAGGCAACATCCCCTTCCAGTCTATCCAGCCCTGTCAGAATTTCATACATTTCAATTAGAACCCCCCTCATTCGTCTAAATTCCAGTGAATACAGGCCCAGTCAACCCAATCACTCCCTGTATGACAATCCTGCCATCCCAGGAACCAGTGTGGTGAACCTTCACTGCACTCCCTCTATGTCAAGTATATCCTTTATTATATAAGGAAACCAACGCTGCATGTGATATTCCAGGCGTGGTTTCGCCATGTATACCTGCAGTAAGACACCCTTGCTCCTGTACTCAAGATCTCTTGCAAAGAAGACCAAGATACCATATGCCTTCCTAAATGCTTACTGACCTCCATGGTTGCTTTCAGTGACTGGTGTAATTGGACACTCAAGTCCCTTTGAACTTTCTGAAAATCCAAATACGGCATGTTCACTGGTTTACTCTTATCTATTCTACTAGTTACATCCTCAAAAGAGGTTTCTCAAACATGACGTTCCTTTCAGAAATCCATGTTTCCGTTGCCGAATCTCATTGACATTTTCTAATTAACCTGTTATCACGTCCTTTATGATAAACTAGCATTTTCCTGGCTATTGATGTTCGGCTAACTGGTCTGTAGTTCCCTGTTT
Source organism: Scyliorhinus torazame (assembly GCF_047496885.1). Taxonomy (NCBI): domain Eukaryota; kingdom Metazoa; phylum Chordata; class Chondrichthyes; order Carcharhiniformes; family Scyliorhinidae; genus Scyliorhinus; species Scyliorhinus torazame. The sequence goes on from NC_092724.1 coordinate 48,599,156, forward strand.
CTCTATCCCCCCTTTATATGCAGTGGAATTACATTTGCAGGGACTATTTCAGAAACTACCAAATTTTGGAAGATGACAACCAACATATCTGTTATTTCCATGGCCACCTCCTTTAGTACCCTGGGATGTAGGTTATCAGGCTCTCGGAATTAATTGACTTTTAATCCATTTCATTTCTCCAGCACTATTTTGCTAGTAATACTAATTTCCTTCAATTCCACTTTCTCACTAGACTTTTGAGGTGGGATTCTCCGACCCCCCCCCGCCAGGTCGAAGAATCCCCGGGGGAGGGGGCGGCGCGAATCCCGCCCCGCCGTTCCGATGCTGGCTGCCGTATTCTCCGGCGTCGGTTTTCGGCGGGGGCGGGAATCACGCCACGCCAGTCGTTGGCAGCGGCCCCCCCGGCAACTCTACGGGTCCCGATGGGCTGAGCAGCCGTCGGTTTCTGGCCAGTCCCGCTGGCGTGGATTGGACATGGTCCCACATGGCGTGACCTGGCTGGTAGGCCGGCTGGTGCGGTCCTGGGGGGGCACGGGGGGATCCGGCCCGGGGGGGGGGGGGCCACGGTAGCACTCCTGCCTTCCGCACCGGCCACTGTGTCCGCGATGACCGGCGCGGAGAAGACACCCCCCCTGTGCATGCGCCAGAATACGCCGACCGGTCTGCGCATGCGCTAAACCACGCCGGCGGTTCTGCGCATGTGCTAACTAGCATAGTCCCTTGGGGCGCCAAACCTTCCACCGCTGGCCTAGACCCCGGAAGTGCGGAGAATTCCGCAACTTTTGGTTGGCCCAACGCTGGAGTGGTTCGCACCGTTCTTGGCACCGGCGTCGGGCCAATTCGCCAATTGCGGTGAATCCCGCCCTTGATTCCTCCGCATTTCTGGGAAGTAATTCTGGTCTTCCTCCGTGAAGACAGAACTAAAGCAGTTGTTTAATTGCTCTGCCATTTCCTTGTTCTCCATTATTAATTCTCTTGTTCTCGGACTTTAAGGGATCTACATTTGTCTTCACTGATATTTTCTTTTTATATACTTGTAGAAGCTTTTACAGTCTGCTTTTATATTGCTTGTAAGTTGACTCACTCTATTTATCCCCTCTCAATCAAACTCTTTGACCTCCTTTGCTGAATGTTGATCTTCTCCCAATCCTCAGGCTTGCTACTTTTTCTATCAACTTTATAGGTTTCCTCTTTGATTCTTATACTATCCTTAATTTATTTCATAAACCATGGTTGGGCTGCTTTTTTGATCTTATTTGCGCCAGAAAGGAATGTCTAACTGTTTGAATGCATACATTCATTCCTTAAATAGGCATTTCCTAGCCACCATCATGCCTTTAAAGTAAGTTCCTCAATCGATCATAGCAAACTCATGCCTCATACGGGTTGTGTACCTGGAGGAGATGTCAGAGATAGGAAAGAGCAAAGCCAATGTTCTCTCTCATTCTTTGGTTGTATGTGACCTTTTTGATTAACTGTGTGGGCCCCTTTAATTGTTTTTGCATGGGCACCCAAGCACAGTAAGGTAAACGACCCAACTTGTGTTGGGGCTGTGTGGGAACTTCCGGTTGCTGTTCAGCCATGCAACTTACATAGAATGTTGGGCAAGGCGGGGGAGTGATTCGAAATTGAGGATGAGAGTTTTAAAATTACGGCATTGCTTGGCCGGGAGCCAATTTGGGCTAGCGAGCACAGTGGTGGTAGTTGAACAGGACTTAGTGGAAGCTCAGGAAGAGGCAGCCGAGTTTTTGGATGACCTCTGATTTCCATAGGGTGATAGTTCACCAGCTCCATTAGTAATGAGACATCCAATGGTATCACCGCTACTGTTTACATTGAGGTTTGGGCTTGTCAAAATTCCTAAGTTTACAAACATACAAAATTGGAACAGAAGTAGGCCTTTCAGCCCCCCAAGCCTGTTCTGCCAGTCAGTAACATCATGGCTGATCTGTTTATGTTGAGTTCCACATTGCCAACTCCCTGCTTCCACCGCCTTCTGAGGCAGAGAGTTCCAAAGTCGCACATCCATCTGAGAGAAAAATAACCTCCTCATCTCTGCCCTTATAAGTGTGACCCCTAATTTTAAACCATGCCCTCTAGTTTTACTCTTGAGTTTAACTTTAGATTTTCTTCTCTCTGGGCCTGTGTAGCTCACGCACCATGAACTGAAACTGCAATTAATATTCCCTACACTGCAGAAGGGGGACATTCGGCCCATTGAGTCTGCATTAACCCTCCAAAAGAGGCCCACCCTAACCAGGCCCACTCCCCCACCCTATCCTCGCAATCCCACCCTATGTGCACATCTTTGGACACGATGGGGTAATTTAGCATGGTCAATCCACCTAACCTTCACATGTTTAGACTGTGGGAGGAAACATGGGCAACCCAGGCAAAATTCATGCAGACATAGGGAGAAAGTGAAAACTACACACAGTCACCCAAGGTCGGAATTGAACCCGGATGTCTGGTGTTGTGAGGTAGCAGTGCTAACCACTGTGCCACCATGCCGCCCTTAATATTAAAGTAATATATGTCCCTATCAGTCACAGCATAATTAATCTACTAAAATAAATACTTGAAGCACAACTTTAAAGCATTGCGAATGCTTTAATTCTACTTGACTCCTCTGTCCCTTGTAAGTCTTGGTGTGATTTTATTTGTTGATCCTGCGAACCTTCATCAAAATAGGTAAGCCCTGAGCATGGTAAAGAATGGTGCGTAATGCTGGCTTGATTTGGCAAGTGGATATAGTAAACATTGGAGGCAGTCCCAAAGAGATTCACCAGGCTAATTCCATGAACGAGAGGGTTCTCCTACCAAGAGAGACTAAATAGTCTGCGTCTGTATTCCTTGGAGACTAGAAGAGTGAGGGGTGACCTTATTCAAACATATAAGATCCTGAGGGGGTTTAACAGGGAAGATGGTGAGATGTTTTTACTAGTGGGAGAGTCTCGAACAAGGGGATACAGCTACAAGATAAAACTGAGGTGCATAGATATTTCTTCTCGCAGAGGCTGGTGAATCTCTGGAATTCCCTGTCCTGGAGGGTGGTGGAGGGTGGATCATTAAAAGTATTTAAAGTTGAGGGTGATAAATATTTGATAGATTGAGGAATAGAGGGCTATGGGGAAATGGCAGAGAAAAGGAGTTGAGGCCGGCATAGATCAGCCGTGATCGTATTGAATGGAGGGGAGGCTTGAAGGGCCTGGTGCCCTACTCCTGCCTCTAATTCTTGTGTTCTTGTGCGTGACTACAATAACAATGGCTTCTGGGGCTGGCAGCAGCATTTAAAGTACTGCAGCAAGTGGCTCATTTTGGGTGGGATTTCAAGGCCATGCTGTGCCCGAAAAGCAGCTCGTAAAATGCAGTGTGGCTGATAAAAGCCGGGAGACTCGCTCCCGGTATCTACCCAGCTTGCAATGACTAGCGAGATCTATCCCGATCTCGCAAGATGTTGCGATGTGAGTCCCAGTCATTGTGGCTGGATTACGTTTTAGCAAATATGCATATTATAGTGAGAAAACTAGTCTCACTTTAATGTGTAAATTCCAGAGGTATCTCAGGCGTGGGATCAATCTCCCTCACCTCGGAGACCTCGGTCCAGTGCCATTCAGTACTGGTCTCCACAAATGGAGACCAGATGGAATGGCACTCATGGAGGTCTTCCAGGGTAACGGAAGCCCCCAGGTGCATGCCCTTTGAGCAGGGTGGCACCCTGGCACTGCTGATGCCACTTGGATATCCTGGCACTGCTGACCTGGCACCCTGGCAGTGCCACCTGGGTGCCAGCCTGGCACTGCCAAGGTGTCCAGGTGGTGCTGCCAGATGGAAGGGGCATTGCTAAGGTGCCAAGCTGGCATTTTCTGCACGGGTGTGATTGTGCTGGGGTGCCCTAGGCTGGTGTTGGGAGGGGTGTGGGGGAGGCCGAGGACCCTCCCATAGTATCTTGGTGGGGATCGCTTCAGGGGCCTCTGAGATTGTGATGGCATTTAAAATGGCGTACCAATCTCTTGCTGCACTAAGGAGTTCCAGCGAGCGGAGCTATGTCAGCTCATGGCTGTGCATTTCCCATTGAGGCTCCTTATCAAACGCGAGTTGTGCTTTACAGCCTTGTGTTTCTCAGCACGAGCACCGGGAAACACATGGCTAAACGTGTTCACTATGGGACTTTGTTCATATTTAATAAAATCGCGCCCTATATGTAAGCAATGGGCAAAACAAACAAACATCTTTCTGAGCAGCAGCACCATATGTGCAACAATACTGTTGAAGTCAAGGTTGTTGCTGGCTGCCGCAGTACAAGGTAAATGAGGCATTAGTCTTTTTTACTGGCACCTTTCTGCCAAAATGGCTGTTGTATCCCATTTTTGTGGCTCATATAATTGTAAAACAGTCAGATATAGGGATTGTCCCTAAACTCAGTTAGTGAAAGCAATGTTTCAATAATAATGGAAAATCCAGTCATTATTTTTCTCTTGACAAGGTTGATCGCTTTGTATAAGAAAAGCCCAAAGCAAATTTGATCATATTGTTAGGAAAACCAAGGTAGTTTTAAGAAATTTATATTTGTATCGGCAAACCTTAGAAATAAGGAATAGTTTTAAATCGATTTAATTTAATTTTTTTGTGCCTAGGAAGGTAAAACCTAGAGTCAGGTTCAAACTGGACAAAGGTGTTTGTATGTGTGGGGGTAGATAAACTACCAAAACATTTTAGATCCTGGATTTATTCAGCATAAACTCCAGGGCTGGTTTACAAGCACCAAACTCCAAGAATGTGAATTATAAGAAGAAGGTTAATGTGCTATTTAAAGCAACTGGGGCCTTGTGAGGTAGAGAAGACTCTAAGTTTTAATTTAGTTTATTTGATTATAGTTGGAGATAGGTAGTTAGAGAGAAGACAGCTCTCGCAGCTCTGCTAGATATAATTGGTTTTAGAAGGCTAAAGAGGGAACATCTCTCTCAACCTTGCTAGAAGAAAAGCCATAGAGTGGAGTAATGGTTAAGAGAACAGATGCAGAAATATAAATTCCAGCTAATTGAGGAAACTAGAGAAATGAGAGGTTTCCAAAAAGTCTGGAACTGAAGAAACTAGGAACCAGAACAGATTACTGTTACATTGAACACAGAACATACAGTGCAGAAGGAGGCCATTCAGCCCATCAATTCTGCACCGACCCACTTAAGCCCTCACTTCCACCTTATCCCTGTAACCCAACAACCCCTCCTAACCTTTTTGGTCACTGAGGGCAATTTATCATGGCCAAGCCACCTAACCTGCACGTCTTGGGACTGTGGGAGGAAACCGGAGCACCTGGAGGAAACCCACGCAGACACGGGGAGAACAGACAGTGACCCAGCGGGGAATCGAACCTGGGACCCTGGCGCTGTGAAGCCACAGTGCTATCCACTTGTGCTACCATGCTGCCCATACTGTTCTGCAAAGTCATAGAGAGAGTGAGTGGCCAGAAATATATCTGCAGTAGGGCTACGGTTTCTGAGAAATTACCACAGTTTGGGACACCTTTATTGAAATCATTGTGTAAAAGCCTTTAAGACAAAGGAAATCCGAAGGGAGAAGTGTAAAACCTGAAAGCAATATCTTAATGGAAGCAGCAGAGGGAAGTCATAATTTAAAAGAAGATTTGAAAGCAGGCCTTTTGAAAGCAGAAAATCACTCAGGTGGAAGCCACTGTTCAGTGAGACAAGGTGGTTCACAGTAGAACAATCACCTGGGCGGATTTTGAGGAGAGAAGCACAGACTTTCACTTGGGCTCAGAAAGGAGTGTGTCTCACCACAGTCACCTTGCATGCTTAAAAGGGACTTTGTGTGTGAGTGAGACCATTGTTGCTTAAGATGTACTTTGCAATCCGTGCAAATCTTAAAATGTGTATTTTTGTTAAGCTAAGTGGGGAGTAAAGGAGTAATGTATAATAATCCAACTTTTCATGTTTCATGTTTTTTTCTTGTTAAAACTAATTAGCAATCCTGTGACTCTGTTCCTACACATTTTATAAAATATAGTAAAGCCAGGGTTCGATTCTGGGATTTTCCCATTTAGTTATAACATCAACTAGAATTGTAACAATGTATAATTGCCCTTTTTACTGCAAATTGAACTGAGCTTAAGATAGTTTCAGTCCAAAAATGTTCAAACACATAACCCATCCAGTTAAAATCCTGTTTGGTGACCAATATTTTTGGTTACTGTTTCATTTTTCTCTTATTTTTCTTTTCTGTTTAACATTCAGCCCTCCGCCTGTCATTTGCCATGTACAGGACCTTTAATGGAATCCTCTTCCAAATTAAATATCAACTTCATGATGTGAATGGGGACTTTCTGGTGATCTTAATCATCTCCATCTCTACCATGCCCAGAAATTGGAATGCTCCACGCATACACACCTGCAGCCAGGTCAACAAGTCTGTTCGTAGAATTTTCAGAGACCCCATGACCCTGGTGACACATAGGAGGCCCCTCAGGGTAATGGAACAAGTTGATTAACAGCTGAAAGGAAAAATGTCGCATTAACCTTCTTATAATGCAGATTATTGGAGCTTGGTGTTTGTAAACCAACCCTGGAGTTCATGTTGATTATGTTGATGGGCAGCACAGTAGCACACGTGGCTCGCACTGTGGCTTCACAGCGCCAGGGTCCCAGGTTCGATTCCCCGCTGGGTCACTGTCTGTGCAGAGTCTGCACGTTTTCCCCCTGTCTACGTGGGTTTCCTCCGGGTGCTCCGGTTTCCTCCTGCAGTCCAAAGACGTGCAAGTTAGGTAGATTGGCCATGATAAATTTCCCTTACTGACCAAAAAGGTTAGGAGGGGTGACTGGGTTACGGGGATAGGTTGGAAGTGAGGGCTTAAGTGGGTCGGTGCAGACTCGATGGGCCGAATGGCCTCCTTCTGCACTGTATGTTGTATGTTTTATGTTCTAAATCAATGGAAGTTTGTTGTGCGTGTACACTGGTTCCTTAAGGTAGCAGAGCAGGTGGATACAGTAGTTAAGAAGACATATGGTATACTTGCCTTTATTAGCTGAGGCATAGCATTTAAGAGCAGGGAAGTTATGCTGGAACTATATAAAACGTTGATTAGGCCACAGCTAGATTATTGTGTGCAGTTCTGGAATCCACACAACAGGAGGGATGTAATAGCACTGGAAAGGGTGCAGAGGAGATTTACCAGGATGTTGCCTGGGCTGGAGAGTGTTAGTTATGAAGAGAGATTGGATAGACTTGGATTGTTTTCCTTGGAGCAGAGGAGACTGATGGGGGACATGATTGAGATGTGTAAAATTAAGAAGGGTATAGATAGAGTAGACAGGAACAAAACCTTCCCCTTTGTGAAGGGTCAATAACCAGGGGGCATAGATTTAAGGTAAGGGCAGGAGGTTTAGAAGGGATATGAGGGGAAACTTTTTTACCCAGAGGGTGGTGGGAGTTTGGAATTCGCTGCCTGGAAGTGTGGTGTGTTATACCTTTTATTGCTGTGATATGAAGAGTCTAAAGTTCTGTTCCTTTTTCACAAACACACATTTATTTCATTCCAACAGCCTTTGCACAAAATTCTAACTATACATCACCTGACAAGAGGCCACCTGAAGCCCCTTTACATATCAGTGTCAATTAATGGATACTTAACATAAATGAGACAACTAATTGCAATGTCTCTTAACCCATTACTTAACAATCTCCCCTTCCTTGGAGAAAAAAAATAATTCCGTGAAAACAAAATTTCAAGAAACTCAAAAACAACACACATGATTTCCTCCCCTTTTTTTTTGGACGAGAAATAAAAAAAACAGTCACAGAAACGCCCTTCGTTAACAATATCCAAACGTTTCTGTGAACTCGCCCCTCTTTTCATAAAACAGTCTGACAGTTGATAGCTCCTGTCAACTCATTTAATTTTTGTTATTTCCCCTCTGTCCAACATCTGCTTCAAACTTGCGATGTCTATCCGTAACCTCTTTTCATTGACACTTTTTGGAGCGTGCACATTTTCCCACAGGGATTTATTGTCAATGTGACAGTCAATAGGTATATTACCCAAATCCCCTAATCCCAAAATTTCTGTCAATATCATACTTATATAAAAGGCCATATCCACCGCCTCTACAAGGCTTAACGTCTCAGCAGCCAAAGTGCTTTTTACCACTCTCCTTATTTTCTTTGTTTCCCACACAAGCGGGCAACATTTACCATTGTTCCCCAAAAGGAAAATTATAAAACCTCCTGCACTTGAAACCCCATCACATAAATTTGCGTAGGACGCATCACTATAAACTATGAGTTTCAAGTGCCTACGGTCACCTAAAACCAGGAACTTCAAAACACACTCCTGCATTTTTAGTTTGGCCAACGCTTTATTTGCTCTTATTATGTCTTCCACTTTGGGATCATTCATTTTTGTACTCAACTTTAAGACATCAAAACTCAAGTCCGGTCTAGTCTGTCTACCTAACCAGTTCAGTTGCCCAATTAAACTTCGCAGTTGCTCTTTTTCTATCTTTGAAACCATTGCGTCTTTTTGTGAAACTCGGCCACGACTAATTGCTATTTGGCTGATGCTTTCCAAATAAGGGGCGTCATTCTCCGACCCCCCAGAGGGTCGGAGAATGGCCGTTGGCCGCCGTGAATCCCGCCCCCGCCGAAGTCTCTGAAGGGAGAAAAGTCGGCGGGGCGTTAATGGCGCCGCTGCCGCGGAGAATGTCACGGGTCTGCGCAAGGCAGCCGATTTTCGGCCTGCCGATATTCTCCCTCCCGGATGGGCCGAAGTCCCGTCGACGTGATGACCGTTCACGTCGACGTGAATCAAACCTCCCTTTCATCGGCGTGACCCGGTGCTCCAGGCTCACGCCGACCAGCGAGGAGGTGAGTGACGTCCTGGGGGGTTGGCTCTGGGCAGGAAATGGCGTGGCCGCAGACTGATTGCGTGAGGAGAGGTGTGTCTCGGCTTGTGTGTGTGTGTGTGCGGCGGGGGGGGGGTGGGGTGGTTAAAGTAGGCTGGGCTCCGGGGGAGTGCCGAGAGGGGGTCCGTGCCGGGGTGGAGGTTGGGGGTTGTGGGGGGTCCGTGCTGGGGTGGAGGTTGGGGGTTGGGGGGGTCCGTGCCGGGGTGGAGGTTGGGGGTTGGGGGGGTCCGTGCTGGTGTGGAGGTTGGGGAGGGGGTCCGTGCTGGGGTGGAGGTTGGGGGTTGGGGGGGGTCCGTGCTGGGGTGGAGGTTGGGGAGGGGGTCCGTGCTGGGGTGGAGGTTGGGGGGGTCCGTGCTGGGGTGGAGGTTGGGGTGGGGGTCCGTGCTGGGGTGGAGGTTGGGGAGGGGGTCCGTGCTGGGGTGGAGGTTGGGGGTTGGGGGGGGGGGTCCGTGCCGGGGTGGAGATTGGGGAGGGGGTCCGTGCTGGGGTGGAGGTTGGGGGTTGGGAGGGGTCCGTGCTGGGGTGGAGGTTGGGGGTTGGGGGGGGTCCGTGCCGGGGTGGAGGTTGGGGAGGGGGTCCGTGCTGGGGTGGAGGTTGGGGGGGTCCGTGCCGGGGTGGAGGTTGGGGAGGGGGTCCGTGCTGGGGCGGAGGTTGGGGGTTGGGGGGGGGGGTCCGTGCCGGGGTGGAGGTTGGGGGTTGGGGGGGGTCCGTGCTGGGGTGGAGGTTGGGGAGGGGGTCCGTGCTGGGGTGGAGGTTGGGGGGGTCCGTGCCGGGGTGGAGGTTGGGGAGGGGGTCCGTGCTGGGGCGGAGGTTGGGGGTTGGGGGGGGGTCCGTGCCGGGGTGGAGGTTGGGGGTTGGGGGGGGTCCGTGCTGGGGTGGAGGTTGGGGAGGGGGTCCGTGCTGGGGTGGAGGTTGGGGGTTGGGGGGGGGTCCGTGCTGGGGTGGAGGTTGGGGGTTGGGGGGGGTCCGTGCCGGGGTGGAGGTTGGGGAGGGGGTCCGTGCCGAGGAGGGTGATGGGAGGGCAAATGAGTTGGTCCACCTGGCCAGGTGCCAGCCTCCAACAGTTGGACCCATGCGGTCCATGCCACCTGGCTGGGGGGAGGAGGGGATATGGGCAATGATGACATGTCGTCGTTCCCCTCCCCCCCACCAGGCCGTCATGTTTTCAGATCATCCAGCGATGTTGGCCGCCGTGGTGGCAGCCGCTCATGTCTATGTTGCCCTGGATGAGGAGGAGGAGGAGGAGGAGGAGGACCGTGCCAGAGAGGCGGCGCAGGCTGCCGCAGAGGGGCAGGCGGCAGCCGCCCAGGCTGGAGGGACACCTGACCGACAGGACGAGGAGGGGGAGGAGGACGTCGCGGCCCCACGGCAACGGAGGCACCCGAGGGCGCCCCGTGTGTACCGGCCCCGGCAGTCATACCAGGACCTCACGGACCGGGAATGCAGGAGGAGACTCCGGATGAGCCGGGAAACCGTGGCACACATCTGCCACCTGCTGGCACACCTGTCACCGCGTGGCACTGGCGGGGGACACCCTCTCCCCGTGTCCGTCAAGGTTACGGTGGCCCTGAACTTTTATGCAACGGGGTCATTCCAGGCACCGAGTGGGGACCTGTCCGGCATATCGCAGACATCGGTGCACCGGTGGATCCGGGCAGTGACAGATGCCCTTCATGCCATGGCGCACCGCTACATCCGCTTCCCCGTGGACCGGGCCAGCCAAGATGCCCGGGCCGTGGGCTTCTCTGTCGTGGCCGGGTTTCCCATGGTCCAGGGCGCGATCGATGGGATGCACGTCGCCGTGCGGCCACCTGCAGATAACAGGGCCGTGTTCACTAATAGGAAGGGGACCTATTCGATGAACGTACAGGTGGTCTGCGACCACCGCATGATGATCCTGCACGTCTGCGCCCGTCACCCAGGCAGTGTACATGACTCATTCGTGTTGTCGCAGTCATCCATCCCCGGCATGTACGAGGGACACCATCCCCGGCTGAGGGGCTGGTTGCTGGGCGACAGGGGCTACCCATTGCGATCGTGGCTGATGACGCCTATACGGAGGCCACGCAATGAGGCGGAGAACCGCTACAATGGTGCCCATGTAGCGACAAGGGGAGTGATCGAGAGGTGCTTTGGCGTGCTGAAGATGCGTTTCAGGTGCCTGGACCTCTCTGGGGGCGCCCTCCAGTATCGGTCAGATAGGGTCGGCCGCATCATTGTGGTGTGCTGCGTCCTGCACAACATAGCCCAGCAGAGGGGCGATGTGCCGCAGGCAGAGGAGGGCGGAGTGGAGGAGCAGCAGGAAGAGGCCCAGTCCTCCCCAGATGAGGGGGATGGGGGCAATGGTCAGGGCAGACGGGGTAGACACAGGCGGGTGGCTGTCCACCGTTACCGGCTGGCCCAGCGGGCACGGGACAGACTGATAGACGCCCGCTTCACTGACTAGATGGGCGTGGGAATCGGGTAGTATGGCCACAGACCGCACACCATGGCAACAGCCGACCACCCACACCCCCCACCCATCCACCCACCCAGCACCCTCACACCCCTCCCCAACCCCACCCACCCCACCCGCATGCACACCACCCCCCCCCATTGCCGATCCACCGGCGGCACAACGGGCCGGGCTCACACAGTTGCGGGTGGACGCGTGTCTATCGCAGGCCATGGAGGATGATGACAACCCGCCCTGCGATGAGCTCCTGGCTCTACATCGTTGGACTATGTCTGACCCATGGCCACAGTACCACCATCCACCCGGACCATCCCTGCATGCGGCTGTGACACTGCAGCGCACGGTCCCGTCCTCTGCCCGGGGGATGTTGATGGCGGCCCAGGGGGAAGGGGGCAGACTCACCTGGGGCTGAGGTAAGACCACCCCTCACACACACACTTGCGCTCAACGTACATGACACGCCCGCACACTTTGGACAGAGCACAAAGGCAGCTTCGGTAGGTGTAACATTGACTTTAATAACCAAAGGAGTTCATGCACGTGCCCTAGCCCCTAAAACTCATCTGTGCCCTGCACCCGTGCCAACTTACTCAGTGTCTAATTGCTTGGCCTTACGGGCCCTTTGACTATGTCTACGTGGTTCCCCAGGCGGTACAGCAGAACTGGAGTTGGACTCCTGTGATTCCTGCCCTCTGACACTGGATCCCTTTGGCGGCCGTTTCCTGGGGCGTCCTGGCCTAGATGGGCCAGGCTGCGGCCCGGTGCATGGGATGGCGAGCTGCCAGCCTGTCCTGCCCGTTGCCCACCCGATGCACCTGGGACGGAAGGGGGGGAGTCCGAGGTGTCGCGGTGTACCGGGACCTCCCCTACAGATGGAGCCGGGACGGACCACACCACCTCCTCCTCCCTCGGGATGCCCGATGGCCCCCAGGCCTCTACATGGGTGGGGGATGCGAACAGACTGGCCATCTGACGCCCCCCCGACATCTGGCGCTGCCAGTCCTGGAGGCCCGTGCTGGTATCGACAGGGGTCTGCAGGTTTGCAGCCATGGAGCCCAGGGTGTTGGCCAACCCTGTCTGTGACAGTGCGACGCCGGCTCGCACATGGCCACTGGCGCCGATGCCCTCGGCGATGGCCTGCTGAGACTGGGCCATGGCCTGCAGAGACTGGGCCATGGCCTGCTGAGACTGGGCCATGGCCTGCAGAGACTGGGCTGTGGCGTTGAGCGCCTCTGCCATCTGGCGCTGGCACTGGCTCATGGCCTCCTGTGAGAGGGCAGCCATTTCCTGGGCCACAGACGCCGCCTGCACGGAAGGCCCCAGGCCTCGCAAACCGTTCCCCATGTCTGACACCGTCGCAACCATTGCCTCCACCGCGGACGCCACCCGTGTGGTGTCGGCCTGGGTGGCACGCATGACCGGGACCACTCCCAGCTCCTGGATGCGGGTGGACTCCTCCACCTGCGACCGCAGCCGCCGCAAGCCGGCCGTCACCCTCTTCGCTCGTCTCCGGGTCGGTGGTTGCATCGGATCTATGTGTTAGTGTGGTAACTGCAGGAACCCGGGATCCATCTGGGCGGCAGATGTTCGCTTGGCCTGGGCTGCCCTCCGACCACCCGGTCCCTCTGCTGCTCCTACCTCCACCTGCTGTACCGGGACGGCTGTGTTGTGCGCACCAGTGAGTGTACCAGACGCCTCATCACTAAAGTGCCCAACCGTGGTGAGTGTTTCTGCGATGGTGGAGGGTGTTGGTGACAGCAGTGGCGTTGTGTCGTGCTCTTCGTCCCACTCTGACTCCATGGCACTTTGGGATGGGGGTTCGTCTCCACCCATCCACTCTGAGTCACTGACCGGTATTTCGTCTTCCCGGGTAGGGGTGTCCTGGGTAGTGCTGTCCCGGGTAGGGGTGTCCTGGGTAGTGCTGTCCCGGGTAGGGGTGTCCTGGGTAGTGGTGTTCCGGGTAGGGGTGTCCTGGGTAGTGGTGTCCTGGGTAGTGGTGTCCTGGGTAGTGGTGTCCTGGCTCGGATGTGACGGGGGCCTGTGGCTGTCCCCCTCATCGCTGGGTGGTCGCTCCCGCACGTGACGGGGGTGTCGTCTCCCTGTTGCTCCAGGTCTCTCCGTCTCCCGTGGTGTGCGAGGGGCATCCTGCGGGCGTCGCATGCTGGAGGATGCGGGTCTCTCCGTCTCCCGTGGTCTCCGAGGGGCATCCTGCAGGCGTCGCATGCTGGAGGGTCCGGGTCTCTCCGTCTCCCGTGGTCTCCGAGGGGCATCCTGCAGGCGTCGCATGCTGGAGGGTCCGGGTTTCTCCGTCTCCCGTGGTCTCCGAGGGGCATCCTGCGGGCGTCGCATGCTGGAGGGTCCGGGTCTCTCCGTCTCCCGTGGTGTGCGAGGGGCATCCTGCGGGCGTCGCATGCTGGAGGGTCCGGGTCTCTCCGTCTCCCGTGGTCTCCGAGGGGCATCCTGCGGGCGTCGCATGCTGGAGGGTCCGGGTCTCTCCGTCTCCCGTGGTGTGCGAGGGGCATCCTGCGGGCATCGCATGCTGGAGGGTGCGGGTCTCTCCGTCTCCTGTGGTCTCCGAGGGGCATCCTGCGGGCGGTGTGCTTCTGCGGGGATGGGTGCCTGGACGTTTGGTCCTGCGATACACAATGAAGCATGCATGGTTAGACATCAGGCAGTGATCAGGTGATACGGGGGAGGGGGATATAGGGGAGGGGGGCTATGGGGACGGGCTGTCCGTGGCTCACTTGCTGGTGGGCCCCCGACCTCTGCATCAGCAACCTCCCGGTCCTCAGGTCCGCCAGCCAGTTCCAGGGCCCTTTCCTCGTGTACGGTCAGTGGCCTCTCATCAGCGGGCCCTCCTCCAGTCCTCACATGCTCCCTATTGTTGTGTGCGCGCTTCTCCTGTGGGGGTGGGGGGTGGGGGGTGGGGTGGTGGCAGGGGTAAAAGGCAACAGTGTTAGGCAGGTATATGAATGCACGCCATCGGTTGCGCGTGCATTGCAGAGGTTAAGGTTAGGGCTGGATTCACTTGGGGATATGGGGGATATGAGGGATATGGGGGAGGGGGGATATGGGGGAGGAGGGATATGGGTGAGGGGGGATATGGGGGAGGGGGATATGGGGGAGGGGGGATATGGGGGGATATGGGGGAGGGGGGATATGGGGGAGGGGGGATATGGGGAAGGGGGGATATGGGGGAGGGGGGATATGGGGGAGGGGGGAGGGCGGATATGGGGGAGGGGGGATATGGGGGATATGGGGGAGGGGGGATATGGGGGAGGGGGATATGGGGGATATGAGGGAGGGGGTATATGGGGGATATGAGGGAGGGGGTATATGGGGGATATGGGGGAGGGGGATATGGGGGATATGGGGAGGGGGGATATGGGGGATATGGGGGAGGGGGGATATGGGGGAGGGGGGATATGGGGGAGGGGGATATGGGGGATATGGGATATGGGGGAGGGGGATATGGGGGATATGGGGGAGGTGGGATATGGGGGAGGGGGATATGGGGGAGGTGGGATATGGGGGAGGGGGATATGGGGGAGGGGGATATGGGGGAGGGGGGTATGGGGGAGGGGGGATATGGGGAGGGGGGATATGGGGGAGGCTCACCCTGCCTGCTCTGACGAGGTCGTTCACCTTCTTGTGGCACTGGGTGCCTGTCCGTGGTGTCAGGGCCACAGCGGTGACGGCCTCTGTCACTTCCCTCCACAGACGCCGGCTGTGGCGTGGGGCAACTCTGCGGCCATGCCCGGGATACAGGGCGTCCCTCCTCTGCTCCACCGCGTCCAGGAGCGCCTCCACATCGCGTGACTCGAACCTCGGGGCTGAGCGACGGCCAGCCATCCAGTCGGGTGTTGCGGTCAGGTGTTCCGGTTGGGTGGGGGGGAGCTGCGCGTATCCCTTATGAGCCGTCACGCCGTGCAGCGCGTATGACGCTGCACGGCATGAACCACTGCGCAAGCGCGGATCCCGTTACGTCGCTGCTAGCCCATTTCGGGCCGGAGACTATCGTCCCATTTTTATGACGTGACGCAAGTGGGATTTGCGCCGTTTTTTGCGCCGATCGGCGGACTTTCCGCCGATAACGGAGAATTTCGCCCAAGATTGCTGACGTAAAGTTGCCCCGAACTTAGTCTGTCCAATTTCCAGTCCAATACATTTAAATGCACCGGAAGCCTGACTTCCAACCCTGAATTCTTTCCTCAAACCAGAGATTACAATAGCTTCAAAATCACTAGTCCCACCCCACAAAAAAATCATCGACATGCATCATAAAAATGCCAGAAAGATTTCCTTTATAGTGCCAGTAAAACATTGCAGGATCTGCTTTCAACTGGCAACAGCCTAACTTTTAACAAAACTGACCTCACCGAAAAATACCAGACTCGAGATGCATCATTTAATCCATATACACATTTGTTCAACTTCCAGAGTACCCCTTCTGTGTTAGCTGCTTCTTTAGGAGGACGGAGAAAAATGTCTCTCTGGAGCTGATGCGCGTGCAAAAAAGGCAGCTTTTATATCTATAGATTTGCATTCCCATGCCTTTGTGGCTAATAGAGCCAAGAAGATCTTTAAAATAACCTTTCCTGCTGTCGGTGAATCTACCCTTAAATCCTGATCTTCTAAGTTTTCTTCAAATCCCCTTGACACAAGCCTGGCCTTTGCCTTATAAGTTCCATTCGGAAGAACCTTTTGCGTGCAAATCCATCTGTGGGATAGGGCTCTTTGTCCCCTATCCGGTACTTCCGTGTATACCCCAAATTCACTCCAACTATGCAATTCTTGCTGTTTAGCTTCTTTGATAACTTTTTCATCTAATTTATTTGAAGCCACCAAAATCTCACGTGCATGTGGGCTTCTAATCCTATTAGTATTCATAGTCTTACTCATGTTCCGAGATCTTGATAAACTATGTCCCCTCTCCCGCCTGGTATCTCGTTCTGTACTGCTACTGCTTGATCTTCCCCTTCTGCTGTGGGATGTCCTTTCAATAGTTCATGACCTTTTCCTGCGAACCTGTTCACTATCCGATGTACTATCTGAACTGGCACTGCGTTTCTGTGCCCTCCATTTTTGAACTTTGTTTTCCCAATCCATTGTCTTGACTCCTTCCCCTGAATGCTGTACATTCAACCAATGTTTGTACTTTCCAGTGGCCTTCCCTGCTCTACTAATAACAGTTACATCCTTCCATTGACTAGACCCTTCAGGCAAGTCTGTCACTTTTGTACCAACTTTTGGCAGTTGCCCTTTCGGAAAAATGGCCTGTTCTAATTCATCAGAAATGTTGTGTTCCTCCACAGAAACCCTGTCTATATCAGTTAATTGGTCCTCATAGTTCTGTAACACATGCGTACTAGATGACTCTGGTTCCTTGTCATGTCTGTCTGCTCTGTCTAAATTTGAAAATTTGTAATCTGTACCCATTATCCTTGATGAATGTACCCTAACAGTTTGATTACCTTGATGCAAAATAATTGTTTTGCCATCTATGCCTATGATCTTCCCTGGGCCTTTCCATTCATTAGAATTGTCTCTCTTATAGTATACCATGCTTCCTTGCTGAAAAACAGCATCTGATGGCCGTACGTTATGTCTTAAAGCTCTGCGAATTCTTTCAGAGACTTCTGCTTCCAAAAAAGCTTTTCTACTGCTATGTAATGCATTTAAATGTTCAGCAAAACCAGAGCTAATTGTACTACCCTCCCAAGCTGGAGGCTGGTCATCCAAAATGGACGGAATTTTAGGATTTCTACCAAACACTAATTGATAAGGACTATAGCCCCCAACCATCTGCAATTAATTATTTGCATGTACTGCTCATGCTAAAGCTGAATTTAGCCTGCAATTTGGTTGATCTGCCAAAATTTTCCGAAGCATGTCATCAATGACAGCATGATTTCTTTCACAGACACCATTACTAAATGGGCTTTCTGCAGCCATATTCATAACTCTGATATTCATGTTTTCACACATATCCCTAAACTCATCATGAGCAAATTCTCCCCCATTGTCCGTAAGGAATTTTGCCGGTGGACCCATTCCTGTCCCTATCCATTTTTCCACGATTTGATCCAGAATTACTCTCTTTTCTTTACTTCGTACAATCGTTGATTGACTAAATCTGGTTGCTAAATCTGCAAAATAAATATATTATTTGCTTTATCCCAGATCTTAAGGTCCATGGCCACAATGTTGTTAAAATCCCTGGCCAAAGGTAGGGTAACTATCGGTCGTGCTGATGGCCTTCTGTACTTCCTACAAACTTCACAGCGGTCACTAACCTGTTCTATCAGTTTTGTATAGTCGTCATCCCTTACCCCTGCATCCTTTAATACATTTTTAAGCCTCCGAGGAGACGGATGTGCAAATTGCCTATGCAGTTTTCATACCACAAGCTTTTTATCAGCTAAAGTCCCATTTCCAACTGCCAATAACACATCCTTATCCACTCTACTTGAAATATTATTTGTCAGTAATGGAATACAATAAATTGTGTAAATTGTAAGTCCACCGTCTTTCCAAAAACTGTTGCCTTATCCTGTTCCATATCCAGTTTCATGTGTGTTTTCTTCATCGACGGTCTGCTCAAAAGCAAAGGTATCTCACTTGATACAACATCCGTGCTAATGAAATGATTCACCCCGGCAATATTGCAAGGGATCACCACTCTTTTCAGCGACTTCAGAGTATTATCATCCCCAAACCTGAAACTTGTGGAACTTTCAAATTCCTTAACATTGTTATGATTTTCAGCATTCAAAGAGTCCAGGTAACATTTTAACCAGTCAATTCCACACACAGTAGATGTGCAGCCACTGTCCAATACAGCACAGTTGAAGGATTCTGAAACCAACACCCTCATTACCGGCGTACAACTGCTTGTCAATAGGACAATGCCTTCTTTCTGGTCACTATCTTTTTCCTCTTCTGACTCTTCCGTGTCATGTGTCGCTTCAAACACTCTATCATAACGAGTTGGACAGGTGAAAGCATAATGGTATTGAGAGTCACATCGAAAACATCGATTTATCATGCCCCGTGCATTTCTGGGGTTCATCTTCCTATTGTAGGTTCTAACTAGGTTTCTGTCTTCATAATTTCCTTGTCTCGGTCTCCTTCTATAGTCTTGGGCCCTGTTCGTAGCCATATGATTTCACCATCCTGTTAGTAGTGTATCTTCCATTTTCTGCCTTATTGCAGGCTGACCTATTTGGGTTATCAGAGCCATCAGAATCGAATGTTTTCCCAGAAACCTTTGTAAAGATTTTGTCATCTGTTCAAATAAGGTATCCTTATCAGTAAACTGAACTCCTGTAAAAACCAGGAGCCTATCCATATTGCTCACTCTAGCACAGTCAAGTAATTTAAAGGCCCACACAGGCTGTGGAAATTCCAGATTATGTTTCTGCAGCCTTTTATATAGTCTGCCAAATTCCATTATATAGTCTTCCATGGAGATATCCTCCATTTTCCGGAACTTCTCAAAATTCGACCATGCTTCATACGCACTTAACAAGTCATCTTTCTTATAAATCTTATCCATATAATGTAATAAAGTCTTCAGACCTTCTTCTGAGTCTAACTCTTCCAATTCCAGCTCAGAAAGCACTTTGTTTCGGATTTTACTGCCATATGGGAAAGAAAGAGCCAATGCCATACCTTGTTTTCTCTTTCCCAAAGCAGTTACCTTAGTCCACATAACTACTGCACTTCTCCATTGGTCGTATGATTCCCTTTCAGAAAATAAGGGAGGATAGTCATATCCAGCCATCTTTATCCTCGGTTCAGCCATATATCCCTTTTTTTTTTTCTTTTCTCACTCACTCCTTGGTTTGATCTGGAAAAGTTCTATCTTTCAACCCTTCACATTTACACAGCAACCATCCTGTGCTACCAATTGTTATATGTTTTAGTTGCTGTGATATGAAGAGTCTAAAGTTCTGTTCCTTTTTCACAAACATACATTTATTTCATTCCAACAGCCTTTGCACAAAACTCTAACTATACATCACCTGACAGAGGCCACCTGAAGCCCCATTACATATCCGTGTCAATTAATGGATACTTAACATAAATGAGACAACTAATTGCAATGTCTCTTAACCCATTACTTAACATGGTGGAGGCAGAGGCCCTCATAACATTTAAGAATGGACAGCACGGTGGCACAGTGGTAGCACTGCAGTCTCACGGCACCGAGGTCCCAGATTTGATCCCGGCTCTGGGTCACTGTCCGTGAGGAGTTTGCACATTCTCCTCTTGTTTGCATGGGTTTTGCCCCCACAACCCAAAGATGTGCAGTGTAGGTGGATTGGCCATGCTAAATTGCCCCTTAATTGGAAAAAATTAATTGGGTACTCTAAATTCAAAAGAAAAACAACATTTAAGAATTATTTAGATGTGCACTTGCGATCCCAAGGCATACAAGGCTATGGAACAAGTGCTGGGAAATGGGGTTGCAATACTTAGGTGGGTGTTTTTGACTGATGCAGACACTATTTTCTGCCGAATTACTCATGGTTATTATTATTAATAACAATTAATTGTGTTTACAAGGGCCTTTTCTGTGCAGTATGATTGTATGATTCTCTGAATCTAGGATCTGGAATTCTTTGGTGGTTTATGTCGAACGGGTTAAATGGTTTGAACCTTAACTCATGGGTACCTGGATCCTCAAATACGTTTTAAAAGGTCAATAGAAAAGGCCCAAGAGTCAGGTCAATGCTTTGCTGGAAACCACCTCGAAAACTGGTCAGATGGAAGACATTCTTTTAAAACTGACTGGAATAAATTGCAAAGAACAACAATTAACAGTCAAGAATATGGATATGTAAATTAACCCACCTGTTGTTCCACCCCCACACCTTCACTTTGTTCTATAAAGTGGCTCATGTTAGGCCTAATCCAAACTTTAGCCTGCCTGTTCTTAACCTGTTGGGACTTACCTGTTAAGTATTTCCAACATTTCTAGCTTTGAGTTTACATTTGGCTTGGCATTCACCATTACCTTGCTGGTCTCCTCTTAATTCTGTGGTAAGGCCACAGCTGGATTACTGTGTGCAATTCTAGGCGCTATATTATCGGAAGGATGTGATTGCACGGGAGTGGGTGCAGAGGTGATTCACCAGGATGTTGCCTGAAATGGAACATTTAAGTTTTGAAGAGAGGTTGGATAAGCTTGGGTTGTTATCGCTGGAGCAGAGAAGATTGAGGGGCGACCTGATCAAGGTGTACAAGATTATGAGGAGCATGGACAGGGTGGATGGGGAGCAGCTGTTTCCCTTAGTTAAAGTGTCAGTTACGAAGGGATACAATTCAAGGTCAGGGGCAGGAGGTTTAGGGGGGGTTTGAGGAAAAACGTTTTTACCCAGAGGGTGGTGACGGGTTGAAATGCACTGAACAGGAGGGTGGTAGAGGCCGGTTGCCTCACATCCTTTACAAAGAACCTAAATGAGCACTCGGCACATCATAATATTCAAGTCTATGGCCCAAGAGCTGGTAAACGGGATTAGGTAGGCAGCTCAGTTGTTTTTCATTCTGGGCTGCAGACTCGATGGACCAAAGGGCTTTTTCAGCACTGTGATATCCTGTGATTCTGATTCTGTGATTCTGTTTATTGCAGTCACCGCCTCAGCCTTAGTTTTCAATTGAACCGTTTTCTTTGCTAATCGGCCTATTGACTTTTTGGTCCTTTCATACATGTCCTGGCATTCCCTAAGAAACGTTTAGGGACAAAGGACACCTGGATATTCTGGCAAAGTTGTAGCCACTGCCACACCACCTAGCAGGCTGGTGGACTTTACTTTGAGTGATTCTTAGTGCATTCAGACTCTTCGCTCTCTGATCTCCCCGATAATTAATGAGACTGGAGCATTGGCTTCAGTGACAGTCAGAAGTTTTTTGTTCTTGATTCATATGTTGAGAGTTGGTGTTGTAGATGGTGTTTCAGAGTATGTCCTATTTTACTTCTGCACTCTGTGTGGGAATGCCAGAGAGCACCTGTTCAATCGGGTTGAGACACTGTTGATTATCCTCTGGGTAGCCAGCATTGCTGTGTTGAAACAAGGGCAGCATTTCTGTGTTGAATGAAAAGTCTCTGAGGATTGTATCCTAACTCTGGGGTACGCCAGGGAATAATCAGAGCTGTGGTAGATGTGTGTGTTCAGAGTGCTGTTTGTTCGGAGTCACCTCTAGTGATCATCAGATCCAGCTGGTGTCAATGCCTGATCTTGAATGTTTCCATTCTTGCCTGGTTTGTTCTGAAACACCATGTTAGTTCAACACAGCTCGTGGCAGCACAAAGGCTCACGTGGTCTCTGACTGTCCTCGTTCACCTTTCCTGGCTGTGATTCCTGAGGCAAGAGGGCCATGCCACATGGCCCATGTCCATTCTTGTGTTGAAATCCACCTGCAGGTATCGATGTTCCGACAAAGGGATTCGGCTGATTGCAGTGTCAGGCTCCTATAGAATTGGGTTTTCACCAACTCAGAGGTCCTGGAGTGCACAAACTCCCATCAACACACACTCATTGCTATGCCAACACTGTCTGCACTGGCTTGACTATATTCATCAGATGCTTGATGGCTGTATGCCCAGAAACATTCTGTACTGTGAACTGACCACTGAGGCACAACCTTCTGGATATCCCTACCTTCACTAGAAGGACACTGTCAAGTGAGATATGAAGTTGGTGGACATTGGCTTTGATAACTGGGAGCAGACACCGACGCCATGATTGCTTGAGGCTAACTATCTGGAAGGGCATTGGAAGAGGTGAGCAGAACTGAAAAGCACAGAAGAGGGCCCAGAGATGCGAGCAAATTGCACACTTTCTCAGTCCACTCACTTCCTTTGCTGTAAATGTTTCAGAGACTGCCAAGTCAGATTGGTTCCACCCAGGTGATGTCTCGGCATTGACCACCATGGTGCAAACCATCGTCTTACAAGATGGAAGGCTTCCACTCCATTGGAATTCATGTGCAACTGAAGTTTTTTAGTTCTAAACTTATGTAGAATTAATATGCCACTGCTCATCCAACCTGCACATCTTCCCTTTATTAAAAATACTAAAATTGAAAATCCATTTCAAACCTTTTGACAATAAACTCATTTTGTAGAAGATTTGAACTCTGCGATTCAATTTGGGGTGTGTTTTGTGAGGTACCTGAATGATGATCTACCAATGTTGAAGAGAATAGTCAAAAGGAAATTAAGAAGTAATTCAATAGTTAAACTTGAGTTTAAAGAGCCTGATGATTGTGGGAGGAAGGAAACATTTGGGAAGTCTCTGTAGATCTGTAGACTTGTGAAAGAAATACTATTGATTGCGGTATGCAAGTTTTTACAATTCCAGTTGATGTTATAACTTGCCGGGAAAATCCCAGCATGGAATCCTGGCTGAAAATACTTTTTTTCATAAAAAATTAAGGAACAGAGTCATAGGTCAACCAATTAGTTTTAACAACAAGAAAAAAAAACATTTCTTCAACATGAAAAGTTGGATTATTAGACAATACTCCTTTGCTCCCCCCTTAGCTTAACAAATACACACAGATTTAACGATTAACATGGATTACAAAGTACATTTTATGCTTCAATGGTCTCAATAAAACAAAAAGTCCCCTTTAAGCACACAAGATGGCTGTGGTCAAATACACACTCTGCTCTGAATCCAAGTTCGTCTGTGGATTTCCCCCAGAATCCCCCCATATGACTGCATCGAGGGCCGAAGGGCCTCTTCTGTTCTATGTTGCATGAGAGTTTCCAAACTCCACTCCCAAGAACACACTTTAAAATCTTCTCTCATAAGTATGCTTTCCATTCGTGGTTTGTATTCTGAAATCCAGACCAGGTTTTCTAAATTACTTTTTTAAACAAAGCTTCCACTCCATTTTTATCAGCGAATCCAATCCAGGATTTCACACCAACCCCTTTAGGATTTCTTTATCTTGACTGCTGTACAAACCATTCACAATTGCTTTAACTCTCAACTCTCAGATTGTATTAAAATTACATCAAACATTTCATCTACCTCTGAGGTCTGCTGTCCCACTTTAAATCTAGTTACTGCAATTGTCTCTTTAACTCACTTTGTGTACTCTTCCTTGAATTCTTCTGAACAATAACTTGGTTTCCGTTCAATTAACTTCGGGGGTGAAATTCTCCGGTATCGGCGCGTTGTCCGCCGGCCGGCGCCAAAAACGGCGCAAATCAGTCGGGCATCGCGCCACCCCAAAGGTGCGGAATCCAAAGCAAAAGTGCTGGCGCCGGACTAACTTCCGCCCCGCCAGCTGGCGGAAAAGGCCTTTGGTGCCCCGCCAGCTGGCGCGGAAATGACATCTCCGGGCGGCGCATGCGCGGGTGCGTTAGTGGCCGCTCACGGCAACACCGCGCATGCGCTGTGGAGGGAGTCTCTATCACGTCCGCCATTGTGGAGACCGTGGCGAAGGCGGAAGGAAAAGAGTGCACCCACGGCACAGCCCCGCCCGCGGATCGGTGGGCCCCGATCGCGGGCCAGGCCACCGTGGGGGCACCCCCAGGGCCAGATCGACACGTGCCCCACCCAGGACCCCGGAGCCCGCCCGCGCCGACTTGTCCCGCCGGTAAGAGAGGTGGTTTAATCCACGCTGGCGGGACAGGCATCCTCGCAGCGGGACTTCGGCCCATCCGGGCCGGAGAATCATGGGGGGGGGCCGCCAACCGGCACGGCGCGATTCCCGCCCCCGCCGAATCTCCAGGGCCGGAGAATTCGGCAACCGGTGGGGGCGGGATTCACGCCAGACCCCGGCGATTCTCTGACCCGGCGGGGGGGTCGGAGAATCTCGCCCCAGGTGTCTTAAACATTCTTTCTGTCCCAATTCCCTGGTTATCCAGACTGCATTTTGTTCCTCAGGAAGCTTCTTTGTCATGTCAGAGTTGAGAGCTGTTCATTCCCCGTGTCCAGTCTCCAACTGCCCACAAATTCAGTGTAAATGAAAACTCAAAAGCTTCTCTATCTTACAAGGCCCCAGTTGCTAATCAACCACTGCTGGTTTATTTAATCTTCACGCCTTAGTTCTCTCTAAGCACAACAGAAACATAGTTGGAACTTAACAAACTCCCACACATACAAACACCTTTGTTCAACATGGATCTAACTGTAGCTTTTACCCTTCCAGGCACAGAAACATTAAAGTAAACACACTTATAACTATACCTTATTCCTGATGTTTACCAATACACATATGAATCCCTTAAAACTACCTTTGTTTTCCTAACAAAATAAACCCTAGGTATAAGACAACACCAGGTACCAATAGGCCTATTCTCAGCATAAAAGTCAGTCCTCCATTTTACAGCAAATAAATGTGTATTTAAGACTATACTTGTACTGGAGTAGGCCTCCACTTTTCAGCTTAATAAGCTGACATGTGGGACCAAGCAGGCGATAGTGGTCATTTTGCCAAGGAGATGCATGGAAGTTTAAGACTCGCCCACATAGAGTAGACCACATATGGTGACCAATGAACATAAATCTGCAAAACAAATGAAGAGAGATGCTAGTTTCAAGCTACAGGTTAGAACATTTGCTTACTCGTCAAATAACCGTGCTGCAGCAAGGAAGTTCAGCGTTCATGAAAAACTGGTGTGAAATGGAAGAAGGAACCTGCTCTGAAGGAGCTACTCGAGCAAATGCCGCTGATCTTGAGAAACTTGGGGGGGGAAAGTCTCCCAAGCCCTTGCTGGCAGGTCCAATGGCAGGCAGTGGGGGGGAATTCAGCGAGACCCCAAGGATCAGTTTCACAACAACGTGAATTTCCCACGGAATGTTCCACTGGTGCTCACCACAGCGGATCAGGAAACCCGCTGGAAACTGATTTGCATCCCGCTAACGAGATGCAGATGAAGACTCAACCGGAGTTTTCTCTGCACACCGGATGTGGGAAAACGCGTCGGTGCAAAACACGAATGGAGCAATGTGGTGTGCAGGTGTCGGGATTCACCTGCCTGGGGCTGCCCCCAGAGTATGGAATGGAGGCCACCAGCAACCCTGGATCCTGACACACCACGGAAGTGGGTGGGGGTAACATCTACAGGTGGGCATTCCAGCATTAGTGTCCTCGAGGAGGTCCATCATCCATCCGGTCTCAGAGTGCTCCTGGAGATCCATCATTTTCAGGAGGTCCAAATTCTTTCTTCAACAGGAGGTCAATGATGTAGGGCACCTTTTCGATATGGTGCCCAGGCACAATGGCGGAATATGCGCCATCAGGCCTGTCCCGCCACAGAATATGGTGGACGGAGGTAGGAGGGTTGGGAGGGGGTCGTCTAACATTCAGAGTTTAACCTGTAGATGTGTGCCTGAACAAACCATCCAAGGATCATGTTTGCGCTGAATGGAATAGATGGATGGTTGATGGAGAAAAACCCTTCTCAAAAAGAATGGAAATATGCGCGATGCCCCTGTTGATGTCTTGTGTGGTTTCAAAGAATCACAGAATCCCTGCAGTGCAGAAAGAAGCCAATCCAAACCATTAACTCTGCACCGATCCTCCGAAAGAGCACCCTACCTAGGCATACTTCCCTGCCCTATCCCCATAACCCCACCTAACCTGCACATCTTTGGACAATAAGGGACAATTTAGAATGGCCAATCCATCGAATCAGCACATCTTTGGACTGTAAAGGAGGAAACCGAAAGGCCCGGAGGAAATCTACGCAGACATGGGGAGAATGTGCAAACTTCACATAGTCACCCAAGGTTGGAATTGAACCCGGGTCCCTGGCATTGTGAGGCAGCAATGCTAACCACTGTGCCATCATGCCGCCCAACACTGTGAAGCAGTTGGTCTAAATAAATGCCGAATACCTAATTCAATGGATGGAGAGCAAGATCGTTTGTTGTGCGCGGGTAATTATGAAACTAAAAGTGTCGCATCTGATCCAGAGTGGGATCCATAACCATAACCAAATTGACTCTGGAGGAATTTGATGAACGCTTTGGGTTTGATGCCAAATGCGATAAATTTAAGTTTTTAAAACGTTACTGTAATGTTTCAAACTATCCTTGTAGAATTATGTAATTAAATATAATGTGATATTGATTCAGCTTGACTTACATTTTTATTCCCACGTTTCACAATGGTGACCACATCCATGAACACCGGTTCACATCTAATGCTCAGCATATAAGTGGACGCCTGTTTTTGGAAAGATTGTTCAAAGCTTCAAAGGTCAACTTAACCGCTACAGATCAGAGACGACCAAATATTAAATATCGGATTAAACCTACGTTTGATATTTCTTTTTGTGCAAAGGAATGTTGAGGAGCACTCAAAATGATGAGGTGGAATCTGGCAGACAATTTTTAAAAAAAAACTACTAAACACTGACCCTTACAGAAGCTGCCACATTACCTTCCAGAAGCAGATAACTCAAAAACAGCCCAGCACGTTGCCCTATGATGTACGAAGACCAGGAATCAGACTGAGAGTACGGCAGACACAGACTTTTCATCACCTAAGTTGCAGTTCACTCAACAATCATTCACTTTTACACCAGGTTACAAGCTATACGCAGGGGAATTTGGAAATCGCTGTGGGGGAAAAGAAAGCGATAAAAACAGATGGGGATATAGAACCATGTTTCCCTCTCACTGACTGTTTCAATTCATAGCCGTTTATTTGGTGCATTTTCTGGTATTTTGCAATTCTGGTTCTCGGGTAAAAAGTATTTATTTTAATGGCGTGATCACAGATATTTTAAGTGCGACCATAAACATGGCATGGACTTCAATACAACTTTGTGGGTGAAGATTAAATGGGTTAATGCCTACTGAAATAATGTCAAATAAACCTGTTGAGCATTAAGCCTTTGTTGCTCTTTGAAAACATCAGAAAGCTTTATTTTCTTGTATTGGAAATACGAGCCATTGCATGTTGCCATTATTCAACGATTGACGTGCACGAAAACACAATCTGCAGGAACAGTCTTCGGCCACTACATTTTATAGCCCTAGATTGGCCTGCAAACCAAGGACTGGACGCATTCACTCTGCCTCACATCATCCTGCACACTAAATATGAAAGGTGGATAGGCTATGCTAAATTGTCCCCTAGTGTGCAAAGACATGCAGGTTAGGTGGGGATAGGGCGGGGGAGTAGCCTAGGTAGGGTGCTCTTTCTGAGGGTCAGTGCAGACTTAGGCTGAATTGGTTTCTTTCCGCACTATGGGGATTCTATGATTCTCTCTTAGCCACAAAGGGATCTCCACAACTTACACATGAACAAATCGGAAACAGCTTTCGAGGTTGCTGAGCATAACCAGACGATGCAGCTCACACTTGCACACGTCTGCAAACACTTCCATGTAGCTATTCCCAAATCATGTTGATTCTATCAGTTCATTGACAGGGATGCTTAAACGAAACCAGCGTGCTGGTTCTCACCATTCATATCCTCTTTACCTCAAAAAAATAAAACAGCTGCAAAGGTTTTGAAGAAAATAAATCATCACAAAAGACAGCAGCTGAGTGTGTCCCTTGGAGAAATGAAAACAAGTTTTTTAAAAGTTGCATTATTTTGCTCAAACTCTTGCGGGGATGATTGCTAAACACGCAGATCTTACGATTATTCTGCCTCAGATATGCATGTGGCCAGCAATTCGAGATAGTAATGTCTGATTCTCCTGGCTTTCGGTTCTCGGCATCAACGGGGCCGAGGTGGAGATGGTTAGCAGTTTCAAATTCCTAGGGGTGCACATCTCCAAAAGTCTGTCCTGGTCCACCCACGTCGACGCTGCCACCAAGAAAGCACAACAGCGCCTATACTTCCTCAGGAAACTAAGGAAATTAGGCATATCCACATTAACCCTTACCAACTTTTACAGATGCACCATAGAAAGCATCCTATCTGGCTGCATCACAGCCTGGTGTGGCAACAGCTCGGCCCAGGACCGCAAGAAACTTCAGAGAGTCGTAAACACCGCCCAGTCCATCACACAAACCTGCCACCCATCCATTGACTCCATCTACACCTCCCGCTGCCTGGGGAAAGCGGGCAGCATAATCAAAGACCCCTCCCACCCGGCTTACTCACTCTTCCAACATCTTCAATTGGGCAGGAGATACAGAAGTCTGAGAACACGCACGAACAGACTCAAAAACAGCTTCTTCCCCACTGTTACCAGACTCCTAAATGACCCTCTTATGGACTGACCTCATTAACACTACACCGTGTATGCTTCATCTGATGCCAGTGCTTATGTAGTTACATTGTATACCTTCTGTTGCCCTATTATGTATTTTCTTTTATCCCTTTTCTTCCGATGTACTTAATGATCTGTTGAGCTGCTCGCAGAAAAATACTTTTCACTGTACCTCGGTACACGTGACAATAAACAAATCCAATCCAATCCAGTGCCATGTGATCCAAGTGATTCATTTTGATAATCTGAAATCCTTGTTAAAAAAGGTTGATTTATTTCATTTGAAACACTGATTGATATCTTAAGATCTGACAATTAACCTGGATGGCAAAGTAGTGGGGATTTGGGGATAAACTGTATCTTTTATTATTTGTTCATGTATACCTGGCAAGGACAATGCGCTGGATTCTCCGCCCCCCCGACGTCGAAATCGCGTGCGACGACGGGGTAGAGAACCCATTTTGACACCGAAATCGGGAGCGGCGCCAGTTTTTGGATTCTCCGTCCCCTGAAAAGCGGTGTACTCTAGGAGTACACCGCGCCAAGTATCCACAGCCTCAGACCATTGCCTGAGGCTCATCCCGCGATGCTCCACCCCGACCGGCTGAGTTCCCGACGGCGTGGGTTATGTGCGCTCCCATTCGGGAACCTCGCGTGGCGGCCACAGACTCAGTCCAGCACTGCTGCAGTCGGGGAATGGCTGATCCACGGCCAAGTGGGCTTCATTTGGGGATGGGCGCACTGTGGTCGGGCGGTCCGGGGCGCCATCCACATGCGCGGCCACGGAACCGAAAATGCACAGGGTGTATCGCCAGCTAGAGCTGAGAGCTCTATGCTGCCTCCCTGCTAGCCCCCAACAAAACGGGGAATCATGGCCATTTTGCGCCAGTTATCCTGGCATAAAAGACCACTGTTTTCACGCTGGCGTGGGGGCTTAGTCTCCCAAACAGAGAATCCAGCCCATCATTTTTTACTAAACTCTAATTACCTTTGTGACGGTAGTGGTGTGGAATTCAATTCTGCTGTCATTACAGTTAGGGAATGAGTTCCAGGATTGTGATCCAACAATTATGAAGGAACAGTGATATAGGGGGCGATTACGATTCCGTGTTCGTCGTCAGCGTAAATGGTGATGCGGGTCGACAATCTTGCGAGAGTCGGGAAACGAGATTCTTGCCAGCGAGATCTTGTTTTCCCCAATTTCCCCACCCATCTCCAGTGATATAACAACTGGGTGGGAATTTCATATCCGTATATTTTACTACATTTACATATCATTAAAGGGCTGCCCAACCACATGTTTTCCCTTCCTGAATATTCATACCTCACCGACGTGACGTCATATTCACAACAGCTATATATAAACGGGAACAAGTCAAGGGAAACCTAAATGGAGCGCCAAAGTATGTATAGCCTCCTGTCACAATTTGGCACTTTCCCAGACAGTGCCCCCAATACCTGTGTGGTGGTTAGGGGGAGTACAACTTGCATGGTAGGGGGGAAGGGGGAGGTGTTTTATCAGTCCTGATGGTGGCACCCTTTAAAGATGGCACCCAATCTCTGTGGACATGATCTTGTCAGCTTTATCAGGCCCCGCCCCGGCAGGATGAAGGTGCTATCCATGCCCTCAGATTATCAGTCCATGGAGTGTCAGAATATCTGGTTTGAAAACTCTGCTGTACGTCTGGGAGGAAACATGCCGGTTTTTAGGCAGAACCTGACACTCGGACAAATTTGGGTAAAATTCCAACCATAGTTTCAAGTCAGGACCTCGAGGAGTGTGCGAGAGGATTTTGAAAACAGCGCGAGAATTCAAGGAGAAATCGGAGTACTAGCTTGGAGTTTGAAGCACCTCAGGTGACGTCAGGATTCAAAAATGACGCAGAAAAATTTGAAACTGACTGGGTGAGTACAGTCGAGTAGGTATTTCCTCTTTTATTGCTTATAGTTTGTAAGATCTATTTTTGTGGTGTATTTATAATGTTATATTATTCATAGAGTCATAGTTACAGAGTGCTGCGGTGACGAGAACAGGAAAGAAGAACCCAAAAGAAATTGATATTATTTGAGTTTAAATATCTTCAAAAAAAGCTTAATTTAAAGGGGTGTGTCACGACAGGCAGGCTCAAAGCTGTGGTGTGCTCCTCCTGTTTTATGTGGGAAGTTTGGAACATTTCCAGTATCCGGGGCCAGCATGTCAGCGGGAAGCGTCTCTAGCTGCAGCCCTGGAAGCTCGGTCTTCAGAGGTGGAGCAGCTCTGACAAGTAGGAACTCAAAGGTAGTGATCTCAGGATGACTACCTGTGCCACGTGCTAGTCGGAGCAGTAATGGTGGCATGAAAGCACAGTGGTTAGCACTGTTGCTTCACAGCGCCAAGTCCCCAGGTTCGATTGCCGGCTTGGGTACTGTCTGTGCAGAGTCTGCACGTTCTCTCTGTGTCTGCGTGGGTTTCATCCAGGTGCTCTGGTTTCCTCCCACAAGTCCCGAAAGTGCTGTTAGGTGAAATGGACATTCTGAATTCTTCCTCCGTGTACATGAACAGGCTCCGGAATGTGGCGACTAGGGGCTTTTCACAGTAACTTCATTGCAGTGCTAATGTAAGCCTACTTGTGACGATAAAGATTATTACATTATTATAAATGACAGTATGAAGTCTTACAACAGCAGGTTAAAGTGCAACAGGTTTGTTTCGGATCACTAGCTTTTGGAGCACAGCTTCTTCATCTGGTGAATGAAGCGGTGGGTTCCACAAACATATATATAGACAAATTCAATGATGCATGATGATACTTTCAATGCGAGTCTTTGCAGGTAATTAAGTCTTTTCAGGTCCAGATGGTGCGACTGGAGAGAGGGATAATCACAGGTGAAAGAGAGTGTGAATTGTCTCAAGCCAGGACAGTTGTTAAGATTAGCTCTTGCGATGAAAGGGATCAAAGGATATGGGGGTAAGTGGGAACAGGTTACTGAGGTGGATCATCTGCCATGATCACGGTGGACTTGAAAGGTGCTATCAAAAAGCTTTAGCGAGTTACTTCAGCAGATGGTACACTCTGCAGCCATGGTGCATTGGTAGTAGAGAGAGTGAATGTTGAAGGTGATGGGATGGAGTGCCAATAAAGTGGGCTGCTTCGGAACGCTGCCACAGAAGGGGGGGGTCACTGAATATTTTTAAGGCAGAGATGGATAGGTTCTTGTTAGGGAGGGAATCAAAGGGGGTGGATGGGAATGTGGAGCTCAAAACAGAAACCATGATCTTACTGAATGGCGGAGCAATGTCGAGGGGCTGAATTGCCTACTCCTGCTTCATATGTTGGTATGTCTTGACTTACAGGTGCAATCAAAAAAAACTATTTTTAATATTTTGGTTTTCTTTTTCTGGAATGTCGGGAAGGTGGTAGCCTATCAAACTGTTTTTGTGAAAGAATTTCAGAGAATAATTGGCTCAACGGTAGATCTCTGGTAGACTCAACAATTGAGTTGTAATCCAGAACCTTCTGAGTAAAAGAATGCCGGTGGGGAAGGATTAGTGGAGAGTTTTGCTGAGATAGGGCGAAGTGAAGCGATGGAAACATTTGGAAATGAAGAGGAGGATTTTGAAACTGGTTTGTATGGTCAGCTGGTTGAATGCACAGAACATTCTGTCACATAAAAAATATCCCAAAGCTCTGGATCAGCTAGTTTGTGATGAGTGAACACCAACATAATAGGTCCTTTGGAGGAAATAGATAGCAAAACCTTTGAGCAGGAATTCTCATGGAGAATTAATAAAACAAAATGCACTACGGTAGGAGGAGCGTGCCATATTTTCTAAAGCAAGTTGCTTCTTTTCCACATTGGCAATTACTTATCTGGAGCACATATTGTGCATATTTAATCCACCGCTGCTGAGCAAGCAAATTGGACAAAAGCGAGAGAAAGAAAGAGGGAGGCTGGAGTGGAGAGATTGAGCACTCACCCGATGTTTTACTTTTTCTCTCCCCCGTAAATGAAGGGGATGTAAGAGTCTCACTAGATACAGAAGCACTGTTCAAGCCATGGACAAAACTGGGTCTTATAGAAAGTCACGAGTCGGGCATTGAGTTTAAGGAATAGCAGCAGTGGATTCTGAATGTACAATATGTGCCCCAGATAAGCAATTATAAATGTGGAAAAGAAGCAACTTGCTTTGGAATTGTAGTGCACTCCGCCTAACATAGCACATTAAGATTGACATCTTAATTCAGCAAGCATTTATTTACGTTCTAAAGAATCTCTCCTTTACCAGTTAAGTCTACATTAATGAAGTACTCTTGAGACCTTTCTTTAAGAAGTGGTACTATTAAATTAAAATTCACTGAATCATGGTCGGAGGGGAGAAACAGGTAATTTCTCAGTCAAGTTTCAATTAAGATGTATTATTTAATGTCAAGGTCAATTACTAATGCAATGCCTGCTCAAGTGCAAAGTGTCAACTCTCATATGAGAAACTCATGTAGTTTTCCTTCTTCTCCTACTGGTTACGGCTCCACAAGTGCCTCCCAACGTTTTGTACCTCCTCTAGGTAATCACTTGTCATCACAATGAGCCTCAGTAGTCCCTCATGTCCACAGCCGGTCTGACTCTGACGCAGTTTCGATTTGCTCCTCTAGTTCTGGTTGACTCCCTTAACATTAACCAAGTGATTAAATTCCATCTGATACCAGTCATCATTCCCAAGGCTTGTCTGTGGCCCTTTAGACCTCCATTCATGCACGCAGAAGTATTTTGATTCCCCTTTGCTGAATTGAGAAGCCTTGATGAAAGACCAGAGGCTGGAGTCTCCGTTTTTGAGACTGAGTATTGACGCCGACGCAGGATTCGTGGACCTCCATGACAGCAAAACTGACACTGCACCTGGAGCGACAGTTGAGGGGCTAGCTCCAGCGCCACGTGGAATACAATCGACTCCAATGAGAAACGGTGCCGGATTCGCCGGATTTGCAATTGACACTCATGAGGGTGACAAGCTGCTGCC
Source organism: Scyliorhinus torazame (assembly GCF_047496885.1). Classification (NCBI taxonomy): domain Eukaryota; kingdom Metazoa; phylum Chordata; class Chondrichthyes; order Carcharhiniformes; family Scyliorhinidae; genus Scyliorhinus; species Scyliorhinus torazame. Next base: position 48,632,725 of record NC_092724.1, read on the forward strand.
GCATTACGCACTTCACTCCCCACACACATCATCCCAGCCAACAAGATGGCACTGGTTATGCTGGAACGCACCCATCCTGCTGATGGTTCGGCTGGGGTACCCCTCTCCCTCATCAGCCAAGGCGCCGGTTTCACAATTTTTAGAAGCACAAGTGAACCACGCTGTCGAGATTTTGGTACCTCTGAGAAGGAGAATACCACGTCAGGTCCGCTAATGAAATGCAAATGGTGTTTACTGTACGTGCGTTCGGGAGTGCATTGGCGCCGGTGTCAATGTGACGGAGAATTGAGATTTGCCGTCAAATCGACACCCGATTTCAGCATCGGAACCAATTCTCCACCCAATCACGTTTTCCGATTTTGGCCGATGGAGAATCCCGCCCCAGGGCATGAGGAGTGGGACAGTATCAGCATTTTTAAAAGTTCAGATTAAGCAAACCAGGAAAGAATGGTACAGTGACCCAAAATGATGCCTGCAGATTGGAGATGGGAATGATCTGTAGCTCAGAGCTGTGACTCTGTGAATTGAATTAGGATTGGGCAGTCTAAGCATGTGCCGTACATCTCATTTCCCAGAATGCATCATTATTCAGTCAGGCATTGAGACGCCCAATTATTTTCTGTTGTCACCTGAGCAATTTCTGCTCAGTAACATTTGAAGGAGTTTGAAAGGTGAAATTCATATAATGCATGTTTTTTTTTAAAGGGAGGGGAGACATGAGAGAAAAGGAATTGCAAAAATATGGTAACACGTGTGTTCAGAACTTAAAATCAATGCAACTCTGGGAAATTGGAAACAAGGCATGCTTTTTTCACTTAATGTTATTTCACTTTTAAAAGATAAGTCCCAGCTGAATTTTGAAAGATGTTGGCAGCAGGGTCTGAGATTAATCACAAACACCCAGAAGATGGAAACCTATGAGGTAAAGGGAAAAGGCACAGTTAAAAAGGCAACAATTCCAGGTTGTCCTCATTTTCATGGAACTTATTTTCAATTTGTGTTGGATTTTGAAAGCAAGCAAAGACTCTTAAGGAAGAAGATAAGAAGGGGAAAATCGGAGAAGTTGTAATGGGAGGGAAACTAAGGAAGGCAAGGCCAATTTCTGACACAAACTGTCTGGGCAGGTGAGTTAGATACGATCAGTGAAGGGTGAAGACGAGAATACAAGGGTGAGTGGGTTATTCAAAGAGGTGAGGGAGTGATAGGCAAGACAATTAATAGCAGGAAGGTGAAGAGTTAGGGGATTATAATTGAAGCAAAGGCATGGGAGCAGGGGCAGGGGAGTGGAGGTGAAAGACTGGGAGGAGAGCCATATTTTCATGCATGCCCAACTCTTATTGAAGCCTTTAGCCATTGGTAGGTTCTGTCCTTGCCATATCTAGCTGTACTGTCTCCCAACTAACAGAAAAGGGAAAACAGGAAGAGGACAGAGAGCAAATCAAGGAGAATGAGTGGGAAAGAGAGGTAGAAGTTGAGGTGACAAATAGAATTAGCAATACAAAAGCATTAGCTATTTAGAGATGTGTCAGAGAGTGACCATATCTGATTTACTATTTGTGACATTTTTGGAAATTATCAAGAAGTAAAAAATTTGAGTCTATTATACATCAGGGCCAGAATTTTCCGGCCATTGGAATTCTCTTTTCCTGCTGCCAGCGCATTCCCACCCATGGGTTTCCCAGCGGCGTGGGGTGGCTTCAATGGAAAATCCCATTGGCAAGCGGCGGGAGTAAGAATCTTGTTGACAGTGAATGGAGCGCCGCTGAGAAACACACAGCCGGGCGACAAATAGCTGGCAATCTGCAAAACAACCCCCGACAGTCGTGTTAAATCTCCTATTTGTAGTTTGTAGATGTTGTGCTATTAAAGGGATAGTCCAGATTAAATGCAGCTACACGTGCACTGCGGAATAACACATTCTGGCCCAGATTTTTGTTATCATGGAGAGGCTCTCCGTTGTGACAAAATGTTCTGGCAACTCGAACACGTCACTTCCTATTTTCACGGGGTGGGACTGGAGTCAGTCTCGGGTCTATGGAGGCAGCTGGCCATTTAAATCACCAGCCTCTCCACTGAAATGGAACTTTGGAATGCCAGGTGTGTAAAACTCAAGATGCAGATTCGACCAGCAAGAGGACGTCTGAACTTGTTGGTTTCATTTGGGATAGCCAGGGTAGCACTTTGGGGAGGTACGGTTGTTAAAAGTAAACATGATTGTGTGTAAAAGTGCGTAAACTCATTGGAACTGATGAAGCTGTCAAGGAACTGTCAAAGAACCTTCAAGGAGCTGCCAAGCAACTGTCAAAGAACTGCAAGAACTGTCAAGCTGTCAGAGGCTGCTAGGTGAATTGGCATGAAGGGCAAAGGCTGGTTTGTGGGGGGGGAATGGGTTGGCATTAAGTTGGCATGTGGCTATAAAGGGCCATGGGGATGTAGGTGGGGTCATGAGGTGGCATGGAGGGGCACGGGAAGTGTGTAGGGTGATAAGGAGGTTGAGGGGTGAGAGTTGGAAGACTATTTTTCATTTTAATCATTATTTAAAATCTTGAAACATCATTCCAAAGGACAGTGGTATGTCTCCTGTACAGCCTGTCTCTGCATCCAGTAGTCTCCGCACCTGTTCCAGGGGCTGGGTGGCTCAATTTCCAACACAGCCCACATCCTACTCCACCCCCAAATCGAAAATCCCAAATGGGTGGGGCCTTTTTGAAGGTCAGGTTCACGGCGCCAGGAATCCTCCAATCTGTACACACCTAACCCAGGAGCGAAAGACTGGGCCTCTGCTTGTTATGTGGTGTAATACGTCTGTCCTGAAGCATCCCACCATTCAACTTGCCATGTGTAACATTCGTTAAGACTGAAATCTCATCACTATTCAGAAAAATAATTGGAGACTAGAGATGAGGCTTTGTGATAAGGAAAGTACAACTTGCATTTATATGGTGCTTGTCAGGATGACTGAAGATCTCAAGTCACTTTACAGCCACAGAGGTACAGCATTGACGAGCATAATGTAAGAAATACAGCAGTCAATGTGTGCAGTATAAACTTCCACAAACAGCAATGTGATAATGACAAGATGATTATCTGTGTGATGTTGATTGAGTGAAAATGAGAAGAAAGGCCTGAGCACAATTATAAAAAAACAAAATGTCTCATAGCAGGGGCTGTTTAGCACAGGGCTAAATCGCAGGCTTTGAAAGCAGACCAAGGCAGGCCAGCAGCACGGTTCAATTCCCGTACCAGCCTCCCCGAACAGGCGCCGGAATGTGGTGACTAGGGGCTTTTCACAGTAACTTCATTTGAAGCCTACTTGTGACAATAAGCGATTTTCATTTCATTCAAAAGTAAGATTTATATCAGAATGGAAGATCATGGTAAACAATGACAAGTTCAAACAGGTAAACAAATTGTCTTACTTGGGAAATATGTTAACATCGAACGTGCCGACAAAAAATAAGATGCAGGATTAGAATGGTCAAAGATGCATTTGAAAAAGTCACAATACCAATGAAGAGATGCTAATAACATCTGAGACCAGACGAACTCTGCCAACCAAGATCAGGAAGAGATGGTTGGGATTTCTTGGGCAGGTAATAAGAAATCATGCTTTGGAAAATTTAAAACAAAAGCAAAACCCTGTGGATGCTGGAAATCTGAAACAGAACAAGTAAATGCTGGACAAACACAGTGGGTCTGGCAGCATCTGTGGAGACAGCATCTGTGGAGAGAGAAACAGTGTTTATGTTTTGCATCCGTATGAATCTTCTTCAGTGGTCTGAAGCTCTGAAAAAGAGCCATATGGACTGTCATAACCCCCTGGGCTAGTGCACAGTCAATTCCATCCCCACTTTACCCAGGGTCGCAACAGAAGTGAAATTAGATGTTATTTAAAATATCCGAGGTCCTTGACTGAGCCCAATAAATTGCAGTCACCAGGTTTGTAACTTTAGCACAAGAAACCTTTATTATATGCAGTATTATAATTAAACTGACAAAAATGTAACTGACAACCTAGGACCCTTTTCCCAACCCCCTGCCTTTCTAGCCACGCCCCTCTATACACACACACACAGACACACACACGTGCAAACAACTTTGAGAGAGAGAAGGGTGGTTGAGAGTTTTTTTAATCAGAGTAAAATGATGCTCTTTGGATTTAAAAATGCATCAGTTACATTTCGCCAACTCATCCATCAAGCAGTGGTCCGGATGCCTAACTGTGTGGTCTATAATAATAATGTTTATTAGTGTCACAAGTAGGCTCACATTAACACTACAACTAAGTTACTGTGAAACTCCCCTAGTCGACACAGTCCGGCGCCTGTTCGGGTACACTGAGGTAGAATTCAGAGTGTTCAATTCACCTAACACGCACGTCTTTCTGGACTTGTGGTAGAAAATTACAGCGCTCGGAGGAAACCCACGCAGACACGGGAGAACCAGTGACACGTGGAAGGAACATGTAGGACAGTTGGAGTAGTTGCTTAAACAACTGCTGTTGGCTGATTTAGTCATCAATTTGGCCAAACGTGAGCAAACCCAGTCTCTAACTGTTCTAGTATTACTGTATTTACTAATCGTACCACAGGAGGGTCGCTCTGTGAACTGTCGACCTCTTTCCCTACTTCACTCTTACTATCTCTGTCCTCTTCCATTAAATAAATGATAACATGGGATATTTTGCTTCCTTTCAATAAATAATAATCGCTTATTGTCACAGGTAGGCTTCAATGAAGTTACTGTGAAAAGCCCCAAGTCGCCACATTCCGGTGCCTGTTCAGGGAGGCCGGTACAGGAATTGAACCCGCGCTGCTGGTCTTTTTTTTTTGCATTACAAGCCAGCTGTTTAGCCCACTGTGCTAAACCAGCCCCTATCAAGCAAATATCAAGCAAATGGATGGGATCTCAGTTTAATGTCTTGTCCTCCAACAGTGTGGCACTCCTTCAATACTGCACTGGAGTGTCAACTTTGATTTTCTTTTTGTGCTCCAGCCCTAGTGCTTGGTAGGTGGCATGAAATGAAAGCAATAATGTCCTTTATTCAACTGGGACTTCAGTTTGAAGTTTGAAATGAAAGTTGTCGCTCTCTGTGATGGGGTGTTAAGGATCCAAAGCTCAGACGGTCTGAACCCAACTCTCAAAGTATCAGATCCCATCCACTTACCAACCTGCCTTGTTCAATTTATCCATTTACCTCTTGCCCTACCCACTTGCACACACAAACATTCACCCATACATTGCTCATTCACATAATGAGATACTTTACGACATTTAAACTCTTCCTACCATGATTATACGATTTGCGCCTCTAATATAATTTAGATGGGGTGCGAGGTGTAGGGTTGATCAGAGGTCACTAATCCATTTGAAAAGGTATCCTTTAATCACAATTGGGAGCCAATGATTCAGGATGTTGTTACACATAAGTTACAAGAGCAGTCTTAATTTCACACAGTTACCAGGTACTGACCATAGGAGTAGGTTTTAATAACTCCCTTTCTGCTGTGGTCTGATTTTGTTTGTCAACCATGCTGCTCCCGAAGAGGGGGAGGAGGAATTGAACCTCAGATCTGATCAAATGTCCCAGCTCTTTCTAGAAGGTCAGAACCCATACACAACAAGTAAGGCCTGTGATCACAATGGTAAAACGATTCCTTTTGGGCAATAGCATGTGTCCCAATCTTGTATGTGCCCAGTTGTTGCATAGTTCATTGAAGCTGTAGTGTCATTATGGCTGTGGTACAAGCGACATGTCTCATTTGTCCTTTTGATGATAAAATATTTTAAATTAATGATGTTTCTTCAAATTATGATTAGAAAACAAATTTAGAAAACCTCGGAACCATCATTGCACTTATCTACTGAACACGTATATAAACAATTATGCCAAATTACTCTCCACACCAAATATTTCTTGTATGATTTTATCATTTTTGTCAGCATGGCAGCGTTTCTGGAATTTCAATAAATTTGGACTGCTTTTTTCTCTTGCAGTGAGACTATTAAGTCCTTCCCTGATTACTTACAATATTACTCAAATAGATTTCAGAGCACTTTCTGGAGTGTTTCAGAAACATGCCTCATCACAAGTCTCAGTCACCGGTTCTGCACAGCAGTGGAATGTCCATTTCTCACATCACCTCTTTGCGTCCTCTCTGAGTGAGATTGTCCAATTATTTTAAAAGTTCATTTTTACAGGATGTGGACATCACTGGCTATGCCAGCATTTGTTGCCCATCCTTAATTGCCCTCGAGAAGGTGGTGGTGAGCTGCCTTCTTGAACCTCTGCAGTCTATGTAATGATGAAGATCACATAGGTTACAACACCAGGTTAAAGTCCAACAGGTTTGTTTACAATCACTAGCTTTCGGAGCGCAGCTCCTTCCTCGGATGAATGAAGAGGTGGGTTCCAGAAACATATGTATAGACAAAGTCAATGTTGCAAGGCGACACTTTGAATGCGAGTCTTTGCAGGTAATTAAGTCTTTACAAGTCCAGACGGGGCAACTGGAGAGAGGGATAATTAAAGGTAAAAGAGGTGTGAATTGTCTCAAGCCAGGTCAGTTGGTAGGATTTCGAAAGCCCAGACCAGATGGTGGGGGGGGGGGGGTGAATGTAATACAACATGAATCCAAGGTCCCGGTACAGGCCGTACTCATATGTGCGGAAATTGCCTATCAGTTTCTGCTCCGCGATTCTGCGTTGTCGGGTGTCCTGAAGGCCACCTTGGAGAACACTTACCCGAAGATCAGAGGCTGAATGCCCTTGACTGCTGAAGTGTTCCCCAAATGGAAGGGAACATTCCTGCCTGGCGATTGTCGCGCGATATCCGTTCATCCGTTGTCGCAACGTTTACATGATCTCGCCAATGTACCGTGCCTCGCGACATCCTTTCCTGCGGCGTATGAAGTAGACAACATTGACTGAGTCGCACGAGTATGTGCCGTGTACCTGGTGGGTGGTGTTTTCACGTGCAATAGTGGTACCCATGTCGATGATCTGGCATCTCTTGCAAAGGTTGCCATGGCAGGGTTGTGGTGTCGTGGTCGTTGTTCCCCTGAAAGCTGGATAGTTTGCTGCAAACAATGGTCTGTTTGAGGTTGCACGGTTGTGTCCAAGAATGCAACCGATTCTGGAGAGTAGTCCATGGTGAGTCTAATGGTGGGATGGAACGTATTGATGTCATCGTGTATTCTTGGACACACTCACCTCCATCAAGGACGGTCACCTCAGCACTTCGCTTTACCGCAAGCCCACAGATAACCTCCCGATGCTCCACTTCTCCAGCTTCCACCCTAAACACATTAAAGAAGCCATCCCCTATGGACAAGCCTCCGTATACACAGGATCTGCTCAGGCGAGGTGGAACCTAAGCAGACATCTACTGATGCTGAAAGATGCCCTCGTAAGAACGGGATGTGGAGCTCGACTCATCGATTGACAGTTCCAATGCGCCAAAGCAAAAAACCGCAACAACCTCCTCCGAAGACAAACGCGGGATACAACAGACAGAGTACCCTTCGTCGTCCAGTATTTCTCTGGAGCGGATAAACTACGACATCTTCATCGCAGCCTTCAACACGTCATCAATGAAGACTAACATGTTGCCAAGGCCATCCCCACACCCCCAGTACTTGCCTTCAAACAACAGCGCAACCTCAAACAGACCATTGTTTGCAGCAAACTACCCAGCCTTCAGGAGAACAGTGAACACAACACCACACAGCCCTGCTATGGCAATCTCTGCAAGACATGCCAGATCACCAACGTGGGTACTACCATTACATGTGAGAACACCACCCACCAGGTACGTGGTACATATTCGTGCGACTCGGCCAACATTGTCTACCTCATACGCTGCAGGAAAGGATGTTCCGAAGCATGGCGAGATCATGAAGACGCTGCGATAACAGATGAACGGACATCGCGCGACAATCGCCCAGGCAGGAATGTTCCCTTCTAGTCGAGGAAAACTTCAGCAGTCAAGGGCATTCAGCCTCTGATCATCGGGTAAGCGTTCTCCAAGACTGGCTTCAGGACGCGCGACAACGCAGAATCGCTGAGCAGAAACCGATAGCCAAGTTCCGCGCACTTGAGTACAGCCTCAACCGGGACCCTGGATTCATGTTGCATTACATTCACCCCCCCCCACCATCTGGCCTGGGCTTGTGAAATCCTACCAACTGTCCTGGTTTGAGACAATTCACACCTCTTTAACCTGTGATTATCCCTCTCTCCAGTCACTCCGTCGGGACTTGTAAAGACTTAATTATCTGCCAAAACTCGCATTCAAAGTATCGTCTTGCATCACACTGATTTTGGCTATACATGTATTTCTGGAACCCACCTCCGCAAGCTAATGATTCGAAACAAACCTCTTGGACTTTAATCTGGGGTTGTAAGACTTCTGACTATGCCCACCCCAGTCCAACGCCTGCATCTCCATATTATGTTATGTCGGTACACCCACTGTGCTATTAGGGAAGGATTGCCAGGATTTTGACTCAATGACAGTGAAGGAACTTGGGATATATTTCCAAGTCGAGCTTGTGAGTGACTTGGAGGGGAACTTCCAGGTAATGGTGTTCCCATGTATCCGCTATCCTTGTCTTTCCAGAAGGTAGTGGTTGTGGGTTTGGAAAGTGCGGCCTAAGGAGCCTTGGTGAGATCCTGCTGTGCAGCTTGTAGATGGTACACACTGCTGTTACTGTGTATTGGTGGTGCAGGGAGTGAATGCTTGTGGGAGGTGTGCCAATCAAGCGGGCTGCTTTGTCCTGGATGGTGTTGAGCTTCTTGAGTGTTGTTGGAGCTGCACTCATCCAGGCAAGTGGAGAGTATTCCATTACACTCCTGACTTGTAGGTGGTGGACAGACGTTTGGGAGTCAGGAGGTGAGTTATTCGCTGCAGGATTCCTAGTCATTGACCTGCTCTTGTAGCCACAGTATTAATGTGGCTAGTGCAGTTCAGTTTCTGGTCAATGGTAACCCCTAGGATGTTGATAGCGGGGGATTCAGTAATTGTAATGCCATTGAATGTCAAAAGACGATGGTTTGATTCTCTCTTATTGGAGATGGTCATTGCCTGGTAATTATGTGGCGTGAATGTTACTTCAAGCCTGGATATTGTCCAGGTCTTGCTGCATTTGCACGTGGACTGCTTCAGAGTCTAAAGAGTCGGGAATGGTGCTGAACATTATGCAATCATCAGCGAACATCTCCACATCTGACCTTATGTTGGAAGCAGCTGAAGATGGCTGGGCCGAGGATACTACCTTGAGGAACTCCTGCAGTGATATCCCAGGATGGATAAGACTGACCTCAAACCATCATAACCATCTTCCTTTGTACTAGGTGGAGAATTTTCCCCCTGATTCCCATTTTCCTTGGGCTCCTTAATACTTGATCAAATGCTGCCTTGTTGTCAAGGGCAGTCATTCACACCTCATCTCTGAAGTTCAGCTCTTTTGTCCATGTTTGAACCAAGGCTATAATGAGGTCAGGAGCTGAATGACCCTGACAGAACCCAGACGGAGAGTCAGTGAGTAGATTATTACTAAGTAAGTGCTGCTTGATGGCACTGTTGATGACCCCCTTCCATCACTTTACTGATGATTGAGAGTAGACTGATAGGGCAGGTTAGATTTGTCCTGCTTTTTATGTACAGGACATACCTGGGCAATTTTTCACATTGCTGGCAAGATGCTAGTGTTGAAACTATACTGAAACGGTTTGAATGGGGGCACGGCAAGTTCTGGAGCACAAGTCTTCAGTACTATGGCCGAAATTTTGTCAGGGCCATTCGCCTTTGCTGTATCCAGTGCCGTCATCCATTCCCTGATATCATGTGGGGTGTATTCAATTGGCTGAAGACTGGTATCTGTGATGCTAGGGACCTCTGGAGGAGACCGAGATGGATCATCCACTCTACACTTCTGGATGACGATTCTTGTGAATGCTTCAGTCTTGTTCTTTGCTCAGATGTGCTGGGCTCCTCCATCATTGAGGATGGGGATATTTGTGGAACCTCCTCCTCCAGTGAGTTGTTTAATTATCCACCACCATTCAAAACTGGATGTGTCATGACTGCAGTGCTTGGATCTGATCTGTTGGTTGTGTGATCGCTTAGTTCTGTCTATTACTTGCTGCTTATGCTGTTTGACACACAAGTAGTCCTGTGTTATACATTCACCAGTTTGACACCTCATTTTTTGGTATGCCTGGTGCTGCTCCTGGTATGCTGTCCTGCACTCGCCATTGAACCAGGGTTGATACCCTGGCCGGGTGGTAATGGTAGAGTGGGGGATATGCTGTGAGGATGCCCAGCCTGGAGTTGCTAGATCTGTTCTGAATCTATCCCATTTAGCATGATGGTAGTGCCACACAACATGATGGACTTATCCTCAATAAGAAGGCGGGACTTTGTCTCCACAAGGACTGTGCTGTGGTCACTCCTACCGATACTGTCATAGACAGATGCATCTGCAGCAGGCCGTTTGGTGAGAATGAGGTCCAGTATATTTTTCCCTCTTGTTGGTTCCGTCACCACCTTTCGCAGACATTATTCATGTTATACATTAGGATATTATATCTGTTAACCATTTATATTACATGAGGCAGATCCAAAAATAAAATGTTTACAATTTCAAGACACATAGGGTGGTCCTGGACAGGGGGGAGCCAGTAAATTGAGCCCGTAGGAACTAATGTAAGTCTTCTGCCTACATAAGGAATCATGCGTACAGGAATTTACTTTACCATTCAAAGGAACAGTATCATGAATCAATCTGGCATGTGACCTCACACAAGATATTTCTTTAATTGGCATTTTGATGAAAGTTGGTTTATAATGAGTTAATGCCGGGTGCTGCAAGGGTAAACTGGATTCTCCTTCCTGATAGTTGGATTGAATGGAGTTGTCCATATATTGACGGCGCTAATGTCTCGGGAGACACATTTTTTGAGGAAATTAAGTGTTTGATGTGAAGTGGCTGCATTCGGAATTGGCACCAGAGAGAGAGATCTATGCAGCAAATGTTTTCTCTTTGCTCTGGCACAGATTGAGGTGCAGTCTATAGAATTAGACAAAGATTTTCTTTCTACAAAAATTTTTTTTTCAGCAATACAAAAGACCCTTGGTTGTAATGTAGATCATGTTGTAAGTAATGGTTTCAGCAGAATGCTTTTAATCTGAGAGCTTGCTGCAGATACCATAAGGGTGACCTAAATTTTATATTTAATAGAATATGCATACATGTGAATCGTATCAAAGTACTACGTCTTAAATATAAAAGATTACAACAGTAGCACCAGATGTTTGCGTAACAGGAAAGTGGCACAAGTTCCTCTGGCGTACAGATATCTTCTCAAGCTATTCTTCAAAGTCTCCTAAAGAGGCCACAGTGCCACTCACTGATACCAAGTGAAAACACTTACCAATAATACTGCTGGACACCATTTATTTTTAGCTATTTTCCATTCAAAGGCCTGTGTGGATATTTACCAGCAAGTGAAAGCAGTTAACAGGTAGAAACTAAAAGTAAGCATTGTAATTCTTAAACAACCAAGCATTCATAGAACATAGAATTTACAGTACAGAAGGAGGCCATTCGGCCCATCGAGTCTGCACCAGTCCTTGGAATGAGCACCCCACTTAAGCCCCACACCTCCACCTTATCCCCGTAACCCCACCTAACCTTTTTGGACACTAAGAGCAATTTAGCATGACCAATCCACTTGACCTGCACATCTTTGGACTGTAGGAGGAAACCGGAGCACCCGGAGGAAACACACGCAGAAACGGGGAGAACATGCAGACTCCGTACAGACAGTGACCCAAGCTGGGAATCAAACCTGGGACCCTGGCGGTGTGAAGCAACCGTGTGAACCACTGTGCTACCGTGTTGCACAAGCATGCACAAGCATTTTTGCTCCATTGTGTACAGAGTTAAGTTGAATGTATCAGAGTACTGGGAAGACAGCAATTAACACCACATTATTCAACCATTGCGGTCAGGAGTTGGAACAACACCAGAACCATTTAAAAATGGCCAGTTCCAGGATTCGCGTCCCCCCTCCTGGCATTTCCAATTTTTGTGGCGCTGGATAAAGGTGTGAGTAGCAATCCCATACCCTGCACTCCCGTTCTGGGCGTGAATGAAATTGCCCATTGTGGTTGCAGGCATCTCCTAGCACTCCCAGGTCTACAATGGTTGTGGAAACGAACCAGCTTCTCCGTGAACCATGGCTCACGGTCCCTCAGAGAAGTCACAAACCATAATCTGTATTTGGGAACCTTTTGAAAGCTAGGGTTGGCATTTAGTTGGAATGGAGGAGGCATAGTGAGCATGCCCCCTCTATTCCACTGAGTGCCAGCTCATACCCCCCACACATCTTTGCGGTCCCGAATACTCCCCAAGACAACTCATGCCTCCAGTCGCTCCCAGTTTCCATTTACACTGTCCATGACAACACATGTCCCTATCATGCCCATTCACCCATGTACATTATCAATTACCCATATAATTACAATGGGAAGATTGGAACTGCTGAGAGAGAAAATACCCATTCACAAATATTATTTTGAAAAAAAAAACTGCTGTTCCTTCAACCCCATAAAAATGTCAATCAGACCAACTATTGAAGTATTGAACTATTGAAGTATCAGTTAGAGAAACATCAAACACTTCACACCTCTTCATCTTGTCCAAATATATATTGAAACATCGACAAAGGAGATCACAGAAAGAACAATTTATTATAAATACTTAAAGATGTCAATCAAGCAAAGCCAACGTTTCACTTTTGTTGTTAAAACAGAACCCCCTGCTGAGCGAATGCTTTCATTGGTCTGGTCTCACAGCCAAGCATGTGTAATGAGCCAATAAGGAAATTCCAGGATATTGATGCAGGAATGTCAATATATGGCCAGGTCAAGGTGCTGTATAAGTAGCTGGAAATCTATTTTTTATTTTTATTTTTAAAAATAAATTGAAGTGCCCAATAATGTTTTTCCAATTAAGGGGCAATTTAGTGTGGCCAATCCATTAACCTGCACATCTTTGGCTTGTGGTGGTTAAACCCATGCAGACACTGGGAGAATGTGCAAGCTCAGGGCAGCACGGTGGCGCAAGTGGTTAGCACGGTTGCCTCACGGCGCCGAGGTCCCAGGTTCGATTCCAGCTCTGGCTCAATGTCCGTGTGGAGTATACGCATTCTCCCCATGTTTACATGGGTTTCGCCCCCACACCCCAAAAGATATGCAGGGTAGGTGGATTGGCCACGCTAAATTGCCCCTTAATTGGAACAAGTGAATTGGATACAGTGGGCAGGATTCTCCCATCACGCGGCAAAGTGCTGACGCCGGCGTAAAAATGGGATTGTTTTACTCCGGCGTTAACAGGCCTTCCGGTACCCGAATCTCCAGGCCACAGGGGGCCAGCACGGCGCTGGAGCGGCCCAGGTCGGCTGACCCCGACATGTGCAGTGGCTTTCTTCTCCGCGCCGGCCCCGACACCAAATGGCGCAGGGCTACAGGAGCCGGCGCGGAAGAAAGGAGGCCCCCAGCCCCAGATGCCGCCTGCCGATCGGTGGGTCCCGATCGCAGGCCAGGCCATAACGGAGGCCCCCCCCCCCCCCCACCCCGGGTCGGACCCCCCCCCCTCCCGACCCCCCCCTCCCGACCGCCCCCCCCCCGACCCCCCCCCCCCCCTCCCGCCCCCACAGGCCGCTCCCGGACCCTTCAACGCTGAGGTTCCGCCGGCTCAGAGCAGGTTAGAACGGCGCCAGCGGGACATGGGTTTTTTGCTATTGCGTCTCGGCCCATTTGGGCCGGAGAATCGGCGGGCTGACCGCGTAGAGCGGCTCCCGACCGGCGCTGCGCCGACCACGCCGGCTCTGCGGAGAATCACATCCCAACGGCGTGGCGCAATTCGCGCGGTGCCCCAGGGATTCTCTGATCCGTAAGATCTGTAAGGATTTAATCACCTGCTAATGGTCGCATTCCAAACATTGTCTGGCATCTTTGAATTTGTCTGTATATGTGTTTCTGGAACAGACCTCTTCATTCACCTGAGGAAGGAGCAGCGCTCCGAAAGCTAGTGACATCGAAACAAACCTGTTGGACTTTAACCTGGTGTTGTAAGAATTCGTACTCAGTATCTTAGGCAGCAGTGCTAACCACTGCGCCACTTGCCGCCCCAGGTGGAAAACCTTTCCTTATTGGGAGCAGCCACAAGAGCAGGAGGTGAAGTCATAGTAAGTTTGATAATTTGCCACAGTGCATTCAGTGTACACCAACTCTTTCATAGCTAAGGAGGTGGTTCATATTAAGTCCAATGCCCCAATAAAATTAACTGGATTCTTTGATTCCACCAAAGTCCTGATTTGAACCTTGTGGATTACTGACAGGCCTGACAGGGTCAGAAGCTCACTCTACTTGTTTTAGCACAGGGCTAAATAGCTGGCTTTTAAAGCAGACCAAGGCAGGCCAACAGCACGGTTCAATTCCCGTACCAGCCTCCCCGAACAGGCGCCGGAATGTGACGACTATAGGCTTTTCACAGTAACTTCATTTGAAGCCTACTTGTGACAATAAGCGATTTTCATTTCATTTCATTTCACTTAATCAGCTGAAAGGAAATGCAACCTAGGTTCTACTGTAGACTGGCTTGGGTTGCTTCATAATTAGAGGAGTCATGAATGATTTGGTTCATCAGAAGGCAACCCTACTCTCA